>NC_141685.1:1463061651-1464381070 GCF_964263255.1 Lissotriton vulgaris | reverse complement strand
AGCAAGAGGGACAATAGGAATGTACGCAGTGGTGGCTCTTCTATAGGGGCGTGGGGGCATCGTCCCACTGCTTTCTCGCGGTGCGGGAAGGCAGAAACATAAGATTGTAAAACTACCATTTTATGTTTCTACTTCTCGCAGTGCAAGAAAGCAGAAATGCCTGGTTGTGGGAGGGCGGGTGGGCGGTGCGGCTTGAGGGCAGGGGGGAGTGGCTTGCCCACTGTTGTGGGTACTGAATGTTTGGTCGGCCCAAGGGCCAAACAAAGCAGTCATGTGCACTCCCTCTTTTTCTCTATTTAGGCTGCTGCATGCAGCCTACATAGAGAAAATGGCCCGGCTGGGACGCTCTCTGCTGCGCCTCACCAATCAAAACGCTGCCATTGCAGAGTTTTGATTGGCTTAGGGCCGGAGAATGAGGCTGCCTGCCGGCTGCATCCTGTTCCACACGGGGGACATAACACCGGCCAGGAGCGGAGGCGGCGCTGGCGGAAAGGTAGGTTTTTCTTTTTTTTCTTGTTGTTATTCAATCCCTACCCGCAAACACCCGCGCGCCTCTCCCTCCTGTGAGCATGCTGGCCACATGATAACATGTTACATTAAGTCCAGTTCACACATGGTGGGCTTGGAGATGCGATTGACTTGAGGCACTGATAACCCCCTTAACTCCTTTTTTAAAACAAACCCAGTCGAAATTAAACCTTTCAGAGAAACTGGACAAATACACTGGTACTCTGTGGTGATGTGTATTGTGCAACATGGAACTTCAAAAATGTTTCAGAAGGGAATGAGGTTAGGAAAAGTACCAGAGTGTCAGTCAGACCTAGCAAATTACGAGATTATATTTAACTCCTGTGTATTCATTATTTGTCTCTCCCAAGTTATAATATTGTCTCTCCCAAGTTATAATTTCTATTTATTTATTTTGCTATTTATTGCTCTTCTCATTAAAAGAGGGGAGGTGTGGTGATGTGTATTGTGCAACATGGAACTACATTATGTCACTGAGAATGTTTCTCTGTGAGTGTTCTCCCATAGACAGTAATTATGCTTGCCTTCGCCTGTCTGCTGGGACGGCTCTCCTTATCTCTGAATAAACTAACTACAAAGGCTAATTTCCCTGTGTCGAGCATCCATCATTTCATACTCCTAAACCCCTATCACTCCTCAAGGTAGCTACGGCCCTTTAATTTAATCTCCTCGCACATCATTCACTAGAGACCCCCCTCCTGCCTTATGCAGGGTTTATCGCCAATGCCGAGGTCCAGCCTCTCCCCCTCCCCTCCTACTGCCCCTTTCTCCCCTCTCGCCCTGCTAGTCTACTTCACCACTTCCTCCCCAGTTCCTAAGTAATTTCCTTACTCATTTTATTGTCCAGTTTTACTGGAGCAAACTGGACGTGTGCGTTGTACTGTTATATGTTGTGTGCTACACACAGACCGGTGCGTCAAATGCCAGCTGTTTGTTTCACTGAGCCCCTTAATCTTGGCAACTTGTATTCTTTTTCTTACTAAAACTCATTAAAGTTATTCTGAAATAAAACGCAAATGTACATCGGGCGCTTGAAAGTGCTGGGGCAAGTCCAATAAATGTAAAGTAGCCTTCCTGAAAAAAGTGTATACTGCCCAACTGGAGATATGGTGGCCCTGCTGAGGAGTGTTAGGAGCATCGCCGGCAGTACCAGTGCTGTCCAATTAAAGCAGCTCTCCTGAGAAGTCCAAATCCGCTCTAAAGAATCCATGAAGTTCTGCTACTAACCGATATAAAGTACTTTCAGGGTTGCTTAAAATTCCTACAACCCCCCTACTGAAAAT
Source organism: Lissotriton vulgaris (assembly GCF_964263255.1). NCBI lineage: Eukaryota > Metazoa > Chordata > Amphibia > Caudata > Salamandridae > Lissotriton > Lissotriton vulgaris. Next base: position 1,464,379,259 of record NC_141685.1, on the reverse strand, counting down.
TAAGTGTGGCTGCTGAGAAGTTCTAGTCAGTGCTTAATTTGAGCAGGTGGTTGCAGGTGCACCAACAGACACTTGTTTTTGAGACTGCACTAATTTTTCTCAACAAACTTTGTGCAACCGGTGCAAGAGAGAGAAAAACACAAAATGGGGAAAAGGTAGGAAGAAGGTGATGGAAATAAGTGACCGAGGTAGAAAACAAGGACACAAAAGCTAATTTCAAGAGTGAGATTAAGGGGCAGAGAGAGTCTGGTGGTGGATTCAAGAGGCCTGAGAATCAATACTATCCTCCAAGCCTTAGTACTGGGCAACCCCAGCATTCAATAGCGCCTGCCTGCGGCTGGCTTCTCAATAAACTTTGGGCCGTGGCACTTGGTTTTTCAAAACTAATCAATCACTGGTTCTAGTGCTGCTGTTTTAATACACACAGCAGCCATTCAGGTAAAATGAGTTGAGTCAGCCATTAGACCCGTAGCAGGGCTCCCGAGAAGTGCTGCTACAGAGATCTGTTGGTGTTTCACAAGTGCTAGGGTGTGGTCTATAAAACAGCCCTTAGTAAAACGACTCTTTAGTAAGGTCTTGGCACCTGCGGCACAGGCTGCACCCCCGTGAACACAAGAAAACTGCAGATTGCTTAACTGAGCTCTGAGCCACCACTACCATTGCTCTGAGCCACCACTGCCAATTCACCCTGCAGGTGCCTTGAAGACGTAGGGACCATCCTGATTCATTACGCTGCCGCGGGTGCTAACTGCATGGTATCACACTGTACGCCCAGCAAGGCACCAAGACGTGACATGTGCATCTGGGTGCACCCCAGAGCCCAACTTCTGAATGACCGTGTACAAAATGGATGCCCCTAGTGCCCAGATATCCAGAGGCCCAGGAGGCTCAGTTGTTCTGAGTTCTGAGGTGCATTGGCATAAATTTTGGGGTTCGGCATGAAAGGACTCTCTCTCCTGTGCGCAGTACTGAAACAGATGGGCTGTTCCGGACTTGACCACTTCTACAAGCAAGGTCGAGGCATCTCTCTGACGCAAAGATGTGATATATAGCCTTACTACAATTGCTTTGGCATTGTAGCGCACCCTGAGCCCTGAACCTCTTCCTGCGAGCCTGGGAATGCCACCAAACAGTTATATTATTTGTCAGGCTTGGTAGCGTGGGTCTTAGAGTTTGTTCAGTGTTTGGCTGCGAGGTGAGTGGTGGGTGGTGCAGAACAGTACGAAAGTACCTTGAGTCAGGTCTGTGTAGTGCCTTGTGCACGGACGGCGTGCAAAGCGCTTAGTTTTTCTTTGGGTTTCTTTGGGTTTCTTGACCCTTCAAACACCTGGATCTGTGATCAGTGTTGCAGAACACCAGACTCTTGTTTAAAGGCAGTGTACAACTCAGCGCCACTCCCACTTAGGTTATGAGACTGCAGGTGGCACGTCACCTGCGACCCTTGAATTCCGTGTGGGAAGCTGCGGCGCTGCGTTTTGTAGTTGTTTTGTCTCATGCTCGGGCTGTGAGGTGAGCTTTCACAGCAGGATTAAGTATGTTTTCCTTGTTTTTCTGTCTGTGGTTGAGCTGGGCGGCCTCTTTAAGACAGAGGTTCATGCTGTCCGTACTGTAAGTCCAAACAGACACCTCCTGTTTTTAATGGTCCCAGCTGGAGTCTGAGGTTTCACCCAGAGGGTCTCCGGGGAGAAATCGCTCTACCTGCTCCTCCATCGCTTGGAGGTGGGCGCAAGGGGCCTGTGCTCAGGGACCTAAGAAGGCAATGAACAGAACAGAGAGAAATATGCAGGACCTCGCTTCTATTTGATAGGGACATAGAAAGGCCATAAACATAGAAGAGAGGCATACAAGGTTGTGCTAGTCTTTGACAGGGACATAGCAAGGCAATGAACATAGAAGGGAGATGTACAGGGGTGTGATGCTGCTTGATAGGGAAATAGCAATTGCTTTATTAACCTTCCTGGTTTCTCAAATTTCTTACAAATGCACCATTTGTCCATTCTTTTTTCAGAACAATTTCGGGGGGAAAACCCCCCTGAACCCTCCGTAAGTTGTTCAGGCTCGCTATGCTCACTCGCTGAAGTGCAGTACAATAATTTGTTTTTGCCTTTTTTTTTGCCTCACCACTTTAAAATCTCATCAGCCCCCATTGAATGTACGATCTTGTTTTTGGAGCTTAGCTGAACTTTGGCTGACGGCAGAGAATCTGTCCAATGATTATACCCTCCGAATTCAGTATAGGCCTGGGAGGTACCGCACAGAGGCGTACATAAATTACTGACTGTCTTTGAGCCAAGAACCTTGCACCTGGGAAAATTTTGTTCACAAGAGGGTGCTATTTCGAGGTGAAATGAGGGCAGAAAAAAAAGGCAAAAGACGAGTAGCACTGCAATTAGTCCAGAGCACAGAATTCTAAACATTTATGCATTAAAACAAAGTACATTAACATGTAACACAGAAATGTAAACATAGGTACACAACAACAACAATGCAAGAAACGTAAATATTCAAGTATTATATACGTAGGGTCTTAATCAGAAAAACAATACTAAAAGAAAAGGGATATGTGCCAGAGAACGAAGCCGAGTGGTTAGCAGCATTTCTACAGTGAAGTGTGCATCATAAACTTAGTTAGGAATAACCACATATCCATGGACTAAACGGTAACTCATGAAGGAATGTACACTGATCTGATGGGCATTACAAAGGAGAATAGGAGCATCAGGAATGTATAGGCAGGTTCAGACTGCACCCACAACCAGCAGGTTTAGAGCTCTGACATACAGAAACGTGTTACTCTTCTAACGTTGTGTACCAAACTATAGAACACAGTGGTCTGATGTGTTTGGTACTAACTTTACAGCAACCAAATATAAATGGTAACACACAAAAAGTTTTAAAACAAAAGATCTACCACCTAAATATTAAGAGCAGCACACTGATGACGTAAATGGTGTACTTCCATTATCCACTGTCGAAATAAATGGCAACAGGTTGTCCTGTCACTGGATTCCAGAATGAAATGTGGGGCCCATCTGGTTCCTGTCTTTTTAATAGCGGAAATACAGCTGTTCTCCACCAACAATGGTAGGATGTTTTAGGAAATCGAGGGGCATATTACCAAGCAATAGTAGCGATAATTATCGCTATTGCTTGGTTAGAGTAAAAAATTTACCGCTGAGCTGCGGCGATTTTTATCACAGATAAACCTTGGTATTACCAAGGTTTATCGCATATGCGATAAAAAACGGCCGCAATGCATGAATGTCGCTGAAAAGTCAGCGATATTCATGCATTACCGAGCTAATGCTCTTAGCCATGCTATCCACCTCCCATTGGATAACATGGCTAAGAACTGCTCAGGGCAGGTGTTAGCTTTTGGAGATATTCGCGCTTAGCGCGAATATCTCCAAAAGTTGGTAATAGGAGATAGCGATGTTAGCGACTGTTTCCAGTCGCTAACATCTTGGCACGCCCACTTTGCATGTCATTAGTGATAAATATCACTGACATGCAAAGTGGGGCCCAAGATGGTCGCTATCTCCTACTAGCTGTCGCTAACTGGTGTTAGCGACAGCTAGGTAATAGGGAGATCATTTTATCTCCGCTTTCTTGGCTTTTAAAGCCAAAAAAGCTGAGATAAACCCCTTGATAATATGCCTCCGAGTTTTTTTTTATATCAAGCTGCACTTTACATCAACAGTGCAATATTGACCACAAACACAGGTTGAAGATGTAGAGTTAGAATAGTAAATCTACACTTCCTAATGTATGCTTACCTTGAAGATAAGTTGGAAGTCGATATTATGCAGTTGATATTGTGCAGGTTAACCTTCTGCACTTCAATATTTTAGCACCTGCCTTGTGGAGTCCAAAACGATCCTAAATGCTTCAAGATAAGTGTATTGGAATTTACCCGTAGTGTTTGAAAGTCTAAAAGTTAGTTTTGCTGGTACTATTTTGTTTATAAAGATGGTTTGAATAACTGTGAAATCAAATGATTCTGGCGGAGCAAACAGAACCAGAGTCAATGCCATGAGTGTTACAGAAGATTGCTAATGTCGTCTCAATGTAGGTATACACAATGTGTCTCCTCAGGTAACAGCAGGAAGGCTTCAGGCATGATTCTCAGACCAAGGTACAGTCTGAAGTGTGCATAACAACTATGCATATGTTCCACTGTGTGGGAAATGACTTTAAAAATCAAATTTTGACTTGAAAACCATATCAGAATTGCACCACAGAATTGTGTTTAAACTGCTGCAGAAATGTCTTCACATAGAAAATGACACTTAGTGAACTGTGCTTGCTTTATAATGTGAAAGAATAATTTTCAAATGCATTATTAATGTCGCTAATAATACATAAATTAATCACGCATAGGGAAAGTGTGCTTGCTCAAATGTAAATGAAATAATGTTAAGAATTTATTTTTTATACTAGGCTATCATTCTTAAACGTGCCCCTTTAGTTGGCCCCAAAAGCATTTCTTTTGACTCTTGATTATAGCTTAATAGATATTTATTTAGAACATTTTGCCTAACACCAGCATTTTACTTAAGAATGTGATGACTTTAAGTTTATTTTTCCTTAGCTTCATCATGCCACATTAGCTCATCTAAAGTGAGCAAAGAACCTTGCTGTGACTATCAGAATAAATAATGATTTAAATATATGTTATGCATGCCTCAAAGAACATTATTGCTAGTTTTGTCTCAACATATTCTACTCGCTTTTGTATTCACAATGGACATAAGGCATATCTTTTAACTTAGGTAAGAAGGTTCTCATGAGAAAGTTCCTCGATGTTACAGGTACAAGCAACATTGTTTTACTATTTACCGGCGTGGTTTTTCACCCTGGGAATCAAGAGAAAAAGCATCTGAAGTTGACAACACCATCGGATGAGCAGTGTTCATTGTAGGAGAACTATTAACAATTGCTAAGTTTCAATACATTAATGTCTTATTTTATGTTAATGAGCTTTCCTAGCTAGTGAGGAGACTCTCAATTCCTTCTTCCTCTGAGACTCGCTTGGGGAGACTCCTTATGACTCTGCTGAGAGTCATTTCCTATTCTAGTTCTTTGTTACCGACAGGTTTTGCTAAAGGTGACTTTATTCTGTACCTCAACTGAGAGTCCAGAACAACTCTTTATGTGAATTTCTATTTTGCTCTTTTTGGAAAAGGAACTCTTTATGGGTTTTACCTTAGGGAAGATTAGGGAACTCATTATGGGTTTTACCTTAGAGTAGATTAGGATTAGCTAATTTAGTGAAATCTTCCTTTATGATAACTAGAGATGACTCTATATTAATTTATGCTGTTACTTATTAATCTTTAATTTGATATTTCTGCAAACTGAAATAATCTGAATAACAATGACAAAAACCAAACTAATCCTTTGGGTGAAATAAAGGTTTTGAAAAGTCTATCAACCTCTCATCATTGACTGAACATTAGGGATCTGTCAGTTGATGATCTATGCATATTTATTATCATTCCAGCTCTATTCAAAATGGGGGCAAAGGTCCATTCAACTGAAAGGAAGCCATTCGGATTTCCAAAGAACAAAACCTGTAAGTTCGGGTGTTAAGTCTTAAAGAACCTTTGGAAACCATCCTAGTATTTCCCACAACTTCTAGTGTGATGTTCTTTCCAGCACTTATGTTTCACGGATGATCTACTAAATACTGGATTCTCTTCCTAAAGGAAAGTCACAATCTTGTGCAGCACCAGCACAAGGTCTAAATGTATCTAACAGTCCATGAAACACACACAGTAATACCACCAGCACCTCCTTTGCCACAAACTTCTGTACCTCAGTCTCCTTTGCCTTTTGTATCTCTTGTAACAGGTAGCCCTTCTCTGCCTTTGCTTAATACTTCATCTCCAGTTTTACTCCCTACTTCTTCTCCGATTCGTAATCGGTTAGTTGATACTGTTTCTGGTCTTTTCTCTCTTCTCTTTGGTTCGTTTAATATGACTCCTTCTTTTTCTCAAAGGCAATCCTGTAGTCAACTCCCAGATTCCTAGGAACGGGTTGTATTTGACTCTCTTGCTCATAGGTGGATGATGAATGGTCCATTATATAGTGTGCCCGATATATTGAGTACCTTTCTTCAATGGAATGCGAGTACACAAAGATATGTTTTTAATGTTATGTGTGACATACTCACTAAAGGTTGGGAGGATATGGAATCGGATCTAACTCCTCAGGGTTTATTGGAGATACAGGATAAGTTCGATAAGGGACTTATAGTAGGTCCTGATGTTCAGGATGCCATACAGACACTTGTCACTTTTAGGTCCTTATATTCTTCCCGAACTATTCCTGAACCTGATCCTGCAGTTAGACAGAAAACGAAGAATTATCCTATGAGAGAAGTTCCTCCAGTATGGAGGGAAGCAGTTCCGCAAGTAGGTGCTGCTCAACCTGTCCCTGCTCATTTTCAGCATGTATGCTACATGTTCCTTGGAAGCGAGCTGAAGTTTTAGCACTTAAGCAGTCTTTGCCGGACCCTCGTGAGAATCCTCCTGGTTATTATAAAGAGTTGTCCCAGACTGTTGATGCATGTATTATGAATTTGGCTGATGTTGATATGTTGATGGGGAATGTAGTTCCACAAGCATTGTGGGCTCGGATTCGTGGAGAGGACCACGACCAAGCTTTAGGTGGTACTTGGGCTGATATAGTTTGAGTTTGAGTTCGAGTTTAAAAATATTTCTAGAGCACGCGTACACCAGGCAGTTTCTTGGCGCTATGTGATACTACTACTCAAGGGACAGCAAGACTGAGGGACAAGGGGAGGTTAAGAAGGGAAGGCATGGGAAAAAAGGAACGTTTTGAGGTCTTTGCGAAAAAGGGGGTACTGGGAACAGGATCTCAGATGAAATGGGAGAGAGTTCCAAAAGGCAGGGGCCGTAGTAGAGAATTTGGAGCCTCCCCATAGTTGCTGTGGATATAGCACAAGTGGGTGGTGCTAAGACAGATGATTTGATTACACAGTTGCCTGGTAGAATTATAACTTTAATGAAGACGATGATGCCTGCCTTACGCGTTAACTGGGATAAGTTAGCTGCATGCAAACAGAAGAAGGATGAGAGTGTTTCCGATTTCTTTACTCGGTTTGAAGAGACGTTTATTGACCATAGTGGTCAGGACTTGAATACTGAAGGGGGACAGAGATTATTTGTGGATACATTTGTTTTCAATTTGCTTCCTGAATTGTCTCATAAGTTAAAAAATTCAGAAAGTTCCTGGGCTGTTTCTTCATCTGCTCAAATATTGGCTACTGCTCAATATTATGAGAATAGGGACAAGGAGGAGAAAGATAAGGCTGAGAAGAAGACTAAGGATTTAAAAATGAAAGTTCTTCTTCAGCAGGCTTATCCTCCTCGTTCCGGTCAGTGTCAGTTTCAGCAACCTATTCAGTCTCAAAGGTTGCTCCAGAAAAATGAGCCTTTTGTTCTGCGACCTTTTCTGGCTCCTAATCAGTGCGCCTATTGTAAAGAGGATGGCCATTTTAAGAATAGTTGTTCGTTTTTATTGCAGCGTAATGGTGGATTTCAAGGACAGCGAGGCCGTGGTGGTTTTCAATTGACACCTAGGGGGAGAGGGCGAGGTGCGTTGCCTCAGGGGCAGCGTTCCTTTCCCCCTCAGAACTCGGCGAATTATTTTGATCAGCAGATTGCTCAGTCTGCGCAATATTACAATGATGATTATTGTGTTGAGGGTGAGGTTCAGGATTTTCATTCTAGTTAGGACAGCCATGGACAAAGTAAGGAAGTCATACCAGTTGCAGTGGATCAGAATGGGCCATATGTTGAGGTAGTTGCTTTGGGTGTTGCAGAACCATTTCTTTTGGATACTAGTGCAATGAGAAGTTCTATGATCCATTCAAAACTCCCTGAGGATCCTTTGTCTGGCTTAACGAACGTTTCTGTAGGATTTTCTGGCGCCCCAGTTGCTAACCCAGTTTCTTGTCCTTTGCCTCTTTCGATTCGTCCTTACGATCTGGAAGCTCCACTTATTTTAACGACTGGTTGCGGAGCGAATTAGTTGGGTCTGGATCTGTTGAAACGTCTTAATGCAATGTTGTACTGTTCCCCCTCTGGTGGGCGTCTTACTTTGGGTAAGAAATTGGTTTCTCACATATATCTATCGAAGGATAGTTTTCCACCCGAGTTGCAGTCTCTTCCTGCTACGCTTTGGGATACGGGTCCGAACAATGTTGGTTTGTTACAGATTCCTCCTTATGTGGTTACTATCAAGCCTAATGTTAAACTGCCATGTATTCCGCAATACAAGATTTCTAATGATGGTGAGCGAGCCTTGATGGCTAATATCTATGATCTGGTTAAGAAGGGCGTGGTTGAAGAAACGGGAGGCAATGTTTGTAACAGTCCTGTTCTCCCCTTTCTTAAACGTAGCGATCCTTCTCAACCACCTGTGTATCGCTTTGTGATTGTTGTCCCCCAGTTTCCTGTTGTTCCAGATATCACTGCTTTGCTTACTATGATACCCCGCCTCTGCGACATGGTTTTCTGTTATCTATCTAAAGAATGCTTTCTTTAGTATTCCCATTGCTGAGGAAAGTAGAGATATTTTTGGCTTCTCTCTTCGAGGCCGAAGTTTCCAGTTCAAGCGTGCTCCTCAAGGTTATTGTGAAAGTCCATCTATCTACAGTCAAGCTTTGAAATCTCAGCTTGACGCGTTCACTTTGCCTTCAGGTGCTACTTTGATCCAATACGTTGATGATTTGCTGATTGCTGCTGATTCAGAGGATGTTTGTAAGGATGTGACGGTTTCTTTGTTGCGTCATTTGTCTGATTTACATCATAAAGTATCCCCTTCTAAGTTGCAATATTGTCGCCAAGAGGTTACCTAGTTAGGTCATCTCTTGTCGAAGGAGGGAAGACGATTGACCCCAGAATGAATTCAAGCGATTGCACAAATGTCTGAGCCAACCACACAAAGGGAGGTACGTGCCTTTTTGGGCATTACCTTATATTGTAGGCAATGGATTCCTAATTTTTCTTTGTTAGCTAAGCCTTTACTGGGGCTTACGTTGAAAGATACTCCACAACCTCTCCCTTGGACCGATGAGTGTCAAAAGAGTTTTTCTGATTTACGTAATACTTTGTGTTCTGCACCTGTGTTAGGTACTCCGGATTACAGTAAACCTTTTACACTCTATGTACATGAAAGAGAAGGTTGTGCATTGTCAGTTTTAACACAACAATTTGGAGACAAACAACGGCCATGTGCCTATTTTTCTGCTACGTTGGATCCAGTAGCCAAGGCATTGCCTAGTTGTCTCAGAGCTACAGCAGCGGCAGCAATTTCTATTCGCCAGTCTGTTGGATTGGTATTGGACAACACCCTTGTTGATATGGTACCACATAAAGTAGATACTCTTTTGAATAGGACTAAGACACAACACCTTACGAGTGCTCGCTTGTCTGGATATGAGCTAACGTTTTTGGCTAGTCATATACATATCAAGCGGTGTAATACTCTGAACCCAGCGACATTGTTGCCCATACTGGATGAGAAAGGCATTCAGGAACGGCATGATTGTTTTCTTCGAACATAGGAGGAAACGAAAGGCGGAATAGATCTAAAAGATACACCACTTGTGGATCCGGACGGGATCCTATGGGTGGATGGATCTTGTTTCAAGCTTCCAAATGGAGAGACAACGGCAGCCTATGCTGTTACTACTCTGCAAACTGTAGTGGAGACAGCACGCATTGCACAGAATTCAGCCCAAGCAGCTGAGTTAATTGCTTTAACGAGAGCATGTGTTTTGGCAAAAGGAAGGAGAGTAAACGTCTACACCGATAGCCAATATGCTTTCGGTGTAGCTCATAGTTTCGGTCGCTTGTGAAAGAAAAGAGGATTCTTTACTTCCCATGGGACTAAAATACAGCATGGCCAGTTGGTAACTGATCTTCTTGACTCACCTGCTTTGCCTAAACAAATAGCAATAATCAAGTGTAGCGCTCACAAAAAGATTACAGATGATGTGGGTCGTGGGAATGCTTTTGAAGACGAGATAGCAAAAGAGACAGCGAGAGATGTTACGAGTCGAATGTATGTTGCGGGCCCTGCAAGATGGATCAGAGAAGGAGGAATGTGTGAGGACACGGTAGAAAGTGTAAGAATGATTCAAGAAGAGGCTACTGAGAAAGAGTTGAGTAAGTGGAGAGAAAGTAAGGGAATGTTGGACGTGACTGGGTGTTGGACGGAGTTGTCAGAGCATCAACGATGGCTGTTATCAGACGCCTATGTACTACCTGTAGTTACTATGGTGCATGGTCCAGCCCATATTAATTCGAAGGGCATTTGTAAAGTCTTGGCTCCAGTATGGCAGAATGAGGGAATTTCGAAATGTGCAGAAAACGTAGTGAAGCATTGCATTGTTTGTCTAATGCATAATCCAGGAAACGGAACACCTCCTCCAGCAGGTCATTTTGCTCCCCCTACGTATCCTTTTGAGGTATTGCAAATCGATTACATTCATATGGATCGTTGCAATAACCTCAAGTATGTTCTGGTGGTGGTTTGTGCCTTCTCCAGATGGATGGAGGCCTACCCCCTAAAGGACAATACTGCCTTATCTACTGCTAAATTTCTTTTAAAGGAGTTTTTCCCGAGGTTTGGTTTGCCGCGCATTATCTGGTCTGACAATGGGAGATCATGCAGAAAGTATGTGCAGGTCTTGGTATCAAACAGAAATTCCATGCGGCAAACCACCCTCAGTCAGCGGGATTGGTAGAGTGTTATAATGGTACTCTCAAGCTCAAATTGGCAAAGATTCAGGCGAGCACAGGTCTCGCCTGGCCTGATGCCTTACCATTAGCACTCCTGTCTACAAGAAATACTGCTCATTCCCGTTTAGGTTTAAGTCCGTATGAGGTCGTCTTTGGGCGACCAGCAAATGTCTGCAGAGTGCCTCGACCTAAAAAATATTCTGACAATCCATACCCAATGCTGATTGATTACTTGCATGACCTCACCACTAAATTACGTGTTCTTCACCAACAGGTTCAAAATGCTTTGCCAGAGGCCTCTGCAGACCCAGGTCATTCCATCCAACCTGGGGACTGGGTCTGCGTGAAGAATTTTCAGCGGAATCAGGAACCTCGTTGGGGCCCACAACGTCAAGTGTTACTAACTACACAGACGGCATTAAAGGTTGCTGGGAAAAAGAACTGGGTTCACGGCGTGCACTGTAAAAAGATACCTTTGCCCTTGCCTTTTGATCAGTGGGTTCGTGAGGGTATAGCGGAGAATGAAAGTGAAACAGTGCCTAGATTTGTACCATTTAGTAGTGCACACCTGGACCACACGAACTCTGAGAAAGAAGACGACGACGTGTTACAAGAGGCCGTCCCAACACATCTGCATTTGAACACTGTTAATTCAGAAACCTAGTTTAAGGACCAGACAATCCCCAATAAGACTCGATATAACTTACAACCAAGAATGGTCGAGAACAATTGAATTTTTAAGATTTTTTTCTGGTTACACCTTTTTGTTTTGAAAAGACATTTTGTTTATGTATTTTCTTCCACTATCCATCAAGTTGCAGGGTCACGTTAGGAGTCTTAAGCTGTGACCTGAGTAGTGACCTAGGTTCCACAGGACTTGCAGTGTCATAGGACGGCTAACAACCACAGCTAAGTGATCTAGGAAGATTATCGTGAGCAACAACTTTAGAGTAATGGATGCAAAAGTGGAAATTAATGATCAGACTGTAAATATGAAACAGCGATTTCAGAAACTTATGGTTAGTCCATGTGGGATAACCTTATGTATTTTGATATGTTTATGTACCTTATTAGCATGTGGAAGTTGGATTGTTTATGTCCTACAGCCGTTACCTGTTCCTACCTCTGTCCCTGTACCTTTTTCTCCTACTGCCTCCCCACACCGGTTCTATACACTTTCAGCACCCGAACAGATTAGGAGGACCGAGTACTTCAACAATTCGTTTATTCAGTTATTACATCAACACCAGTTAGTAATGAATACTACTGATTGTTGGGTTTGTGGGCTCATGCCTCATTTTACAAAGAGAGGCATGCCATATTTGTTTTTTCCATTCTCCTATAAAGGTTCCGCCTGGGCTTATTTGGCTATGTTTTCTAATCTTTACCAAAATCAGCTGCAATATCCTCCTGGCAGTCCATATGGTGGTGGAGCAGACTTTAGTCATAGTACTTTGATTAAGAGAATTGTGACTAAGGCTAAGATTGCTCAGATTAGCAAGATTCCTGTAGATGAGAAGAGAGCATATGATAGATGGAACATAACACAATATGTTACTAGCCTTACAGAAAAGGCTAAACTAAGGAGCTCTCCACCAATCTGGACTGTACCTCATCAAGGTAATTTTTGCTTACAAATTAATGGTCAGAATGTCAAGAATCAGCCAGAGAGGAGTATCTGTTCTCATACCTATGTCTCTACCCCACAGATTCCCTCACTGTTAGTGCCATCACAAGGCACATATTTCATCTGTCATGATAGAGCCTGTACATGGCTTCCTACTTACTTCTCGGGAACATGTTATGTGGCTTTTCTTCTTCCCCCAACATATACCGCTCCTTCAAGTCATTACAAAAAGAGACATGGAAGAGGAGTCTTTTATCAGAAGGACACAGCAGGACAGGAGGCAGCTGACTTCATCAAAGGGTTGCTTCCTTTCTGGGGCTCAATGGCCAATAGCATAGACATCAGACACCTAGCTCATGTTGTTGTGGCTACCATAAATGAAACTTCCGGAGCCTTGAGTAATGTGACAGCCGAGCTTCAGGCGGATCGTCTTATGACTTTACAAAATAGGATAGTTTTAGATATTATCCTTGCAGATAGGGGTGGAGTCTGTAAATTGATTGGGTCTAGTTGCTGTGTTTACATTCCTGATAATGCCCCTACAGTATACCAAGCTATCTCTAAGTTACATACCATCTCCGAGTCTATACATCAGGACACGGGAGATTGGTCTGTGATGGGATGGTTTTGGGGACTACTGTCCACATGGGGATGGAAGATACTAACTTTCCTTGAAATGGTCTTAGCTATTATCTTCTCTTGTTGCCTTTGTGTGCAGTGTAGTCCTGCAATATGTGGTCTTTGTGCCGCTATGTGTGTCCCGAAGCCTGCATCAAGAAAAACAGAGAACATTAGAATGATGTTACATCAACAGCTCGATGACCTCATGGCCATTGATATCGACTCAGATTGACTTGAGTCCCTGATGTATTGCCGGAGTAATGGCAAAAGGAGGGTCTGAGGTTCTGCGATTTCAGATTTCGTTCCGTATCTAGCCGCCATTTTGTGTCCTGTCGCCATTTTGTGTTGCCCTCACTCAGGCAGCACGGCGAACGATGTGCTTTTGCTTTTCCAGCTGCTACGTGTCCTTTCAGTTAAAAAGTAACTCTATTGTCCTTGTTCATAAAACCCGATGTCAGGGTCTGGCCGAGTTCGCTAATCCATGTCTGGTTCGATTGATCCCTGTCTCAGCCGACTATTTGCCCTCTCCTATTCTTTCCTTACACTATCTTATCCGACTGGCCTTCGCTATTCTCTCCTGTATGCTCCTATTACACAACTATCCTTTGAGATACACAAGCATGTCCTGCCACCTGCGAGAGGGGATTGTGAACACCATCACTGATTAATTTGTTGGGAGGGGTGGCACACGGGGTCCGAGAAAGAGGCGGATACTGAGACACCTGATAGCTTGTTTACCAACTTTTCTCATTAATTCGTTTTGTGTGTGTGGGGAGTGGGATATTGTAAATGTGTTTAGTATAACAGATTGTACGCCACGGATTGAAGTGGCAGTCTCCTTAGAATCCACCCAGCGTGTAACTTCTAGGACAACTGTGCTTAGCTGCAGCTAATAAACCTTGCTTCCATGATCAACTGAGTGTCTTGTGTCTCTATCAGTAACAAGGCAGGTGAATCTGGGGATTTAGGCGTGCCCTGCGCCGCCCGGCCCATAAACCCGGTTCTCCAAAGTACTGAGAACTACTAAAGCGCCTCGTATGTAAGTACCAGACCAAACGTTAGGTGCGCCATGTTGCAGGCGTTCTGCACATACACAGAATTTTGCACAGGAACCCAGGCTTTCGGTGTATTGAGGTGTACAAAAAACACGCCTCAGTGCCCAGAACCCAGAATATTTTTTATTTTCTTAAAATTAAGAAATGCAGCGTCTTAACACTTGTTCTTATCGCACCAAAAATATCTCCTTCTACCTCTGCTGCACTAACACCTCGTCTAATTCTATGTTTGTTTCCCATACAGAACCATTAAAATGTTCCACATAATTCATTTTCAGAAAAACTATACCAAGATAACATGTACCATACAATCCATGGGCAAATTTCAAATATGCATATTGTTCACAAATAAAATGCACTCTAGGAATCACTGGATCCTGTCCCTCCAAGAAAAGGTTGTTCTTCCCTATCACCTCGAAAAAAAATTCACATTCACTTTTCCCTAAAATTAACGGGTCTATATAACTCTTATCAATTTTTATATATAGCTTTCTCTTATGTAGCCAATCTAAGGTTAAAGCGGGCAACTTTGCATTCACCTGATCTTCAATGTTTTCACTAGTCCACCTGTGTTGTCTATTTAGATCTTTGTCAGTTTCAGATTTAGACTGTAGATCTCTTCTTCTGTCTCCCACTAAATTTGAGAATTTCTTCTCCACCTCTGACATGGAAGAAGCCAAATTATACCTGTGTGCATATGCAGGTTCTAATCAATAAAGAGGTGCAAAATATTTGCCTGCAATCTCTGCGCCCTTAAAATAAGGATTATTATTCAAATGTCTGAACACAGAAACGTGTGCAAGAACTAAATTATATTTTGAAAAATATTATTGGAAATAACCCTGTCTATAGAGTAAGCTTAGTAAAAGACTACAGGAAATGCCATATGTCAAAGGAATATGATGTTAGGTATTACCCTCTGCAGGTTAAGCAGGCACCTGAGAACAAATGGAGCAACCACTCGCACTCACAGTGTCAATGTATTCACAAAACAATCTAAATTAGGCATTTGAAGAAACATCTCTCCTTGATAGATCTGTGTGCAATTTCTTTAACCCCACACTACTGGGTGTTACTATCAGCAGGATAATGTGTAGTAGGAGCAACAGTAGGTTTGATCTCTACTAACCTATATGTAGCTGAATATAACCCTGCAAGAATTAGAATTAGTGCTACAACTACAACTATTAGTGTACCTGTTGTAATGTATTTGCGTATTAGAATTGCCTTCCATTTCTTCAATGGAATCTAAATCCTCGGGTGAAATGCAACAGCTATAGAGCCATCCCTGTTGAGTTTCACCTGTGCAAGCAGCAAAACCACAGTTCAAACGATATGCAACAAGAATTTGTACAAAGGTATTCATGAGTCTTCCTTAGCTCTACTCCCTGTTCTTCTACAGGACAGCCTTAGGCTTCTTCAGCTGCCTCGGGCCTCGGTACTCTCCTTCCTTCCTGACAAAGTCTATTTAATGAACGGTACAAATGAGTTAACAATCAGTTCTAGAATGAATTGTTTCAGTTCATCGACTAGCTCTGGAAACGCATTTGCATTCAAGAATTTAAACTTGACCATGTCCAGAATACGATGCCTCAAGGCACCCAATTTAACTAACAAAGTAAGTTCAAAGGTAAGGTCGAACTGGATAGCAAGTTCCCAAAGTTTCAATTGAACTTTAACAGTGATCCCAAAATTCCCAGGACTCGTTCTATCTACCATTTACAAGGATGTAAGTTCATTAATGGGAAGAGTACCTCTGACAGGGCACTCTTGCTCGCTTTAACCTTCTGAATGAGTCCCTTCTCTACCTCCAACACTCAGATCACAATCCTCAGTCTCCTCAGTGATGACTGTGGGTCATCTTCTCCCTGTGGGACCAGCCTCCCCATCTCCTACATTCTCAGCCTCTCGTGGTTCCACAGCAGTAGGCCTTTCGTTGGGGTCTGAGCCTGGCTCCATCCACCCATAGGACTCGCCTCTCCTTCAGTTTCAACAACCGACTTTACAAGTCCCTCTCAGTCTAAATAAGTGTTGTTTCTGGTGCCTGCTAGTCCCCTACAGCTTGACTAACCTGCTCTTGTGGACTCTCAGCCACCACTGGCACTTATGGGAGAGGTACTGTTATACTAACAAGGGGTCTCGGAACACTGCGAGTATGGGCAGCATGCACTCTGTTCGGGAGACCACATCACTTCATAGCAGTTGTGGTGAAAAGGGTGACCTGGAATGGCCCACCCCAGTGAGGCTCCATAAAACTCTATTGAATGTGTTTTTTCACCAGGACTCAGTCACCAGGGCTAAGGTCAAGGCACTGCTCCTGGTGAGACAGGGCTGTGGCAGCTTCAACCTGATGAGACACAGAACGTACCACATCAGCCAGTCCTTTGCAATAATCCAGTATCAAATCATCAGTAATGTTCACAAGCGCATTTGCAGGCCCTACTGGCTATCTCATTACCATACCCATAATGATCTCATGAGGGGACACTCCTTTCCTTCTATTACGTGTGCTACGGAAACTCATCAACACAGCATCAAAGCATTAGGCCACTTCAAAGACAAGACATAGAAGCACACACTTTTGCAAACCTGGATTTTAAAGTCCCATTGACCTTCTTCACCAGTCTCAAAGGTATTAATCAGTCTCTGAGCAACTTGTAAAGCAGTGCAGAACATCCTCACAATTTCATTGCTGAAGTGTGTGCCTCAGTCAGATTCCATAGAAGCTGGGAAGCTAAATATGGGTATTAACTACCTTAACAATAACTTTGCTACTGTGAGACTCTTGTTTCTTCTTGTGGGGTATGCCTCAACCCATCATGAGAAGATACACACAACAATCAACTTGCATCTCAATCCATTGCACACATGCATCTCAATGAAATCCAACTGCATTCTGTTGAAAGGACCAGCTTTCCCTCGTATGTGACTCAGATTTACTGCAGTTGTCTTGCCCACATTATTCTGTTGACACACAAAATATCTGTGGCAAATGCTTCAGCCATCAACCTAAACCTTGATAGAACCAAGTCTGCCTAAAGAGCTAGTCACAATCTGCTTTGACGCAACTCTCCTTTTTTGCCCTTGACACTTCGTCCTGAAGTTTCTTGACTTCCTCCAAAAGTATCAACTGTAGTTAACAAAAGGTTGTAGGTACAGCTTATGGGGTTTTTAGAGTTCTCGGAGAGGAAAGGCGCGCTACCTAGTGTAAACGTTTGATGTGTATCTTAGGCTAAGTAATAGCGTGGTGCGGAAGAGCGAGCGAAAAAGACCCCTTAACCGTTCAAACAAAAGGTCTGAAGACAGACCTTCGAGACAATGAAAACAGCAAAGCTCTCACACACAACAAGCAAGGTATTACAATAGTAGTTATGCAAAAACAAGCATGTTAAATATATAGCCAATGAATGACAGTTGCAATTCTCGTATATATTCTTGAAAGATGGGTAGTTTAATGATTCCACAACCAGCCGACACGTGTTTCGTTGTGTGGGAACAACTCACAACGACTCTTCAGGGCTGGGAAAAAACATAAAGGGTTGTGTATGGAATATTGAGTTACATACAGCGCATATGAAAGACACATTGTCAAATCTGATTCATGCACTGGTGGACCGAGGTGAATTTGCATAGTAAACAGAGTGTCGTGGTCACAAATAAAGCAACCGATTCCCACGAACCAAGAGTGGAAATGATTTAGCAAACGTGATCAGAGTGGTGGTTAGGAGAAAAGAAACTGATTGTGAAGATATGATATGTGTCAAAACATATTACTTCTCCTTGCAAGACACGACAGTCAATATTATTATTGTGGGAATTGTGGAGTGGCCTTTTATCACAAAAGTCATGTTATCATACAAAAGCGAGACAAGTCCGTCACACAAAGATCTCATGCGAAAGCGTGGTTCGTACCGTGTGAAATAATAGTGACTCATTTGTGGAGTGAGTACATGCAAGCTCAGGTGAGTGGACATTTAGAAGTGGATTGTTGGTGCCTAGGGGAAAATGCCTACCTTACGACACAACCTACACTCATGTAGGTCTGGTGGGAAATATTCAAATGGATCTGACTTCTGTCGTGAAGAAAAAGAAGCATAGAAAGGGGCAAGATTAGATCGGCGGGTGCCAAAAGGGCAGAGAGAGAAAGAAGCACTAAGGAAAAGTAGGGGGAGTGCAAGAGTTTATATGCATTAGTTATACTCGTCTCTGTAACATCTTATGAAATACATCAGTATGACTAAATGTATAGCTAGTAGCAATTGGGCATGTGTACCTATCAAATAACTCTCCCCACTGCGAGATTATAATTTGATTTCCGTCATGGACTTGCACATATGTCAATGCCAAAAGCGGTTTCCGGTACATTGATAATTTAAGAATTAGAAATAGTCAAAGGGATACGGGATATGTCTCTGTAGTGAGCCCATATATCTACCTGGTATTGACGTGTTGTAAGGGTCACAACTCACCGTCAATCGGAGTAGCAGAGGTTTGGTTCTTGTTTTCAAAGTGGAATACTCGTGAAACTTTAGCGATCATGAGCACACAGGGTCAAAGTGCTGTACGAGTCATGCTATAAGGAAAGGAAAACCGAATGTTACGGTGTTTCAGATTTGCTATCCGAGTCAGCTTTTGGGGCAACATTTATTATTTCTCTCCCACATAACGTTATAAAATGGTACCTTAATAAATGTGCATATTAAGCCTATAACCTGGAGGGGATCCACAATCGGGTTCCAGATCATGCGGGTACAGCTAGAATCATGGAATTATCTGCCAGAAAGAGAGGGGTGGGGGGGAGAAAAACGACAACAGCCGGTATTAGTGCTGATATCGGCTTGGATCAACCATTTTGTATATGGTCATAATCTCCAAAAACTACTCTTTTTACGCTATGTTAATCGGTACTTACCACCAGCGTGGCGTCCCTCCTCCTTTGGTTCCCGGTCGCCGTTCTCCAACAACGGACACATGACCGGAAGGAGGAAGTGTATTTGAATGATTGTTCGTAAAAAGACTAGACTGTGATTGTCGAAGTGAACGCTGCCATGCTTGGGTTCCCGAGTTACCTCGTATCGAATCGCCCGGCGAACAGAACCAGACCACTATTAAAAACAGAATTGTGTCTTATCCAATACCAGTCTACTGAAATAGTGTTCCTAAAATGAGGTTCCGAATAGATTTGACAAAAGTGTGTCCAAAGCAGTTATAGGATCGCGGGTAAGCGAGTGATTCATTTCAAAGAAACTTCGGGTGTGTCACCTGAGATGTGAAGTCAACCCACCCCCTAGTGGTTTCAGTGACTTTATAAAATTCAATATAAAAAGCATTATATTGTCATACGAAAAATGTACAATATCTTGACATAACTGTTCACAATAAACCTTTCATAGCCTGAGTGGTGAATACAGTATAAGACCTAGTTAGTACAGTTGCAATTTAAGAAGTAGTGTAATTCCATATGATATCACAAGTTGAAAAGACTGAACATGTATTGTAAACAGAATTTCGAACTGCAGTATCTTCAGGTGGTGCTTCTTCTCTCTCTCTATCAGGTATCATCACATCTCCCTTATCAAACCTCTTATGACCGTAAGACATTTTTTTCAGCTAAAATGTCAATAATCACAATTTGAAGTATTCAAAACAGAAAATAACAACCTTTACAAAATAGTTTTTTTAAAATCATCAACCAATACCAATGTGACACTCTATGACATGGAAAACCAATAACAGCTGGACTTTACACCAACTGGCCAATGCCAGCACAGCACCCTGTGATGTCAGTCTCACTCCTTGCAGCGTTTCACCCTCCTTTACAACTTTCACCAGCCCACTCTCTTCAGCACTATATAGGCAAATAAATACAATGCAATGGCAACAAATAACAGTTGTCTGCTTTACTAAAGAAATCAACAGAATTCAATCAAACAAGAAATAACTCAGAACAACTCTTCCTTATCTACTCTGACACACATTCAAATGAAACCTCAACCTGCGACCTGCCGGAAATCACCCTGATCAGTATAGTTTCCTTCTGCATAAAAGGTTCACCACACTAATCATACCTCACTTTCACACATAAAGATAAATGTCCCTAACTCAATTGGGCTGTCAATGGCATCATTTTTATAAATAGATAAATAATATTGTATGACAATACTCGTGACAGCACTTCTTTTTGGCATGGTCCTCTTGATCCAGAAGTACTCTAAAAGCCTCTAAAAGCCTGGGGTTTTAGGTCCAATACTTATACACTTTTTGGGATTTGATGGCTTTGTAGTTTGCAGGTTCCTGCCTTGCCTGGCCTTGGCTTACTTATACCCCTTTTGGAATTTGATGACTTTGTAGTTTGAAGGTTCCTGCCTTGCCTGGTTTTGGCTTCAAACACATTCTATGGTGGTGGAGACAGTACTGTGAAAGGACAGGCACATCCCTATTCATGTGCAGGTGACAGCTCCACTCACCACTCTAGCTCAGGAAGGCCTTTCAGCCCAGTGATCGGTCATCAGCATATGCAGGGCACACCTCAGCTCAATTTTGTTTGAATGCCTACAGTGAATGCACAAAACAGCCCCTGTAAGTCTAAACCAGATGTTGATTCCACAGGCAGGCAGAGGCACAGAATGGAAAAGCAAAAAAATGCCAACATTCTGAAAGTGGCATTTCCCCCCACACAATTTCAAAAACACCTACACTAAAATATGTATTTTTAAATCCTGAGTTTAGGGAGCCCACAATCCAAATCTCTAGTTGTTCCTAATTGAAAATTACATTCGTAAAATATTACACAGTTGCTCCAATGATAACCTATGGGAGAGCTACCTCTTGCAATGGTGAAAAATGAAATTGGCAGTGCTTCACTATCAGGACATGTAAAACACACCAGTATATGTTCTCTTTCACTTACACTGAACCCTGCCCATGTGTTTGCTTTGTTTGCCCTAAGTTGGTAGAGTATGCCCAGACGTCGGTCCCTTGTTCACTTTGCCACTGGATTCAAGCTAGCCTGGCTGATCAGGGCTGTTAGCCCGAAACCGGTCACAGGATGCTTGTTTACAAGTATCAATTTACATTTTTTTGGTCCGGGAAACACATGGCTTGGCAGTTCGGGCTAGACTGTTCCCATGAGGCACAGGTTCAAGACTGATTTGCATATAGCTGTGACTGAACTGGGGTGGCGAAGTGAGCTAAAGAACGATGATGGATTCAACCCAGATCTGTGACTGGGGGTGAGTGTCTGAAAAGTTTCAGCGTTCTCTACATCATTTCCTTGTGTTTGCTTGGACCTTGGGCCAACCTTTGAGGTGACGTACATGTAGAGAAAAGAGACATAAGGGCCTGGCAAGAGGGTGCACTTGCCAGGTAGGCTAGGTTGGTGACAATACCTAGGTTTAAGAAATCAAAAGAAGGAGGAACATCGTTCGGTGTTGCCGCGGTGAAGCTGTGGAAGGCCCTTCCGGCTTAACTTAGACACACCTCTGACCTCCTCTTATTTAGGAGGAGTTTGTTCCCGAATCTTTAGCTCGCCATCAGTTCGGCCCCCCTCCGATATGAGTCTGCCAGCGCCAGGATGCCTTTCTTAGGTGGTAGTGCGCTTTAGAAGTGAAATAAATAAATAAAATAAATAAAACACATGGCAACTTAGAACTGCACTCACAGACACCGCAATAGCAGGACAGAAAAAAAAGGTTTACAGGGCTACTCATGTCAGTGGCACAACCAGTGCTGCATGCTCCCTAGAACAACAAGAAGGGGATGCCAGTACTGATACAAATAACCATTTAGCAATTTAAGACACTCAACCTGAAGTAAAATTCGAGGCTTGGAGCTGATTAGTAACTTTTATTATTTTGCTTAATGTTATCAAAAGACAGTTAGTTCAAAAATAAACGATAGTACATGCTAGGTACAAAAATGTGGGGAGGAAAGGTCTATCATTATATCAGACATATCACAAGCATACAACATCCAATCATTCAGGGACAATGGGAAACATGAAAACTCATGTATTACAGTGAACAATATTTACAGTGAACAGACGAACACAAAGATGCTAGAACAGACCACAGTCTGCAAAGTATTCTGAAGAGTTTGGTATTGAAATTATTTACATAAACTGTACATTCCTAACGGAGGTTCAAGTAATCACAGTTTTTGATAGAATCGAACAGAAGAATGAACAAGGTAATGTACAACTAAGGGTGATAAGCAGCAAAACAATTCGAATAAACTTGTCACCCAGGCAGACTTGAAGGTGGTGAAGGGCCTACGCGTTTCGAATCCTACAGATGTACGAGGATTCTCATCAGGGCCTTTGATTCTAGAGAAAGGAAAAAAGAAATTGTAAAATCGAAGATTTAACTACATGTGCATTAAGTGGATCAACATCAGAATCCAGACTCAGTCCACACCCTCTCCTACACAGCTTACCAAGACAAGGTGTTAGTACATCCAAATCTAATTTTTCACAGCATCATGGCTGGGGGGGCTTTTTGTACCTGAAATGTCCGAAGCAGACATTAATTACATAACGGACTTGAATACAAGTGGCAGAGAGATGGCAAAACTGGGACAAGAGCTTTTAATGTTACCTGCTGCGGTATACACAGATGATGCTTTACCAGGGACGAGATCGCTTGGAAAGGCAGAAGGAATCCCTGAAGAGTAGTGAACATACAAGACTTTAGGGTGGGTTTGTTACAACTGTTACACAACCAAGTTGTCAAGAGGTTGCAATTCGCCTTACCTAATTTTCTAAAATCTATATTTTAAGTCGCTGTCGCTGTATTTTAAGTCGCTGTCGCCATATTTAAAAAACGCTGTCGCCATAGGGGTGGAAGTGGAGTTCAGTCTGAGACCTACGAAACAGGAGTGGGCAAAGTTTTTTTTGTTACAAGCAATCGCCTCGAAGATTATAGACGACGGCTTTAGTATGGCAGGCAACAGTTTTTCAATTATCTTACCAGAAGCGTTGAATGCCCAGTTCAGCAAATTGAATTAGCTAACACTAGAGTTTCATAAACCTATAAGAAAAAGCCAACAAGGCGCTTATCAGTATGGTTGAAAAATAGAGTCAGCCGTTAGTAGCGTGCAGGTAGAAGAATGCTCAGCGGCTTACCGTGTTTTGATTACGGCGGGCGTGGTTCGCTAAACGCGGCTAGTTGCTTTCAAAAAGTTCCACGATCCTGCAGTGATATAATATGACAAAATGTCAGCAGGCTGTTAGTACCAGATTACAAAGTGCGGTTTTTTGAAAAAACGGTGAGAAGAATTTACCGTCAGCGCTGCAATGCACTCTGCAGGGGAGAGATTAATTACTGCGAAAAAAAGCAGAAGTTTCGGGATTAGTTCTGCGACCTTAAGCTAAAGTTAGCTGCTAACGCAGAGTAAGCAGTATGGAAATACTCACTTTCGAAGGTTTAAGCAGGGGGCCTTGGCGACAGCGAACGCGAGAAAAACAGTTGCACTCAGGCGGGGGCGCCTAGGCTGACTGAGTTGCCAGAAAGACGCCCTTATATACAGGTCATTAATAGGGCCACACCCACCAGGTGTACTGGCCGGTTTCGAAAAAAAGGGGGCAAGAATGAAAACCATGCCCGCCGTAATCAAAACACGGTAAGCCGCTGTGATATAATATGACAAAATGTCAGCAGGCTGTTAGTACCAGATTACAAAGTGCGGTTTTTTGAAAAAACGGTGAGAAGAATTTACCGTCAGCGCTGCAATGCACTCTGCAGGGGAGAGATTAATTACTGCGAAAAAAAGCAGAAGTTTCGGGATTAGTTCTGCGACCTTAAGCTAAAGTTAGCTGCTAACGCAGAGTAAGCAGTATGGAAATACTCACTTTCGAAGGTTTAAGCAGGGGGCCTTGGCGACAGCGAACGCAAGAAAAACAGTTGCACTCAGGCGGGGGCGCCTAGGCTGACTGAGTTGCCAGAAAGACGCCCTTATATACAGGTCATTAATAGGGCCACACCCACCAGGTGTACTGGCCGGTTTCGAAAAAAAGGGGGCAAGAATGAAAACCATGCCCGCCGTAATCAAAACACGGTAAGCCGCTGAGCATTCTTCTACCTGCACGCTACTAACGGCTGACTCTATTTTTCAACCATACTGATAAGCGCCTTGTTGGCTTTTTCTTATAGGTTTATGAAACTCTAGTGTTAGCTAATTCAATTTGCTGAACTGGGCATTCAACGCTTCTGGTAAGATAATTGAAAAACTGTTGCCTGCCATACTAAAGCCGTCGTCTATAATCTTCGAGGCGATTGCTTGTAACAAAAAAAACTTTGCCCACTCCTGTTTCGTAGGTCTCAGACTGAACTCCACTTCCACCCCTATGGCGACAGCGTTTTTTAAATATGGCGACAGCGACTTAAAATACAGCGACAGCGACTTAAAATATAGATTTTAGAAAATTAGGTAAGGCGAATTGCAACCTCTTGACAACTTGGTTGTGTAACAGTTGTAACAAACCCACCCTAAAGTCTTGTATGTTCACTACTCTTCAGGGATTCCTTCTGCCTTTCCAAGCGATCTCGTCCCTGGTAAAGCATCATCTGTGTATACCGCAGCAGGTAACATTAAAAGCTCTTGTCCCAGTTTTGCCATCTCTCTGCCACTTGTATTCAAGTCCGTTATGTAATTAATGTCTGCTTCGGACATTTCAGGTACAAAAAGCCCCCCCAGCCATGATGCTGTGAAAAATTAGATTTGGATGTACTAACACCTTGTCTTGGTAAGCTGTGTAGGAGAGGGTGTGGACTGAGTCTGGATTCTGATGTTGATCCACTTAATGCACATGTAGTAAAATCTTCGATTTTACAATTTCTTTTTTCCTTTCTCTAGAATCAAAGGCCCTGATGAGAATCCTCGTACATCTGTAGGATTCGAAACGCATAGGCCCTTCACCACCTTCAAGTCTGCCTGGGTGACAAGTTTATTCGAATTGTTTTGCTGCTTATCACCCTTAGTTGTACATTACCTTGTTCATTCTTCTGTTCGATTCTATCAAAAACTGTGATTACTTGAACCTCCGTTAGGAATGTACAGTTTATGTAAATAATTTCAATACCAAACTCTTCAGAATACTTTGCAGACTGTGGCCTGTTCTAGCATCTTTGTGTTCGTCTGTTCACTGTAAATATTGTTCACTGTAATACATGAGTTTTCATGTTTCCCATTGTCCCTGAATGATTGGATGTTGTATGCTTGTGATATGTCTGATATAATGATAGACCTTTCCTCCCCACATTTTTGTACCTAGCATGTACTATCGTTTATTTTTGAACTAACTGTCTTTTGATAACATTAAGCAAAATAATAAAAGTTACTAATCAGCTCCAAGCCTCGAATTTTACTTCAGGTTGAGTGTCTTAAATTGCTAAATGGTTATTTGTATCAGTACTGGCATCCCCTTCTTGTTGTTATAGATATTGGCTCAGCCATACTGATTAGAGCCACCCCCTTGTAGTTTTTTGGCATGCTCCCTAGAAGCATTTCCATTACATGCCCATGGCACACATAGTTCACTTTACTAGGCACTTAGCAGCAAATCAAATATGTCAATCATGAATAACCAATCAGAATCACAATTTACACAGAGAGTATACACACTTTAGCACTGATTAGCAGTAGTAAAATGCCCAGAGTTCTAAACTCAACAAAAACAGGGTCAGAAAAATAGGAGTCATAAAGCAAAATGTTTGGGGATAAATCTGCCAAAAGGGCCACGTCCAACGCCTATACATGAGTTTGTCTAAGAAATTCTACTATGCCATATTCTAAACTTATGATCAAGAAAATCTATTTAAGTCTGGGAAGCAAAGAAAGGTGTCATCATAGCAGAACCTCTGTAGACATTTTCTGAAGAGAAATAATATAATAATATTGTATAGCCTGAAGCCACACAGCAGAGATGTCACAAAGAGGTATGTACCTCTTTGTGACATCAGAGCCTAAAGGAAGTTTGAATAAAGCTAAATCATGATCCTCAATTTTACCTACAACAGAACCCTTTGAGAATCCCATGTCACATGTCTCAATATTTTTCATCTTCTAACACTAAAACTTGACAACTACAACCAGGACTTCTTTTCTTTGGTCTACACATCAGAACGTTCATGGATTCCTCCCGTCTCCTTATTCTGCATGGACAGTAGTACTTCCTTCGCTCATTAAGGTATCACATCCTTGGCAAAAGTACTCCCACCAAACCTTACTATCTCTTTCATACAGTGTGCCTTTCTCTATTCATGAAATCACATGACTGCACCTGCAGAGAAGAGAAAAACATTGCATCCAAAGCAAAACGTTCACGCTGAAGCTCAAACATTAAGAAATCCAAATGCTTGAACCTTTAGTCAACTTAAAGTGGCAAGCATTTCAGTACATGTTTAAATACAGGATTAGAGATACATATATGGTTATAATATAGACGTGGAGCTCTGTTCAAATGGATACGTTTTCAGTTATAAAAAAGCAGAGTATTATTTAAATGAGTACGCAAATATATAAGAATTGACATTCAAACCACACATATGCAGATATATATGAGAACTGCAATTTGACGTTACTGTAACGAAAACGTTAATATACACCCTTGTATAAATGTCGAGATTACACAGTGAAGGCTCTTTTTCTCTCTCTTCAGGTGCAGCACATGACATTAATAATGTTAAGACACACGGATACAAAAGGTCATATGTAAACATGGTGCACAGTCAAAATATTGATTCCCTATTATCGACCTACAGTAATATTGAGTCCAAAATATCAAAGGTGAAGAATATCGAGGTCAAAAATATCGTTGGACAGAATATCTACCCTGAGGTAAGTAATATTGATTTTTTTTAATATCGATGTAAGTAATATCGAAGTTAGTAATATCGATATCAAATATATCTATGTCACTAATTTCGATGTTACTAATATCGATATTTGTTTGTTATGTATTTTATTATGTATTTTATATGTATGTGTTATATGTTTATTGTTAAGTATTTTAATTGTTTTAAATTATATGTGTACTATTTTTTTATATATTAAAAAAGTTATTTTAAATTTAATTTTATGTTTTAGTTCTGGAGCGGGTTGTGGTTTTATAGGGGAATAGGGTGGGAAGTAATTTAATTATAGTAAATGAATTATTAATTTTTAGTAATTGTAAATTAATTTTAAATAATTTTTGCGTTTAAGTTCTGTAGTAGGTTGTGAGTTTATAGGGGAATTGGGTGGGAAGTAATCTAATTGTAATTAAGTAATTATTTATTTTTTAATGGTATTGATGATTATTTTATTTCTAATTAATTATTAATTGCTAATTAATTATTTTAATTTGTAATTAATTTTTGAATTGGTAATTAAGGTTTGTAATTGGCAATTACATTTTTTAATTGGTAATACATTTTTTAATTGGTAATTATTTTTTTTTAATTGGTAATTGATATTTTTAATTGTTAATTCTTTGGTAATTTATATTTATTAATTAATATTTATCGGTATTAATTGTTATTGTATTGTTAATTAATTATTCAATTGTAATTATGTTTTTAGTTATTATTAATGGGTATTTGCAAATGATGTTGAGTAATTTAAAAATTAAATTTTTATTTACAACAATTATTTATAAGTATGTTATATTTAACTTCTACACTATCCAATGCTTTCCCTACTGTTGCACTCTCTGGAGTGGGAATAGTAATTTTTACCCCTACGCTATCTAACGCTTTCCCTACTGTTGCACTCTCTGGAGTGGGAACAGTAATGTTTACCCCTTCGCTATCCAATGCTTTCCCTACTGTTGCACTCTCTGGAGAGGGAATAGTAATTTTTACCCCAACGCTATCCAACGCTTTCCCTACTGTTGCACTCTCTGGAGTGGGAATAGTCATTTTTACCTCTACGCTATCCAACGCTTTCTTTACTGTTGCACTCTCTGGAGTGCGAATAGTAATTTTTACCCCTACTTTATCCAATGCTTTCCCTACTGTTGCACTCTCTGGAGTGGGAATAGTAATTTTTACCCCTACGCTATCCAACGCTTTCCCTACTGTTGCACTCTCTGGAGTGGGAATAGTAATGTTTACCCCTACGCTATCCAACGCTTTCCTTACTGTTGCACTCTCTGGAGTGGGAATAGTAATTTTTACCCCTACGCTATCCAACGCTTTCCCTACTGTTGCACTCTCTGGAGTGGGAAAAGTAATTTTTACCCCTACACTATCCAACAATTTCCCTACTGTTGCACTGTTTGGAGTTGTAATAGCAATTTTGACCCCAACACTATCCAACGTTTTCCCTACTGTTGCACCCTCTGGAGTTGGAATAGTAATTTTTAGCCCTACGCTATCCAACGTTTTCCCTACTGTTGCACTCTCTGGAGTCGGAATAGTAATTTTTACCCCTACGCTATCCAACGCTTTCCCTACTGTTGCACTTTTTGGAGTTGGAATAGTAATTTTTACCTCTATACTATCCAACGTTTTCCCTACTGTTGCACTCTCTGGAGTTGGAATAGTAATTTTTACCCCTGCACTATGCAACAGCTTCTCTACAGTTGCGCTCTGTGGAGTGGGAATGGTATTTAAAGTTCTATGCTATCCAACATTTTTATTACCGTATTGTTTTTAGCTTTGGATTTTGAATAGAATTTTTATTTATTTAGCTATTATTTTTTGGTATAAATTTAGATTATGTAGTATATAATTAATTGTAAAAATATTAAAAGTATATTTAATTTTTTTAATTTATTAAACATGATTCTTTATTTTTTATTCATGTTTTTGTTTTATGTTTGTAATTGTATTTATAATTTATAATATTTTTTATGAATGTATAAATTATAAAAATAATTAATACAACTTATTGTTAAGTATGTATATATTATATATTTTCTGTATATGTTTAATTAATGTAATATTATTATATATGTATTATTTATTATTTTCAAACATTATTAGATATTTTTAACTATTTTTATTTTATTTATTTGCGTTATTTACTTTATTTTACATTGATATTTTTACAGAAAAAAAAACGATATTTTTAACATCTATATATTTTTTCAATATTTTTGTACTTACCAGGATGTAGATAGGATGTCGATATTCTTGCCTTTGGTATTTCTGCATCGATATTCCTGTAGGTCGATATTTTCTTGGTCGATTTTTTGTCAGTGATCCTGTAAACATATATGAGGCCTCGTCAGATATGGAGAGGTGGAGCCAAAATTATGCTCCTCCAGTAGTAATACTTAGAAAGTGCTTTGGGTCAGCCCACTATTATGTGGTAAATAAAATAATTACCCTGTCGGAATTTCTATACATTAACAAGGAACATGCATAAAATGAGAGGCAGAGTTCGTGGTGTCCGATTCAAAAGGGATTTAATTCAGTAACTCGAGTTAAGGGAGAATCGGGTTCCATCTCCACTAAGGATCAGGAAGGATCGTCATCTGAACATTATTCACAGAGTACATTATTTATACTTTAAACGCACATTACATTGCATAGAGAAGGCGGAGCGCTCCAGGCGGAGCAGGCGAAAGAGAGAGATAAGAGCACATGGGCATGAAAAGGGCGTACACGTGGGTGTTCCCTTGAGGTGTCATAGGTGTGTGGATACATGGAGGGGGTCTGCATGGTCAGCAGGAACCTTTACCCTACTTGTGTGCGCTATTTGGTCATGACGTGGAATTGACGTGTAACTGGGGGAAGCTGGGGGGAGCTAACTTTCGTGCTAGTGGAGAAACCTTGAATGTCAGGACGACCTGTACTTCTGGTATTATCGGATATCTTGAGTTTGGAGGATGTATTATCTGAATTAAAGGTCGCTCGAGCAAAGGTTGCTCATCGCTAAGAGCCAGTATGTGCATATATTTCTTCGTGCATTGCGTGGGGCCATGGGCCTTCTATGGATGCGAGTTCTGTAAATCACTTGAATGGAGACAGAAAGGCTAGGCCCTATCATCTGCAGGCGGGTTATGTTTACCTTTTTCATTAAGCAGGAATGTGTTTCTGTGGAGCGGAGCAGATAACTGTAAGCAAAATACTGTCTTGGCAGGCCAGGCTGGGCACCTCTCGGCTGAGCAGGAAGTATGCGAGAGGTCAGGGATACATAACTAAACTGCAGCTTTCAGAGTGTCAGGAGGCATGGAGCCTGAATTCGGGTCCTGGCTCGGCTGAGCCACAAAAACGGGTTCATCTCGACTTTTAAACGTGCACCATGCAAACACATTGGCAACATAGGCCTCAGTGCAGAATTAACGTTTCTTTCATGGAGGGCTTGGTTACTGACATTCTAGCATTGAACGGACATGCAGAGGCATTATTATCACAGGCATGAAAGGGGAAATGCATGGTGACATGGACATACATAGGGTACATGTACATATATAGGGTGCATGTAGGGGACACATTGGCCACATAAAATTTCTATTTCCTCATTCCCTCCTTGTCCCCTACTGTGCCCTTCAGGACACATCTATATTCATGATACCATGTATCTGATCATACAGCATCATTTGTTCGTCTTTTTTCTGTTGTATACGTGGATGGGGAATACAGGCAGTGGCACACAAGCCGCAAATCGCTGGGCCACATTGCAGACAGAGACAGCAACTGAATATAATAAGCAGTATCATTCCTAGGAACGACAATACTTTCCATCCCCATGCTGATATTACACTCCAGAGCCAACCGGACCAAGTCCATGTGCCTGGGTTTTGGTGTATCTCGTGAGCTATCTTGTGGAGTCTTGTTATTGCTGCATACACGGAAGGCGCGTTATTAGGAATAAACACGCAACAACTGGAGCCGATCACTCTACACGCCCCGCCCCTATCTGCCAGGATGACGTCAAGAACAAGGCGATTCTGAAGAACAACAAGTCTCATGGCAGACTGCTCCTCTGTCAAGTTCGCCAGAGCAGATGCAGTCTCATTTACTACTGCTTCTAGAGTTCTCGTTAACCTACGTATTAGTTTACTGTTTTGGACGGGACCTATGAAGAAAAAGAATCCTTTATTGAAATCTGTATATTGCTCCAAAGCTGTCTCAGTCTGATCAATCACTGGGGAATCGGTCTCCCTCTTGTTTCTAACAAGTACTAGTCGGGAATCTCGATGATAATGGGATGGGGCTAGAAAGACGAGTGGCAGCAGGAATGCTATATAACACGTTCCACCCCAGTCTAAGGGCAGACGTACATAGGCTGTCTGACCGCAAATGAAATAGGAATGGCGGGAAGCTTTGAAAGTAGACTTTCCTTTATCATTGAACTCGACTACAGTATTACAATCACTGTGTCCTAACTGCACTGACCCTTTCTTTCTAACGCACAATTCACCTTTTACTGGTAAGACTGATATGAACGGTGGACCTGTATTTTTCTCGTACTGGAAATTCAGAATCATAAAGTTAAGGGAAGCATTTCCTTGTTCGTATACTTCATTTTCTAGATCGGTCCCTTTCCTCTGGGGAAGACCGTCTTCGTCTGGAAAACATGCTTTATTCATTACTTTATTCAAATCTCCCCAAATCCAATCGCCCTGGGAAACTGTGAACTTTCTGTCTTGTGATGACATTAAAGCAAACCATGCTCCGCACAAACCATTGTGCGAGAACGGAAAAGGAAAAAGGGGCAGAACTCCCTTCGTTTTCTGATAAGGTGGGAGTCGGCCACATACCCAGCAATTTGTTACATTGTTGGTCTGGTGGGAATGGTGCAACATTCGAATAAAAGTATTGTTGCGCAGTGCTAGTCGATATGACAGTTCATGGGGTGGCAGATCACTGAATGTGTGCTCTACAGTATCATTAGAGGAAGAGTGTATATGTGAGGCAATAGGAGGAAAGAAAACATGTAGTGTCAAGCTGATACATATAGTCGTTATACTTAGAAAAAACATAATAATCAGAGTTACTATACATCTACTGCGTAAAATCTTGCAGTATTTCTCTCTCATCTTGCTCTTTTTGCTATTCTGGTCTACGGTCTTATACATGTCAGGAACCTGTCTAACCGATTCACCACCGAGTGGACTTAAACAATTAAACGCTGTCTGACTTACTAGACCGTAACTTAGACCTATACTCCTGTTGCGGAGTCTTTTCTAGCAAAGGGATTTTTGAGTCATTGTTGTCGGGGTAGTCCTTAATTTTGATCAGAGTTCCTGTATCTCCATGGAATTTCTTAATATGCTGGGCGTGGATCCAGCCTTTTCTTCCCTCGACCTTGACGGTAGTCCTCGTGGCAAGCAGTACCAACTTCGGTGTTCTCCAGCGGGGCTCAAGAGGGCTTGAACGATCAAAGTTCCTGACCAAGACCATATCCCCCGGAACGATGGTGTGTTCTTTGACTTGGGTGTTGTCGGGGAAGGCGGCGGCAACCTGTGAACGACAAGAGAGTAGTGCAGACATCAAGGAAGCCAGGTAATCTGTCAGCATGTTACTGTCAACATCAGTAATTTTCTTTGGTATAGGCGTACCCCACATATTCGGTGGTCTACCAAAAACCACTTCGTAAGGGGACAGGCCTGTTCTGGAATGAGCAACCATACGCATGTAAAAGAGGGCAACCGGCAAGGCTACCATCCAATCCACGCCTTTTTCTGCACAGACTTTCGCTAATTTCGTTTTAAGTGTCTGGTTATGACGCTCGACGAGTCCAGCTGCCTCTGGGTGTCGTACACAATGGAATTTCCACTGGTATCCTAACAGAAGGGACACTTGTTTCATTAATTCAGAGGAGAATGGCTGACCGTTATCTGAGTACACAACACGGGGCAATCCGTACCGTGGGAAAAATTCTCGTACCAATTGCCTGGCGGTGGTCACAGCAGTATAATCTGGGACTGGGTACGCTTCTGTCCATCTAGATAGTGCACATACAACTACTAGGGCATATTTGTATCCTCTACATCTGTCCATCTGGAGGACTTCAAAAGGGTGGTCAGGAGGATGAAATCCACCTTGTTCCACCGGAATACCTTTGCCTGGATTGAACTGGCAACAGATCATACAGGTGCGTACTTTTTGCTTCGCTGCTGCACGCAGGTGCTTGTTAAACCAAATATTCTGTAAACTGTCTAGCATTGCCTTTTCTCCCAAGTGTGCTGGACTATGTGCTGTGTTTATGATAACTTGTACCATAGAGTCTGGGAGAAACCATGTAGCTTTGCCTTTAGTCATCCAACCCTGGTCAGTCTGGACCCCTCCTTGTTCAGTCCATTTCTTTATTTCGTCTGGAGTGGCATGTGTCTGTATATCGAGTACATCTTGTGAAGGATCCCTGACTGTCATGCTGTTTGTCAGTGATTGTACTTCTGTCTTTGTCGTGTCTATTGGTGTCTGGGCTGTAAGTTTAGCTGTTCGGTCTGCCAGGTCGTTACACTGGTAAATGGTGTCTGTAGCCTTCGTGTGTGCTTTACATTTCAGGATGGCTCTGGCTGTAGGCAAATGTATTGCTTCTAACAGAGCCTGAATAAGGGAACCATGCTGAATTTTGGCCCCATGAGAGGTCAGGAAACCTTTCTCCTTCCATAACACTCCGAAGTCATGAACAACCCCGAAGGCATACTGAGAGTCTGTATATATGTTCACTTTCAGGTTCTTGGCTCGTATGCAGGCTTGTGTCAGAGCAATGAGCTCTGCTGCTTGTGCTGACAGTGTGTCTATTCTTTGTGTCTCTATAACTTCAGTATCAGTGGTCACGGCATATGCGGCCACTAACTCTCCTGTACTTGTTCTCATGCATGAACCATCTACATAAAGTGTCAGGTCAGGATCTGTGAGTGCAATGTCAGTCAGGTCTTGGTTTCGTCACTGTATTAATTACTTCCACACAGTCATGTGGTGCAGTGTCCTCTGTGCTTGAGGGCAAGAGTGTAGCAGGGTTAAGAATGTTGCATCGTCTGATCTCTATGTGTGGCTGAAATAACGTCAGTTCATATCCTGTCAGTCTCGCTATAGTCAAGTGCTGTGTCCTGTTCAAGAGAACTTCCACTGCATGCGGAACCTGTACTGTCAGGGGGTGTCCTAACACTATGGAATCACTCTGTCTTATTGCTAGGGCTGTTGCTGCAACTGATTTCAGGCACGCAGGCAGAGCCTGGGCCACTGGATCCATTGTACTAGAAAAATAAGCACAAGGCTTGTGTTTTCCTGCTTGATCTTGTGTAAGGACAGATAATGCTGTTCCATCTCGTTCAGTGACAAAAAGAATAAAAGGCTTGCTGTAACAAGGAGTCGCTAAAACTGGTGCTTGACATAAGGCTTTTTTCAATTGTTCAAATGCCAGGGTATGTTCTTGTGTCCAAGGGAGGACAGTCGAAGACGCTGCCTCCTGTGTTGTCAGCTGTATGATTGGTTTGGCTAGATAGGCATACTGGGGAATCCATTGTCTGCATTAGGAAGTGAGGCCAATGAAGGCCCGTACTTCCTTTTGTGTCTTGGGCTGTGAAAGGTTAGCAATTAAATGAATACGTTCTTGTGTCAGCTGTCTACACCTCTTGGACAGCAAGTGTCCAAGGTACACCACTTGCTGTGCACGGAATTGCAACTTTGAAGGGGACACTTTGTGTCCCTTATCTGCCAGAAAGTGTAAAACTGTCAGTAATGCATGTTCGCAGTCTGGTTCTGTTCGCGCTGTGATCAGGATATCGTCTACATATTGGAGCAGTGCAGTGTTGGCAGGCATGTGAATACTGTCTAGTTGTCTCTTTAATGCTTGGCTGTAAATATTAGGACTTTCTGTAAAACCTTGAGGAGCTCTCGTAAATTTGAAGCTGCGTCCATTTAAACTGAATCCGAAAAGGTATTGGCTCTCTGGATGAATTGGAACACTGAAGAAGGCGTTCTTTAGGTCAATTACAGTAAAGAACGTCGCCTCAGAATCAATTGCAGTCAGTAATGAAGAAATGTCTGGGACCACTGGGTACTGAGGAATTATGCATTTGTTCAATTCTCGAAGGTCAATCACTAGTCTGTAGACTGGTGGTGCATTAGGGTCTGTTCGTTTAAGAATAGGGATGACAGGTGAATTACATACATTCGAGTCAGTCTCTACTACCAACCCTTGTGCAATGAGTTCGTCAACAATTTTCAGTAAAGCTATTACGGCATCAGGCGGTAACTTGTATTGTCGGATACGTGGTAAAACTACTCCTGGTTTGATAGTGACACGGTGTGTCGTAATGTGCATGTAACCTACGTCAGTTGGACCTTGTGCCCATAAATGCTGTGGTACATTCTGGAGTCTGTGATCAAAATCTTTCAACACATAATGTCCTTTAAAATCACGTAAGAACAATCGTACTCCTTCCGGAGAACAACATATAACTGCTCCCAGTTCTTTCAATGTCCTTATACCAAGCAAATTTTCTGGACATGACTTAGTAAGTAACAAGTCTGTGGTACGGGACAATGGACCGACTCCTAGGGAAACTGGCTTTGACACTTCATTAACAATAGGCTTTCCTGAAAATCCCAGGGAAACATTCTGCGAGCCTGAGAGGGGTGCCCCTGGAACCTCGTCATGGCTGATGGTAGTCCTGCTCGCCCCTGTGTCAATCAAAAATTTTCTGTCTTTTCCCAATACACGACTATGTACATAGGGACCTTCTTGATCTACAGAAATCTCAATAAGGGGCAAGCCAACCTCCCTCTCTAGGCTGTTTCATGAGAACTGTTGGAATTCTGGATAGTCCGACTGTGTGTACTGGTACATTTGTTGCGTGGCCTGTTGTGTGGCAGCTGCTGGTGGGGGTGGAAAGGTCGCTACTGTCTGTTGCGTGTTCTGTGGGGTGCTATTCTGTCTAGGAGGATGCGGTCATTCTTTTGTCTTGCCTGTAGCTATATTGTGTTTCAGGACAGCACATTCGTTCACATAGTGACCTGGTTGCTTGCAGTAATTACAGTTCCCTTTAACAGGTGTCGTGCCCTTTTTATTCGCATTAGCTGGTACCGATTGTGCAACCAGCACTTTCATTTTCGTATCTTTCATACGTCTCTTTTCATGATCCTGTTCTTCTCTAATTCTGTTCTGGTGATATTGTAACATTTGCAACATTTGCTTGCCAGGTACTCTCAACCTTCAGTACTCTATTCTTGATCGGGGGTAAGGAGTTCTCTACTAATTTGCTCACAAAAAGATGTGGATATGATTCACTACTTGGCTTAAGGCCACTATTAATAGAAAACATTTCTCGAATCTGGAATAAAAATCACTGGTGTCCTCGTCTTGTTTCTGTTTACAGGCTGAAATAGCATCCCAATCTTCCTTTTTAGTAATCAATAATCTCGGCAGGACCTGTATCAGGAGTTCAGGTAGTACTTTAGCTTTGTCCCCTAGACCAACACCAAGGTGCCTGTCTTTATCCTCGGCTTCCAATTCTGCCCAACTTAACTTTTTCTCCCCCACCTCCCAGTCTTTCTCTTTAAGTTTTTCGTAAATACCAGCAGGCAACAGTACTTTCAATAATTTTATAATGTCAGCGTACGTGTAATCCCCTATGCGGAGAATGTCTTTTAATTCACGGTGGAACCCCCCCGGGTCTTTATCATGGCAGGGCAACATCTTTTTCATTTCCAGTATTTCTAGTTTCGTCAAGGGTGTGTAAACGTACACTCGCTGAAGGTCACCCGCTGCATTTTTGACGGGATGTACCTCTCTTAGAGGGTTCTGACTGTCTATGTGTAAGCTCTTTCTGTCGTGGTGTGGGGCAGGAATCATGCACGTGGTCAGAAAAGTCAAGTACTTATGTCGTTGGTCCAGAATGACATTAATTAATTCAGTACCTAGGCCTATCTATCTATCTAGAAGTATATCGTCCAGTAATTTATACAAGGGACCGGGATCAGAATATTGACTTTCATACAACGTTATCAAATGCTGAACCATGTAAATACCAGCCAAACGCTGTTCGTTCGGCGGAAGGCTCAAAAAGGTCTGGGCCACTATATCACTGTTATATATGTTAGAATTAGACACCCATTGAACTGCTGACCGGGCTAATTCCTGTTCGTGTGAGGTGTGTGGTCTATCGCACTCTACCCGTTTTTTCAGTGCCTTTTCGGTAGCTTGGAATAGATTTTCGAGGGAATATCTTTCTTCTATAGGAGGTCCCTGTTTGCGGTAGTCGAGGCACTTGGGCCTGTCAAACTGTCGTGCTTTGCCTACATAATTTATTTTATTCACTTCCTCAGTTTCGGGCTCTCCATCTTCTGACTCATCTTTCCCGTCAGACTCTTTCCTGTGTAACTTTAAGATCTCTTTTCGTATTTTCCTGTACATACATTCTGTCTGTCCCTGTTTATCATGCCGACCAGTAGCTATGTTGTCACTCCAATCAGTCAGACCTCTATTTACTCCTTTGTCTGGTTGGTCTTGTTCCCTGATCAGACAGTTAATCAAAAAACGTAAAATCATGCATTTAACCTCCACTTTTCTTTGTTTCATGGCCTCTTCTATACTCTCGGGTCCCTCCCCCGTTCTAATGAATTCGTATATTTTATCTAAATTTTCCTTCATACCTGGTAGTGTGATCAAATAGTCTACAGCGTGTCTTAATCTTAGTGAGTACACGAGCACCGCACCCTCACCTGGTACTGGATCATATATACAACGTGAAATAGTTAAATTTTGCTTAAAGGGTGATGCTGTCATTTGTGGCGTTCGTTGTAGCCCTGACCCCAGCAGTGCTCATGTTGCTGGCGGCGTTCGTGGCGTTCCTGGTGGCCCCCCTCCCACTGCCCCTTGTCCTACGTCATCCTTCACGGCCTGGGGAAGCCGCATTTGTAGAAGCAGATCCTGTGATGGGGGCGGAGGGAAGGGAGAATTGTTGACAGGAGGTGGGAATTCTGCGTTTACATAGTCCGGAGCGGGATCTTCTAGATAGGAGGAAATAAAAGCCTCAGCTTCTGTCTGCTTGTGTCTACGTACTTTAATCGGTACTAGTGGTGGTGGCAACTTACTGGGTACTTCTGAGGGGGTCACTTTAACTAGTTCTTCTGTGTGGACGGGATAAATACCTGCAATGAGGGCATTTCTTTCTCTATCTGCTTGTTCTGCCTTGACCCGTTCCCCCTCTTCCTTTAGCTCTTTTTCTCTGGCTTTTTCCGCTGCTTCCTTACTTCTCTCTGCTTTGTGGAATTCTTTCTCTGCTCTCCTATGCGCTTCTTTACGCCATAACTCAATGGCATCTTTCTGGGACGGTCTCACTTTCTTTTTCCATAGTGCTTCCTCTACTTTCATAATGCATTCAGCATCCCATGTTCCTGAGGCAGGCCATCTATACTTCTCTTCTAGATCCTTCGTGTAATCTACCCATAAGTCTAAAAACAGTATGGCATCTAGCCCGTGTTTTTGATAAATAAAATGACCAGGTGTGTCTCTAGGCGGGACGGGAACTGACTCTTCAAGTATCCTTTTCCTGGTCCCTATCTGACGTAATTTCGAGAACAGTGGCATGTTGGAACTAACTTACCGAAAACACAATATACACAGAAAATAGACTGAGAACAACCATTCACACTACAACACTAAAACATTTAAAACAAATACCAGAAACATGAACTTGAAAAACTGTTTAACTTTATGTACTGCAACACAGTACAACCATACCGGTCTCATAAAGAGACACGTCTTTACCGTGCCTGTGTACCCAGACACATCTTTACCGGGCTCAAAATAAATGAACCCGTCTTTATGCATTCCCAATAACGGTACTCACCGGGAAGCAGAACTTGAAGGCCTCGGAAACTCGATACTCGATACTGTGATACTGTGGTGCTGCGGTGCTGCGCATGCGCCTCGGAACAGGTGGGCCTCGGGATACCTCGGACCTTGCTCTCTCACGGCTTGGGCTCTAGTTGGGATGGTCCGCAATCCTCACCACCTCGTGTGGATGCCTGGTCGCAGTCTCCGTCTCCTCCGTGGGCCTGAGGGAGTAGGCAGGAAGTCCCGCTGTCGTGTACACTTGAAGTCCGTCACGGCTGCAGAAGGGGGCAAGGGCTGGACCTACATCACCGGCGCGTGGGGAAGGGGACTGGTCCCTGTTCGGGCGCCAGATTATGTGGTAAATAAAATATTTACGCTGTCGGAATTTCTATACATTAACAAGGAACATGCATATAATGAGAGGCAGAGTCCGTGGTGTCCGATTCAAAAGGGCTTTAATTCAGTAACTCGAGTTAAGGGAGAATCGGGTTCCATCTCCACTAAGGATCAGGAAGGATCGTCATCTGAACATTATTCACAGAGTACATTATTTGTACTTTAAACGTACATTACATTGCATAGAGAAGGCGGAGCGCTCCAGGCGGAGCAGGCGAAAGAGAGAGATAAGAGCAAATGGGCGTGAAAAGGGCGTACACGTGGGTGTTCCCTTGAGGTGTCATAGGTGTGTGGATACAAGGAGGGGGTCTGCATGGTCAGCAGGAACCTTTACCCTACTTGTGTGCGCTATTTGGTCATGACGTGGAATTGACGTGTAACTGGGGGAAGCTGAGGGGAGCTAACTTTCGTGCTAGTGGAGAAACCTTGAATGTCAGGACGACCTGTACTTCTGGTATTATCGGATACCTTGAGTTTGGAGGATGTATTATCTGAATTAAAGGTCGCTCGAGCAAAGGTTGCTCATCGCTAAGAGCCAGTATGTGCATATATTTCTTCGTGCATTGCGTGGGGCCATGGGCCTTCTATGGATGCGAGTTCTGTAAATCACTTGAATGGAGACAGAAAGGCTAGGCCCTATCATCTGCAGGCGGGTTATGTTTACCTTTTTCATTAAGCAGGAATGTGTTTCTGTGGAGCGGAGCAGATAACTGTAAGCAAAATACTGTCTTGGCAGGCCAGGCTGGGCACCTCTCGGCTGAGCAGGAAGTATGCGAGAGGTCAGGGATACATAACTAAACTGCAGCTTTCAGAGTGTCAGGAGGCATGGAGCCTGAATTCGGGTCCTAGCTCGGCTGAGCCACAAAAACGGGTTCATCTCGACTTTTAAAAGTGCACCATGCAAACACATTGGCAACATAGGCCTCAGTGCAGAATTAACGTTTCTTTCATGGAGGGCTTGGTTACTGACATTCTAGCATTGAACGGACATGCAGAGGCATTATTATTACAGGCATGAAAGGGGAAATGCATGGTGACATGGACATACATAGGGTACATGTACATATATAGGGTGCATGTAGGGGACACATTGGCCACATAAAATTTCTATTTCCTCATTCCCTCCTTGTCCCCTACTGTGCCCTTCAGGACACATCTATATTCATGATACCATGTATCTGATCATACAGCATCATTTGTTCGTCTTTTTTCTGTTGTATACGTGGATGGGGAATACAGGCAGTGGCACACAAGCCGCAAATCGCTGGGCCACATTGCAGACAGAGACAGCAACTGAATATAATAAGCAGTATCATTCCTAGGAACGACAATACTTTCCATCCCCATGCTGATATTACACTCCAGAGCCAACCGGACCAAGTCCATGTGCCTGGGTTTTGGTGTATCTCGTGAGCTATCTTGTGGAGTCTTGTTATTGCTGCATACACGGAAGGCGCGTTATTAGGAATAAACACGCAACAACTGGAGCCGATCACTCTACAAGCCCCGCCCCTATCTGCCAGGATGACGTCAAGAACAAGGCGATTCTGAAGAACAACAAGTCTCATGGCAGACTGCTCCTCTGTCAAGTTCGCCAGAGCAGATGCAGTCTCATTTACTACTGCTTCTAGAGTTCTCGTTAACCTACGTATTAGTTTACTGTTTTGGACGGGACCTATGAAGAAAAAGAATCCTTTATTGAAATCTGTATATTGCTCCAAAGCTGTCTCAGTCTGATCAATCACTGGGGAATCGGTCCCCCTCTTGTTTCTAACATGTACTAGTCGGGAATCTCGATGATAATGGGATGGGGCTAGAAAGACGAGTGGCAGCAGGAATGCTATATAACACGTTCCACCCCAGTCTAAGGGCAGACGTACATAGGCTGTCTGACCGCAAATGAAATAGGAATGGCGGGAAGCTTTGAAAGTAGACTTTCCTTTATCATTGAACTCGACTACAGTATTACAATCACTGTGTCCTAACTGCACTGACCCTTTCTTTCTAACGCACAATTCACCTTTTACTGGTAAGACTGATATGAACGGTGGACCTGTATTTTTCTCGGACTGGACATTCAGAATCATAAAGTTAAGGGAAGCATTTCCTTGTTCGTATACTTCATTTTCTAGATCGGTCCCTTTCCTCTGGGGAAGACCGTCTTCGTCTGGAAAACATGCTTTATTCATTACTTTATTCAAATCTCCCCAAATCCAATCGCCCTGGGAAACTGTGAACTTTCTGTCTTGTGATGACATTAAAGCAAACCATGCTCCGCACGAACCATTGTGCGAGAACGGAAAAGGAAAAAGGGGCAGAACTCCCTTCGTTTTCTGATAAAGTGGGAGTCGGCCACATACCCAGCAATTTGTTACATTGCTGGTCTGTTGGGAATGGTGCAACATTCGAATAAAAGTATTGTTGCGCAGTGCTAGTCGATATGACAGTTCATGGGGTGGCAGATCACTGAATGTGTGCTCTACAGTATCATTAGAGGAAGAGTGTATATGTGAGGCAATAGGAGGAAAGAAAACATGTAGTGTCAAGCTGATACATATAGTCGTTATACTTAGAAAAAACATAATAATCAGAGTTACTATACATCTACTGCGTAAAATCTTGCAGTATTTCTCTCTCATCTTGCTCTTTTTGCTATTCTGGTCTACGATCTTATACATGTCAGGAACCTGTCTAACCGATTCACCACCGAGTGGACTTAAACAATTAAACGCTGTCTGACTTACTAGACCGTAACTTAGACCTATACTCCTGTTGCTGAGTCTTTTCTAGCAAAGGGATGTTTGAGTCATTGTTGTCGGGGCAGTCCTTAATTTTGATCAGAGTTCCGGTATCTCCATGGAATTTCTTAATATGCTGGGCGTGGATCCAGCCTTTTCTTCCCTCGACCTTGACGGTAGTCCTCGAGGCAAGCAGTACCAACTTCGGTGTTCTCCAGCGGGGCTCAAGAGGGCTTGAACGATAAAAGTTCCTGACCAAGACCATATCCCACGGAACGATGGTGTGTTCTTTGACTTGGGTGTTGTCGGGGAAGGCGGCGGCAACCTGCGAACGACAAGAGAGTAGTGCAGACATCAAGGAAGCCAGGTAATCTGTCAGCATGTTACTGTCAACATCAGTAATT
Source organism: Lissotriton vulgaris (assembly GCF_964263255.1). Classification (NCBI taxonomy): domain Eukaryota; kingdom Metazoa; phylum Chordata; class Amphibia; order Caudata; family Salamandridae; genus Lissotriton; species Lissotriton vulgaris. The sequence goes on along the minus strand of NC_141685.1, from coordinate 1,464,336,923 downwards.
TTCTTTGGTATAGGCGTACCCCACATATTCGGTGGTCTACCAAAAACCACTTCGTAAGGGGACAGGCCTGTTCTGGAATGAGCAACCATACGCATGTAAAAGAGGGCAACCGGCAAGGCTACCATCCAATCCACGCCTTTTTCTGCACAGACTTTCGCTAATTTCGTCTTAAGTGTCTGGTTATGACGCTCGACGAGTCCAGCTGCCTCTGGGTGTCGTACACAATGGAATTTCCACTGGTATCCTAACAGAAGGGACACTTGTTTCATTAATTCAGAGGAGAATGGCTGACCGTTATCTGAGTACACAACACGGGGCAATCCGTACCGTGGAAAAAATTCTCGTACCAATTGCCTGGCGGTGGTCACAGCAGTATAATCTGGGACTGGGTACGCTTCTGTCCATCTAGATAGTGCACATACAACTACTAGGACATATTTGTATCCTTTACATCTGTCCATCTGGATATAATCCATCTGGAGGACTTCAAAAGGGTGGTCAGGAGGATGAAATCCACCTTGTTCCACCGGAATACCTTTGCCTGGATTGAACTGGCAACAGATCATACAGGTGCGTAATTTTTGCTTCGCTGCTGCACGCAGGTGCTTGTTAAACCAAATATTCTGTAAACTGTCTAGCATTGCCTTTTCTCCCAAGTGTGCTGGACTATGTGCTGTGTTTATGATAACTTGTACCATAGAGTCTGGGAGAAACCATGTAGCTTTGCCTTTAGTCATCCAACCCTGGTCAGTCTGGACCCCTCCTTGTTCAGTCCATTTCTTTATTTCGTCTGGAGTGGCATGTGTCTGTATATCGAGTACATCTTGTGAAGGATCCCTGACTGTCATGCTGTTTGTCAGTGATTGTACTTCTGTCTTTGTCGTGTCTATTGGTGTCTGGGCTGTAAGTTTAGCTGTTCGGTCTGCCAGGTCGTTACCCTGGGAAATGGTGTCTGTAGCCTTCGTGTGTGCTTTACATTTCAGGATGGCTCTGGTTGTAGGCAAATGTATTGCTTCTAACAGAGCCTGAATAAGGGAACCATGCTGAATTTTGGCCCCATGAGAGGTCAGGAAACCTCTCTCCTTCCATAACACTCCGAAGTCATGAACAACCCCGAAGGCATACTGAGAGTCTGTATATATGTTCACTTTCAGGTTCTTGGCTCGTATGCAGGCTTGTGTCAGAGCAATGAGCTCTGCTGCTTGTGCTGACAGTGTGTCTATTCTTTGTGTCTCTATAACTTCAGTATCAGTGGTCACGGCATATGCGGCCACTAACTCTCCTGTACTTGTTCTCATGCATGAACCATCTACATAAAGTGTCAGGTCAGGATCTGTGAGTGCAATGTCAGTCAGGTCTTGTCTTGGTTTCGTCACTGTATTAATTACTTCCACACAGTCATGTGGTGCAGTGTCCTCTGTGCTTGAGGGCAAGAGTGTAGCAGGGTTAAGAATGTTGCATCGTCTGATCTCTATGTGTGGCTGAAATAACGTCAGTTCATATCCTGTCAGTCTCGCTATAGTCAAGTGCTGTGTCTGTGTCCTGTTCAAGAGAACTTCCACTGCATGCGGAACCTGTACTGTCAGGGGGTGTCCTAACACTATGGAATCACTCTGTCTTATTGCTAGGGCTGTTGCTGCAACTGATTTCAGGCACGCAGGCAGAGCCTGGGCCACTGGATCCATTGTACTAGAAAAATAAGCACAAGGCTTGTGTTTTCCTGCTTGATCTTGTGTAAGGACAGATAATGCTGTTCCATCTCGTTCAGTGACAAAAAGAATAAAAGGCTTGCTGTAACAAGGAGTCGCTAAAACTGGTGCTTGACATAAGGCTTTTTTCAATTGTTCAAATGCCAGGGTATGTTCTTGTGTCCAAGGGAGGACAGTCGAAGACGCTGCCTCCTGTGTTGTCAGCTGTATGATTGGTTTGGCTAGATAGGCATACTGGGGAATCCATTGTCTGCAGTAGGAAGTGAGGCCAATGAAGGCCCGTACTTCCTTTTGTGTCTTGGGCTGTGAAAGGTTAGCAATTAACTGAATACGTTCTTGTGTCAGCTGTCTACCCCTCTTGGACAGCAAGTGTCCAAGGTACACCACTTGCTGTGCACGGAATTGCAACTTTGAAGGGGACACTTTGTGTCCCTTATCTGCCAGAAAGTGTAAAACTGTCAGTGATGCATGTTCGCAGTCTGGTTCTGTTCGCGCTGTGATCAGGATATCGTCTACATATTGGAGCAGTGCAGTGTTGGCAGGCATGTGAATACTGTCTAGTTGTCTCTTTAATGCTTGGCTGTAAATACTAGGACTTTCTGTAAAACCTTGAGGAGCTCTCGTAAATTTGAAGCTGCGTCCATTTAAACTGAATCCGAAAAGGTATTGGCTCTCTGGATGAATTGGAACACTGAAGAAGGCGTTCTTTAGGTCAATTACAGTAAAGAACGTCGCCTCAGAATCAATTGCAGTCAGTAATGAAGAAATGTCTGGGACCACTGGGTACTGAGGAATTATGCATTTGTTCAATTCTCGAAGGTCAATCACTAGTCTGTAGACTGGTGGTGCATTAGGGTCTGTTCGTTTAAGAATAGGGATGACAGGTGACTACATACATTCGAGTCAGTCTCTACTACCACCCCTTGTGCAATGAGTTCGTCAACAATTTTCAGTAAAGCTATTACGGCATCAGGCGGTAACTTGTATTGTCGGATACGTGGTAAAACTACTCCTGGTTTGATAGTGACACGGTGTGGCGTAATGTGCATGTAACCTACGTCAGTTGGACCTTGTGCCCATAAATGCTGTGGTACATTCTGGAGTCTGTGATCAAAATCTTTCAACACATAATGTCCTTTAAAATCACGTAAGAACAATCGTACTCCTTCCGGAGAACAACATATAACTGCTCCCAGTTCTTTCAATGTCCTTATACCAAGCAAATTTTCTGGACATGACTTAGTAAGTAACAAGTCTGTGGTACGGGACAATGGACCGACTCCTAGGGAAACTGGCTTTGACACTTCATTAACAATAGGCTTTCCTGAAAATCCCAGGGAAACATTCTGCGAGCCTGAGAGGGGTGCCCCTGGAACCTCGTCATGGCTGATGGTAGTCCTGCTCGCCCCTGTGTCAATCAAAAATTTTCTGTCTTTTCCAAATACACGACTATGTACATAGGGACCTTCTTGATCTACAGAAATCTCAATAAGGGGCAAGCCAACCTCCCTCTCTAGGCTGTTTCATGAGAACTGTTGGAATTCTGGATAGTCCGACTGTGTGTACTGGTACATTTGTTGCGTGGCCTGTTGTGTGGCAGCTGCTGGTGGGGGTGGAAAGGTCTCTACTGTCTGTTGCGTGTTCTGTGGGGTGCTATTCTGTCTAGGAAGATGCGGTCGTTCTTTTGTCTTGCCTGTAGCTATATTGTGTTTCAGGACAGCACATTCGTTCACATAGTGACCTGGTTGCTTGCAGTAATTACAGTTCCCTTTAACAGGTGTCGTGCCCTTTTTATTCGCATTAGCTGGTACCGATTGTGCAACCAGCACTTTCATTTTCGTATCTTTCATACGTCTCTTTTCATGATCCTGTTCTTCTCTAATTCTGTTCTGGTGATATTGTAACATTTGCAACATTTGCTTGCCAGGTACTCTCAACCTTCAGTACTCTATTCTTGATCGGGGGTAAGGAGTTCTCTACTAATTTGCTCACAAAAAGATGTGGATATGATTCACTACTTGGCTTAAGGCCACTATTAATAGAAAACATTTCTCGAATCTGGAATAAAAATCACTGGTGTCCTCGTCTTGTTTCTGTTTACAGGCTGAAATAGCATCCCAATCTTCCTTTTTAGTAATCAATAATCTCGGCAGGACCTGTATCAGGAGTTCAGGTAGTACTTTAGCATTGTCCCCTAGACTAACACCAGGGTGCCTGTCTTTATCCTCGGCTTCCAATTCTGCCCAACTTAACTTTTTCTCCCCCACCTCCCAGTCTTTCTCTTTAAGTTTTTCGTAAATACCAGCAGGCAACAGTACTTTCAATAATTTTATAATGTCAGCGTACGTGTAATCCCCTATGCGGAGAATGTCTTTTAATTCACGGTGGAACCCCCCCGGGTCTTTATCATGGCAGGGCAACATCTTTTTCATTTCCAGTATTTCTAGTTTCGTCAAGGGTGTGTAAACGTACACTCGCTGAAGGTCACCCGCTGCATTTTTGACGGGATGTACCTCTCTTAGAGGGTTCTGACTGTCTATGTGTAAGCTCTTTCTGTCGTGGTGTGGGGCAGGAATCATGCACGTGGTCAGAAAAGTCAAGTACTTATGTCGTTGGTCCAGAATGACATTAATTAATTCAGTACCTAGGTCTATCTATCTATCTAGAAGTATATCGTCCAGTAATTTATACAAGGGACCGGGATCAGAATATTGACTTTCATACAACGTTATCAAATGCTGAACCATGTAAATACCAGCCAAACGCTGTTCGTTCGGCGGAAGGCTCAAAAAGGTCTGGGCCACTATATCACTGTTATATATGTTACAATTAGACACCCATTGAACTGCTGGCCGGGCTAATTCCTGTTCGTGTGAGGTGTGTGGTCTATCGCACTCTACCCGTTTTTTCAGTGCCTTTTCGGTAGCTTGGAATAGATTTTCGAGGGAATATCTTTCTTCTATAGGAGGTCCCTGTTTGCGGTAGTCGAGGCACTTGGGCCTGTCAAACTGTCGTGCTTTGCCTACATAATTTATTTTATTCACTTCCTCAGTTTCGGGCTCTCCATCTTCTGACTCATCTTTCCCGTCAGACTCTTTCCTGTGTAATTTTAAGATCTCTTTTCGTATTTTCCTGTACATACATTCTGTCTGTCCCTGTTTATCATGCCGACCAGTAGCTATGTTGTCACTCCAATCAGTCAGACCTCTATTTACTCCTTTGTCTGGTTGGTCTTGTTCCCTGATCAGACAGTTAATCAAAAAACGTAAAATCATGCATTTAACCTCCACTTTTCTTTGTTTCATGGCCTCTTCTATACTCTCGGGTCCCTCCCCCGTTCTAATGAATTCGTATATTTTATCTAAATTTTCCTTCATACCTGGTAGTGTGATCAAATAGTCTACAGCGTGTCTTAATCTTAGTGAGTACACGAGCATCGCACCCTCACCTGGTACTGGATCATATATACAACGTGAAATAGTTAAATTTTGCTTAAAGGGTGATGCTGTCATTTGTGGCGTTCGTTGTAGCCCTGACCCCAGCAGTGCTCGTGTTGCTGGCGGCGTTCGTGGCGTTCCTGGTGGCCCCCCTCCCACTGCCCCTTGTCCTACGTCATCCTTCACGGCCTGGGGAAGCCGCATTTGTAGAAGCAGATCCTGTGATGGGGGCGGAGGGAAGGGAGAATTGTTGACAGGAGGTGGGAATTCTGCGTTTACATAGTCCGGAGCGGGATCTTCTAGATAGGAGGAAATAAAAGCCTCAGCTTCTGTCTGCTTGTGTCTACGTACTTTAATCGGTACTAGTGGTGGTGGCAACTTACTGGGTACTTCTGAGGGGGTCACTTTAACTAGTTCTTCTGTGTGGACGGGATAAATACCTGCAATGAGGGCATTTCTTTCTCTATCTGCTTGTTCTGCCTTGACCCGTTCCCCCTCTTCCTTTAGCTCTTTTTCTCTGGCTTTTTCCGCTGCTTCCTTACTTCTCTCTGCTTTGTGGAATTCTTTCTCTGCTCTCCTATGCGCTTCTTTACGCCATAACTCAATGGCATCTTTCTGGGACGGTCTCACTTTCTTTTTCCATAGTGCTTCCTCTACTTTCATAATGCATTCAGCATCCCATGTTCCTGAGGCAGGCCATCTATACTTCTCTTCTAGATCCTTCGTGTAATCTACCTATAAGTCTAAAAACAGTATGGCATCTAGCCCGTGTTTTTGATACATAAAATGACCAGGTGTGTCTCTAGGCGGGACGGGAACTGACTCTTCAAGTATCCTTTTCCTGGTCCCTATCTGACGTAATTTCGAGAACAGTGGCATGTTGGAACTAACTTAACGAAAACACAATATACACAGAAAATAGACTGAGAACAACCATTCACACTACAACACTAAAACATTAAAAACAAATACCAGAAACATGAACTTGAAAAACTGTTTAACTTTATGTACTGCAACACAGTACAACCATACCGGTCTCATAAAGAGACACGTCTTTACCGTGCCTGTGTACCCAGACACGTCTTTACCGGGCTCAAAATAAATGAACCCGTCTTTATGCATTCCCAATAACGGTACTCACCGGGAAGCAGAACTTGAAGGCCTCGGAAACTCGATACTCGATACTGTGGTGCTGCGGTGCTGCGCATGCGCCTCGGAACAGGTGGGCCTCGACATACCTCGGACCTTGCTCTCTCACGGCTTGGGCTCTGGTTGGGATGGTCCGCAATCCTCACCGCCTCGTGTGGATGCCTGGTCGCAGTCTCCGTCTCCTCCGTGGGCCTGAGGGAGTAGGCAGGAAGTCCCGCTGTCGTGTACACTTGAAGTCCGTCACGGCTGCAGAAGGGGGCAAGGGCTGGACCTACATCACCGGCGCGTGGGGAAGGGGACTGGTCCCTGTTGGGGCGCCAGATTATGTGGTAAATAAAATAATTACGCTGTCGGAATTTCTATACATTAACAAGGAACATGCATATAATGAGAGGCAGAGTCCGTGGTGTCCGATTCAAAAGGGCTTTAATTCAGTAACTCGAGTTAAGGGAGAATCGGGTTCCATCTCCACTAAGGATCAGGAAGGATCGTCATCAGAACATTATTCACAGAGTACATTATTTATACTTTAAACGTACATTACATTGCATAGAGAAGACGGAGCGCTCCAGGCGGAGCAGGCGAAAGAGAGAGATAAGAGCACATGGGCGTGAAAAGGGCGTACACGTGGGTGTTCCCTTGAGGTGTCATAGGTGTGTGGATACATGGAGGGGGTCTGCATGGTCAGCAGGAACCTTTACCCTACTTGTGTGCGCTATTTGGTCATGACGTGGAATTGACGTGTAACTGGGGGAAGCTGGGGGGAGCTAACTTTCGTGCTAGTGGAGAAACCTTGAATGTCAGGACGACCTGTACTTCTGGTATTATCGGATATCTTGAGTTTGGAGGATGTATTATCTGAATTAAAGGTCGCTCGAGCAAAGGTTGCTCATCGCTAAGAGCCAGTATGTGCATATATTTCTTCGTGCATTGAGTGGGGCCATGGGCCTTCTATGGATGCGAGTTCTGTAAATCACTTGAATGGAGACAGAAAGGCTAGGCCCTATCATCTGCAGGCGGGTTATGTTTACCTTTTTCATTAAGCAGGAATGTGTTTCTGTGGAGCGGAGCAGATAACTGTAAGCACAATACTGTCTTGGCAGGCCAGGCTGGGCACCTCTCGGCTGAGCAGGAAGTATGCGAGAGGTCAGGGATACATAACTAAACTGCAGCTTTCAGAGTGTCAGGAGGCATGGAGCCTGAATTCGGGTCCTGGCTCGGCTGAGCCACAAAAACGGGTTCATCTCGACTTTTAAACGTGCACCATGCAAATACATTGGCAACATAGGCCTCAGTGCAGAATTAACGTTTCTTTCATGGAGGGCTTGGTTACTGACATTCTAGCATTGAATGGACATGCAGAGGCATTATTATTACAGGCATGAAAGGGGAAATGCATGGTGACATGGACATACATAGGGTACATGTACATATATAGGGTGCATGTAGGGGACACATTGGCCACCTAAAATTTCTATTTCCTCACTTTATCTGTTTTTTTCAACAGTGAATGTTTTTCCTCTCGCTCTCCTTTGCACACTTGTTATACTTTACATTCTTAACACCCCTCTGCTGTGTGTGTGTTGCTTCCTTCACTAGCGTCCTTCATTGTGCTGCCATAGGTCCCTGCTCTTTCATTGATTTTTGTTCGCCCACTAGTTCCTAATACTAGTCTATTCATTCTTTTTTTCCACCTGCACTTAGTCTTTTTGCAATTTATTTTCCATTCAAAAATGTCCATAGGCCATCTGGAAGGCTAAATGAAACTTAACAAAAACAAACAAAATGCTCAATGGGGGTCTAATGACATGTATGCATGCATTGTGATGTCACTATGCATGTCCATGCACTGGCTACTATATAGGAGTGGTTTTCTTTTCAGACAGCCTGCTTCAAAATGACTTCCCATGTGTAAGCACATGCGTCATGAAGAACATGGCCATCTTGGAAATGTTAAAGTCAACATATTCCCAGAGTTATCAGCCATATCTTTCATTATCCTTTACAAACAAGTATTAGCAATGTTAATAGTCAAAGCTCTCCCATTTAAAAGTGAGACCTATTGGCTTTACCAATTCTTGTTTTGCCCAGTTGTCATTGTTGACACTTGGCCTTATCTTCCATCTCCCATGGTACTAATATTTTGCAGCATATCTGAGACCATGTGTATAGATGTTTTCAAAAAGACACCATGCAATAAGCACTTAAATCTGTTTTGTAAAGGTTGTGTTTACAAAAGCATGTAATTGCGGAATCGTGTTCTTTAAATGAGTGGTCAAATCGATAGCGACCCCTGCATCTCAGAAGCTTCACCACAGCCGCGTTGCATGTAGCTTTGACTGTCGCATGCAACAGACAGTGCCATGTTTAGTTCAATACATGTTCTGCTGTGTATAGGATGAAGCGTGGATATGTACTGTATTTTCTGTGTTTGACTGGTGCAACTACCAGAACATATAGTGGTTTCACTTGATGCTTGAAATGGGGTGGAACACGTGGCTGGCAGAGAGTACAGAATTGAATCGACAATCATGAACACACAAGCCACTCCATGCACTTTTGAAAATGATCCCAACCTTCGAAATGAGCAACATACGAAAAGATGGCTGTCTAACAGCTGGTAACCAGTCTTGCAAGTCAATACTACTGGTGCAAGCAACCTAATTTCCTCAACATAGGCAATTTCGTTCATTCCACAAGTGACATGTAATTCAATTCGTGCTGAGCCCTGGAGATTTCATTGTCTGCCTTCTCCTGGAGTGGAATCAAATCTGCGCGTCGTCTGTCAGCTTGTCACATGGCCTGCCAACCTGTAAGTAATAGATATTTCACTTTTCATCAAAGTACTTCAGGACAGCTCAGGGGTATGTCAAATTAATAACAAGATTGCTGCCACTTTTACAAATAGTCATTCTATAACTCGATAATACAGCTGTATTGTTTTCAACATCAAGGGTATTTCATGCAGACATTCACTCAGTGAGGGCAGAGTAAATTAGCAGAGATAGACAAAGCATTTAAGATTGGCGTGGTTTTCATTTCTTTGTTCAAATAATACAATAAAAAAGCCTCCTGCTCTCGAAGAACAACAGTGTATTCGTTTTGAATTGTGTGGCCACATATACATTTCATTCAGGAGCAACAGAACAAGTCGAATTCTTTACACGCTTTATTAAAACGACTTATTTATTGGTTTCTACTCATCAACTTCTTGTTAAATATTCATGTGTTTAAGTTCTGAGATTAACCTTGACTGATGTAATACAGCAACAAAGTGCTAGATTGAGAGAGTGAGTGAGTGAGTAAATGAGTTAATGTATTGTATGAATGTGAGTGAGCGAGCGAGCTAATGCTTGCATGAATGAGTGAATGAGTGAGTGAGTGAGTGAGTGAGTGAGTGAGTGACCTGCAGCCATACACCGGCATACGATCTATGTAACAATGAAGGTCTTTTGTGGCAATCATGCATACAACATTCTTAGTACTCCAGGGACCACGCATTAGTTCCCATGACATTGCTGAGAGATATTAGCATTCTGCTGGTAGCCTCCTGTTATTAGCCTGGTAATGTTGTTTTGGGTCTTCAAGGCAACGGGAAATGTCCCCACCAGTGGATTTCATTATCTTGGAACCACATGACTTGACGTACTTTTTTTAATAGGAATGTTGGGGCATATTATCAAGGGGGTTTATCTCCGCTTTTTTGGCTTTAAAAGCCAAGAAAGTGGAGATAAAATGATCTCCCTATTACCTAGCTGCCGCTAACACCAGTTAGCGACAGCTAGTATGAGATAACGACCATCTTGGGCCCCACTTTGCATGTCAGTGATATTTATCACTAATGAGATGCAAAGTGGGCGTGCCAAGATGTTAGCGACTGACAACAGTCGCTAACATCGCTATCTTCTATTACCAACTTTTGGAGATATTCGCGCTAAGCGGGAATATCTCCAAAAGCTAACACCTGCCCTGAGAAGTTCTTAGCCATGTTATCCAATGGGAGGTGGATAACATGGCTAAGAGCATTAGCTCGCTAATGCATGAATATCGCTGACTTTTCAGCGATATTCATGCTTTGCGGCGATTTTTACCGCATTTGCGTTAAACCTTGGTAATACCAAGGTTTATTTGCGGTAAAAATCGCCGCAGCGCTGCAGTAAAGTTTTGTCTCTAACCAAGCAATAGCGATAATTATCGCTATTGCTTGGTAATATGCCCCGTTGTTCCTCTTAATAACACCCATTTCCTTTCAGTAGGCTGAGCTTTCCAGAGTCCAGATCCAGCAGTGATTATGAACTGACTATGAAACACGTTGCTGCCAGGCCCAATATTCATGTCATTAACTTTACAGCAAAAGGTCTGATCTCTTTCTGTACGATGAGCGTAAGACCCTTTAAGGTAGTCCAAGTCCGGGATGCAGCCACTTTTTACATCTCATGTTTCACTTCATCATGTATTTCTTAAGAGCATTTGGTTTTTCTAGCTGTTGCGTTCCTGCAGCTTTTTATACCAAGCATTCATGACTACCGGTGAGTGCAACTTGCATAATTCCATGTAGCTGAACCATGTGGAATTACCCAACAATTGCGTGCGATTATGCAAGACGAGTAATTCTGTATTTAGTGATATTTTCTTAGCACAAAAATGCCCCCTCATGGCCAAAATAAACGTGAAGATTCATTTTGCTCTAAGAAATCATGCTAAATGCAACAAAACATGGATAGCGAGCTGCCACTTGAGCTCGCTAAATATGCACTTGAGGTAAGACTTCCCCCAAATAATTCCCAGCATTTTGTGCCAGTTTCTTAGTGCAAAATGCATCCTTGAGTCCAAAATGGATGCAAGGATACATTTTGGTCTAAGAAAATAGCGCAAAATGCAACAGAACATTTACAGCAATGTGAGCTGCCTCTCACGCTCACTAAATCTGCTCATGCAGTAGGATTTTTCCCCAAAATTTGTATTGGTAATTCATTGTCAAAAAGTAACGTAGAATTACCTAAACTAATTTGATTAATGCGGTGTAATAGAAATTCTGCCCAGGCCTACTTCAAAGTCTTGTATAGTGCATCCTGTAAACTGAGTTGCCGCTATGTGTCTGGGTGAGTTCAGATTGTGGGTGGGTGGGTATGACAGGGCATGATTGAGAGTCCTGGAATTGGGGTGAAGGAAGTGCAAATTTCTCACAATGTCTGTCACTGTATCATACAGATGCTCAGACTACGTGCTATTCCAGTCTTTGGCCTCTCTGCAGAGCGCACAGAGCAATAGTCAAATGTACCAAATGGAATTACCATTTTATGTGAAAGTGTGTGAAGGAAGTATCTTAACTGCTGAACTACTGACCGTGCAAAATGAAAATGGTGAATAGGAGGCGACACAAGGAAGTATATTCAGAAGACAGAGAGAAAAAGACTGCACTAAAGAGGAAGGAGTTGATATGTGAGACATGCCATTGTTGGTACTAAAATAGTCAGCGATCAATCATATATTTTAACATCTGCTACATTTTGGACAGTTTTCCCATGCATGGATGGCTAGGCCATGGCAATGATCAAACTGGACTGAAGATGTTATGTCAGTGTCTGACTCCCTTCTGAATCTTTGTGTGCATTTTATTAATAAAAAGAGCAGAGCCCAAAAGGGAAAGGATGTATGTCATTACAACGCATACTTATACAACGCATGCCATTACAACGAAACTTTTACAACGCAACATCCATTACAACGCATTCCATTACAACGCATGCCATTACAACGCATTCCATTACAACGCATACTACCTTTACATCACATACCATTACAATGCATACCATTACATAGCATGTATGGTAAGTATTGGATAGTGTAGGGGTAAAATGTACTATTCTAACTCCAGGGGGTGCAACAGTAGGGTACGTTTTTGGATAGTGTAGGGGTAAAAATTACTATTCTAACTCCAGGGGGTGCAACAGTAGGGTAAGTGTTGGATAGTGTAGGGGTAAACATTACTATTCTAACTCCAGGGGGTGCAACAGTAGGGTAAGTGTTGGATAGTGTAAGGGTACTATGCGTTGTAATGGTATGTGTTGTAATGGTATGCGTTGTAATGACTGCTTTGTAATGACATGCGTTGTAGTGGTATGCGTTGTAGTGTCATGCGTTGTAATGTTTGAGCTGTAATGGCATGCATTGTAATGGATGTTGCGTTGTAAAAGTTTCATTGTAATGGTAGTGCGTTGTAAAAGTTGCGTTGTAAAGGTTGTTTCCCAAAGGGAATATGTCATGGAAAAAGTGAAATGGAATTCATGCATTTTCTAAGGATCTAATTGTAGAGATGGCAACTGTGTTAACCCACCTATAGGGAGCCTTCTCGGTTTGTCATCTACCAAAGGCTTGAACAAAATCATTGAAAGTCTTCTCAGTGTTACATCATGGAAGACACTGAGATTATTACAAAATGTTACACTTGAACTTTTTCAAAATCCTACTAACGACCTGAAAACCAACATCAACAATGGGAAAGGCACCACAAACACAAGAACCTGTTCGATCTCTCCCATCATCAGTGAGTGTGCCACACAAAAAGGAAAACCTGCAGTTACACCAATTCTCCAAAAAGACTACAAAAACTCAAAGTTCTGAAGAGTCTTTCTACTCTGGTAGCATAAAACTCAACGCCCTTTGGTGGACTCAGCATGTTGTTTTGCACCAATGATAGCCCCATTGAGAAATGTTTACCTAGCATTGTCTTTTCACAACAGGCTCTACATTATAAAACAATTTAAATCCCCTGCCACCTTCATTCTATGGGAAATAGGGGTCAATATCAACTTTACCATCAAACTCTTCTCCATTATCACCAGTGTTTTTAAGGCTCTGCCCTGCAATGACTCGCTTTGAACGAAACGTAACTTCCTTAAACAATAACACCTATGCTTTCTGGCATTTTCAAAGCAGGCAACATCATTTTTGTTGTTTTTAATTACTTCAAACTTTGTGCAGATGTACCTCAAAAACGTTCTTGTGCAAGGAGTAGCATGAGATGGACAAGGGAGCTTACACTCTACTGTCCAACATCTGCATGTAATGCAGGTCCTAACCTTCCTCCGTTAATCTTCAAAACTTCACAGATCCTTATTACTGAGTACCATCCTCTTCCTTGGGTAGTCACACTCATTCTTTTCTTCGTTTTCAGTGAGCTCAGAACAAAGACTGCCCAAACTGTACACTGCAATGGTGTTTGGTAGCGGAGAAATCCTAACAACATCGATGTCAATGGCCTTCTCTGTGCTTTCTCAAACACTGTCTTAGCATGCTTCCGTGCTAGGGCATGGCTGTATGCACTATGATTCAGCACAAAACATATGTGATGACTCAAAGAGAGCAAAGTAAGCACCATATGTTTCCTTCACAAGGTAGAATGACTAAGCATAACCAGTCGAATTGAATACTGAGCCAGGCCTAACGTAGAAGTGTCCTTAAATATTTTTTCAGTTAACACAAAGCGGCCCACAAGTTGAAAATGCTGTTCAGTTCAGTTCTCCATCCTTAGCATGGTGACCGTTTGGCAGTAACGATATAGCGTTACTACAAAGGTTAAATCTGTGAGCCCCATTCCCTTTGCCAGAGCACTCAGACAGGAAAAGCTAATTCATTTACCATATTAATTCAGTGATGGTCAGTATACTCATTTAGCACAAGAAGTATTGAAAAATTGATGCAAGTGAATGACCACCTTTCACTACACAAGTTTAATATGTTCCACAAACCAGGGTTATTTTTATGATAACAGTAGGGTCAACCAGCCACATAGTACAGATACATCGTAATGGTTTTACAAAACCATATATATATATATATATATATATATATATATATATATATATATATATATATATATATATATATATATATATTCCTTCAAACACTTCTCACCCACTGGTAGAAGACAAAGGACACCGCAGGAGTACAGCTGGGGTTCATAAGCTGCTTTTATTAGGTGTTTCCAGGCAGACCGAGTTCAGCAAATGGCTTTCTTCAGTGCCAGCAGTCTACGGAGTGTTTCCCACCAAATGTCTTTCTGATATAGCCCCACCTTCGTGGAATGAGGCTCACCTGCTCAAGTTTCAAGTTTCAAGTTTATTTATTTATGGTAACAGAACTCAATTGAGGTCCACATAATAATTCAATAAAAAACAAGGGGCCTTATTTATGAAGCTCTTGCGCCACTTTTGCGTCACTTTTAAAATGGGAAAAAGTGACGCACCGGTGGCGCAAGGCTTTCATAAATGAGGCCCAAGATTTCTTAAAAAAATGTTTTTTTACATGATATTAAATTATCAATATAATGGTAAAAAACATTTAAAGAAATGAAACAATTTAAAACAAAACATTTCGTTCGGAGGATTAAGCATTGCTTCAATAAAATCAAAAGCAGTAAAAATACCCAATTGAAGGCACATAGGTCTTAACCATTTACGTCTAAATGGCATAAGGATCGGACAAACAAAAATTACATGGTACATATCCTGGGAATTAGAATTACAATAATCACAGATATCTGAACCACCATACCATTTGGACAAAAGACAGTTCAAAGGAAGTAAATTATACCTTAACAAAAGGGTAAATCGCCTAACTCCATGAGGGAGATTCCAACATATGTATGGCTGGGGTTTTTTTATTTCACAAAATTTACCAGTAGGGAACATTCCTCTCTTTGCTTTACTTGCCCCACTATCTACTCTAGGCTCACCTGCTCTGGTGACGTTCCACACTGTTCCAATTACAGGGACTACCAGTCCCATACTGCAGCGTGATAGCGCCCAGCGCTAGTGGAAAAACGTTCTCTTTGTTAAAATCAACTCGCCAAATGTCTCCTTCTCTCTGCCATCGAGACAATTGCAGGCACCACATATATATATATATATATATATATATATATATATATATATATATATATATATATATATATATATATATATATATATATATATATATATATATATATATATATATATATATATATAGATAGATATAGATATAGATATAGATATATATATAGATATATATATATATATATATATATATATATATATATATATATATATACATATATATATATATATATATATATATATATATATATATATATATATATATATATATATATATATGAAAAAAACCATCCTGCTTCAAGGAAGAAGAGGTACGTACACGAGGCATGTATGGATCAGGCTTCTTTATTGTTCTTTAGATCTCCCACGACCCTGCAGTAAAAGAGAGACGCGTTTCGCCTGCGCAGCAGGCTTTATCAATCTAATTGGCGCCATGACATTGTAGGTATATATAGCCCTCCCTCCTTCAGGCATACATAGACATAAATGATAGACTGCAAGGTTGACATTATAGACAGAAGACATACTAGCCTTCAGCATATGCGTACCTTGCAAAGTGCAAGACATACAAAGTTATAAATAACTGCATATTGCGCTACAAGCAAATAATGTCAGAAATAAAACATGAACAATTAATAAAATATGAACAGCAACGATTATATATACCAGTCTGTTTAGCCTGAAAGTTATGATGACATGCCGAGGTACTGTTATAGTGAAACACCAAATGGCGCCACATGCTCTCAACCTTCATTGCCTTCCTAAAATGAATCTACTGCGTTCAGAAAGATTTAAAAACTGCATGAATGCAGGTTGTGCTGCCTGTGTTAAAAATGCCAGCTCGCTCCCACTTCATTGTCCCATAATCCAATGATACATAGTCTGTATATATATATATATATATATATATATATATATATATATATATATATATATATATATATATATATATATATATATATATATATATATATATATATATATATATATATATATGTATGTGGTATTTATAAAGTGTGAACCTATCAAAAAGGCAATGGTGTGCTGTATGGGGTCACGGACACGTGTTAAGTCAAGGAGTGATGGGAGAGGCAGCTGGCCATCTTGTACATTAACCTAAAGGTTGGTCTCTTTCATTAGAGACTCTAGCACTTTTGATCAGTTGCGTCCATAGAAGATCCCGGATACTTGGATCCATTCTAGATTACCGCTGTCCATGTTGATTGGTTCCATTTACCTTTATTGCATGTAAATGTGGTAGAGTTCATATTCGCAATATCTGGCATGGGTCCAACTCCATGGACCTATGTTGATATTGTGCTTTTGAAGATAGCCAACGGAAGGACTTCTAGCCTTGAGCACCAGTGAAGAGAGCAGGGTTGTACATTTTACTTTTTGTAGCCATCTATAATGTGAATTGTTGCCTTTCTTGACAGACCTCAGTTTGCTGCAGATTACAACAAGTAACACTTAACAGTAAACATTTACAAAAGTATCTGCCAGTATGTCAGACTCTAGGAAGGTTATTGGCAAACTAAGGAATTATTCTGAACCTCTGCAGTTTATTTCTGTGGCAGAAATGCCTGCAGTGCTTGCGCCCGGAGTTAGTATTGAAAACTAATTTGTTGTTTTGACACAGCTTTTGTGAAATATATATCGGAGTTTGCAAAAACAAACCTGTGAAAATAATACCAGCAAACATGCTTTCCGCGGGAACAAAGTGATATTTTCCTAAAGTGCATCGACACAAAGATATTCCTCTATATCTGGATTGTTTTTAAATCACTAAATGAATTAATCAATCAGCCCGCTGCTTTACAGCACAGAAAGGTTTTGTTGCCTTCGCTTTACCACTGAAGAAAATGAACAAACTACAATTATATGTTAAAATATGGTAATTTCATCAATAAAAAAAGATTTGAACTCAAAAAAATATGGTAATTTCAGAAAAACCCTTTAAGCATCAAGCATGATTTTCCTGGGATCAACAAGTTACTATGGTTTTGTGTACCATAACTGAGGAAAAATATAAGGATTAGAAAAAAAACACCAAGCTCTGCCATGTGATTTTGAACTTCATTTTAATTTTACAATACTAATTCATTTTAGGACTCACATTCTTACTTGATAATGCTATGGGACACAAAGAAATAAAATCATGTTTCAAGAATTCGTTATAAATAAGAATAAACGCGAACAGCCCTTGTAAAGAGGAACTGAACAATGGGCCCAAATTACATGCGTGAATAACTTGATTTGCAAGTGTAAGTATAGTAAACTGTAATGTAAATAGGAGGAGAGATGCCCCAGGCTTGTGGTACGCTGTGGCTGAGCTGCTATAATTTCAAACACACAAGTGGCTAAAAGTGAAGGCAGATTTCTCTGAGGAAAGTTACTCTTGGTAGCTTGGCACGTCAAGAGATAGTCATGTTTAAAGAAAATGTAAATTCACTGGTAGACTGCAATTAGGACCTAAAAGTCTATTTTATTGTACGAGACATGGGTGGAAGGTTTTTCAGGCTACCTTCAATGGACCAAGGATGAGGGAAAGCCTCGTTGTTATCCCCGGTGGACAGTTTTAACTTAAGACTCAGTTTTCATAATTTCATCATGAAGTAAAAATCCTGATTGGGACAAAACAAGAATTTCTAATCATAACAGGCTCTGCAAAGTCATGCACAGCAATTTTCCGGTACCTTATTTATAAAACCTCTGAGTTGAGTAAATCTGAAAACTGTAACCACCAAGACCAACATCAGCTCTCAGTGTACTTTGTCACCCTTTGCTGCTCTTGCATCTCACATTAGAAGTCAGCAACTTTTTCGTAAGTGAAATTCTTCAGAATGGCGAGGCTAGGAGAAGTGGCCAGTTGGGAATCTTCCAGGTGAGATATTTGAACTGCGTCCTCCCACATGAGCTTCAAACTTCACTGCAAAGATCTCTGAGTGGGACAAATTAGGAAATATTGTATGGAGAATGTGTGCCATAGTTGGGTAGCCTAAGTAACAGTTCTAACTACGAAAAAAGTGAGCATCTTCTTCATGATTACTCCCAAGGTTCCCAATCTTCAGACAGTTTCTAGAGTACCAGACCATGGAATGAAATAAGAGATCACATTCAGCTTTGAGCCAGAACTCAAGCTAATGTCCAGTCCCAGTTGGGAGTGCTGGATCAACAATGCAAATGTGCCCATAGCCCTCTTCTATCTGTGTGCTTACATGTCAGATTGCTTTACAAAGAGCATTGCTTTCAGCTCTGGAGATTCAAAATAGAGGAGCTTTTCCTCAGTTCTTTATCTGTGATAGGAGAATATCAACAACAGTCTCTTCTTAACTTCCCGTTTTAAAGCAGCAATTCAGGAGGTGAGACCATAAATGTATAGGGCTAACCGTGTAGTGATTAGTGGTAAGGCTGTTATAGGTAAATTTCACTGTTATGTGAGAGACTCACCAATACGTTCTTATCCACCTCACCCACCTCCTTACCTACCTCAAGAATTATCACCTCATTTGCCATCCCTCAGAAATCTCATACTGGTTATATGCCTTCTACCCTCTATAGTTTATAATGGTCCCTCCATGATCATCCCATTGGTCAATCCCTTTAAACTGTCAGCAGGTGGTCCTCATGGGAACCAAGTGCTGTATACAAGACATGTCTTCCTAGACTGGGCTACCGAATTTTGCATATTTACAGGGGCTATGGAGTCACCTTCTCTGTATCCACAGGAGAATGGAGTTGTATTGTGAAGGAAAATGAGGAGGTAGTCAGGGTAGAGGTTAATGGAAGAGACTGGACATCCACTACAGAGTGCCCACACTTTCCTCCCAACATATGTAAACAAAAACATTAGAGGACTCAGATGCACCAGGAATCACACCACCAACCCACTGTGACAACAACCTCTAATGAAGATTTCTATTGCACTTGTTGGACCACACATTGACCTCCTGGGATGACCCACTAACAGGATTGAACTATTGTGAAATGTATTTGTGGAATTATAATAACTTCATATTAACAGCATAAACCCTTCTTAGAAATACAATCATACATTTATGGTAAATATAATGAAAGGTGAATTCCCCTAAACAATTATAATGTAAGAATTGGGTATACTATACCCTTCCAGCAACTGATTTATACAGTAAAACAACTCCTTTCACTCTTCTGTATGTTCATCCTGAGTTGTTATCTAACACAACCTAAAGCCCACATGGCCTGGTATTGCCTATCTCTGCATATATTTGAATGTCAGACTCTCCTAAACGTTATCAAGGACACGTATGATAATGGCAACCATACTTACCAGATATAATTTTCTGATCTACATTTCCATTGTAAGTCTCCTATAAAACACATTCTACCTGTAAAGAATGAAAGGCTTCCCAAGCTCAATAAAAAAGGATATCATTTATCTACATAAGGGAACCTACATGATGCATAAATTGGCCTTCACTCATCCCCCGTGGGCAACCAAACCATGATGCACATGGTCAAAGAACGCTCAATGCAGAAGTTGACCACAAGTCTTGGCCTACTGCCAAGCCCTGCGCACAACCTACCTTGGGCAACCAACCACAGCTGCACACTGAACAGTCTGCAGTAGAATGGGCACATGGCCTTGGCCCTGTCATTTTTTGGCTCCTTCAATTTGTTTTTCAGGACAAGGATATCAAGCTTTGCGTCCTGCAATGGTGGCCATAACAGATTTCTCTCTGTTGATACTAGCCAGTCTGAAGCTTCGACTCAGCTTTGGGTTTTCCGAATCAAAATGGATAAAAAAAGCTCTCTCATACAACCAGATTATATAATTTTTAAATATTGTAATGGTCCATGAAACATCTACAGGCAAAAGGTCCAGCTTTTTCATTTTCAACCCTTTCAAGCATAACCAGAATCAATTTTTAATCGCTAGTTTCTCAAAATTACTGAACGTATTCACACCATACCAAGCAGATGCATTTCCTTATGTAAAGTTCTACTAGAGTTAGCTTGGTGATTCATAACTCGTATAATAACCTTGCAAGCTAAAAGTTGACCACCACATGCAATGCTTACAACCTCACAAAATCTATAAAAGTAACTAAAAACACTGAGTTCTCTAAGTCGCCACATCCTGAAATAGCAGATGAAACATCTTTCTTAAAGTTGCATCAAACCAATCAGAGAGCTTCAGCTCTGTTGACCTCACATTTGTTTTACAGACACAATATAAAGGTGAAGTGATCAGGCACGTCATGTTTCCGCAAAGCCTCTGAGGAAGAAGCTCTGTCTTCGAAACGCGTCAAGCGACGGAACAGCTGTTGGACTCTTTCAGCGTGTTGTGAGCTGCCCATACCTGAATAAAGTTGTGTACACTGCAGTCGAGTGCTTCCCTTACATTGGACAACCTTGAGCAGGAATTTAAATAGGCGGCAGTCCTGCCGTCGGGAATGCACCAACCCGCAAAACCGAGGGGGCCACGAGGCAACGGATGCGGAGCCTTGTGTGGACTACGGTGAAGGATTGAGGGCAACTCCACATTCTGAGGCTCATTCAGAGTTCTTTAAGAAAGCAGCAGTTTAAGCAGTGCAGCCATTTTGGCGGATAATAAGGCACTTCAAATCCCTTAATGGAGCACCCCATCCAGGGGCGTGTCAGTATGCAAAATATAAAGGTGAAGTGATCAGGCACGTCATGTTTCTGCAAAGCCTCTGAGGAAGAAGCTTTGTCTTCGAAACGCGTCAGGCGACGGAACAGCTGTTGGACTCTTTTAGCGTGTTGTGAGCTGCCCATACCTGAATAAAGTTGTATACACTTTATACTTTTTTAACTCGAAATGCGTTTGGCTTTACAAGTGGAAGCGCGGCAGGAGCGCTGTGTTGCAACTGTGTGGTTACCCCCCTCGTGTGTGACTGCTTCAGTGGGGCAACACCTTTGTTTTATATATATATATATATATATATATATATATATATATATATATATATATATATGTATTACCTACTGGCAGTCGCCAGTAGGTTATAGTTAGTACCTATTTTCCATAGGACATCCACAACATTCTATTTGGAATAACTTTGGCGCCGGTTAACGAATCTTCGCGAAATTTTCTAAACTTACGGTCAGCTCTGGTCCGCTCCGTCCCTGAAAGTTTCGGGGTGAATCCTGAAGTGGGGGCTGAGAAGTCAGAGGCAGATTTACAAGCTCCTTGCCCCACTTTTCCCATGTTAAAAGTAACACAAAAGTGGCTCAAGGGGCTTGTAAATCTGCCGCTCAGACTGTTGTAACCTATCTATTCTCACTGCTCGCAGGTAATTGTACATTCTTACGCAGTGAAGCTGCTGCACACTACCCACTCTCTCCGCCCACAGGTGACTTGTCATTGGTGTGATTCAAAGAGGGTGCACCACGTGTCAAAGCAACTTTCTCAGACATTGTTACGAAGGCCACGCATCATCGCAGAATCCACGAGCTATGGAGGTGTTGGGTGGGGGGATGACGCCAATTTGTGAAACACAACCTGTAAGATAAAAAAGAAGATAAGATTGTGCATCATTTGTTTATGAAAGGAGAGTGGAAGTGAGAGAGTGACTGCAAAGAATATTCGCAGCTCAACTTTCTGTCACCAGTGTGTTTTTCACCACTTGCCGGGACATAATGCACCCTGAAGCTCTACATCCAAAAGATAGTAAAAGAAAGATGCTATGATTGGTAATTGTTACTATCTTAATGTGGAGTAGAATTACATCGCCCTTTCACACACCTTCTCTCCCGCATTTAAAAACAACTATTTGTACAGTTTATATACCGGACATTTGACTGATTATAAAAACGTTCCTGCTATTGGAATTTTTTTTTTTAATGCAACAAGGTACGGTATATAGGACTGCGTACGCCTAAATCGCTGCGTCGCTTTTTTGTATCCAGTCTGCTGCACCCCATCAACTCCCTCCGATGCGCACCTAGGCCTCACTTCTCACCTTTTCGTGGACAGGACACCTTCTACATCATGCAGTCCTGCTCTGCCACCAAGAAATATGGTGCCGAGTCTTGATATCGGTATGGCTAACTACATACTTGTGCTCCCATCATCATCGCAGGTTCCTCACTCGCTCAGTCCTTCCGATACCACTAACTCAGTGACCAAAGAGGCCACCCACGTAGTAGTGGGCCATTGTACTCAGTGGTTCGGGTCTACATGAGGCGTTCGAACCACCAGGACCGACCATCACAGCCCTTGGGATGGGAGCAACTCTAAAATGGCGTAGAGCACATGCGCCCGTCTTTTTTATTGGTAGGGCCACATGTGCTGAATGGGTGTGGTGTGGGTGTATACGAGGCATGAGGGAGGGTGTGTGTGTCGTTCTGACAACTTGACCTGGAAGTAAGAAATCAGTACAATGGAAATCTGGGCAATGTTTTGTTTTTGTTTTTTCCTGGTAGCGTAAGTGGAGTGTGCTGGCCTGACGTATGCCAGTGCTGCGCGAGGCTCTGAACCATGATTCTGGAGCTATGGGAGTGGTTCCGTTGTGAGCTATATAATGAATCAAGCGATTCAGGTGTCTGTTTTGTAGTGCTGACGTCACCCGGGTCTTAAAAGCAAATATGTCATTATATCTTTAAAGTTCCACAACATGGCCAACATGGAAGGTAAGGGGCATCAGTGACTCTATATTCATCCATAGTTGCACACATAAAAGATGGTGGACATGACGCATTTCTGTGATTATGAATGTCTGTTGTACATTCAGTGGAGTGTTGTAGCTGTAGTAATACAGGGCTGTGAAAAGTAGCAGTTATTGACACATGAAGGGCAGCTAATATATATATACGTATGTGGTTATTCGGGAATACTTTCGAACTTGGTGCTGTAAATCAGTGTTCGAACCTTGGAGTTGCGTCCTCATCCTGTTATTGTAGAGAAATGACGTAATCTACTCATGCCTGAAAATATACTGTAAATACGGTGCTCATGTAAATTGCTGATATACTTTTGGGTTGATTTGCGCTATATAAATATGCTAAAAAAAAAAGAATTAAAAGGAGCAATAGCCCACACTTACTGTCGGAGGTAAGATGGTTGTATACGCTATTTATATCACAATATAATGTGGTAGGGCGCAGGAGCAGCATTTTACGAACATAATAAATATACAGACACATATAGATAGTTGAAGTGTGTACGGGCACCTCTGCTCGATTCCATTTTATTACGTTGCTGCTGGTAACAAATAGAATAGTAATTATGATATAATACATAGATATTCAATCGGAAATGATTTATGATTTCTGCTGTACAAAGGTAAGAGCACTACATACAAAAAAATACAGAGAAGATTCTATCGTAAAGTATTCATGAGATGTGGTGCACTGAGGTAGGGTCGGTTAGTGTGGAACCTGCAATGATGTGTGGTTCAAGCAGACTGCATTTCTAACAATGTCTTTTGCTACTGAATTTTGCCTTAATAAGGCCACGTGCCGAATATTTATGGTGCACTGAGTTAGTGGTACGTCTGGTAGTGAGTGTGTTGCCTACTGGACTGCACAATCTGTAATCACGATTGAAATAAAAGATGAAACATGTACAGAATATATTGTCGAAATGTGTATGTTGCAGGGACATTATAGTTCAAGTTGTGACCTGTGCTCTCCACAGTGTAGACTGCCATTGACTGTGCCTTTGCAATTGCAGTGTGAATTTTGTTTTTCAACTAAACCTAGAACTGATATAAAAGACGTTTTTGAAAGAAGGCTACTAAAGAGATATTGTATAGAGTTTGAAAGATGTTGTATTTAATTTGGTACTGCACTCCGCAAATAATGAATAAAGAGTCAGTTGAATTCTTCCTGAATACGACCACGTGGCGATGAATTATGGTGCACTGAGTTTGTAGTACCTTTGAGACTGAGCTTGTACGTAACCTGCGATGATGCGTGGTCCGGACAGGCAGCACTGGGGGTAATGTTTTTTGACTGCTGAATTTTGGAAAGGGGCGACCACTCGGTCCCCCCGAACGTATGGCGGAGTGCCTCGATCCCCCCGGGAAGCCATTTTTGGGCGGGAGGCGCGTCTCGGCTGGTATGCCCGAAGCGGCGTGGCCGGGGCGCGCCTTTTCCCGCCCTAGAGTGGGCTGGCCTAGACACCGACGTAGCCAGCCCCGCCCTAGGGGCAGGCAGGGGCGGGTTTTCGCCCGCCCTGAAGACGGATAAAAAGAGACGCAAGACCAGAAGACGTCCTCTTGTTCTTGTGCTCCGAAGCTGCACCTCCTCGCTACACGTGAGCTCGGGACAGAACGAAGAGCCAATTTTGAGCGTTTTTGATCTTTTTCTTTGTCTTCTAGATACTTCCTCGGAGAGATGCCCAAGAAAGGCGCAAAGAGAATGACGACCGACCAGATGGTGCGGGCCCTTTGCAAAGAGGTGTCCGACATAAAGAAACGGTTGGCGGAACGAGACGGAGAGGAGGGTTCGGGCCCTGCGCCGGCGGGAGGGAGACCTAAAAGGCCGAGAAGGGTTCCAGCCGGTGGAGACGTCCCGGTTCCCTCTGCCCCGCTCGAGGCGCCGACCCCAGTACCGATGGAGGGGAATCCAATCCCCGTTGTCGTCACCCCGACACCCAAGGAAGACATGCCCCCCGAGCTGGCAGCACAGCTAGCAGCATGGTTGGGGGATAGTAGTGATGGCGCCACGGCTGCCGAGGCACAGGCGCTGATAAAGGGACTTCGTGAAAAGAGGGAGGCAGCTAAAGTGACTGCGCCGTTGGCGGGGATAGACAAGCCGCAAGCGGCGGAAGCTGCGTCCGGTGCAGGTAAGCGGCCATTGCCGATTGCAAGGGACGAGTCAACACCCTCTCGTAGAGAGAGATTGGGACAACATGTGCCTTTAGCTATAAAGGAAAAGATCTGGGCGGGGGAGTACGTGAATATTTTCTCCTTGCTTGTTGATCATTATGAGGTGGAGCATGTTAAAAGTCAGAAGGACCTAATGCATCCGAGTGTTTGGCGCGCAAAAATGGCCGCCTTTAAAGTAAATGAGAATATTGGCAACTGGGGCAATGCGTGGGGTATTTTTACATCGATTTTGGGGGAACGTAGGCCCGAGTTGCTTCCTGAGTTTCCCGTTTATCAATCACGAATCATGGGTTACTCGACAGCGTATCAAGGTAACCATTGGTTTTGTTATGACAATCTGTTCAGGAAAGAAAAGGAACATAACAAGAATTTGACTTGGGATTGTTACGATTCAGTAACATGGGATAAAATGAAAGAATCGGGAATGTTAAGAATGCCATTGGTGGGGAACAATGTTGTTGATTACTCCCGCCAAAATGTGGGGACGCTCTTTCGACCAAGTACGAGCACCGACGACCAGTCGAGGCCCGCAGGCAATACAGGGAGAAAGGGTTTCTGTTATAATTTCAACAAAGGGAAATGTACCAGGCCTCCGGGATCGTGTAAATTCAAACACGAATGTAGTACGTGTGGGTCGTCCCATCCGGAGTCATCGTGCAGAGCCAGAACGGGTGAGAATGGGGGTAAGGGAGGCGCCAAACAGGTCTAAGCTAGGCCGAGGGGCGCCTTTACCAACCCCGATTGATACCTTGGCGATGATTCCCTGGCTCAGCGAATACCCGGATCGTACTTCTGCCGGGGTGCTGCGGAACGGTTTTACACATGGTTTCCGCATCCCGGTGGGGGACTTTCAGGGTGTAGGGATGTGCAAAAATCAACTTTCCGTTTTACAACATACATCGGTAGTGCAAGAGAAAATTCAGAAAGAGGTTAGCCGGGGACGGGTCGCTGGCCCGTTTAGTGTACCCCCGGTACCGGATTTTGTTTGTTCTCCGTTAGGGGTGGTCCCCAAGAAGGACCCAGGTGAGTTTCGTTTGATCCATAATCTGTCTGCTCCACATGGTCTTTCGGTGAACGACGCAATTGATCCAGAAGTTTGTTCGGTGCGATACGCATCGTTTGATGAGGCAGTAGCCATCTTGAATCGCCTGGGGCCCGGGACGTTGATGGCGAAATCTGATATCGAGTCAGCGTTCCGGTTGCTCCCGGTACACCCAGACGATCAGCGTCTTCTGGGATTCGGGTTCCAGGGGTCATTTTACATGGATAGGTGTATGCCAATGGGATGCTCTATATCATGTGCTTACTTTGAGCAATTCAGTACTTTCCTGCAATGGGTGTTCACTAAGAAAGCGGGTTTCCGAAATGTAATGCACTATCTTGACGACTTTCTATTCCTTGGCCCCGCCGGAAATCCCGAATGTGCCCAGGCTTTGGCTGAATTCTGTGGGTTGATGGGTCATTTTGGCGTGCCATTGGCACCGGGTAAAACTATGGGCCCCACGACTTGCCTCGAGTTTTTGGGGATCGAGTTGGACTCAAGGGAGGGGTGTTTCCGTTTACCAGCTAGCAAAGTGTCGAAATTCAGGGCAGCCCTCCAAGTATGTTTAAATGCATCCAAAGTTGCACTGCATCAGTTGCAACAATTAGTGGGAAGGTTGAACTTTGCCTTGAGGGTGATCCCAATGGCTCGCCCCTTTTCCCGCTCAATTGCCCAAGCGATGGTTGGCCTAAAGGAGGGTCATCATCGCACGAGGTTGTCGGCTGAGGTCCGCCAGGACATGCGGATTTGGTTAGCATTTCTGGCGGACTTCAATGGCCGAGTCGTCTGGAACAAGCCAGCCGTGTCCTCCGAAGAGCTGGGGCTATGGACAGATTCAGCAGGAAGCATAGGTTTCGGCGCCATCTTCGGCACAAAATGGTCTGCACAAAAGTGGCCCCTATGGTGGCACGAGAAGGGGCTGACGAGTAATATTGCTTTCCTTGAACTATTTCCCATTCTGGTGGCCCTGAGAACATGGCCAGAGGGGTTCAGAGATCATTCTGTCGTGTTCTGGTCCGACAATATGACCGTGGTAGAATGCATCAATAGTCAGGCAGCCCGGTGTAAATTGATTTTGAGGCTGCTCAAAGAAATTGTCTTACTGTGTATGCAACTGAACGTGATATTCAGAGCAAAACATGTCCCAGGGGTGATGAATCAGGCTGCTGATGCACTGTCTCGTTTTCACATGCAGGCTTTCTCGGGTTTCCTTCCTTCAGCGGACCCAGAGCCGGCACCCTTCCCCGAAGCTCTCTGGTCTCTCGGTGCCCCGAACTTCGTCACCTCGTGGGAGAGAGTCTAGCACCCAGGACAAGGAAGGCATATGAAGGGGCGTTTCAGGCCTATTTAGCCTTTTTGGGGGCAGAGAGAGGGGGACTTTGGGGTCAGGAAGAGTGTGTAGTGCTATTTCTGATGTCTTTACGTAGGGCTGGGAAATCGGTGGCTACGGCCCAAAGGCATCGTGCCGCCATTTCCTTTGTTGCCAGGGCCCATGGCATACAGGACCCGACAGCGTCTTTTACAGTACAAAAGGCGCTGCGTGGGTGGCAACGCCTAGAGGGTCGCAGAGTAGACGTAAGACGACCGATAGGTCTAGATAGGTTGTCCCAGTTACTGGCCTCACTCCCTGACACATGCTCGTCCCCTTTCGAGACCTGTTTGTTCCGGACTGCATTTACGCTGGCATTTCACGGGGCTATGAGAGTTAGTGAGCTGGTTGCAAGGAACAAACAGGATGTGTCGGGGGGCTTGTGCAGGGAACATGTTCAGGTCAGGGGCGATGCGATGATTGTCTCCTTTCTCAGGTCCAAGACCGACCAAGATGGGAGGGGGGACTGCACGATCATTCGCCGGACCCCCGGGTCATCCATGTGTCCGGTACAGTGCTTAGAAGATTACCTAGCACGAAGGGTGGCATCATGGGGGGGGACATTGTTGAGGCATGCAGACGCCACCCCGCTGACAAGGTTTCAGTTTCAGCGGGTGCTTGCAATGGCCATTGCCGCAGCGGGCTTGGACCCGGGCGAATTTGGGACCCATTCCTTTCGGATAGGGGCTGCCACTGAAGCTACGGCCAGGGGTCTTAATGTAGAACAAGTAAAACGTGTGGGGCGCTGGTCCTCCAATTGTTATAAGAGGTACGTGCGATTGCACATGTTGTGAAGCTGTAATCATGTACTCACGCTTCTTGTCTTTGTTTGTTTTCAGTTGCGCAAGCCTACGCGGCAGGGCGGACTGTGCAGTCGACCCAACTCCAGGCCAGCGGTCGCACATCACCGGCTGTGAGGAAGGAGGTGTGGGTCGTGGGCCACTCATACGTGAGACGGGCCGCAGACGTATTCAAAGCAGGTGACATGATTCACGTACCTGGGGAATACGGGTACAGAGTGTCCTTCTACGGAAGGGGCGGTCTCTGTATTGACCAGTTTCAGGCATTCTTTGAGGGTTTGTTAGAGCGGATGAGGTCACCGCCGTCCATAGTCATAGTGCATTTAGGGGGCAATGATTTGGTCACTACCGGTAGACGACTTCTCCTGGAGGCTATGCTTTCCACGGTAAGTTGGTTAGCGAGGAGAGTTCCGGGGTGCATAATTGCGTGGTCTCACATGATCCCACGAAAAGTATGGCGGGGGGCTATCTCGATCCCTGCTTTAAATCATTCTGTTAGAAAACTGAATAACAAAGTGAGTAGGTTGTTCCGTTCCAAGACATTGCATTCGATCTCGCATAGTTGTATTAACGATGACAGTATGTATCTGGGGGATGGCGTGCATTTGTCGAGGGTGGGGAATGAGTTACTCATAGGAGACTTCTTAGCCTGGTTAAAATCGTTAGAACATGACCTTTAGGTAGGAGTTTTGTGGGGGGTCCGGATAGCCGGTCAACTATCCGGACCTGTGGCGGTAAGGTCATGATCGGTGAGCACTAATTGGTAGATCCCTATGAGTGGGCGTCACCCAACACGGATGGGAGCGCTCGGGAGAGGTGGCCATTGGCCCCTCAATGGGGAGGCGGTCCCGTCTAAGGGCGGGTCGCCGGAAGTAAAGGAAAGGCGGTCAAGGCCCCTTCCTTTGTAGGAGGGGTTACAGCCCCCTCCTGGGGAATTTCCCGGGGCCAGTGTCATCTGCGACGGCAGATGCAGTAAGTTGTGTGGGGTGGGGGGAGGTCCACGATACCTTCTAGATACCACACACAAGTCTTCGAACGACCTTTAAATGGCGTCGAGTCTTAAGTGCCCCCGTCAAGTCAAGGGAAATTGTTAGTAGTTGCACTTGAGGTAAGCCTCTGTGCTGTCGCCCCTCCCAAGTGGGAGAGGTAAGTCTGGTTAGGGATCTTGACACCGGTTATGACCTCGCCGTTGGCCCTTAAACGTTAGGATGTACAATTTCAGTGTTTCTAGAGAATGTTTTGTAGGATGCTAGTTCGGCTAGGAGAACCTCTGTATTAGAGAATATGTTAAGGTCAGCCAAACATCGCAATGTGATAATGAAATTGTACATAAAATGAAACGTTTAATGTTTTAATTTTTGTTTTAATAAATACGGCCGGGAGGGTCACTCCCTCCCACATCCAAAAACTTTAAGAACTGTTTCCGGTTTCCCTCCTTTTGGGGATTGTGTTGAGAGGGGGTGGCGGGTATCTCAGCCATATGGAAAGGGGCGACCACTCGGTCCCCCCGAACGTATGGCGGAGTGCCTCGATCCCCCCGGGAAGCCATTTTTGGGCGGGAGGCGCGTCTCGGCTGGTATGCCCGAAGCGGCGTGGCCGGGGCGCGCCTTTTCCCGCCCTAGAGTGGGCTGGCCTAGACACCGACGTAGCCAGCCCCGCCCTAGGGGCAGGCAGGGGCGGGTTTTCGCCCGCCCTGAAGACGGATAAAAAGAGACGCAAGACCAGAAGACGTCCTCTTGTTCTTGTGCTCCGAAGCTGCACCTCCTCGCTACACGTGAGCTCGGGACAGAACGAAGAGCCAATTTTGACCCACCCACCAGCCCCTGAGGACAGCAAGTTGTTGTGCAATAAAATGAATTTATAAGTATGTTTTTTCCATTTCGTTTACAGGCTGTGAAAGTATCAGTTTGTTGTTGATCATAATAAAGTATGGTGAATATCGTGTAGGTTGTTACGATTAAAATGATTTGATGTAGTGTTGCATTTGAAGCATGTTCTTTCGGTCGTAGCGACCAATGTTTGCATAGGTTTGAGTAAGAATTGTCGTATTTATTTTTGGTAGGCGGTAAGGTCATGATCGGTGAGCACTAATTGGTAGATCCCTATGAGTGGGCGTCACCCAACACGGATGGGAGCGCTCGGGAGAGGTGGCCATTGGCCCCTCAATGGGGAGGCGGTCCCGTCTAAGGGCGGGTCGCCGGAAGTAAAGGAAAGGCGGTCAAGGCCCCTTCCTTTGTAGGAGGGGTTACAGCCCCCTCCTGGGGAATTTCCCGGGGCCAGTGTCATCTGCGACGGCAGATGCGGTAAGTTGTGTGGGGTGGGGGGAGGTCCACGATACCTTCTAGATACCACACACAAGTCTTCGAACGACCTTTAAATGGCGTCGAGTCTTAAGTGCCCCCGTCAAGTCAAGGGAAATTGTTAGTAGTTGCACTTGAGGTAAGCCTCTGTGCTGTCGCCCCTCCCAAGTGGGAGGGGTAAGTCTGGTTAGGGATCTTGACACCGGTTATGACCTCGCCGTTGGCCCTTAAACGTTAGGATGTACAATTTCAGTGTTTCTAGAGAATGTTTTGTAGGATGCTAGTTCGGCTAGGAGAACCTCTGTATTAGAGAATATGTTAAGGTCAGCCAAACATCGCAATGTGATAATGAAATTGTACATAAAATGAAACGTTTAATGTTTTAATTTTTGTTTTAATAAATACGGCCGGGAGGGTCACTCCCTCCCACATCCAAAAACTTTAAGAACTGTTTCCGGTTTCCCTCCTTTTGGGGATTGTGTTGAGAGGGGGTGGCGGGTATCTCAGCCATATGACTTAATATGGGAACGTGGCTATTATTTATGTTGCACTGAGTTAGTGGTACGTTTGGTGCTCAGCGTGTGCTCACCCTGCAATGATGCGTGATTCTAGCAGTCTGTACTCAAAACATTGACTGTTGCATACTGTACTGCATGAACTTTGAGGGGCAAAAAAAAGACTACCATCAATGGTTATCAATTGCTCTGCAAACTAGGTCTACTGATTGCTCCCCATAACAAATTAAATGATTGCATTTCACGCAGTGCATTCTAACTTTCTCAAAAAGGGGGTACGCATGTCTGGGGGTGATTTTGAAGGTGATGCCCCAGAGGTACTTGGTATTTCCGGTGGTGGAGGTATATTTTGGCGCTGTGTTCTACATTCTTTGTGAACATAGTTCACGGGATGCTGGAATTAAAGGTGTTTTCACATACTAGCAGTGCGACAGGAGTATTTTTTCTCTGTGCCTTAAATAAATAAAGGCTAAATTCCCAACTGTCTGTAGTGTAGACAGAAAGCTGAATTCAAGTTGTGAATACTACTGTCCGCAGGGTACAGCGAAGCCACTAGTCAACACAGTTATAGAAGAATATTTTTTTTCACTTATTTAAACAAAATGTAAATAGATACAGTATAATTGTCTCTGCATTAAGTAAATCAAGGCTGAATTCCCAGCTGTCTAAGGTGTACTTGTAAAGCAGTATTCAAGTTGTGAACCCTGCTCTCGGCCTTATATAGTTAGGAAATAGCATTTAAAAAACCTTTGAAATTCACTTAAAAACCTATAAGTTTTAGGGGTGTTATACTTAGCTGGACATTTCACTCATACAAAACATTGAAATTGCTCCTATATAGTTAGTTGTACTAACTATATTTCGCGCCCCCCCAATCCACTGCTGATGATGTCACATATTAGATCATTCATGACATGGTCAGTGACATCAGGGATGACATCTCAAATGACATCACTGATGACATCACTGATGACATCATCCAGTGAATGTGGTTTGCTTCGTTATTAAAATATGCATTATATATATAGCAATTTGCATTGAAGAATGAGTGGATATATATAAATAAATATTTGGATGGAGGATTAAGTAGCAGTGTAATTGACTGTTTACTTTACCAGTTTATAGTGTCTCACTAAATATAGTGCATAGTGACTAAACTGTGTGAATATCTGTATCACTTTATCAGTTGTTGTGTAAACTGGTTCTACAGTTGGTTACTAGCTATGTGAAAGTCTATATTAGTTATTGATTAGTTTATGGGTGTGGTGATGAGCAAATATATTTCTGAATGGTACATGTCCAACAAACTAGAAAAATAAAAGGCAGTATATGTGTCAATTGTTGTATATAAATAAGTATAAATAAGACTCAATGATTGTGTGAGTGACTATATGGATAACTGTTTACAAGTAATAATGATTTTATAATTCACTAAGTATGACTTACTATCTAAATGAATAGATGAAGTGGTGTTTGTATAAGTGTGTAGCTAAGTAAATATGTAAGTATGATCCATTGTTTGCATAAGTGAGTAGGATGACTTCATATGTGAATAGGATGTGTGCTGGTGTGTAATGTCGATATAGGTGTATAAGTATTTTTGATAGTGTTCTATTGTTCATTGACAGCATGTAATAGTGAATCTACAGGTAAGTGATTAGATGTGTGTATACATCTATGAATCACTGAGTGGGTTTTTAGATACTTGTATTGCTGTGACAATGGATTCAAATATGATATTCTGTATTTTACAAAGAGTGATGCAAGATTTTACTAATGTATGAAAAGGTGTATGTAATTGTCACGTGGATGATGTCATCAGTGATGTCATCAGTGATGTCATTTGAGACGTCATCAGTGATGTCACTGACCATGTCATGAATGATCTAATATGTGACATCATCAGCAGTGGATTGCGGGTGCGCAAAATATAGTTAGTACAACTAACTATATAGGAGCAATTGCAATGGTTTTGTATGAGTGAAATGTCCAGCTAACTATAACACCCCTAAAACTTATAGTTTTTTAAGTGAATTTCAAAGGTGTTTTAAATGCTAATTCCTAACTATATAAGGCCTGAAACCTATGGTTTTTTCAGTGAATTTCAAAGGTTGTTTAAATGCTAATTCATAACTATATAAGGCCTGAAACCTATGGTTTTTTCAGTGAATTTGCAAAGGTTTTTTAAATGCTAAAACCTAACTATATAAGGCATGAAACCTATGGTTTTTTCAGTGAATTTCAAAGGTTTTTTTAATGCTAATTCCTAACTATATAAGGCCTGAAACCTATGTTTTTTTTAGTGAATTTCAATGGTTTTTTAAATTCTAATTCCTAACTATATCAGGCGTGAAACCTATGGTTTTTTCATTTAATTTTGATGGTTTTTTAAATGACAATTTTTAAATGTATTAATTGATATTTTTTTATACTGATTTACTACATTTTTGCAGGCAGGTGTTCAGAGGGCACACCCCCTTTTTACAACACTGCAGTGCAACCCCTGGCGCGTTTGCAGAGAGGAACTAATTCCCCTTGCATACTGGGGGTCCCTGAGGGCAACTAGCCCACCAGGAGCCTGCAGTATAAGCCAGTGGGCTGCATGGCAGAGATGTGTAATGAGGCCACACCCTTTTTTACACCTCTCTGCAACGCAGCCCCGGTTGTGTTTGCAGAGGAGGAACTAATTCCCCTTGCATACTGGGGATCCCTGGGGGGCAACTAGCCCACCAGGAGCCTCCAGTATGCGCCAGGGGGCTGCTTGGCTTTGCCCTGGAGGGCGGCGATCCTCGGGGCAGTGAAGGGGGGGATCGGGCACCCCCCACACTTCTTTTTCAATATGCCCCCACAATTTGGTCCCCCTGGGGGGTGATTTTTAAATAAACATACTGGGTTTTAAAAAAAAAAATATTGTCCTTGGGGGTCCTTGTGGGACCCCCTGAGCATCCCTAGGGGTCAGGGTGCTTCTACCCTGCCCCCTTTTTGAGTTCTACACGTTTGTTTTTCTGCCTTCCTGTGCCTCAGTCTACCGAGGCACTAGATGGCTGCCAACAATTTCTGTTTTGGAGTGTTGACAGACATTGGCAGCCAATCAGCATGCAGCTTGCGCACATACGCGTACCGTGCGCGCACGGTACGTGTACGGTACGCTCACGGTGCGCGCTTATAGATATATACATTTCTTCAAATTCGATTTTCTCAACAACTACTGGAGGGATTTACACCATTTAAGCAAAAGGGCGATCTGCGAACCGAACTCTTCCTCTCTGCCAAATTTGGTGCAATTCCGTTCAGCCGTTCGTGCTATAGCCGGGGTCTAATCGTCCTATGGAAAATAACATGGGGAAAACATGTTTTGGGACCCCCCTTTTTTCTCAGTCCCCACTTGACAAATCCCCCCAAAACTTTCAGGGAAGGAGCGGAGCGGAGCAGGCCATCTTCTTTGAGAAATTCGCGAAGATTCATCAACCGGCGCCAAAGTTATTCCCAATAGAAGGTTGCGGATTTCCTATGGAAACTAGGTCCTAACTATATATACCTACTGGCGACCGCCAGTAGGTAATATATATATATATATATATTACCTACTGGCGGTCGCCAGTAGGAACATATAGTTAGGATTTTTTTCCTATGGGATTTTTGAAAATTCTATGTCAAATAACGTTGGCGTTTGTGGACGGAATTGGCTGAAATTTTCAGGAAAATGGCACATTTTGTTTCTGAGCAGCCCCTGAAAATGTGGGGGGGTTTCGTCAAGGGGGCCGAGAAAAAAGGGGGGTCCCAAAACGCGTTTTTAACATTGAGTTTTCCATAGGGCGGTTGGACTCACTTTTAGCTCGAACGGCTGAATGGATTTACACGAAACTTGGCAAAATTGTAGATATGGTTTGCCCGACGTGCCTTTGCTATGTCTCAATATATGTGCTCCAGAGGATTTTGAGAAATTAACGTTTTAAAAAACAGATATATCTGTGACAGCGCTCCGGTTAGCGCTCCGGTTCGCGTACCTGACGCGTAACGGAACTTCGCGAAGCGAAGCTGATTGGCTCTCCGGTGTCTGTCAACATTCTAAACAGTCCGGACCCGCGCCATCTTGTCTCTCGGTAGGATCGAGAGACAAGAGGAGGAGAAAAACGAAGGGGGAATTTAATGAAAGGGGGCAAGGTAGACCCCTCTTGACCCCCTAGGAATGATGTTGGGGTTATTAAAGGGTCCCGTGGGGCAAATAAAAAAAATTTGATTTTTTGCGGTAGAAGCGCTTCCCGGTACGCGAACCGGGTCGCTCA
This sequence comes from Lissotriton vulgaris, assembly GCF_964263255.1. Classification (NCBI taxonomy): domain Eukaryota; kingdom Metazoa; phylum Chordata; class Amphibia; order Caudata; family Salamandridae; genus Lissotriton; species Lissotriton vulgaris. The sequence continues at coordinate 1,464,301,601 of NC_141685.1, read as the reverse complement.
CCGGTACCGTAACGGGAGTTCGCCATTTTGTGTTTCGTTTTAATTAAATCACAAGATGGAGGAAAAACAATGTGGGAAATGGGTATAAGGGGGCACGGGAGACGTATCCTGACCCCCTAGGTTTTCTGAGGGTGGCTGAGGAGGCTCATATATGTTGATACATGTCTTCCAGCGGCTGCGCTTGAGCAAAATTTTTTTTTGCTGCGTGACGTCTGTTAACGTTCGATTCGAAGGAAATCAGGAAGTGTTGACCGCCATTTTGTCACTGCGAGTAAATATATTGTTCATTTCAAAGCGTTGGAACATGGAAAAGGGAGAAGGTAGAGATTGTCTTGCTGCGTAGTTTTTCTCAGGGTGTGCAGCAAGGCCCCGGTTGTGCTTATACTCACGGTGGGGTCTTCGAACACTTTAGCAAATGATGATCAAAGCTGAGGCAAAGGAGGGTGTCAGTCGGGGGGGAGCAATGGTGCAGTTTTCACTTCCATGTCTATGTGTTCAAATCTGGTTTGCGATGTCAACATAATCGGCGCCACCTTGTCCCCACTCAGGCACGTACACTCTAGCAAGCAGCAGCCATTTTGAAAGCGCCATGGCCCCTCTGCCCCTCGCCGGTCCCCAGCGCGTCTCCCTGGCGCTACAAACACCCCTCCTCTGTGACCACACCCGCTCTCTCTGTGGAAAATTAATCCGTATTGATAAACATTGTCTGCGCCATCTTGCCTTTTTTCCAATGCCACACTTTTGTCGTGCACGGCAGCCATTTTAGATGCCTTGACCAGACCCACTCTCTGCACGCCGCCGATCCTCAGCACGGCTCCCCACCCTTGCAAGCATCTCCCCCACGCACTGGTCACCCCCGCTCTCTCTCTCATGCATGGGCCATAAACCTCCCCCCATCTGCGCTGCTCTTCCCTGAGAATCACACCCCGTGCCCGCCCGACACCTCCCTTTCACCCTATTCACTACCGCACCCTCTGACACTCCTCTTCCTCTGTGTCCGATTGTCCAGGCCGGTCCCAGGCTATCACCTAGCCCTGCGGATGTAGTTTATGGCCTCAACTGCATTCCGGGAATCGGCGGAATGTCCTGCTGTTCCTACTATCTGATAACGATCCTGTATTGTGATTGGGGAGGGGATTCTCACTGTAAGGGTGTGTGGGACCGAGCCTGAAGCGCAAGATTCCAGGGATGATTTTTTGTACATCAAAGTCTTCACAAGAATGTGTCACATGTATTAAAGCAATAAACCTGTGTATAAGAGGCCAGGCCTCGGAGATGTGGTCAGAGCACCTCCCGAAGACATTCTGTGTGCGTGTCCAAAATGACAGGCTCACCTCATGAGAAATAAACCCTGTTCTTGCGTACCAGCGCCTGTCTCTTTATTTGGTAACTATTTGCTATGGGAAATTAGAGGCGTCCTTGCGCCAACAGCCTGGGCATTCGACAGTAACTGGCTTCTTTTTCTCAATTGGCGTCCCAACACGGGGCCCATCAGCGACATGTGGGTTCAGTAAGAGAGGTCCAGACGACGGGGTGAACGTCTAAACGATTGGAGTATACCTGCCTGGAGAGGACCCTCGTCTGCCTGCCGATCGAGTGAACTTCACCGATTCTTAACGGACCTCTCTTGAGTGACCTTCTGTCCTGACTGGGACCCCACAGGAGTGCTATGGTAAAACTGGAGTAAGAGGACGATCGGGCGCTGGAAGGGGAAGGCGAAGAACTGTCCTCGTGGTCCGGGTAAGGATAAATAGGACGTTTTATACGTCTGATTGGCAGGATGGTTTTAATCACCTGATTGACTATTTGATTGATTGTTTGTATCGGAATTGTTTGAAAATACTAGTAATATTCGATTGATTGGTTCGTTTAGCCTTGGTCGCTACTTGATACATTGGTCCTCTTTGGAGATTCTCTGTCTACAAACGGAGAGGAATACGAAGATTCTCTCTTCCTTTGCAGGTAGTGAAGGGTAGGTAACGCGGACCTTTGTCCCCTGTTGTAACCCGTCGTGCCTATCTCTTTCTCACCATTTGATTGTTTGATTGTCCGAACACTGGTTGTTTGATATTAGTTCTTTGGAGGTATTCTCTGCTTACAAATAACGTGGAATAGAGATATTCCGTCTAGTCTTTGCAAGCAGTGAAAAGATAGGTAGTGCGGACCCTTGTCCCCCTTTTTGTAATCTGTCATGCCTATCTTCTCCCCACTGATTGGTAATTGGTTCTACCCGGACCATTTATTAGAGGTAGCTCGTCCGGCCCCACCGGAGGGCACCCCTAATAAAGAGGACATATATATAAAATACGGATTAGCCACGGTACCTTCCTAGCAAATTATGGCAAAACGAAAGGAATCGAACAAAATCAGTAGGCCACTGATAGGATCCTTTCTGACCCTGCTAAAACAAGAAACACCAGGAAATAGCCCTCCGCAAAAAGTATGAAACCAGGGGGAGGAGCCAAGCTCGCGGTCGGGATGGCCACGAGGTAGTTCGGCTCCGCCGCCCTCGCTGCCTAAGCATGCCTGCCCTACCACCCACCCCGCCCAATAACCGACAAACCTTATACAAATGAAAGTCTGCTGATACCCACTATCGGCGTCACCAGATTGGACTAGATCACGCACAATTGGACTATGTCTTTTTCTGGTTATACAGTAACATCTTTGTGCTCGTTGCCACATTACAAATATATAGCACTCCAACAAAGTAGTAGGATTATAACACTTTAATAACTTATAAATATATACAATGCTCCAACAAAGTAAACACGTTAAAAAAAAAACATTTTAAACAACTATTTACATGGCAGCCTGCTGCAACATCCATCTCAAAGCATTCACCGTCCGCTTGACACTGTCCCTGCCCCTCCCTCCCCGGAGTAGCAACAATGGGCTGCTTTGGGCTGTATTTTAGTCGGCTTTGGGCTATAAAAAGCCTACAAAATCCGTTGGCCTGTGAGGCTGCGTCAGTAGCGGACCGTTGTGCGAATAGGCCGAAGGCAGCACAATGCGCCGAGATCTGGACGGCACCGAGGAGGTGTCCAGCAAGTTGCTGCACTGGTCTGGCCATCCTACAATGCTGCGCCGAAAGACGGCGTGGGGCGCCTCGGGGGGGGAAGCGGCGCGAACGGGCCTCCCCCGCCTCCCCAGGTGGAGGCTCCTCAGCTGCAGTGGGGCGCCCCTTGGCATCCAACTGAGTTGCGCCCGCTCTTGCGGCACAGTGCCTCACCCGCCATCCAGCTGAGTTGCGCCCGCTCTTGCGGCACAGTGCCTCACCCGCCATCCAGCTGAGTTGCGCCCGCTCTTGCGGCTACAGCGTCTCGCCCACCATCCAGCTGAATTGCGCCCACTCTTGCGGTGCAGCGATAGGCGGCTGCCACAGGACTCTCAAAATGGCGTCCGGCTCTTCGGATTTGGGCCTGGTCCACTAAAATGGCCCTGGGACACCTTGGAACTCGGACGCTTGCCTGCTAGGGCATGGGCCCCATTCCCGAAAGCGTCCCCTCAGCCTTGAAGATTCTACAAAAGTCACCGGGGCCCCCGACTCCCGCAGGCTTCCGGTGGGGAGCGGCTGCCATGATTGCTTGCGGAATGGCTACGACGGAGCCACAAGATGGTGGTGCTCTCATGCTGACGCCAGCTTCAGTCTGAAACATCCAGAAACACTGTAGACTACCAATTCGATCAGTTCCGGTGGAGCCCCAACGGGACCCGGTAGGGAAGAACTTGCCCTCCCCTCTTTTGACTGATGGTTCTTGTTGCCTATCTCTTCTGTTGTCATTTAACGGAACCTTTTTTGACTGCCAAAAGGGGTTCTGGTCGGACCGCTGGTTGGTGGAGACATTTTGACTATATCCTGGACCTGCCCGGCCTCGCCCAAAATGGCGCCGGTATAAATGGGACTCGCAACTCCTTGTGGTGTACTGGTTGCCCAGCCTTGATATCATGAGATACGTATGCAGTTTTGAAGCACATGGCGGGCGGGGACGAGTACTGATTGAACATTTGGACATCCCTATTGATATTAAGTTCTGATGTGTTATTGATTACTGTACTATTGAAAGTTCGAATTAACGTCACCCATGGTACTTGCCCGCAAATGTATATCTAGATAATTTTATTGTAACGGGCCCTGTCGTACTTTAATTATAAAATTTACGTCCACCGATTCCGCAACTGTTAAACATCTTAGTTCTTGCAACCTAATGGCCCGCCCGTTACGTTCTTCTACAGTGTAAATGTCCCCTCATCATATACGATTCCAGTTTGCTCCGTGGCCGGCCCACGTGGTTATAGGCCCGTATTTGTATACTGACATTTTCACAATAAAGGTTTTTAAAACAAAACATGGTAGTAGTACCTAGATTGGTAAAGCTTTGAATAATAGCCACTGTTTTCGAATCAGTAAAAGGCAAGTGAAATAAAGCAGCCCGATTACATGACGGTTAAAAGGTATAATACGCAGGAATGCTGTAAAGATAAATGGTCAAGGGCTGTTGTGTTTTCCACTCCTGCAACATAAAGTGATCGATAAGAATCCGATATTCAGGCCTATCAGCGACTAAGACAGCAGGCCGAGCCTCTTTTGCTCAACGGCTCCCTCATGGGACGAAGAAACGCCCTTTTTCTCGAAATAGGAATATTTTACTTGCAGGACAGTTGTAAATTTCCCGGGAAAATACATTAGCCTGGAATATTGTTAGTGATAAACTGTAAATGCATCTGGGTCTTTTGCTTTACAAGTCAGAGTGAGAAAAAAAAAGGTGGGGCTTTCATCATTTGGGAAAAAAAATGTTCTAAACCAATGAAAAGTGTTATTTTTAGGTCATATGACCAAGCCTTCCATCATTAGGAAACCAAAAGTAAAATGAACCAGTGAAAAGTTTTATAAACAAGTCACATGACCTGTTATGCTTACGTTACGCGCTCCGCGCCGCGCCCCGGATCGCTTCCGGGGCGCTGCGCTTCGCGCCTCGGTTCGCGTTCCGGAGCGCTTCCGGGTGCGCTAGCGCGGCGCGTCATAAGACGCATTACGCGGTAACGTGATACGTCGCGCTTACGCGACGCGTCACAATGTTGATTTCTAACGCGGTAGTTGCGCTAACGGAACGTTTACCGGTTCGCGGACGGGATCGCGAACAAAATGAAGCTAACGGGAAGCTGTCCGGTTCGCGGACCGGCAGCGAAACAAAAAAAATAATTAAAAAAATATATATATATATTACAAAAATATAAAATATATTTTTGAATTAGAATAAGAATACATTTTACAGCTTTTGATATTTGCTATTAAAAAACCATTGAAATTCACTGAAAAAACCATAGGTTATAGACCATATATAGTTAGGGATTAGCATTTACAAAACCTTGAAAATTCACTGACAAAACCATAGGTTATAGACCATATATAGTTAGGGATTAGCATTTACAAAACCTTATTTTACTCGCACAAAACCATTGAAATTCGCATATATAGTTAGTTGCACTAACTATATATCGCGCACCCGCAATCCACTGCTGATCATGTCACATATTACATCATTCATGACATGGTCAGTGACATCACTGATGACATCACTGATGACATCTCAAAGTCAACCAAACTAAACTGTTATTTCTTTTCAGACTATTCTTATAGTAATGCCGGATTTCATTCATTCTAATTTTGCAACCGCATTTGGTGGGCCCCTTGGTGCTCCTTCCTTGTTTCCGTAGTTGTCGTTCTTTAGCTCCTGCTACGAAATGGCTGCCCATCCTCTGCTTCAAACCCAGGTAGGACAAATGCAGCTATACCGTGAACAAATGCTACATCTTTTTTTTAATGCTTGCTTTTACTGTCTCCGATGCCCCTTTGAATGTGACCCACATGTGTACCTCTATACTACTTCACGAGATCCCCTGGATTATAATTTGTTGCTGTGTCCATTGCTGGCTCATGATCAGGACTGTTCCGGAGACACACGCTTGATGGATGCATTTCATAATGCAATAAGGGGAAGATGGAGTACATACGCTCATATGGAGATCCTCTTACAGCAGAGTATCATCGAATATCATGCATGCTGCCCTGACATGGTCCTGCTTGCAGAAGATTATGATGACCATGTCTGTTCTTTCAACTTGCTGAATTGGATTTCGACCCTCTTTGCTTGGAGAGGTGCAAATGGCCTTTTGGAACTGATTGCATATAACAGTGCTTCTGTGTTCTTGAGCTTCGATGAATCTCCATAAGTGCGCATGTTAACCCGATTTAATGTGCTCTTATTTCTACACTTCAAGAACACTGGATTTTTGTCTTTTTCTCTTTTTGCTTTTCCTATCTTTTTGGATTTTCAGACATTGACTTTCTTTACGAATTCCCTTTTACAGACTTGGTTATGCTCTCTTGATGTTTCCGCTCTGTTGCCCTGGTTGTTACGCAGCTAGTCGATGAAAAGGGTGACTTGGCTGTTGGGGACTTTACTAACTATATTAAAAGTTGTGTGGTCTGCAAACAAACCTCTGAGATGTTCTGTTTTATGATAACACTTCTATTTAGCTGAGAGAGAAAAATAACTCAAGATGGTCCTTTCTCTATTCTCTTTTTCTGTTGGCATCCCCCTTTATCAGATATCGATTCGCTACTATACTGATTATAATTCTATCACACAGTTTCTTTTTTTGTTGTGGCACATATACCGCACATTCGGCCATGTACTTTAAAATATATTTTTTTTAAGTGTCATGTCTGTGTCATATGTTACAAATACAATACTGACAGTTAATTCCTTTTCCACCATGTTTTTAACATCATCTGCCTATTCCATGTTCACTACCCACCAACTACTAACAATTTTGGCATAATCAAATGCAAATCCAAAACTGTTTCCAGGTTACAGTTGACAGTCTCACCATATTACTGAAAGGATGCATTCATCTCCTGTGCCTTTTCGTAGTCGCATCATACTTAAAAGAAGCATACAACTACATCTATACCTGTTTTTTATAGCTATCGCATCTTCCAATATAGAACTTGTGTGAAAATAAATGTTCAAGCATGACGTACCTCAGCAAAGTTAAATGTTAACACCAATCGTCGAGCAATGTAAATTGGGGCAATGTGTAAGTTGCGACTGTGGAGCATATTAAGAAGCCACTATCGCTACCAAAACATCAATGTGGCTTAACGTGGCCTTGTTAATAAGGCCCCCTTTCATGCTGTGTTTAGTGTGAAACGGGTATACACTGGATGTTGTGGTGGGCGCTCCACCTAAACACCCATTGATTTTGATGCTGCCTCCTAGTAACAAGGGCAGCGTTAATAGGAGGCAGCGACCACATTAATACCAGAAAAACCCTGGTCTTAATTTGGTGAAACAAGGAAAAATGCTTTATTTCTCCTCATTTTTGTTTTTTCCATGTGTGCTGCATTGTGCAGAACACATTGAAAAAGCAAAATGCCATGGTTTATTTATGTATAGGGATGTGTCCCTTCCTGTACATAAATAAACCTTTTTTCAAAATGCTGTTTTCTAGCTTACATGTGTGCTGCATAAAGGTGCACCCACGTAAGTTACAAACTGGCATTTTATGTTTGTTTATGTGCAGGAAGGTGTATACGTGCAGGAAGGGATATCTTCCTGTAGATAAACAAACCTCCGTGCACGCAGACACCCTTGCACTCTGGTGCAAGGGTGTCAGCATTGGTGCTAAGTTGTGAATTTTAGTGCCATTGCAGGGAGAAATGCAAGGCTGCACCATATCCTTGTTAATATGTTGCAGCCTTGTGTTTCCGAAGTGGCGGAGAGAGGCATTAAGCCAAGAAGGCTAACACCTCTCTCCGCCACCTCCTTGATGATATGCCCCTGTATGCAGCTTTTTTAAATAGCACAGAAATCGATTATGACTTTCTCTCTGCCCGGCAGATGCCCCCAGCAGCCCAGTGACGAATAACGCAATGGGCCTCTGTAACCTTCCTTTTACAAACAATGGGAAAAAACCATTAGTGAGCAGGAGGAAAGGGGGGGGGGCTCAAGGAACGTGTCATTCCCAGTCTCTTGATCTGCCGCCCCTGTGATGTACGCAGGTTCAGCACAAGCAGGAAGCTTGACAATACCTTAACTTATATTAATGTTTGCTTCACAAGTGTGCACAAACCAATGCATATAGTGGACCAACAACATTTCATTTTTTTCATCTCACTGAAGTTAATAAGGCATGTCTGTGTTAAAGCCCCCCTCAGTATTTTCCCACAAGCTTCATTTGCAGAAGGCCATTTCTTGTACATTACCCCGGCCTATTTTGGACCCCAATTCATCCCTGTGCCTTAGACACAAGACCATGTAACCCTTGCAACATCACACACTGCACTCGTGTACCACTGAAACAGAGTGCAACTTTCTATGCGCTGCACAGATGCCACCAACAAGCCCGTGCAGATCTAAGTGCTTTTTTTCAGGGTACATGGGCCTCTCTTAGCTTCCTTTCACAAACGACGTAAGACAAACCATTACAGAGCAGGAGGAAGGAGGGGGGTGAAGGGAGGACGTGTCATTCACAAACTTTTAATCTGCAGGCCCTCTAATATACGCAGATTCAGCACAGGGAAAGACCCTGACAATTCCCTCCATTTATATTCACATGTACTTCACCAGTGTGAACAAATTTGTATACAAAAAATGCTCTGAACATTTCCATTTCTTTTTTATCTCTCACGCATTCATAAAACATATCTCTTGTAAAGAAATGCCCCCTCCAACTGTAGTTTCCGATAAGGCACAATCTACAAACATCCCTATTTCTCTTACATCGATGGGGCCGATTTTCTCGCAACGCCATGCAGACCTTTGAACATAAGAGACTGCATTTCTCATTTCACAAAACACTTAAATATATACGGTGCACTTCAACAATACCTTCCCAAACACTCATACGAAGTACCATAATTACTAATCCCTTTACCACTATGTATTTCACCTCATCTGTCTTTTCATGCTTCACTGCTCAGCAACTTCTAACAGTGTTGACTCTATCCAAATGCAAAGCAGAAACCCTTTTCATATCACAGTTGACAATGTAACCATATCACTGAAAGCATGCGTTCATGGAGGTGTATCTTTTCCTAGTACCACCTACTTAAAAGAAACATACAAATAGATATATACCACTGGTATATAGTTATCGAATCTTCTGATGCATAACACGTGTAAAAATACATATAGAAAGGGAAGTGTCATTCTTAGTATCTCAATCTGCAGGCCATCTAATGTCTGCACATGTGGACGGCCAGGGACTTTGACAGTTGCCTCCACTTCTACAACAAAAGCTCGCCAGTGTCAAAAGTCCAAGCATAACGTCTGTACGCAACTTTTCTTTTTTTTTATTTCCGTCAAGATAATAAAACATAACTCTTCTAACCCCTCCCCACTTTTTTTCGACAAGTAGCAACTTACAAACGTGCAACATTTTCTTTCTGTTGCCCGAATCCATTTTGGAAACCAAATTAACCCTGTACCACACTTTCAAAACCATAGACTCCTTTAAACATGACACCCTACACTTCTTCCTCCAAAACTCCTAAATATATATGGGGCACTTGTTCAGCAATTTCTCACACTCTATGCACATTTTGTAACAAATGTGAAACAGCACACTTCAGTATTACTATGTTATTTACCCCCCAAAAATATTTTCAAACTTTCAAATGTTGGCTCAAAGACTTAACCCCTACTACACAATATATAACATACCTTATTAATTTCTAACTCACCTCTGTAGTTGGTATGTAGATTTTAAATTTCACAAACGCATGCAATATTCTCAGACAATAAATATATAATTCTAGTCTCTCGTCAAGTATAGAACCAGTAATGGGAAAATGTCCCTCTTTTTCTGCACAGATACATGTACATAACAAATAAATGTCATTCTTTCATTATTTCAAATTGCAAAACACATAAGGACACTCCCGCACACTGATGCATCGCCATACAGCCCGATCCCTTACAACAATTCAGAAGCCTATTTCTAATAATACTACTGCAAATTTTAAAGAACACACTTTTTCTAGACATACTACTCATTTTGAAAAATTAACTTTAATAGCTTACCAGTTGTAATTAATTTTACATTTCATATTTTAATACCAGTTATTCCTACCCCTCCCCAATCCCCTTTTCGCCGATTTCCATACCAACAGTTTCTACAACATTCAATGGAAGGCTGCAGGTCACAAGCTCGCCAAATTTCATCCCAACAGTTTCTGGAACATTCAACGCCATGTGCAGGTCATACGTTTTTCATACTCCATCCTAACAGTTTCTGGAACATTCAACAGCAGGTCAGAAGTTCACAGTTTTTTTTAAGTTAAGAACAGTACCTTCCAAATGCAAGTAGCAGGTGTGGTTGCACTCTGCACGTCTGATCGTATCCTATGTAGTGTACTTTTCAAACATTTTTTATTAACCAATCAGAAACATACTTTTTCATGAAAGTAACATGCACCCTAGTTTTCACTACACAATGTTCTTCCTCACACAATCAGTTATCGTTTTCTCAAAAAAAGCTTCTTCTCCACCTTTCAACATATCTCTCATTCAACCAATGGACTACATGAGCTACAGACATATTTTGATTCCCTCCAGCCATACCTTCAAAATGCTAGTATGGATCATAGGACACAGCTATGTTTTCTGGTGCAAAAGGTATGCTGAATACATGCTTCTTGACAAAGACCTAGGTTTACACAATGTGGTCATTAAATGGTTTGCACGGAGAGGATTAAAGTGGCACCAATTGCTGCCTTAGGCACATTGACTGGGGTAGGTCTGGAAATGCTCATGTAGGATACCTTTGGACAATTGATGTTGCTTTTGCCTCAAGCTGTCTTTGTATACTTCAATATATGCCAAAGATAGAAGTGGAAATAGTCAAATCAATGATGTCCTCAGATTGAGAAAGCTAGGAAGAATGTAAATAAAGCTATGTCTGCATACCTCAGAGATCATAGAATGGGGTCCACCCACAACAACAGCATACGTTTTGATATGGATGCCATCTACAGAAGTGATGGAGTACACTTCATAGATCATGGAAACAGAGTTGTTCTCAACAACATGAGGCTGTGCATCCGCACTTACATGTAGCTCCAACAAACTCACAATATAAACAATGGCTCTTTTTAGAGCCATCCTTTAACTCAGTAACACAGGCCCACGCAGCCCCCATGGTGCAGGGGCCCCTAGGCTCCAGAGGGCCCCCTCAGCACAGTGCTCCAGCCAGAGAACTCCTGATTGAGTAGGGAGGGGGTTCCTCCACATACCTTGTAGGGGCCCCCTCAAGTTTTGTTTCACCACCTCAGCCAGACCATTTTAGTCCCAGGGAACTGGATCCCCCGGAGCCTCACCAAAAACTTTGGGAACCGCGCAAAGAGCCCTAATTCACAGCACTCCCTGCCACCTCCCCGCCTCCTGCAGCAGCCGGCATTCCTTTTCAACAAAGCCAGCTGCTTCATGCAAGCTACCTTTGCTGAAAAGCAAATCTGGTTTGCTTCATAAAACCAGGAGCAAATTTCCTCCTCTCGCTTCCATCAAGTGAAGCAAAAGTTTGCTATGACAGAGCCAGGACTCTGCATAGATCACGCCTTGCCATAGCAAACAACAATGTCCATGGCGTACGCACCACGGCTTATTGTTGGAACCAGCACTCGGAGATAATCATACCAAGAGCCATGGAAAGCTCCTCAAGGGAAATTGAACGATGCGTCTCCATACAATTTAAAGCTGGCGAACATCGCACTCCCAGGGGCCGGCAGTCCGCAACAGACCCGCATTTTAATTCATGAATACCCAAAGAAGTAGTGCCCCATGGACAGTCTGGGGCAAGCTTCACCCCTCCACACTTACAGTTTATGTATAACTCCAAACACATGCTACTCCTTGGAGCAGAGGGGGAGGGAAGATGCCTACCCCCATATCATTATATTTGCTCCAAGGAAGTGGCGCTCCCTGTGACAGAATTAAACCCTGCATCAGAACCAAAAATAGCTACCTGGAACTGGCCCACCCGGGGGCTTAATTAAACGAAGCACTCAACACTGCGCTTCGTTTTTCTTTTTCCTGCCATGATTTCCAGTCCCTAGGCGAATTCTGCCGAAAACATATGACAATGTTTCTTTACTTTCCCACTTCTCTTTTTTTCCCCCTTTTTCCCCTACTCATTTCAACCGACTGCCAGGGATTCCTAGTGTTGGCAGCCACCAATCCCAGGCAAGTTCTTGCTCGGAACGCCTTAGCCAATCAGCTCTCACAATTCTCAAATATCGATATCTGTAAATCTTGAAATATCTCAAAAAATACTGAACAGATTTACACAATTTGAAGAAAAGCATGCTTTGTGGACCAAGAGCTATCTCTCTGCCAAATTTAGTGTAATTCTGTTCAGCAGTTCCGGCTGTAGCCATTTTTTAAAGTTTCCTATGGAAATTAACATGGGGAAAACAGGTTTTGGGACCCCCTTTTTTCTCGTTCTCCCCTTCATGAATCACCCTCAAACTTTAAAGATAGGACCTCACCTGATTGAGCAATTTGTTTTGAGAATTTTGTGAAGATTCGGCGCCAAAGGTATTGGCACAAAACAGAAAAACGCTTATGATATATATATATCACAAGTTTTTTGGGTCCTTCTGGGATCTGTCCCGTGGTCAGTTGGCGCAATTCTGGCAGGTACCCATGCCGGTTTTTAACATCCAAATACAGTAAATAAAGATTGCACACTCGGAAGGAAAGTGAAAATCACCAGGTTTTAATCCGTAATATCGCTACGCGTTTCGACACCCTGCGGTGTCTTGCTCACACGATACATTTAGTTCTCACGGACGTGCATAAATACAAACCATAAACATAAAGGAGGCACTTCATGTCTGCGCTCTCTGTCAGATTAAGTGGACGCCATATTGGAAGAGGTTCATACGTAATGGAAACAATGTGCCTTGTCACATTTCCTCAACCATGTTAAAACACTGCAATTGAAACATACGACATTGCAATATATTTATATTATACAAATCGTATATTATATTGATTACCACTAATGGGCTGCGCTTTGCTGTGCTATACACAAACCAGGATCTGTACATTTCCGTCATGTGCCGATCCCAATACCATCTATGCGAAAAGGCATTCCCACGCACAGTAAGGCGAACAGTTTGTGAAATAACTACACTTGATGCGTAAGTGTGTGGGCGTGACATACTAGGTAAACATCCATTAATGCTTTCGGTCTACTGCCGATTTTATGTTTACCACTTATAAATAGTTTGGAGGACTAGTGCCCGACTGCCCTCTTCATGGCCTAATTCTGACACATGCAGTCTGATCTCGCCAGTTGGCCTTTTATAGCAGTGCCCCCTCTGTGGTTTGTTATGATCAACCAAACAACACAGAAAAAATATTTACATGATCTAAATAAATCAATAAAAATTAGAGTGCCTATTCCCAAAAATGAAAAAATCTCTTATCTTATGTGGTGAAATTTCTGATCCAATGAAGAAAATGGTAGGGAACCCGTGCAAGTACAAAAAAGTGAAGGTGAATAGGTCCCTTCCTTCCCTCCTGCAAAAATTAAACAGAAAGAAACAATTATTCTAAAATCAAGGTTGTTAAACACATATACAGCATATTAACAGTATTTTACAAAAACAGTTTTATGGTAAAATTCTTGTTGGAACCTGGAATTTTTCCCTCTTTAACCATTTGACTTACTTTGCAGGCTCTACAGTGACCGCATGGGTAGAAGCCTTTGAGGTTATGTACATTCTGATTTCTCATGGATGATATATCCCCCTTAACCAGGATATCCCTCAGGCTTTTCCCCTTCCGATATGTGACCAGTGGTCTTTCACCCATACTGGGGCCTATTATAGTATCAGCCTGTAGTATATTCCAATGGTTCTTGATTAAATGTGGTAATCACTCTGGTAACTTGTTCTACTTCAGTGGTTTCAGGTTTGTTTTCAAGGGTGCTTTCTATATATATATTTTCACCATCCCATCACATCTTCAGTTTTCTAGGAATCACTGATCACACTTGGGAGCCTGTTTTTTATCAGGTTTTATTTTTCAATCACCATTACAACAAGGGAACAGTCTATGAGTTTCAGCGATTGCCTTCCTCAGGCCATAGAGTTCTAGCGGCTAGTTTTTCCTTTTAATAGTGTTTCTGACCATAGTCCGCCATTTGTCTTTGCCTTTTAGTCATGACTAGACCAGACATTCAATTTGTCTTCTCAACCAAACATCCCCTATATTTAGGGTAACAATTCATGGAAAGTACTTTGATTCAACATATTGTTTGAAAAAAAAATTGGTGAAAATAATTTTTCACGTCATACAGAAAGTTGGCATTTAGTTCCAATTTATTTTCAATTCATTATCACTGTAAAGTAATACTCTTGATGAAGTTGCTTTCTTGCAGTGTAAGTACCTATTTCCAGTTATTGTTAACAGATCCAGCCTGGAGGATCCCGTCCTGTGGGAGTGTACTTATGTGTATATAACTGTGCATTCAAGAAAGATAGAAAAGTAGGGAAAGGAGCAGGAAAATTGGATTTTTAGTATTGAAAAATTGTAAGATTGCAAAGTTGGAATCGGCGGAGGACAGGAAAGAAAAGAGAGAGAATATTTAACATGCAGATTCAAATTATAATCAGAATAAATCCCTATATTGTACAGGATCCACTCATATATTTTAAAGTGCAAGGAAGATGATCTTTTTAAAGTGCAATCATTATAAAATGCATGTACAATATCAGTTTGCTTGTGCAAATTACAATTTATAAAACATTATAAAAAATCATTTTTTTCTAAATATCCTTATAAAATTTAATGTATAAAAATCTTTCCATAAAGTTATTATAAGACTACAATTTGTAGAAGGATGTATATCTGGAGACACTGAAGTATTGCTCTATTTAATTCTTAAAAAGCAGCAGTCAATTTTAGTATAAAGCGTCAGTGCTTCATTGTTTGTTACCAACATCATATTTTAAACTACGCAAATCTCTCACTTCATATTTCTCTCAGATTCTGATTGATTCTGACTGATGTTAAACTATCAATAAACTGCTGATGTTTCAGTAATTAGTGCATGTACTTTTCTCATATTCACATCATAATTGATCTAAAAACATCAATGAAAACCAACATTTAGTTCCTAAAACTTCCCTGAGATAAACGTTGGACCCAGCATTTACCGCTAGTGTAAATATACTATAAATGTACATGTAATTCTGCATCTAAATTATGTCCAATTGGTATCTCGGTTCCCATTGAGATTATTAATCTTGATTCCATTTTCCTCAACAGTAATTTATGTCACCTCCTCTTTCATGTTTCTTTATATGTTTAATTCTAAAGTAGTGCAGCTTCTTAATCTCTCCTTGGTGTTCCTCCCAGAAGTGGTTTTTAATCGGGTATGAGTAATCCCTATTTTTAATGGCCCAAAGATGCTGCAAAATGTTTAGTTTGACTTTGTTAACAGTACTTCACACATATTGTTTTTTACAATGGCACGTTGGCACATAGATTACAAAGTTTGTGTTACAGGTGATGTACTCTCTTATCTTTTCAATTTGCCCATTTTGAAGCTGGTATTCTTTCTGATTGGCTCCATGTTCACAAGCTTTACATTTGGCACATTTCCAAAAGTTGGGTTGACTAAGCCAACTTATCTTGTTTTCTGTCCTAGGAGAAAAATTCCTTTTAGTGAGGATATCTCCCAAAGAGGCAATCTTTCTGTATGTTATATTTGGATTGTCCATTAAGTTCTCACTCAAGGATTTATACAGTCATAGTGTTTTCCAGTGCCTCTGAAATATTTGTTTTATCTCTTTATTTTGTTTATTGTAATCCATAATTAATCAAATTTTCTCTTCTTCATATTCAATGGCTTTTTTCAGGATCAATAGCATTCCTTGATTTTAATGATTCTCTTCTCATGGCATCTTCTATTACTGCCAAAGGATAACCCCTCATGATGAATCTGTTCTTCATTTCCATTGTTTCATCTTTAAAATCCTCATCTTCTGAGCAATAGCATTTCGGCAATGCACTGATGGTATATGTAAAAGACACGTTTAAATAATTTTCATTCAAGGATAAGATAAATAATTCCCATTCACTCCTCTCAACTTCCCATATAATAAAAAGATCATCAATGAAATGTGTCCATAATTTGAGTTTTTCTAGTTTTATTGAATTTCTCTCAGTCCAAATGTTTTGCGACCTACGCAAAACTCCTCATGGGTTACTCATGAGGAGGTTCGCATAGGCCGGGGAGAATGATGTCCCCATTGCAGTATCCTGTTGCTGTAGATAATGGCTACCATTGAACATAAAAACATTATGTGTGAGGCAGAACTGTAACATCTCAATCAATAATTCTGTATGTTTAAGATTATCAATTGACCTGTCATGTAACAAGTATGGAACTGCTTTTATTCCATCTATATGTCTAATGGATGTGTATAGTGATACAACATCAATTGTAGTCATCCAATAAGTCTCCTTCCAGAGTATATTTTGAATCTTGTTTAGGAAGTCCATTGAGTCTTTTAAATAGGAGGTAAGAGCTGTCACATATGGTATCAAGAAGATATCAATGTATTTTGAAGTGGTTTTCAAGAGTGAGTTTATCGAGCTTAATATGGGATGCCATGGTGGATTAGTTATACTTTTATGTATTTTGGGAAGGAAATAGATTGTGTGGGTTGGCAGATATGTTGTTTTCAGATACTCATATTCATTATCGACAATCAGTTCTTGTTGATTCCAAACCTTATATTTTTCATATTTCGTTGACCATTTTTTGTAAAAGGTCCGTCCCTAGTTTGGTTTAAGGATGTCTGTTTTTCTGTTGTCTCTCAGTCTCTATTTGGTATTTCTCCCGATCTATTATTACAATTTTGCCACCGTTATCCAATGGTTTTATTATAATTTCTTTATTGTCTTTTAACTCTTTCAATGCCAGTCTTTTCTTAGTGATCTATCTTATTTCCTGGGGGTAATTGTGGACAAAAGATGGAGCATGGTATTAATCCACTAGTTCATCCTTCCCCTGTATCAATGCATGATTCTGAGCATATTTGTATATTCGTCATTTCACTTGTTGGAATTATAGACATTCCACCGGATGATTCTTTTTCCAAGGATGTTACGGTGCCCAAACATGCTAAGTCCTTACCGGTCATGATCGAGAGACTCTTTTCTGCTTGTAATTCCACAATGTGATTTAACTGAAAAAGTTTTTTAACTTCATTTTCCACGAACATTTATAATGGTCAATTCTAAGGTTGGCTAAATCCATTTCAGCATCTGGCCAAAAGGATAGTCCTTTGTTGAGGATTTTCGTTTGATCTTTTCTTAATGTTTTGGGGGGATACATTTATAACTATATTCTCTTTTCTAGTATATTTTTGAATTTTTCTTTTCTTTTTTAAGTTTTGTTTTGCCATCTTCCTCTACCTCTTCTGGATTTAATTTTCCTCTTCCCCTGCCTGTTCAGACAGTTTTTCCCTTTTCCCTTCCCTTCTGTTGTTTGTTCATGCAGATAAGTTGAAGTTCCCTGGAAAAATCCAGGTTACCTTGGTTGGTACCCTCATCTGCTGAGCTCATCTCATAGCTACTTATTGAGGCATCTGAGGTTCCTTTTGATTCTGTTGCTTTGTAAATTTTCTACATCTTAATCCATCGTACTTGCGTGCACATGTGTAAATTCTTCCACTTTGATTATATATATCAGACCTAGCATATATACTGGGTCTATTTTTAAAGACTGCTGTTGAAATGGAAAAAATATTTGTCCCTTTCTATCTTGGCATGGATGGCAATGTGCCAGTCCTATGCTTAAAAACTTTGGTAGAAAAGCAGACATTTGAGGTGAGCAAATTCAGTGTGTCGCTGGTGTTGTAGGCTGTTCTATACAGGAGCTGCTCTCCACCTAAACTTGGGTACTACCCAGAGTTCTCTGCTTGAGATGGCATCAGTGATGTCACTGGCCATTTCATAAGTGATGTAATATGTGAGGTCATAAGCAGAGCATTGTGGTGGGCATAAGTTATAGTTAGCTCAGGTAATTATAACTTCTGAATTTCACAGATTTTCTATGAGTGAAATCGGAACCTAATCTTAAGTTCCCTGGAACCTTTGCTTTTTCAGTAAATTTCTAAGATTTATTTTAAATTCTATTTTCTAACTATAACGTCCGTATAACCTTTATTTTTTTCGTGAATTTCTTCTTTTTTTAATGTTTTTTTCTAACTATTACATCCCTATAACCTTTGTTTTTTTAGTGTATTTCTATGGATTTTTTATGTTATTTCCTAACTATAATGACCCTGTAACCTCTAGGATTTGTAGTGACTTTCTAAGCTTTTCTTTAACTGTAGCCTTTGAGAGTGAATGTGTGAGTGGCTGTATAGGTCAGTGAGTGGGTGTGAGTGGCTGTGTGAATCTGGGAGTGTATAAGTGATTTAGCAGGTGTATGAGTGGGCGTGTGAGTGAGTGACTGTATGGGTCTGGTAGTGGGTGTGTTAGTGGCTGTGTGGGTCTGCGAGTGGGTGTGTGAGTAGCTTTATGGTCGTGAGCAGGTACATGAGCAGCTATGTGGGTGTGTGACTGGGCCAGAATGGAACCTCACCTGCCCCTTTATCCAACAAAATTTCATAGTATTACCCAAACTGTCTACCCAACTGGAGTACTTTCTACTGCCTATTTAACAAGTGCTACCTCAATGGGTAATATCTAGTGCATATTCTACACTACAGCTGTGTAATGGACCATGAGGAAATGTGACCAGTGACCTTGTGTGCTTGTTATTTTGGCAATGTGATTTCCCCTTGAGTGTCTTGTTCCACAAATCTGTGTTAACGTGAATCCTCATCTACAGAACAGGACAAGGCTACAATGAGGGGAATCTCCACCAAACAAGGGTACTTCCTCCTAACTATATAAACTAAGTGCTTCTTTGTTTGCTGGAGATGTCCTCAAAATTCCTCAGCATCAAGAACATGTCTCCATAATCGGTGGGAATTGTGCTCGGAGGCCTCTTGGTAAGCTTTCCATCAACATGGAAAAAAGCGGTAATACCTTTTCATACTACTAAAGAAAATGGGGCAGGGCCAAACAGGTAGACCTGTAGATGATTTGGGGCATTTGCATGCTCATGGTCATTAAAAGGGAGAACCACGAAGAGAGAGCCGTGTGTCCCCCTCTCTGGGGTGATTTTAGCCCTAGGGATCCCATTCCCAGGGGCCCAGCCTCTAGACCCTGGGTGTCATGAAGCCCACTTAGGATACTCAGGTACAAAATACATCTAGGTACATTGACTTATTCTTACGTTAATTTGTGACCTCATTATTTTCCTACATACACGATACTAGGGAATTCCTTAATAGAGTAGAGGGTGCGATACGGGAGGATGGCCTTATGCTACTAATCCTAGATATCAATAGCTTATTCACAGGTATAAGACACCTAGAGGCATTACAGCATGCAGGCACTCCCTCAGGGGAAGTTCACTCTCACTTCTTTTTCATACTGAAATGCTCCTGGACATGATCCAGTTCTGCTTAGAGAACAACTTCTTCAATTTTTAAAACAAAGTGTTTAGGCAAAAGCAGGGCACAGTGATGGGGACCTTATTTGCTTCCAATAATGTTGGTCTCTTCATGGGATGGTGTTATGTTATGTTATGTTATGTTATGTTAGGTGCCATTTATAAAGCGCGCTGTCGCCTGAGCTTCCTGGCGCTGGTGACAGATGAGTGAGGAGGAAGTGCGGAGTGCGGGAAACCTAACTGAGGGGGGGAAAGAGGTGCGTTTTTAGCGATTTTCTAAATTTAAGAAGGGATGTAGGGGATTTGATTGAGAGGGGGAGAAGGTTCCAGAGTGCAGGAGCCAAGTGAGAAAAACGGCGGCCGCCGAATTTTTTAGTTTTGATTTTTGGGGTGACTAGCAGGTCACGGTGGGCTGAGCGGAGGTTGCGTGACGGACAGTGAGGGTGGATGAGGGATTTGAGGAACCCGGGGCTGGGGCAGTGGAGAGCTTTGAAGGTGAGACAGGCCACCTTGAAGGTGGATCTCTGGTCCACCGGGAGCCAATGAAGGTTGCGGAGCAAAGGCTTGGCTGATAGCCATCTAGGGGATCCATGGATCAGGCGGGCCGCCTGATTCTGGACGACCTGGAGGCGGTGTAGCAAAAATAGAGGGAGACCATGATAGATTGCATTGGAAAAATCCAGTCGGGAAAGCACAAGTGACATAACAGTTTGAGTGAGTGCTTCAGGGGGAAGAAGATGGCGGACCTTACGGATCCTTCGGAGTTGGTGCATGCAGGAGGATACTACAGCTCCAACTTGGGTTTTGAGGGAAAGTTCGGCGTCAATGATTATGCCCTGGCTTTTTACAGCTTTGGCTGGGATAGGGGGGGGAGCTGAGCTCTGGGGGCCAGTACTGTGGGCCCTAGAGGGTATGGCTGAGTCCCGGGAGGAGGAGCTCAGTCTTGCCAGGGTTTAGTTTTAGTTGATTCTGGTTCATCCAGAGCTGGATGTGAATCATGACCTCATGAAATGTTTTTATGGCATGAGGAGAGTTGAGGGGGAAGATGAGTTGCAGGTCGTCTGCATAGTTAAAAAGTGTGATGTCCCATTCCAGAAGGGTGGAAGCAGCAAGTAGTAGAGAAACTGGAAGAGTTCAACTCAAAAGTTGTCATGTGGATTTGTTCATTGATTACCTTTTTGTGATCCGGAAAAGTACCCCAGAGGAGGCAAAGCAGTTTGTGAGGAAGCTTCACAACAACTCTTCCAACTTTGGCCTCACATCACAGATAAGTGAATCTACCATTGGTTTTCTTGAAATATCACTGGAAGTCGTAGGTAATAAATTGACATCCCAAATTCATAGAACAGCTACTGCAGGTAATACTCTTCTTCATGCTGAGAGCAGTCACCCCAACACATTGATTGAAAGCTTCCCATACGGGAAGCAACTACGTGCTCATGAGGAGGCTTTCAGTCAAGAATGTGCAGCAATGATAGATAGGTTTGGGAAGAAAGGTTATAGACCAAGAACTTTGAAGCCTGCACTAGAAAGAACAAAAACTGTCTAAAGAGAGCAATTGAAGGTCCCCAAAAAGAAGGAAGTTGAGACTAACCCTAAAGAGGAACAACATATGTATCATCACATCCACCAGCAAGACCAACCAGCTGAAAGGGATCGTTAGAATACATTGGCCTATTTTCTTTACAAAGAATAGCCTCAGAGGATATTCAGATGAATTTCCTTGGGTCACTTTCAGAAGGGGTAATACATGAAAAGATAGACTGAGTCACAATGATGTTACCAACAGACCAATCAATAGAACACCAGGTGTCAAGGACTTTTTTCCTTGTTGTAACTGTATAGCATTGTAAACACAGCACAGCTGTTGCAGAACATCTCTTCCCACTCACCGGTCAGGTCATGAAACTAAACCTACATCTCACATGTACATCAGATTACACAGTATATGTACTGACCTGGCACGGTGGACTCAGGTATGTGGACAGCACAGTGCATCCTGCAAAGAAAAATATACAGGAGCATACTAGAGCCATAAAACATATAGACCACCAGTATCCTGTTGCACGTCACTTTAATACCTTTCACAACAGAGATAACTCAAAACTTTAATTAACCGGATAGTGTGTGGACACTAGAACGTAGAGGAAACCCAGGCCAAAAGTGAGCTGGAACATATTTATTAATTAACCGGTAATAGTATGTCCCAACAACTGTCCCAAAACAAAAGAGGAAAATAGCCAAACCAAGGTTAGTGCGTTCACTCTGTGTTGAGAAGTTTTTGCTGAATAATACACCCATCCAGGTCCAACCAGGTAGGAAGGGGGGAAATGCAAAGTCGTCCCTCAAAATAAACACACAAAAAAATAACCGGTTAGGTTCTCTCAAGTAGGCCCCTTACTGAGCCGTCACATTGCCACCCAGAGTAATAGTGATGGTGCCTGGTATAGGTGCTCCAAAAGGGAGAAGTGTTAGTTTACTGATGCTTTACCCTCCACCTCCCAAAAGTAAGAACATTTAATAAAAACACTTGCCTGGAGCCACAGCCCTCCAACAGTGTGGCAGAGGGGTGTCTCCACCCTCTCCTCCTTCGGGACAGCAGGACCGGCAGATGATGCCCAAAGGTGATTTCTCTTCTATCTCGGCCTCCAACGATGTTGTCTTTTCCTTCTCTCCTTCTTTGCTTTCTTGCAGGGTGGACCTCGCTTCTCTTGTCTCGATGAGCAGAACAACCTGTTTCCTCGGATTCTAGGTACTCCTCTCTCTACTGCGGCATCTTCTTTTCCGTCCTCTCGCTTCAGCATCACTACACTTCCTTTTCTGATTTCTGGTGCGTCTCCCAACGTCGTCGCGTTCTCTTGGCCATCACCTTGTATTCTACCATGGCTGACACTGGGAGCCAAGTTGAGAGTCCCACCCACAGGGGCAGTGGGATTACACTGCCCTTCCAACAAGTATGGACGTTTGGGCATTACTGAAGCGGGAAACCAAGACAGAAAGACCACGTTTCCCTGAGACTTCCCCAGAGCATGGAGGGCTTGGAAAGAGAAAGGTTGTAGAGACCAAACCAGCAAAGTATCTTTGGACTAGTGTCTTTGTGGGTGGAGAGCCAAGTCAAAGGCGCATGATCAGTTACAAGGAAAAGGCACATCCCAATAAATAATATTGTAGCGCTTCCATAGCCTATTTGATAGCTAAGCACTCTTTCTCCATAGTTGCATAATGTCTTTCCCAATGGAACAACTTTCGACTAAGATACAGAACAGGCCAGAGGTGTCCTTGTGTATGGGGCTGAGACAATATGGCCCTTGAACCCCGTACTGATGCATCTGTTTGTAAAAAAAAGGTTTTTAAATTCTGGGCATGTCAGTACAGGGGCGTGATATAATAGAGATTTTAATGTTTGAAAGATGCGTTCCTGAATGCCAGTCCAGTGTATTTGGGTGTTTGGATGCCGATGTGTAAGCAGGTCTTTGAGAGGAGAGGCTCTTTCAGAGAATTGGGGAATAAATCTCCAATAATATCTTGCCAGGCGAAGAAAAGCTTGCACCTCTTTCTTGGTTGTAGGTCGGGGTATGTTTTGTATTGCCTCCAGCTTCTTGTGTTGTGGCTGTAAGGTGCCGTCATGTATAGGGTATCCTATATAATTTATACAATCAGTGGCAAGGGTAGTTTTCTTTAGATTTAAAGTAAGTCTGGCTGGGTATACCAAGGAGTAGATCTGGTTTACGTGTTGCTCATGTGTTTCCCAGGCAGGCTATTTACATCAATATCTTCAAAGTAGGCTACCGCATTATGTTGAAGGGTTTTTAACAAGACGTCCATTGATCTCTGCAAAGTGGCTGGGGCGCCATGAAGACCAAAGGGCATGATTTTAAAATGATACAGGCCTGAGGGTGTGGAAAAGGCAGTGTTTTCCTTGCCAGCTGGACTAAGGGGTATCTGCCAGTACCCTTTTGTTAGATCGATAGAAGACATTAATCTGGCTCCTCCTATCCTTTCTATGAGCTCCTCTACATGAGGCATAGGGTACCTGTTGAATTTATAATGGGCGTTTAGTTGGTGAAAGTCTATACAGAATCTAAGTCTCCCATTGGGCTTTGGTACTAGCACAACTGGTGAACACCAGTTGCGATGGGAGGGTTCTATAATATCTGCCTGTAACATGGCGTCCACTTCTTTTTTTACTGCCTGTAGTTTTGCTGCTGGATTCCGGTATGGTCTCACTTTTATCACTTTCCCTGTCTCTGTCTTTATGTTGTGTGTAACTAAAGAGGTACATCCTGGCATACTAGAGCTTAATCGTGGGAAGCAGTCTAGTACATTTCCCAATTGCTTCTTTTGGGTCTGGGTTAACTTTCCATGTGTGTAGTCGCTCTATCGTCAGTTTGTTAAAGGATGGGAGGGGTATTTCTATGGGTTTTGTAAGAGTAATGTGGTTTATTACTTTTTGTGGGGGATCCTTCTGAGGGACAGACCCTTCCCACTTTTTTAACAGATTAATATGGTACACCTGCCCCTTGGTCCCATTTGGAGAACATCTACTAGGTATAAAACAGGTGTTATCTTTTTTTAATGGTATAAGGTCCTTGCCAGGGTGCTAAAAGTTTTTTCCCCAAAGTGGGTCTAAGAATTAGCACCTTATCCCCTTCTGTCAACTGTAGGGATATCATTCTTCCTCCAATGTTGAAAATAATGAATGGAGCTCTGGAGCAAGGTATTTTCCCGGTGGCATGGAAGAGGGCCATTGTAAAACCTCTCCTTAAAAAGCCCACTCTTGACCCTGGTCTATTGAAGAACTTTAGGCCTATATCCCTGCTAAGATGTTGGAGGCCCATCTGAATTGTCATCTTTCCAACTTCTTGGACGCCTCAGGGTTCTTGGATGGGTCCCAACATGGCTTTAGAAAGCTGCACAGCACGGAGTCTGCTTTGACGAAGGTCGCAGATAACATCCGTCGGAAAGTCGATCTGGGGCAGACTACCGTGCTAGTTCTGCTGGATCTTACAGCAGCATTTGATACCCTGTCTCCCGGTACTTTAACATCTAGGTTAAGGGAGGCAGGGGTAGCAGGACCGGCCCTGAGTCTCCTGAACTCCTTTCTACATCAGCGAGAGCAGCGAGTGATGCTTGGGGATCACCTCTCCCCTGTCAAGTCGTTGCAATGTGGGGTGCCACAGGGTCGGCATTGAGTCCGACCCTGTTTAATATCTACGTGGCCCCCCTTGCAAGACTAGTAAGATCTCAGGGGATGGAGGTAGTGTCGTATGCCGACGACACGCAGATTATGGTGTCCCTGACCCACTCTGTGAATGTCACCGCGTCCAACTTTAAGTCCTGTATGCAACTTGTTGCAGACTGGATGATTCTCAACTCATTAAAGTTGAACGGTGACAAAACGGAGGTCTTGGTCTTCGGCAAAGACCAGGGAATGTGGTCAGGAGAGTGGTGGCCCTCATCTTTAGGCATCTGCCCCACACCCACACAATCTGCTAGGAACCTAGGCGTCATTTTTGACACCCGGCTCTCCATGGAACTGCAGGTGAATATGACAGTGGCCACCTGTTGGGGTGTCATCAGGATTCTGAAAAGAATCGCTCACTATCTTTCCCCACAGGCACGTAAACAGGTTGTGATCGCCCTTGTTGGCTCAAGGCTGGATTATTGTAACTCACTCTATGCCGGGGCCAACAAGGGCCTTCTTCAACGCCTGCAGGTTGTGCAAAATGCCGCGGCGCGCTTCGTTCTGGCCCTGCCGTGGATGTCCTCTGCGACCTTGGCAAGGAAGAATCTCCATTGGCTGCCTATCCCTTTCAGAGTTTTGTTTAAACTTCTCTGCCTTACCTACAGCGCCCTGAAGGCAGGCCCGACTGATGCCTTGGGTTCCTTGCTCTCTAGGTATGTTCCAAACAGATGTCTTCGCTCTCTAGAGCTTAATCAACTGGTAGTCCCACGCGCTAGGATGGCAAGATGGGGGAGCAAGGCCTTCTCCATTCTTGCACAACAACTTTGGAACACTCTTCCCCTGGAGATCAAACTACAGCCTTCACTTGATCTTTTCAGGAAAGCTCTGAAAACTTGGTGTTTCATTAAAGCCTATCAGTGAGCTCTTGTTTCTGGTTGCCCTCAGCTACTTTTTGAGTTAGGCGCCTTGACGCCCACTGGGCATAGTTGCGCGTAGACAAATCACATTTCATTCATTCATTCATTCATTTTAGCTTAGTACCCTGGTCAAAATACCGCTTTTGTTTCTGTTGTGCCTTCTCCATATGTAGGTTGAGTTTTTCCCAGAGAATGCCTAGGGTTTTTGTGAGCAAGGTAGTACATCCTAACAATGGTCTTCCCTTGTCTTCCTCCTCAGTCCATTAATTGACTGTCATTTTCAAGAGGGTACGAGGTTTCCACCCATACCGAAATTCAAAGGTGCTGGAACCTGGGTACTTCTGTTCATGAGTCCGGATTGAAAACAGGACAAGAGGAAGTTTTGTTTCTGTGATGACTTTCCCTGGAATTGTTTTTATGGTTCTTTTATACCGTTCCACCAGCCCATCTGTTTGAGGGTGGTATACAGCCATTCAGATCTGGTGGACTCCGAGGAGCTTACAGACCTCCCGCATCAACCGGAACATAAAGGGGGTCCCTTGGTCTATCAGTAATTCATGAGGAAATCCTACTATTAAAAAAAACGACACCATAGCATGGACTACGGAGAGAGTAGTTATGCTGGTGAGATGATTGGCCTCTGGATAACGAGTAACGTAGTCCAGTAGAATTAGTAGATACTGATGGCCTCGAGTGGCGGGCAGAAAAGGCTCTATCAAGGCCATTCCCACCTTTCAAAAGGGTATATCAATTATAGGCAAGGGATAAAAGGAGCCCTCTTCTCACTTGAGGTGTTCACTAATTGGCATATGTTACAGGTAGCACATAACATAGCCACTTCTTTATACACTTGAGGTCAGTAATATTTTTCCAACAGATATTTATGTGTGTGCTCCTCTCCATAGTGTCCACCTCCAGTCTGGCTATGGGTGATGTGCATAGCCTGTTCTCTGAATACTAGGGGCAGAGAAGCTGCTTCATAGGATGCTCTGGATCCCCACTAATTCTATAGATAATCCCTGATTTGAAACAGAAATAGAGACCTACCTTGTTGGGGTCTTCTTCTTGGGCTTGTCTCCACGCCTGCATCAGGGTGCTGTCATCTTTCTGTGCTGCTCTGAAACTTTGCATATCTATCTTCTGGGGAGGAAAAAAGACAATTAATAGGGGACTGCAAAGACATTCTGTACTTTTCTCGCTCCTTTCTCTTTTCTGACTTGGTTTTTGGGGTTTTCATTTGAGTATTTGGTATGTCTGTGGTATAAAAAGAGGCCTCACACAACCATTCAACAGGCAAGGTTCTCTTACTGGCTTCGGTCAAGTACTCGTGAAAGTGGGGAAAGTCAGTGCCAAGGAGAACCTTCTCTGAAAGGGCTGGTACTACTCCTACCTTTCGCACCTGTGGGTCTCCATCAACTTCTAGTAGGACTTCTGCTACAGGATATGATCGTACATCTCCATGTACACTTGAAACTTGTACTTGCTCTTTGTCTAAAATGCAGTTGAGAGGGACCAACTCTTTACAAACAACTAGAGATGGCAACCTGTGTCTAATAGTGCCTCCACAGATTGATCATTCAAGCGAATAGTTATCTTATATCGTTCCTTGATCTCTCCGGTGAGCAACACTCTCCCTCGGGAGAAGCCTACCTCCTTAGGTTCTGCCCCTTCACTCTTGAGTGGGCAATTTCTGGTATCTGGCCCCACTTTGAACAGTGGAAACATTGAAGTCCTATTGGGAAATGAACGGGGTTTATAGGTAATTTTCTTGGTGTTAAGTGCAGGAGTTCGATTTTCTCCGGTTCGGGTAGGGGACCTTTGAACTCTAGAATGTGATTTCATGGGGTTTATTTTACATTCCTGTGATCTTTGCTACGCACAAGCTCACTCAACAGTGTACTGTACTATCAGGTGAGGGTGTTGTTTTATCCAGAACCTGATGTTGGTTGGCAAAGCTTCAAGAAACTGCTCCAGATATATTTTGTCCATATTTTCTTCTGCAGAGGCAGAGTCAGGATGTAATCACCTATCCCCTAGATCCTTAACTCGATAATAGAGGGCCCTCGAGTTGTCAGCTGTCGTCCAGCGTTCCTTGCAGAATTTAGTCTTACAATATTCCTGTTCATGTCCCAATCTCTCTAAAATTATCTTTTTAATTTCGGGGTATGGTGTGACTCCAGCTGAATTAGCAGCCTCTGGTAGGCTGCATGTAACTCTCTCGAAAGGGGAGGGGCTATATACCGACCCCACCGCTCCGGGGGCCATGTGGCAGTCGTTGCTACACTCTCAAAATTAACAATGAAATAGTCAGGATCATCACCCTCCTGAAATTTCTATAAGACTAAGGGATGTTAGAATGTGCCCTAGCACTAGAGATGGCATTGGTCAGGCGTAAGATAGCAGTATCTTGTATTTGTTGCTTGGTGGTCATTAGGGTGGCCTGTTTCTTTAGAGCAGCCTGTAACGCTTCTCGTTTCTTTTTGGGCGTTTTGATTTTGCTGCTCTATCACCAGTTGTAGATGTCTTTTGTCTAAGTGGGTGACCATGGCCTCCATGGTGAATGGTTGGGTCATGATAGTAGTAAATGATGGTATCCAACTTCTGACACCCCTGTGGTCACTAGAACATAGGGGAAGCCCAGGTCAAAAGTGAGGTGGAACGTATTTATTAATTAGCTGGTAATAGTATGTCCCAAGAGCTGTCTAAAATAAAAAGGGGAAAATAGTCCAACCAAGGTTTGTGCTTTCACTATCTTTTGAGAAGCTTCCTACTCCTGGGAATTTGCAACCTTCTGCTGACTAATCCGCCCACCCAGGTCCAACTAGGTAGGAAAGGGGTAATGCAAGGTCATCCCTAAAACAAAAAACACCAAATAAATACCCGGTTAGGCTCTCTCAAGTAGGCCTCTTGTTGAGCCATCACCTTGCCATCCGGAATACTAGTGATGGTGCCTGTTTTAGGTGCTCCAAAAGGGAGAAGTGACAGGTTACTGGTGCTCAGCCCTCAACCTCCTCAAAAGTGAGAACATGTATTAAAGACACTTGCCTGGAGCCACAGCCCTCCAGTGTCATGGCAGAGGGGGACTCTCTGCCTTCTCCTCCTTCAGGCACCTCTGGGCTGGCAGGTGTTACCCTTAGCCGGTTTCTCTTCTCTTGTGGCCTCCAGAGATGTGGTCTTCTCCTTCTCTCCTTCTTCAACTTTCTTGGAGGGCAGACCTCGCTTCTTTTGTTTCGACGAGCATCCAGAACTCTTGTTCTTCGGATTAGGGGTACTCCTTATCTGCCATGGGATCTTCTTTTCCGTCCTCTAACCTCTGCATCACTCCACTTACTTTGCCGGTTTCCGGTGCATCTCCCGACATCGTAAAGTTCTCTGGGCCATCACCTTTTTATTAAAAAATGGCTGATCCCGGCAGCCATGTTGAGAGTACCGCCCACACGGGCGGTGGGACTACAAAGCGGTACACATAAGAGGAGGAGACAGATATGTACACTCAGGCAACTGAGTCTTACTAAATACTGGAACTAGACACTAAGAGTCCCAGTGGCTTGAACGTATCTAAAGAGATGTATATCCACCTGGGTAATATGCTATGTATATAGTGGACATGTGTACACGGGTATACATAGATACAGATGCTTCTTTCTATTTGTATATAGCCACTGGTCAGTAGCTGGACACAGTTGTAATTGATTTTATACAGGAATGTAGTATTTGGCTTTTCTTTCCTTCTTTTCACATTCACAGTTTTTCAACTTTCTTATTCTTTTTTCTCTTTGCAGTGTTGCAGAATACAGCAGACTGCGCCTGTGATTCTAAGGCCCCTGGTCAGTGAGGATTGTAAACATATTGCATATTTGCACACCAATTATGTGAAAAACGTTGCCCATTTGGGCCTGATCTGGATGATTTCCCAAAGAGGGATGTAAATGGTATATATATATATATATATATATATATATATATATATATATATA
Organism: Lissotriton vulgaris; assembly: GCF_964263255.1. NCBI lineage: Eukaryota > Metazoa > Chordata > Amphibia > Caudata > Salamandridae > Lissotriton > Lissotriton vulgaris. The sequence continues at coordinate 1,464,271,929 of NC_141685.1, read as the reverse complement.
TATATATATATATTACCTACTGGCTATCGCCAGTAGGTATATATAGTTAGGATTTTTTCCCTATGGGATTTTTGAAAATTCTATGTCTAATAACTTTGGCGTTTGTGGACGGAATCGGCTGAAATTTTCAGGAAAATGGCACATTTCGTTTCTGAGCAGCCCCTGAAAATTTGGTGGGGTTTCGTCAAGGGGGGGCCGAGAAAAAAGGGGGGTCCCAAAACGCGTTTTTCCCATTCATTTTTCCATAGGGCGGTTGGACTCAGTTTTAGCTCGAACGGCTGAATGGATTTGCACGAAACTTGGCAAAATTGTAGGGACTGTTAGCCCGATGTGCCTTTGCTAGGTCTCAATATATGTGCTCCAGTAGTTTTTGAGAAATTAACGTTCAAAACAAGATATATATCTGTAACAGCGCTCCGGGCAGCGATCCGGTCCGCTTACTTTTCGCGAAACGGAACTTTGCGCGCAGAAAGCTGATTGGCTCTCCGGTGTCTGTCAACATTCTAAACAGTCCGGAGCGGCCGCCATCTTATCTCTCGGTAGGATCGAGAGAGAAGAAGAGGTGAAAAACGAAGGGGGAATTTAATGAAAGGGGGCAAGGTATACCCCTCTTGACCCCCTAGGATTTTTGTTGGGGTTATTAAAGGGTCCCGTGGGGAAAATAAAAAAAAAATGATTTTTCACGGTAGAAGCGCTTCACGGGCCGCGAACTGGGCCGCAAACTGGTAGCGAAACGGGAATTCGCCATTTTGTGCTTCGTTTTAATTGTTTAGAGACAAAAATTATCGCCGCACATTGGCCACAATGCATGAATATCGCTGAAAAGTCAGCGATATTCATGCATTATCCAGCAAATGCTCTTAGCCATGTTATCCACCTTCCATTGGATAACAGAAAGCTGATTGGCTCTCCGGTGTCTGTCAACATTCTAAACAGTCCGGAGCGGCCGCCATCTTATCTCTCGGTAGGATCGAGAGAGAAGAAGAGGTGAAAAACGAAGGGGGAATTTATTGAAAGGGGGCAAGGTATACCCCTCTTGACCCCCTAGGAATGTTGTTGGGGTTATTAAAGGGTCCCGTGGGGAAAATAAAAAAAAAAATGATTTTTCACGGTAGAAGCGCTTCACGGCCCGATAAACTGGGCCGCAAACTAGTAGCGAAACGGGAATTCGCCATTTTGTGCTTCGTTTTAATTGTTTAGAGACAAAAATTATCGCCGCACATCGGCCACAATGCATGAATATCGCTGAAAAGTCAGCGATATTCATGCATTATCCAGCAAATGCTCTTAGCCATGTTATCCACCTTCCATTGGATAACATGGCTAAAAACTGCTCTGTGCGTGAGCTTTTTTTTTTTTTTTTGCTGCGTGACGTTTGTTAACGTTCGATTCGATGGAAATCAGGAAGTGTTGACCACCATTTTGTCACTGCGAGTAAATATTTTGTTATAAATGAATCCTTATTGATAAACATTGTCTGCGCCATCTTGCGTTTTTGTCCAATGCCACAATTTTGTCGTGCACGGCAGCCATTTTAGATGCCTTGACCAGGGCCACTCTCTGCACGCCGCCGATCCTCAGCATGGCTCCCCACCCTCGCAAGCATCTCCCCCACGCACTGGTCACCCCCACTGTTTCTCTCATGCATGGGCCATATACTTCCCCCCATCTGCGCTGCTCTTCTCTGAGAATCACACCCTGTGCCCGCCCGACACCTCCCTTTCACCCTATTCACTACCGCACCCTCTGACACTCCTCTTCCTCTGTGTCCGATTGTCCAGGCCGGACCTAGGCTATCACCTAGCCCTGCGGATGTAGTTTATGGCCCCAGCTGTAGAGTATCCAGACATGCCAACCCTCCCGATTCAGGCGTGAGACTACTGATTTCAGTGCTAGTCTCCCGCCTCCCGATTCCTGCAAGCAAAAACCCGGGGGCATATTACCAACAACTAGCGATAATTTTTGTCTCTAACTTGTTTAGAGACAAAAATTATCACCGCACATCGGCGAATTTTATCGCACATAAACCTTGCTATTAGCAAGGTTTATCGCAAATGCGATAAAAAACGGCCGCAATGCATGAATATCGTTGAAAAGTCAGCGATATTCATGCATTATCCAGCAAATGCTCTTAGCCATGTTATCCACTTCCCATTGGATAACATGGCTAAAACTGCTCAGGGCAGGTGTTAGGTTTTGGAGATATTCGCGCTTAGCGCGAATATCTCCAAAAGTTGGTAATAGGAGATAGCGATGGTTAGGGACTGTTTCCAGTCGCTAAAATCTTGGCACGCCCACTTTGCATGTCATTAGTGATAAATATCACTGATATGCAAAGCGGGGCCCAAGATGGTCGCTATCACCTTTTAGCTGTCACTAACTGGTGTTAGCGACAGCTTGGTAATAGGGAGATAATTTTATCTCTTTTTTTTTTGGCTTTTAAAGCCCAAAAAGCGGAAATAACCCCCCTTGATAATATGCTCCATGATTTCTCGGGGGTTTCAGCTGACAGGGCTTGGTATTGTGTTACGTGCTAATTCTTCCAGGAAACGTCAGAGGGTCGATGCAGGGGTTCTAGAAGGGGTGATAAACCATTTAAGCCTCATGAACAAGCGCATGGTCTTTTAAAGATTTGTGAAGTACTCGGGGCGGCGGTGTGTGTGTGCCCTCTTTCAGGAGCGGGCGGGGGGGGGCACTGCCAGCAACTTGCCAGGCCAGGCAGTGTTCAACACGTGCATCACCCTTTCTCTGCCTGCTATTGCGCTCCATGCTTCGGAAAGGTAAGAAAAAGAACGTGCATTTGAGTTTGAAATGTCCGATCTTGTAGCAGTACACTTGCAAAGCCCACACATGACAATAACCCGATTCAAGGCCCCATTCACTCGATTTTTTAAACATATATAGCACTCCAACAAAGTTAGATTTTAAAACTTTATTAACATTTAACTATAATGAACGGAACAAAAACTGTAAAAACATTTAAACATTTTTCACCCAAAAAAGCAACAATGGTCAGAAGCTGTCTTTTGTGCGAATAGTCCCAAGGCAGCACAACGTGCAGAGTTCTGGACGGCACCCAGGTGATGTCGCCTGGGTGCCGCACTGGTTTTGGGATCCTACAATGCTGCTCCGAAAATTGGCGTGGGGCGTCCCGGGTGGGGCGGGGGGAGGCCTCGTCAGTAGCGGTCTGTTGTGCGAATAGTCCCAAGGCAGCAGAACGCGCTGAGATGTTGATGGCACCCAGGTGATGTCCAGTAAACTGCCGCACTGGTTTTGGTATCCTACAATGCTGCTCCGAAAATTTGCGTGCGGCGGCCCGAGGGGGGGGGGGGGCGTGGGGGAGGTGGCGTGAACGGGCCTCCCCAGGTGGCGGCCATCCAGCTGAGTTGCGCCCGCTCTTGCGGCTACAGCGTCTCGCTCACCATGTTGTTGAGTTGCTCCCACTCTTGCAGTGCAGCGATAGGCGCCTGCCACATGACTCTTAAAATGGCGGACGGCTCTTCGGTTTTGGGCCTGGTCCACTGAAATGGCCCTGGGACACCTTGGAACTCGGACGCTTGCCTGCTAGGGCTTGGGCTCCATTCTCGAAAAGCGTCCCCTCAGCCGTGAAGATTCTACAAAAGTCTTGGGGGCCCCCGACTCCCGCAGGCTTCCGGTGGGGAGCGACTGCCATGATTGCTCGCGGAATGACCACGACGGAGCCACGAGATAGTGGTGCTCTCATGCTGACGCCAGCTTCAGTCTGAATGATCCAGAAACAAGGTGGGGCTTTCATCGTTTGGGAAAAAAAAATGTTCTAAACCAATGAAAAGTGTTATTTTTAGGTCATATGACCAAGTCTTCCATCTTTAGGAAACCAAAAGTAAAATGATCCAATGAAAAGTTTTATAAACAAGTCACATGACCTGTTATGCGGCATAGGGCTACAAAAAGCGTAGAAAATCCGTTGGCACGTGAGGCGGCGTCAGTAGCGGACCGATGTGCGAATAGGCCGAAGGCAGCACAACGCGCCGAGATCCGGATGGCACCGAGTTAGTGTCCAGCAAGTTGCTGCACTGGTGTGGCTATCCTACAATGCTGCGCCGAAAGACGGCGTGTCCAGCTGAGTTGCGGTCACTCTTGCGGTACAGTGACTCGAACGCGCCGAGATCCGGATGGCACCGAGGTGGTGTCCAGCAAATTGCTGCACTGGTGTGGCCATCCTACAATGCTGCGCCGAAAGACGGCGTGTCCAGCTGAGTTGCGGTCACTCTTGCGGTACAGTGACTCGAACGCGCCGAGATCCGGATGGCACCGAGGTGGTGTCCAGCAAATTGCCGCACTGGTGTGGCCATCCTACAATGCTGCGCCGAAAGACGGCGTGTTCAGCTGAGTTCCGGTCACTCTTCCGGCACAGTGACTCGAACGCGCCGAGATCCGGATGACACCGAGGTGGTGTCCAGCAAGTTGCCGCACTGGTGTGGCCATCCTACAATGCTGCGCCGAAAGTCGGCGTGGGGTGCCCCGTTGGCTTATGAGGTGATGTCAGTAGTGGACCGATGTGTGAATAGGTCGGAACCAGCACAAGGCGCCAAGATCCGAATGGCAAGTCCTGGATGTTGAGTGCCTCAGTTGAGATTTCTGAGCAGTGCTTGTAAGACTGTCTGAAGCTTATTTGCACCTCCTGCAGCTTCACTATTGCCCTGGTGTGGCCAAAGGTCGCACATGACATAGGTGGCCGGCTCCCGAGGTCCGGCTGAACTTTTTTCCTTTTCCTTTCTGCTTCTTTTCCTACAATCCGTTTCATCTGAAGACACGACCAGGTCCCTGAATGTGTGCAGGGGGACGCTATTGATTGAATGAAAATGGCGGCTTGACACAAAGCTGACTCAAGCGTTGCTGTTGATGCTATACAGACAAAAATTGGTTTTCAGTTTGTACATTCTTCAGGATTTTTTTTTCTATCCAAGTCTGATTGAGAGTTTGTAGAAAAATGGCTTCAGATTTTCCACATACTACTCTTCAACATTCTTCCTAAATGTAACAATGTGAAACTCACTAGGAGAACGGCTGTTTCTGTTTCCTTTCAAAATGCTGCCAACAATATTTTCTGAATGGAAGACACCATCTTGTAGCATAAAGGGCCGAAAGGGGTTTCGGTCCGGCCGATGGTTGGTGGAGACATTTTGACTATATCTTGGACCTGCCCGGCCTCGCACAAAATGGCGCCGGTATAAATGGGACTCGTAACTCCTTGCCCGCAAATGTATATCTAGAAAATGTTATTGTAAGTGGCCCTGTCGTATTTTAATTACAAAATGTACGTCCACCGATTCCGCAACTGTTAGACACCTTTGTTCTTGCAACCTAATGGCCCGCTCGTTACGTTCCTCTACAGTGTAAATGTCTCCTCATCATATACGATTTCAGTTTGCTCCGTGGCCGGCCCACGTGGTTATAGGCCCGTATTTGTATACTGACATTTTCACAATAAAGGTTTTTAAAACAAAACACGGTAGTAGTATTTACATTGGTAAAGTTTTTACTTTTAGTCACTGTTTTCGAATCAGTAAAAGGCAAGTGAAATAAAGCAGTCCAATTACATGACGGATAAAAGGTATAATATGTAGGAACGCAGTAAAGATAAATGGTCAAGGGCAGTTGTGTTTTTCATTTCTGCAACATAAAGTGATCGATAAGAATCTGATAATCAGGCGTATCGGCGACTAAGACAGCAGGCCGAGTCTCTTTTACTCAACGGCTCCGTCATGGAACGAAGAAACGCCCTTTTTCTCGAAAAAGGAATATATTTTACTTGCAGGACAGTTGTAAATTTTCCGGGAAAGTACATTAGCCTGGAATATTATAACATATATGTTTTAAAAAAAATAATGTTCGAAAACAATAAAAAGCGTAATTTTTAGGTCATATGACCAAGCTTTTCATCATTAAAATAACAAAAGCAAAATGAACCAATGAAAAGTTTTATTAACAAGTCACATGACCTGTTATGCTTACGTTACGCGCTGCGCGCCGCGCCTCGGATCACTTCCGGGTGCGCTAACGCGGCGTGTCATATAACGCATTACGCGACAACGTAGGTCAAGAATATAGTCAAAATGTCTCCACCAACCAGCGTTCGGAACACAACCCCTTTCAGCAGTCCAAAAAGTTCTGTTAAATGACAACAGAGGGGACAGGCAAGAAGAACCATCAGTCAAAGAGGGGAGGGCAAGTTCTTCTCTTCCGGGTCATGTTGGGGCGCTACCGGAATTGATCGAATTGGTAGTCTAAAGTGTTTCTGGATGTTTCAGACTAAAGCTGGCGTCAGCATGAGAGCACTACCATCTCGTAGCTCCGTCGTGGCCATTCCACGAGCAATCATGGCAGCCGCTCCCCACCAGAAGCCTGCTGGAGTCGGAGGCCCCCAAGACTTTTGTAGAATCTTCACGGCTGAGGGGACGCTTTCGAGAATGGGACCCAAGCCCTATCAGGGAAGCGTCCGAGTTCAAAGGTGTCCCAGGGCCATTTTAGTGGACCAGGCCCAAAACCGAAGAGCCGGCCGCCATTTTGAGAGTCCTGTGGCAGCCGCCTATCGCTGCACCGCAAGAGCGGGAGCAACTCAACTACATGATGAGCGAGACGCTGTAGTCGCAAGAGCGGGCGGTAAACAGCAGAATGGCGGAAGAGGCACAGTGTAGCAAAAGCGGGCGGAATGGCAACTGAAACGGTAAAGGGGCGCCCCACTACAGCGTGTCTTCAGGTCAAACGGATTGTGGGACAAGGTCCAGAATTGAAGAGTCATCAAAAGGCAAAAAGTTCCGCCGGACCCCGGGAGCCGGCCGCTTATGTCGGGGGCGATCTCAGGCTACACCAGTGCTATAAGACTTGGGGAGGGTGTCGGAGCCAAGCGTCTTCTCCGAGTCCATGGCCATCACACCGCCCCTCAGGGGCCTCCGTCAAGCTGTTTAGGAAGGTAACATATCACATTGTTTTCTAATGCAGTCAGGTCCACAAACGACACTCACTTACTTTGAGAATAGTGAAGCTGCAGTAGGTGGAAATAAGCTTCAGACAGTGTTACAAGCACTGCTCAGAACTCTTAACTATGGCACCCAACATCCAGAACTTATGCCATTTGAGAATGGCAGTGACATTGAAGCAACTCAGGGACCAAAACCATTAACGTACTTTCACGTATGAAAAACTTACTTGGGGAGGGGGCAGGAGCGAAGCGCCCCCTCCCAGTCCGCGCCACCACACCGTATGTTGAAAATCTGAAGCCATCGTTCTACAAAGTCAACCAACCTTGGATTGAAAAATCTAGAAAAATGTACAAACTGAAAACCAGTTTTGATCTGCATAGCATCAGTAGCAACGCTTGCTATCAGAGTGCATGAGTTTCATGCTCGATCGATTGAGCTAGCCGGATCGGGCAATAAAAAGTATAAAATAGTTTTGCAAATAGTTATTTAATAAAATGTTTTACCCTGTTTCTTTGCTGGTGTGTTGTCTATATTTTTAATATTTGCATAGGGTTTGTCGTTATTTTGGGCGGGGTGGGTGACGGAGTCGAGCTGTCTTGCAGCCCTCATGGTGTGGAGCTCAGTTCATCTCACTATTTTCGTATTTCTCATGAAGGGTTGTTCCTAATATTTCTATTTTAGCGAGGTCAAAAAGAGATCCAATTAGTGGCCTACTGATTTTGCTCGATTACTTTTATTTTTTTACACGATTTTTCACTATCTGCAAAGACTAAACAGAGTATTGCGACTTTGTGCTTGTTTGTAAATAGAGAATGATCCAAAGAGAACCAATTCTAAAACAGTAAATGCTTGGATAACAATCAATCAAATGGAGAGACAAGCAGGCACGACGGATTACAACGGGGGCAAAGGCCTGCGTTAACTACCGTTCACTATCTGCAAAGAGAGAGTACTACTAAGAGAAAAGAGGGGAGGGGGGGGGCAGCGTTCAAAGCACATCAGCGTGCATAAATACGAAAATGTTTTTATCTATCACGTACTTGACATTTTAAAGCTTTTCATATTTGCTATTAAAAAACCAATGAAATTCACAGAAAAAACCATAGGTTATAGTGGATATATAGTTAGGAATTTGCATTTACAAAACCTTGAAAATTCAATGAAAAAACCATTGGTTTTAGGCCATATATAGTTAGGGATTTGCATTTACAAAACCTTATTTTACTCGCATAAAACCATTGAAATTCCATATATAGTTATAAGCGCTAACTATATATCGCGCACCCGCAATCCACTGCTGATGATGTCACATATTACATCATTCATGACATGGTTAGTGACATCACTGATGACATCACTGATGACATCTCAAATGACATCACTGATGACATCACTGAAAACATCTCATTTGACATGACTGATAACATCACTGATGATATCATTCATGTGATAATACCATGAACCTCTTCAGACTCTAATATAACCTTAGATACAATCAGTGTAAACAGACAGTCACAGACTGTCACTCATCCATGGAGTTACTCACACACCTAGTCAGTTATGCCAAAAATCAATCACACCTCCATTTTCTCAACTATACAGTTATACACACCTTACTTATTCAAACATATACTAACACATATTTACTTTACTCTCTTAAACAATCTCTGATACATGTTCACAATGATCCATACAGCCACTCACACATTCACTGGCTCTTATGCACAGTTATTTATAGATGTCAACTCTCACATGTACTGTGTTTTACATATGTACTTAATTTGACATGTAGCACTGAGATATCCATTCACTCACTAATACACTCATGCACAGTCAACCGCCCATACAGCTGTTTCCACATACACTTTTGAATCCATACATATAGTGAATCAACTACTCACACATCTATGTACAGTCACACACCTCCCAGCCACCCATACACACACACTCAGTTTCCCATACAAATACTTGGACAACCAATGAATAACCCATACAGTTACTCATATAGCTACTGATCAACACATGCAGCAGTTTACAGAACAACAGACATAATGATGCACAAATTAAAACAGTTTAGTCACTAACCCATGCACTCAGTGAGACACATTTAATCACTCACTCATACAGTCAGTCATGCACCTACTAAATCCTTCATCCAGACACTTATACATCCACTCATTCTTCAATATGTAAGACATATTTTAACTTTACAGAAACATACAGTCACTGGATGTTGTCATCAGTGATGTCATCAGTGATGTCATTTGAGATGTCATCAGTGATGTCATCAGTGATGTCACTAACCATGTCATGAATGATGTAATATGTGACATCATCAGCAGTGGATTGCGGGTGCGCGATATATAGTTAGCGCTTATAACTATATATGGAATTTCAATGGTTTTATGCGAGTAAAATAAGGTTTTGTAAATGCAAATCCCTAACTATATATGGCCTAAAACCAATGGTTTTTTCATTGAATTTTCAAGGTTTTGTAAATGCAAATTCCTAACTATATATCCACTATAACCTATGTTTTTTTCTGTGAATATATATATATATATATATATATATATATATATATATATATATATATATATATATATATATATATATATATATATATATATTATATATATCCTACTGGCGGTCGCCAGTAGGTAGTTATAGTTAGGATATTTTTCAATGTTAAATCTCAAAATTCTATTTGAAATAACTTTGGCGCCGGTTGACGAATCTGCCTGAAAATTTCCTCAAAATGGCCTCATCGAGCTCCGGTCCTTCCCTGAAAGTTTGGGGGGAATGCGTCAAGCGGAGGCCGAGATAAAAGGGGGGTCCCAAAACGCGTTTTCCCCATGTTAATTTCCATAGGGCGGTCGACCTCACTTTCAGCCCGAACGGCTGAATGGATTTCCATCAAATTTTGCAAAATTGTAGGGACTGGTAGCCCGATGTGCCTTTGCTATGTCTCAAGATATGTGCTCCAGGGGATTTTGAGTAATTTAGGTTCAAAAAAATATATATATCTATAGGTGCGCCCCGGTACGCGCACTGGGGAGCGCTCCGGGCGCGCCACGCGAGGTGCGCACGGAAAGCTGATTGGCTCACTGGTGTCTGTAAACATTCGAAACAGTCCGGAGCGGCCGCCATCTTGTGTCTCGGTAGGCCACAAGAGGTGGCAAAAATCAAAGGGGGAAATGAGCAAAAGGGGGCAGGGTACACCCCCCTGACCCCCTAGGTTTGATGTGGGGGCAAAAAAAGGGTCCCGTAGGACAAATAAAAATTTTTGATTTTCGCGGGGGGAGCGCCCGGTACGCGTACCGGGGAGCGTACCATGGAGAAAAAAGAATGACACTTTTTTTTTTTTAAATAGCATTTTTTTATAAATTGGAGGTAGTTCTGAAAATAACTTTTTTGTTGTTTTATATTTTTTTATACTTTTTAAAACGATTTTATATTTTTTTGGCTTTTTTTCAGGGGAATAACAAAAACAGGGATTCAAAAACTGCTCAACAGGAGCAAAAAAAATGTGAAAATTTAGGGTCTGGGAGAGCAGCGGTGTTCCTGTCTCTTTATAGCAATGAGTTCAACGCTCTGCTCCCCATAACAGAGCAGTTCGTCACAGTCCACGCATAGAAATTTAATGCCTGCAAAGACCGGCTGTACGTTAGGGACCATTCCTTCACGTGTTGTTCCTGAAGGTGTTGCTCCACCAGTGGAGGTGCTGCCGCCATCTCTTGGTAAATTCCGTGCCAGCTCCCTGACACTCTCCCTGGAATAATTATTTGGGTGTCTTCTTTTGACATGCCTAATTAAATTTGCATTTCCAAAGCTATATTCTTTTTTAGGATTGCCTCTGGATAAAATACTGCCACATATTTTGCAGGTTACTTTACCAGCATTAACTTTTTTTTGTCCTTCGGGGTTGTCATAAAATTTCTGAATCTGAATCACTGCTGGATGACTCCCTTGCAGCCATTGCTGTAGATCAGGAAAATTATGAGAAAATACACAGAACACCTCTTGCTCTCTCCAAGTGCAAATCAATAGTGAGAGAAATGGGTGGGTTTCTCAAAATTTTGAAAAATAAAACTTCTGAACCAATGAAAAGTGTTATTTTAAAGTCACATGGCTTGACGCGCTTACGCTACGCGCCCTTGGGCGCGTCCCGGGGCGTGTAGCGTAAGCGCGTTGGGGTGCTTACGTTGCGCGATCGTATACGCTCGGGCGCTTACGCGGTGCGTCATAAGACGCACCTTGCGGCTACGCGATACGTGTCTTATGACGCAAGGCGTGGCGTGGCGGCTACGCGATACGTCACGATGTGGTTTTCGTTCGCGGCAAAAGCGCTATCCGGACGCTCACCGGTAAAGCGCCCCGGGGGCGCGCCGTAACATTGCGCTTACCGGTGCGTTCACCGGTACGCGCCCCGGGAGCGCCTCGGGGTCAAAAATAAAAAAATAATAATAATTAACATATTTATACAATATAAAATTCGTTTTGAAATTTTACACTTTTTATACCTATAAATATTTGCTATTAAAAAACCATTGAAATTCACTGAAAAAACCATAGGTTTCACACCAGTTATAGTTAGGAATTAGCATTTAAAAAACCTATTAAATTCACTGAAAAAACCATAGGTTTCACACCAGTTATAGTTACCTGGAAATTTTACTGACATAAAACCATTGAAATTACACATTATAGTTAGTTGGACTCACTATAACTTGCGCGTGCAATGCACTGCTGATGACGTCACATATTACATCACTCATGACATGGTCAGTGACATCACTCATCGTTTGGCATATGTTTATTGTTTGTACTTTGGGCCATGCCCCTGTAAACGCCCACATCTTTTGTTTGACACGCCCCTCTAAACACCCACATCTTTTCTTTGACACGCCCACGCCAACGCCCACAAGGGACTACTTTCCCACTTTTGGTGTTTTTGCTTTTTTAATGTGTATGATGTCCACATCTATAGCCTACGTCCTTCTGCTACATCTCCCCTTTCAAATGGTGTATAGGGTGTAGTGATTGGTGCAGTAATTCTTGAGTTTACCTGGCTCAAAGGTTTGTGTTCTCTCTTTATGATAGTAGTATATACATATATATATATATATATATATATATATATATATATATATATATATATATATATATATATACTGAAAAAACATAGGTTTTAGGAATGTTATAGTTAGCTGGACATTTCACTCATACAAAACCATTGAGATTCCTCTGTTATAGTTAGTTGTACTAACTGTAACCCTTGCGCCCGCAATCCATTGGTGATGATGTCACATATTACACCATTCATGACATGGTCAGTGACATCACTGATTACATTACTGATGACATCTGAAATGGCATCACTGATGACATCACTGATGACATCATCCAGTGAATGTGGTTTGGATCCATATTTAAATATGTATTATATATATAGCAATCTGCATTGAAGAATGAGTGAATGTATAAGTGTCTAGAAGGACGATTGAGTAGCAGTGTGATTGACTATTTACTTGACTAATTTATAGTGTCTCACTAAATATATGGGATAGTGACTAAACTGTGTGAATATGCGTATTACTTTCTCAGTTGTTGTGTAAACCGCTGCACCAGTTAGTTACTAGCTACGTGAAAGTCTATATTAGTTATTGGTTAGTTAACTGATTATTTGTATGGGAGAGTGAATCTGTGTGTAGTTCGGTGAGGTATTTGTGACTGTCTAAAGATGTGTCAATAGTTGATTCAGTAGGTATATGATGTTAAGACTACATGGTATAATACTTGTTTTGGTGAGTGAATATGTATATGGATGTGCCAATGAGCAAATATATCTCTCAATGGTACATGTCCGAAAAACTAGAATAATAAAAGGCAGTGTATATGACATATGACATATGTTGTATATAGATAAGTATGAATAAGACTCGGTGATTGCATGAGTGACTGTATAGATAACTGTATACTTGTAATAGTATACTGAGTATGAGTTACTATCTATTCCATTAAATGAAGTGGTGTTTGTATAAGTGTGCAGCTCAGTAAATATATGTATGATCCATTGTTTGCTTAAGTGAGTAGGATGACTGCATAAGTAAATGGGAGGTGTGCTGGTGTGTAATGTCAATATAGGTGTATAAGTATATTTCATAGTGTTCTATTGATCATTGACAGCATGTATGAATGAATCTATAGATAATGAATCTATAGATAATTGATTAAATGTTTGTGTAGATCTAAGAATGACTAAGTGGGGTTTTAGATACTTGTATTAGTCAAGTCAAGTCAATTCCTCTTTATTCGGGTACAGCAGTACCCATAAAAGCACAATTAAAAAATATTAACAAGTTAACCATTCAGATAGTCTTAATACATTCAGTATACAGATCGTAACTGACTTAGTTCAAAATTTAACATCATTCAAATGAATTCTTAGGCTACAGAGAGAAGGAAAGACAATACAAAACTATTTACATTAATCTCAGGCTTCAATCATGGATCTGCGTGCCCTTACTGCGGATTTTAGAAAAGTGCAAGTGCAAAAGATAAGGTCCTCATCATCTAGAATTAACATGGAATCAAATGCTGCCTCTAAGCTGATGGGTCTTCTCTTAATAAAATACGAACATAAAAACTGTTTAAAATATTTGATATAAAATTTGCAGGAGAATATAAAGTGCTTTACAGTTTGCTCACTCCTCCCATCACACGGGCACAGGGTCGAGTTTAGATTAGAATTATAACCAAGTGGAAAGGAAAATGCAAAGCAAATTGTGCCAGCCCTTAGGCGGAACAGTAAACTTGTCTCCCAATGGGTCATTGGTAATAACAAAGAGGCGTGGAGTGGATACCTATAATGTTCAATGGCCAGAAAGTTGCTCACAGTAGTTTTGCTGGCCTCTGCAGCCTCCCGCTTGGTCTTATAAAAGGAATACAGAGCATACTGCATATCCTTTTTTGCGACTAAGGCAGCAAGTGCAGGGTCCTAGAAAATACTTTCCATGTTTATACTGTACAAACTACTCAACACTCCACCCAACCATGGGATGTCCAGACCCCTAGCACAACCTAGACAATCCCTAATGATTGACTGAGTCAAAGTCGCTGCTTCATTCTTCCACACTGCAATCCACATAAGTGCCGGGCGAGCCCTAATAAAATCAGTAATATATTTAATATTGAGCTCTTTATGAAATATGTAATGGGAGGTTGAAATAGGAACATTCAGTAGTTGTCTACAAAATCTATTCTCCTTCTGTATACCAAGACAGCTGGCCATCCCCCATATCTCAGCCCCATAGGTCGCTACTGGGGTACACAGAAGTTTGTAAATCCTTTGTACAGCTAATACTGCACCCATCATCTTGGGGCGAGGGATGCTTAGAATCGAATTGTTGGCCTTTGAGAACTTTCTCCTGGCGTGAGCTAAATGCTCACTCCAGGAGATGTTTGCAGCAAAGGCCAAACCCAAATATACAAACGATTTTACCGCCATCATCTTGTGGCCGTCTATTATAATCGGGCATATAGCCCGTTTGCCTGGGCCGCTGCTCATTAAAAAGGATTTTTTTAAATTAACTTGCAGGTCTAAGTTTTTCATAAAAGTATTAAAATCATGAACAAGGAAGAGTAGTGAATTTGATGTGCGACCTATTAAAACTGCGTCATCGGCATAGAGCAATGCAGGAATAGGTACTTTGTTAATGTATGGGACATCTTGGGTAGCCAATTTCAAGGAGGCATTCAGGTTATTAATGTATATAATAAAAAGTAGGTGGGCCAGGACACAGCCTTGTCTGACCCCCCTGCCAATACTAATGAGTCCTGATACCTCGCCTCCCACCCCCATTCTTACTTGGGCCTTAAGATCTCTGTGCAGGTAAGCCAGAAAGTTGACCAGGGTTTCATCCAGACCCTTAGATAAAAGGATTGCCCAAAGCTTAGACCTATTTACTAGGTCAAAGGCTGTGGACAAATCCATGAAGGCCATATAGACCGGGGATTTCTTAGCAATAGCGTATTAGCTAATAATTAAATTCAGGTTAAGGCATTGCTCCCTATTTCCCACCTTACTCCTGAAACCCAACTGACAAGTGTCCAAAGGTGTAAGTTTCCTCTGTCCAATCTAAAATTTTGATATAAAGAACTCCACCTAAAATTTTAAGGGTGTTGTCTATTAGGGAGATAGAGCGATAGTTACACGGTAGTGACCTATCGTCTTTTTTGAAGATCGGTACTATTATAATTCTGGTCCATGAATCTGGAATCTTTGCCAGAGTCAAATTATTAAAAAATATTCAGAAGTAAAGGGGCCCAGAATGCCGGTTTCATTTAATTAGGTCTATTGGCAGCCCGTCAGGGCCAGGCGCTTTATTGCCTAGGCTTTGGTTAATAGCTTCAGTTACTTCTGAAATGCCGATCTCTATCGGTGTTGGATTACCAAGGGTAGGGGTTGAGTCAGATGGGAGTGGGACACAATAAATAATTGAGAAGTGGTCCACCCAGGCCTCACTAGTTATAATACAACTAATTGGCGTCAGTGACTGCCCCATGGAACGCAATTCCCTCACTGCCTCCCAAAAGATGTTTTAGAAAAGGGGGTGGTGATGAACAGAGTGTCTGAGTTAAACAGACCACTCTTACCCAGTCCAAAGATCAGGGCTTGATCCATCACCGTTATTTATCTCACTGCCCCATCCCAGCTCAGAACCTGGCTATATGCAAATCAGTCTGTCCCTGGCCCAGTGCATCATGGGAACAGGGCAGACTAAACTACCAAGCCAATTCTTCACCAGAAAGGAGACAAGCTACCGGGGACCAGTTTCTGGCATTTCAGCCTTCTTCGGCCCGGCTTGCTTGAATCCTGATGGAGCAGTGAGAAAGGGACTCATGTCTGAGTATACCCTGCCACACCTATAGTGGCCAAAAACGATTTAGAAAAGGGGGTGGTGATGAACAGAGTGTCTGAGTTAAACAGACCACTCTTACCCAGTCCAAAGATCAGGGCTTGATCCATCACCGTTATTTATCTCACTGCCCCATCCCAGCTCAGAACCTGGCTATATGCAAATCAGTCTGTCCCTGGCCCAGTGCATCATGGGAACAGGGCAGACTAAACTACCAAGCCAATTCTTCACCAGAAAGGAGACAAGCTACTGGGGACCAGTTTCTGGCATTTCAGCCTTCTTCGGCCCGGCTTGCTTGAATCCTGATGGAGCAGTGAGAAAGGGACTCATGTCTGAGTATACCCTGCCACACCTATAGTGGCCAAAAACGATTTAGAAAAGGGGGTGGTGATGAACAGAGTGTCTGAGTTAAACAGACCACTCTTACCCAGTCCAAAGATCAGGGCTTGATCCATCACCGTTATTTATCTCACTGCCCCATCCCAGCTCAGAACCTGGCTATATGCAAATCAGTCTGTCCCTGGCCCAGTGCATCATGGGAACAGGGCAGACTAAACTACCAAGCCAATTCTTCACCAGAAAGGAGACAAGCTACCGGGGACCAGTTTCTGGCATTTCAGCCTTCTTCGGCCCGGCTTGCTTGAATCCTGATGGAGCAGTGAGAAAGGGACTCATGTCTGAGTATACCCTGCCACACCTATAGTGGCCAAAAACGATTTAGAAAAGGGGGTGGTGATGAACAGAGTGTCTGAGTTAAACAGACCACTCTTACCCAGTCCAAAGATCAGGGCTTGATCCATCACCGTTATTTATCTCACTGCCCCATCCCAGCTCAGAACCTGGCTATATGCAAATCAGTCTGTCCCTGGCCCAGTGCATCATGGGAACAGGGCAGACTAAACTACCAAGCCAATTCTTCACCAGAAAGGAGACAAGCTACCGGGGACCAGTTTCTGGCATTTCAGCCTTCTTCGGCCCGGCTTGCTTGAATCCTGATGGAGCAGTGAGAAAGGGACTCATGTCTGAGTATACCCTGCCACACCTATAGTGGCCAAAAACGATTTAGAAAAGGGGGTGGTGATGAACAGAGTGTCTGAGTTAAACAGACCACTCTTACCCAGTCCAAAGATCAGGGCTTGATCCATCACCGTTATTTATCTCACTGCCCCATCCCAGCTCAGAACCTGGCTATATGCAAATCAGTCTGTCCCTGGCCCAGTGCATCATGGTAACAGGGCAGACTAAACTACCAAGCCAATTCTTCACCAGAAAGGAGACAAGCTACCGGGGACCAGTTTCTGGCATTTCAGCCTTCTTCGGCCCGGCTTGCTTGAATCCTGATGGAGCAGTGAGAAAGGGACTCATGTCTGAGTATACCCTGCCACACCTATAGTGGCCAAAAACGATTTAGAAAAGGGGGTGGTGATGAACAGAGTGTCTGAGTTAAACAGACCACTCTTACCCAGTCCAAAGATCAGGGCTTGATCCATCACCGTTATTTATCTCACTGCCCCATCCCAGCTCAGAACCTGGCTATATGCAAATCAGTGTTAGCATTATTAAAGTTGGTGGCATCAGACAACTTGTCCCACCGTTCCTTCAAAACTTCATTTCTCCTATTTTTGGTTACTACCTTGTAATCGTTTCTTGCCTGCCTGACCATTATGGGGCATCTCGGGATAGTAGTGAAAGCCCTCCAAAGGTTCCTATTTGCTTTAGAGCAATCTTGGTTGAACCAGCTAGGGACGGATGCTTGTATGTCAATGGATTGTGATGAAAGATTATAGTAGTGTATGATGAGGTGTATCTGATTGTCAGGTGGATGATGTCATCAGTGATGTCATCAGTGATGTCATTTCAGATCTCATCAGTGATGTCATCAGTGATGTCACTGACCATGTCATGAATGATGTAATATGTGACATCATCACCAGTGGATTGCGGCGCAAGAATTACAGTTAGTACAACTAACTATAACAGAGGGATTTCAATGGTTTTGTATGAGTGAAATGTCTAGCTAACTATAACATTCCTAAAACCTATGGTTTTTTCATTGAATTTCTAAGGTTTTTTAAATGCTAATTCCTAACTTTAACCTGCCTGAGACCTATGGTTTTTTCAGTAAATTTCAAAGGTTTTTTAAATGATAATTCCTAGCTCTAACCTGCTTAAAACCTATGGTTTTTTCAGTGAATTTCAAAGGTTTTTAAAATTAAAATTACAATTTCTACTTATTATGTGCAATGCTCCATACAAAATCCACAAATTACCACTAACAAATTAACATCAACATTTAACTACTGTAATAACGTCGAACATGTAGTTCATAAATTACATCGAACTCACACCCATGTTTAAAGAGCAATATGTCATAGAGATTGTAATTATACACTTCCGACTCCCAACAAAATCACAATACTCAGCGCCACTACTACTACAACCACCCCCACGGACCTCTCCTTCCTACTACCTCAGAGGCAGAGCAAAACAGTACTACGGACCATTCAAAAAATAATATATCTCCTCAACAGTACACTAGCTCAATCTACAGAGATGTGGCAACCAAGTATGTATAAGGTAAAGAACTCGAACATCAACAATAATGTACGCAAAGCTAAGACTACCAGTGCACTATGCACAATTCACTATAGAAATCAAAAACGTTTCAGTGTGTACATATACCATTGATACGTGTAGTGTACTGAATAGTGGACGCAACCATATTATCTCAGACACTGGGGAATATTTCGGTCATGTAGCTGTGTTTAACCCCCTCCTTTGAAACAGAAACGGAGTGGGCTAGTCCAACGTAAACAACGCCAACGTAAGACTATAAATAATTAGTTCACGTCTTGGGCGTGGTTCACTTCTGCAAAGAGAACAGAATGTGCCGCAGCGAAGGTCCGCACCCTGCCACGTGGCTGCCGCCATGACCGCGCGCTTCCTTGATACAAGCCGATTGCAAACTCAATTCCACAGCACCGCAGACTTATGTCTGTATCGACTAGTCGGTTCCATCGTCACTGCGGACAGCAGGGTTCAAAACTTGAATTAAACTTTGGATCTAAATTTGTCTTCAGTGTCTGTGCTGAGAAGTGCCTACAATCTATTTTGCGGTCAGTAGAGTTGACAACTTGATATCAGTTGAATTCAGCTTTGCATCAACACTACGGACAGCATTGAATCCAGCCTTGCTTTATTTACAACAGAGACAATTGTACTGTGTCCTCAGATTCTGTTAGCTGTGACAAAATAGCATTCATCGATCTTTGTGTCGACTACTGCCTTCAATCTACACTGCGTACAACAGGGTTCTCAACTTCCATTCAGCTTTGCATCAACACTACGGACAGAATTGAATCCAGCCTTGCTTTATTTAAGGCAGAGACAATTGTACTGTCTCCTCAGATTCTGTGACAAAATAGCATGCTTAAATCTTTGTGTCGACTACTGCCTTGAATCTACACTGCGTACAACAGGGTTCACAACTTCCATTCAGCTTTCCATTTACACTACGGACAGCATTCAAGATATCCTTGATTTATGTAAGGCAAAGATTATTTTCTTAAAGGATGCCACAAAAACATTCCTTAATGACTGTAGTGAGTTCTGTTTTCAAATGTACACTGTGATCAAAAGAGTTTACCGCTTGATACCAGTGGCGCATAAGCACTGCAGACAACAGAAAATTCAGTCTAGATTTATTTAAGGCTGAAAAATAGTACTGTGTCGTCAGATTTTGTTAAAGTATGTAACGAAAAAAGCATTCCTCGATGTGTGTGTCAAGTACAGCCTTCGATGTGCTCTGCGGACAGCAGGGTTCACAACTTGAAGTCACTTTTGCATGTATACTAATGACAATAAGGAATTCAACTGTGATTAATTTAATGCAGAGACAATTGTATGTGTTCAGATTTTTTCAGAAAGAATGACGATTATACATCACACATTCCAGTTGACAAGTGGCATTATACCACTGCGACCCCCCCGAACCACGAATCATCACAGGGTACACCCATGCTGACATCTTTTGGTACAACTAAATCACTGCACCACAAGTCATTTTCCCGTAGCCTTAATAAAGCAGACTTCTCTAGGCAAAAAACATTGCTCCCAGTACAGCCCCCCTGCATTACGCATTATCGCAGGGTACGTAGAAGCTCAGCCTTAAAGATACTACTAACTCAGTGCACCATAAATCATCGGAAAGAAGAGTGAACATTTTATGTCAGCAATGAGGCATACTATCACTTTTAAGTGAAATTCATGCAGAGTCCAATCGACAAAAGACATTACTCCAATTACTGTGCCCCCTTCCCCCAGGCCAAGCATCATCGCAGAATATGTACACTCTAAGCACCAAAGATAGTAGTAACTCAGTGCACTAAAAATGATTATCATGTGGCCTTACTAAGGCATCATTTACAACACAAAAATCAGTACAGCCTGCACGGACCACGCATCATCGCAGGCTCCACAGAACCTTCTTGTTTTAGATACCACTAATTCAGAAGAAACCAAACTAAGTATAACACCTATCAAACCGTACGCAATATCCCTTAATCATGCTTCCTTGAAAAATGTATTTTATATCACTTTTACATTTAGTTGAATAATGAAAAAAGCACACTGCATACATGTTCGATCTTCCACTTCCACTATGATTGCTGATGATGCACTCCACCCTAAGATCTACACTGCAGACAGCAGGGTATACAACTTGAATTCACCTTTGTATATACACTATAGACAGTAGGACATTCAACCTTGATTTATTTAATCCAGAGACAATTATACTGTATGTATTCAGATTTTGTTAAAATAAGTGAAAAAAAATGTTATATAACTGTACCGACTACTAGCTTCTATGTACACTGTGCACAGTAGGATTCTCAACTTGAATTTACTTTTTCATCTACACTACAGACAGCATTAAATTCAGCCTCGATTTGTTTAAAGCAGAAAAAAATAGTGCTGTTGCACTGCTAGCATGTGCAAGCACCTTCAATAGCCTCATCATGTGAACTATGATAACAAACAATGTACAAGTTTGCGCCAAAATGTACCTTCACCATCAGCAATACCAAGTACCTCTAGGGTATCACCTTCAACATCGCCACCAGACATACGTCCCCAATTTGTGAAAGTTACAATGCGTGAAGAGGAATCGTGTAATTTGTTATGAGGAGCAATCAGTACACCTAGTTTTCACAGCAATTGATAACCATCAATGCTAGTTTTTTTTCCCCCTCAAAGTTCATATACTCCAGTATGCAACAAAGAATGATTTCAGTGCAGCCCATTCAGACCATGCATCATCGCAGGGTGAGCACCCGATAAACACCAGAAGTACCACTAACTCAGTACACCGTAAGTAATAGCCATGTGCCCTTGTTAAGGCAAAATTCAATAGTCAAAACACATTTTTACCAGTGCGGTCTGCCTAGATCACGCATCATCGAAGGCTCCTCAGGGGGGGGCGTGGCTTGGGCGCCGATGGCGATGGTCGCCTGAGAGCTCGGCTCCGGGACTGAGCCCGTGATTATCCTGTAAATCGGAGGCTGCGGGGCACCCCAGCCCCCGCATTCTGCTGATCGGCCCGACGGTGACCTGCCGGGGCCCTTGGCGCGGTCTGAACGAGCGGTGACCCGGCGAAAAATCGAAGTTTGCGGAGTTGCGGAGTGCGACCCAACATGGCGCCCGGACTTCATTATCCCCTTGGCCGGATCCATTAGACTGGAGGAGCATCACCAGCGGCGGCGCACCCCCTGCTCTGCCGTCTCCCAGTGATGTGTGGATCTGGACATCGGTCAGATCGGACTCTTTCAACGAGGATTGCACCCGGATGGGCGGATGCCCACGCTATAGTGGATCCCGCACGCGGACGTCTGGAGGTCCCGGCGGTGGCCCCACTCCCTACACCGCACTTGGCTACCTTTTCCTGGCCGACCCACTTCCATGGGAGGCGCAACCCTTTGGCGCCGCAAATCGTCCGGTGGAGTTGGTGACCCTCACCCCGGGACTTTATCGGCCGTGCGGGCCTGCCCGACCTGGCGACGATTGTCTCCGCCTCCTCCTCGGTGCCCTCAGACGACGTGGTGGTGGCACGAGCCGAAGCTGAGAAGGTCCAACAGGCCCTGGAGACGGGGATCTCCGGCACTCGACCTGAGGTCCAGCAACCGGGAGAGTCATAGCCGGCGCCTGCACTCGGAGACGCCTGCTCCTGGGCCCGCACGGAGTGCTCCCGGCGACATGGGGAAACCTAGAGGAGCCAAGGGGGCTACCCCAGCCGCCTCAGACTCGGAGACCCAGGACAAAGAGGAACGTGGGGACCCAGAGAGTTCTGGTGGTGCATCAATGCAACAGCAATTTGACCGCGTCTTAGAGGCGATAGCGACCACGCGCTCGGCCCTCCAGCAGGACATTGCCCAGGTAGCGACGAGCTTAGATCTCCTTAGAGCGGACCACGGCAAACTTTCGGACCGGGTCAAGGAAGTGGAGAGCTCGGTGAAAACCTTGGAGCCGGCGCAGCGAACCTTGGCTGCGACTATGAAGGATGCTCTATCCCGGATTACGGCCCTGGAGCAGAGAGCGGAGGATGCGGAAGGCCGTAACAGGAGGAACAACATTCGTGTAGTCGGCCTGCCGGAAAAGATTGAGGATGGCGACATGGTGGCATACTTGGAGGCCTGGCTCCGAGACACGGTGGCCCTGGAGGGTCTATCCTCCTTCTACACCCTGGAGCGTGCCCATAGAGTCCCAGCGAGGCCACCGCAGCAGGGACATGCCCCGAGACCGGTAGTGGCACGGTTATTGCGCTTTAGAGACAGAGACTTCATCCTCAATGCCGCCAGACATAATGGTCCATTCAAAGTGGCGAACAGCCAGGTGAACATCTTCCCGGATTACACCTATGAAACTCAACGCAGACGGTTTTCCTTCCTGGCGGTCAAGCGCGAGCTCAGGAGCGAGGACATCCAGTACTCGCTCCTATATCCTGCGAGGCTCCGCATAATTGTCGATGACAAAACTCAATTCTTTGATACCCCAGAGGATGTCTGTAACTGGATTGAACTCTATAGAGCAGGGAAAGATGGCTTCAGCTCCTCATCTCAGCAGGCGGCGGAGCCGGAGCAGAGACGGCGGTCCAAGAGGATTCGGAGTCGCCGTGGCCGCTCAGGGGGACCCTCAACTGCAGAGACGCCGACGGAGCGGAAGGGAGTACTAGAGGTGTTATCTGCGCTGTCTGGCTCACGGGACGATGCCATTGAGGAGGAAGCGGACCCTGGTGACGAGGGGGCACCAACGGACTCCGAGGAATCGGTGACTGATAGCGTCCATACGCCGGTGATCACACCGAAATCGGTGGAAGACCTTCTGGATGGACAGGGGTAACGGGGTGAGCTACTTCATTTTGGGAGGGGGCCCGGCGGGGGGGTGGCGGGTGCCGACAATTGATGCTGACTCCCGGGGTAGGGAGGATGGGGTGCCCTGTTTTTGCCCCGAGGGTTTTTGGCACTGTTTTGGGCTTGCTTTAGTCCTGGTGGCCTGAGCGTCGAGGGCCCACTGCCTCCGCCCGGCCCGCACATGGCCCTTAAGGCCTTCCTACGGTGGCGACCGCAGGATTAGTAGGGGATAGTGGGTTGTTGGAGGGTATGGTTTGGATGGGAACTAGATGGTGCTATTTGGGTCCTGTTCTGGGGAGGGTGGATGGGGGTTTGGTTCGTACTTGGGTTGTTAAGTTTTGGTTGGGGAAAATGGCCGCCATCAGTGCTGGGATGATTGATGTCCTTTCTTTGTTGGGACCCAGATGGGGGAACTTTGCGAGAACGATATGGGACAATGGCTGATGTTGCTAATCTGAAATGTGTTACTTGGAACGTGCGGGGGCTTCATACTATGTCCAGGCGTCACAAAGTCCACGCTTATTTAGTGCGTAGGGGGGTACAAATGGCGCTGCTGCAGGAGACTCATCTGAACAAGGCGGAAGGGGCGGCGCTACAGCGTAGATGGAAGGGGCAGGTCTTTTGCACTTCGTACTCCGCGTATGCCAGAGGGGCGCTGATTTGGATTAGAGCTGGGGTTTCCTTCCAGGTCACAAAAACAGTGATAGATCCAGAGGGGCGTTATGTGGCCATTTCGGGCACTTTGGGAGGGAGAGACCTAAACGTTTTCTGTGTGTACGCTCCTAATATAGACCAGACTGCCTTCCTTTCCAGGTTATCGGGCTCGTTGGCCCACTTCTTCTCCGGACCCCTCCTGCTCGGTGGAGATTTCAACTCAGTAGTGGATGTAGACACTGACCGCTCGCATCCACCCCTTCCCGATTCTCCGGTTCGTCGCATGGCTAAGGGTCGTAGGGACTGGCAGACTCACTGGGGTCTAACGGATATCTGGAGGGCGCAACACCCCACAACTAGGGACTATTCCTACTTCTCGAGCCTCCATGAGTTACACGTTAGACTGGACGGATTTCTTGGCTCGCCCGAACTGGTTTCAGCAGCGGTCCGGTCTGAATATTTGACCAGGACCATATCAGACAATAACCCCCTCCTGCTGGACCTTCGTTGGTTTCCCGGGGTGCCTGCGGTGCCCACCTGGAAATTACGGCCCGAGATCCTTGAGGACAGTGTTTTCAGGGCGGACCTAGGTGATAAGATCTCAGAGTGCTTTACGTCCAACGGCGGCACCGCGAGCTCGAGAGCGTTAGAGTGGGACGCTTTTAAGGTGGTGGTGAGGGGATACTGTATTTCTAAAAAGGTCGGCATGAGGCGAATTATCCTCGCCGACCTAGATGCAGCGGACCGGAAACTCCGCGAGCTGGAACTACGCCGCCCCGGGCGCCCTGAATTACAGGTACGCACGGCGGAGGCGAAGGAGGCGGTGGCGGCGGAGGTCGAACGGCTTCGCTGTTTTGACTACAAGGCCTATACGGTTCGATCCATCGCAGAGGGGGATAGGTCGAGCGCATTGCTGGCATGGCTAGCCAACCCTACGCGTCAGTCCTCATTGACGACATCCATGCGCAAGGCAGACGGAACCGAGGTGTACACTCAGCCTGAGATTCTGAGCTGCTACCGGCAATATTACGAACGTTTGTACCACAGTCGCTCTGCCCGAGACCCTGACCTGCTTGATAATTATCTACGGCCTCTGCAGCTCCGAACAGTGGAGCAGGACGTGGCGAAAGCCCTGGGGTCCGACATAGAACTGGGAGAGATCCGTAGCGCCATTAAAAGGATGGCGAGGAATAAGACCCCGGGCCTGGACGGCCTTCCTGTGGAGTTCTATGCAGCTTATGCTGACCTCCTAGCCCCTAGGTTATTGATAGTATACAGAGAGGCGAAGAGGCTTGGGCGACTCCCGGGCTCGATGTGTGAGGCATTGGTGGTTCCACTCCTCAAGCCCGGAAGGGACTCATCCGATCCGGGGTCTTACCGTCCCTTATCAATGCTGACGGTTGACTATAAAATACTGAGCAGCATCTTGGCCTCGAGGCTGCTGGGACACATGAGCTCCCTGGTGCATGAGGACCAAGCTGGCTTTATCCCCAGGCGTAACACGACCATGAACATTCGCAGGTTGTTCCGCTTGCTAGGGGAGCCGCTTGTGGACGCCCCGTGCCCGGTTGTCTTATCGGTAGACCTAGAGAAGGCTTTTGATAGCCTGGAGTGGGACTACCTCTGCACTGTGCTACGGAGGTTCGGCCTCGGTGAGGGCTTCATCAGATGGACCACGGTTCTGTATGCCTCTGCATCGGCCAGAGTTCGGGCAGGACCGTTGATTTCCTCACAATATCCGGTGGAACGGGGCACGAGGCAGGGATGTTCGTTATCCCCACTTCTCTTTGCGCTGGCGGTGGAGCCACTTGCGCTGCATCTCCGGTCGGGAGCCCATTATACGGGCCTATGGACTCCTTCGGGCCCGCACTACGTTTCGCTATATGCAGACGACCTGCTGCTCTTCCTAGAGGACCCGCTCGCCGCCCTGCATGGAGCTGCGACGGCGCTCACGGAGTTTGGGGAGGTCTCGGGCCTCCGGGTGAATTGGACTAAGACCTGTCTTTTCCCGGTTCGCAGGGGCACCCCTACCCCTGCTCTAAGTAGGGAGATTAGATGGGAACCCGACTGCTTTAAGTACCTGGGGGTGTACGTCTATCATGAACCATCTGACCTCCTGGATGGGAACATTGCCCGCGGCACTCGAGCACTTCGAGGCTGTATGGATTTCTGGGCCACGCTACCGCTCTCGGTGGCAGGGCGGATCGCTTTGCTTAAAATGGTGGCGCTTCCCCGGTTGTTATATTATTTCCGGACACTACCGATCAGGGTCCCACCGGCCACGTTTCGACTATTACGATCAATGATAGTCGGATTCCTCTGGGGCTCGGGCCGCCGGCGGGTGGCCCTCAAGACCCTGATGAGGCCGAAGGATGAGGGTGGGCTTGCGGTGCCGGACTTTGAAAAGTATTATTTAGCGGCGCAGCTCCAGACCTTCACCCAGGAGATCGCCCGGGAATTCCGGGGCCCAGAAGACAGAAGGGGAACGGGTATGGCCAGGCATGTTCTCTCCTTCATAGCGCTGCGACAACGTTTGGCCTTACAGGACTTGTCGCTGGAGGAGCGGACCGTTCGCCTGTGTTGGAACCGAGCTCACGCCCGGGGCCACCTGAGAACACCGTATGCACCCGAAATACCTTTGGGGAAGCTGACGGCTTTGCCCCATGGCGGCGATTGGTCACGGTTGGCGAACTGGGAGGACGCCGGCTTACAGCTAATAGGGGACCTATACGAGGACGGGGCGCTCTTGCCCTTTCAGGAGCTCATTGATCGCTTCGAGATCCCCCGCGGCGACTTTTTGCTGCACTCGGCCCTTGTCCGAGCGATCCAGGCGCACTGGAAACGCGGACAGGAGGAACCCCCTTTATCTCCGGTGTGCCAATACGTGATGATGTCTGCGGGCACGGTGAAGGCGGTCACTTGCCTTTACGGCAGACTGATCAATGAGGGGCTGGCTCCCCTCACTACTCTGAAAAACCGTTGGGAGGAGGACATTGGCAAGGAGATCCCGGAGACGACCTGGTCCCAGCTGGTGCGGCGAGCCTGGAAGGGCACACGCCACGTCCGCTTTCAACTGGTCCACTACTACGTGCTCCATAGGGCATATCTGACCCCGGTGAAAATCAGGCGATATTTTGCTACGAATTCGGCAGACTGTCCCAGGTGCCCGGCCCAGGAGGCGGACCTTCTCCACATGCTGTGGGCCTGCCCGGGATTGTCATCCTATTGGGTAGAAGTGGGGAAGACCCTGGAGGAGGTGACGGGGAGATCCTTATCGTTTGACGCGGCGGTGGGACTCCTGCACTGGTTCCCTCATACCCCCAAGAATAAAATATCCAGCAAGTTCATCGATTTAGGGCTGCTCCTTGCTAAACGAGAGGTGACCAGGAACTGGAAGGCACGAGTTGGTCCGACAGGAAGCCGGTGGCACAGCGAACTTTTGAAGTGGGCGGCGGGGGAGAGCACGCTGAGATACCAGCTAGCTTGGAGGCAGTGTAATGAGAAGGCACAGGAGGCAGCGCTGGAGTGGGAGACGTTAGTGCAGGCCCTTAGGGATTATTGCGCCCCCAGCGACTCTGAAAGTGAGGAAGCAGCTCGCCCCATGTCCCGATAAACGATTGCACTTTTCAGATCTGTTGCTTTCCCCATGGGTCCTTTAGCAGATCCTGTTGCGGTTGTTACCGTGCGCTGATGGCGGGGTTGGGTAGGGTTTTCTTTAGTTCGTAGCGTTTTTGAGGGTGGGGTTTTTCTTTCTGGGTTTATAGGCTTGTTTGGAAAAGCAGATGACGGACAGTGGATCATCCGGACCAGCTTCGACATCCTTCTGCGCCCCCATTGAATTTCGCCGCCCGACCCCAGGGTTGTGGGCTGAATGGCTGTGTAAGAGACTTACGGCGGGGGGACGGAGGGTTGTGTCTCATTGATTTTGCTTGTGCTATAATGCTGGTCGATTATGTAACGATGTACTGATTCCTGCAATAAAAATATATTTAAAAAAAAAAAAAAAAAATCATCGAAGGCTCCTCACAAACCGCCCCTACCTCAGTCCAACACAACTCATGAACTCTTTACGATAGAATCTTCTGTGTATTATTTAATATACAATGCTCCTACCTTTGTACAGCAGAAGTCATAAACCGTTTATGATTAAATATCTTTGTATGATATCATGATTACTATTCTACTTCTTATCAACAACAATGTAATAAAATTGAGTCGAGCACACGTGCCTGTACCCACTTCAACTATCTATCTGTGTCTGTGTATTTATTGTGTTTGTAAAATGCTGCTCCTCCACCCTACCACATTATATTGTGCTATAAATAGCATATACAACCATCTTACCTGTGACAGTAAGTGTGGGCTATTCCTCCTTTTTTAGTTTTTTTTCTTTTTTTAGCATATTTATATAGCGCAAAATCAACTCAAAATGAATACATTTTCAGGCACGCGTACATTACATCATTATTCTACAATAACAGGATGTGGACACAACTCTGAGGCTCGAACACTGATTTCCAGCACCAAGTTCTACAGTGTACCTGAATAACCACATACGCATATATATATATATATATATTAGCTGCCATTCATGTGCCAAAAACTGCAACTAAAACCTTTCACAGCCCTCTATTACTACACCTACAACTCTCCACTGAATGTATAAGAAAGATTCATAATCGCAGAATTGCATCATGTCCACCATCTTTTATGTATGCAACTATGAACGAATATAGAGTCAGTGATACCCCCTATCTTACATGTTGGCCAAGTTGTAGGACTTTACAGATATAATGACACATTTCTTTTTAACACCCGGGTGAAGTCACCACTACAAAATGGTCACCCGAATCACTTGATTTCTCATACAGCCCACTAGGGGACCACGCCCATAGCTCCGGAATCATGGTTCAGAGCCTCGCGCAGCACTATCATATGTCAGGCCAGCCCACTCCACTTACGCTTCCTGGAAAACATAACAACGAAACATTGCCCAGATTTAATTGTAGTGATTTCTTACTTGCAGGTCTAGTTGTCAGAACGGTACTCACACACTCCCTCATGGCTGGTATACACCCACACCACACCCATCCAGCACCTGGGTCGCAACACACATGACCCTATCAATAAAAAAGACGGGGCGCACGTGCTCTACGCCATTTTAGAGTTGCTCCCATCCCAAGTGCTGTGATGGTTCGTCCAAGTGATTCAAACGCCTCATATAGGCCAGAACTACCGAGTAGGGGGGCCCACTACTACGTGTGTGGCCTCTTTGGTCACTGAGTTAGTAGTATCAGAAGCACTAAGCGGGTGAGGACCCTGCGATGATGATGATGGGAGCACGAGTATGTCATTAGCCATACCGATATCAAGACTCAGCACCATATATGGGACTTCTAGGTGGCAGAGTGGGACTACATAATGCAGAAGGTGTCCTGTCCACGAAAAGGTGAGTAGTGAGGCCTGGGTGTACATCGGAGGGAGTCGATAGGCTGCAGCAGACTGGATACAAGAAAACGACGCGCCGATTTAGACAAATGCAGTCCTATATAGTGTATCAAATTCCATGTAAAAAAATGTTTTCCCAATAGCAGGAACGTTTTTATAGTCAGTCAAACGTCCGGAATATAAACTATACAAATTGTCCTTTTAAATGTGAGAGGGAACGTGTGTGAAAGGCCGATGTTATTCAACTCCACATTAAGATAGTAACAATTACCAAACATAACATCTTTCTTTTACTATCTTTTAGATGTAGAGCTTCAGTGTGCATTATGTCCCATCATGTGGTGAAAAAAACACACTGGTGACAGAAAGTTGAGCTGCGAATATTCTTTTCAGTCATTCTCTCACTTCCTCTCTTTTTTCATAAAGAAATTACACACAATGTTAACTTCCTTTTTATCTTACAGGTTGTGTTTCACAAATTGGCGTCCCCTCCCAACACCTCTAAAATTCAACGTTCGAGGATTCTCCGATGATGCGTGGCCATCGTAACAACGTTTGAGAAGGCTGCTACGACACATGGTGAACCCTCTTTGAATCAGGCCAATGGCACACGGTAAGCAAAAAAGCTTCTTTCCGAAACAACAACAAGTCATCTGTGAAAGGAGAGAGTGGGTAGTGTGCTGCAGCTTTACTGCGTAGGAATGTACAATTACCTCCGATCAGTGTCAATAGATAGATTACAACAGTCTGAGAGACAAATCTACAAGCCCTTATGCCACTTTTGTATGTACTATACTATGACTAACTCGATATACTATATTTCAGATCACTAAACTGGAGGGTGCACTATGAACCAGCACATGCCTGGACACACAACTAAGGCAAAAGGTGAGCTACGAATATTTTCTCCACTATTAACTGCTCCATCTATAACTTTCACCCGTTCACAATTTTAATGTTGTTTTCTCTCTCTTTCTCTCTATCCCTCTCACATCATTTCTCTTTCTCTTTTAAAGTTATGGACGCTGTTGTCCACTGTACCGTGACCAACCAAAGCTGAGTTCAAGTTGTGAACTCTGTTGGCCACAGTGTTTACACAAGGTAAGCAGAGTGACCTAGATATACAATGCCTCCGATTAAATGCTTTAGAAATGAAAGACCTTATTTACAAGCCCCTTGCACCACTTTTGCGTCACTTTCAACATTAGAAAAGTAATACAAAACTGGCACAAGAGTCTTGTAAATAAGCCATAAAGAATATTGTCCTGCATAATGACTTGATCTCTCACCTAATTCTGTCTCATCTCTGAATCATTTTAAAGACCTGTTGATCTGTAATGTAAATCTAACGCAGTAGGCTCTTCCATACAGACACCGCTTGAAAGCAAGCCTATAATACAAGTGAAATGTATCAGGCACACTGCACACGTTAAAAGAAGGAAATATCTTCAACTGTTAATTTGACTTGTAATGTTTGACCTCATTTAAACACTAATTATCTTTTTTGTTCTGGAGATTACCTACGGTACTTCTATTGGACTCCATATCAAATTTTGTTTATTATAACGTTTTGTTAAAGTTATGTTTCTAGTTATTTATTGTATTCTTATCTGTAAGTTACATTTCCAGTTATTTATTGTTTTAATAAAAGTTAATTAAAAAAAAAGTATATACGTCTTTTTTTTCCGGGGGGGAGCGGTCCCCAATAGAAATGATATTTATAATTTAAAGTATAATTCTGAGGCTAACTCTTTACCAGATCTTTACCAGAGTCTATACCTATGACTAATGGTTCCTAAGGAAAAGTTTAAAAACTCCAGCACAGTAACTTTTTTCCATTACCAACATAGTGTAGTGAACTTCTAACCTCTGTGCTCATTTAAGTGTTCCATAAACCGTTACTATGGTAACAGGCAGAAAGCCGTTTGGGAGTAGAGTTGAAAGGTACTGGCTGTACTAAACCGTTATATTAACCCAGCATCCTCTACAAGACCAAAAAGGAAAGCAAACTAAAACAAAACACTGTGTACCAGATTCACAACCCCCTTACACCAGGTTTGCGTCCAAGGCCCCCCACCTACAACATTAGAAGTGTGTGGGCCTCAATGACCCCCCTCAAGCCCCGGGAACCACCACCCCCGGAAATTTGTGTATTGTAAGAGACAGACTGCATGACCCTATGCCTACAGCCCTCGAGAGCCCTGAAGCCCACAAAGCCCGACGACCAGCTCATGCAGTGTCCCGGGGTGCCTACCCCCGGGACACTGCTGTTTGCTTTGAGAGGGCGGGAATCTCACATCTCCCGCCCTCCCATAGCAGTCTTAGTTTGCATTTTGAAACACAGATCAGAGAAATCTGTTCTCAGTTTCAAAATAAAAGGCAGATTTCATTTCCACATACAAGTTAGCATCTCCCCTTGCGGAAAAGCAATGCAGACTTCCGAAGAACGCAGGAAGGCGGCAGGACCGTGGGGGCATTGTAGCTCCCCTCACGGTCACCAATATTTGTTAAAAGACCCGGAGGATAGGGTCCCCGGAGATATTAGAAATTACTAATAGGGGCTATTTTTTACGGTAAAATTACAAGTCTAGTGTGCACCCGCTGGATGCACGACCCATAATCTGTAGGGTGCGTGACTCCAGCACCTTTGATGCACAACTTGTACGCGTTTGGGACTCGACATTACTTTCCCACATCACTATCTACTAACATACAACTCTCCATGTGGAAAAGCAATCAGATTTTGATTTTGAAAGAGAGAACAGATGTCCTTGCTATGGGAGAGCGGGATGGACACCCCTGAACACTACAGGAACCGGCCCTACCACAATACATAAAGCCCCGAGGAGTGGTGGTCCCCGGGGCTTTGGAGACCTTACAGCGCCCCCTCCCTAGCCATACTTTTTTTTGTAGCCCCAGTGGGTACCGGGGCCCTCGAGTGCTCCAGTAGGGGAGCCACATAGTCCCGCTCCCACAATACATAAACCCCCGACAGGTGATGGTCCCCGCAGCTTTCAGGACCTTCAACCCCTCCCCCCACCATTTTTTTTCTTTTTAAATCCGGGCACTGACGATCCCCGAGGCTAGTGGTCCCCTCTGGGCCCCACATAAAATGTAATAATTTGGCCCCCGGAATTTAATCACCCGGAGATGAATCGATTTTAGAAAAACTCCTTTTTATTTTATTTATTTTCCGGCACAGTCCACTCACCCTACATGCATCCCGGTAAAGAAAAAAAAATGTGGGCCCAGGGGGCCTACCCCCTTTCTCTGTTTTGAACACATATTTCACTGACTTCCTCCGCCTCGCTTCTACCGAGGCACAAAACGGCTGCCAACAGTTCCTGGTTTTAAATGTTTACAACCGCTTGACAGCCAATTAGCATTGAGCGCGTAATCGGGACAGTGTGCTTATAATACGATGACAATCCTCGCACAATCCGCGGATCCCCCGTGCCCATAGATATATAAATGACTTTAACCGTAATTTTCTCAGGAACTACTGAGCAGATTCACACCATATAAGCAAAAGGCACAAGTCGGAACTGACGACTACCTCTCTGCCAAACCTGGTGTAATTCTGTTCAGCCGTTCGGGCTGTAGTCGTGGCCAAAGGTCCTATGAGTAATTGCATGGGGAAAACATGTTTTGGGACCCCCATTTTTCTCAACCCCCGCTTGACCAATCACCCCCAAACTTTTAGGAAAGGAGCGGAACTGAGCAGGCCAAAAGGTTGGGAAATTTCAAGAAGATTCATCAATCAACGCCAATGTTATTGGCAATAGAATATTGCGGTTTTCCTATGGATAATAGGTCCTAACTATAACTACCTACTGGCGACTGCCAGTCGGTTATATATATATATATATATATATATATATATATATATATATATATATATATATATATATATATATATATATATAACCGACTGGCAGTCGCCAGTAGGTAGTTATAGTTAGGACCTATTATCCATAGGAAAACCGCAATATTCTATTGCCAATAACATTGGCGTTGATTGATGAATCTTCTTGAAATTTCCCAATATATATATATATATATATATATATATATATATATATATATATATATATATATATATATATATATATATATATATATATATATATATATATATATAAATATATATATATATATAAATATATATATATATATATATATATTACCAAGCAAGAAAATAAAAACGCCGCACTCTTCTTGGATCTGTTTTCCAGCGATTTATTCCAGCGCAAACAAAACTTCCTTCACCTACGCATTTCAAACAGTAAATGTTCCTGATCACAGTAGTTACAAGTCCGTTTTTAGTTTCTATTTTTTATACCCTCATCTCCACGCAGACAATTAGGAGGCATTGTGGGAGGGGTAGTTTACTCATAGCTTAATTAAAACCATTATCGACTTCCCATCATGTGCGTTAAGCCAAGTTTTGTGTGTTCCTGGTGATTGTTTTTTGGAAGCCAGTTTTGACATTAGGCTTAGCAGTTATACGGGCTAAGTGCCCATTTTTCAATATTCTGGAACAGGGATATGAAATCTCCTGTGCTTATAATTTAGTAGCTAAGTGCTAATCAATCATGCTCAGTTATATGGCTTATACGTTTATGTGGGAAGTCGATATTAACATTCTTGATTTAAAATTTAAGCAGCTTATGCAACAGACATATATCTTCAATTCTATTTTTTCTGACAGTACAATATTAATGAATTCAGTCCAAAAATGTATAAGAATTGCGTGCAAATCTACATTTTTCCAGCAAAGAGGGGTCTTCTCATATTTTTTAGCATTTTTTGTATATTCAATTCATAGTCATTTTTCTTATTTGTAGAATTGTTCAATTGCCTGTTTTCGAGGCTTTCATAATACATGTACTTATATACTTCTTTTGATGTACTTTTTTTATGTACTTTTTTTGACTGATCTGCTTGGCAAAATAATGGAATATAACAACAAAGAAATTTAGAATGGAAACATAATTGGAAGGCAATATAAGATTCACAGTTTATACTTCTGATATTGGGCATATAATTGTCTCTTTATAAATGTACATCTAGTTCCTCGTCCCTGTTCAGACCGATCACGACCTTTGTTTTAAATCTAATAATGAGCTTCGACTCCAAGCGTCTTAATTTTTGTAGGCGGTTACCTCCCCTCTCGTTTTCTGGCACCTTTGCAATCCCTGAGTATTTTACATTGTTCCAAGTTTTGTTCTTGTGTGTAATTATATGTTTCGCCATAGCATAGGTTTGATCTTTATTTTGTATCGCTCTGATGTGTTCCAACATCCGTTTTTTAAGAGCACAAATGGTAGACCCTATGTAGCGTTTGCCACAATCACATTCCAACAAGTAGATGACATAGTGTGATTCACATGTTATTTTGTGTTTGGTTTCAAAAGGTTGTCCTTTCGGGTCGAGTAAGGATTTTAGGTTTCTCCCGATTTTGCATGCTTTGCATGACATGCATTTGGTGAATCCTTTTTGTCTCTTTTGCAACCAAGATTCTTCTTTTTTGCCAATGAAGTGACTGTATACCAGGGTGTCTTCAAGAGATGGTGCCTTTCTATACGAGATTAGAGGTGCATCACCAATCAAATTGCCAATGTCCAGATCCTTTTTTAGTACAATCCAGTATTTCGTTACTATTTTCCTAATTTGTACACTTTCTTTGGAGTAGGTCAAAATATTCTATTCACTGTGTAATTGCCACAATGTTGGCGCGCATTCTATATTTGGAGTAAAATAATAGCGCTCCCCATAGAATCCTGCATAACTGTCTACTCACCTGAAAAAAAGCACCAACCTACATAATAGTTTGTGTTGGTTTTTGTCTCCACAGCATGGGTATTTCCCATCACTTAAACACTAAATCCCGCACAAATTGTGTGAAGAACATTTCTTAATTTTCCTTCGTACTTTTTGTTTGTTTATACGTTTTTTGTCCTGACGAAAGCTCCATAGACCCGACCGGGCCAAGTGAGCTGAAACATGTCGACACGTCTTTCAAGACATATGGTAGTCCAGTAACTTGACCACCTGCATATCGCAACTCCTTTTTAACTATAGTGCCTAAACTATCCAGAATAAATAACCTTTTTTTGATTAGACACTATTTTTAGTCTATTCCTACACATATATTCTTTTGATCTCTGGACGCTTCTACTTGTACCAGAGGTAGCCTCAGGTGAGGCAGGCACCCAGCACGTCAATCGATCACCCGATGAATACGCCATTACTCCTGATGGGGCGGAAAAAAGATACACCGCAAACGACAATACCAGGATGTCTATGAGGGTTTTCGAATAAAAACCAATGGTTTTGTAGAAACAAGTGTCCATTCTATTTTTGATTATTGTAGGTCAAAATAAGACGTGGTTTTTCCTCTGTTTGTTTTGCTTTTTCTTTTTTGTTGTCAATTAAAGTCTCTGTACTTGTCTTTATTTGGGCTCTTTGTTCTCCAAATCTGATTGTTTTTGAGCTTTATCCTCTCTGTATGAAGCGTTGTCGGGTTTCTGCAAATTTGTTTTCCATTTCCATTGGTTCCGAACAATTGCGTTTCATGCGCAAAAATTCCCCGTATGGTACATTTTGCTTCAGTGACACTGGGTGGAAACTAGTTCCGTGGAGGATGCTATTGGTGGAGGTCTTTTTCCGGAATAGGGTCGTATGTATTTTGTCATCTTTAATGTATACCTTAGTGTCCAGAAAGTCAATTTCTTTTTCCTGGATATTGAATGTAAACTGTAAACCCACATCGTTGTTGTTCAAAATCGCTATATATTGGAGTAATTCCTGTTTTGTTCCTTCCCAAAGTAGGAAAAGATCGTCGATAAATCTTAACCATAAGACCACATTAGTGGTATATGTAGCGTTTTCTTCTCTCCAAGCTATGTGTTTCTCCCACCACCCCATGGTGAGATTAGCATAGCTTGGAGAGAAGGAAACTCCCATGGCAGTTCCGCGATTCTGTGAATAGACCCCGTTGTTAAAGAGGAACACATTGTTTGTTAGACATGTCTTTATCACTTCTAAAAGCATGGTTGTGTGGTTAAGTTCCCCTATTGGTCGTTGTTTGAGAAAATATGCGACTGCTTGTAGGCCAAGTTGGTGTTCAATTGATGTATAAAGCGACACCACATCGATTGTGGCTAGCAGGTATGTGGGTTGCCATTCCGTTTCCATGAGGATCCGGAGAAAATCTCCAGTGTCTTTAATGAAGGAGTTGAGTGTCGGTACAATAGGGGCTAAAAAGTAGTCTACATATAAAGCAATGTTTCATACAAAGAACCACAGCTCGATATAATCGGCCGAGCTGGTGGTTTTATTCAAAGTTTTGTGAACTTTCGGCAGAAAGTAAATCGTTGGTGTAATTGGATATTGGACTGTAAGGAAGTTTTTCTCCTCTTGATTGAGTAGTCCCTTTTCCTGCCATTGTTTTATTTGATGATGTATTAGTGCTGTCATTTCCACCATCGGGTTGTCTTTCAACTTGGTGTAGTTATTCACGTCATTGAATTGTCGATTGGCTTCTTCTATGTAGTATGACTTGTTAAGAATCACAATGTTTCCGCCTTTGTCGGCAGGTTTTATTTTAATTGAGAGGTTTTCTTTTAGGGATTTTAATGCTTGTCGTTCTTCACAGGACAAATTTTCCTTTTTGTTGTTGTATATTAAGAATAAGGCAAATCTTTAGCCATGGCAACAACATATCCTATCATGAGTCTACCAGTGCATATGTATATATATGCACAGGCAGACTCATGACATGATAGGATATGTTGTTGACATGGCTAAAGATTTGCCTTATTCTTAATTACCGATACTTGTAAAAGTTGTATGTAATCTAATATTTATGAGTATCTAATGTTGATATAGACATTCTATGACTTTTTCTCACTTGACTGCAATTGTGAATGCTGTGTATGTAGATCTGCAACTTATTTGCAGGGATGACTGTGCCCACTTGGGCTAAAGTTGTGGCAAATAGATGTATATTTGCACATCCAGACTTACACAATTCACTTGTTGTTGCATGTCAATTATTTGATATTAGTATTTAATCTGGACATCCCAATTTTCACTCATTTGACTGTAAATGAAGCCCTAGGCAGTCACGTACAGCCTCCATAACTCTCCTGATGGTGGGACAATGCACACCCATCTTAGATGTTTAGGAAATGTTCTATTTAAATTTGTATACATATTTCACGTGGTGTTTTTACAGACACACGAAGGGCAATGCACATCAGAGAAATGTATATATTAGTGAAGTACTTTTCCACTATTGAATGTGCATGCTAATTAATGCTGCTTTGATTAGAGTGTAATTTCGTCAAGCTGTATGTATGTAGCTATGTATACAGTATCATTTGTATATGCCTGTCATGCTTCTGTAGCACAACTCTTCCCCTGCAAGTCCTTTCTTGATGTTTTTGTTTGTTTTCACAAGGAGTGTTTGAATATAGGGAGTACATTTGAGCTCCCCCACACATGAAAAAGGGATCTGGTATGCCAAAACACACAGGGTGGTTTTTTTCCTACCAATAGATGCTTTTGATGGCTGAATTTCTGAATTAAAACTTATCCTGAAGTGCAAACAAATGGGTGGACTGTGTATCATCCTTGTGCAGATGTGGAGGAGGAGTGCTTGTTGCATTTCTTATGGACTACCTTGCCCGGACACACACCACTGCCGCAACGACTGGAGGACAGGAGGCCCTTGTTGCTCTGTTCATACATATATACATATTGATATGTACGTATCGAAATCCAAGACAAATTATTCACCGCACTCTAGGAAAGTAGAATAACAATAGTATTAATTGATATTCACACAGCATCATCTACACGTTTTCACCTGGTAGTCTTGTTCACAATCTTGAGTACTTATATTATGTTTTTAAAATACTCTTAACCCATGTTGCCATTATTGTGGCATTATGCATAACATAGTTTTGCATTAACATATACATTTTGAGGAAACAATGTGTGCAGTGTATTTAAACACAACATATGGATTAAGTATCATGTCATTGTTTAGACTGGCGACAGTTTCAACATTAGCATATGAGTACAAAATAATAATTGATTTTCATAAGTATCACCATTATACATATTCTCCAAATTAATCAATTTTCCTCATGCCATAGTCCAAAATGAATCAATTTCTCAGTGGCTAATTGTTACATGTATTCTCCTTTCATGTGGGTCCATTCTCTGCATGCCAAAGTCTAGAACCATCAAGGACTCAGTGGCCAATTGTTATATTGTGCTTTTTAATACTGTTATGGATAAGCAGTGTCCTATTGTCGGATATTCTTGTTCTATGACAAATAGGTGGGCCACATACACAACTGAGTTAATGTGCTCTTTGCCTTGAAATTCCAGTATTTGTAGATGTACAAGTAACTCTCATCATTATTTATTCCTGTTGGCTGCGTGGTTTTTAGTTGGATGATGTATCAGGATTCCAGTTGTCTCAATTTCAATGCTCTGCCTCCACCTTTGTTCTGTTATCATGTCCATTCCATTGTGTGATCGTTTCCTCCCATCACTGTTGTGATTATTCAATTGATGTTTTGCCACTGCATATTTTGTATCCTTGGTTTGGACTGCTCTGATGTCTTCCGATATTAGTTTTTTTAAAGGGCAAATGGTGTTTGCAATATATTTTAGCCCACTGTCACAACGTCACTCACCTGGTTTTTCCAAACCTCCGATTGTTTCCTCCTTGGTGCTGAGTATTCCAAAATCCCCCCTGAACCAATCTTAACGACAAAATTATAATAATCTCTGTCGATCTGAAAGGCTCCTGGAGGAAAGTGGAAGTGGAGCGAGAAAAACAAACAACACAGGACTGCGACTTCTTGTGGTTACCGTGTAGATGTCTTCTCAATTGGAAGCGTTTCTGATTCCTCTCTTTCTTTGTCTGGGCATGGAAGATCAGAAATATAACTGTACCTATTAACACAATAGACCTTCACAATAACTTTGGGTTTGAAATCAACCTACCTATTTGTTGAGAACTCATTCAGACACCTCTATGACTCTTTGGTCAATAACTTCGTAGGTCCTTATGAGAAGTACAGGTACTAAAAAGGAATTATTGTTAACAGTCAAATTCAAGATTCCACAAATAATGTGTTCATACAGTTAAAAGGGTTAGTCTTTGTTAATTACACACACTACTCCTCCAGATTAACTTCGACCTTGCTTTCTCAGGGACCGGTTTATTCAGTGGGGTTCTGGAATGATAAATAAAAGAAAGCAACACCAAAACAATTGCTCTGAAATGTATTGTTACTTCCTTGTCAATCAGGAAGTTAGTATCAGCATTGAATGCTTACACCAAAAGTAACTAACTGCCAAGGAATGGTTCTTGAATATAAAACAAGATCTACTCTCAATGTTGCTGAATGTTCGTTATTTGGATACAAAAAGTGTCCCTTTGAAATGACAGGCTTTAAACACAAGTCTTTTTGTCTTTGATTCAAGTCTCGATTATTATTTTCTTACAATAGTTCAATAAATTATTGTTAACAAGAATGTCTTCTTATCCATTACATTGAGGCTTACCGATATTTAGCAGTCTTCGTGGAATAAAAAAAAGAATGGTTTTACCGGTATTAACTTAGCTGGAGTAATGCTTTTTATGTCTTTCCTTTCTCTGGCAGTATTAAAGGAAAGCGCTTGGGAGCAGCTCGCCGGTCAGGAAGAAGACGTGACCTGTTTCAGGTGAGCCGGAAAATGAAGAGGACTGAGGACAAGGAGAGAAGGGAAGCTGGAAGTAAAGCGGGTCAAGGCGACTTCAGGATCCGGTAAGTAGAGCTGGTTTGGATTTCTTAAAAGGGCTCGATCTGGACGGCTTTCAGGAACAAGGCGGAGACTCAGAGGTGAGCTCATTGCAACGAAGTCGGGTGGAGTTTTATACCCAGCAGAGCGTGAGCGTCCCAACGGTTGTAGCGCTCAGCACGTGTGTTGTTTTAGCAGTGTGAACACCCGGTTCACGTGTATTCAAAGGTGTGTCAGGCCTCTCACAACAAGCATTGCTAGTGTCAAGGAATCGCATTAAGACATTATGATTTGGGCACAATAACCCTTCAATAAACAATCTGGGCATATGTGAATAACATTACTGGGCATTAACATCACCAACCAAGGCTACATAAGACTGCCATGAATCTGATATTAGGAAATAATCAAGGCACACCCTTAACACTCACATTCTATAACGTAGACCACAAACTTTGATTTGCAGGGGATACGATGTTTGGGTCTGGTATTATCATCCACTATTTTTGTCATGTTCATACCAATATTGCATGGTTTGTAGTGGTTGCATTATACAATGCCCTTTGTTAGACTGATCCAGCCAATTTCTATTTGGTGGTGTTAAAAATTCCTTCTTATTAGTAGATATTTCAAGGAAGGTGTTTTATTTTAGGTTTACAAATATACAGGCACATGCATCATTGTTTAAGATTGCGATTCTTTATTTGCGATTTTTAAGGAATCGCAAATAAAGAATCGCAAAACGCGATGCAACAAAAAAATTGCGAAAAAATAAAGAATCGCAAAAAATAGCAATAATAATTGCGATTTCTGTAATCGCGAACTTGCTTTAGCGATTTCGCTATTTGCAAAATCGCAATTACCGAAGTCGCTTTTTGATGCATCTTAATGACATCAGAACCAGAAAGTGAGCAGCACAAGCCTCATTTTCTGTGCACAGTCCTAGGGAGAGGAGGGAGCAGGCTCTGGGAGCTGAACAGGAGTGGGATTGACACATTGGATACACCTGGCATTTGAAAGAAAATGGAAACTTCACAAACAACAGAGGGCAGCCAAAGAGGCAGGAACAGGGAAAATTAAATTTTCTGAAAAAGAAATTGACACCCTCATTGAGGGAGTTGTCCACAGCCATGATAAGCTGTTTAGCAAATTATCATTAAAAGTGGCAGAGCAGGAGAAAAGAAAAATATGGATCCGGATCCAAAACAGGGTGAATGTCATTGGGGTGAAACACCGCGCCATTAAAGAGTTGAAAAAAAGATGGTACGACTTGCGCAGTCGTACTAAGGTGCGCATTGCTGACCGGCTGAAGGAAGCAATGAAGACAGGTGGGGGAACACCGACAGACACTGGGATCTCTCCCATGGAGGACATGGTTGAATCCACAATCCAGCCTGAAGCTGTTGTTGGTGTTACCCAGCTAGAAACGTCAGGAGCAGAAAACATATCTGAAGGTAAGAAGAATGCATGTTACCATTGTACTAAATTATAAAGGTAGAACATCACCTCAGTACAGCACAAGCGCACACTTTGAACACCCAGTACACAATGTATTCAGAAATAGAAGTGCATTATGGGAGATGTAGGCATGTCAAGCTGTTACAATGACAAACACACAAATAGTAGGGGTGGGCAGAATTTGTGTAATCGCGTTACGCAAATCTCCGCAAAACGGTAAAAAATCTCTGCAAACACGCAGAAATTCCACAAACACACGGAATTGCTTGTTCGCAATTCTTTTTTCCTGTTCGCAATTGCTGTTCGCGTGCTCGGGGGGACATATCTTGCGAAAACGCATTTTGAGAATGCGAACAAGCAATAAATTTCACAAAATCGCGGAATGCTGAATTTTGGGCAATTTCGCATTCTCTTTGGAAGCGAAATTACCCAAATTCCGCAAGCGGAATGGAATTTACCTCCCAGGCCTAACAAATAGGAAAAAATCAACTCAAAATAGTGTAATATATTCTCTATTTTATAACAAAGCAAAAAATTGAAAACTGTGACATGACATCACAGACATAAATTAATGCTGTTTTGCACTGTTTAACCTCACAGATGAGGAACGTGTAGAAGCTGAGGATAGTGACTACCAGGACATACAGGACACCAGCGCAGTTGAAAATATGGACACACCGGTTTTGCCAACAAATCCATCACGTGCCCCAAACACACGCA
Source organism: Lissotriton vulgaris (assembly GCF_964263255.1). Lineage (NCBI taxonomy): Eukaryota > Metazoa > Chordata > Amphibia > Caudata > Salamandridae > Lissotriton > Lissotriton vulgaris. Next base: position 1,464,229,548 of record NC_141685.1, on the reverse strand, counting down.
GGGCAGCTGTCCCAACACTGGTCACCATGGATTCTGATGATGAGGCAAATGCAACACCAGAGGCCAGCCATGGCCAAGCTACTCCCACACAAAATCCACATACATGTGTCCGCAGAAATAATGTCAGAGTCCAGCGTAGAAGAGCTAGATCACTCAGAACACAGCAGGAGGACCAACCAAATTATGGGGCCGATCAGGATAGCGGTTTTTCCGCATCCTCGGGGCCGGCGGAAGCCACCGCCGGCCCCGAGGATGCGGAAAAACCGCAGCGGACTGACCAAGGACCCACCGCCACATTAGGATGGCTGGTGGGTCCTGGTTTCCGTCCGCAGCTTTTCCGCCGCGGTTGGCTTACAACCGCGGCGGAAAAGCTCTAATATGGTGACGGTGTCTCTCAGACACCGTCCACCATATTAGGATGGGCAGTGAATTATGCTTTTCCGCGGCGCGTTTCCCGCCGTGGAAAAGCATACGGAACTTCACTGCGGGGGCCCGTTGCGGGCCCCCTAGGTGAAGGGGGGGTGGGGGGTGCACATGGGGGGTACCTATGGTACCCCCCTGCATTTGCATGCAGAAAGCGGCAGGCACCGCACGGTGCCTGCCTCTTTCTGCATGCAAAAGCAATGCGTGCATTTTTAACAATGCCGCGGGTGCAGCTTGAAGCTGCACCCGCCGCAATGTTAAAAATAGAGGATGTGACCGCCAGGGTGGCGGTCACATCCTAATTGCACAGGAGGGAACTCCGCATGCCATGCGGAGGTTCCCTCCTGCTCTGGGGTCGCGGACGGACGCAAGTCCGTCCGCGATCCTGATCGGCCCCTATGTCTGGGGTGGTCTTGAGGGACAGATGCTCCGTATGCAGCGCCTGCAGACAAAAAGCACACGTTCAGTACAGATAAAAATTGGGAAGATGGCAGTCAACATTGCAGTATTGTCAGATAGTGTGCAGGAACTGACCAAGTTTATGCAGGAGGGACATGTATCCCAGAAGAGACACCATTGTCAACTAATGCAGCACCTCAACATCTATGCTAAATCCAATAATAGGCTGGCCACAACAAATGCACTGCTGGCACATAGGTCTGTGACCATGCAAACAGATATGTGCCATTGGAGCGGGGATGTGGCTAAGGCACTGGACCAGGTGACCAATGCAGTTGATATGATGCATGCTTCCACAACTGCAGCCAACATGTCCACGCAGGAAGAGGGTAGTGAAGGTGCCTCAAGCATGAGTAGTCTAGCTAAGCCAGTTGGCACTACAGGAAGACGCAACACACGCAGCAGTACCCCCTCAGGTTCCAACATGAGGAATGAAGATGCTGCCTCTGACCGGCGTCTGGGTGTTCCTGGGAGAAAGCACTAGACTGCCATATACATTGACATTCCGAAATAGTGCTGTAACCATTGATGTAATCAGACATTTTGACTGACTTACAAGTCAATATTTATTTTCATACCACTTATGTCCATTACTTAATGTCCTGTGCCACTGGTCACATTAAAAGTGTGCTTCAACACTCATGGGTAAACAACAACCTAGGCAATCATAATTAAAATACAATATTGAACAAGGATATTTAAGGAAAGAGAGCTACCAGTGAAATCAGTTTCTAGTATTTATTAACACGTATATTAAAAAAAAGGGACATAAATTTCACATGAATAAAAAGGGTTGTATCATCACATATCAAAGAACCAGTATATATTAAAAAAGTATACGAATCAATATAGTACACAATTATTCATTCGTTTACTACATAAAAATAACAGGGTGGCATAATAAATCTCGACGCGCGTTTCGGCGACCAGCGTCTTCTTCTGGAGGAGCCACGTGTTTTCTATGGATACAAATTATAAAATACACAAACATTGAATTAATTACATAAAGTTGTTCTTAAAAATAAATTTTTATACAAAACATTAACAATGCCTAGAAACATATATTTATCAACCGGTAGCTTCATTTAACCTTCTGTTTACAAAATTATTCACAAAAACCTTCATATGTTTCATTTCCTATATATCCCTGGATATAAGAAAAAGAGGTAGAAAAGATAGAATCAGAGAGATCGATTTCGTAAATACTTCATTGGGAAATGAAATCAATAGGACATTTTATGTATAGGCCCATTCATCTATGTTCCATTGGTTGGAACCATATCTCTATACGTATATATATATCTCAATCTCGTTCTAAGCATTTTAGAAGAGAAATATTAAACCAGCAAATTTATGTATAAGCCCATTCATCTATGTTCTATAGTTTGGAACCATATCTCTATACGTATACATATCTCTGTCTCGTTCTAAACATTTAGGAGAGAGATAATAGGCCGGCAGATGCTCGGGAGAATCTTTTTGAGCTCTGTATCTGGTCTAGAACAAGATAGATCTATCACCTTGGTACTTAGATGTGAAATCGTTATGTTTGAAACTGGACTTAAATGGTTTCTTATCTTCACATGTATATTCCAATTGATAGAAGGATTCGGTTGATTAGCAGCTTAATAGATATTAGAGCTGTGAGAAATTGGTGGTAGTTAGAAAATTCTATTTTGTGGCCAGTGCTTCCTATTTGTATTAGACGATTCCTATGTATAACATTTTTTATATATATATAAGACTTAGATAGGTCCCTCAAGGTTTAATTCTACATACAGCTCAAAAAAGCAAGGATTGAATCTTTATTTCTTGAGTACATTTATATGAATTAATAAATAACTGGTCAAAATAAGAAAAAAGGCAAGCATTCATTTTGGGTATAATTACCTAAAAATACTAAGTTAGTCAGTCCGATTGGGTATGATCTCTGATGTTTGATTATACGGAACCGGATCTCAAACAACTACAGGGGGGGAAAAAAAAGACACAAAAAGGGAAGCTGTATAAGCTGTATTACTGTTTTCCCTAGTCAAGATAAGGAAAAAAGGAAGTATTTATTCTGGGTATAATTACCTAGAACTATTAAATTAGTTAGTCCGGTTCGGTGTGATCTACGATATTTGATTATAAAAGGCCGGATCTAAAACAGCTGCAGAGGGGAAAAAGACACAAAAAGGGAGACTGCATTACTATTTCCCTAGTCGATCAGATTTTTTTTAGATTATATCATCTTCATTTTTTCTTTTATAACCTATACCTGGTAAAGCTGGTGAAGTGACCCAAAAAAACTTCTCGCCGTGGGGTGATCATATGATATATGGCTAATACTTTGCAGAGTTGAAATGACTGATAAGCCCTTGAAAAAGTGTAAATAAAAAGGATAGTAAACAAATATGATACTTGTACAAGGTCAGGTACCTAAATTACAGAATGATACATAATGATCAAACGAGCGATCTACCTGCGTGCCATTCAACCGTTCGTCGACTTCTTCCTCGACGTTTTGCAGCTGCCAGAACCCCCTTCTCGCCGACGGACTGATAGATCGCCTCCGAATAATGCTAAGAGGTAAGAGCAACTCTGTGCCTACAGAGTCCGGTTTTTATAGCGTGTAACCGATACGAATTGCTAAGTTGATAAATTACAACTAGCAGTAACGAATGTCATACTTTTAAATTTCCCCATTAGAAAACTGAGAAGAAAGACTTTCCCCACATCAGGAGGAGGCCTCTTACATTGGAGGATCTTTCTACATGCACGCAGGTAGATCGCTCGTTTGATCATTATGTATCATTCTGTAATTTAGGTACCTGACCTTGTACAAGTATCATATTTGCTTACTATCCTTTTTATTTACACTTTTTCAAGGGTTTATCAGTCATTTCAACGCTGCAAAGTATTAGCCATATATCATATGATCACCCCGCGGCGAGAAGATTTTTTGGGTCACTTCACCAGCTTTACCAGGTATAGGTTATAAAAGAAAAAATGAAGATGATATAATCTAAAAAAACTCTGATCGACTAGGGAAATAGTAATGCAGTCTCCCTTTTTGTGTCTTTTTCCCCTCTGCAGCTGTTTTAGATCCGGCCTTTTATAATCAAATATCGTAGATCACACCGAACCGGACTAACTAATTTACTAGTTCTAGGTAATTATAACCAGAATAAATGCTTCCTTTTTTCCTTATCTTGACTAGGGAAAACAGTAATACAGCTCATACAGCTTCCCTTTTTGTGTCTTTTTTTTTTTCCCCTGTAGTTGTTTGAGATCCGGTTCCCTATAATCAAACATCAGAGATCATACCCAATCGGACTGACTAACTTAGTATTTTTAGGTAATTATACCCAAAATTAATGCTTGCCTTTTTTCTTATTTTGACCAGTTATTTATTAATTCATATGAATGTACTCAAGAAATAAAGATGCAATGCTTGCTTTTTTGAGCTGTATATAGAATTAAACCTTGAGGGACCTATCTAAGTCTTATATTTATATAAAAAATGTTATACATAGGAATCGTCTAATACGAATAGGAAGCACTGGCCACAAAATAGAATTTTCTAACTACCACCAATTTCTCACAGCTCTAATATCTATTAAGCTGCTCATCAACCGAATCCTTCGATCAATTGGAATATACGTGTGAAGATAAGAAACCATTTAAGTCCAGTTTCGAACATAACGATTTCACATGTAAGTACCAAGGTGATAGATCCATCCTGTTCTAGACCAGATACAGAGCTCAAAAAGATTCTCCCGAGCATCTGCCTGTCTATTATCTCTCTCCTAAATGTTTAGAACGAGACAGAGATATGTATACGTATAGAGATATAGTTCCAACCTATAGAACATAGATGAATGGGCTTATACATAAATTTGCCGGTTTATTATTTCTCTCCTAAAATGCTTAGAACGAGATTGAGGGATATATATACGTATAGAATTATGGTTCCAACCAATGGAACATAGATGAATGGGCCTATACATAAAATGTCCTATTGATTTCATTTCCCAATGAAGTATTTACGAAATCGATCTCTCTGATTCTATCTTTTCTACCTCTTTTTCTTATATCCAGGGATATATAGGAAATGAAACATATGAAGGTTTTTGTGAATAATTTTGTAAACAGAAGGTTAAATGAAGCTACCGGTTGATAAATATATGTTTCTAGGCAATGTTAATGTTTTGTATAAAAATTAATTTTTAAGAACAACTTTATGTAATTAATTCAATTTTTGTGTATTTCATAATTTTTTATCCATAGAAAACACGTGGCTCCTCCAGAAGAAGGTGCTGGTCGCCGAAACGCGCGTCGAGATTTATTATGCCACCCTGTTATTTTTATGTAGTAAACAAATGAATAATTGTGTACTATATTGATTAGTATACTTTTTCAATATATATTGGTTCTTTGATATGTGATAATACAACCCTTTTTATTCATGTGAAATTTATGTCCCTTTTTTTTAATATACGTGTTAATAAATACTAGAAACTGATTTCACTGGTAGCTCTCTTTCCTTAAATATCCTTGTTCAATATTGTATTTTAATTATGATTGCCTAGGTTGTTGTTTACCTATCAGTTATTTTCCCTGACCTAGGAATCTTGAATTCCATACAATCAGGGGGTCCTTGGTACCTATACATTCTTTGCTTCAACACTCATGTCATAATTTTTTTTAAATAAAAATTACTTTGACTGCAACGTACCCTTTTTGTGTCATCATTACTCACCTCAGAAATAATTTTGTACGATGTCCAATCTTCTCCTCCCCCTTCTTCCGCGCTTGCCCCTAGTGCTGCATGGCGTTGTGGCACTTGCTGGTACTCATCCTCCGATTCGCTATCAGACACCTCCATTTCCATTACTCCCTTTGTCGCAATATTGTGCTGCATTGCATATGCTGCTACTATCTTGCAGCAATGTTCAGGTTGTATTGAAGTGCTCCACCGGTCTTATGGAGGCATCAGAATTGGCTCTTCTGCAGCCCCAATGTGCACTCTTTGAAGTTCCTTGTTGAAATATGCGCTGCATTGCACCTCTATTGGTTGGCAGTTGTAGGATTGAGGTACGGTGTCAGAAGGTAATTACGCAAGGCGTATGCACTGTCACCTACATGTAAGTAAGCAAAGGGTCAGTGGCAGTTTGACATTGGCAAACGTATAACGACTGTGAGAATCGATTACACATATTTACCAAGCAGATGTCCCTCTCTAAATTCTCCCCTGACAAGACGGGTGTGTATACCACTTTGCCTGAATATATAAGAATCATGTGCACTCCCTGGAAATTGCGCCATTATGTCAGTAATTATGTTTTTGGCATTGCAAACAACCTGAATATTTAGGGAATTATAACATTTTATATTTCTAAATAGATATTCCTGTGCTGCAGTGGAACATATTGCCACATGGGTGCAATAAATACAACCTAAAACATGTGGGAAGCAAGCTATCTCATAAAACTCTTCATGGGCAGTTGTGGGGAAATTGATGTGTGACCCGATCCGGGCCACATTGGCATCAAGGAATGCTTTGAATATTCTAGAAAGTGCACTTTGCAACACACCTCCAGCTACTGCAATGCCCCCCTGAAAACTGCCTAACGCCAGTATGTGTAGGCAACATAGGACCTGCACATGCGTTGGGATGACATTGGTCCTACGTGTCTGTCATTGCAGAATGGGGTCCAATTCACTGTTTAGATCATGGATCATTGCTGCATTGAGCCTATACGTATCATATATCTCATCCTCTTTCTGTCCTAGCAAAGTTATGCAGACTCTGAAAATGCGCTCATTTATTTGCCTCCGTCTGTGTCCAGCGGCCTGCAGCCTCTTCCTGCCATTGTGAAATGTGGTATCTCATTCTGGGTGTGTTTAAATAAGTTTAATTAGATTTTCAGCTGAATCTGAATTGCATCATGATTAGCACCTGATTGTGATCCTTCTTAATTAGCACTTGCAAAATTGTGATTTTCGGAAAAATCGTAATTTGCAATTTTTCATGCATATATTTTGTGAATATTTATTTGTGAATTGCTTTTTAGGAGATGCAAAAACAGATTCGCAAAGATATTCGCAGATTGTTAAGCGATTCTTTATATTTGCGAAACCTTTGTTTTCGCAATTATGCTGTTGATGCATTGCGGTACGAAAGGGGGTGGTAATGGACGGAGCATCTGAACCAATCAAACACTCACACCCAATCAAAAGATCTGGGTTTAATCCATCACCGTTCTTTAGCCCACTCTGCCACCCCAGTTCAGACATGGCTATATGCAAATCAGTCTGACCCTGTGCCTCATGGGAACAGTCCAGCCCGAACTGCCAAGCCATGCCTTCCCTGGACCGGAAACAAGCTTCCGAGGACCAGTTTCTGGCATTCCAGCCATCTTCAGCCCGGCTTGCTTGAATCCAGTGGCAAAGTGAGCAAGGGACTCACGTCTGAGCATACCCTGCCACACTTATGGCGGCCAAAAGCGGTACAAAAGGGGGTGGTAGTCCATCACCACCCCCTCTTGTAGCTATGAATGCATTTTGTTGGCTGAAAAATTTTATAAGAAAGACTCAGACATGTTGATTTTAAAAAAAAAGAAAATAATTAAAATGTAAAAAGAAAGTCTTAGAGCAAAGTTGATTTACATTGTTTAATAAAACTTCATTAAACATTTTTTACAACAATCAATTTTTATTAAACATTGCATTGTGTGAATTAGTGAAATATAAATTTAATTAAAGTTATTGGTGGTTTTTGAACAAGGTTGATGATAGAGCTGCTTTATATATGTTGATTTGTTCACCCCTTGATAAAGCCAAGAGGCCCAATGTTTTAATTTTGTTGTTATGATCCTTTGACAAAGTCAGTAATTCTGCCTGAATGCGGGTAGCCCAAGCAACTAACCCCACACTGAGCAGGGCCAAAGGCTGTGCTCTGTGGAGGGCAGGGTGCTTGCAGAGTGTTGGGTGTTGGTGAAAGAGAATCTGGTGGTTGGATGCCATCAGGGGGTTGGTAGTCGGGCCTGGACACAATCCATGCGCTGTGCTCAATCGCATCCTGTGCATTGCCAAAGATGCTTGCAGAGGTTGGACGGTGAGCATCTTACTTTGCAATAAAAGAATCAATAGAAATTTACTGAAAAAAAATAAAAGTTAAAGAGACATTATAGGTGGAAATATGTGTTGAAACATACTGTTTTAAACAAAATCACTGAAATTCACCAGTTATAGGCATCTCAAGTAATCCTAAATCATGTCTTAAAGTAAATTTCTCTTGTTCCCTTTGACATGCCCTGCTTTATACAACGGGTGGGCAGAACCCACAGAGCATCACACTGTGAATTTCACAGTTACATGAAAATTCTGCTGAAATTTCCATGAACTGTCAAAAATTGTCACATTGCGCTGCTCATGCTTTTAGCTCAAATCAGCGCAAACTGCAAAATGCTTTTTATGTTGGTTCTGCTGTCTCTTTAGTAGATTTTCTGCTTGATCTGCAGCATTCTCACCATGACTGGTCGCGACCGCTGCCAGCACCAGAAAAATCTCGCTGGTTGCCCACCTAGAATCCAAAAATCACACTTGGAGACACCATTTATTACGCGCCAACTTACTGTTGGTGAGCCACATGTGAGAAAAATCTTCTCCAGATGGCGGTTGGCGAAACTTGGCTGGAAACAAGTAGCCAAAACTCCACCCATTCCTCCGGCGAACTGAAATCATCGACCACCCCAACTAAATTTGAATCATGACTTGTTCTTTGACATAATTATTATTGACTTTAACATCTGAAATGACAATTGATGAGAAGACTGCGCATGGTAGGGGCAGAGTTTTGTAAAGAGTAGCGTGGCCTCTGAACACCTCCCTGCAATTCCCCAACTTAAAATGTGCCAGAGGGCATGTTTGCAGACATGTCATCTCAGGCCCGCCCCTTCCTTCACCATTGTGCAAATGCGCCACCAGGCAAATTGTAAGTTGTGGAACACTGAGCGTCCCTTAGGGCCAAAAATCCCACCAGGTACCTCCAGTATGCGCCAGGGAGCTGCGTTGTAGAGAGGTGTTCAGAGGCAACGCCCCATTTTACACCTCTCTGCAACGCAGCTCTGTGGTGCTTACTGGAGGTACCTATTGGAGTATTTTGACCCTAGGGACCCTCAGGATTCAAGGGGACTTAATTTCTCAACTTAAAACGGCCACAGGGCGCATTTACACAGTGGTGAAGGGGCCTGCAGTGACGTGTGCAAGCACGCCCTGTGGTGTGTTTTAAGTTGGGGAAATAATTCCCCTTCAATCCTGAGGGCCCCTGGGGGCCAACTAGCCCACCAGGTGCTTCCAGTAAGCGCAACCGTGCTGTGTTGCAGAGAGGTGGTCCAGGCCGTGCCCCTTTTTACACCTCTCTGCAATGGCACTTACTGGAGGTACCTAATGGGCTAGTTTGAAGATTGTGGACCCTCAGGATTCAAGGGAACTTTATCCCCCAAATTAAAACAGCCACAGGGCGTGTTTGCACACATGTCACCTCAGGCCCCCCCTCCCTTCACCAGTGTGCAAACGCGCCATGTGCTGCGTTTTAAGAGGTTGTTTTATTCCCCCTGCTCTATTATGTACTAGGGTCTTACAGAGGAGGCCATGGTAATCACAGGGGTACCGCAACGCATAGTGTTCCCTACTGTATTCTAAGTGTCTTTTAACATAGCACTGGCTCTAGGACTGGTTAGTCAGACTCAGTTACCACCAGTACCCGTCAGAAAAATTTGAGGGTACAGGATAATTTTGCAACAAGGCTTCTTTCTGCTCCTCTGTTTGTTCTTTCTGCATGTCTTCCTTCTTCCTGCACTTTTCTTCGTCTTTGATGACTTATGTTGCTTCTTTCTGCATTTCTTTTTTTACCTTCTGTGCGTATTTTCTTTTTTCTTCACATGTCCTACCTCTGTAGGCATATTTAGAAACTAGCATTTAAAAAACCTTTGAAATTCACTTAAAAATCCTAGGTTTCAGTCACGTTAAAGTTAGAAATTTGCATTTAAAAAAAACTTTGAAATTCACTGAAAAAAACATAGATTTCAGGCACGTTATAGTTAGGAATTAGCATTTAAAAAACCTTAGGAATTCACAGAACAAACCATAGGTTTCAGGGGCTTTATAGTTAGCTGGACATTTCACTCGTACAAAACGCTAGAAATTCCCCAGTTATAGTTAGTTCAGCCAACTATAACTCGCGCGCCAGCAATACACTGCTGATAACTTCATATATTACATCACTCATGACATGTTCAGTGACATCACTCATGACATTACTGATTACATCTCAAACGACATCACTGATGACATCACTGATGACATCATCCAGTAAATGTGTTTTTTACCGAAAATTAAATATGTTATATATATGTATATCTCAAGGTCGATGGAAGAATAAATGGGTATGTAAGTGTCTAAACGGATGATTTTATTTTGTAAAATTGATAGTATAATGGACTGATTAAGTGTATCTTAGTGAAAACATGGGTTAGGGAGTAATGTTTAAATATTAACACACACACACCCACATACCTCCACACTCACAGCCCCACATTTTGACTTACACACAGTTGCACACACATTCAGTCAAACACACACCCATACACAAGTAACACCACACACACGTAGCCATGCATACACACAAAACACACACCTCCACACACATTCCCTTGCATACATGCATAGTCACAAACACAACTACTCCCACACACTCAGGCATACACCAGCACAAAAACACACAGAAACAACTACACTGAGACATAAACACATCTCCACACTTAGAGACACACAGAGTCACACAGACACCATCACGCATTCACTCACATGCACACCAACACACACACACACCTATACAGCCACAACACACTGGCTCAAATTTCCGAAGCTCTTGCCTTGCCATTTCATCACACAAAGCGGCACAAGGCAACACAAGGTCTTCAGTAAGATCTACTTAGCCATGCAAAGTCACATTGTGTGGCTCTGATTGGCTTAGTAACTGTGGAGTAAAGCAAGGTATCACAAGTCACTGCCTTGTGTTACTCTGCTCTGGGAAGGTGTTCCCTTCGAGGAGCATGGGCATTCCAATGCATCCACCAATTATTCTTGGCACATTCACCGATTTTCAAAAAAATAGTAATACTGGGAATGAATCAAAATGCTATGCCTTCCCATGTGAGGCATAATAAGGAGAAACATGTTTATTTCTCCTTGTTATTTCCTCTTTCTCTGTGTGCTGTATCCTGCAGCTCACATAGAAAGAGAAGAAAGGCTCAGAGGATTTTTTTGCGCAGGAAGGTATTCCTTCCTGCAAAAAAAAGTCTTGGTTGAAACTCAGGCACCATTGCACCATGATGCAAGGGTGCCTGCATCGGCACTTGGCTGCACTCAGTGCACCAGCGCACAGAGAGAGCATAAATGTGCCATACCTTAGTATATATGAAGCATTCCTGCCCTTTATTTATTTTACAAATCAGCACAGCAAGTTGTCTTGCTGTCTTGCATTAGGTGACTTGTTAATAAATCTGCCTCACATTCTCTTGCACACATAGACACACATATAATAATGAGCCAATAAAATTTGAAGAATCCGTTCAGTAGGGCTTTAAAAATTATTTTATTCTTATTTCTTCATACAAAGCGTAGACAACACATTTCGTCCAGAGGACTTCTTCAGGGCTACAAAAGTAAATATACAAAAATATACATATTACAAACCACTATTTACAAATAAATAAAACAGATATTTTAATACACCATAACTTCAAAATACATGATTACTTAGTGCAAGTTAAAAAATAAGACTTTTACTCTGTAAGTAGACTTGAGTCACCTACTAGACGGATTTCCTTACATATTCATATTTGTTTTACAAAACACATCAGAGAACATTGTTATTTCTAAATTTAACAGAGGGAGAGAAAGAGAGCCTATTTACATATTCCTGTGACTTTCCATTTCCATTGGGAAGGACTGATCATACAAATTTATGTTATATTTACTTGTCAAGTAGATACTATACTAATCCTAGGCTATTCTAGGTTATTCTGATTTAAGACTTTTAAAACATTGCTTACCAAAAGTAGTGAGAAAAATGTAAATTGTTGATTTTCGCGACCAATGGGTGCATTCACGGATGTAATGATTCAGAGATTCTAAAGGGTGCATGGATGGCCACCTAGTGTGTAAAGAGGAATGTTCTTCTTACTAATACTGATAGTTATGGACATTATAATTGCCCCAATATTCAATACTAAGGTTTCTACATACCTTGTCAATATGTCTTTTGCACGTCCTTCAATTATTTGCTTCAATATGTTTAGCAACAACGGGTTCCTTAGATTATTCAAGGTTTCTCAACCAGTCATTGTGGCACTTGTAATCCCCCTTTGTGAAAAAATAATAAATAAATAAGGTTGTGTATAGACATTGTTTGGACTATACGTCCTACACATGTTTATGTTAAGAACATAAAGAAGGACTGAGCTACCGAACGTGTGTTATTTCACATCACGTAATGATGAAAACCAGGAAATACCCGATCCAAGGTACACTGCTCCTCCGAGCATCCACGGACAGTCCCAAGAGCACAAGAAACCCGCGGTCAAACCCGGGTTCCACCGGTGGCCATAGCACATATTACATGCACTACAGCCATCCGTGGACCTGCATCAAAACACGGGCAACCAAGCTCCTGGAGATCCCCCAGGCGCACCAAGTCGCACTGCCCTCAACTAACATCCCACCGGTCACGTTTTGAGTTCCAGAATGCCCGCGGCTTACAAAACGATCATAAAATGTAAAAAGCCTGTGCCCAAACAACCAATTATAAAAAGATATTTCTGGAGTCTAAATCAGTGGGAACACTCAATGTTAGCAGAGTTTGTTCCAAGACATATCGCTTTGCTGTAAAGCAGGCGCTGTTCGAGGTAACATCAGTTCTAGATTATAGCCTGACCCTGCACATAAATGCGCGTTAAAGACAATTCTAAATAAAGAATGGAATACCGAAAAAAACAGTTATTTAAACAGGACCACTGGATTCCAAAGCCATAGGGACACCCAACAATGAAGCAAAGTGCTCCCAAGATTAGCACTATTTTGTAATGTTTAATACTCATGGAAAGGTAAAGTCTAGTCTACTGTAAATGGAGCCTATCTTCAGTAAAAAGCGCCCCCACTCTTAAGGTCCTCACTTACTTAAAGGTAGTGTCATCATCCTTCACCACGTCACCGCTTTCAGGAAAAGGTCGATACACACTCTTCTCAAAGTTGCGGGTTTAAATATCCCGCAATTGGCACTCAGCTGTGCGTGATAAACTTACAAGTGGTAACGGGACTGCTCGATTAGAGCCGCCATCTTGAAGTGGACGTTTATACATATAGAGAGGTTGAGGCACACCAAATAAACAACTTTTAAAGAGGTTAAAAGAAACGGTTTATCAAAGTTAAGTACTTTTCCAAGTTAATAATCAAGGCATATCCGTTTTATACAAAAGGATATGATCGTGTGACTACGCCCGATTCATAGATGCCATTTTGGAACGGTCAATCATTCTCTGTATTAGGAATGGCCAGAAAAGCTACCCGATTTCGAGCACCATCTTTTAATAGACCCATGTGTATATTAAAGTTTTGAAACACATGATTATGAACATAAGCCAAGTTTTAAATAAAAAGACCACTAGTTTAGAGTGTCCTTTATGATTTAATAAATGGGCTAAGTCATTCAACATGTAATATATAGAGCGTATAAATACGATCAATTAACGCCACCACTTAGAAATACGTGATCAATCCCTACGTTTGTTACTGCTGTATCATATCCACATAGCTTCTATGTAAACCACATTGCCGGTTCATTTTCAAAAGGATTAAGAGTTCTTTTATTAGTTCAAGTTCTTGATCTTATGCCTTGAATTTTTTTAATATCGTTTTGATTTAAACTGTGGTGGGTGCAATTTTGGATAGGACAGTGATAATGTGCTCCGAATACAATCGTCTTCCATAATTGTGTTGTTTTTGTAACATCTGTATTCTTGTTAAACAGATTGTATGTTCAAGATATGTTATTTTTTAATTTAAGCTTGGTTTATATATATTATGGGTACCAAACAACTAAAGCGACTTTAGCAGAGCCATATGAATCAAGATAAAATCAAAGTGGGCCAGGGAATACGGAAGTGTAGGGAGATGTATCTCAAATATAATTTTGTAGTCCACAGATATATATATTCCAGTTATGGACCCTGTGTTAGTACCTTCTTTATAAGGGTTAGAGGCACAAGAGAAACTCTATATGTCCCTTATATAACACTGTTCCCAATAACATTTAAACAAAATCATGACAAATCTCTATTAGTGCCCAACATACCAGAATTTATATGGTACATATAAATACACCATTTCCATCGGATTCGATGAAAAAAGGGGCAAAAAGTGCCCACATTCCCAATCATTATTGTTCTCAAACTCATAGGCTGGACCTGTTACCCACTAAGCCTAGTGGGAATCATAACCCATAGCAACAAAAGTACAAAGATGCAGTTGCATGTTTAACAGAGATTTCATAAATTTCTACAGAAAATGATACAGTTCATTGTTGATATTTAGACCATTAGAGATACTACGAAGGCGACAGATCCAGCCAGCCTCAATCTGCCTAAGTGCCTTGGTTCTATCTTCCCCTCTTATCATTGGTTTGACCTGTTCTATTCCATAAAACCATATTTTTGATTCCTCTGGGTGATTTTCATGAATGTGTATGGACACTGGATATCTTTCATCCTAATTCTGAATTGCCCTCACATGCTCTTGGATGCGAGTTTTATGGCTTCGAATGCTACTGCCTATATAGATTTTATTACAGGGACAGCCAATGATGTATACTGTATGAGTGGTGTTGCAGTTTATGAATGAGTTGATGTTAAACTCTCTTTCAGTATTATTTTTGAATTTAGATTTTATGTTTAGTCCCAGTGGGCATACATTGCAACAACCACACGTGAAAAACCTTTTGGGTTTCTCAGGTAGCCATGTCCTTACATTCGTTTTCGATCCTGTACATAGCTCGGACAGAGCATGTTCTTTATAGTCTTACCCTTCCTGTACACTATCTTTGGTTTTTCAGGAATGGTCCCTATGGGTAAATGTAAAAGTAAGTACATGTATTTATGTAACTTGGCTGATTTTAATAAATTCCAGTTACGGCGAAGAATGTTATATACATGATGGCTTTGAACGTTGTATTGTGTTATGAAGGTCACATTTTAGGTCTTACTTATTTGTGTTTCTTTGGTTTTCTGTTTGAGGGTACTCTGTCTATTCACTTTTTGTATTTTCTGTTCTGCTCGTGTTATACACTCTCTAGAGTAGCCTCTGTTGGAGAAATTACTTTTTATTTTTTCAACATTGTCCCTGAATGATTCATCAAGGCTGCAATTGTGCCTTGCCCGAACCATTTCTCCATATGGGATTGCCTTGATGGTATTAGCCGGGTGTGCACTTTTAGCATGTAACCTACTGTTATATGAAGTTGGTTTTCTAAACATAGTGCTAAGTATCTTATTATCCATGATGAATAATCTTAGATCTAGAAAGTCAATGCTCTCTCTGGAGTGTGACATAGTGAGTCTTACATTAAATCTGTTATTGTTGAGATAGTATTGAAAGGCAGACAATTCGTCCTCACTTCCATTCCAGATTAGGAAGATGTCACTGATGTACCTGGTGTAAAAAATGAAAAAAGACGGAGCAAACCTGGATCCCATAGCCGTACCCTGCTTCTGTAGAAACCAAGAACTATCATGTAAAAATGTATTCATAGTCAAAACCATCTGTGTCATGTCCAGCAACATCATGGTGTGGTCTAAATATGAGGCACTCCTTTTATACAGAAAGTGCTTCAAAGCCTCCAGACCGCAATCAGTGTGGATGCAGGTGTATAAACTTTCTACGTCCATAGTGACGAACATAAGTTCATCACTATTCCAGTCAAAGTCCTCCAATTTGCATAGTATGTCCCTGCTGTCTTTTAGATATGCAGGCAGGTTCCGTACTAAGGGTTGCAAATACTCGGATAGGTGTTCAGTTGGACATCCATTTCCTGAGATAATAGGTCTTCCGGGGGGAAACTTCCCCCTTTATGTATCTTAGGGAGTATATAGATGCAGGGATATCTACTATCCTTTGCCTGCAAATATCTGTACTCCCTATCTGAAATCAGGCCAGATTCATGCCAGTCTTTTAATCGAGCGTTGATGGCCCTTTCAATTTTGGGGATTGGGCAATCCCCTAACCGCTCGTAGCAGGTTGTGTCATTAAGTTGTCTGTCTATTTCTCCTAGATAATCTTTAAGATCCATCAACACGACGTTCCCTCTTTTATCTCCTGGCGTATTACTAGTCCTCTATCCTCCTGCAGATTTTTTAAGAGTTCCATGTCATCTTTTGAAAGATCATAGTGATGTTTGCAATGAGAGTTTCTACCATGATTGTACTCTAACTGATATAATTGCGATGTTACTTTTTCTAAGAATTCCTCCAAATACGGATCCTGAACCCCTGGTGGTACGAATGTTGATTTGTCTCTCAAGCCACTATCGATTGACGTGTCCTCACAAATGTCAAGTAAACCTGCCATCCGTCTAATGTCTACATCCCAATCATCCTCATCTAAAGTTGCTAATACATGAATACCATCCAGATCACCAATTGTCAAACCGTGAGCATTATTTTCATTTCTTATAACAGTAGTGGCAACAGACGGGTGTTCAGAGAAATATTTTTTTAATTTTAATTTTCTCATAAACTTGCATACATCAGCATGTAATTCCATATAATTACAATTTTTGCTTATACAGTAATTCAAACCTTTCTGCAAAATACACATTTCTTTCTCAGTAAGGTGTTTAGAAGATAAATTGACAATATTCAATGCATTAGTGGCAGGACATGTCACATCCTCACTGCAGTTCATATTTTCTGTCAGATTAACTACTTCTTTGACATTGTCAGTTTGCTTCACAAGCGCGTTTGTACCTCTGCTTTTCCTTAATCAACAATTGACATTTTTCTCAGTACCTTTGGTAAGCAATGTTTTAAAAGTCTTATATCAGAATAACCTAGAATAGCCTAGGATTAGTATAGTATCTACTTGACAAGTAAATATAAAATAAATTTGTATGACCAGTTCTTCCCAATGGAAATGTAAAGTCACAGGAATATGTAAATAGGCTCTCTTTCTCTCCCTCTGTTAAATTTAGAAAGAACAATGTGCTCTGATGTGTTTTGTAAAACAAATATGAATATGTAAGGAAATCCGTCTAGTAGGTGACTTAAGTCCGCTTACAGAGTAAAAGTCTAATTTTTTAACTTGCACTAAGTAATCCTGTATTTTGAAGTTATGGTGTATTAAAATATCTGTTTTTATTTATTTGTAAATTTTGGTTTGTAATACGTATATTTTTGTATATTTACCTTTGTAGCCCTGAGGAAGTCCTCTGGAAGAAACGTGTTGGCCTCGCTTTGTATGAAGAAATAAGAATAAAAGATTTTTTTAAGCCCTACTGAACGGATTCTTCAAATTTTATTGGCTCATAAATATGAATATAGGTCAGCAAAAAAACATTGAGCTATGCAAATTCAATGTCTGTTGGATTTCTAATAATTTTTATGGGTTTTACAATAATTCATTAACTGTTTTGCACTGTTACACTGTTCAAAATGAAGCATCGCTCCACAATAGCATGTACTAATATTTTTCATACAAACACAACACAAGTGTATCACAGATAGTAAATATGTTGTACTTTCAAGCGTTCAGTGTCCCATGTAACTTTATACACTTCCTTTATTAGGATATAAAATTGCACTTGGAAATGGAAAACAAAGAGGAGTGCACAAGCATATAATACAAAATAGTAGGCAGGTGAACAGTTGGGACGTACTATCGGGCAGGGAGCGAGACCGAATACATGCCAAGCTTTAACACGAACTGATCTTCTCAGCACCCACCAGGAAGAACAATAGTCAGGATATGGGAGAAGTACCGACACATCAGGAGTGTCACCCTTCAGTATGAGTAATGCTATATTTGTCACCTATCTCCATAAATAATAACCACTTGGAAGATCAATAAGATGAAACAATGTACCATAAGAGTGCCTTTACCAGGTCAACGAGGTGAATGAATGGTATGAAAGAGTGATTTTTACAGGGGAGCCCCTAGAACGCAGCAGACACTGCTAGCTCCACAGTTGTGAGTTATTTGAATTGCACTAACATAGCGTAACATGCTGCTGCAATTGGCCATTTCCAAATTCCACAGGCCTTCTCCCAGTTCAATGCAGTACTCTCTCCATCACCTAAGCAGAGAAGAACGCTACACCACTGAGCAAGTAAGTGCTTTTCTAAAAGAAGATCCAGGTTTAGAAAGCTTACCCTCACCTTATGATTCATCCTGCTAGAAAATATGCCCAATTCTGCAGCTTTCCAAGATGCAATTGATGTGAGCTCTGTAATAGCAGCCAGCACAGTGTGTATAGAATGCAGGTATCCAGATATTTCAAGGAAACACCAAAGCATGTGCTGAAAATCTGTGGAACGTGCTTGACATCTTGGGCAAGGGAGGTTGGCCATTGTATACATGTGATTCAACCACGGGGGACTAAGGTATGTCCTATGAAGTATCATAAACTGTATATTGTTTTAATCTTTTTTTCCTGGAGATGATATGCTGAGGTTCAAGTACCTGCACCCATTCAAAGTCATGTAAGGGCCACCCTAAATCTTCATCCCATTCACTCTGAATAGGTGGCTCTACCACAATCACACCCCACAGCAATCTAAGGGTTCCCACCAGCTGTGCATATGAAAGATACTGATCCGGCTGAATACAATAATCCTGGCATATTTGGTCAAACTGCAGTATATTTGTGTCTTGTAACAGGTTCCCAACCGTCTCTATACATTGTTCATGCCATCTAGTCAACTGGTCAGGGGAATAGTGTCCTAAAAGACAAGGCAAACCCCGGAGTGGTTTATAATAAGGGAGAATGTATTTTGTGGTGAATAAGGGAGAATGTATTTTGTGAGCTGCAGCTCCCTTGTCACACATTTCCAAGCCAACCACACAAGGAGCATCCACAAATGGTGTTGTTTCACTGCAGGGTGTAGAAATTGTTGTCTCTAAGATAGGGATGTGAAAATGTTTTAATAAAGAAGGTTCAACATAGTTGTATTATAATGGGTTCTAATGATAATATGGTATACTCTCTGTACAGAGGCCAGATCAGGGGTAACATTTGTGCTACCTCATTCTCCATCAGGGCACTAAGGGCTCAATCATTCTCTAGTGCCTTTATATCGGTTTGTGAGAGTTCTGGCATCTGAATGTCAGCAATTAGCTTATGAGATTAATCAATCAGCGCTGCCTGCGTGAGGGAATAGAGGTGAGTGCAATAATTTACAAAGGTTTCGGCTATGCCTTGTCTATCGCTAAACCCCTCAAAATGATTACCATCTCCTTGGTGGACAGGATCCTGGTACCTGTAAGAAGGATAAACCTCAGACAACACATATATGACATGAGAGACACAGATTACTGTCATTAAATAGAACAATTCACACATTAATGGCACAATTCCCATTACTAATTGATAGCAAGTATGCAACGATCGAAAAAAACTGCTCAAGTGGTCAGTATGTATTGTAACAGTATTTTATTTGTGCACAACCAACAAAATGCTGTATCCCCCTTTCAGCACCCAACAAAAGTACAATCCCTAGCTAAGGGAGACAAAGTTTACAACACGTGCTATGAGAGATTCAGAAAAGGAAATGTATGATCCACGAACAAATGTGGGATTAATATTGCCTCTGGGGATCTGGGTACAATGACAAGAGTTACTTGAAGTTCTTTGTCTATGGTCCTGATGAAATGCCATGGATCCCTTCAGGGACCAAAAGTGGCATGAAGCTTTTCGACCTTCCCTTGATATAGCAAACCTCTAACATGTTATGTCCTATTTAGTTTGCACTTTGTTTTTAATCAAACCTACCACCTCTGAAACTGATTATAAGTGTCCAGAGAGTTAGAACCTATGTAAATTCATATTGTTTCATCACACTCTGCACCACGTTACACACCATTACCTTTCACTATAATATTAAGCACACCTCAGTGGGCTCACCTAGGAGAAATATCTTTGATAAAGAGCCCCCTTGTGGGTGCCCGTCGGACATTGCAGCACCTGCCCGATTAGGAGCAGGGCTGATGAAGAAGCATGACAGTTCGGTGTTTGAGGGCTCCATAATCCTATGAATGATACCTCCAGGGCCTGGGATCTCACTCTGATAATCCCCTTTAACTGTGCCCGAGAGTCAGGAACGTGCACACATTTTGGTCAGTAGCATTTGTTAAGGAGACGTGAGCCTGGACCAGTTTAAAAGATCCCTCCCTTTGCCTTGCCCTGGAATTTATAGAATTTTGAATTGCTATTGCTCGAATTCAAACTTACAGCGCCTAGTTTGGTAGTGGTCAGTAACCTGTGCCCCACCAACCAAAGTGCCAATCACTTGACTTCTGAGAATTCTACTCACCATAGCTAAGCATAGTCAACACAGTGTCAATGCATCCAATTGTAATTCTTTCACAAATATTACTGGGACTTATAATATTACCGTAGGAAGAGCTGAATTCAATATGATCAGCAATTAAGACAATGCCAAATTGTAACACAAATGATGTCACAACTTATATTAATAGCATATTAAGAACATTTCTTACAAAAGAGAGGCAAGATATAGTGTTGTGAAGCCATTCCACCGGAGCGGGGGTGATCAAATATAGCACCTAGTGCTGGCTGTATATTCACCACACGTCTTTGCAGCACACTGCATTTCTGTTTGAAGAAAGATGGCATCAAATATGAGGTATTATTTTCTTCTTACCATTCTATAAAGCTGTGAAAGTCTTTATGATGTAGATATTACTGACCGATATTCTAATTATTTTCTAATAAAAACGTATGGTATAGGCAAGCTAAAGTGTATATCATGTGACCTTTATCAAGTGTCTTTACATGTTATCCAAACAGTTTTCTTCTTGTCTATTTTCATGGTTTTATGTCACAATACCGAGGTGATATTTTTTACTCAATCCTGCTTTCAGTCAAATTTACAAAAGTAATATTGTGACCTCACCATGAACGGTGTCTGCAACAAAAGTGTCAAATCTGGCTTCAATGCAGCCCAATTCATACAACGTTTTCTGGATGACCAGGATCTAAGCAAATTAATCATGCTTACATTCAAGGAACGTAAACATATCTAATGTGGGTCTCTCGACAATCTGGTCATGATTTTTACAGTGGTCCAACAATGGACCACCCGGTCTACAACTTTCCAGGCTCATGACAGAGTAATGAGAGAATCCATTGCTACTCAAAAGAAGCATAATATCCTTCCCATTTTTCTTTTTACAAGTTCATACAGTCATGCACGCTACAAATGCAAACATAGAACTGCTACTAACGATTAGATTAAAAGAAACCTTTTTCTGAATGTTCAAAAGAATAGCTGGATGCCTTGTTCAGCAGAGATATTTCAGCAGTTACACATTCTTTGTTACTTTAATGGAAAGCAACATGGCGCCTTCAGGGTCCATATTGTGTGACATTTGTTCACTTCAAAGTCATATATTGATAACATGGCACATGGAGAGCATCTGTTCGTTAGAATGGTGGCTTCGACAGTGCTGTTGAACAATAATTGTTTTTAATAAAACGAGTGCCGCGGTGAATGGATAGCATTGAATTTTATGTCTGAAAAGCGTTTAGCTTGGAATAGCAATAATACTACGTAGCAGCTGCAAGCACTCGTTTAAGAAAAGTGCACTCTGGCAAACAACTCAGGAGGGGTGCTATATGTTGTAGCAATTTCCGATCCAATTGTTGGAAACTGAATTAATTGTGCAGGGCAATTTCTTTTTGTGCCTTCATAGCTCAATCCTCCTATCATCTGCTCTAGATTCAATGAGAAAAGCAAAATGGAAGATGGTTTTCAAACGTAAGCTTCAGACCCTTACAGGTAAAACATGGAGGGACTTATTATGTAAACAGTGAACTGATAGGACGACCAACCATGAAGTCATTGCCCCTTTGCACCTTTTTTGACGATTACATATAAACAAATGGAGCAAACAGATTTTGCCTCATAGTATTTTTGCGTGAGGGCAAAATAGAAATCGCATATCTTTTGCTAAAAAAGTTAATACGATTAGAAGAGTTGCCTAAAAACATTCATAAATAACGTCAATTAAGTAAACGAAGCAAATCATTATTACTATGCAGCATTCATGTAGAGAGAGCAACACAATTTTGCTCCAAACTTAAATTCCTCTTCACAAGTCAAAAGTAGAGCGGACTATTTTGTTGCTTTCCTTATAGATAAACACAGCAAAACTAAAGCTTCATTTTTTGCCATAAATCTTTATCTAATGTGTACAATAAGCAAATATGCAAGGAGAAAAAATGTGGAAAAAGATGTTTTACATTTTTGCATCATTACAACAGTTACGTTGTTGGGGTCGGATACATTGAAAAAAAGCTCAATTATTTATACCATTCATCTTCTACAACAGATTTTAAAGTGTTTTACTCAGTTGTCCAGCCTAAAAAGGTGGATGACTTGAAAACCAACAGTTATTGGCTAGCAGCAATTGACGATGGCACAAAAGATAAATGGACTTTCTTTTATAAATGAAATTAAATGCTTTTCTTCCAGGTGGGTACTAAAGAAGACTAACATGGTCAGGTGGAAATACATCGAGGAGCTGGGTTCGAATGTAGAGTAACATACAAAAACGATATTTGTGCAAATCTTTCATGCATTAAAACGTATTTTAGATCTGGCTTTAATAAAGAGCTTTAATTCTTAATCAAATAATATATAACATACGCATTTTACAGGCTTTCAGTCATTGCTCTTCATCCATTCGTCTACTGTAACGTCTGTCACATTTTACTTACATGCCCCCATATCTTTAGGCATGGGTCACACAGCCAGCCTAATTCTGCAATTGGCTTACCTGACTGTGAGTGATGGCATTCTGCTCTTACACAATGTGCACATAAGTGCAATAAGTAGTCCCCTTCTGAATATATATATATATATATATATATATATATATATTCACTGAAAAAACCATAGGTTTCACACCAGTTATAGTTAGGAATTAGCATTTAAAAAACCTATTAAATTCACTGAAACAACCATAGGTTTCACACCAGTTATAGTTAGCTGGAAATTTTACTGATATAAAACCATTGAAATTCCCACGTTATAGTTAGATGGACTCACTATAACTTGCGCGTGCAATGCACTGCTGATGACATCACATATTACATCACTCATGACATGGTCAGTGACATCACTCATGACATCACTGATGACACCATCCAGTGAATGTGTGTCTTTCTGAAAAATAAATATATTTTATATATGTATATGTAAAAGTTGATGGAAGAATAAATGTTTAAATAAGTGTCTAAATGGATGGTTTTTAAAAATTGATTGGTTAACTGGCTTAATAAGACATCATCAGCAGTGCATTGCACGCGCAAGTTGTAGTGAGTCCATCTAACTATAACGTGGGAATTTCAATGGTTTTATATCAGTAAAATTTCCAGCTAACTATAACTGGTGTGAAACCTATGGTTTTTTCAGTGAATTTAATAGGTTTTTTAAATGCTAATTCCTAACTATAACTGGTGTGAAACCTATGGTTTTTTCAGTGAATTTCATAGGTTTTTTAAATGCTAATTCCTTTGTATATCGAGTTTCTAACCTTTTTTTTTTTTTACAATTTGCTGTTTTTTTTTAAGTATTCATTTTTTTTATATAATTTTTTTCTTTTGCGCTCTGGGTGCGCGCTCCGGGAAGCTTTCAGCTAAGCTCTCCGGTAAGCTTTTCCGAGAGCTCATCTGAAAGCGCACCCAGAGCGCAACTGTCGTTCGTGAAAAAAAATATGAATGAAAAGTTAATAATAATGCAAAACATTTCGTACCATACAAATAAAATTAGTTTTTTTTAATAAGGAAAATGATTATGCATTTCTATAAAAGATTGATGACGTCACTTCGGCGCGCAACGTAAGTGCCCTCGGAAGCGCCTACGTTCGCGGCGCATAAACGCACGCAAAAGCGCCTACGATCGCGCCACGTTTGCGCCCCGGAAGCGCCTACGATCGCGCTGCGTAAACGCACCGGAAGTGCTCCGGAGCGCGCAGCGTAAACGCGTCGGGTCATGTGACCTTAAAATAACACTTTTCATTGGTTGCTAACAGTTTTTTTTTACAATGAATGAAATCCCCACCCATTTCCTTCACTTCTTCTTTCACTTTTGTGACTGAAAGACCTGCCTTTTTTGCTGTTCCATATTCCTTGATTAATCATGGCTGCCAGACCATCCAGCAGTGAAGATGACTCCAATGATTTCATTGATGAAGAGCCTCCTCAGCCGAAGGTCAAAGAACATTTCATCTGGAAATTTTTTAAGTTTCCAGCAGACCAGAAGAAGGTGAATGCACCAAAAGTAGAGTGCAGGATCTGCAAACAGGTCCTGTCACGGGGTAACCCCCCAAAAAAATACTCTTTTGGCAACTTCACCATGATTCGCCATGTGGAGAGGAGGCACCCCCAGAATTTTGCCCGGGAAAGTGTCAGGGCTCTGGCACAAGAGGTTCCCAGAGATGGGGCCTCTACATCAACAGGAGGAGCAACTTCTTCTGGAAGAGAACAATCACAGGAGCAGGTAGCAAACATACAACCTGCATTTAACCATGGGGTCGTCAAATGCAGATACTGCAATCAACTCCTCACCTATGGGGAGCAAAGTGTCCTGCTCATGGTTCGAGCATTGGAGAACCATTGCTGCCCTTCCCACCCCTAATTTTTTTCTTTTCTTTTTGCTCCTGTTGAGCAGTTTCCATTCCCTGTTTTTGTTCCTGTTCAGTTAAAAGAAGAAAACCAAAAGTTCTTTTCAGAACTACCTCCAATTCTCATCAAAGAGCTATATTCTTAAAAAATGAAGAGTAAGTGAAATATAGTGCATTGATAATTGAAAGGAGAATGAGTAAGAAAGAACAGAAAGGTATGAGAGGTGAAAGGAAGTGAAGTAGGAGGAATGAAAGAAGGTGAGTGTTAGAAAAGAAAGTTATGACACAGTGAATAAACTGGAGGCCTCATTTCTGAAAAGTGACGCATCGCTACGTGAAAACAGCGATGCGTCACTTTTCTGGACGCACTCCTTATGACATTCCAGATATGTCATATTTAATATATGACTAATCAATTCGCAAGGAGTTACAGATATGTCAGTATTTCTGACATATCTGTAAACACAAAAGTAACGCATTGCAGGAGTGCGTCACAAAAGTGACGCAACTCCAGTAATGTGTCCTTTCACATGGAAAAAGCACCATGTGAAAGGTTTGCTGTGAAGCAGGCGCAAGATTTTGGCGCAACAGCATCCTAAAAGTGACGCACTGCGTCATTATTACCAAGCTTTTTGCAAGGAACACCCCCTCTGCATGCATTATACCTGACACTATTTTTTAAAAAGTGACGCATCTAGGTACATGGGTCACTTTTTAAAACTCTGCGCCACATTGTATCTGCATCAGGTATAATGTATGCAGAGGGGGCAATCCCTCGCAAAAAGCTTGGTAATAACGACGTACTGAAATCTATGAGATTTCTCTGCGTCACTTTTAGGATGCTGTTGCGTCAAAATCTTGCGCCTGCCTCGCGTCACTTTCATGTTTACAGATATGTGAGAAATACTGACGTATCTGTAACTCCTTGCAACATGATTCGTCATACATTAAATATGACACATCTGGAATGTCATAAGGACTGTGGACAGAAAAGTGACGCATCACACCAGCAGTGTAATAAAATGTGCCTCGTTGCACTATATTTAAAGGATGCAACAGCATCCTAAAAGTGACGCAGTGAAATCTCAAACATTTCACTGCGTCGCTATTACAAAGCTTTTTGTGGGGGAACACCCCCTCTGCATGCATTATACCTCACGCAGATATAATGTGGCGCTTGATTTTAAAAAGTGACCCATCTACCTAGATACGTCACTTTTTAAATATAACGCAACGAGGCACATTTTTTTACACCACTGGTGCGATGCGTCACTTTTCTGTGCGCACTCCTTATGACATTCCAAGTAACGCATTGCTGGAGTGCGTCACAAAAGTGACGCAACTCCAGTAATGCGTCCTTTCAAATGGGGAAAGCAGCATGTGAAAGGTCTTGCCTCAGTCTAACACCTGCTGTAAAGCAGGCACAAGATTTTGACGCAACAGCATCCTAAAACTGACGCAGTGAAATCTCAAAGATTTCACTGCGTCGCTATTACAAAGCTTTTTGCGGGAGAACACCCCCTCTGCATGCATTATACCTGACGCTATTTTTAAAAAGTGACGCATCTAGGTACATGGGTCACTTTTTAAAACTCTGCGCCACATTATATCTGCGTCAGGTATAATGTATGCAAAGGGGGCATTCCCCCGCAAAAAGCTTGGTAATAACGACGTACTGAAATCTATAAGATTTCTCTGCGTCACTTTTAGGATGCTGTTGCGTCAAAATCTTGCACCTGCCTCGCATCACTTTTATGTTTACAGATATGTCAGAAATACTGACGTATCTGTAACTCCTTGCAACATGATTCGTCATACATTAAATATGACACATCTGGAATGTCATAAGGAGTGCGCACAGAAAAGTGACGCATAACACCAGCAGTGTAATAAAATGTGCCTCGTTGCACTATATTTAAAAAGTGACGCATCTAGATAGATGCGTCACTTTTTAAATATTGCATAACAATGCGCATTTTTTTACACCGCTGGTGCGTCACAAAAATTGACGCACAGGAGGCGCAAAACTAACAGCGCAAGGCCTTCATAAATATGGTCCTGGATTTTCCCCGTGCTTCGCCGGTGCGCGTACCATGCGCTTCCCCCGCGCAAAACGAAAAAAAAAATTTAATGCCCTGCAGGACCCTATTTTAGTCCCTACATCAAACCTAGGGGGTCAGAGGGGGTCTACTCTTCCCCCTTATGGTCATTTGCCCCTTTTTTTTTCAAACCCCTTGTGTCTCGATTTTACCGAGACACAAGATGGCGGCCGCTCCAGACTGTTTAGAATGTTTACAGACACCCAAGAGCCAATCAGCTTTCTGCGCGCAAGTCGCGTGTCGCGCTAGGAGCGCACTCCGGTGCGCGCACCGGAGAGCGCCTATAGATATATATATTTTTTGGCACCTAAATTACTCAAAATCCACTGGAGCACATATCTTGAGACATAGCAAAGGCACATCGGGCTACCAGTCCCTACAATTTTGCCAAGTTTGGTGTAAATCCATTCAGCCGTTCGGGCTAAAAGTGAAATTGACCGCCCTATGGAAATTAACATGGGGAAAATGCGTTTTGGGACCCCCCTTTTATCTCGGCCCCCGCTTGACGTATCCCCCCCAAACTTTCAGGGAAGGACCGGAGCTCGACGAGGCCATTTTCAGGAAATTTTCAGGCAGATTCGTCAACCGGTGCCAAAGTTATTCCAAATAGAATTTTGAGATTTAACATTGAAAAAAATCCTAACTATAACTACCTACTGGCGACCGCCAGTAGGTAATATATATATATATATATATATATATATATATATATATATATATATATATATACTTAAATAAAACATAGGTTGCAGGGGTGTTATAGTCAGCTGGACATTTCACTCATACAAAACCATTGAACTTCCCCTGTTATAGTTAGTTCAGCTAACTATAACTTGCGCGCCCGCAATGCACTGCTGATGATGTCACATATTACATGACTCATGACATGTGACAGTGACATCACTCATGACATCACTGATGACATCTCAAATGACATCACTGATGACATCATCCAGCGAATGTGTGTCTTTCTGAAAATTATATATTTTTTATATATGTATATCTCAAGGTCGATGGAAGAATAAATGGGTAAATAAGTGTCTAAATGGATAGTTTTTTTTTGTAAAATTGATTGTATAACTGACTGGCTAAGTGTATCATAGTGAATACATGGGTTAGCGAGTAATGTTTAAATATGTAAATATCTGTATCAGTCTCTCCCTTTGTGTATAATTGGCTGCATGGGTTGGTGAGTAGCTACATGAGTGTCTATATGGGTTATTAGTTGTTTTTTTGAATATGAGTGTCTGAGTGTCTGTATGGTTCGGTGGGGGTATTACTTTGCGCATAGATACATGAATGAGTGACTCACTGTTTGTATGTGTTTTGAAGACAGCATGTGTCCAGGACTGTATGGGTGGATGAGTGTGTGTATGGGTGTGTTAGTGAGTGAATGACTGTCTCAATAGTGTCTTTGTGAGTAACTACATAGGTTTTAAAATAGTATATGTGAGTATTGGTGTATATAAGTGAGTATATGTGAGAGTGAGAGTTTGAAAGTGTTCCTGTATAAATAAGTATGTGTTTCTATAAGTGATTGTTTAATAGAGTAAGTATGTGTAAGTTTCTGTAGAAGTAATTGTGGAGGTGTGTGTATAACTGTATTTGCAAATAAATGGATGTTTGATTCTTTATTAGCATGAGTGACTATGTGTGTGAGTAACTCTATGGATGAGTGGCGGTGTGTAACAGGATGTATAGGTGTATGAGTACATATGATGACTGAGTACATGTATCAGTGACTGTATAGGACTGTTGGTGAATGAGTGGATGTGTATGTAGATCTTGGAATTACTATATATATTGTTGTAACTGGTATTGGTATGTCCATTGTTTTGAAAATGTTAGTTTCTATTTTTGAATGTGTGTATCAAAGGTTATATTAGGGTGACAGGAGGTCTGCAACTCTATCACAAGGATGATGTCATCAGTGATGACATTTGAGATGTCATCAGTGATGTCATGAGTGATGTCACTGACCATGTCATGAGTGAAGTAATATGTGACGTCATCAGCAGTGCATTGAGGGCTCGTATATACAGGAGAATTTCAATGGTTTTGTACGAGTGAATGTTGAGCTAACTATAACGCCCCTGAAACATATGGTTTTTTCAGTGAATTTCTGAGGTTTTTTAAATGCGAATTTCTAACTATAATGTGCCTGAAACCTATGGTTTTTCAGTGAATTTCAAAGTTTTTTTAAATGCTAATTTCTAACTATGCCTACAGAGATAGAACATGTGAAGAAAGAAGACAAAACGCACAGAAAGAAAAAAAAGAAATGCAGAAATAAGCAACAGAAGTCAACAAAGAGGAAGAAAAGTGCAGGAAGAAGGAAAAAGTGCAGAAAGAACAAACAGAAGAGCAGAAAGAAGCCTTGTTGCAAAATCATCCTGTACCCACAACTTTTTTCACACGGGTACTGGTGGTAACTGACTCTGACTAACCAGTCCTAGAGCCAGTGCTATGTTAAAAGACACTTAGAATACAGCGAAAAAACCCACATACACTCGGGAACACTATGCGTTGGGGTCTCCCTGTGATAAGCATGACCTTCTCTGTAAGCCCCCAATAGGGCAGAGGGATTAAAACTACCTCTTAAAAAGCGCCACAGGGAGCATTTGCACACTGGGGAAGGGAGGGGGGCCTGAGGTGACATGTGTGCAAACACGCCCTATGGCATGTTTTAAGTTGGGGGATTAAGTCCCCTTGAATCCTGAGGGTCCCTATGTCAAAGTAGCCCACTGGGTACCTCCAGTAAGCGCCACAGAGCTGCGTTGCATAGAGGTGTAAAAAGTGGCACGACCTGGGCCACCTCTTTGCAACGCAGCACAGTGGCACTTACTGGAGGTACCCGATGGGCTAGTTGGTCCCCAAGGCTCCTCAGGATTGAAGGGGAATTATTTCCCCAACTTAAAACACACCACAGGGCGTGTTTGCACACGTCACCTCAGGCCCCGTCCCCTCCCTTCACTACTGGGGCAGTTTTAGGTTGGGAAATTAAGTCCTGTTGAATACTGAGGGTCCCTAGGGTCAAACTAGCCCACTAGGTACCTCCAGTAAGCACCACAGAGCTGCATTGCAGAGAGGTGTAAAAATGGGCGTGGCCTCTGAACACCTCTCTGCAACGCAGCTCCCTGGCGCATATTGGATGTACCTGGTGGGCTTGTGTATCTGGACAGTTAAGTCCGTGAGTACTCTGATTGGCTGCTAGCGACATGGAAAAAATGTTGCAGGCAGCCATTGCAGGCCTCAGGGACATAGTCCTCTGTTCTGAATTAATAAACAAAAACTGATATAAGGGGGCAGGATAGGGATACCCTGCCCTACTATGTATTGAAATAAATATCAGCAAATTTTGCAATGATTGCAGCAAAAAATAAAAACAAAATGGTGGCCAGGGGGTTACACTCTAGAATTACTGGGGGTGCTTGGTCCCCCTCCTAGAGCTATTTTTTGACTGAGACCCCATCCCCCGGGACCCAATCTAACTATTGTGGGAAGAGAGGTGCAATGCCCTCTTCTCCAAGCTTTTTTCTGCCCTGGGGACACTATCCCCCAGGACCCAATTTAATTATTATGGGAAGGGGATGCACAGGCCCACTCCCTGTATTTTGTTGGCCCAGGGATCATCCCCTGGGGCCCAATTTAATTATTATGGCGATATGTGGCCCCCGCCCTGAGCCAAATTTGTTTCCAGAGACCCCTTCCTCTGGGTCCCACAGTATTTTTTGAGGGGAGGGAGGCACAAGCCCCCCAAGCCTTTAAAAGGCCCTGGGGACACCATCCCCAAAGGCTGTAACTAAAAAAAACAGAGGGAAATCGACACCCCGGCTGAGCCTTTAATGGCCCTTGGTACCCCACTGACTCTCTTGTTGTGCTCTGGGGAGCCCACCCTGGGGCAAAGTGTTTTTTCTGCCTGCACTGTAGCAGGCAGGGACATTTGTGTTTGTTCCAATTTGTCGGAAGCCTTTTCAAATCTCCTGTCAAACTGGAGCGGACACAAAGTCTACACCCAGCTGGCTGGAGAATTAATAAAACACTAATGCGGGCAGGGAGACAGAACAATAGATTTTCCTGCCCAGAGGGAGAGGCATAAATAGCTGTACCCTTCTAGAAAGAGCAATGCTGCATCCTGCTGGATGTGGGAAGCCAGCTGGGGCAGTGAGGACGCTGGGTCTCCCCCTTGCAGCCCCTAACATGTGCTCGGAGGGTTCCCGGGGCACCCACCTTGAAATGATGTGGGCCCCCATGGATTGAATCCCCCCAAGCCATACTAGGCCTCTCTCCCCTTTTAAAAAAGTCTGACAAGTGTGTACAACTCCACATTGAAAAGCATCTGACTTCCTCGATGGAGATGAATACATTGTTGATTTATTGGAGTGCAATCTCTTCTGTAGTGACTGTCCAAGGCGAGTGGGTTCGTTCTTGTCGTCCACTGGTCTGGGAGCAGAGTCCAATGTTCTTTGTTTAAATTACTGCTCAGTATGCAAATGTGCAAAATCACCTACAAGCTTCGCCTGTTTATCCCCACCCCTTCCACGTTAGTTGTATGCAATGGTGTTCCAAACATTTTTCAGGCTGATGGACAGCTCAGCTTACCAAGGTGACCCGAGTGCGTTTCCAACCGATTTGGATGGTGCAATCTTGATGCAGCGGAATTTGAGGACATCACCACCAAACAAAGAAGCACTTACTTGATGTAACTCAGAGAAAATACCCTTGTTTGGTGGAGATTCATCTCTTTCTCTATAGTCTCGTCAACCTCTCTGTACGAGGATTCATTTTGTCATGGATTTCTGTAGGAAAGAGCTCGATAAATAATCACAATGCCAAAATTACACATACACAAAGTCACTGAAGACATTGCCTAATGGTCCTTTACACAGCTGTAGTGTAGAGTATGCACTAGACATTCACCCAACGAGGTAGCACTCACTAATTAACAAGTAGAAAGTGCTCCAGTTGTGCAGACTTTTTATACAAATTTTGGCCCAGAGAAATTGAGTCTACAGGGCCTAATTAGGCACAGGGAGGAAGGCGGCGCGCCTCCCTCCATTTATTAATTACATAGCCATGGGTTTGGGGTCCCTAATAAGGCTTGGGGAGGGGAGGATGCATGCCCCCCTTTTTATCAAATTTGGCCCGGGGGTGGGGTCCCCGGGGCCCAAAAAGGCTTGGGGATGGGGCCGTACACCCCCTCCCCTTTTTGGTTACATTTTGACCCCAGGGGATGTGGCCCTGGGGCCTAATTATGCTCAAGGAGAGGTAAACTTCTCTTCAAATGTATATTTTGGCCTCGGGGGATGGGTTCCCGAGGCTAGAAGGCCAACCCTAAGCTGCGCACACCAAAGTTTGTGCACGGTGAAGGTATGGTAACCTGCTAGGGGTGTGGGCCAGAGGCCCAGTGGCAGACAAGCCCTGTGGCCAGCTCCTTACTGGACATGACCAAAGGCTGTGTGCAGCATGGGGATGGCTGCCTGTGGGAAGCTGGAAGCACGACCTGGCTGCAAAACTAGCCTCACACCACGCATGACCAAAGATTGGGCACAACATGGGTTTGGTGGGCTCTGTGTGGCTGCCTGCAGAGAGTAGGATGCAGGGCCTCGCTGTAAGCCAAACCCTGTGGCCAACTGCACACCACACACAATGAGAGGCTGTATGCAGCATGAGGTTGGCTGAATGCAGTGGGGTTGACTGCTTCTGGGTGGGTTGGCCAGAGGGCCTAGACAAAGGTGCATGGCAGGTGGCTGGCTTTACCTATTTAATCACATATAACGTCACATTTAAAAAACAACTAGAAATGCAGTAAAACAACAAAGGTTAAAATAATGTTATAGGGCAGCCCCACAGACATCCAGGCCATCAGTCTGACTCCTGCATTACAATGTAGTTGGTCAGACTGCAGCGGTCAGAGGTATAGACCGCCACCTCTGACAGGATCAAAGAATCTGTTACAGTGGTGGGTATTATCATATCCCATCAACATAGAATGTCCCTTTCCGACTGCCTTTTCATGGCGGTCCGACCACTATGAAAAGGCAGACAGTAACGGACTTTGAGGAACCCAAGCAGGGCCCTCACCTCCCAACACATCCATGCAAAGTGTGCCAGGCACCATATGATGCCTGGCACACATTGCATGGATGAGCACAAAGTGTTTTTTTCTACTGGGGTTTGTGCAGTTTTTTGTTTTAAAAAAAACTGTAGAATTTCACTTAAAATCCCAAAGTTAAAGTAGCGGTATAATTAGGTGAATATGTCAGTGATAACATTAACATTTTGAACTAAAAAAACACAGAAATTTACCAGTTATAATTAGCAAAGCTCAAATAAACTCTATAGATCTATAAATTAGTGTGGGATAAGAGGGCTGAAAGTAAGTACAACATAGCTCAGAATTGTATGAAACATCATTATTGCCATCAAAGATACAAGTCCCTTAGAATGTTTTATGTGTAGCTTTGACCCTATACCACACACTTCATGGGTAGCCTATTTCACATTAACAATCAACCACAGATGTATGGGAAATCTTCATTGCACATGGTGTTCAACTGTTCTGAGAGAGTCTAGTTTCTCAAGATACTCAACGGCTGTTCCAAAATAAATTTTGTACTGTGGACAGCCTATATCTGTATCAAACCCATGAAACTCACCTAAACTAAATTGAGAAGTTAAGTTTATATCAGTGAAGAACTGGGTACTGTAAGCAGTTCTTACTCTATGGAGAGAGTTTACTCTGTACTACACTGTTTGCAGACAATGAATTTCTCACAAGAAATACAACACAGAGTATTAAAAATACCTAATAAAAACAGTAAACATGCTATCTAACACTTGTAAAAAAAGACATTATTTGCTTAAAATAACCATGGTCTGAAGGTGCTAAAGATTATACTTCCTGAAGCCTTCATACTCTTATGAAAACTATACAGATAGCCCCTCTTCTGAAGCAAAATAACCACATCTACAAAGGTTAGTACCTTGTGCACGCAGCCTTCTATGCTATTTAGAAATGGTCATGCTGACAGGATTCTGTCTAATAACACAAGCATGCTTACAAAAGATAGTATATACTATGTAGAATCGTGCTCCTGTTGAAAACCTTTTCTCCAGAACCAAACAACTTGTAGGGAACATAATGAACACAAGTTCGTTGTCAACTGCACACAGAGTTACTCTGCAATTCGAAGATTTACAATGTGTTCAATACATCTACATAGCTATGGTACATTGGGAACACATGTATTTTGCAAACACTTACTCATTAGCTTGACCCAGGCTGTACACAATTAGGTAGACAAGTAATATGATACTTACCCACCACCACATAAACTATCAACCAAACTAGCACACTCATTGGATGATTTCATCAGTGATGTCATGAATGATCTCATTCGAGGTGTCCTCAGTGATTTCACAAAGGATGTCATAGAACATGTCATGAGTGATGTCATATGTGGGTTCATAAGCAGTGATTGGCAGGGCACAAGTTTTAGTTAGTGCTGCTAACAAAGACTGGTGAATGTCTTTGTTCTTTTCATACAAAACGTTAATGTTGTCATTGACAAATCCACCTAACTATAATGTTACGTTAACCTGATTTTGTCAGTGAGTTTCTAAGGCATTTTTTTAAATTAAAACAGACTTTTGTTTATCATACCTAACTAAAACTCTAATTTAACCTTGGGCTTTTTCGGTGACTATTTCTCTATCTATCTATCTATCTATCTATCTATCTATCTATCTATCTATCTATCTATCTATCTATCTATCTATCTATCTATCTATCAATCAATCAATCAATCAATCATAACACTTGTATAGCGCACTACTCACCCGGAAGGGTCTCAAGGCGCTTGAGGGAAGGGGTCCGCTACTGCTCGAACAGCCAGGTCTTGAGTTGTCTCCTGAAGGCGAGATGGTCCTGGGTCATCCCGAAGGTGGATGGGGAGGGAGTTCCATGTCTTGGCCGCCAGGTAGGAGAAGGATCTGCCTCCGGCGGTGGCTCTTCGGATGCGTGGTACGGCGGCGAAGGCGAGGCTAGTGGACCGTAGCTGGCGGGTGGGCGTGTAGAAGGTCAGGCGGTCGTTGAGGTACTTGGGGCCCAGGTCGTGGAGAGACTTGTGTGCATGGGTGAGGAGCCTGAACGTGATCCTCTTGTTGACAGGGAGCCAGTGCAGGTTCCTCAGGTGGTCGGAGATGTGGCTGCGTCGGGGGATATCCAGGATGAGTCGGGCGGAGGCGTTCTGGATGCATTGGAGTTTTTTCTGTAGCTTGGCTGTGGTTCCGGCGTAGAGGGTGTTTCCGTAGTCCAGTTGGCTGGTGACGAGGGCCTGGGTGACCGTCTTCCTGGTTTTGGTCGGGATCCATCGGAAGATATGCGAAGCATGCGTAGGGTGTGGAAGCATGATGAGGAGACGGGGTTGACTTGTCTGGTTATCGAGAGGGAGGAGTCCAGGATGAAGCCTAGGTTGCATGCGTGGTCTGTTGGCTTGGGAGCGGTGCCCAGGGCTGGGGGCCACCAGGAGTCATCCGAGGCGGAGGGCGATGGTCCCAGGAAGAGGACTTCCATCTTGTCTGAGTTCAGTTTCAGGCGGCTGTTCTTCATCCACTCGGTGACGTCTTTCATCCCTTCATGCAGGCTGGCTCTGGCAGTGTCGGGGTCTCTGGTGAGGGAGAGGATCAGCTGGGTGTCGTCAGCGTAGGAGATGATGTTGAGGTTGTGTTGGCGTGCGATGGCAGCAAGAGGTCTCATGTAGATATTGAAGAGGGTGGGGCTGAGTGATGATCCTTGCGGAACGCCGCAGATGACTTCGGTGGCCTCGGATCGAAAAGGGGGGAGGCGGACTCTCTGTGTTCTACCGGCGAGGAACAAGATGATCCACTCCAGTGCCTTCTCTTGGATGCCGATGTTGCTGAGGCGTTGAACTAGGGTGCGGTGGCAGACAGTGTCGAACGCTGCAGAGAGGTCCAGGAGGATGAGTGCCGCTGTTTCCCCGTTGTCGAACAGGGCTCGGATGTCGTTGGTGGCTGCGATGAGGGCGGTCTCGGTGCTGTGGTTGGCTCTGAAACCGGACTGCGAGGGGTCGAGGGATCCGTTCGTCTCAAGGAAGGCGGCAAGCTGTCTGTTGACGATCTTCTCGATGACTTTGGCAGGAAAAGGGAGGAGCGAGATGGGGCGGAAATTTTGAGGTCGGTGGGGTCCGCTGTTGGTTTCTTCAGTAGGGCGCTGAGCTCTGCATGCTTCCAGCTCTCCGGGAAGGTGGCGGTGTTGATGGAGGTGTTGATGACGTCCCGGAGTTGGGGTGCGATTCTGGAGTGGGCCTTGTTGAAGACGTGGTGGGGGCAGGGGTCGGTCGGAGATCCGGAGTGGATGTTGTTCATCGTGCGGGCTGTGTCTTCGGTGGTCACCGTGATCCAGGTGCGGAGGGTGGCGGTGGGGGGCGTTGGTTCAACGGTTGGGTGCGTGGATGGTGCGCCGAAACTGTTGTGGATGTTGGCAATCTTGCGGTGGAAGAACGAGGTGAGAGAGTCGCAGAGATCTTGTGAGGGAGTGATGTCGTTGTTGCCGGTGCTGGGATTGGAGAACTCCTTGACGATGGTGAAGAGTTCCTTGCTGTCGAGGGCATTGTTGTCAAGTCGTTCCTTCAGTGATTTCTTCTTGGTGGTGCGGATGAGTTGGTGGTGCTTGCGGGTGGCGTGTTTGAGGGCGGTCATGTTGTCATTGGTCTGGACGAGGAGCCAGGCTTTCTCGAGGGTGCGGCAGGTCTTCTTAGAGTCCTTGAGTTCGTTGGTGAACCAGGAGGCCTTCTTGCGTCTGGGTCTGCTGGGATGGTTCTTCAGTGGTGCGAGGTCGTCGGCGCAGGCGGTCAGCCACTGCGTGAAAGTGCGGGCTGCTTCGTTTGGGTCCGTTGTGCTGGCGGGTGGGTTCTGGCTGAGGGAGGTGGTGAGCTGGTCGGCGGTGATCTTGCTCCAGCTTCTGTGAGGAATCTGTTGCGGGTGGTGGTGGGTTGTGGTTCTTCTGAAGCTGAAGTGGACGCAGCTGTGGTCGGTCCAGTGGAGTTCAGTGGAGTGGCTGAAGGTGATGTGCTTGCTGGATGAGAAGACGGGATCAAGCATTTGGCCGGCGTAGTGGGTGGGGGTGTTGACCAGTTGCTTGAGTCCGAGGTTGGTGAGGTTGTCCAGCAGGGCGGCGGTGTTGCAGTCCTTGTTGTTCTCCAGGTGGAAGTTGAGGTCCCCTAGGAGGATGTAGTTGGCGGAGGGGAGGGCCTATGGGCTGATGAAGTCCGTGATATCTTCGCTGAATTGTGTGCGTGGTCCCGGGGGTCTGTAGATGAGGGTGCCTCTGAGGGTCTTTTTTGGGTTGGTGTGAATCTGGAAGTGGAGGTGTTCGGCGGCGGCGAAGGTGTCGTTGGAGTCGGTCGTGATGCGGATGGTGTTCTTGTGGACGATGGCGATGCCTCCTCCGGTCTAGTTGACGCGGTCCCTCCAGATGATTTTGTAGTCGTCCGGGATGGCGATGGCGATGTCGGGGGCTGAGGAGACGTTCATCCAGGTTTCCGTGAGGAAGGCGATGTCTGGTGATGTTGTGTCGAGGAGGTTCCAGAGTTCCAGGGCGTGTCTGTGGACAGAGCGGGTGTTGAGCAGGATGCACTTGAGATTGCTGCTGGTGCTTGGCTTGGCGGGTGCGGTGCAGGTTCGGAGGCAGGTGAACTTGCAGGTTCTGCAGGTGAAGGGTCCGTGAATGCGTTTCAGGGCGGCCCGGCAGCAGGCGGGGTTCCAGCCGGCATTGAGTGCATTGAGGGTGGCGGCGTTGTAGGTCTGTCGTGTCGTCTTGCAGCGGTGGGGGCCAGGGGTCCTGGCACTGGGCGCGGTCCAGGCGTGGACGGGCGCAGACGGGCTTACCTTTGTTGCGCCTTCGGTGCACAATCGGCGTGCCCGCTGAGCGTCAAAGCTGCGCGTACGCGTGGACTCCGCCATAAATGGCGTAGTGGGGGGCGGGGCGAGGGAGGAGCAGCTGGGAAGCAGGAGCGGGGTGGCGAGTGGGGGGGAGCGTGCTAAGATGCTGGAGGGAGCGGGGTGGGGGTGCGGGGGAGCAGCGGCAGGGAGCGGGGTGGGCCAGGGGACAGCAATGGGCAAGGGCAAAGGGACAGGGCACACACTAGAGAGCGGAAAAAAAAACGGCAGAAAGATAGGCACGAGAACAGGCAGGCACAGGGACAGACAGGGACAACAAGCAGGCACAGGGACAGTCAGGGACAGCTTACAGTTAGCAGGTTACAGGGCACATGAGAGATTAGGCGGCGGCGGCGGCGGCAGCGGGAGGAGAACGGGCACACTCGGGGTGGCCACGCGGCAGGAGGAGCGACCGTACTGACCAGGACAGGTCAGGTAGGTCACAGCTCCCTGCCCCGTGGGCCTCCCCTTAAGTACCTTTGTGGGAGGGAGGAGCAGCTGGGAGGCGGGAGCGGGGTGGCGAGTGGGGGGGAGCGTGCGAGGATGCTGGAGGAAGCGGGGATGGGCCGCGGTGAAGCTGCGGCAGGGAGCAGGGTGGGCCAGGGGACAGCGATGGGCAAGGGCAAAGGGACAGGGCACACACTAGAGAGCGGGAAAAAACGGCGGAAAGATAGTCACGAGAACAGGCAGGCACAGGGACAGACAGGGACAACAAGCAGGCACAGGGACAGTCAGGGACAGCTTACAGTTAGCAGGTTACAGGGCACACAAGAGAATCGGCGGTAGCGGCAGTGGGAGGAGAACGGGCACACTTGGGGTGGCCACGCGGCAGGAGGAGCGACCGTACTGACCAGGACAGGTCAGGTAGGACACATCTATCTATCTATCTATCTATCTATCTATCTATCTATCTATCTATCTATCTATCTATCTACCTATCTTGGGGCCCTGGGGACCCGAGTCCAACTTCTTTTTTACTAAATAGGAGGGGGGCCGTGTGGCATCCCCACTCGGGCCGTTCCCGGCTCCGGGGACCGCCACCTACAGGCCCTACCAACAAGAAAGGAAGAGGAGCCCACAGCCCTACCCCAGAGCCATACATGGCCCTTGTGGACTGCCACAACCCCCGCCCCCCAAGACCAGCTCCTGCTATGTCAAGGGGTGCTTAGTTTGTTGCTGTCACTTGGCGGGAGCATTTCTGCTCCTGCTAAGCCACAGCAACCCTCCGCTTCCAGCAAGCGAAAGCATTGAAAATGCTCTCACTATCTGGATGCTTTTAGACACAGGGACCTGCTTTTCCAGCAACTACCTATGTCTGAAAGCAATGCCAGCTCTCGCAGGATGCGGGGAGCACAGAACCTTTACACTCCCCCTGGGGTACCAGTGGAGAGTGGGTGCCCTGAGGCACCCAGAACAAATGCCCAGGCCCCGGAGGATGGGGTCCTTGGGGACAAATTCGACTTGGGGAGGGGGCTGGACAGCCCCCTCCACCATTCAAAAAGGCCTGGCTCCAGGGTATGGGGTCCCTGGGGTCAAAATTGGCCTGGGGAAGTTGGACCACGTGGCCCGCCTTCCCTAATAAATATGTATTTTTTAAAAGGCCAACCAAGGAAAAGTCCCCAGAGTCCCCACACCCTTTTTCCACCACTCTGCAAACTTGCCTCCTGGCTCATAACTGGTTAGGGGATGAAGTCCCCTTGGCTGATTAGGGTCCTTGGGGGTCAACAATCCCTCCTGTAAATTCCAGTAAGTCCCGCATAGCAGGATTTCTGAGAGGTCATCAGAGGCTATGCCCCCTTTCTCCACCACTATGCAAACACATCTCCTGGTGCACTACTGGTTGAGGGATAAAGTCTCCTTGGATGCTGAGGGTCCTTCATGACCAAGAATCCCTCCTGTTACCTCCAGTAAGTCCCACACTGTGGGATTGCTATGAGCTGGTCAGAGGTCAAACACCTTTTCTCCACCACTCTGCAAACATGAGTACTAGTTAAAAAACATATAAATTCATTTAAAAATCCAAAGGTTACAGGACGTAGTACTTAGGAAATAGAATTTAAAGCAACTTAGAAATTCCCTGAAAAACAAAGGTTACAGTGACATTATAGTAAGCCTCAGATTTCACTCATACAAAAACCCTGGAAATTCAGCAGTTATAGTTACCTGAGCAAACTATAACTTACACCCCTGCAATGCACTGCTTATGACCTCCCATATTACATCACTCATGACATGGTCAGTGACATCATTGATGATATCACTGATGACATCTCAAATTACGTCACTGATGACATCACTGATGACATCATCCACAGAACCACTCACACACCCACTTACACCCCATACAACCTCTTGTACGCCCACTCAGACAACCAGCCAACCAATTACATACCCATTCATTGGCCCATGCAAGCACTCATACATGTTATACCATATGGTTTTGTAGAGCGCAGAGCTGCCCTAGGGCTTCCCAGCGCTAGGTGTTGAATACAATCCAAAAAGCTAGAGGGGAGAGTAACGGAGCTGGTGGAAGATCTAAGTCTTCAGCTTTTTCCTGAGGGTAGATTCTATATCTAAGAATCTGAATTCCTGTGGTAGCGAATTCCATAGCTTGGGTGTCAGATGGGTGAAGGATATATGGCCCCATCTGGCTCTTTTGGTTCTAGTCATTTTTAAGTTGTTGAGGGTCCCTGGGGTCCAACTAGCCCACCAGGTACCTCCAGTAAGTGCCACACAGCTGCGTTGCAGAGAGGTGTAAAAAGGGGCGTGGTCTCGGACCACCTCTCTGCAACGCAGCCCTGTGGCGCGTACTGGAGGTACTTGGTGGGCTAAATAGCCCCCAGGGACTCTCAGGATTCAAGGGTAACTAATTCCCCAACTTAAAACACTGCCCGACGTTGGCAGACATTGTCCAGGAATTTGGCATCTCAATGATTTTGATGCACAGCTCCCCCCATTTGGAAGGAGGCACCCAGTCCCACAGCTCAAAAGTTAGACAATGATGTCTATAAACAATTCATAAAGGTTAATTCCACACAATGTTGAGGTTCCTTCAGTGTTTAATTATTGATCAAAAGTTCAATGTAGTTCCATAAAGCATAAACTTCATTCCAACGAAAACATCATCCAGTTATAAATCCTCCCCAATGCATTTCGGGCAGATGACAAGCCCTTCCTCAGGGGAAACTCTACAAACAGAAAGGAAAATACCAAAGTATCACTGAATATAACCCATATTATACTGACATAGCATCTATTAAATCAAGTCATTATGTCATTAACCACATGTGCAAAACTCGGAGCTGAAAGGTGAACATAGGTCTCTCGGATCAAGTTCCTTACAACAGAAAATGCTAAACTTTTTTTAAAAAATTCGTGAACACTATAGTTAAACTCATGATATAAAAGAATTAAGCGCCTAACCAAAATGTGAAAGTCGTGCTCCCTCAGTGAAAATGGTAAAGAAAACAACATGTCAGAAGTAACCAGCCACCAAGGCGTGTGTGAAGTGAGCTTAACCCATGGTGTAACGCACTCGCAAGCACAATACTCACGGACAAATTACATCCGTGATTTTTAAGTCGTGATATCTGTGAAACATGAAACGATGATTAAAATGCGGTTTGGAGTAAATTACGCAAGTGTGCCAAAAAGGTAACACAGTCCCCCAGGAGGAGTACTTACAGTGTCAAAAGGTTGTTCTGAAACAACGTCAACTCAGTCTCAGGAACCCCACGGAAGTTCAAACTCAGAGAAAATTAATACCGGTTTCCCACGTGTGCATGCGGATAGAAAGCGGACTAGTAAGAAAAAAGGTGACGCCATATTGAATAAGGGAAGAGAAATGAAGCGGGTGTAGGTCCGTTTAAAAGAATAGTAAAATAAGTGATGCAATGAGGGCAAAAAGCATATCTAGAGGTTACAAAAAAACATTACAATAACTCAAAGTTACGACATAATGCCACAGTTATACATGCGTACAGTGGTAGATATATGGGTATGTAATCAGCAATTCAAAGATAACATAAAAATTCCATGCGATCATTCAGGCCGTTGGCTGCATCGATGCCATGTAGCGAATCCAGAAGTTCTCTCTCTTTAGCAAAGTCTGCTTGTTGTTGTGTGTGGGAGTAACTTGTTCAAGTACCAAATATTTGAGTTGGGCAACAGAGTGTTTAAGTTCAACAAAGTGTGCTGCAACAGTGGATTTGATATTCCCAGTTCTTATGTTGCTTTTGTGTTCGAGTAGACGGGTTCTGATCTTTCTTTCGGTATGACCAACATAACATTTCTCGCAGGGACATTTTAACATGTAAATTAAATTGGCAGAGTTACAGGTGGCATTAACTCTCAATTTGATTGGATGACCCTTCATAGGGTGGTTGATGACATTGCCTTGGATGCAGTTATTGCAATTGCTGCAATTATGACAAGGTCGAAGACCTTTGAAGGTAGTTGGTTCACTTTGTTTGTTAGTTCTCTTCAAAATTTCTTTCAGGTTGCGTCCCCTGGTGTACGCAAACATCGGTTGCTGAACAAAAATGCCATTAAAGTCGGGTTCAAAACTGAGCAGGGACCAGTGTTTACAAATAATGTTCTTAAATTGATTACTCATGATGGTATATTTGGAGACCACTACCATCCGAGTGCTCTCCATCCTGACACGGGTTTGTAGCAAATCTTCACGCTTCATTTCCCCGATCCGGGTGACTGCTGTATCGAGAATAGGTTGTGGATAACCACGTGCCTTGAATCTTTCTACCATGTTGAGAATTTCCTGCTGACCTGTGTCTTCCGAGGAGACTATGCGTTTGACTCGCATAAGTTGGGACAGTGGCAGATTACGTTTCAGCCCAGGTCTGTGAAAACTCTGATAGTGTAAAAGTGAATAACGATCAGTGGGTTTTCGAAAAATGGTGGTACTCCAGTTCCCAGAGTTACATTGAATCTTAACATCCAAAAAGTGTATGTTCTCTCTGTCCATATTCCAAGTGAATTGCACTCGGTCGTTGATCAAATTCCAAGTTGTTAAAAAATCAGTCAACTCGATCTCTGTTCCTTTCCATAGAATGAAAATATCGTCTATAAATCTCAAAAAGAGTTTGCCATGATTTTGCCAGGCATTCTGGTTAAGGATATGTCTTTCTTCAAAGGATTTCATGAAAATGTTAGCGTATGACGGCGCTGCACAATTTCCCATGGCGGTTCCACACAGCTGGTGGAACCATTGGTTGAAAACAGTAAAGTAACTATGGTACAGTGTGAATACCATTAGTTCCATGAGCACAAGTTGCATGTCTGAATCCAGATCAGAGTTGGATAATTCATGTTCGATGGCGTTGATACCCAAATCGTGTGGTATTGATGTGTATAGTGAACAAACGTCCACAGTACACAGCAATAATTCCTCATCTCCTAATGTCTGAATCACTTCTTCAAATTTGATAAGGAAATCAGTGGTATCCCTGATGTGTGATCTGGTGTTTAAAACAAAAGGTTGAAGATATCTGTCCAAAGATTTTCCAACGTGTTCATGGATGGACCCTTTAGTTGACACTATGGGCCTGAATGGTGGTCTAGTCGGATGCTTGTGCATCTTGGGCAACATGTATAGTGTCGGTGGCTTGGGGTTGTCAGGAGTCAAATACCGTCGAGTTCGATCATTGATGGTTCCATTATCGAAAGCTCGTTTGATGATCTCAATTAGTACAGTCATAAATTCTTCAGTGGGGTCAGCCGTCAATGAAGCATAGGTGTTGGTATCACTGGTATGGGCCAATACTTGTTCTTCGTAGAATGTGGCGTCCATGATGACTAGGGCGCCTCCCTTGTCTGCTGTTTGACACACGATAGTAGGATTGTTTGCAATTTTGAGTAGGGTGTTTTTTTCGGCAACAGTAAGATTCTCACGTTTAGCCCTGGCTTGAAATGGCAGCTTGGCTAGGTCTCTTTTAACCATGTTTTCAAACATGTCAATGATCTTGTGGCTCACGGGAGCCATAAAGGTGCTGCGTGGGCGTAGTCCTCGTAACATGTCATCTTCAGTGCTTGCAGGAGTCACTATATTCTGAAAATAGTGTCGCAATCTGATATTGCGAACAAGTTTGAACATGCTCACTTCGAGTTCCAACGTGTTAGTTCTTGTTGTGGGTACGAATGTTTGACCTTTCTGTAAAACTTGTATTTCTTTGTTGGACAATGAAGTTGAGGAAATGTTAATCACCAGATGATCGGGTATAGTCATTTGCGGCGGTTCGGTTTCTTGACTTTTGGTTGTTCTTTTTCTACCTCTGCGGGTTTTGCCCCGCCTGGGTCGGTAGGTTGATTTTGGCCCTCCTCTAAAAAATGAACCGCAGTGCTGGAAGTGCTAGGTTGTTGTTCAGTCGGTGTGGCAGCAATGGTTGTTTAAGATGTTCTGGAGGTGCTACTCTCGCCGTCTGAAGTTGATGTTTCG
This sequence comes from Lissotriton vulgaris, assembly GCF_964263255.1. NCBI lineage: Eukaryota > Metazoa > Chordata > Amphibia > Caudata > Salamandridae > Lissotriton > Lissotriton vulgaris. The sequence goes on along the minus strand of NC_141685.1, from coordinate 1,464,185,187 downwards.
TTTTCAGAGTAAGGGTTGTAAGGACGATTAGGGCGTCGGCGGGCGTACACTTCTGCCCAAGTGTACACCTCGCCGAGCTTGTAATCAATGGTATCCCTTTTGTACTTTCGTAGCTTGCGTTCCTGTGTTTCTCGTGTATGTTTCTCAAGTTGAGTGTTCACGTCTTCCAACATGGTAGCCAGTTCCGTGGGGTCCATGGCATCGTCCAGTTCCGTCCGAATGGTTTCGATTTCTTTCGCTAATTCCTCAAGTGATTTGGACAGTTCCTCCACAATCAGTAGGATGAGATCTAGCGAACATTTGTTGAGGATTGCGAACCAACGCTCAACAAACTTAGCATTGTTTTTGCACAAAAGAGGTTTCAAGGGAACCCGTAGGCCTGAAGAAGGCAATGTCATCAACCACCCTATGAAGGGTCATCCAATCAAATTGAGAGTTAATGCCACCTGTAACTCTGCCAATTTAATTTACATGTTAAAATGTCCCTGCCCAACTCAAATATTTGGTACTTGAATAAGTTACTCCCACACACAACAACAAGCAGACTTTGCTAAAGAGAGAGAACTTCTGGATTCGCTACATGGCATCGATGCAGCCACACGGCCTGAATGATCGCATGGAATTTTTATGTTATCTTTGAATTGCTGATCACATACCCATATATCTACCAATGTACGCATGTATAACTGTGGCATTATGTCGTAACTTTGAGTTATTGTAATGTTTTTTTTGTAACCTCTACATATGCTTTTTGCCCTCGTTGCATCACTTATTTTACTATTCTTTTAAACGGACCTACACCCGCTTCATTTCTCTTCCCTTATTCAATATGGCGTCACCTTTTTTCTTACTAGTCCGCTTTCTATCCGCATGCACACGTGGGAAACCGGTATTAATTTTCTCTGAGTTTGAACTTCCGTGGGGTTCCTGAGACTGAGTTGACGTTGTTTCAGAACAACCTTTTGACACTGTAAGTACTCCTCCTGGGGGACTGTGTTACCTTTTTGGCACACTTGTGTGATTTACTCCAAACAGCATTTTAATCATCGTTTCATGTTTCACAGATATCACGACTTAAGAGTCACGGATGTAATTTGTCCGTGAGTATTGTGCTTGCGAGTGCGTTACACCATGGGTTAAGCTCACTTCACACACGCCTTGGTGGCTGGTTACTTCTGACACGTTGTTTTCTTTACCATTTTCACTGAGGGAGCACGACTTTCACATTTTGGTTAGGCGCTTAATTTTTTTATATCATGAGTGTAACTATAGTGTTCACAATTTTTTTTTCAAAAGTTTGGCATTTTCTGTTGTAAGGAACTTGATCCGAGAGACCTATGTTCACCTTTCAGCTCCGAGTTTTGCACATGTGGTTAATGACATAATGACTTGATTTAATAGATGCTATGTCAGTATAATATGGGTTATATTCAGTGATACTTTGGTATTTTCCTTTTTGTTTGTAGAGTTTCCCCCTGAGGAAGGGCTTGTCATCTGCCCGAATTGCATTGGGGAGGATTTATAACTGGATGATGTTTTCGTTGGAATGAAGTTTATGCTTTATGGAACTACATTGAACTTTTGATCAATAATTAAACACTGAAGGAACCTCAACATTGTGTGGAATTAACCTTTATGAATTGTTTATAGACATCATTGTCTAACTTTTGAGCTGTGCGACTGGGTGCCTCCTTCCAAATGGGGGGAGCTGTGCATTAGTTTCTACATTCACGCTGTGAGGTACAGACAGCGTAATTCCCCGTGAGCACGCCACAGACTATTACTTTGATTACTCTTTGAACTATCTTCGCTGTGCAAGTCCTTCTCTCATTCCTTTGGATTATCACTTTTCTGTCCCAAGGACTTGGCACGCCCCTCATTCAAAACATGAATTACGATAGCATATCCAGCATGACTGATCTCAAAGCAGACACCTTCGCCTTCTCGGCGGGGGATGCTGATAAGATTTACGGAATGATCCAGGAAGAAATCACTGCCGCTGCTAGCACCCGCAGCCCTGAAAGCAACATCAAGCAATTACTCTACTTACTTAAAAAGGAATGTAATCAGAAACTACATGCTTGCACACTCGTGCGGTATCACCGAGCCCAGCGGATCCCGAGGGGCCTACGGGTTCCCTTGAAACCTCTTTTGTGCAAAAACAATGCTAAGTTTGTTGAGCGTTGGTTCGCAATCCTCAACAAATGTTCGCTAGATCTCATCCTACTGATTGTGGAGGAACTGTCCAAATCACTTGAAGAATTAGCGAAAGAAATCAAAACCATTCGGACGGAACTGGACGATGCCATGGACCCCACGGAACTGGCTACCATGTTGGAAGACGTGAACACTCAACTTGAGAAACATACACGAGAAACACAGGAACGCAAGCTACGAAAGTACAAAAGGGATACCATTGATTACAAGCTCGGCGAGGTGTACACTTGGGCAGAAGTGTACGCCCGCTGACGCCCTAATCGTCCTTACAACCCTTACTCTGAAAACGAAACATCTTCTTCAGACGGTGAGAGTAGAACCTCCAGAACATCCAAAACAACCATTGCTGCCACACCTACTGAACAACAACCTAGCACTTCCAGCACTGCGGTTCATTTTTTAGAGGAGGGCCAAAATCAACCTACCGACCCAGGCGGGGCAAAACCCGCAGAGGTAGAAAAAGAACAACCAAAAGTCAAGAAACCGAACCGCCGCAAATGAGTATACCCGATAATCTGGTGATTAACATTTCCTCGACTTCATTGTCCAACGAAGAAATACAAGTTTTACAGAAAGGTCAAACATTCGTACCCACAACGAGAACTAACACATTGGAACTCAAAGTGAGCATGTTCAAACTTGTTCGCAATATCAGATTGCGACACTATTTTCAGAATATAGTGACTCCTGCAAGCACTGAAGATGACATGTTACGAGGACTACGCCCACGCAGCACCTTTATGGCTCCCGTGAGCCACAAGATCATTGACATGTTTTGAAAACATGGTTAGAAGAGACCTAGCCAAGCTGCCATTTCAAGCCAGGGCTAAACGTGAGAATCTTACTGTTGCCGAAAAAAACACCCTACTCAAAATTGCAAACAATCCTACTATCGTGTGTCAAACAGCAGACAAGGGAGGCGCCCTAGTCATCATGGACGCCACATTCTACGAAGAACAAGTATTGGCCCATACCAGTGATACCAACACCTATGCTTCATTGACGGCTGACCCCAATGAAGAATTTATGACTGTACTAATTGAGATCATCAAACGAGCTTTCGATAATGGAACCATCAATGATCGAACTCGACGGTATTTGACTCCTGACAACCCCAAGCCACCGACACTATACATGTTGCCCAAGATGCACAAGCATCCGACTAGACCACCATTCAGGCCCATAGTGTCAACTAAAGGGTCCATCCATGAACACATTGGAAAATTTTTGGACAGATATCTTCAACCTTTTGTTTTAAACACCAGATCACACATCAGGGATACCACTGATTTCCTTATCAAATTTGAAGAAGTGATTCAGACATTAGGAGATGAGGAATTATTGCTGTGTACTGTGGACGTTTGTTCACTATACACATCAATACCACACGATTTGGGTATCAACGCCATCGAACATGAATTATCCAACTCTGATCTGGATTCAGACATGCAACTTGTGCTCATGGAACTAATGGTATTCACACTGTACCATAGTTACTTTACTGTTTTCAACCAATGGTTCCACCAGCTGTGTGGAACCGCCCTGGGAAATTGTGCAGCGCCGTCATACGCTAACATTTTCATGAAATCCTTTGAAGAAAGACATATCCTTAACCAGAATGCCTGGCAAAATCATGGCAAACTCTTTTTGAGATTTATAGACGATATTTTCATTCTATGGAAAGGAACAGAGATCGAGTTGACTGATTTTTTAACAACTTGGAATTTGATCAACGACCGAGTGCAATTCACTTGGAATATGGACAGAGAGAGCATACACTTTTTGGATGTTAAGATTCAATGTAACTCTGGGAACTGGAGTACCACCATTTTTCGAAAACCCACTGATCGTAATTCACTTTTACACCATCAGAGTTTTCACAGACCTGGGCTGAAACGTAATCTGCCACTGTCCCAACTTATGCGAGTCAAACGCATAGTCTCCTCGGAAGACACATGTCAGCAGGAAATTCTCAACATGGTAGAAAGATTCAAGGCACGTGGTTATCCACAACCTATCCTCGATACAGCAGTCACCCGGATCGGGGAAATGAAGCGTGAAGATTTGCTACAAACCCGTGTCAGGATGGAGAGCACTCGGATGGTAGTGGTCTCCAAATATACCATCATGAGTAATCAATTTAAGAACATTATTTGTAAACACTGGTCCCTGCTCAGTTTTGAACCCGACTTTAATGGCATTTTTGTTCAGCAACCGATGTTTGCGTACACCAGGGGACGCAACCTGAAAGAAATTTTGAAGAGAACTAACAAACAAAGTGAACCAACTACCTTCAAAGGTCTTCGACCTTGTCACAATTGCAGCAATTGCAATAACTGTATCCAAGGCAATGTCATCAACCACCCTATGAAGGGTCATCCAATCAAATTGAGAGTTAATGCCACCTGTAACTCTGCCAATTTAATTTACATGTTAAAATGTCCCTGCGGGAAATGTTATGTTGGTCATACCGAAAGAAAGATCAGAACCCGTCTACTCGAACACAAAAGCAACATAAGAACTGGGAATATCAAATCCACTGTTGCAGCACACTTTGTTGAACTTAAACACTCTGTTGCCCAACTCAAATATTTGGTACTTTAACAAGTTACTCCCACACACAACAACAAGCAGACTTTGCTAAAGAGAGAGAACTTCTGGATTCGCTACATGGCATCGATGCAGCCACACGGCCTGAATGATCGCATGGAATTTTTATGTTATCTTTGAATTGCTGATCACATACCCATATATCTACCACTGTACGCATGTATAACTGTGGCATTATGTCGTAACTTTGAGTTATTGTAATGTTTTTTTGTAACCTCTACATATGCTTTTTGCCCTCGTTGCATCACTTATTTTACTATTCTTTTAAACTGACCTACACCCGCATCATTCCTCTTCCCTTATTCAATATGGCGTTTTCTTACTAGTCCGCTTTCTATCCGCATGCACACGTGGGAAACCGATATTAATTTTCTCTGAGTTTGAACTTCCGTGGGGTTCCTGAGACTGAGTTGACGTTGTTTCAGAACAACCTTTTGACACTGTAAGTACTCCTCCTGGGGGACTGTGTTACCTTTTTGGCACACTTGCGTGATTTACTCCAAACCGCATTTTAATCATCGTTTCATGTTTCACAGATATCACGACTTAAGAGTCACGGATGTAATTTGTCCGTGAGTATTGTGCTTGCGAGTGCGTTACACCATGGGTTAAGCTCACTTCACACACGCCTTGGTGGCTGGTTACTTCTGACACGTTGTTTTCTTTACCATTTTCACTGAGGGAGCACGACTTTCACATTTTGGTTAGGCGCTTCATTTTTTTATATCATGAGTGTAACTATAGTGTTCACGAATTTTTTTTTAAAAGTTTGGCATTTTCTGTTGTAAGGAACTTGATCCGAGAGACCTATGTTCACCTTTCAGCTCCGAGTTTTGCACATGTGGTTAATGACATAATGACTTGATTTAATAGATGCTATGTCAGTATAATATGGGTTATATTCAGTGATACTTTGGTATTTTCCTTTTTGTTTGTAGAGTTTCCCCCTGAGGAAGGGCTTGTCATCTGCCCGAAATGCATTGGGGAGGATTTATAACTGGATGATGTTTTCGTTGGAATGAAGTTTATGCTTTATGGAACTACATTGAACTTTTGATCAATAATTAAACACTGAAGGAACCTCAACATTGTGTGGAATTAACCTTTATGAATTGTTTATAGACATCATTGTCTAACTTTTGAGCTGTGCGACTGGGTGCCTCCTTCCAAACGGGGGGAGCTGTGCATTAGTTTCTACATTCACGCTGTGAGGTACAGACAGCGTAATTCCCCGTGAGCACGCCACAGACTATTACTTTGAATACTCTTTGAACTATCTTCGCTGTGCAAGTCCTTCTCTCATTCCTTTGGATTATCACTTTTCTGTCCCAAGGACTTGGCACGCCCCTCATTCAAAACATGAATTACGATAGCATATCCAGCATGACTGATCTCAAAGCCGACACCTTCGCCTTCTCGGCGGGGGATGCTGATAAGATTTACGGAATGATCCAGGAAGAAATCACTGCCGCTGCTAGCACCCGCAGCCCTGAAAGCAACATCAAGCAATTACTCTACTTACTTAAAAAGGAATGTAATCAGAAACTACATGCTTGCACACTCGTGCGGTATCACCGAGCCCAGCGGATCCCGAGGGGCCTATGGGTTCCCTTGAAACCTCTTTTGTGCAAAAACAATGCTAAGTTTGTTGAGCGTTGGTTCGCAATCCTCAACAAATGTTCGCTAGATCTCATCCTGCTGATTGTGGAGGAACTGTCCAAATCACTTGAAGAATTAGCGAAAGAAATCAAAACCATTCGGACGGAACTGGACGATGCCATGGACCCCACGGAACTGGCTACCATGTTGGAAGACGTGAACACTCAACTTGAGAAACATACACGAGAAACACAGGAACGCAAGCTACGAAAGTACAAAAGGGATACCATTGATTACAAACTCGGCGAGGTGTACACTTGGGCAGAAGTGTACGCCCGCCGACGCCCTAATCGTCCTTACAACCCTTACTCTGAAAACGAAACATCTTCTTCAGACGGTGAGAGTAAAACCTCCAGAACATCCAAAACAACCATTGCTGCCACACCTACTGAACAACAACCTAGCACTTCCAGCACTGCGGTTCATTTTTTAGAGGAGGGCCAAAATCAACCTACCGACCCAGGCGGGGCAAAACCCGCAGAGGTAGAAAAAGAACAACCAAAAGTCAAGAAACCGAACCGCCGCAAATGAGTATACCCGATAATCTGGTGATTAACATTTCCTCGACTTCATTGTCCAACGAAGAAATACAAGTTTTACAGAAAGGTCAAACATTCGTACCCACAACGAGAACTAACACATTGGAACTCGAAGTGAGCATGTTCAAACTTGTTCGCAATATCAGATTGCGACACTATTTTCAGAATATAGTGACTCCTGCAAGCACTGAAGATGACATGTTACGAGGACTACGCCCACGCAGCATCTTTATGGCTCCCGTGAGCCACAAGATCATTGACATGTTTTGAAAACATGGTTAAAAGAGACCTAGCCAAGCTGCCATTTCAAGCCAGGGCTAAATGTGAGAATCTTACTGTTGCCGAAAAAAACACACTACTCAAAATTGCAAACAATCCTACTATCGTGTGTCAAACAGCAGACAAGGGAGGCGCCCTAGTCATCATGGACGCCACATTCTACGAATAACAAGTATTGGCCCATACCAGTGATACCAACACCTATACTTCATTGACGGCTGACCCCACTGAAGAATTTATGACTGTACTAATTGAGATCATCAAACGAGCTTTCGATAATGGAACCATCAATGATCGAACTCGACGGTATTTGACTCCTGACAACCCCAAGCCACCGACACTATACATGTTGCCCAAGATGCACAAGCATCCGACTAGACCACCATTCAGGCCCATAGTGTCAACTAAAGGGTCCATCCATGAACACGTTGGAAAATTTTTGGACAGATATCTTCAACCTTTTGTTTTAAACACCAGATCACACATCAGGGATACCACTGATTTCCTTATCAAATTTGAAGAAGTGATTCAGACATTAGGAGATGAGGAATTATTGCTGTGTACTGTGGACGTTTGTTCACTATACACATCAATACCACACGATTTGGGTATCAACGCCATCGAACATGAATTATCCAACTCTGATCTGGATTCAGACATGCAACTTGTGCTCATGGAACTAATGGTATTCACACTGTACCATAGTTACTTTACTGTTTTCAACCAATGGTTCCACCAGCTGTGTGGAACCGCCATGGGAAATTATGCAGCGCCGTCATACGCTAACATTTTCATGAAATCCTTTGAAGAAAGACATATCCTTAACCAGAATGCCTGGCAAAATCATGGCAAACTCTTTTTGAGATTTATAGATGATATTTTCATTCTATGGAAAGGAACAGAGATCGAGTTGACTGATTTTTTAACAACTTGGAATTTGATCAACGACCGAGTGCAATTCACTTGGAATATGGACAGAGAGAACATACACTTTTTGGATGTTAGGATTCAATGTAACTCTGGGAACTGGGGTACCACCATTTTCCGAAAACCCACTGATCGTATTTCACTTTAACACCGTCAGAGTTTTCACAGACCTGGGCTGAAACGTAATCTGCCACTGTCCCAATTTATGCGAGTCAAACGCATAGTCTCCTCGGAAGACACATGTCAGCAGGAAATTCTCAACATGGTAGAAAGATTCAAGGCACGTGGTTATCCACAACCTATCCTCGATACAGCAGTCACCCGGATTGGGGAAATGAAGCGTGAAGATTTGCTACAAACCCGTGTCAGGATGGAGAGCACTCGGATGGTAGTGGTCTCCAAATATACCATCATGAGTAATCAATTTAAGAACATTATTTGTAAACACTGGTCCCTGCTCAGTTTTGAACCCGACTTTAATGGCATTTTTGTTCAGCAACCGATGTTTGCGTACACCAGGGGACGCAACCTGAAAGAAATTTTGAAGAGAACTAACAAACAAAGTGAACCAACTACCTTCAAAGGTCTTCGACCTTGTCACAATTGCAGCAATTGCAATAACTGCATCCAAGGCAATGTCATCAACCACCCTATGAAGGGTCATCCAATCAAATTGAGAGTTAATGCCACCTGTAACTCTGCCAATTTAATTTACATGTTAAAATGTCCCTGCGGGGAATGTTATGTCGGTCATACCGAAAGAAAGATCAGAACCCGTCTACTCGAACACAAAAGCAACATAAGAACTGGGAATATCAAATCCACTGTTGCAGCACACTTTGTTGAACTTAAACACTCTGTTGCCCAACTCAAATATTTGGTACTTTAACAAGTTACTCCCACACACAACAACAAGCAGACTTTGCTAAAGAGAGAGAACTTCTGGATTCGCTACATGGCATCGATGCAGCCACACGGCCTGAATGATCGCATGGAATTTTTATGTTATCTTTGAATAGCTGATCACATACCCATATATCTACCACTGTACGCATGTATAACTGTGGCATTATGTCGTAACTTTGAGTTATTGTAATGTGTTTTTGTAACCTCTACATATGCTTTTTGCCCTCGTTGCATCACTTATTTTACTATTCTTTTAAACTGTCCTACACCCGCTTCATTTCTCTTCCCTTATTCAATATGGCGTTTTCTTACTAGTCCGCTTTCTATCCGCATGCACACGTGGGAAACCGATATTAATTTTCTCTGAGTTTGAACTTCCGTGGGGTTCCTGAGACTGAGTTGACGTTGTTTCAGAACAACTTTTTGACACTGTAAGTACTCCTCCTGGGGGACTGTGTTACCTTTTTGGCACACTTGCGTGATTTACTCCAAACCGCATTTTAATCATCGTTTCATGTTTCACAGATATCACGACTTAAGAGTCACGGATGTAATTTGTCCGTGAGTATTGTGCTTGCGAGTGCGTTACACCATGGGTTAAGCTCACTTCACACACGCCTTGGTGGCTGGTTACTTCTGACACGTTGTTTTCTTTACCATTTTCACTGAGGGAGCACGACTTTCACATTTTGGTTAGGCGCTTCATTTTTTTATATCATGAGTGTAACTATAGTGTTCACGAATTTTTTTTAAAAAGTTTGGCATTTTCTGTTGTAAGGAACTTGATCCGAGAGACCTATGTTCACCTTTCAGCTCCGAGTTTTGCACATGTGGTTAATGACATAATGACTTGATTTAGTAGATGCAATGTCAGTATAATATGGGTTATATTCAGTGATACTTTGGTATTTTCCTTTTTGTTTGTAGAGTTGCCCCCTAAGGAAGGGCTTGTCATCTGCCCGAAATGCATTGGGGAGGATTTATAACTGGATGATGTTTTCGTTGGAATGAAGTTTATGCTTTATGGAACTACATTGAACTTTTGATCAATAATTAAACACTGAAGGAACCTCAACATTGTGTGGAATTAACCTTTATGAATTGTTTATAGACATCATTGTCTAACTTTTGAGCTGTGCGACTGGGTACCTCCTTCCAAATGGGGGGAGCTGTGCATTAGTTTCTACATTCACGCTGTGAGGTACAGACAGCGTAATTCCCCGTGAGCACGCCACAGACTATTACTTTGATTACTCTTTTAACTATCTTCGCTGTGCAAGTCCTTCTCTCATTCCTTTGGATCTCAATGATTTTGCACAGTGGTGCAGGGAGGGGGCGGGGCCTCTGGTGATTTGCCGGTTCCTTTTTTTCCTTTTAAAAAACATTTGTGGGAGGGGGCTACGTAGCCCCCTTCCCTTGGCCACTTTTGGCCCCGGAGACAACATCCCAGGGGACCTTGCACTCTATTTTTTTTAATTATGTAGAGGGGGACCGAGTGGCCCCCTCCAAAGGCCAATTATGGCTGCAGGGACCCCATTCCAGGGGCCTGGACATCTGTTTTATTTTTTTTATTCTTTCTGAGGGGGGCAGCGTGGCCCTTTCCTCAGGCAAATTATGTCCCTGGGACCCCATACCTATTCGAGCTCGGCGGTGATGGGTAGGTGACTTTGCACGGACGCGGGTAACTAGAGCCAGCACTATAGGCAAACCCCGTTTGTACCGACCCGCCGACAACTCAGGTGGCAATTAGTCCAAGACCTTTAGGCATAGGTTTATCCCCTGAGGTAAAGCCCTTGAGGTAATTCACATGAGACACATGAAATGAGCATGGTTTCCTTTTTATCCCTTTTATAACTTTTTCACCTTCACTAGGTCCTGAAGAATCGCGGGAACTTCCCATGCGAGAAACATGTTGACCGGCCCTCACTTTAGTCTCGTTTAGGGTTACGCTACCTAACCTGCCGTCACCCAGCGAGCTATTTCCACTTTTTAACTGCAGTAGGGGGACCCCCAGAATAAAGTGGTTCCCGGCACCCCCTGCTACATTTTAATTCACTCTTCTTCATCAGGATACTGATTGCCCTGGCCCACATACCCGCACTTCACCAATAGGCTGTTGGACAAAAAGATCTCCGCCAAAGAGCCCCTCTCTGAGGTGAGCCCGTCGGGGATTGCACCGCCTCCCCGACGAGGAGCAAACGCCTATGATGAAGCATGACACCCTTTTGGGTGTGTGAGGCAAACACGTCCAACATAATGGATGCCCAAAGGTGTAAAATACACACCTTCGGTTGAGCCAATCTGTTTAATCTATTTTAGGAACATTTCAGCAACCCTCTTTGTTGAAACGTGTAGGCTACACGGGCACAAGCTGATACTGGACCTTCCTCCCTTTCTTTGGGTGGTAATTGGTGCCCGTCTGATCGACTGATCCTTCTCCCTCTTTTTTGACGACCCCATGCCCCGTTCCAGACTGCCTTTTTTTTATTTAAATGGGAGAGGGGCCATGTGGCCCCCCTCTCAGGCCACTCCTGGCCCCGGGGACCCCATCCCCGGTGTCCGACCTCTCCATTGGGGACTATGGGGGGGACCTGCTCTCGCTTCCAAAATCCAAACCGGTATTTGCTATGACAGGGTAGGAGCCGCACGGCACTCGTCCTGCCATAGCAAACAGCAGTGTCCCGGGGTGGACACCCTGGGACACTGCAGGAGCCGGCCTTGGGGGATGGCGGTCCCCAGGGCCACGGAGGGCTCCAGGAGGGCCCGCTCAGCCCCCCTCCCAACCATTGCAAAGCCCCGGGGAGGTGGTGGTCCCTGGGGCTCTGGGGTCCATAAAGAATCCCTGCATTTACATTTTTAGTGCCCCGGGGAGGTGGTTGTCCCTGGGGCATGTGGGGAGGCTCAAGCTTCCCCCCACACAGATTATTTTATACAAAATTGAGCCCCAGGGAGGTGGCAGTCCCCGGGGCCGAAAAATTGTTTCACTCCACAAAACTGTATAATTTATACTATTAGGTATTATATGCATTTCCTGTAATTTGTTTGTATATACTTTAACTTTATTGATTCTTGAAGCAGACCAGCATAAGTATGTTTTTCAAGTCTATTATCATGATCGTAATGAGCACTTGTTTCTTTAAAAGAAAGTGAAAAGGCACTGAACCTTGCCCGGGAGAAAGGAGTGACGCAACTCTGAAACGCGTCGGGACCTAGTTTTGCAATAAACACGTTTTGTTATTGAGGCCACGGCTCAAGTGTTTTTCTTGCCAAAAGAACATCTATCACTGGATTCTATGTGGATATTGGAGGGGTGGTTACCCTACCGTGTTGCCCGGCTTCTAGAAAATGTTTGTGTTCATACAATGTGTGTATTTACACACAAAAAAACATTCACAGACAAAATAAGCATTGGCAAACCAAAACTTTCAGGAGCTGGCACTTGACTTAGTGGTTTTGCCAATGCTTGTTTATTTTCAGCTTGTGCACTTACCACAAGCTAGGAACTGGTATTAAGTTCCTAACCAGAAATGGAATAGGTCTAATCAACTCTTATAAGGAAATAGTAATTAAAACTGTGCCAATATTGTTTGTAAACGTTTTATCTGCACCACCCATGTTTAAATAGTTCAGTGATGCATTATTCAGTGCAGTTTTGTCTTTTAGTCTAAAATACAAAGGGCTCTACCCATAGCTCAAAGAATTTCCTCTGTTGCTCATCTTTCAAATAAAGAGACTATATTAGTCTAACATAATGGTCTCAGTCAGGAAAGAGACATAAATTAACTGGCCTTGGTAATGATGAATAACACAGGCAATAAAATAATGCTCATTCCAGAAAGAAAAAAGGCACCTCCTAATTTGTATTAAAAGATAATTTTGTACAGGGTATTTAAAGAACATTTACTTTTGATTTCTTTTACCGCTCAAAGGAGAGCACTGTTTTTATGATTTTATTTGTCAGCCAGCAGCTATTGTTCTGAAACCAAGCCCATATTCGTTTTAGGTCTGACTATAGACAGCTTCATTTCATTAACTACCTCATGTCATCAGTTCTTCAAATAAGCACAATGAGAAGTACAGAGAGTGAATGGGTTTTGGTTTAGCCCCCTTAAGCCATTAGCTTTTGTGTGCTGTCCATGGTTTACTATTCCTGGAATGGACTGCCCATTAAGGCTATGGCATTTCATGGAAGGGTATATTTTCCCACTTCTGCTCCCATTAAGGTTTGGTTATGGGACATTAATCAGTCCTTTTGTTAGGCTACAACTGCAAAATTGTGTGTAATTAGTACTAGATGCAAGATTGTGTGTTTTTGATGTATTAACTTTCCTGAAATTATGATATTTGAATTGTTTATTTTTTACTTTTTAGTTTAGGCATTGTGAGCTCTATGGAAGCCTTATTCAATAAAAGTAATTATAAAGACACACAGCTATTCACTAATCACCCTTAGTTTTTTTTTTTTTACTTTGCTCCGATAATAACATGATGTTGGATTGACAGCTTTTTTTGTTAATTAACCTTGGCTTCATGATGGGGATGAAGCTGTCACCTGTCACACCTGCACTTCAGAGACACTGCCTCATCTCACAAATGACTTCACACTAGCCTATTAGGCTTGCAATACTCCTGGACCCGTGGATACTACAGAAGAAGGACTGCCCTGCTTCCAGAAGACTACTCTGTTGCTGGAGATCTGCCCTGGTGTCTGAGAAGGATGTCTGAATCGGCACCCTTCATCTCAGCCTGAAGTGTCTTCAATGGTCAGCTGACTGACCTCCAATTCTCGGAGACACAACAAGCTCTAGAGACTTCTCTACAACTGCCCAGCTCACCTGCTGTACTGAACCTATCAATCAAACACACAGCCCTACTGCCTGAAAGTAATTTTATAAGATGCTTAACGTCAAATGGGAAAATAAGTCATCAAACAGTGTGCAAAACAAGGTACAAAATGCATCAATACACCATGTAGCGACTTATTTTTGGGTCTGGATGCCCTGAGTTTATTTTATGAATCAATAATATAGAGAAAAAACAAAAAGACATAAACACATATTAAAACATAGATGCTGAGACAAATTGTAGGTAAACAATTACACATGCGCTAGATGCCCAGGCGTAGGCAAAACCACAGAAGATACATCATACAATCCAACTAAACCATGCACTCCATTCAAAGCTGCACACCTCACTCGCTCATCACACTGAAAGAAAAGACCACAACCCATCCAACACAATGACCGTATCAAAAAATGGTCCAACATATAGTGCAAATAAGTTCATACAAGAACTATTCCTGTTGCTTTGTTATTGACATTTTCAACAGTTAAACAATTTATGTCCAATCAATAGTTAAGAAAGATTAATTAGGGGGAAATAGTGCCAATCAGCTAGGGACATGTGCATGTCCCAAGCTGATTGGCACTATTTTCCCACAACAGTTATTATCTCATATTTTAGTTTTGTCTGTATCAAAGATATAAAATATGCATTAACTATTGATAAGATAAAAAACCGAGTGAGGTGTGCGGCTTTGAATGGAGTGCATGGTTTTGTTGGATTGTATGGTGTATCTTTTGTTGTTTTGCCTACGCCTGGGCATCTAGAGCTTGTGTAATTGTTTACCTAAAATTTATAGTAGGGCTGTGTTTGATTGATAGTGACTTTTTCCCCGATTCCCCTGCCTAGGTATCTGTTTAGGGGCCCCCTTATGTGTGTTTTTTTTACTTTCAGCTGTACTCAATCTCCCTGGACATGGATCTGGACCTGCCTATCCCCTGCTGGAGTGTGCTCTTGATCCCAATGAGGTGACCCTCAGATCCTGGACTGTTGGTGTGGCATCAGTTCAGGCGCGCAACACCCATTGGGCTCACCGGGCTTCAGCCCCCCCGTCGCCTCCTCTGCCCGGGCTAAGATGACACACACTGAAACGATGCAAGAAGGCTGCGCATCCGATCCGAGAACATGATTTTTTTAATGCTTTCTGAGAGGCCCAGCAGCCCGAGCCAGACAGCCAGCCTCTGAACAGTTTCAGCGAGTGAACCCCCCTGCTCTGACCTCTTGTTTTCCTTTAGAGTGGCGCAGAGGTGAAATCCTTGCCTGAAGGCAGGGATTTCACCTAAGCACTTGATGGGTTGTGAGCATGGGGTGTGAAGATGTGCACAGCAGGGGGAAGGCATGGCCAGTTAAGGTGATGCTTTTCCTTTGTAAAGGAATTTCTGCTGCATCTTAGCCCAGGGTGTGCTGTCTGTGCACTTGTATAGATGTGTATTCCATACAAGTGCACAGACAGCAAACCCTGGGCTATGACGCCAGCAGGAATTAATTTACAAAGGAAAAGCTTCACCTGCACTGGCCATCCCTGTCCCCCTGCTGTCTGTGCATTTGACCCACATTGATCTACACAGTGAGACCTTCGGGAGGGGCTGGATGCCAGGACACAGTGCTGCTGATCAGCCAGACTCCACAGTATAGTATCAGAAGAGCAGGCAGCAGTTTTTCTGTGTAAGTTCCAGTAACTTTAATGCATTTTTCAGCACAGCATTACCTACTGCCTGCATATCTAGGTACTGTGAATGTTGTTCTTGACTTACATACATAGAAACGTCAAATAGGAAAGTCCCCTCCAAATATGCAAATGTAGTGTAAGTTTGTAGTGTTCATTTTTTTTTGGGGTGCTAGTGGGTAATTTTAGAGTTCAGGGTGGGTGTGGGTTTTAGGGTGTCAGGTGGCAATTTTAGGGTTCAGGGTGGGTATGGGTTATGGGGTGCCAGCGGGGAATTTATGGTTCAGGGTGGGTATGGGTTATGGGGTGCCGGGGGAGAATTTATGGTTCAGCATGGGTATGAGGTTTGGGGTGCCAGGGGTAATTTTAAGGTACAGGGTGGGTGTGGGTTTTGGGGTGCCATGGGATTAATTTTAGGGTTCAGCGTGGGTATGTGTTTTATAGTGCCAGGGGTAATTTTAGGGTTTAGGGCAGGTGTGGGTTTGGGATGTCAGGGGGCTATTTTAGGGTTCAGGGTGGGAATGGGTTATGGGGTGCCAGATGGGAATTTATGGTTCAGCATGGGTATGGGTTTTGGGGTGCCTGGGGTAATTTTAAGGTTCAGGGTGGGTTTGGGGGGCAAGGGGGGAATTTATGGTTCAGCATGGGTATGGTTTCTGGGGTGCCAGGGGTAATTTAAGGTTCAGGGCGGGTATGGGTTTTGGGGTTCCAGGGGGGTGATTTTAGGGTTCAGGGTGGTATTGGGTTTTGGGGTGCCAGGGGGTAATTTTAGGGTGTGGGGTGGGTATGGGTTTTGGGGTGCCGGGGAGGGATAATTTTAGGGATAGGATGGGTATGGGTTTTGGGGTGCCAGGGGTAATTATAGATTTCAGGGCGGGTATGGGTTTTAGGGTGTGAGGGGGTTAATTTTAGGGTTCAGCGTGGGTATGTGTTTTGGTGTGCCAGGGGTCATTTTAAGATTCAGGGTGAGTATGGGTTTTGGGGGGCAATGCATCAAAATAACAAAAATGTGTGCTTTAATTGCTGTCCAGTTTCAAATGCAGAATTCACCACATTTTTTTCTCAGCTTGACCTGAGCATTAACCGATCCTAATTATCTGCCATTTTAGCTCCGCCCCATTGATTTACATTAGCCACGCCCCTTCATCTGCCATGTTAGCCCCCCCCCCCGAAATTAAGACCTAGTTGCGCCCCTGCATCAGTTGACCTCCCACTAAAAAAGGAGATATCCTGATGTTATGGGCTTTTCGAGACCACAAACCAGTCTATTCAAACTAGGAGCTTGCTGACCGCCAACATGAAGCCTTGCTGAACCTGACTCATTTTGGTATAGCGGCTGCCAGTGACAAGTGGGCAAAGCAAGCTCTGCAGTTCCTGCTACAGCATCTACAGCCCATGGCGACCACCAAATGAAGCTTCAGCAATGGCCATCCACAATGCCCATCAGGATCTCCCTGCTACAGCAACGACTACCCGCAACACCTGGCCTGCTCTTCAAGCTATAGTAACAACCCTCTGCAATTTATGCCTTTACCCCTCCTAGTTTCCAACCCTGCTTTTGTTGGTTTTAGGACTCTGCACACTTTACTATTGCTAACCAGGGCAAAAAGTGCTTGAGCCCTCTCCTTCGAACATGATAACATTGACTTGTACCCAATTGGCACGTTTAAATTCCTTGTAAGTCCATAGTAAAGGGCTTTACATAAAATAATACTAGTGGACATGCAGCAATAAATTAAATATTACCAGTAGGCCTGCAGCACTTATTGTTCCACCCACTCAAGTAGCTTTTTTAAACATGTCTCAGGCCTGCCATTGCACGTCTTAGTAATGAAAACCTCTCAAATTAGTTTTTCTCAATTGCAAGGCCTAGCTCTCCGATAGGATAAAATCTGGGTACCTTATTATGTTTATTATGTGATTGTTTTTGGTTGGGAGATGGTGGGATTGTCATGTTTTGTGTCTGAGGAATTATAATGTAAAACTCTCTTTGATAGTAACGTCAGGCATTTGTTGGCTGCAATCTGTTCCCCGGTCACATGACTAGGTTTAGTAGGCAGTGGGTCTTTGCGGATTCCTCCCTAACAATCACACAACAGAGTGCCTGGATGTTGGACAGATGACTCATCTTGAGTTGATGAGGGGGGCAGAACTGTCACTTAACACCTGCACTGCCTCAGCTCACACACAGAGGACTTGACATTAGCCTATTGTGTCTGCAGGCAGAATGGGACCACCAGAGGGAGTCAGGAAACAAAGATTAAAAACACTCTAGAAACTTGATAAAAGCAACCTAATCATAGAGAAGTAAGCACACATGTTCCATGTCTAGAAGTTGCTATAATAGTCTAGGCAGTTAATGGTTGGTACTACTTTACTGATCTACTTTAAGTTCCTCACTCATTTTCAACACCTTCGCGATTTTAGTATCTATATCTATGATATACTGAGATTCTAAACTTCTATGCATCATTTCTATATTGCAACCACAGGCATTGTACTCTACACAATAAACTGCAAAATACCATAGCAGTTGCTAATCGTTCTCATGATATTCAGGAAAATTATGTGCTACTGGATACAACTTATCTTGATTTGTAATGTTTTTGAGATGTTTGAGCACTCTCTTCTTTACTGGATGGATATTGCTGCTCACATACCATGTCTCATATGGGCATATGAGAATATACACAACAAAATCAGAATTCCTTTTTAGATATTTCAAATTCTCTTTCTCCTTTTGCTGCCAGGCTACTTTGCAACTTTTTACATTTGCACTGTTTTTGCATGCCTTGCATCGTCGACATTTGAAAAAAAATTCACAGGTGACATCTTGCTACATGCACTTCTTTCTCAAATATCATTTTTGCTTAACTTAGCTTTGAATGATTTATTCATCCTCATTGCAATAATAGGATAACTTCCTATTTAATCTTTTATATCTTTCTCTGTTCACAGAATTTGCCAATGTTTGTTCAAACTTTTTCTGTTCTCTGGGGTCTCCTTGCTGAAAGTGGTATTGAACCTGATTTTGCTTTGTTCCTTCTATTGCCTATTTCTGGCTGTTAACAAGTCTTTCCTATCAACTTTCAGGACTTTGTCAAGGGCTGAATTCAAACAATCATTTTGATACCCTCCTCTTTCTGTAAATCTCCTCAACATTTCATTACATTCTCTGAATTTGATCTCCTCTGAAATGTAGTTCCGTCTTGCCCGTAACAACTCATTATAAGGAATGCTTCTTATGGTGGCCACTCTAGACTTGAAGGATACTATTACCAACTGTACCTTAACTCCATAAGATGGCCCCTATATTGTTTTGGGTATAAGACGTCTGTACAGTTTACCCCTTTAACTAGACCTCTGTGCAGTTTAATCGTTTAGCCAGCAATAAAGTGTCTGTGCTCCCCCTTTAAACATGGTTGAATTTACATATTCCAAATTGGTATGTTTAGCTTACATGTAATTCCCTAATGTATGGTAAGACAAATGTATCCAGTGCCTTTAAGTAGAATTGCACTAGTGTAACTGCAAGACCTATTGTGCAGAAACTACAGTGATAATGGGCCTTTTCTTACAGCATTATCCACTAAACCATGCCGCATGATTTGTTCCTCTCCTGCCTCATAATTCCAGCTGCCCTGGTCCTAAGGCTGGTCTCAGGTTCAAGCTAAAGGGACACAACCAGCTACAAGAGGGCTTTTCCTGCAACTACAGAGCTGACCAGTAGCATGACACCTTGTGAGTCTCTAAATGCCTCCCCCGATGTCCTGTGACCTTTAAAAGTAGATGCCTATGGTATATCAGGACGCAAGGAGCTAAAGTCAGAAGGCAAAATCTTTGATCAGGATGAACATGCTTGGTGTATCCGACCTGCACTTCATCATTGTCAGCGTCAAATTAGTTCTAAGTTCCAGTTAAACATGACTATTGACTATCATTGGTACTGTCTGCTTCTTGCAGCTACAACTACTTAAAAAACATTTAAAATCGTGTATCCGGTTCCATTGTTGGATTTTTGTTATATTAGTGTCATTTTGCTTGGGGGCGTGGCTAAGCACGCAACTGGTATGGACACCTTTGAGTAGAGCTCCGCTCTGAGCTCCCCTTCCCGGCGCAATTATCCGTCAAAATACCTGCTGCAGCAGACCGGAAAACACGGGCGCAACCGCAGGACACCACGGACGTGTGCCACTCCGATTTTGGCAGTGATCAGTAGAACCGGACAGCACCGGGGTCTTCGGGACGAGATAGCCGAGCGGGTCGACGCCAAGCCGGGCGCTACCGCAGGAGGGACCGTGGCTTTGGTGGGAGAGCTAGGCCCGGAAGTGCGGCCTACGACCTGGCACAACGGCGCCGGCGGAAGCGATCGGAACCGCCCGTGGCATGAACTGGGGCTGACTTGAGGAGCACGGAGGGTGCCGAATTCCCCACGCTGCCACCCACAAGACCAGCACTGGAGGAGAGCATGAGTGCAGGAAGCCCCCGTGAGGTAACACAGTGCTCGAGCCGGCGCATTGTAGACTGGTGCAGAGTGCAGCTGGGTGATCGGGACCGGGCCCGAACTCGGAGCCGGAGACCCTTGATGCCCTGGACTGGAAACCAGGCCACGACATCTGCGCCAGGGAACAACGTGGTTGTGGAGACCGGGAGCCGTGACTCCACGGACGCTGGCGGCCTCGGCCTAGAGTCCCTGAGGCACCACCCTGAGATCACGTGGTAGTGAACAGCACACAGGTAGGAGAAGTGATGGCCGAGGAGAGCGGGTACGACTCCTACTGCCACGGAGACACTGCGGTAGCAGCCCACAGACAACGGGGAATTTGAGAAGTGACTAGTGCTGCATACATCAGGATGGGTGCAGGAGTGGGCGGTGCATAGTGCCCCATTGCCTTGCGGAACGCACCGGAGGACTACTTGTGGAGGGCACTGGGAGCCGCCTGACCCGACGACACGGTCACACACGCACTTACCAGACGGGCGGTATTGGCCACGGCCTAGGGAGTCTGCGCAAGCGGATTAGAAGGAGAGACGCAACTCACTGTCGACTGCACAGTGCGCTGCCCACTGTAGCGGGGGTTGATTGACCGATACTGGAGCTGGGATGTCCCTGAACACTACTCTGTGGGCGGTGAGCAGCCCGGCGCTGTCCTAGAGTGCTGATACAACATCGGGCGGAGGCCGCTGTCCAAGAGCCAACAACTGAGCACGTGCTTGCGCCAATCCACTGGCCTGTGAGTGCGCCCCTACCGCTACCACTGACAATGTGCTAATGTCAGAGGGGACCAGAGCCCGGACTGGGACCGGGAGCGTGCAACCTAGGGGCAAGATGGATAAGAACGGGAAGAACGCAGAGCCGGCCAGACAGCGGCCAAGCTTGACACCTTGCTGGCTGCCATGGAGAGGCCAGAAGAATCCATCCAGCTTACTCACACCTTCCTAGCGACCAAAATCGATAGTGTCGCCATTGACCTTACTCACCTGAGAGCTGACCATAAGAAGCTAGTGGATCGCACCACATCCCTGGAGAGCGACATGAAGGAGCTGCGACCCCAGGTCACCCAAACAGATAAACAAGTACAATACCTCCTAAACAGGGTGGAGTTCCTAGAAGACCGTGCAGAGGATGCAGAAGGGAGGGCAGGGAGGAACAACGTGCGAATCGTAGGTGTGCCGGAAAGATGGGAAGGAAGGAACCCAGAGGAGCACATGGAAAAATGGTTGAGAGACATTCTCCCGGAGGGGTCACTTTCACCATACTTTGTGATAGAGCATGCGCACCGAGTTCCGACAAGGCCGCTACCAATGGTGACCGAAGACGACACAGAAACAGGCAGAAACCACCGGGTGGAGCACGGGAGGCGTCGGGCGCGACCCCCCCAGTGGAGATCACACAGCGAGAGAAACAGGACGCCCTTCACATGGTAATGGAACTCAGCCAATCTCCTGTACTGAGCGAGGTGGCGGACGGCAGCCCTCGGAACCTCCCCAGCGACGACGAAGCTATCTACGGACTAACAGACTCCCAGACCTCGGAGGAGCGACCTGATGTCACACCGTAGACGGCGGATCTGATTCACTGATTGCGCTGGGAACACACTGTCCTTGAAGTACTCATCGGGAAATGCTTGAGGGATTGAGCGGATCTGGAACTGGCCTGATCGCGACGACCCGGACGTCTGGAGCACACTCCCCTACCCGGAGTGGCTCGTGACCCTGCTGTACATGGTGAGAAATATGCTCGCCAGCGATCTGACCAATGGGAGACTTGTTCTGGGGGCGGAGCAATGACGGCCTAACCGCAAGGACCCTTGTGGCGGTGGGCCATGTATAATTGGGACACTGGAGTTGCACCGGCCCGCCTGGCTGTAGTTTGACTGGGACACGTAATGTATGGTGTTTACTGCATATGTATCCATTTATTTGCTCTTTTGAAAATGGTCTAGCCTAGTTTGCAAATCCCGGGAGGGGTGGGGCCCTCATACTACAGACTTAATCATTCAGATACAGTTATAGTGCTCAACGCACAGCAACCCCCTTAGCTTTAAACTTTGTTTCTCTCCTTGAAAGTATGGACGGGGCATGTTTGGCAACCGACCTTTCGGTATTTTTCATGTATATAGACTTCCACGGTTTATCGTTTTGCCTGAAATGTTCTTCCTGACTCTTTTTATTCCTGTGTTGTGGTATGTGGGAGCGACTGTGCCTCCGAGATGTCCCTGCGGGGGTGTTTCCATGTTGCCACTCTTGTGGTTAACCGAGGTGTGGTGGAGAGGTCGGGGCGAAGGGTATGCTACAGATTTACAATGTCTACTGTAAAGATTTGTACGTGGAACGTGAGGGGCATGCACACGCCGTCCCGCCGTTATCAGATTTACTCTTACCTCAAACGTCACCACATCCAGATAGCTCTTTTGCACGAGACACATCTCAATGAGGAGGAGACTTGTGTCTTACACCGCAGGTGGCGGGGGCAGCTTTATGCCACAAAATACTCCTCATATGCCAGAGGGACCTTGGTGTGGGCGAGACCGGGCACCCCTTTGACAGTGACTGACACACACATAGACCCGGAGGGGAGGTTTGTCATAGTGAACGGCAGACTAGATGGGAGGTTGATGGTCCTGGCCTCGTTATATGCTCCTAACACAGACCAAGCAAACTTTTTTGTACGCTTATCAGACATCTTGGCGCCTTGGCAAGGGGATCCCATGGGTACTGGGTGGAGACTACAACTGTGTTCTCGATCTGACACTGGACCGGTCCCTTCCTCCACCGTCAAGCACACAGACGCAGACCGCCGCGAAGGCCTTGCAGAATTGGTCTACACAATGGGACATGCAGGACGCATGGCGCAGCCGCAACCCACACACCAGGGTATACTCACACTTTTCAGGGGCACATTCCTTACACGTACGCCTGGACAGGTACATGGTCACTAGTGAGATGCTTCCGCACGTTACAGACACATATTACATAGGACACACACATTCGGATCACAACCCGCATATAATAGACCTGACATGGAGACAACCGCACCCTCCGGTGCCTACTTGGAGATTAAAGCCAGATTTGCTCCTAGACGGCCTTTTCAGACATTCCATATGCACACAAACAGCACAGTACTTCAAGGAAAACACAGGCGCAGCGTCTACCTCTCAAATAGAGTGGGACGCTTTCAAAGTGGTGCTTAGAGGGCACTGCATGGGCACGCAGGCTAATTCTAGGCAACAGGTAGAGAGAGATCTGGCACGCATAGAGACAGAACTGCTGCAGGGAGAACAGGAAGCGGCTGAGGGCGAAGACGCAAGGCTACTAGAGGCGCAAACTGAACATGAGAGGTTACTAGACAGGCTGCGACACCTTAATTACATGGCCCACTCAGCCTGCACACATCACACAGGAGATAAACCTGGCAAATTACTAGCCTGGCTGATCAGTCGGGAAGATCACACGGCCCCTGTAACGGCGATACAAACTCCCAATGGTGCAGTGGTGTACACACAGGAAGAGATACATGAGGCCTTTGTGGTGCACTACCGTGCGCTATACGAATCGTGGTTACAAACACCCCTATCAGACATTGCTGACTACCTCGGTGCTATTACGCTGCCTGAGTTAACCGACGACCAGCGGGATGACTTAGGTATGCCGCTTACACCAGACGAGTTGTGCGAGGTTCTTTTCGACCTCTCGAATGACAAGGCCCCTGGCCCGGATGGGCTGCCAGCCGAGTACTACAAAGCATGCTCTGACATACTGATACCCGAACTACTCCAGGCGTACTCTGCAGCTCTAGAGGACTCGTCCCTGCCCCAGTCAATGAATGAGGCAAACCTGGTGTCTCTCCTCAAGCCGGGCAGAGATGGCACGCGTCTTGGCTCATACCGACCTCTGGCGCTTTTAAATACGGACTACAAGATACTAGCATCAACACTGGCCCAACGATTAGCACCACTTGTACCCAATCTTGTGCATGGGGATCAGAATGGCTTTGTGCCCACAAGGAGCAACTCACAAAACATAAGGAGGTTGTTTTGGGTGCAGACATATGCAGTGCGACAGCGGCCGTGGTCGGGGTGCTTGGTTCTGGATCTGGAGAAACCCTTTGATTCGGTGGAATGGCCCTATTTACTGGCGACACGACGTAAATTTAATCTAGGCGATGACTACATGGAACTGGTCGGCCTACTGTATCGAAGGCCCGAGGTACGAGTCCGCACGGGCAAGTTGCTGTCCGCTACCATCAAGGTCAGACGCGGTACCAGGCAGGGATGCCCGTTGTCCCCGTTGCTTTTTTCATTGACGATGGAGCCCCTCGCAGAATTACTGAGAGGCAGGGGCGCGGACTGGGGAATCCCGTTAGCAGATAAAATACACACAGTCTCGCTTTATGCAGACAACCTGCTCCTGTACGTCAGGGACCTGACCCTCCTACCGCCGGAGTTATCGGACATCTTCCGAACTTTTGAGGAATGTCAGGACTCAAAGCGAATTGGGCAAGTCGGGGGTGTATTCGTTCAGCCCTGATACCCCAGAGCCCGAGATTAGGATCAGCGATGTGAGACTTGCCTGGTACCCCACCACGTTTCGATATCTGGGAGTGCATATTTATAGAACCTTACCTGAAGTGCTGAATGGCAACCTGACACGGGCCATCACGTCCATACGTTCGCAAATCTCCTTTTGGAAGACCCTCCCGCTCAACGTGCCAAGCAGAGTAACGCTAGTGAAAATTGATTGTGCTGCCAAGATTGCTATATTACTATGCCAACATCCCGGCCTATGTTCCGACCTGTATATTCAGGGAGTTAGAAACCATGACCAGGGATCTTATTTGGAACGCAGGGAGACCCCGAGTGGCGCTGAGGAAACCATACGCCCCTGCAGACGCCTGGGACCTCGCGGTACCCGACCAGGAGCTCTATTACCTGGCAGCACAGTTGCAGGGGGTAGAGGCCTGGCTAAGTGGTAGAAATCTGGACGATACGGTTACGGATACAGATGTGCTGTCCCCTACCCAAATACACACGATGTTCCACCCTCTAGCAAAGACGGCACGCCAACCGCAGCTACACATCATAGTGGCACGCAAATGTTACTCCCAAAGCCTCCGGCTCACAAAGGCGCTAAAGCTGTATGCCCCGACGCTCCCACTCTTGGGTACTCCCGGGGCCACAGGTGTGGTGACGGAGGCGGCAATGGAGCAGTGGACACGGTCGGGAGTGGACACTATGGCGGATCTGTACGCAGATGGCGCCTTGATCCCTTTCGCAACACTCGCCGAGGACACGGGACTGCCTGCCGGGCAGTTTTTACAACATGCATCCATAATACGAGCATACACGCAGGTATGGGGAAGCATTGCGGAGGAGCAACCTACACACCAGCTTGTGCAATACCTACACGTCATGGGGAATGGCTCACACGTGATCCATTGGTAAGCACAGGCTCTGCTGTCACACACGCAACTCACTCTACAGCCGCTGCGTGATAAGTGGGCGATGGACAGAGGGAGGGAGGGAGTGGACTGACAAAGAGTGGACAATGGTATTAGAAGGCCCCAAATACATTCCCCGCAATGCTCGCTTTAAACTTATACAGTTTTATATATTGCATAAGGCATACCTTTTGCCAGATAAGATCAATCAGTACTTTCCAGGCACTTCTGCGGGGTGTCCGAGATGCGCTCTGATTGGGGCAGGTCTCCTACACATGCTCTGCCCAAGGATACAGACATACTGGCAGGCGGTGCTGTCGCTATTAGAGACTGGCACTGCCATGAAAGTACCGCGTACGTGGGAGGCATGTTTATTAGGCCTATATAAGAGAACGAAACACAACAAAGTCCCCTCCCGCTTCTGGGACCTAGGCCTCATTACGGCTAGGAGACTCCTTACTAAACATTGGAAACGCAAAGAATCACCGCTCGCTGAGCATTGGCGCGCCTCATTTGACAACTGGGTGAGGGCAGAGAGCATTACTCTCCACAGAGAAGAGACAGCGGGACTTAGGAAATTCCCCATAGCGCACCTTTGGGATGAGATACTATGCTCCTTCCACCGAGACTCAGGGAATTCCCCCGACCAATCTCCCCCAGACACAGCCGCGACATAACGTGTTGTGCTGAGGCAACAACACATGGATACCGAGGCCCTATTGTGTACAGCCACGACGCACCAGCTCCAGAGTGCCCGCAACCCACTCACACGAGCACTAAACCCCGCGTGACCATGCACACAGCGGATCTACACGCCCCGCCCTGCCGCGACTCGCCTAACGACCACCGAGTTGACTGTCCATTGACAGACATGCTGGAATTGACAAACCGTCACTCCCCGCTCCTATTTAGCTAGCACGCTCTCACCATATCGCACAACACACACTTCCAAGTTGACTCCCCCCCTTTTTTGATTTTCCCCTTTTCTTTTTCCCTTGTTCCTTTGACTATATTACCAGTTCTTGGTTCTGAGGGTTAAGACGGCTCCACTGACAGATACACTGGTCAGGCAGTCAGAGATAAGCCCACATGTCTAATGCAACACTGTTACACTCAACCACGCCTACAATGTAATATGCATACATTGGATGACCCGAGAGGGGGGATGCACGCTAGTGACTCAGACACAACAACGGACACACTGGGCAGACAGACTTTAGCCACGAGATAAGAAGGCAACGGGCCTCATGTCGTCCCCGAGACGCGAAGACGATATACTTGTCTCGCCGCCCGAGTTCGCGGCTATCACTGCGCAGACACACAAGACCGAGACACCGGGGTTGTGTCACATTCCGTGGGATGGCTCCTTCCAATGGTATATGGATGGTACCGATCATTGGGAGTAGAGACCATGACATTTGGTACACCACAAGACCACTGTGACCAACCCTACGCCAATTTACCCTTTCTCACATGATATGACAACGGTAACATCCTGAGTACAGTGGTATCATGTGATTGTTGTATAGACTTGTGGAGATAACATGCATGGTTATGGCTTGAGTCAATAAATGATGTTGTATTCATGTTTTTGTAAAACCAATAAAACATATTCAAAGAAAAAAAAAATCAAAAGTCAGCTTACGGTCAAAAAAAAAATAATTGTGTTATTTTGCTTATCAAATTTTACTTTCTTTTTCTAATTTGATTTGGCATTTTCATTGCTTTGCATTGGGACTTTATTACTGTGTTGGTAGTGTATGAATACCTTACACATTTCCCTAAATTAAGCCTGTTCTGTCTGTTCCATAACTACCAGAGGTTGGATCTTTGGTTACTTTAGAGAATTTTCTGACAAGGGTTGTAAATATTCACACCCCAAATAATATTCCAATTTCTTACATCAGTATATAAAAACCGCAAGGACTCAAGGGTATTTCTAAGGGAATACTGCAATATAAATATAATATCTTGGCTAATACATTCATCTTGGTGATGTTACCTCTCCCAATTATAGAGAATTGAAGTCTCCCCCATCTTTCTAAGGATTGCTTAATTTGTTGCATTATCTTATCCCAATTAACATCCACTATCTCTTGTATATGTGATTTGATTGTAATTCCTAGATATGTAACTTCAGAAGTTACCCTGTAATCATTAAATTGAACGCTATCTGTACAGAGCACCTACTGAGTGAGGTATATTTGAAACAATAAATGGTTTAATATGTGGTGACTCTAATAGTTTAATTAAGAATGGATTATTAAATAAAGCAAAAAGAAGTGGAGAGCATGGACACCCCTGGCGTGTACCTCATGTAATGACTATCCTTTCCGATTTTCGGCCCATTACTACCACTCTCGCGTTAGGTGAGCAGTAAAGTACCTTAATAGCTCTCAGAAAATTTTTACCAAATCCCATTCTATTCATTACTTCCCATAAATATGTCCATTCTACACGATCAAACGCTCTCTAGGCGTCAAGTATTATCAACGCCAAATCTCTTCTCTCAATTTCTGCGATATCTATCAGGGTAATCACCCTATTAACATGTGCTACAGTTCCTCTGTTTGGGATAAACCTATGCAAAATCAGTGATACTGAAGGGGTTATGACCTTAGACATATGGTTTGCAAGCATCTTTGAATAAATCTTGCTATCGCAATTCAGTAAAGATATGGGTCGATATGAAGCAGGTTGTTCTGGGGGTTTTCCTTTTTTAGCAAAAACAACAATTGAAGCATTATCCCATTCAAACCTTCAAACCTTATGTACTAAATTTTTATGGGCACCCGGAAAAACTAAGCGAGCTATGAAATGGTTGACTCTCCCAATAGAAAGAGGTGGGCGTGGGATCCCGGACTTTGTGTTTTATTATTATGTTTGTTTTCTACAAAGAATGAGAATTATGTTGACAGGAGAGCCAATTGAGGACCCTGCAGAGTCTCTGTCAATATTCTATCTATTATTGGGGGAGCATGCAAAGGGATGTTTGCTAAAAGAGTTGGAAGGGAATTACTACAAGCACACCCGGTTTAAGGTGATAGATTCTGCATATAAAGTGTGGAGAAGAGTAGCGAAGATCATGAAGTTAGAGAAAATTATATATCATACTCCTCTTTTAGCGGAGAAGATACTTCCATCGATATTTTGGGACAATGTAGCGAAGGAATGGAGTAAGAAAGGAGTGGTTAGAATTGGAGATCTATATGAGGCGGATGGAATATTTAGATCTTTTTCTGACATGGGTAGTAAATATCAGATACCTCAATCTTCTTTTTTCAAATATCTCCAACTCAGAGATTTTTGCTTAAAGAAATTAATTAGACCCTCTCCTAATAAATTAATAGAGGCAATTCAATAAAAGAAAAAGATTGGATTGATATATCGGTTATTGTTGGAATATAAACCTGATGATTTGAACAAATATAATACATACTGGCAGAATCAGTTGGAGGAAACTGACCTGAACATTGTAGATACTATTTAGATGGCTAAAGATATCTGCCTGTCAGCCAATTTGAAAGCTCAGGTATATAAGACTATATTTAGACTATATTATACTCCTAAACGAATGGCTACATGGGGCCCAAAGTATGATGGAAAGTGTTTTCGGTGTGGAGGGGAAGAAGCAGATATTGTTCATGTTTTTTATAACTGTCCTAAACTGATGTTTTTTATCTCCACTATAGAAAGGTTTATATCTGAAATTATTCATTATTCGTTTAAAATATCCCCCGCACTTATGTTAATTGGGGGGGGGGGAATGTGTCAATGAAAATGCAAATCTGTGCAAATCCAAGAATTTTCTATTTGTGGCTTTGACCATAGCTCGGTTATGTATAGCCACTGAATGGCTACAACCTGAAGCACCAATGTTTGAATTTTGGAGAAGGAAATTATTCAATGTATATGAGTTAGAATGGAATTTGTATGCTTTAAAAGGTGCAAGGAAAAAAAGATTAGGTATATTGACATGGGGGTACTTAAAGAGTACTTAGAGGAATAGCTTCTTGAGTTATGTATTATGTATTGAAATTGGTAACTTAGTCCTTCATGTTTGATTTTAACAAATATGTAAAAGAAGATTATGGATATGCATAATCTGATACTGTGAAGGTATTATGTTGCAAATGACCCAACGTTGGCAATAAAATAAATCCCAAAAAATAAAAACCGCAAGGACAATTCTTGATGAGTTTTGAGTTCATAGGTTTACACTCCTTATTAGTTATACTTTTGCATGTGTATTTGTAATTTCATTAGCAATTTAGGCCCTGATTACGAGGTTCTGAAATTTGAGACAGCTATACCCGGGCCGGAATATCTGATTATGAGCGGAATCTCAGCATCAAAGTGCAGCAATCACAAGTTTTCTCTCTAGATTATGGAATACCTGCACAACTTCCGAAATACCTGCTTCCTTTAGGTGCATTTTTTACCCATTCTGGTGAGAACCAATATTTTCTACCTGCTAGGGGCAGGTGGAAAATGTTAGCTGGAGGCTGAGGTGGGGCGGGGGAATGGGGGAGGGCTCAGGGAGTTAAGTGGGATTCAGGTGTCTGGAGGAATATTTACTGCTCCCCCCAAACTGCTGCAGTGGTTGGCCAGTGACAGGGCTGGACTGTGCCGCCACCCTCAGCCACTGCCCCTGCAACAATTAAGATAGGACTGGTGCCCCCGGGCCAGAATTATAAGGCCCTGAGTATGTGGATCCAATAATTCATGGCCCAGAGGCACAAGTAATTGCGGGTGCTGAAACCGACTCCATGCTTCTCGCTCTGTCTGAAACTGCACCACTCGTAATGAGGGACTGTTGGAACCTAAAGATGTCAGGTCACCTAGGGTAGCCTGGCCTAGGGTAAGACAATATCAATAGAGGCACATGTGTAAAGGTTGCAAACCACCCAGCAGTAATCCAACGCAATATCACTCAAAAATGACGCTACACCAATGTTTGGAAAAATACGAGCTTGTTTATAAAAATAATTTTTGCTCTCTTGTCTTCAGAAATCACGGCTCAGTGTATTACATTTACCCATGAAATTATTAAGGTTTTCAAAATCGTCAAATCATGAAATTTAAGCAGTTTTTCCACTTAACAGCACATTACATTTGTCTCCAAAGAGCAATGTTAGACTCCTCCAAACTTTACTGGACTTGACTTCTCTGAAGTGCTTATACCTTTACCCCCTCTGCACCTTTAACCACCAAAAAGGTACACAACCAGTGAGAGATGTCAGTGATACAAGAGATTTACAAATGCACTAGCAACCTCTATGAGGATCTTATAATTTTTCTTAGACAGTAGGTACTTTCAGCACTACTTCGACAGTTGATTCTCCCCCCAGATTCTGGTTCAGTGGCTGCTTTTCCCAGGACCTGTAATCAATGAGGTTTGCATCACCAAGCTACTCCCCACCTTCTAGGACACAGTAGAGGGGAAAAACGAACAGTGTGTCTGGTCTATTTTTACATGCACTAGTACTAATTTTTCTCTACACGGAAAGACCTTTTAAGAGCCCCACTACTCTGTCTCTCGAGGTGATTATTCCCTAGGGATTCAGTCTGATTCCTTTTCCCACCCTCTCCTTACTGTACTGTGGAGACTGCACTGCCCAAGTCTCCGAGTGTCTGAGCTGTCAGGCGGCTCTGCAGAAGTCCCGGCCGGCAGCTGCTGAATCTGCTTCCTCCCGCCCAGCCAGCCACCTGATCTCAGCGCTGGCGCGGGGAGGATCGGGGAATGACTCTCCCCCAAACGGGAACTGCTGTTGGTTCTTCTGCTTATTCGGCCACACGATCCCGGGGCTGGCGCTGACAAGGCTGACCAACGCTGATGAGCGCCGCTCCCCCTCCTCTCCTCCGGCCGGCTCGGCCTCACAGAGCCAGACGGCTCAACTGGGCATGCGCTGATGTGAAGTGTTTCCCCGCTGGAGCCCGCGCTCTTCTGCCGGCGCTTCCCCTTTTACTCCGCTCACTCCGGAACCAATGGAGGCATCACCAGGACCGCTCCACACAGTGAAACAACCCCCTCACTACGCCTCTCCCTTCACTTCAGGACCGGCGGCCACACCTCCGAACCTGCGCTGTTCACCTCACGCTGGCTCGAGAGCAGACCAGTTTGTTTTCACTCCTCTCTTGCTCCCTCAGCGACCGCTGCTCCAAACCCACGGACCCTATCTTCCCCACTTAGACCGCTGCTCTTCTCAGCCAGCAATCTGCCACTGCAGGTAAGAGGAGGGATTCCGTGTGGTTATGTCGCCAGGGGAAATCAAGGGCAACTACAAGCAGAATTCCTTTAAGGAGCTAATCGAGGGGGGCCATGAAGAATCACCCCTCCGTCTTAATCTTCTCTTCTTATTCCACAGCGCCGCAGTCTCCTTCACCCACTCACACCCCTTTCTTCAAGGCTAGGGGTTGGTCAGGCGCCCAGGGTCTCCAGTAATCCTACGCAGCGGGGACAAGTCAGGTAACCCAAGGGAGGAAGGGTGGTGGATCAATAAGGCAGCGTCCTTAGACTGGGAGGTCAACCCTTTGGCAATCCTACCCCCACCTTCTGCTACAGCCTGTCCTCCAGCTGACTCTCTCTGGTAAGACAAAATGGCTGACCAGCATTCCGCCTTATATAGGCTGACCCTCAGAGGTCCAGAAGGGACCAGAAGGTTCTGGAATGCCCTACTCTACCCTATGGGACAGGTCCCAGGTATGTCAGTTATGACAGTTGGTAGCCACCATTTTGTGACTCCAAGGAAATTCCTGTCAGGAAAGGCCTCTAGGCCTGTGGTGAAAAACTATGAGGGTGAAAGAGCACCTATCCCCTAGACCAACACCTTGAAAAATCTAGTGGACACAAAAGTAAATAAAGGCATGAGGGGCAAAAAGGGGACAAAATAAATAATAAATTGGAGGGACTACGCAAAAGGTCAGACAGGTCTAACAGGGACTAATTGGCATTTCTTAGAGAACTACTGTACAAAAGTTACAGAATAAAATGACCATCAAATAATTATCAGATGTGGTGAATAACATAGAGCAGTGATTCCTAACATTTTGACTGCTGTTGACCCCCCCACTTAATCATCAATGAACTATGAGGATCCCTGCTGAATCAATATTGGATTCGGAGATACCCACTGAATCATTATGGGAATCCAGGGACACATGACTTAAACAGTTTCGATGATCTGAACCCCCCAAAAAATACATAATAACACACAAACAAGCAAATGATTACATAGTTTACTTAATACACAAATACATCTAAAAAAATAAAAGTTTTAATAGTAATGGGAAGGTTGGAACTTTTTTAAATTAAATTAAAGCCACCCATTGTCCCTATTATAATCTGTTTTTGTACTTGCACTGCTTGCACGAATCAGTATGTGGATACCAACTTAATTTTTACCTTCCAATTTAAAATTTCTTCACATTTACAGAATGTTTAAAAAAATATATTGTGCTTCTTTATTTATTTACACCTCATCAATCTGTTAATATTATTTAATTTTCAAAGCAGTCACAGATGCCCTGAGTAGGCGTCCCAGGCGACTAGAGGTCCCCAGACCACAGGTTAAGAACCACTGACATAGAGCACCCATTGTTTTTCGTGAATTCAACACTGTGGGCCAGGTCAGAAGTGGCCCAGACAAATTCCCTCTCTTTCGCTACCCTGGAATTACCAATAAGATGTGTTGTGACACGAATGTCCCCTGCATGGCACACATTCATGGTCCCCTGTCCTGAGTGCCTGCCTGCGTGCATCTAGTATTGTGATTTTGTGCCTGGTGTCTCACTAATTTAGCATGTGCATAGAGATCTAGGTCTAAGTTCTGACATGACTAATGTTCTGGACTTGTCCTGTATTCTAGAGGACCACACTCAGTATGCCCTCATTGAGAAAGTAATACTATCCCTGTCATGGGTTTAACTGAGAGCGGTGGTGGCAGGATATCATGGTTTGTTAATCAATAGTTGTGACCAGACCTTTTCATCCGTGTCACAGAGATGGAGGCCCTCTGGCCCAATCATATAAAGTTTTGCTTCT
Source organism: Lissotriton vulgaris (assembly GCF_964263255.1). Lineage (NCBI taxonomy): Eukaryota > Metazoa > Chordata > Amphibia > Caudata > Salamandridae > Lissotriton > Lissotriton vulgaris. Next base: position 1,464,151,558 of record NC_141685.1, on the reverse strand, counting down.
ATGCATTTATTCAGTTCCAAGTGTTAAGTTCCTGAGTGTATGTTGTGCATATTTATGTGATGGAGATCTTTGCATGAGTTGGAGGTGAAGATTTTTTCCTCAAGCAGTGGTAGTGTGTTGCTCACATGTGTGAAGCTGAAGGGAGAACATCTCCACTGAAGGGAGGGGTTTGGAGAAAGGGCTCCTTCAGGACATTTGATTAGGCCTTTTGGTTAGCAAGGAGCTACTGATTAGTCATACTGAACACTGCCATTTGGTGGGTGGTAATAGAGAGGGGTGGCACTGCAGACTTTGTTGTAGAAGGGTGAGCCAGGTGCATAAACCTCACACCTCTTAACATCTCTGCTGTGGGTAATCCGGGTTGGGGACTACCCTGCTGTGAGAAGCATCACACTGTGAAAAGGCCACGCTTGGAGAGATGTTTGGAAAGGGCATTTGAAAGGAGGGCCACTTTAAACAAGTTCTACAATTGCAGACAGTGGATACACATCCAATGTATAATGTTGGTATATGGAAGTGGGACCCCTAATACTCCATGTGTTGTTCCAGTTCCAAATCCTCCATGGCCAAGGAAGGGAGTGCTCTGCAGAGTACTGAGACAACTGCTGTGCATTGAGGACAAGTGTCTGCTATACAGCTAGTCATCTAAAGGTGGTGGAACATCACCTGAGTCTGATATATATTGCTGAAAGAGTTGTGTATATGTGCTGAAGTGCCTAGAAGCCTCCCTCTTGGTGTGAGAGCAGCAGAGACTGGCAACCTGGGAGGATAGTCTGCCCAGGAGGAATGATGTGCAGTGTTTCTCAGGAGTCTGTGGGGGACCCAGAAGAAAGAAGTGAGTAGAGCAATCTTCTGGTCTACAGTGTTGGTAGACCTGTAGTCTCTCTACCTTGGTTCCTGCCAGCAACTTCAAGACTGTCATCACAATTGACAGAGCACGCTTAAGGCTGTAACTGCATTTAAGATTGAACCGGTGTCGGCCAAAACTGCTAGCTGAAGAATCGGCCTAAGTGTGGCCGTGCCGCTCAAGTTGTGAATGACTTGTGCATAGCCACTACTGCCAAAACCTTGTGAACAGTATGTGTATGGCACAACTGCACAGCTTGGTTATCGACTCGTGCATGGCCTCAACTGCTAAGTATTGTACTTCGTGATGTGCGCCAGCGTCTGAATCGAGCAGCTCCTTCTGAAGTCGGAGATCGTAAATTGGAAATGAAATCAAGGATACAACCCGTTTACATAAACCAAGCGCCACGCCGCAATCGAACTCTGCGACGAGAAGTGCAGAGAGAAAATCGAAAACACCCCCGGCTGACCAGACACCGAGGCAGCCACGCCGCATCTGAACTCGCAGTTGCTGGAAGTTCAGAGCGCAGTGCCAATACCCATCCATCACAGTGCGACTCGCTGACAGATTAAGGGACCGAGCACAACAAATAAGGGTCCAAGATATTTTCCTGTCCTACCAGGATTGGTAGTTAGCAGTACTGGGAAGAAAAAGACATACAGGCCATTTCCAGTCCATGTCCTGAGGAGAACCCCTTAATAATCTAAGGGTTCGAAATGCGTTGACTCTACGCTGGAACAAGAATCAGAATGGGTGGCGCCGGGATACAGTTTAAATAATTTCTCCCTGCAATTAGACCCTTACAAATAAACAGTTCCTAGTGTATTTGACAGGCAGGCTCCTAGAAAATATTGATTGGCCGCTTGTGTTTTTGCATATAAAATATTAGGACTGGTGCCACATGAATATAATATTTGGAGGCATCTCCCACTCACTCTTCCTTTGTATACATGGTGTATATATGAATGTTTTTCATTTTTGATTTGTGTATATTATATGTTTGTATTGATGGTGTACAATGTTTTTTGATAACAGTATCTTGTCTTCGCACACATTGAATTGAAAAATACATGCAAAGAAGTAAAAAATGATTATAATGAAAAGGCTGCTCGCTTAGGATTATTGGCTAGGTGTGGTGTTAATAGATTGAAATAACTAACCTGGCCATATTGTTTGTTTATTAAGTATTGCACTATGCCATGATTGTCTATAGGAACCAGCCATGTGGGGACTGCAACTATCCATTGTACCCCACTTGTGCAGGGCTGTACCTACTGTATTAGTGACCAACCAGAAGAGGCTGCCCCTGTCTGTTATGATCTGGCCCGAGAAAGGAGAAAGAAGCTGTAATGGATCTGCCTCTTTTTCCTATTTTAGAAACAGCATTCTTAGTAGTGTTGTACTGCTACTGCACCCACTATACACAATATTATAAGAATGTTTCTTTTTTACATCACATGGCTCAAGATTCCTCTGACTTCATGGTTTAGGAAGTGGGGGTATCCAAACTGGCCAATTCATATATACAATGGTACAGCATTTAGTCTTATGTCCTGGTGCAAAATAGAGAGAAAGAGAGAAGAAAGAACAGAGTGAATAGAGAGAGATAAAGAGAGAGAAAAAGAGAAAAAAGTAAAAAAAAAAAGGTAAAAGGGTAGAAAGAGTAAAGATAGATATGGAACAGAGCAAAACTGAAAAATGTGAAAAAGATGTAAGAAACAGAAACAATAGAGAGGAACAGCAAGAGGAGAAGAAGAGAGAGAACGTTGAGAATAAGTAAAAAACAGAAGAGCAGAAAGGTTAGAGAGGGATAATGAGAGGAAAAAGAGAGATACCTGTGAGAAACAGATAGTGGGCAGACCAGCAAAAAGAGAAGGAGGGAGGGTGAAAGAGGAAATGACCAAGAAAGAAGAAGAGAAAAACATGGGAGACCAAAACAGAAAGACAGTGACAGAGTGGAGGTGAGGAAAGGAAACTGATAGAGAGGGAGAGCACATGACATACCAAATGGGTGTGTGAAATATTGGTGCAGGGGCATGAGGCAAAGGTAGAGGTGGAAGTCTTGAAGCATGACTTGGAGTCCTACTCAGAAATGAGAACATTTCCTTTTGCGTGGACAGTCCAGATAAATATATATGGAATACAATATCTCTTGGTGTACACTGTAAGGATTCTGCAAGGCACTTGGGTGTTCCATGACCATATGGCAGAATGAGGCTGACGATTGAGTTCCTTTATAAGGTTATGGAATCCCAAGATGACTTGCATTATCCTTTAAATGTAAGGCATGGGAGGGCGTGGCCAAGATGGCGGAGAGTTAAGACGTGTCTTATCTTCGCTCCTCCACCCGCCGACTTTTTGCACCGGCATACGGCCTGTAGCACAAGGAACTGCAGTCGAGCTCCCTACCGCACCCAGGATTGCCAGAAGACCTACTGGACGATTCCCGTGTTCCTGCAACATCTGCTGGGGCTGCCGAGCCTTCCCTGGGCCACGGCTGTGGTTGAGACGGCGATTGGCGTGCTGGGGGAGGCAAGGTTGCGGCCTTGAATCCCGGCTGTGGAAGTTCTTTGCTCCGCCCGTGACATTCGCGGGAGCTGCAACGCCTCTCCCGCTCTGGCTTCTGGACCTGTGGGGCGGACCTGGTGAGCCCCGGGGACTTTTATGCCTCCTGTGAGAGCTGTGATGCCACTGGTGGGTGGGAGGGTGCCCCGGGAGGGCCCTCACGGATATGACACTGTGGGACGCATCACCGGAGATCGGTCAGTGAGCCTCATGACCTCCTGGCATCTTTCTCCCACATAACACCCACAGACTTGGATTTTACCTAGGGCCCTCCCGATCCTTGAGCCTCCCTGCACCTGGCCCCCGGGCCCCGGTCAGCCCATTTGCTGCAGTGTGGATGACACACCCACTGGGCAACATCTTGGGGGGCCTCTCGACTCGCTGGCTCATTTGCAAAGTGGACTCATCCCCCGCGGCCCCTGCTAGCGGCCTCACAGGTGACCTGCGCTGTTTTCTTGCGGACCCAGGGGCGGGCTGGATTTGGAGTTGGGTGGACCTCCCACTTTGCACCTTCATTTGCCCCTCTGGGCTGCAGTCGTGCCGATCCCCCGCACCCCTCAGCCGGGGGTCACCTTCGTGGTGGGCTCTTGGGGAGGCACAAGTCTGCTCCATTGCGGCATTTCAGCTTCGTAGCCTGGCTGGGGAGACTGCTCATATCCCGGCAGCGGCTGGATATGCGCTGCATGCCTCTGACCTGCACCCTGCTCCCTCTTCGGGGTGGTGCCTTCGCCTCTCTCCTGCCTTTGTCCTTGCATGCTGGGCTCCTGCCAGGCCACAACACCGCAGCTACACTGAAATCCTTCGACAACCTCCTTGGCTCCCCTGAAAAGTCCCCGGGGCCGGCAAGCCACTTTCCCCTTGGCATGAGTCGAAGCACCGAAAGGGTAGGCCGCCATAACAGCCTAGCTGGAAACAGGATTGGATGGACGCGACTCCATTATCCCGGCGGCTGCCATTGCTAGAATGGAAGAGACCCTGATCATGTCATCGGCCAGGGGAAGGAAGGACAAGTCTGCTACCAGGGAAAAGAATGCTCTGAAGGACATGTTTGCCAAGGCGCAGGGTGGGGGTGGCTGGCAACCAGATCGATTGAGTTCCACTTCGCAGATGGCGTCCTCGCCTTTTTGGAATCGCTATTCACCACTCTCTGTGAGGACCTCCAAACTGTAAAGTGTGATCTAACTGCAGAGCTCAAAGATGTCCGCAAGGATGTGGACGACATAGGGGAAAGAGTGGCATCGCTGGAAGACAAGAGCGACTCCAGAGACACTGAAATGGCGGCCCTGCAGCAGGAGTTGATTTGCATACACAAACAGCAAGTGGATGTGCAGTCTCATCTGGAGGACTTGGTACATTGCTCCCGGCGCCATAACATCAGGATTCGTGGGGTGGACACTAACGAGGAAGCCGGGTACATGTTTGTCTATGTGGGAGAACTATTTAACTATATTCTGGGCAACCCCCTGGACACTCCATTGAAATTAGATCGCGCCCACCCCGACTGACATACTGGTTTGCGTTCAGGGCTTCCATACTAAAGAAAAGATCTTACGTAAAGCCCGCACCCTACAGCAAATCTCTTTTCGCAACCAGACGACCACCCTATATCAGGACCTTGCAGCCATCACTCTCCAGAAACGCAGAACTTCCGCCCCATCACAGAGGTCCTTCTCTAACGCGATATCCCCTACTCCTGGGGGCATCCGTTTTGCTTGGTGTTCCGGCACGATGGCAAGCTATTCCAACTTCGTTCCTTGTCCGAAGCCAGAAAGCTCCTCGGGATCACTCTCCCAGAGGACATGGACAATGGGTCTCGCTCAGAACAGGAGTCCAGCTGTGACAGATCTCAGTGGAGACAGCAGAGGCGGCGCCGGCGTGCCCGCCGACCAGACCCCGCAGTGACCAAGCAGGAACAACAAGCAGCCCTGGAGGCTCTTCCTGGGGCCCTGGCCAAGGACTCTACTGACTGACCAATCCTGGTATCATGGCTATATCCTTTTTTTCAATATGTTGGGGGTGGGGGGGAGGTGGAAGAACTGATATTGGCCATGCGACCGCCAGATAGACTTCCTCCCTGTTCATCCTTGGATGACGGACAATGTTTGACCATTGAATTATTTCTGGTGCCTGTTGCGCCTTGTGGTGTTTTTATTTTTTTGTTTATTTCCTTCTTTTTGCAGTTGGGGTTTCTTATTATTTTAGGCGCTCTTCACCCTCTTTCCTCTCCTGTCAGCACAAGACTTTTCCTGGCTTGCAATGCACCTGTGCCCCCCTGCCATTGGTGGCTTTCCTTACCCAGCTCGGGGTTCTGGCCATGCCAAGACTCTTGCAGGATGACCCCACTTCCTCCGGACCTGAATGCCACCTTCCCCCATTAGGATCCTCACTCTCAATGTGAGGGGCCTTAATAACCCGATCAAGCAGAGAGCTCTCCTCTCTTAGCTTGAAAGCACGGGGCGGATATTTGTCTCCTTCAGGAAACACATCTTCTCCCTAAGGATTCTCACAGACTTTGGTCCCGCTCCTTCCCGACCCAATTTCACTACTCTGGACCAGCAAAGAAGAAGGCTGGGGTCGCCATATTGGTCTCAAAACATTTTCAGGGGCAGCTGTCACAAAAGGGGGCTGAAATACGGGGCATGCTTCTCACCTACCAATTCACCACAGAGGGACACACATTCACAGTAGGGGCCATTTACGCCCAATGACGGCCAGGATCGTTTCCTGGGTGAGGCATACATTACTTGGGGGTGATCTTAACTTAGTATTCAATAATGTCCTGGATCGCTCTGCGCAACGCACTACCCAAGTTGGCACCCTTTCCCCGTCTTGACACGATAAACTACATGACCTGGGACTCACAGACTTGTGGCAGCACCTCCATCCTGGCACAAGAGATTTCTCCTTCTATTCCAACGCACATAAAACCTACACCAGATTAAATTATTTCTTGGGCACTAAATCTATCCTAGACATCACAATCTCAGCTGACATACCAGTGGCGACCCTTTTCCACCACTCTCCAGTGGTGGTTGCCCTAGCCTTTCCTCAGGCGCACCCCGGTTAGACACACGACTACAGGGAGCGCTGAACAACTACTTGCGACACAACGTTAATGCAGACATAGCTCTCTCCACTCGGTGGGAAGCCCTTAAGGGGATGATTAGGGTGGAAGTAATTGCTTTATCAACGGCTGATAATGCAGACCGCAAGAGGAAACGGGATGATCTGACTCTTAAAACGCGAGAACTGGAGCAGATGCATCATAGCACTGGGGCCCTGCGAGCCTGGAGGCAATTAACAGCGGCCAGGACGCAATTGGCGGCTCTGGATCACGATAGGGCAGAGTATCCGAGACAAGATGCAGACGCACATCCTGAGCTGTTATCGCTCTCCTGCTGCCACTGTCCAAGTGAATGGCCATACCTCTGCACCATTCCCTATCCGCAAAGGCACTAGGCAGGGGGGCCCTCTATCGAACCTGCTTTTCGCTCTTTACATGGAGCCTCTGGCTCAGAGAGTCCAGGATCACCCCCAGATTGCTGGTATCCGCTTTAGGGGGGACACACATACCATCAGCCGTTGAGCGGATGACCTGTTGGCCACTCTCAAGAACCCCATGACTACTTTGGGGAGCTTCTTGGAGGAGCTAGAGGCCTTTGGGAGAGCTTCGAGAGCTTCCGGGTTTAAGATCAATTTAGCAAAATCTACGGCACTGAATATGTCTCTGCCGCCAAATGTCTTAGCAGACTTGCAGGCTCGATACCCTCTCCACTGGTCAGACAAGAAGGTTCCCTACCTGGGCATACAGTTGGCTCCGACTATGAGACAGATGAACTACTCCCACCTGCAGGCACACGTTCGTGCTGTGCTTCTAAAATGGAAACACTACCCAATATCGTGGCTCGGGCGAATCGCAGCTGTTAAAATGACCATTCTCCCCAAGATCTTGTACCTCTTCCAGACCTTGCCTCTCCCGTCCCCCACAGGATGGCTGCAAAGAGTCCAGTCTGACCTCTCCTCCTTTTTATAGCAGGGACGTAGGCCAAGAATGAAGCGGCTGGTGAGCTTCCTACCACCGCATGAGGAGGGTCTCGGGGTTCCTGACCTTGCGCTTTATTATGATGCCACATAACTCTGGTTCCTGGTCAAAAGGAGCAGAGAGGAATCCGAGAAGCACTGGCTTTTCCAGGATCAGGCTGTTGCAGGCACGTCTCCAATGAAGGTCCCCTTCTTGCCCAAACTCCACTGCCCTCCCAACCTGTACACTTCTCTTGTGACACGTCCCATTCTTAAGGTTTGGGACTGGACTACTTTATGGCATGCTCTCACCACATTCCCCTCCCCGCTCACCCCCTATGGGACAATCCAGATTTTCAGCCCGGTTCTCTCCACCGCAGGAATGCCCGAGGATCTACACCGGGCTGAAAATCTGGATTGTCCCATAGGGGGGTGAGCAGGGAGGAGAATGTGGTGAGAGCATGCCATAAATTAGCCGCACCTTATGTCAACTGTTCTACAAAGGTGAAATTGTCCAGTTTCTGCACCTTCGAGCCGACTACAGCTTCCCTGACTCTGAACGCATGTACTATCTGCAGGTCCATCACTGGGCCATGCATCCTGATATTCAGGCGTAGGCATCGTGGCTCTTCACTCAATATGAACGTTGGCTCATTACACGCCCCCTCAGACAAGAAACTGATCTCGGACCTTTATAAACTCCTCCTGTCCAGATTCACTCACACTTATCACGCTGGGCGGGCAAGGTGGGAGAAGGATCTAGGGTGGAATCTTACTACAGAGGAATGGGATGGGGCGTACTACAGGGCACACCACACAGCAACACAAGTAAGCCTGACTGAAACCTTTACTAAACTCGTATACCACTGGTATTACACTCCAGAGAGATTGCACCAGGCTGACCCTACACATAGTCCTGATTGCTGGAGTGGCTGTGGACAGAAGGGCTCATTGGTCCACCCCCTATGGGACTGCCCTCTCATCAGGCTTACTGGACACACCTCTTTGACGAGAACGACATGCATTTAGACACAGAACTCCCCAGGTTCCCCGCATGCATGTTGTTGGGTGTCCGAACCTGCTCACTTACCGTCTGAAATCCAGGAGGGGGAAACAGATATCCATCGCCCTTGGCACAGCCACCCAGAACATACTCATACATTGGAAGTCTACCCGGATTCCCACAAATATGGGGTGGTACCAGCATCTATGGCACGTGCTAGGCATGGAGAAGATCTCTCTCACCTTGGCTGGCAAGGGCTCTTCCTTTAGCGATCTTTGGCAACCATTTCCGGCTCTTTTAGCCCCTGAATACAGAGTACTCTACTGCCCTAAATATCTACACCTCTTGCACATTACCACGCCAGACACCCACAAATGATACATCTTCGCCTTTCTGGTATAAGCTGCTCCACGCTGGGCCCCTCAAGGACAACAACTTTCAGGGGTGGGAAGAGTGCTCATCTTTTGTTTTGTTTTCTTTCCTTTCTTTAGTTTCTTCTTCCCTTTTTATTTAGGTGGGTGGCAGGATAGTGGTTTTTCCTTGGAGCCTACATATCTTAAATCATTTCACTCTGATTCTGCAGAGCGATGCGTGGCCCAATGGTATTGCGCATTTTTTTTCATTGCTCCATAATAATAACAATAAAAAAAGATTTAAACATAAATGTAAGGCATAGGGTCCCTTATTCTTTATCTTTTATAACACATAGTCACATCTTCACCTTTCTCACAAGCCACTTAAATCCTTGCTAAGTAGTTCTTTCATGTAAAAGAGAGAGCATGCTTGCAAACATGAAAAATAAAAAAAATAGACTTTAGTGCAAAATTAAATACTTCAAAAAACAGTGAGATAATTTTTGCCTTTGTTGCAACTCAATATGTCCGGATTGTGATGTCAAAACACAACTGTAATAAGTTATTAACATTTAGTTGTGACATCATTTCTTTATAATCAGAAACTGGGTGTTGTCACATGTCACCAATTATAAAGAAATTAGAGATAACTTGTATACAGTGATTACAGATCCCCATGTATTATATATCAGATAAAGTACCCCCTGCCATACATTATTAGGATATTGCAAGTCACTGAGAAGTTCCATGAACATATGGGGGAACAAGAACACAGTCCAAGTTTGTTTATAAGTTTCTTGAATTCCAAGGAGTCATGTAGTAGCCTTATCATCTGCAGCAGGGGGCACTTAATTTCTTATAATGAATGGTCACACAATTAACTTTCCCACAAACCACTTAAATCCTCACAGATCTTTCATATGAAAGAGAGAGTATGGAAATGTATAGTGTAACATCAAACATTAGAATCAGTTTAATACAAGTCATTGTTTTTTTTTTAAGTGCAGCAGCTTGCAAAGTGTAGAAACATGGAGAAAGATTCTAACTGTTCTATAAGTAAAACAAACATGCAGAAAGATTCTAACTTTTCTATAATTAGCCAAGGCGTACTGAAAATCAACATCTTGCCGTAAGTATCTCTTTTCTACTTGTCAATGTATCACTAGGAAAACAGAGCAGAAGAAAGAAAAGCCACTATGATTTTCAGCTGCTTTAATTATGCTTCATGACCTGCCCTGCATTTCCCTTCCCAGCAGGCCTTGTGATGTAAGAAATCAATTGTAATAAGTTATTACAGTTAAAAAGTTATTACAGTTGAGTTGTAACGTAATTTCTTTATAGTAGGTGACTGGATCCATCACATGGCACCTATTATAAAGAAATTAGAGACAGGCTTTTAATACAGAGATTGCTGAATCCCATGTATTAAATGTCCATATTTTAAAAATTGAGAAAATGTGCAGCTTCTATGTTTGAAATAAACGTGCTTTTTGAAATGTATTTATTTAAGGCTAGATGATGCGCATGGTAGCACTATTTCAAAATAATAGACTTAACCCAATGAATGTAATAACAACTGCCAGCTCCTGTTCATCATATTATTAATGATAGATTTTTAGCAAAATTTCTTATCAGCACCTTCCCCCAACCACTTCTCTTCCAAGACCTCCACATGTGCCATTTCATTTGTCCCGCCTTGGAAGAGATGACATAGATTTTTGAAACACCATGATTTTTTGGTGGGTCGGCTTGTGGTTTGGCTCTCAAAACTAAGTCTAACCCTTGACTCGGCTCTGGCTTATCTGTACCCATAAACTCTCTGGTTAGCTTGCCTGCAGTGCTTAATTTGAGCTGGTGGTTTCGGGTGCTCGGCACCGGCATTTAATTGTCAATACCGGCACCTATGTCATATATATGGTGGTGCTGTCTGTTCAATTTTGAGATAAACACAACAGTTGTTTATTCATTCAATATAAATGAAAATGACTCATACATGTTGCTCAAGCCATTCTTATAGCTTTGAGGGCTTGGAATATTATGAATTATCACACTTGTAAGAGTGTGATGGTTAGTAGTTGTGTTGGCACTGTCCTTTGCAGCGCTAGCAGTGGTAATGGATGGAACAATCTGTAGTGGCCTCCTAAAGAGGGCCCTGGCACATATTTATTTTTTTTACAAATTTAGCACTTGCTGCCTCACATAATGTGTGATTTTGGGCAAATAACACTATCTACTGTTGCCAAGAATTATAAATAGGGCTACCAGTTTTATGGTATTTTTTTGTGACATTTCCGTCTGTATTTATCCATATTTATTTTTTGGCAACTTTATCTGTATTTATCCATATTTATTAAGGGTTTTGTGAAAAAAATAAAGCTGAAACTGGTATATTTACCCATTTATCTAACCAATACATATGCAGTCATGCTTTAATGCCTGCCAGGTTTCAGTGATATGAACACCTGCAGAAAATAAATCAATGCACTTATATGAAAATATGCACATTTCAGCATCAGCCTTGTGCATATCTACTGCTGTTTAAGCCTTTTTACAAAAATGTCGTTCTTTTTTAAAGCTCTTACCTATCAATCTACCCAGTTATTGGCTTGGCAGTCATGGCAAAGTGTATTTAGAATCACTCAAAAAGCACCCCGTTTCCGTTTGTATCCATATTTAAAAATAAATACGGACAAGAACATAAATGGTTTTATGTCTGTATTTATTTGTAAAAAGCAGTAGAAACGGAAAACAGGGAGCCTTAATTATAAATAAGCACTATGTAGTGTAAAGATGCGTAAAGTAAAATTCATTAGTAAAACAAATGCTAACCAATACTGTCCCAACTCATGAATCCCCTCCAAGTGCGTCTTTGTTCTTAAGTCTCCGGATGTCACCACACCAAACTGTTCTATGTACAGCCCTCCATGTTTGAAACCTATTGCTACAATTAAATATTTTTGGAAAAGTGCGTTACTGCTCTTTGGAGTGAGGGCTATGTTTTACCAAATACCATAAAAATAGTAATTCATTGGGCTTAACCCTTGGTACGAGCCACAAACCAATTCCTGAATGCTGCGTAATATTGGTTCATAATGCATTCAGGCTCTGAGACAAACTACTGAACATGAAAACAGTAATGGATGTTAGGGAATAGAACTGAATGTTCTGACAGTCCTCTTCAGATTTGTATGCAAAACTAGTTTCCATTAATTACGTTCATCCCTTCCATTTACGGTATCTGATCGAATTAAGCATTTGTCTGCGGCCCTTGCTTTTGCAGGCTAAATGTAGACGGGAACTGAATGGAAGGGGTGGTGTAGAAAAAAAGGCACATCACTGGAATGAGAAAGGTAAACAGATGGCGCCCATAAAAACCAATTAAATATGCAGCGGGGATGCAGGATGCACAGCACGCCTTTAAAATGGCCGCCCCATACCACGGCGAGAAACGTCTACGGGCTCAATGGCGCAGACAGCGAGATCAAATCACCCACGTATAGAAAGCCACAAATAAGCTGAAGGGTAAGTAGCCTAAAAAATGTAGGGTTCATATATTGTGACAGAGTACTGGACAGTAGAGGGATTTTTGTTTTTAGGATTCATACGCTCCTCCTTTCAAATGTCCCATTTAGTTTTGTTTTAGAATCTTTACATTCTAAGAGCTCCTGATTTAAAGGTGGAGGGGCGGCGCTGGGACAGCAGATGTGTTCGCTGTCCCAGGAGAGAGTCGCTTGCATCAATGTGCCACCGCTATTCCAGAGCCATTACTCAAGGCCCTGCTCCACTTAGGTGCTTTTGTTTTCATTGATTTCTACATTGTTGGATAAAAGAGGGTGTGCTATCCAAAAGATAGTGCTAATTAACAGAGGTCATGCAGGGGACAGGACCACCAAGCATAGCAGCCCATTCATAATCCCGCCTCTTCCTCCTACATTAGCCAGTGCATCTCCTGAGAGGCTTTCATGGAAAATTACTAGTGCATAGTACTAGGGAGGGGGTAAAGCTCCCCTACCATTTATTTAAAATAAAAGGGCCCAGGGGATGGGGTCCCAAACGGCCTGATAAGGCCCCCCTCCCCTTTAATATAAGTGGTGGCTCGGGAAGATAGGGACTCCAGGGCCTAACAAGGCTCGAGGTGGGAGACCAGACGCCCTCCTCCTCTTTAAAATAAAAAGAGTCCCTTGGGGATTGGGTCCCCAGGACCTAATAAAGCAAGGGGAGGGGTCATGCAGGCCCCTCCCCTGTATTTAAATAAAAAAGTCCTGGGGATGGGGTTCCAACAGCTAAATAAGGCATGGGAGGGGGGCGACTTGGCCCCTCTCTACTTTAAACCCTTCCACGCTGATGACGAGCTGGGCTCGTCATGGCGTAGCCTCCTCGCACGCTGATGACGAGCCCAGCTCGTCACGTAACATGCGATTTGAAAAATCTCAGCGTGCGAGCAGAATTCCGCTAGCGCGCATGAGGTTAACAAAAAAAGGACGTGGGGAAAGGGGTCCCCATGGCCTATTAAGGCCAAGGGAGGGAGGGGCACTTGGTCTCCTCCCCTTTAAAAAACATAAGGCCCTGGGGTTCCCAGGGCAAATGGGCTTAATGAGGCTCAAGGAGGGAGGCCACTTGGGTCCCCTCCACTTTAAAAATCTGAAGACCCTGTGGAGGGTTTCCAGGCCCTTTTCTATTCCCCCGCCACACACAGCCTTTGGCCGTGAGTGGTGGGGGTTTGGCTTTATGCATGGTAATAAAATATTACTGTACGATAAAAAAAGACCTAGAAATTAATTGAAGAAAACAAAGGTTAAAGTAACATTATAGCTATGTGTGATAGAAAGAGATCTTTTAAAAAAATAAAACGTAGAAATTGCTAAAAAAACAAAAGTTAAAGTATGTTATAGTTAGATGAATATGTCATTGACAACAATGTTTTAAACTACAAAAAACAAAGGAATTCACTAGTTATATTCAGCAGACCTAACTATATCTTTCATCCCTGCCATGTACTGCTTATGACCTCAGATATTACGTCACTCATGACATGCTCTATGACATCACTGATGAAATCTCAGATGACATCATATATATTCACTGAAAAAAACAAAAGTTAAAGTAACGTTACACTTAGGTCAACATTTTAGTGCAATGTGATGTCTAGAAATCAAAAACCATGTAAATCTACTAGTTATAGTTATTTCTAGTAACTTCAACTCATGCTCTATGGTACCAATAACTTGTGCCGTCAACAAACTATATTTAACAAGCCCATTAAGGTCACTATGGGGTGCTAATTTCTGGGAGCAATGAATAAGAAATGAGCGATTTCAGACACTCATTTATTGTACTTTCCCCATTTTCTAATTATCTTTATTGAGGGTGTCCTGGTCCCACCCGGGATACCCACAGTTTTTTTTTGTTGGAGGCTGTTGAGGGAGCCCAGGGCCCCAGCAGCCTCTAATGGCTCCCCAGTCAGCATCGCTTGTGGGTGCCGATGGGAGATGGTCACTATTTGATTTTTGGTGGGTGCCAAGGTCCTTCCAAGGTCACCACATCTGTAGGATATGGAGGGAGCCCCTTGAAACCTCTGCCAACTCCCCGGTAAGTACCCATTGTACGTGCCCGAGGAAAAAAACACTATTTGTTTTTTGTGGCTTCCCCCTTCGCACTCTGGGTACCCACATCTCTACAATATGTCTGGGGCTGCAGGGAAAGCCCCAAGCAGTCAACCCCTGGCAGGTAGTCAACTCCACACTGCTTTCAAGCTGACATTCCATCTCCTCTTGGGCAGCCAACCCCGGCTGTGTGCAGTGTAGGGTTGGCTGCAGGTCCTGACCGCTCTCAGGCAGACCCCATCCCAAGGGGCCCATTTAAAAAAAAAAACTCTGGGAGGAGGACTATGCACCCTCCTCCCCTAAATAAAAAATACGTTTTGGGAGATTGAGTCCCTAGGGCCCACAGTGGTTTGAGTAGGGGAGCAGTGGCCCGGTCTCCCCTTGATTAAGAAAAAGGCCCTGGGTACGGTGTCCCTGGGGCCTGCTGTCCCTGAAGGATAAGGGCCCCAGGGCCCACTGCAGTCTCCTGGAAGAGGGCTGTACACCATCTCCCCTAATAAAATACATATCAACCCCAGGCGATGTGTTCCCTGGGGACCATGCTATACCAGTGAGTGGGGCACACGTGGTGTGTCATAGAGTGACATGTCATAGAATGTCTTAGAGTGGGGAGGCGTAGAGTGGAGTGGTGTAGAGTGGAGTTGGATGTCATAAAATGGAATGGCTTGTCCCTCGGGAGTACTACGGCTCTTGGGTGTGGGGGAGCATAGGCTCTGCGTGGTCTGTTTGTTGGAGCGATCAGCTCTTACCGTGTGAGCAGTGTGGCTGATTGCGGTCCCACTCATTAGTGGGGTTGCTCCTGCGGCGCCATTTTCCTTCCCTGGAGCCGGCCTGCGGGAGGGAGCCTCTCAGATCTCCTTCGTTGCAGCGGTGTTCTTCATGAGTTTACTCTCATTGGCTGTGGGGGACCTTCCGTGTCTTTAAATATCAATTTTTTCCGGATTGCCGCCGCTCCTCGCTGCCAGGAGGGAAAGTTTCCGCTCCATGGTGCCCGCGGGTGTCACGCGTGCCGCGGACAGGACGGGCGGGCCTTTAACGATGGAGAGGGCATTTAATAGCCGTTATAGCCCTCTACGGCAGGCTATAAGGCTATATTAAGCTATATTTCATGCAAAAACACTAAATGATTAGAAAGTGTGTTCTAAACAATATGGCTTTCTTCTTCTTGTTGGAAGGGCTCTGATTCACCAGTAATATTGGGTTTTGTCATCGCCATGGATGGCGGTATACATATGTATGTACCTATATGCATTTGTTTGCAAGTGCTTCCACAATAAATGAATGCTTTATAGAATTGGTTTTTGTTTCTAGAAGATCTCTATTTATCATGATGAGAATACAAGATAAGAACAGTATTTAACTTCTGTGCTGGGAAGGAGAACATCAACAGTGGGCTCATTTTGCCAGGGTGTTTGGCACGACACCGCTACACCTGTCAGTAACTAGTCACTACCTCGGCCTGACCATTGTTTTCACACTGACCGATACCTTCGACCTGACAATTAATTGCATCTTGACCTACTGTTACTTTGCTTGTCCATTAGTTCATAATGGACCATTTCAGCAATGTGTCAGTATTTTGTCCAAACGCTACAGTGACCATGACAATTACCTTAACCCATTGTAACCTCAATCTTATCATTACCTCCACTTTCTGTTAATTCTAGATGACCATTACCTCAAGATGGTATTGTTTCTACCTTTGCGTCTACATTACTGCTCATACATTGACCCTTCCCAATATGGACTATTAAACAAAATGTATTTGCCATTTGGAAATGTGATAACTTCTTAATATTATCTTTCATTCACTCAATAAATCCAAAGTAAAAGCACAAACCATACATTAGTACGTACAGCATCAAAGTACAAAGAGTAACTTCACACAAAAAGGTTAATAAACCACTAATCTGTAAAAAAAAATCCCCAGCACTAAAAAGGATAAATAAGTGGGTGTTACGAGAATAACCCTATATGTACCTGGGTAATATAATCATTTTTTTTAAACTCTTCCTATTGGCATTTTAATGTTATGCAGGGTACTTACAGCTTAACAGTTTAACTGGGTAATATAATCATATAAGCAAATAGTTGCCAACAGGGATAGATTCTTGTCAGTTTGATAAGCAATAGCAAAGTTAGTCACTTTTAAGTAACAATAACATCCACACACAAGTACCATCGAAATTATTCAGTATCTCAATTTCTTCATTATGTTTTATCCAACTATACGTAAAACCATATTTTGTAGGAAAATAAATGTGCCATCTTTGTATGAATAGGCAGTCCTTGCATTACTATTACATTAGGGGTGTTCAAAAGCTGTTAAATGTCAATGATACACCCAAGGAGTTTTCCAAATAGTCTATTTTGGGACCTCTTATAAACCTAATGTCCTTCAGTTTGTACTTTCTAAATACAGTCAACAAATTTGGGCCCATCACTCCAAGCATCTTCAGGACAAAGATACCAGTAAATGATGCTTTTTAGACATTCTAAAAATATATAAAAAGAACTTAATCATGTTGCTGATATCAACATAATAAACACATGAACATCACCATGTAACTTATTAAAGAACTGTGCAATAAATGTACAATCAAATTACTCATACAATGGCAAAGCAAGCCACTATTAATCTGATTATTATATATTATTAGCTCCCTGTCATAGTCTTTAGAAAGATTCAAAAGTCTCCTTATAGAAATAACATATGTGCTGCCAACACCCTCATTTGTTGTGTTATGCAAGCTGATTTGCCCTGGTCAAATTGTTATTTGAGCAGATTAAATTGGTCGATCTTTTCCATGCCATGCAGACACAGGTGCCTGAAGTCAATGAACTCCTGCGTCACCCTCTTTGGAACAAAACGTGAGCAAGGTAGGATTTCTGCTAAATCCCCTCCTTTGTAACTATTACTAGGTAATATATCCGTCATTCCTAAATCTTTCCAGGTCCTGTCGCAGATGCATCAGATGCAAAGGAGATCCTCCTGTTAGGGCAAATATTGTGATTCACAATTATTGTGGTAGGCTGCAAAAAAAGAAGTGGGAATTCAATCTGTGCTCATTTGTATAAAGGTTAAAATTGCGTGAAGAAACAGGTATCTTTAGTCACATGCCTGAAATACCAAAGAAAAAGTGAGCAGAAATCGTTCTCCACCAAGCGAGTTCACATGATTATAATTATGCTACATGCAGACTATTTATGTACTATGATGCCGGGAAGATGCTTAAAGGGGGGGCTTGTCTATCTTTGTTAGTGTGAACGCCATTTTACAATCTTGTGTGATAGTAAGATGATTCTCCCATATATCATTGTCACAAATCCTTCACTAAATGTATCAATTGATTCCAGAGGTGAATAAATATATTTAAACATTTTGCAAACTAACAATCAGTTGCATGCATGTGCAGATATCATGATACATCAGATATCATGTGCAGATATCATGATATATCAAATATTATGATAGATAAGATATGCATGTGTGTACATAGACATCAATGGAACCACCATCTCTTCAAAGGAAATGAAACCACATCAAAGGACTAATCAGCACATATATTTGGGAGACACAATATCTTTGTGTCTGCTGGTCCAAATGGATGAAAACATTATGGACCCAAGGCTACTGCAGAGGGTATGTTGAGCCTTGTAACTGTGAGTGCCATCTTAGAGTTGTGCATCCTATCTATGGCAGTAAATTATCAAGCTGCAAGTCCCATTGTTAATTGTCTCAAACGATCATTGCATTTTTTATTGGCACAGCATGTAAATAAAATAATTACATAAAATTAAGCATTTAACATAGCGTCTGCCGACTTTGTGCACATAGGTATGTGAATACATGAGTGCATGTGGAGCTGCTGTCTAAAAGAAAACGGCTCTATTTGAAGATCTAATACAGTTTGTAAATTCATTGTCCCAAGTCTATAAAACAAAAAAGCATTAACATATTTGGTCTCAAGCTGGCAAGGCAGAAAAAGAGATTGCAAGCCTTTTCAGTAGGTCATATCTGTTGAGTAATTTAGCTTATGGAAACTAGACTAATGTACATTACCACATGCGAACAATTCATCTTGCTCATTAAGGGCATTTTGTACAGTGCCAAACTGTTCAATAATCTTAGCTTCCACTGGCTAAATGTTCCTTAAGTGAGCCACCCATAGAATCCTGGGTAAAACAGTTACAACGGTTCAAGTGTTAGGTATTTTCTGAATGGTTTAGTTCGCTTTACTGTGCTACCAAAGCTGTTCCTCATATTTAGCACCTAATGTGGTGTATGAGGTCTCTCTTTACCTCTGTGACGTTTGAGCTACATCATGAAGGTTGCATTGGCACACAATACTATGGCCAACATTTCATTTCTCATATTAAATTAGAGAAATTGTATTGTTTCATATTTGTTCCATTAAAGCATACTTTCGAGTATGTATTTAATTTATAGTGTCCTTTAATTGTAGGCAACGATAACAAAGAAGGAAGACCAGCATTCGTTTTTGGATTTATTTTATAGTCTGTCTTCCCTTGCAAGGTATTGATAGATATTGTATGCCTTTGCAGAATGCAAACTGTTGTTTGCGTAGGTTAAAACTAGGGCTGGGCAGCAAACTCCACTCTACTGGTGGAGTTCACAGAGTTTTGCCAGTCCGCGCTCTGCTTGGAGCACAGAATTCAGCAAAAACTCCAGTAACCGCCTCTTAGCGGAGTTTTCCAGTGCCCACCTAATACTATTTCTATTCACCTCTGACTCTAACATGACTAATGCTTTTAGAATTTGGTTTTCCCACAGTAACGTCTATAGCATGGATGGTGGGATTCTGATTTGCTAGTACTGATCAAGCTCCACCTCTGCTTCCTTCAACAGCCAAACAATGTTAATGTTGATGTTGCACTTGCGGCTCTGCTTAGTTGGTTCTATTTCACATGCAGGAGCAGAGTATTAGGCATGGAGAGCCAAGGGATGGGTGAAAGACAACCAAAGGGAGAGAGCAACACTGAAAGTGGGAGACATAAGGATCTGCAAAGCCTGGGATTATGGGGACCATCAGCAGGAAAGACTCCAGGACTTAGAGCTCAGACTCATGATGGCACTGCCTCTTCTGCTTCTGCAAGGCCTGGGCTGCCCGGGTGAAAGGGGCGGGAAGGAAGATGATGTGAGATGAACATAGGGCCTCATGTTCCCTTTGTAAGACCTCATGTTCCCTTAGTAAGAACCTAGGATAAAGATGTAACGTATAATACATAGTAGCAGGTACCACTATGTCACTCTATCCTCCATGGTCCCAGTCAGCTTGTTTATGGAAACATGTTTGGGTCCCTTGCCCTAAGACAAACAATTTATTTTCAGCTGTAAGAGATAGGGTTCCGAATAGTTACACAATAAAACACCATAAAATATGCCTAAAGATGTGGAAGCCATCTTTGTGAAAATTACCTAGAACGTTTTCCACTGTTTCAGACTGCTTCTGAATCTCAAATGCACTTTTTTGCTTTGAGTTGTAAGTGAGGTAGTGGGAAGGGGAGGAGCCTAGTTCAGTGGTAGCAAACCCCTCCCCTTGTCTAGACTTTAAAAAGCGGTACAAAAGGGGGTGGTGATGGACGGAGCATCTGAACCAATGACACACTCACACCCAGTCAACAGATCTGGGTTTAATCCATCACCGTTCTTTAGCCTACTCTGCCACCCCAGTTCTGACATGGCCATATGCAAATCAGTCTGACCCTGTGCCTCATGGGAACAGTACAGCCCGAACTGCCAAGCCATGCCTTCCCTGGACCGGAAACAAGCTTCCTAGGACCAGTTTCTGGCATTACAGCCGTCTTCAGCCAGGCTTGCTTGAATCCAGTGGCAAAGTGAGCAAGGGACTCATGTCTGAACATACCCTGCCAACTTATGGTGAGCAAAGCGGTACAAAAGGGGGTGGTGATGGACGGAGCATCTGAACCAATCAAACACTCACACCCAGTCAACAGATCTGGGTTTAATCCATCACCGTTCTTTAGCCCACTCTGCCACCCCAGTTCAGACATGGCCATATGCAAATCAGTCTGACCCTGTGCCTCATGGGAACAGTCCAGCCCGAACTGCCAAGCCATGCCTTCCCTGGACCGGAAACAAGCTTCCTAGGACCGGTTTCTGGCATTACAGCCGTCTTCAGCCAGGCTTGCCTGAATCCAGTGGCAAAGTGAGTAAGGGACTCACGTCTGAACATACCCTGCCAACTTATGGTGAGCAAAGCGGTACAAAAGGGGGTGGTGATGGACGGAGCATCTGAACCAATCAAACACTCACACCCAGTCAACAGACCTGGGTTTAATCCATCACCGTTCATTAGCCTACTCTGCCACCCCAGTTCAGAAATGGCCATATGCAAATCAGTCTGACCCTGTGCCTCATGGGAACAGTCCAGCACAAACTGCCAAGCCATGCCTTCCCTGGACCAGAAACACGTTTCCTAGGACCGGTTTCTGGCATTACAGCCGTTTTCAGCCAGGCTTGCTTGAATCCAGTGGCAAAGTGTGGCAAAGTGAGCAAGGGACTCACGTCTGAGCATACCCTGCCAACCTATGGCGAGCATAGCGGTACAAAAGGGGGTGGTGATGGACGGAGCATCTGAACCGATCAAACACTCACACCCAGTCAACAGATCTGGGTTTAATCCATCACCGTTCTTTAGCCCACTCTGCCACCCCAGTTCAGTCATGGCCATATGCAAATCAGTCTGACCCTGTGCCTCATGCGAACACTCCAGCCCGAACTGCCAAGCAATGCCTTCCCTGGACCGTAAACAAGCTTCCTAGGACCGGTTTCTGGCATTACAGCCGTCTTCAGCCAGGCTTGCTTAAATCCAGTGGCAAAGTGAGCAAGGGACTCACGTCTGAGCATACCCTAACAACTCATGGCGAGCAAAGCGGTACAAAAGGGGGTGGTGATGGACGGAGCATTTGAACCAATCAAACACTCACACCCAGTCAACAGATCTGGGTTTAATCCATCACCGTTCTTTAGCCCACTCTGCCACCCCAGTTCAGACATGGCCTTATGCAAATCAGTCTGACCCTGTGCCTCATGGGAACAGTCCAGCCTGAACTGCCAAGCCATGCCTTCCCAGGACTGGAAACAAGCTTCCTAGGACCGGTTTCTGGCATTACAGCCGTCTTCAGCCAGGCTTGCTTGAATCCAGTGGCAAAGTGAGCAAGGGACTCACGTCTGAGCATACCCTGCCAACTTATGGCGAGCAAAGCGGTACAAAAGGGGGTGGTGATGGACGGAGCATCTGAACCAATCAAACACTCACACAGTTTGTGCTGGTATTCCTGCTGCTCAGGTAGAAATTCTACCCGAACGGCAGCTTGCGCTCATGAACGTACAGTTCGAGATTGTGAACTTACCCTTTGTGATCGCGAGCGGGGAAAAACCTCCGCTGCTCATCGCGAAATAGAGTTTTCTGCACTCCGCGAGCTCCTCAGAGTGCAGAGTGCAGAAAACTCCGCAAACTCCGCGGACAGAGCGAAGTTCACCACCCAGGCCTAATATTTATCTCCATAATGAAAACCAGATTTAAGAATATTCTTGTGGATATTGGATAAGAAAGGTTCAAGAGCTAAGATAAATAAAAGCGGTGATAAGAGACATCCTTGGCGAACCCTACCCCCTCCGTTGTAATTGCAAAGAACAAGAAAGAAGGCCATTGACTAACACATAAGCACTTGTGGATGAATAAAGCAAATAAAACAATGAAATCTTTGGAACAAAACAATGTCAAACAAGGCATTTAATAACCCTGTCAAATACTTTTTCTGGGACAATAGACACTGCAGCTAAAGAATACAAAAGTGAAGATGCTTTATTTAAAACATTAAAGAAAATTCTTGCATTATTCAAAGTCAAGCGACCCTTGACAAACGAACATTGTTCCTTGACTATCAATTTGGGTAAAAATAGGTTCAAGACACAAAGCAAGTAACTTTGAAAAACTTTTGAGGTCAGCATTTACAAGGAAGATAGCACAATAATTTTTACACCTAAGAGGGTCTTGGACATCTCTAAGGATTCAACAGACTGTAGCATCTGGGATGTATCCACAGCTTTACCAGATTGATTACAAAATTTAAAAAGATATAACTATTTTTCTAAAAGTATATTGGAGAAATGTAAATATTTCTGCAGTAAAGCCATTAGGACCAGGTGATTTCTAGGGATTGGAATTAAATGAATTGTGAAAAGGAGGATGTATATCATCAAGATTTGTCTCAATAAGTGAAGAATGACCAGGGGATTCATGAGTATAGAGCTGATTATAACATTTCATAAAGTCCTCAAAAATATCATTATCCTTGAATGCCTTCCATCAGAGGAATGGATTGTGATAATAGAAGTACGTTCTTTACTCATTTTTTAATAATTAGCTAAAGGTTTCCCTACCTTGTACCGGCCCCCCTAATAATGAGCACTAGTAAGCAATAACATTGATGAGGCATTGTCCCTAGTTATCTTATTAAAATTTGGTTTAGCATAGACAAGTTCTTATAAAGAAGAATCTAAATAAGTAGTATAAAAGTGATGCTCTAGTCGTATAATGTTAGATAAGAGGGATTTGTGCTGTATACAGTTTTTTTAAAACAAAATCTAAAATAAAACCACGAGCTGCATCCTCAAAAGTATCCCACTAACTGGTGGGATGTAGCAGAGTCAACATTATGAAGAAAAAAATCATCAGCAAAAGATGTAGAGGATCAGGGAAAAATCCAACCTGATAAAAGAGAATTGTTCAATCTTCACCCATTTGACTTGGGATGTGATGGGAGTAGATCCAAATCAAGAACAACTGGTCCATGGTCAGAAATAGCAATGGGTTAAATAATAGAGGAAATAAGATTTTGAGCAAGGCATTTGTTAGGAAAAATGTGGTCTAAGCAAGAAAGGGAATCATGTGAAATAGAATAGAATGCAAACTCTTTGGCAGTAGGATTGCATAATCTCCATGCATCAACTAAATAATTGTTTGTAAGACCTATTAGGAATAAAATGTACTGACGCCTAACGATCAAGAAAAGGGTCCATAATCTGGTTACAATCTCCACCTAAAATAAAGAATTCTTCTTTGAACTGGAGACATTTTTTTATTTTACTAGGTCAGAATAAGTAATCTGGTTGAGTCGGACCATTAACATTAAACACAGTTATTTGAATATTATTAACAATAAGTTTTGCAACCAGCCAACAGCCGCCGAATCAGTTTCTTGAGAAATAACTGTACATTTTTGCCTTTATTGACACAAAAGAACGACACCATTCTTCTATGTAGAAGTAGGGGAAGTAAGAATTAGACCGTCCCAATTCCATTTAAGCTTTAAAGCCGCATCTTCAGTAAGATGAGTCTCTTGTAAAAGGGTTAAATCAGGGTTATAGGAAGCTAGATGTGATAACATTATCTGCTGCTAATAATAAGATTAACAAAACCCTTTGCATTCCAAGATATTACCCTGAATGTAAGAAGCATCAAATGAATAGGAAGCTACACAATGAATAGTTTGATAGCAATAAGAAGTGAAGAAAAAGGAGCAAAGAAAAATAAAAAATACAAAAAGGAAATTAAACGGAGAACAATAAAATGAAAGGGAAAGAAAGAGGAAAGAACTGGGGAAAGGAAATGAATATAATAAAACATGACAGTACATGCCAAAAATTTCCACTTGAAATACGTACCTCACGGGAGACCAAAAAGAAGAGGGAGGGGTGACAAATAGAAGATGGTACAACCAACAGGGAAACACACATCAAAACAGAGAACCATATGGAGCAAATATGAAGCATATAACAGAATGATCTTGAAGACCTGCAAAGGAATTAAAAAGAGTTAGTTTAAACATATATTGAAGTATCACTTAACAATCAATGAAGCAGTCAATAAAAAAACACTACAATAGCAAATCTCAACAACAGTCAATGTGTGGAGGAAGGGTCAGCAGTGTCCATTGACATTATCAAGTGAGACTGAATGAATTTCCTGAGAGCTGCTGGATTGGCAAATGTTGAAGTATTATTTTGAAACGTAACTTTAAATATGCAAGAATGGGACAATTCTTAACGAACACCCATGGAACACAATGCAGGACGCAGATCCGGAAAGTCTTTCCTATGTTTAGCTACAACTGTTGAAACATCTTCTGACAGAATACATTTTGCATTAGACCACATAAGTTCCTTCTTATACTTTGCTGCTCGTAAGACTTGCAAAAAATCAGCAACTCTCAAAACAATATGATGACTCCACAAGGCCCTGTAGGAGCAGATGCCGAAGATAGCCGTGGACCAAGGCAATGCGCACGCTGAATGCATAAATTGGTAGTTGAAGGTAAATCCACAAGCTTAGGCAAAAATGAGTTGCAAAAGAGGGCAGGGTCCTAGCCCTTAAGACCTTCTGGAAGACCATACAAACACATATCATTACAACTATTTCGATTTTGCAGATCTTCCGAATGTTTGTTCAACAATAACAGATCCTTCTCCAAAGAGGCAATTTTAGAAGATGTAGCCCACATATTGTCAACCCAAGTCACTATAGATTTTATGGAAGACCATTTATCATCCAGTGCTTGAATACAACTATTGGTTTACTCAATGAAGGATCATAATGCACCAATTCCCTCCAACACAGTGTCAAGAGAAACAGGAGAAGAGGACTTTGGAGGAAAAGGAGGATGTACTTTTTTGTTGGCAGAAGAAGGTGACTGTACTTTTGACACTGGAAGCACTATGAACCAGGTTGGGCCATTAGAGTAGATAAACAAGAGCCCTTAACTAAAGACACTGTAGATGACAGAACTGACTCTACAGTAGACTTATGAGATGCTGTACTGGAGTAAAGGAGCATTTTAGCTCTATCCATGAATCACACACACCTCCAAAAAGCAGAAGAGGGCATTCTGAATTAAAATGGGCAGTAACAAGAACAGATTCTGGTGGAAATCCCACTAGTATACCAAAACGCACTACGAATTCAAAGTAATACAATTTAAAACATTGTTATCTCTGCTTAATTAAGGTTATCTGAAATACAATGCTAAAGTAACAAATAACTACACAATGTACACATTTTAGAATTGAATTATCAAATCACTTTATATGTTCATTGTTCTTGGATCTGGTCAGCAGATGATAGTAAATACATTATAAATTCATGCAGAAAACAGAAGAAAATAATTCTTGAAAAACTGTACAAATGCTGTCACGATTTAACTGAATGGCCCAATGCATTTCGGGAAAACTCCCTTCTTCGGGGGCACTATGATTTTTTTTTATCAAGAAACAAGATGTTAACACTCTGTTAACCCAAGGAACAATGTATTACACATATCCATTTGCAAAATATTACTTCTAGACATGAACGCTCATGTAGAATCTATTCAAAAAAGCAGTTCTGAACACAGTTCAACTTACACAATAAAATGCCATGTGGTCGCCTGATGGGTTTATTAATAGGTCAAGGAAACCCCAAGTGCATAATTTGTTTGAAAAAAGTGAAGAAACCACCTCAAATGTAAACCTCCACCAGAGAAGAACGCTTTGAATAAACATTAGTTTATGTGTGACTATGATGATGATACATTAGACAGATGTGTCAGTTAAGGACCCATGCCCAAGTGGAAATGTGCACTACCTCAAAGTAGACAAACTTACTTATAATGGTATAGTTAAATCTTGGAATAATAACTGTTCTTAAATCGTGTCTGCAACTACTTAAGGGTACGACCTAAGATGGTGACAAAGTACCACTTATTGAGGAAAAAACACCTTCACAGCATATTGTATGCACTAACATGTACAGTCTTCTAATCGTCTAATGACATTTATTCAAGCTGCTTCTTCCAGACATAACACCAGTTGTTTGTATTTGTACTCCGCTGTTACTGTGAAAATGAATGAAAACTGTATACCCTTATATGAACAACTAGATAACTGTTTCTCTCTTACCAACACTTCAACAACCAAAACCTGAGAACACCATTGCTGCTAAAACGAAAGGGAAAATATAGCTAATCCTTCTTTTGTCAAACTCACCAAAATCCTGGCGGGAAACTGCTTCTATATTAATCGTTTACTGTTGTTGCCAATAAATCCACCTATCCTCTTGTAGCGCCTCTATATCCCTCTCGTTAGTATGTCACCACATTCTACAACCAAAAAATAACGTGGTCACCAATTGAAACGTTTTTGTTATATTTTACCACGTCGGTGTCCCACACTATCTGTACTCACCATCAGCTGTAGATGTCTACATCTACTCGAGTCGACTGGAGAAAAACCGAGCACCCGTCTGTCCGTCACCCTGTCCAGTAAGAAAACGCAGGGAGTAACTTAGTTATCTAACCGCCAAGCGTATACTAGCCCCAAAGTCCCCCATGAATAAAAACGCTCACCTTCGAAAAAACGTCGAAACGTTAATCTATCCTGCTCTAGCTCCAGCCATCCGTAGAAGACAAAATCTTCTCCGCAAAGCAAATGAAGTGTTCACCAACAATCACCAGAACATTTTAAACCCGCGCGGGCTCGCGATAGTATTAGTAAACAATGAGAGAGGACTGCGGTACTGACTCACGATCTCAATGAAAGCTAAGAAAAAGCTGAATTTCGCCATCTTGGAGTGGTGTGAAGAAGAAATAAAGGGTAGCCTTACTACTGTTTGTTCGAAAATAGCATCACTGTTGATATTGTATCAGCAATGAACCAAATATGGTGAACACAAGAGGGCTGCAAAGTTACACCATTTTAAAGTGGTGTGTGTTGTTATTGCGGCAATATCATAACACTGGAAATAACGGTGTATTTGTAGAAGAAGGTGAAAGTTGAGTTACCATAGATACCAGCAAGACGTAACAGCAACATTACGTGTTATACTGCTGAGATACTGTTAGAAAGCTGTACCAGAGAATTGGCATGTTGATCATGTTTATGTGGCTAATGAATACGAGGAAAAGTACAAAAAAACAAAGAAAGGAAAAAGCGTAACTAAAAATAAATGGAATGAAAGAAAAAAGATAGAAATGAGAATTGGAAACCTAATTAATGGCATGCACTCATAGCGTGAATATCCAAACACATAAGTGACCGTTACTACGAGAGACATTATTACAAAACTCAAAAAAAAGGGGGAAACCAAGTGACTTACCAAGGATGTTGACCTACAAATAGCCCATGTACACACTAGGGTGAGTATATGAAAACATAGAATGACACAGTACGTTTATTCTCATAAAAAACATTGTAGCTCAATCCTGTCATTGAGACCATCAGGTGCCAAAGTTTGCATGAATTTTATCCACCACGTTTCCCTTTGTGCTAAACGTGTTGTGTGATTGATCCCAGATTGAATTGCAACTATTTCAAGGATAGTGAAACGCAATTGTGCAATGTTGTGGTGATGTTCTAGCCAATGTGTTGTGAAATAGGATTTTGCTGACTTAGTACGGAATGTACTTTTGTGTTCCGTGATACGTGTTTTAATCTTTCTCGATTGTTTGCCCACATAGAGAGAGCCACACGGACACTTGATAGTGTAGATGACATTAGTGCTGTTGCAATCCCCATTATATTTCAGTGTAATGGCTTTACCTGTGTGCGGGTGGTGTATTATATTACCTTCCATCACATTATTGCAATGCACACAATTGTAGCATTTGCGCATGCCTCGATAGTGCTCTTCTGCAACTTTGGCCTTAGTTGAAAGAATATCCTTGATGTTTTTACTGCATGTTTACGCAAAAAGAGGTTCCTCGTCGAATAGACCTTTAAAGTCAAGCTCTTGTTTCAGTAGCTCCCATCTTGTTTTGATGATTTTTAAAAAAAGCAAAAATTTGAAGGATCATTTAGTCCATGCAGCACTGCCAAGTCCCACCCAATCTTCCACACTTGAAGCTGTATGGGGTCTGTCCCCCATTGTTGGACATGTGAAATGTGGTAACTGTAGTGTATGTGATTTAACCATCGAGGGAAAGAGCAGGGTATTTACCAACATTACCTTTACAAGCTCTTCCCTCTCAAACTGTAACACGAGTAATGTTATATATATGGTTCAATGCCCGTGTAACAAAATGTATGTGGGTCAAACAACGCAGAAGGTTAAAACAAGGATCTGCCAGCATAAGAGCCGCATCCGATGCCAAACCCCTAATGCCCCACTTGTGGAACATTTCATCAATGCCAAGCATAAGGAAGATGAGCTGCGGTGGACCGTCTTGAAAGTACTTAAGTTGCCACCCAGAGGAGGAAACATGTCCCAACTTCTTAATAAAGAGGAACTGAAATGTATAATACTTTTGGACACAATACGGAATGGCCTAAACCAAACAGAAGATTGGGCTGGACTTCTGTAACTCCTCTGCTTATTGCTCTCTTAAAACTTTTCTGAAAACGTAATTGAACGAACAGGTAATGGTTGGTTAATTGTTTTGACTTTTTAGCTAATTCTTGCCGAAGCTTGATGGTTTTTCAGTTTGATACCAGGACTAATTGTGCAGCTATTAGTTGTATATTTTCCCGGAAATGGTAAAAACAACTGTAAATTGCATGATTCTGTGTATTTTAAACCACGCATTCACGGGGTTCTGTTCTACGATTCATGCATGGGGCTCCTTTCCAATATGGCCGCGATAGTTACACGCAGCCTCACTTCCCGTCCCTCGCTCACTTAAATCCACCGGGGTGTTTGGATGCCAAAATCACTTCCAGACTCTTGCGGTGTCGGAACATTGCCATTGAGCTTGCCGACTGATCACTGCTCGATTCGTGAGCAAGTTTGTAACGATTGTGGAATAGAGGTAAGGATTCTAGCCCTTGGGACTTCAACTAATCCCTTCCCTAGTTATTTTTACCTGACGCGATTCCATGTCTCTTCCAGCGTGTTGATTATTTCCAGCCCACGCCCCCATTTGGAGTAAATTTCATCAACCAAGTGAAGTGACCTACAGCCATTAGCCTGAGGTCCCGACTCCACCAATTCTTTGAGGTAATTATGCACTCCCCTCGAAATAACTTGAGCTGCATGACGCACGGGTACATATTAACCCAACTTCCCCCATCTACAGGAATCGTCCTCAAATCGACCAGCGCCAATTCACCTTCACCCCCACCCCTGACTCTCGTAGTGCAACAGAACTTGACAGGTTGGTCCCCCTGCGTGTTACTCTCGGCGCAGCTGTTCATACCAGCCTTGATTCACTTTGAGTCACCTTGTCACCATGTATTTTGAAATAGGCACTTAGACTGTTTCGCCGTTTCTTTCAAATAATCAGCATGATCACACACCACCTCACTTATATAAGATACACCCGATTTTCTTAGAAAGTCCAAGCACTTGTGAAATCTTCACCAGTACTATAGCAACCAGCATGATATTGTCGATACACACCTTTGCTTAACATCTTCTAAACCGTGGCATTTATCATCACAAGTACCGCATGTGCACTCGTCCAGAAAATGGGGACGGTACAATATGAAATGTTAGTGAGAACAGGTGTGTATAATCAACTTGTGGATATTTTGACATGTTGCGATAGAATAACATGTTGAATTCTGTGTACACTGTCTGACAGATGTGTCTTTTTTAAATAAGAATTTTCCTTTCTTGTCTTCTCTTATTTTCCAACTCTGAACAGGCGCTTCAATAGCAAAACAGGCAACTTAACACAAAGTCCTGATGATGATCCCAGTTCACTAGGAGCCAGGGATCGAAACGCCGTCGGCATTTTTAGCAATTCTGTAATTTTTGCCATTGTGATTATTCTATTACAGTAAGTGTTTGTCCGAACTTGCTTAAGATTGATGTAAAATGCAAGGGACAGTTGGCTCCCACGTTCCTCTTGCCTGATATTTCTTGTCCTTTCCGTTTCTATTTTTCTATCTCTCACTCTTGAACCTCTTTTGAGTGATTTCTGGATAGGTGCAGGCTTGTACCCTATCAGATAGTGAATTTGACCCCCCTAGTGGTCTCGTTTATCCATGCATATATTTGAATAAAGCTTTTCAGGCCCGGCTGGGTACTGAAATTGTTTGATATAGTACTGATTTCAGTCTATATTTCATTTTATTGTTCATGCTGTTTATCCTAAGGACTGTTGTTTTCTTAAAAAGATAGTTTGCCCATGGTCCCTAGGTACCTTTTTGGGTTCCCTTGTTACTACTAAAAAGACATAAACATGATCGACATGCCAATTCTCTGGTACAGCTTTCTAACAGTTTCTCAGCAGTATAACACGTGATGTTGCTGTTACGTCTTGCTGGTATCTATGGTAACTCAATTTTCACCTTCTTCTACAAATACACTGTTATTTCCAGTGTTATGATATTGCCGCAATAACAACCCACACCACTTTAAAATGGTGTAACTTTGCAGCCTTCTTGTGTTCACCATATTTGGTTCATTGCTGATACAATATCAACAGTGATGCTATTTTCGAACACACAGTAGTAAGGCTACCCTTTATTTCTTCTTCACACCACTCCAAGATGGCGAAATTCAGCTCTTTCTTAGCTTTCATTGAGATCGTGAGTCAGTACCGCAGTCCTCTCTCACTGTTTACTATTACTATCGCGAGCCCGCGCTGGTTTAAAATGTTCTGGTGATTGTTGGTAAACACTTTGTTTGCTTTGCGGAGAAGATTTTGTCTTCTACGGATGGCTGGAGCTAGAGCAGGATAGATTAACGTTTCGACGTTTTTTCGAAGGCGAGCGTTTTTATTCATGGGGGACTTTGGGGCTAGTATACGCTTGGCAGTTAGATAACTAAGGTACTCCCTGCGTTTTCTTACTGGACAGGGTGACGGACAGATGGGTGCTCGGTTTTCCTCCAGTCGACTCGAGTAGATGTAGACATCTACAGCTGATGGTGAGTACAGATAGTGTGGGACACCGACGCGGTAAAATTTAACAAAAACGTTTCAATTGGTGACCGCGTTATTTTTTGGTTGTAGAATGTGGTGACATACTAACGAGAGGGATATAGAGGCGCTACAAGACGATAGGTGGATTTATTGGCAACAACAGTAAACGATTAATATAGAAGCAGTTTCCCGCCAGGATTTTGGTGAGTTTGACAAAAGAAGGATTAGCTATATTTTCCCTTTCGTTTTAGCAGCAATGGTGTTCTCAGGTTTTGGTTGTTGAAGTGTTGGTAAGAGAGAAACAGTTATCTAGTTGTTCATATAAGGGTATACAGTTTTCATTCATTTTCACAGTAACAGCGGAGTACAAATACAAACAACTGGTGTTATGTCTGGAATAAGGAGCTTGAATAAATGTCATTAGACGATTAGAAGACTGTACATGTCAGTGCATACAATATGCTGTGAAGGTGTTTTTTTTTCAATAAGTGGTACTTTGTCACCAGCTTAGGTCGTACCCTCAAGTAGTTGCAGACACGATTTAAGAACAGTTATTATTCCAAGATTTAACTATACCATTATAAGTAAGTTTGTCTACTTTGAGGTAGTGCACATTTCCACTTGGGCATGGGTCCTTAACTGACACATCTGTCTAATGTATCATCATCATAGTCACACATAAACTAATGTTTATTCAAAGCGTTCTTCTGTAGTGGAGGTTTACATTTGAGGTGGTTTCTTCACTTTTTTCAAACAAATTATTCACTTGGGGTTTCCTTGACCTATTAATAAACCCATCAGGCGACCACATGGCATTTTATTGTGTAAGTTGAACTGTGTTCAGAACTGCTTTTTTTAAATAGATTCTACATGAGCGTTCAGGTCTAGAAGTAATATTTTGCAAATGGATATGTGTAATACATTGTTCCTTGAGTTAACAGAGTGTTAATATCTTGTTTCTTGATAAAAAAAATTCATAGTGCCCCCGAAGAAGGGAGTTTTCCCGAAATGCATTGGGCCATTCAGTTAAATCGTGACAGCATTTGTACAGTTTTTCAAGAATTATTTCCTTCTGTTTTCTGCATGAATTTATAATGTATTTACTATCATCTGCTGACCAGATCCAAGTACAATGAACATATAAAGTGATTTGATAATTCAATTCTAAAATGTGTACATTGTGTAGTTATTTGTTACTTTAGCATTGTATTTCAGATACCCTTAATTAAGCAGAGATAACAATGTTTTAAATTGTAATACTTTGAATTCGTAGTGCGTTTTGGTATACTAGTGGGATTTCCACCAGAAGTTGTTCTTGCAATGGGCTGGCTGCCTTAGACCAAAAACAGCACACATACTATTGTAAATAGTCAAACATCAGAATACATTTTCATAACACAAGGAGTGCGCAAGCAATTTTCATTTTCAGTAACAAGAACAGGCCACCAATGATTTGTCACTGCTCTCTATGCCATGTGGCCAAAGGTCATTTTGTGGAATCTGTGTCCATAGGCCTGAATGTGTTCCTTTTGTTTCCCATACCTCCTTGCAAGCTGTTGTTATTTGACCATATGGCTAGCAACCATTTTGTGCATCTAGTCAGTGTACCTTTTCCATAGGCTTGCATATGCTCCTTGTTCCTGATGCCTTCATGCTAGCTGGTGTTTCTCGGCCATGTGGCTGGCAGCCATGTTCTGCATTCATCCAGTGTGCCTTTGCCATAGGCTTCTATGTGTTCTTTGTTCCCTATGCCTCCTTCTTTCTGTTGTTTGACCATTTGGCACGGTCTGGCAGCCATTTTGCGCATCTAGCCAGTCTGCCTTGGCCATATGTTTGCATGTGTTTTTTGTTCACCATGTCTCAATGCTCGCTGTTGTTGTTTGACCATGTGGCACTGACTAACCTGGCAGCCATTTTTAGCATCCAGCCAGTGTGCCTTTGCCATAGCCTTTCATGTGTTCTTTGTTCCTCATGCCTCCTTGCTTTTTGCTGTTGTTTGACCATATGGCACTGGCTTCCAGCCATGCTGTGCATCCAGCCAACGTGCCTTTGCCGTAGTCTTTCATGTGTGCATTGTTCCCCATGCTTCTCCCCAAAAATCATCTTATTATGATGAACAGTTCTGATAAGCGTGGCTCAAATCCACCTGAGCGACTTACCTCACTCATCTATCATTCTCATATACTAAGCCAGCCGGACAGTGGAGAAGAATTAGTAATATATTTATTTGGCCATAAGATTTATCTGCAGATGGGCCCCGTCAGGTCTACACCCCAGGGAGTGCGCCGAGAGGACTGACCCAACCCATCATGACAATACATTATAACATAGCATGGCAGGGTAAAGCTACGCCCAGACTGGAAAAGTACTGTGCTCAGCAGAGGGCGAACAATAGCCTCACACAAGAAGCATCTGCACCTGCAAAAGCAACATTTTCTCTCAAGGCCACAGAGCCGAGACTCGGCTTCTCCAGAGCATGGAAACATTTCTGAAAGAAAAATACCCAAGGCACAAAATGCTGAAACTAGGGATTTTCTGCTCATAAGGGAGGGGGAAAACTGTACCATGAGACTATGAAGCTGCAGAGCAAATGTCAGCATCAGAAGTCTCTCTGCCATAGACAAGCCTCTCTCTCTTATGAGAGAAAATGAAGCTTACACATTACAACAAGCAATGGAAATGCAATAGGTCTCGCATTAGAAAAGTTGGAGCTATTGGTCTTGTAAATGACAAATATTTTATTTATTTGTTGGTTTTTAAAATTGCTAAATTGATAGCTTTGTCATTTATAATGCCAATAGTTATAACTTTTGCGAATGTGACACCTATAGCATTTGGAATGCAACATGTTTTGTATTTATGTGACTTAGATGGCAGCTTTGGTCGTTAGGCCACATCTCTAGAGAGCAGGAGAGTGCAGCAGGGGAGAGAAGCACAGCAATGCAATAGGTCTCGCATTAGGAAAGTTTGAGCTA
Organism: Lissotriton vulgaris; assembly: GCF_964263255.1. Taxonomy (NCBI): domain Eukaryota; kingdom Metazoa; phylum Chordata; class Amphibia; order Caudata; family Salamandridae; genus Lissotriton; species Lissotriton vulgaris. The sequence continues at coordinate 1,464,117,305 of NC_141685.1, read as the reverse complement.
TTGGTATTGTAAAGGACACTTTTTTTATTTATGTGCTTGTTATGAAAATAGCGAAATTAATAGCTTTGTTATTTACAATGCCAATAGTTTTATCTTTCGCAAATGTGACACCTATTGTAACACAATATGTGTTGTAGCACTGAGTGGTGTGAGGGTGAGGGGTGTGAGGGTGAGGGCAAGTGAGGGTGAGGGGGTGTGAGGGTGAGGGTGAGTGGGTGTGTGAGTGTGTGAGGGTGAGTGAGGGTGAGTGAGGGGGAGGGGGTGTGAGGGTGAGGGGGTGTGAGGGTGAGGGTGTGATGTTGAGTGAGGGTGAGAGGGTTGTGAGGGGGGGTGCGGGTGTGAGGGTGAGTGAGGGTGTGTGAGGATGAGGGGGTGAGGATGAGTGAGGGTGTGAGGGTGAGGGTGGGTGAGTGTGGGTGAGGGTGTGAGTGTGGGTGAGGGTGAGGGTTTGTGAGGGTGAGAGGATGTGAGGGTGTGTGATGGTGAGGAAGTGTGAAGGTGACAGGGTGTGTGAGGGTGAGGGGGTGAGGGTAAGGGTGTGTGAGGGTGAGTGGGTGTGTGAGGGGGTGTGAAGGTGGGTGAGGTGTGTGAGGGTGAGTGAGGGTGAGTGAGGGGTGTGAGGGTGAGGGGGTGAGGGTGGTGAGGGTGAGGGGGTGTGAGGGTGAGGGTGTGAGGGTGACAGGGTGTGTGCACTGACTGCTGGTGGTGTGTGTGGCTGGTGAAAGCGTGCACTAACGTCTGGTGGTGTGTGCCTGGTGGAAGCATGCACTGACAGCTGTTGTTTTTTGTGCCCGGTGAAAGCGTGCACTGATGGCTGTTGGTGTTTGTGCCCGGTGAAAGCGTGCACTGACTACTATGTGGTTGTGTGTGTGGTTTTGTGTGTGTGTGTGTGGTTGTGGTTGCATGTGTGTGGTTGTGGTTGCTTGTGTGTGGTTGTGTGTGGAGTTGTGGTTGTGTGTGTGTGGTTGTGTGTGTGTGGTTGTGGTTGTGTGTGGAATCACTGACAGAATTTCGACTACAGAAATATCGACCTACAAGAATATCGAGTCAACAATATCGAGGGCAAAAATATCGACATCCTATCTACAACATGGTAAGTACAAAAACATCGAAAAAAAATATTGATGTAAAAAATATTGATGTTAAAAATATCGTTTTTTTTTTAAATATATAAATGTAAAATTAAGTCTATAAGACTAATAAATAAAATAAACATATTTAAAAGTATCTAATAATGTTTAAAAGTAATAAATAATACATATATATTAAGAATACATTAATTAAATATATACAGTAAATATGTAATATATATGCACTGAACAATAAGTATTAATAATTATTTTACGAATTTATAAATTAATGAAATATATTCTAATTTACTAACACATTTACAAACATAAAAGAGTAACATAAATAAAATGTAAGTAATATAAAAAATAAAATAAACATTTGATATTTTAACAATTAATTAAATAAAACGTTGGATAGCGTAAGGGTAAAAATTTCTATTCCTACTCCAGAGAGTGCAACAGTAGGGAAAACTGACCCTGAACTCAAAAAACACCTCTTTACCCAAGAACTGAAACTGACCCTGAACCCTAAAAATACCCCTTTACCCAAAAACTGAAAACTGACCCTGAACCCAAAAAATACCCCTTTACCCAAAAACTGAAAACTGACCCTGAACCCAAAAAATACCCCTTTACCCAAGAACTGAAAACTGACCCTGAACCCTAAAAATACCCCTTTACCCAAAAACTGAAAACTGACCCTGAACCCTAAAAATAACCCTTTACCCAAAAACTGAAAACTGACCCTAAACCCTCAAAATACCCCTTTACCCAAAAACTGAAAACTGACCCTGAACCCTAAAAATACCCCTTTACCCAAGAACTGAAAACTGACCCTGAACCCTAAAAAAACCCCTTTACCCAAGAACTGAAAACTGACCCTGAACCCTAAAAAAAACCCTTTACCCAAAAACTCAAAACTGACCCTGAACCCAAAAAATACCCCTTTACCCAAGAACTGAAAACTGACCCTGAACCCAAAAAATACCCCTTTACCCAAGAACTGAAAACTGACCCTGAACCCTAAAAAAACCCCTTTACCCAAAAACTCAAAACTGACCCTGAACACAAAAAATACCCCTTTACCCAAAAACCCAAAACTGACCCTTAACCCTAAAAATACTCCTTTACCCAAACTTAATTAATATTATTTAATTAGCAATTAATTATTAATGAACAATAAAAAATAAAGTAAATATATTAGCACATTAGCTGTAATTAATATAATTTAATAATTATTATTATTTTTCCCCAATTAATTAATTAACAGTAACTAAAAATTATATATAAATAAATTACTCTAATTAATGTAACTAATTAATATTATTTATTACCAATTATTTAATAATTTTAAATATGTACAAAATTATAATAATTAATTAACTAATTAATAATAATTATTTCCCAATAAATTAAATATAAATTTTTAAAAACATATATTAATTAATTCATTATTATTAAATTACTCCCCACCCCATTCCCCTATAAACCCACATCCTGCTACAGAAAATATATATCAATTAATCAATTAATTTTTTTCCCAATTAATCAATAATAATTAGCAATGAATTATAATTAATTAATTAATCCTACTAATTATTAATCAACTTACCATAATTAAATTACTTCCCACCCTATTCCCCTATAAACCCACAACCCGCTATAGAACATATATATCAATTAATAAATTAATTAAAATTATTTTCCTATTATTTTCACATAATTACCAATTAATTATAATTTATTAATAAATCCTACTAATTACTAATCAATTTACCATAATTAAATTACTTCCCACCCTATTCCCCTATGAACCCACAACCCGCTCCGGTACAAAAACATAAAATTTACTTATAAATTTATTTATTATTATATAAAATGTATACACATATAATAGTAATTATTTTAAATACTTAAATTAAACATATAACACATACATAATAAAAAACTGTACAATAATACAAATATCGATATTAGTGTCATCGAAATTAGTAACATCGATATATATGCTATCGATATTACTAACTTCGATATTACTTACATCGATATTAAGTATTTCGATATTACTTACCTTGGGTCGATATTTGTCCTACGATATTCTTGCCTTCGATATTATGCACCTCCGATATTTCAGACTCGATATTATGGTAGGTCGATATTTCCTACTCGATATTTTGACTGTGTACCTGTGTGTGTGTGGTTGTGTGTGTGTGGTTGTATGTGTGGTTGTGGGTGCGGTTGCGGGTTCGGGTGTGGTTGTGTGTGTGGATGTGTGGTTGGGTGTGGTTGTGTGTGTGTGGTTGTGTGTGTGGTTGTGGTTGTGTGTGTGGTTCTGTGTGTGGTTGTGTGTGTGTGTGTGTGGTTGTAGTTGTGTGTGGGTGCATTTGTGGGTGCAGTTGTGGGTGTGTGTGTGGATGTGTTGTTGGGTGTGTGGTTGTGTGTGTGTGTGGTTTTGTGTGTGTGAGGTTTTCTGTGTGTGTGGTTTGTGTGTGGTTGTGTGTGTGTGGTTGTGTGTGTGGTTATGTGTGTGTTGCTGTGTGTTTGGTTGTGTGTGTGGTTGTACTCACGAACATATTTTGACTATTCACAGCAGTGTTTCGGTGCTCCAAGAGAGAGCAGTGAAGGTGTTCAGATTAGGCACTGCCACGCTCGCGAATGCCTTACCATGCATAGCAGAAGTCAATAGTGCTTTGGCATTGCACACTGCCACCACCACACCACCACACCACCAATGCTGGAGGCCTGAAAGGGAGAAAAGGGGTCCTTGTATCATACCACAGTCAAGCTAAAAGAACCAGTGAAGGTCTTACTGAAAACAGCTGGAGTCAATGGTGCTTCGGCACTGCACACCACGCACTACCCCCACCACGCCACCAGTTCTGGAGGCCTGGCAGTGTGGGTGGGTGTGTGTATGTCTGTGTGTGAGAGAGGGAGAGAGAGCGTGCATGTGTGCGTGCATGCATGTGAGAAAGCGAGAGCGTGCATGTGTCCTTGCGTGGGTGTGTGTGAAAGAGAGAGAGTGCATGTGTTTGTGCGTGTGTGTGTGTGAGAGAGAGAATGTGCATGTGTGCATGCCTGTGTGTGAGAGAGAGAGAGAGTGTGCATGTGTGCATGTGTGTGAGAGGGGGAGAGACAGAGAGCAGAGCCTGCATGTGTGAGTATGCGTGTGTGTGTGTGTGAGTGCGAGAGAGCGTGCATGTGGGCCTGTGTGTGGAGGGCTCAGGCGTGCAACTGCTTATCAATGCGTCCACAGTAGTGGCACACACCTGCTTTAGTTCTTTCTATTCCTGGTGGATGCCATTTCAACAAGTTAACCCCTTCAATTTCAACTGGGTTGGGGCCCTTGAAAAAACCTTTTTTTAATGAATTGGTTGATCCCCAGGTCCATTTGTTTTCTTGATGCTGCCGAACAAATAAGGTAGAGCCATCAGGCGTGAGAAATAATTGGCTACCTTGGATGGGTCATCTCAACTATGTTTTGATGGTAGAGTGTCAGGTGTCCATGGCAGTGTAGTAGTTCCATATAGTAAATGTATATGTTATGAATTGGAAGCTGTTGCGCTGAAAACTAAAACCATATTTTTTTTTAAAACTTGTATACGCACTTCAGCTCATACATTTATACAGAAGTCTTTATGAATCGGGCCATTAATGTGTTTCATGTGACGCGGTTAATGGTTTCTGCATGTTAGTGACAATGGTATTTTTACTGGGGATCATTGTTTAATGGGGTTTTTATCTGTGATACGTAAACCAGCTGATTGAATCAATTGCTAAATTAAGGGTTTGTTGTACTTTTTTTGCCAAAAAGGAAGGTTGCACTAACATCTGCTCACCAAGTCTAAGCAGCGCTCTGTAACAGTCCACGTCATCAACATAAGGTGCTACTAAGCAGTTTTGATGTATGAGAATGTGTAGCATAAAATATATTCACTAACATGGCTTACATCTCCATTCAGATTTGAAAGAGACACATTTACCATAAAGTTCACAGCCATAAAATGTGTTGATAAAGTATATGTACCTCGACATGATGTGCTGTGTCAGGCTGGGCATATTATGTGGAATGTGTGCCATCTTGTTGTAACAGCTGTCCAAGGGATAGTGTTTTCAGCAAGCAAGTAATGCTACATCTGTACTAACAAGGCGCTACCGGTCTGGTTATAAGTGCACGTTAAATTGTGATCACTCGGCAAGCACCTATTTGCACAGGGGTTGTAATTAGAATAGGAAGGATGATTATCGCATCGGGTAATTACCAGGCGCAGTAAAGTTTGCAACCCTGCTAACCATTAAATGTCAGTAGGTCAAACCTGCCGGACTGCATTAGGTAAAGTGATTAAGCTGTCTGAAACCACGAAGAGACAAGAATTTAATTCTGGCTTCTCACTTGTGGAAAGTGTGTGATCCTGGGAAAATCGCTTTCACCTTCCGCCTAAATCACCTAATCTGCTGAAACACGGGAGGCTGTGAACCTGACTAAACCGCATACGACCAATATAAACTACTCCTGTGTGCTTGATTTAATTCACAGGCAACATACCACGTGCAGCGTTACCCTGCCAAAAAAGCATGGTTATGGGGCAGTCGCTACCCCTCTGTGTTACTGCGACTCCTGTAGGAGACGCAGGTGTGAAGGGGTATTCAGAAGGCATCACCAGGGGTCTGTGGATGAGCCCGTAGGTGTGTGACTCCCTGGCGCCAGGGACGGAGGGGAAGCTTGTTGATCAAACAGCCCCCTCTTTATTGTGCAAATGGTGCTTGACTGAAGGGGACAATAGCCGCCCGGGCAGGTGGGCCCGTCGGAGGGGTGATATCAGAGCCCACTTCCTATTAGGAGCATTTAATGTGTTCATTAACCCAAGCACTAGACACCTTCAAAGCTCCCCCGCCCCAAAGCCGGGCACCTTTCCCAGGCCAAAGCTGGCCCGCAGGATGGCATTTATAAAAGTGCAGATTTTCACATAAAAAGTGTATTTGTCCACTGGGGGCGTGAGCTGGTTCACAAAATGTAACAGCTGACTACCACACAACTTTAATTTAACTGTGACGCCTGGGGGAGGGTGTGGAAAAGAGTGTCAACATCCTAAAGACCAGCACTACAGTCTCTTCCAAGGAAGGATAATAACAGGTCGGTTGCAATGCTGGTCTCAAATGATGTTATTATTGCTCGTTCAGACAGAACATTAAGGGGATGAGTACATACAGATAAAACCTGAGCTACGCTCCCCAAATGCTTTGAAATGACAGCTGCAAGTAGAACGTCCGAAAGGGAAACCTTTGGTATGGAGTAGAAGGCATCCCCGCCACTTCTTAGAGGGGTGAGAAATTGCAATCTCTTTCATACAACATTTACCTACAGCTGACAATGATTTGCTGTAATTTACAGTGTGTTAAAATGGAAGACTTTGCCTCTCCATCGTAATACCTGCATGATCACGCCCCATGCTTTAGGAAACTAACATCTGTTCTGCTGCAGTGGGCACCATACACCGAAATTTAGCATTAACTGACTGCATATTCATTTTGCACATCACAAGAACAATAGTAACATTCTACAAGAAAAATTCTGCATTTGACCATGTGCTTCCACCACGACACATTTTCAACGGAGGAGCCTTAGTTGCTCGTTCTCTTCTGATCTGCCTCAGTAGAACGCATAGGAATATTGCTTGAATGTCCTACCTCTGAAGTAAGATAAGTTGGTGGAAGATTACAAATTTTACCTGAACCTCGTTCTCCCCTGCAGAATACCGAAGGTTCTTTGCCCTAAAAAACACAAATCACAGAATTTTCCGGAGGTGCATGTGTGCGTACAGTGAGGAATAAGGCATGCAGAGAAGCATGTACATAGTTGAAACTGTATTTAGGTCAGAGTGCTTGCATAGTTGATGTCTGATATAACTGCATTGCAGAGAAACAGACTTTGATAGCAAACTATCAGTTCAGGCCCAGCTATTTTATCAACTGTAAACACACAGACCCAACACTGACTCCAACTTAACCTTTACTTTCCGGCTACTCTTTTCCTCCGTGTTTGAATTAGACTCTTTTGTTTACAAGTAACGTCCTGGTGCTGTTGTTGGTGCCACACTATTGAAGCCACTTGTCCCTTTCCTCCTGTTCATCACCAAAGGCACCTTCAGCTCAGTCTGTTACACCACCGATAGATGACTCTCTTTGATGTGTACATCATTTAAAAGACAAAGCAGCTAATAGAGGAACTCCAGAGCTGAGACCACAAGCTCAAATTGTGTTTGTTTCTTAAAGGAATCTGAACAAACCCCCATACGGCGATTGGCAAGGAGAAGAGCAGGGTGCGGCAAGAGATGATGAAGCTCATACACAGCAGCGGGTTGTGATGTAGCGCCTCACACTGCAGCTACAATTATTGCAATAGGTGTGTTGCCCACACAGGTAACAGATAACTGTGAAACAGAGTTGTGCAAGGTTTAAAGGCTGTGGGATCACAAAATGCCCAAGCACGGCAGAAACGAGAGTCACGGACAGCCGGACGTGAAAAAGCCTTTGATGCAGCAGGGGGCGGAGCGGGAAGAGCTGCTGGCGGCACCAAGCTGACGATTTGATGCTGTGCACGCGCATTTTAACTCATTGCGCTTGCGCAATGAGTTAAAAAGCACATGCACTGCAAGGAATCGCCAGTGGAATCGCCAGTAGTTAAACTCTGTTTAAAGCCCTATAGAGCTTCGCCAGCTATGCGCATGCGGACAGCAGGCGAGCCCTAAAAATAGCTCAGTGGGTTGCAGCACATGAATAATAAGCTGTAACTGCATATTGGTTAGACACATTAGGCTAACACATTCACAACATCATTAGAACATTCTGCAACAGGAAAATTACTATCTATCAGTGCTTAGATAATACATGTTTTTTTTTCAAATGTGTGCCTCCTTGCATCACAATGGGCTTGTTCTCATCCTCCCATACAATGTCAATATTTATTGTTACTTTTTAATTTTTATTTGATCTTTTATTTATTTTTTACATTTTACATTTTTTGGTTTAAATTTTTTATATTGCAGTTCAAGAAATAAAAAACACAGTACAGATCAGGCAATGTAAATCTTGGGGAACATGCCCCTCTTCTGACCCACGCCCCCCCACCGCCAGGGTGGTCGTGGTGCGGCTGGGGTAGGAAAATGTGTCCATGTGGGTGGGCGTGGGCTTAGTCCTGAACAACCATGCCCCAAACAACCCCAACGGAACAGTCCCCCCCTCCGCCAGTCCACCCTCCCCTCACCTTGGATCCCCCCACTCCGGTGTGGTCACTATGCTGATGATCCGTATGCCAGTTATCGAACCTGAAAGTTCGAGACTGGTGTGTCAGTGGTTCTCCGGAACTCGTCAGCCAATCGAAGAACCTTGAGGTATTTTGGGCAGGTGAGCTCGTTGAATTCATCAGATAGGAGATCTACTAGGGGTTGCCAAGTATCGAGGAACGTGTCTTGTGTCTGGGGGAGGGAGGCCTGTATCCTTTCCATAACCATCGTGTACCAAAGCCTTTGAAGCCACCCAGTGTGTGTGGGTTTCCGTGTGGAGCCCCATAACGATAGGACGTGTTGTGTCGCCGCCCCCATTGCCAGACCCATTTATATGCCTCTGAGTGATTTGAGTGAGAAGGTGATTTTGTTGGATAATCCCAGTAATGTGTAGGCCGGGAAACAAGGGATTTCCATTTCAAAGTATTTGTCTATATCCCGAAGTACTTGCTCCCAGAATTCTTGCACCTCTGTGCATTCCCACAGTATGTGGGTCAGAGTGCCTAGTTGTCCACATCCCCTCCAAATCAGAGGGTCGCGACGCGGGTTACTTTGGTGAAGCTGTGCCGGTGTCAGGTGCCAATAGTAAGCAACCTTGACTACTGATTCCTTGCTAGCCACATTCCTAGCGGTGTGGTGTGCCCTGTAATATATGTCTTGCCACTCCTTGTCAGTGAGGGATCGTCCCAATTCTCGCTCTCATCTTTTCTGACCCGCTGAGCGCAAAGAGGGCAGTGGCGGGCAAAGCATTTTGTATAGTTCTGTAATCTCTTGTTTATCTGTCTTCTTGGTCTGGAGCCATTTTTCAAATGGAGTGAGGTGCCTACTGACCTGTGGTAACATGTCCCTGCTCGTGAGCCAGTGACAAATTTGAAAGTATTGGATGCGCGGAATACGCGGAAGCGCGTAGGCGTCCTGTAGGGATTGCATCAGCATAAAGCCTTCTGGATCGAAAAGGTGGCCAGCCGACCTAAAGTCCAATGACCTACGGTGAGGGAAGGATCCATGAACCATACCCGGCTCAAAGGCTGGGTTGTCGAATAGGGGTGTCAGCGGCGATGGAAAAGTAGTGAGTCCCCTAGTCACCGCCAACTTGTCCCACACCTGCAAAATAGTGCGTGTGATAGGTGATTTCTTCATGTATGCGGGCCGATCCTGACGCCTCAGGAAAGGGATCTGCCACAGTGGCATTTGGCTCATTGCGCAGTCTTGGAACAGCCACCTCTTTTCAGATATCTGAGTGTGCCGCTTGAAAATATCTCTGAAGGTCCGGAACTCCCAGTCGGCCCATTGAGGTCTCCACGTAGCCGACCCAGACGAATTGTCGGATGGTATCCTCAAGTTTTGTTAGCAGACCTATTGGAGGTGTGACTGGCAGTGTCTGGAATAAATACAGGACCCTCGGCAGTAGAGACTTTTTTGATCGCCGCCACACGCCCCAACCAGGAGAGCGAGTGCTGGAGCCATCTTGTTAGGTGTCCCAGCAGTTGACTTAGAAGGGCTGAATAGTTCTGTTACACTGTTTGTGCCATACTAGGTGTTAGTGATATGCCCAAATAGGGCACTGACATGCTGGAGGAGAGACCCCTAGTTTGTGGGGCAGTCTGTGAGACGCCAGGGCATTACGCCCAAGCAGTAGTATCAGAGACTTTCCGATGTTTATTTTAAACCCCGATACTTTCCCGAACGTCTCCATTTCCCCCAAAAATGCTGGGATCGACTTAATAGGGTCCTCCAGTGCTGCGAGGATATCATCAGTGTAGAGGCTTATGGTCTGTGCTTCCCCACCAAACTTGACTCCGGCAATCGCTGGGTTGTCCCTGAACTTTTGTGTGAACGGTTCGATGTAGAAAGCGAAGAGCAATGGAGAGAGGGGGCACCCCTTTCTGGTCCCTCTTTGGATGTCAAATGGTTTGAAGCACACCCCATTAACCCTAATGACCGCTTGTGGGGCAGCGTAACAACTAACCACCCAGGTACGGAAGCGTTCTCCCACCCCGAAGCGTGCCAGGGTGGCATCCAGGTACCCCCAATCGATCCTGTCAAACGCTTTTTCCGCGTCGACCGATACGAGGGCCGTGTCCGAATCATTGAAATGGGTCTTGTCTATGACATGCAGAAGGCGTTTCGTGCTGTCCGCACGCTGTCTATTGGGAATAAATCCCGCTTGATCAGGTTCAATGATGCCTGGAAGGCACAGGCCCAGTCTCGCGGACAATATGCCGGTAAATAGCTGAAGGTCTAGGTTGAGCAGTGATATGGGCCTATAGGCTGCACAATTGGTCTTGTCTTTCCCTGGTTTCAGCAGGACGATTACGTCCGCCTCTAGCATGTCACGCGGAATGAAGCCTGGGCCCTCGAAAGAGTTAAAAAGTCTAGTCAGTATCAGGGCTATCAGAGGGCAAAATGTTTTATAGAAGCCCGCCGAGAAACCGTCCGGTTCCTGGTGACTTGAGCGGTTTAAGGCGCTCCATTGCAGTAATTACCTCGTCCGTTCTTATCCGTGCCTCAAGAGAGCGCACGATTGCCTCGTTGAGGGCCGTGATGGCCGCTGTCCGAAGACAAGAGTCTGCTCTCCCTTCATCCCGGCCAGGCTCCGCCGCGTATAGCGACGCGTAAAATGCCCGAAACGTTTCGGCGATCTGCTCGTCATCTTGTAGCTCCCGCCCAGATGGATGTGATTTTCGAGTGCAAGACCTTGGCTTTGAGTTCTATCACCGCCCACGTAATAGGTGTGGCACAGGCGTAGTGCCGCATATTTGCTCAGTCCAGGTCAAGGCTCGCCAGTTGGGCCCTGGCTGCTTTAAGCTTGCGCCATATCCTAGGGGCCCCTGTCCTGCTATGGACCTGCTCGAGCTCAAGCACTTGGTTGGATAGTGTCTTCCTTTTGTCTCGACGTTCCCGGGCTTCAGCTGCTGCTACGGCAATTAGTTCCCCGCATACCACCGCCTTCAATGCCCCCCACAGCGTTGTCAGTGAGATGTCTGCTGTGTCATTTGTAGTTAAATATTCAGTGATGGGCGTATTGATTTGTTGTGTAACCCCTTTACGGTGCAAGACAGTTTCCTTAAGGCGTCATTTATCTTTCCGTACCTTGGTTCTGGGAACTTGTATGTGTAGCACTAGTGCGTCTCAGGTCGGAGAGTGCTGCAGGGACGACCTCGGTATCCGTGACCAGAGACGCCAATTCCGAAGATCCCAGGAAATGGTCTATGCGGGCGTATGTGTGATGTATGTGTGAGTAGAAGGTATATCCCGAGCTATATGGGTGTATCATCCTCCAAAGGTCTACAAACCCTCTACTCTCTAACCACTGCTCCCCATCTTTGGAGATCGCCCCCGTGGAACCGAATCTATGGCCTTACCTGTCTTTGTGGGAGTCCATCACGAGGTTAATGTCATCCCCCACTAATGTGGAGTTGATGTGAGTGAGCGTGTCTGCCAGAGCCCCGGTGAGAAAGGATTCCTGTTTGGTGTTGGGTGCATATATCGACCCGATTACGGCTGACCACCCTCCCAATTGAATTTTATAAGCTAGGAGCCTCCCTTTAATGTCCGCGACTTTGTCCCCCACCAGGCCCTTGAAGTGACGCGCAAACAGAATGGCCACTCCAGCTTTCTTCTCTGTGGTGGAGGAATAGTATTACGTTGGAAACGCCCTAGATCGCATGCGGTGCCAGTCTTTGGGTAGTAGGTGCGTTTCTTGTAGTAGGCATATCTCCACCCTGGAGTTTTCCAGGAAGGATAAGATGGCCCTGCGTTTAATGGGGTTATTAAGCCCCTTGACATTGAGGGAGATGATCTGCAAAGTGGAGTCAGTCGTGCGGGATGTGCGGGTGAATATCTCTTCACCCCGGGGCATCTCTGGCTGTACCACCCTTCTTGCGCTAACTACTGTGCACCACACGGGAGCCCCTCCTCCCCCCCAACCCGCACTGTGGCCCCTAATCCCTGAACCCCCTCTCCCACCGCCCACCTACCCCATCCCCTCTCCCCCAAACTCCACCTCCCCTTCTCCCTAACCCCAACTGGGAACCCCAAAATGAAAACCACAGTCCCAGGCCTATCGAAACCAGTTCAGGCCTGTGGTAAAGTCGTATGGAGGGCAGTGTGGCAGTGGCGACCTCGCGGGCCCCCCATCCGTGTGGATGTAGAGCGATGAGTGCAAATCCAGTGTCGATGCTGTTTCAATGCCTAGCCGTCGTGTCCTTTGTAGGAGAGTAGGGTCTGCTATCCTATGGTCACCCCAAATTTTTGCTTTTTGCTTCACTGGTTTATGACTTAATGTGGCTGTGGGCCTGCTAATCAGACCCACAGCCTGCTGTTCTCTCTCTAAATTACTGCCAATGCACTTTAGGTGCATTACGAATTGGAACTGGTTCACCTTATTGGCCCCTGTAACAGTGTACCCTAGGTACCCAGGGCATAGGTGTTTCCAAGGCCTACCAGGGGCTGCAGCATGTATTGTGCCACCCCTGGCCTGGCCTCCACATTTGACACAACTGGCTGATCACTCAGCTGGGGTAAGTTGGTGTAATCACCTCTTGCTTAGATATAGTATCCCTATATCTTACCCTAAACTGGACACATATGTTCCTATCAGCCACTCCTATGGAAGGCCTCATCAATCCTGGAGGCAGAGTGCTTGGAAATATGTGAGATGGTGCTCTAGCATGAGCTGAGCCTGTCTGCAGCTGTCGGGAACCACTCCCTAAGCTACTCCGGGATATTGCCATACCATATACTCTTAAGTGCATTATAATCCTCGCGGTTATATGCTATCTTTGGTTTGGCTTTATCAAAACATGTCGAGTAAGGTGTCATACGAATTGGAATACTATCCCCTCGACAGTTCTGTCGACGGGGATAGCATTCCACCCTTCTAGAGGGACACGACATGTGTGTAGCCTTAACCCCGGTTAAAGTTAACCAGAGCCTCAGCATCACAAAATGGATGCTGCCACCACAGACACGAGTCTGGCCTCCTGCTGCTGACCGAAACTCGGCAAATGGTGGCCTGGACAAAGGGTTTCCTGCCTTGGGAGGTGCGAGCACCACCCCAGACAGGGTTTTGTGTATTGGGTAGGACAGGGCTGAATAGAATCAGACATGCCCGGGGCACACAAGGTGTCCCCGTGCATAAGCCAGTCCAAACCGGTCCTGGGACTTTCCAGACCCTGGCGAGGAGCTGGACAAAGGAAAGGGGGTGTAACCGCCACCCTTCCTGGTTCCTCCCAGAGGAGGGACCTAGTAGGTGATCCACCCCTCAGATTGGGAATAAGAGTGGGAGCAGTGCCATTGCACAGCAGATCATCCTGAATCAACTTTAAACAAAGAAGAAGACTGGACTTCGACATTCTGCTGCTCAGAAGACTGAAGAGAATCTCCCTTGTGGCCTAGGAGTGGCCACCCTGTGAAAGCAGGCACCAACCAGCAACTCGACATCTGCTTTGCCGCCGCCTCCCGCCGGAGCCCGAGCCCAGAGCCTGACAAGACTCAGACTCCCAGACCTCTCACAGCCCGATCCACAGTCCCTGCAAAGAAGGGACCCGTGGAGGCACTGAGTGACGTAGGACCGGACCTCTTAGAAGACACTCGAAAAGCTGACTGCGCAGCAACCGAGGCATCCTCGACGTTGTGCTTTGGGGACTGAGAACCCCCACCACCGAGCAGCCCTTGCACCGAAGAAGAGCCCTCCAGCATCTCCACGATCTGCGTGGGGCCCTTTTGCATTGTGCCACTCGACGCGCCATCCCGGCCACTAGCCACGTGGTCAGCGGCCATCTTGGCGACGAAACCGACAAACTACACTGCGGGTCTGGTTGCTCCAGACTTGCCCAAGCTCCTGTGAAATGGAGCACTCGCTCTGACCTTGCTGGTCCGAGTGTTAAGCATCTTTTGATTCCTGCGTGGCTTACATTAGCCAAGGCCTGTTTGCTCCGATCAGGTCGCCGACACCGCCAACAGCGAGAAGCTTGCGTGGGACAGCTCGTGACCGACTCCTGGACATCCTCGACCCCTGGTGTCCACGTGGCTGCAGAGAGAAGCTACACCTCAACGCCTGTTTGCACCCGACATCGCCTGGTTCCAATCTGGTTCCACGGTAGTCACTGGCTAGTGACTTTGAACATTGTCCCCTCTGCTTTCAGGTCTTCACAATTTCAGATCCACCCTTGGATCCACCGGAACTCTTCACATCGAGCCGCCTGCAGCATCTTCAGCTCCAAGCACCATCGACCAGCGTGACGAAACCCGACACTACTTCGACCCTGTGCACCCGCTTCCTGTGGGTGAGGTAACTCAGCTCCGCCGGTGTTCCTACACTGGTACACATCTCAAGGGCCTGTGTCTTAAGTTTCAGCATTCTAGGTCACTCGGAAGGTTCCGAACTATCTAACTTTGTACTTTTTACGCACCAGAGACTTTACATTGGTGAGTGCGTGCACTTTAAACACTGCACCCGAGTCCCGCGGGCCTTTCCCGACTTAGTCACTGCTAGTCTCGAATAGCTCCAGCGATTCCCAAGGCCCTAGGCCCGTTTTCTTTCCGATTGGTATCTCTTATACCACTTTTTTAGTATATATGGTTTAGGTGGCCCCTAGGGCTCATCCATATTGTGCAACTTTTGTGTATTTTAAACTGTCTTGTGATTTAACGCTTGTGCTTCTGTGCTCATAAAGAGTCCAGGGGATTTTATAGTTAATAAATCAATATATATTTTCAATATATATCTGTGTGGTGTCCCTTTCATTTGGTATTCAAGGGGGTTGTGTATGGTATTACAGCTGGCTTCACATGCCTTTCAGAGTTTAGCCTAAGACTGCTTTGTCCACGTTACCACTAGGATAACTGGTCTACAAGGTTGAATTACAACCAATCATCATAAGGGTTGCTTGGCATGGTACAAAGTGATCACTAGAATTAGTGAGCATTATATACCAGGCCAACTTCTCACATTCTTGACCACTTCTTGTATGGCCGTCGCCTGTTCCTGAGCCATGGTCGTCGGATTCGGTTTAAGTTCCACCCTGGGGAGCGCTCGCGCCCCTCTTGTTGCCATTCACCTCTAGATTGCTGCTTGGGCCCTTCCTGTGTACGCCGTGGTGATGTGTTGCCCTCGTGCTTGTCCTCCTCATGGTCGATTCCCAGTAGTGTGCAAGTGTCCCGAAGGGAGCGAAGTTGGTGCAGGGCTCCCTTCCATTTAAGGACGAGCCGTGAGGGGTGACCCCAAGAGTAGGGGATCCCGTTGTCCCGCAGGAACGACGTTGTGGCTACACGGAAGGCTTTCCGCTTTTGCAGGGTGATGGCAGAGAGGTCTTGGTACAAGGTCACTGGGTGGCCCTGGAAGTGAAGGGGTTGTTTCAGCTGGGCTTCTTTCAAGATCCTTTCCTTCAGGGGGAACTCAGGTAGAAAGGCTAAGATGTCCGGCGGGGGGGCAGGTGCATGACGTGCCAGGCCAACTCTGTGCGCTCTGTCTATGCGGATTTCAAAGTCTGCAGTTTCGCTTATAATGTCTCTGAACAGCCCATTTAGGTATTCGGTTATGCTGTTCCCCTCTGCTTTAGATGAAACTCCCCGGGCTCGGATGTTGTTCCTCCGGCAGCGGTTCTCAAGGTCCTCCACGTGTGCTTGGAGGTCCACCTGTTGCTCCCGGAGACGGATGACCTCTTGTTGTAGAAGTTCCACCTCCTCACTCCTTGCCTCATCTGCCTCCTCCACCATCACTACTCTCTCCCCGTGGCTGTCCACATCGCGGCAAAGTTCGCGCTGTTCCCCAGCCAGTTCTTGCTTCAGGGTCTGAAAGTCCTCCCTCAAGGAATTGAAGAGGGACTCCAGGAAGGCCTTGGTGATAGGTGCCCCTCCATCCTCTTGCCCCGAGCCGCCTGCCGCCGCTGGGGGGGCGGGCTTTTGTCCCCCTTGGGGGCGCCCTTTGTGAGCATATCAGTAATTGTGCGGCCTCCCCTGTGCCCGCGTTGGCAATCTCGCTCTGTTCCATCCACCGCCCGGGTCTGTGGTGACCAATGGCGCTCCCCCAAGGCGGCCGGGCAGGTCAAGGTGCTATCTGGTCTTGTGCAATTGGCCTGTACTTCTTCAATGGGGACCCCTCTGCAAGAGGGCTGCCCCCTCCCGATCCTGGAGTTCCCCTCGTTGGGCTTGAGCCTTTTATGCGGCGGCTAGTCACTGGGCACCCCCGGCCACTCCGTGCCCCTCCTCACCTTGCGGTGGCTTGCCCCTTCCCCGGGCTGAGTCTAGCACTGTGCAGTCGGAGCCCCGGGAGTTCTTTGGGGTAACCGAACGGGCTGCGGCCTCCTGGCAGTCTGCCCTGTGTTGTAGGCTACAAAGCCTGGCCCTCGAATTTCGCGCTGGGCAGCGCCACCTGCGCCGGTTCCTGCGCCCTCAGCGCGTGTTCTCCCAGGCTATCCCGCTGCGGGGTCAGAGTCGCTGCATTAGTGCTGGTGTTTGGTGTGGGGCCCGCTTCTTGGGGCCCACTGCTGCTTTCCGCAGGCCCGAGACCGGGGCCTCAATTTTCGCGGCTCCCGCGTGTTGTTCGTGGGTCACCGCCACCTCCGCCGCCTGCTTCGCAATGCACCCCGCGTCAGACCCACCTTCACGGACGGTGTCTTGGCCTTCTCTCGGATCGCTCGTTGTTCTGCCTCCGACCCGCGGCATAGCCCTCGCTGCCCTCGCCACCGGAGCTCAACGTCCGCCTCTTCGTCTAGCTGCCACCATGACACCGCGGCTCTCTGGCAGGTCTCGGATCCCCGATAAGATGGCACTCTATGGGTGTTCCTGGCCTTCCAGCCCGTACCAAAAGTGGGCTAATAAGGTCCGCCGGCCAGCATTGTCAATCGCCGACGCTGCTGGGGATTTGCAGGCAGGTATTTAGGCTATAAGGGGTTCCGGGCTGGAGGAGTCGCGCGATTCAGCGTCCTCTCAGGCCGCCATCTTAGCCACGCCCCATTTTTTTTTTTTAAATGTAATGAATTAAAACAATTATATTGTGTTGATTTTTGGAGATTGCAAAAAAAAAACAATTTAAAAAATGTGTTTTGATTTATTTATTTATTTTATTTTGCCTTGGTCGATCAATCCATCTATCCACCGTAGACGCACAGTCATGCAGCAGCATTCGGTTTGGTTTGGTGGTGCAGCATGGGGGAGATGTGGCGCATGGCCAGGGTGGCTGACTTCAGAACACTGGGGCTCCTGGTTAGATCCCTTGGGCCAGCGGCAGGTTAACCCAGCACCATGTGACTCTGGGCAATAGCTTGCTTAATCTCCCTGACGGCCCCCAATGCCTTGACACCCTTAGGGGTTACTGTTCGAGCTTTACAAATGTTATTTATTTATTTTATTTTACAGTGTTTTATATAGTGCAAACTTGACCCGAGGGTATTGGGTATCAGAGCTCTTTACACGAGCAACATTTGCATTACATGAGGACACATTAATTTTTGTTACGTATGGGGAGATTAAGTGATTTTTCCAGAATCACAGGATGTTGAGCGTCCTTGCTGAGACTCGAACCCAGTTCCCCAGCTTCGAGGTCGCCCACCCTAGCCGTTAGGCCAACTCCTCTACCCTAAAAATGCTACAAATACTGGTATTTGTTTATCTTAGGTATAATTCCTTTTCCTCTTGGACTCAATGGCTGCAGTGAGATGCAGACACATCAGCATCATTCATTTTTTCAATGATGGACCAATTTGCCTGCCATAGTAGCACACTATCTTTATTTTTATTTTTTTACTTTGTTTATTGAATAAAATCACAGTATTACACTACATGACTAAATAACACATTGCATAACATCATCAAAGAATTTCCAGGTCAGACTCAGTCAATATCCCTCAGGACAAATCTCCCATCAATCTCTCCAGTCTGCCCACACTGATATCCCCCCTATATTTGTTCCAGTGGGACCACTTCCTATCCCATTTTTTAGCGCACCCCCTCGCCTTATATACCTCCGTCTCCGCCAGCATACACCGGTCCAGTTCTCTGCCCCACAAAGTGACGCGGGGTGGGTTTTTGTCCCCCCAACCTCTAGCTACCTCTCTCTTCACCATTGTGTAACCCAATGCAGTAAACTGTTTTTCAATGCCCGTTAAGTCTGTGGCCTCCCAAATATTCAGTAGTCCAAGTTGTGGGGTTGGAGTTATTTCTTTCCCTACTGCAGTGGACATATGTGTTGTGGCTCCCTCCCAGAGGGGGCGTACCTTGGGGCAAGTGCACAAGGTGTGGTAAAATGTGGCTTGCTGGCCACACCCCTTTCCACATCTATCATCAGGTTTAGCCCCGACTTTTGCCAAAACTGTCCCCATTATGTATGAGCAGTGTAGTATCCTAAGTTGGATCAGACGGAATCTTTGTGTAATGGCCGCCTCACGTGGGGACATCAGTGCTGATTGCCAGTCTTCGTCCTCTATAGGGCCTATATCCTGTTGCCGGTGTTCCTTGAGTTTTCGGGAAGGTGTCTGGAAGGTTGTTGCTCAATTTTTTATCGGTTAAGGAGATCGCCTTCGACCTGAGAGGACCATCAAGCAAGCGATCTTCCAAAGGGGAAGATTCCTGTATGCCCGTGAAGGACTGAAAAGCTGTCTGTAACGCATGTCTAATTTGCAAGTATCTGTAGATCTCCCCCAGAGCCAACTGATATTTGCCTTGGAGCTCACTAAAAGTCAATATTGCTCCCTTTTTTTACCAGATCCCCCACCGTGGACAGCCCGATTAGGTCCCACTTATCAAACCCGGGTTGATAACCCAGTCTCCCCAACTTCTGCACGAACCAGAGAAGCGTGGCCAACGAAAGTGTGTCTGTCCAGCCCAGTCAAGACGTGACTATGCACCAAATATCAAGCGTGTGTTTGGTCGGCCCAAAACACTTTCCCTTATTTTTCTTATCAGTGGTATATAGAGCACCTAAATAACCCAAGCGGTCAGTCTGATACCTATCTAGGGCATACGCTGGGTCATCTGGAGGATAGTATATCCAGTGGTTAACAGTCACCAGATGCGCCGCCCAATAATAGCTCTGCAGGTCTGGGAGGGCTATGCCCCCATCATACCAACTTTTTGTCAGTCTCTGCCTAGCAATCCTAGGGGCCTTCCCATCCCATAGGACTGTGGTGATCTTACCCTCAACCGCTCTGAAATACGAATCCGGGACTTTGTATGGGCAATTGTGGAGAACATAGATGAAGCGAGGAAGGGCCAGCATCTTAAAAAGCGCCGCCCTCCCAACGAGAGTCAAGGGTAGGGTCCTCCAATGTTTAACATCTGCAACTCAACCTATTACATGTTGCAATATTTGTTTGAGCAGTACAAACGGATCGGTGAATATGTCATTCAAAGCGAAGGGGATGCAAATAGATGAGTTACCTGGAGGATTATAATTTGAGCTGGGACATCTTTTAGGTACGGCAAGATCCTCTCACGCCTATGACTCACCCTGAGACCATTTACATTCCACAATAGAAATTCTATCTGTGGCTTCTGATTTGCTGTAAAAAAAATTATTTATTAGCCTCGTAGCTTTATTATTACCTGAGTTCTGACTTATATTGAAGACAACATTTTTTTGTTTTTTTTCCCCTATGCACCCACACCCTTGCACAAAATACTACTTGTGATCAGTGTTCCCGTGAAGGTGCGCGCCTGGTCGCCCACGCACCTCAGTGCCCGTGAGCGCAAACTGCTGTGTGTGTGGCACGCACAAACATTCCTGGGACCATTTGCGCCGCCGAAGCAGCATGAAAAATAGCCATTTCTAACATGCTGAGGAAGAGGCATATTGCTAAATTCCTTTTGTTTTGAGTGCGGCAGTGGGAATCATTGTGTGCTTCTGTTTAAGTATTCGTGTTAATTGCAGAGCGTGACAAGCTGCAATTAACATGAATGCTTTAAACAAAAGCACACAATATACCCTGCAGCCACACTTTGGAGAACAAAAGAAATGCAGCACCAATCACAGTGTGTGCTTTTAGAATCACCTAAAAGCAAATGCTGTGTTTTTAGACTTGCTACATTTCTGCTCTTAATAGAGCTGGGCTGTGGGGTGTGATTCTGTGCCTTTAAAAAAAAAGTTTTCATGTTAATTGCAGCTTATGGACACTGCCATTAACAAGAAAACATTAACAAAGGCACATAATCACCCCACAACTGCACTCTATTAAGATAAGAAATGCAGGAAGCTTACAAACACGGCATCCAACGGAAACAGTACAATCTGTTATGTGAACGCTCATCTGTGTGCGCAGTTCATGGCTTATACTGGGCCTAGCGCCAACGCCATATTTAATTGAGACAACTTCTACCTACAAAAGCTGTACCTGCCACCATATCATGGCTGCCAGCACTTTCATTTTTAGAGACGTCAACAGCAAGATAGGACATTTATTGGAGCCAGTCTGTGAATGTAGCCCTTCATTTGAACTGATGGACCTCAAGTAACAACTATACGCACTCAATTAATTTTCATTATGCATCGCTGTGACATTGCCTTGCGAAGTGGGGAACTTCAGTTTTCACCTTTTTGTGAGTTTTTGTTACCAGGAAAACATCAATATAAGTGGGGAGGATGCTCCCATTTCAGTAACAACGCTAGTAACCTCCCAGATTAGTCACCTTTGCTGTGGAGAATCTGGCAGTATTCTTGCCTGGTGATGCAGTCTAGTTTGTCCCATTCAACACCGACTCTGCGCTTTGCCTGAAAAACTGAGTCACTTTCTGGTTCCGGTGCCTGTCTCTCAAGCTGCAATTTAGTCAACCTGTCTTTTGCTTCAGACAATTCCAGGTCTAGTCGTCTCCTTGTCCCCCTCTATTCTGGATAAGTATTCTTCTCTAGTTACTACCTTGCGTTATCCCATTCCACTCCCCTAGTGTTTGTGGTCCACCAGTTCATGTAGAAGAATCCTACAATGGCTTCCCAAAGCTGTTCTTGGAATATCCTGTCTTGGAGCGATTCTGGACGTAGACACCACAATGGGACATTTGGCCCCCATTCCAGTAATGCTGGGGCATGAACTTACAGAAAGCTGGCCAGTAATCAGGTTAGTGTCATCGCTTCACAGGCCTGCTAGGATAGCAGGAAGCAGTCAAGTTTACTAGAGATCTCTCGTGATGATGTATAGCAAGTATATCCCAGTATGCCAGAGTGCGTTGCACACCAAATGTCGACGCAGTGCTGTCGGCTCATTACCTCTCATAGAGCCGCTGACATGTTTGGTGTTCAGTTTTGAGGGTTGTCTATCTAGATTGCCATCTAGTATACAAATAAAATCTCCTGCTCACATTAACGGCGTCCCTATGAATGAGAGGACTAATTTCTCTAGGTCCCGGTAGAACCCACCGTCGTCCAGATATGGGGCATAAATATTCGCCATGCACTATTACATATCTCTCTTCTATGTCTGCTGCATAACCATTGTTAGACCTGGCACCTTGGTGTGGATCTCCCTTCCATTTTTGCTACGGCCTCATGTGTGTTTGCTGGTGTTAGATGCTTTGGGCACTGTGCCATTGCTAACCAGTGCCACAGTGCAAGTGCTCCCTATTGTAAATTAATGTATGGATTAGTGATTCCATGATTGGCTGGTTTGGTTTACCTGTCAGACCCTAGTACTGTGCACCAGGAGTGTCCAGGGCTGGTAATTCAAATGCTGCTAGTGGGCTTGCAGCACTAGTTGTGCCATCCTCAGAAGCAGCCTGTAAAAGTGTGTCTAAGGCCTGCCATTGTAGAGCCTGTGTGCAGTCTGGCACTGCCATGCTGACTGGGCAAGTGCATCCACTTGCCAGTCCCTAAACCTTCCCTTTTCTTCATATCAGACACTCCTTTGGTAGGCCCAATGGCAGGGTCATTGTAAGTATAAGGTAGGACATGCCCTGGTGTGTGTGGCATTTCCTAATAGTGAATTGCAGCCATTTTCGTTTTTCACTATTGCAAAGCTACCTGTTCTCCATAGGCCAGAATGGGCAGTTAGATTATTACATCTTATAATCCTACCTGACTCAGGGAACATGGTAGAAATTAGAGTTTAGTATGCCTGAACTCAGAATGATAAAATACATCTTTTAGTGAAGTTTATTTTAACATTCTGTGTTTGAAAATACCACTTTTAGAAAGTAGGTATTTTCTTGTCTAACTATCCAAGTCTACCTCCGCTAGGCTGTGTATTCCTTGTCTGGAGTTTGAGTGACAGGGCTCGCAGATTTCAAGAGACAGGAGGAGTCAGCCCAGTGGTAAATAGAGAGATCTGCATCTAGATGGGAAGGGGGAGTTGCACCTGGAACTTGACTAGGGCTGTGCCTTCCCTCCACAATGCTGGCTTCACCTCCTGCGGTGCGTCGGATGTCTGTGCCCTGCACTGTGAAAGGAGAGAAGGAATCATGTCAATAGAGTGCTCCAAAGCTGTGTCTTTCCTCCACACTGCTGGCTCCTCCTCCTGTGGGGCATCTGATGTTTCTGCCCTGCACTGTGAAAGGAAAGAAGGTGTCATGTAAACAGAGTGCTCCAGAACTGGTTTGGACTGGGCAAATGCCCCTCTGCCCTCGGAGGACAAAGGATTTTGGGGTATAAGTATTGGGACCCTGATCCCAAGAATTTAGATCAATTTTGACTACAAGAAGAAACCTTTGCTGAGGAGAGGAACCTGAAGAAACTGAGAGAGACTATCCTTAAGCTGAAGTGCTGCTTGGGGGATTGGCCTGCAGTGGTTGCCTGCCTGCCAAAGAAAGGAGAAAGGACTATGTGTGCACTTTATTCAACTTGTGAAGGATCTCCAAGGGCTTGAGAAAAGAGCTTGCTTCCTGCTGAAGTCTCAGGGACAACAGACATCAACCCCCCACTACCCAAGAGTTCTTTGGAAGTGACTGCTGCTGTTTTTGGCCTAATGAGGGACTGCGTGTCGCAAGGAGCTGGAAGCGTGACTCAAGAGGAAGAAGCGTGTCGTTGTCGCAGCCGCTGCCGTTGCAGCTCTGAACAAGGGTGTTGCTGCTATAGCTGACGCATTGCACCGCATCGAGAGAAGCATCTCGCGACGCAGAAGAAGTGTGTCGCCGTCACAGCCGCTGCCGTCGCATCTCTGAACAAGGGTGTCACCGCTGTAGCTGTCGCATTGCACTGCATCGAGAGAAGCGCCTCGCATCTACAGAGAAGAGTGTCACCGTCGGAGCCACTGTCGTCTCATCACTGAACAAGGGTGTCGCAGCTGCAGCTGTCGCATCGAGCGGAAGCGTCTCGCATCGAGAGAGAAGAGTGTCGCCCACAAAGCCGCTATCGTCGAATATCTGAACAAGGGTGTCACAGCTGCAGCTGACGCATCAAGTAGAAACTTCTCGCAACATCTGAGAAGCTTGCCGTATCAGGCAGAACTTGACGTCTTTATTTCTTTGTACTGGATTTTGCTGCATTTCCATCCTAGCAACACTTTTGTTGCCCTGCGTGTCGCATCTTAAGGTACATTGACTCAAAGTGTTGCATTTTAAGAACTAAGCTAAAACTTCCATTTTAAGTACAGTACTTATTTTTTATATAAAACCTATGTGGTGTCCATCTGTAGTGTTGTCACTTGATTACTGTATGTGGTCACAAATGCTTTGAGATAAGCCTGTCTGCTCATGCCAAGCTACCAAGGGTGTGAGCAGGGGTTATTTTGGGAGTGTACCCCCTTACCCTAACTAGAGGTAAGGGTCCCTATTTGTCACAAATACCTTCCTGTGCCAACTAGAGA
Source organism: Lissotriton vulgaris (assembly GCF_964263255.1). Classification (NCBI taxonomy): domain Eukaryota; kingdom Metazoa; phylum Chordata; class Amphibia; order Caudata; family Salamandridae; genus Lissotriton; species Lissotriton vulgaris. The sequence goes on along the minus strand of NC_141685.1, from coordinate 1,464,093,224 downwards.
CCCCCAAATCTAACAACCATGCTCTCGAAATGGGATCTGCAGGTTCACCCAGATCACCACCCCCCTAGCATATATGGAATAAATGAATGAAAATAAATGTCTCCTCCATTTCTATTGTACCTTCTAGATTTCTGATTCTAACAGGTGTGTCTCCTGCAGCATCGCCACTTGGGCACCCTACCTCTGTAGGTATGTCTGAACTCTGTAAAGGTTTACAAATGAATTAAGACCCCTCAAATTCCACGTTATAAATTTGGACTGTCCCATTTTTCATAGCCTGTTGCCTCCTTCCATTTTCCTGTCACTCCGTCACCGTCGCTGCCATTAATAAACATATTCACAATTAAAACATCCCACCCCCCAAGTAGACACTAAATAAAATGAAATGTACCTCCCCATATATTCTATACTCCCTCCAATCCCTCCCAAACCCAAAACCCCCGAAAAAAGAACAACATCATCTGCATACATCCAACATCAATGGCCAATTAACAATGTATTATGACCAGCAAAAGAGACTCCATCATACTACATCATCCGAGAATGCAGTGAGCAAAGTTCCATAGTCATCACGGTATCTACGTACAGCCCACTTGCAAGCATCAAAAATTGTTTTGTACTCCAGGTCAGGTCCCGGTGTCTGCTCATGCCCATGCATACTACCTCTCACTCATTTGTAATACCTTTCAATACCATAGTTTAATCAGTGAAAAAAGAAAATATGTACAACAATAAGCCAGAGAAAAGAAGAGGTGGAGAAAGAAATTAATGTTGTGTAAAGAAAGAGAGTATTGAAAAAAGATGAGAAAGGTAGGTGGGGATGTCTGCCCTTCTAGTGGCAGTGCCCATTTCAATCAATCCACACACCAGGCCAGGCTGACAAGTATCTCTCCAGTTATCTTCCATATCTAGCACAACCTCATTTATCAATATCTTGCACTCTTGCATCTCTTCAGCAGTCAGCCCTCTCTTGCATGTTGCCTCAGTCCATAGCTGAATCAGGGGTTCTCCAGTTGGGGCGTGTCGTCCAATACTTCACCCAGGATGGCATCGGAGCCCGAGGTAGTAACTTCCTCCACGAGGGCCTTTGCAGCCTCTCACTTGGCCTTTTGTACAATTGGGTCGATTCTGAGTGACCTTCTGTCCTTACTGCCGGAGTCTGGCTGTTTCAGGTCTATGGATACGTCCTAATGTGCAACCACTCATTATGTTGAGTGTGAGGCTCTTCTGGCTAACCTCCCTGGCCAATGTTCTTTCTCATCGTGCCAGCCCCTGTAGTCCCTCGCGCTGAGCCCCCCTCAGTGCAGGGTCCTTCCCATGCACCTCCAGCCAGTCCCGCTCTGCCTCCAGTGATGTGAAAAAGTGAACACGATCTACATGGATAGCCTTCAATTTTGACAGGCAGAGTAGCGTGTATTGGAGGTTCATCGCCCCAAATTTCTGTTTCGACCCTCCAAAGGACGCTTTCTGTTGTTACGCTAAGCATGTATAATCAGTGAAAATTCAGATTGATTGGTTTCGGAAGACTCGGCCCCCTTCTCATCTTACTGCTTTGAGAATTCAGTCATGGTCTCTGTAGTTTAGGATCTTTGCAATGAGAGTTTGGGGGTGGACGCCCGTAGGGCCGCTGGAACAAGGGCCCGGTGCACCCTCACGCTTACAAATATCATATATAGAAAGATTTGCTTTGGGGAATGCCCCCTTGATCCACTTTTCAAGAAAGATTTCCAGGGCTTTCTTTTCTGCTCCCTCCGGAAAGCCAACAAATTGGAGATTACATCTGCGTGTGAGTTCCTCTGCATCCTCGGTCTGGTGTTCCAGAGCTGCTGACTTTGCAGATAAGTCTGTTAGGACTGCCTTCAATGTGGAGACCTCGCTCTGCAGCTCCATGACATTTTGTTCAGTAGTTATGGATTTTTCCACTACAGTGCTAAGGTCAACCTGTAACAGTCTGACATCTAGTGACATTGTGTTGATTTTGGCCTGTACAGCCACACTGGAAGCCTCTTTGGTTGCAAGTATTTGGACTCCAGTGGGTTCTGGCTGTGCATTGTCACTTTCCAAGTGTGCCTCACGTGTGGCATCTTGTTTCAGGGTGCTTCTCTGCCCCTTGTATTGATCTATTTTCCTTTGTTGTGCCCCTCTCTGCTGCCTGTCTTTGCCCATGTTTGGGCTTTCTTAATGGCCAGGCAGGTACGGTCAATAATCATGTGTTCCTGAATGTTTCTGCGGTCTGCATAATACGCTGTATTGAAGGGCGGGCCCCGCACCTAAAGTCGCACTCCAGACGGTCTACGACAGGGGTACTCATAGTAGGGCCCGCGGGCCGCCAGCAGCCCGGCAAGCCTTCCTTGGCGGCCCGTGGACCTTTTAGACATCGTACCTGTGTTCTTTATTTTATTTTTCAAAGAGTGTCCACAAACACAGACTCTGCTCTTTAGGGCCCGGGAAATTCCAGCCATAGTCAGAGTGGTGCTGCAGGGGAGCTCAGAAGAGGCGAAATACAACAATGCCTCATTAATAAGTTAATGGTCTTTAATGACCTGTGAAGTGCTCGAGTGCGGCTGTGTGTGCGCCAGGCAAGCTGTCTCATCCCGGGCTGCCACACACGACGGAGGGGGGGGGGGAGATCGGGAGCCCTTTCAACTCAATGGGCGTTGCACACCTGTATGTGGCACATATATATCCTTCAGGGCTTTGGCCTGGCACGCAGGTTTCTGGTGGTCACATACATAAGCTTGCTTGCCCCTGGCTGACGGCAGGGCTGTCCTTCACAACCTACTCTTAACAGCGCCTAAAGCTTCACTTTACACCCAGCGCATGGCTGGAGCTGGGCCTTGGAAAGCATCTGCGGTTGCGGGGAGAAGTCCTCCCACTTCGCTTCTTTTTCTGCTCTCTTGTAATCCGGGAATTGTTGGACAATTACAGTGAGCAGGACTCAAAGACAAACCCCATGACTGATTGAACCGAGCATGAACTTGGAGATCACTCAGCGCAGCTCGTGCTCCCCCGAGTAGCATTTGTTTTATCGACACTGAAGGGATGAAAGTCTGAGTCAGCCCAGCCTTACTTAGAATCTCTGCCCTCCTGATTACACCTGATCTCTGCCGTGGCGGTCCAGCTAGCTCTCGTACACTCTCTACATTAGGGTGTCATTAATACCATGCTGCAGATTTTGGGAAGGCTGGGGAAGGTGGTTCAATGTGTGCAGCAAAGAGCTCTTACTTTTCGTGATAGGAGAGAGAGGGAGAATCAGGGGAGAGAGAGGGAGCGATGGAGAGAGAGGGAGGGAGGAAGACAGAGGGAGGGAGGGAGACAGAGGGAGGGATGGAGTCAGAGGGAAGGATGGAGACAAAGGGAGGGAGGGAGGGAGGGAGACAGAGGGAGGGAGACAGAGAGAGGGAGATGAGGGAGGGAGACAGAGGGAGACAGACAAAGAGAGAGAGGGAGGGAGACAGGGAGACAGAGAGAGTGAAAGAAAAACAGAGGGAGGGAGAGATAGAGAGAGCGAGAGAGACAGAGAGAGAGAGGGAGGGAGACATAGAGAGAAGGAGGGAGACAGAGCGAGGGAGGGAGACAGAGAGAGGGAGGGAGACAGAGAGAGAGAGGGAGGGAGACAGAGAGAGAGGGAGAGAAATAAAGAGGGTGGGAGAGAAAGAGAGAGAGAGAGGGAGGGAGAGATAGAGAGAGGGAGGGAGGGAGGGAGACAGAGAGGGAGGTAGAGAGACAGAGAGGGAGGGAGAGAGAGAGAGAGAAAGAGAGAGGGAGGGAGAGAAAGAGAGAGAGAGAGAGGGAGGGTGAGATAGAGAGAGGGAGGGAGGGAGGGAAGGAGGGAGGGAGGTAGGGAGGGAGGGAGAGAGAGATGTGTGTATGCTGGGTATGGTGGATTAGTACGCATGGTCTACGATATATATTTCAAAGTATTACACCGCATTCATTTCCTACTATCTACTGTTCGGGCACCAGTAATTGTCTCTGTATAGTTGCGGTTTTCTCTATTGCTGTGTCACAACTGTGACTTTTATACCTGGGCTTGTGTTTTTTCTATAAGTTTGAAGGACCAGGTTTATGGTACTTCACCCAATGCACCAGCACAGTTACGCCACACCATGTCAACAGTCGCCACATGGGCCTCTCCGTTACCAAGCCCGCTCTGGAGTAGATCTACAGGCCCCACTTAGTCCATCCTCTAGTAGGGTGTGTCCACTCTTCCTATGGCAATGCTTGTTGGGCAGGTTGAGGGATTGCAAGCATTTCCCACCCAATTCCTTGTTTAGGGGGGTATTACTGGGAACATCCATTTTCCTCCACACTAGGTTTCCCACAACCAACCCAACAACGCCATGCCCAGATATCTTCACTTCCCCCCTCCGGTACCATTGTACACTGAGGTGTCCATGAGAGGGAGAGAGCTAACATCTCCTGTGGTTGCATCTGTGCCGTGAGCTGGGGCAGTCAACAGGGACCATACCCAGGCAAGGCATCCCTGCCTATCTCTCCTCCTCTGTGGGCCTCTATTTTGATGGGTCACCCGCAGGTCGATGTCACTCGTAACTCCATTCTACCACTGCTTCCAAAAAGGGCCCAGCCTGGAAATATATGCATGCCCCCTGAGAGGGCTCATCTCCTGTGAGGCACTTTCGCCAAGACGGCATTTTTGCTCCATCTGCTCACTTACCCTGGCTCTCCTTCTTCTCACCTTGCGGTTCCATGTCACACGGCCTGTTGTCCGCATCTTTGCCATCTTGTGTGTGTGCTGTGCCAATCGCTCACTATCTTCAGTGATTCCGTTGCTCTCCCTGCAGTCACACGAGGTCCCAGCACTGCCTCTCGGACCAGGCCTCACTCACTGCAAGTAGCCTCTGCCTCTGGTCAGGACTGAAGGCACATGAGGAGCACCTCCCCCAGGTCATAAAGGAAAATCATCCTGAAGCCATTCTGAAGTCATCGAATGACTTCAGAATGGCTTCAGAGTTATTCCTGTAATTATCCTCATGCGCGCTAGCGGAATTCCGCTCGCACGCTGAGATTTTTCAAATCGCATGTTACGTGACTAGCTGGACTCGTCATCAGCGTGCGAGGAGGCTACGCCATGACTCGTCATCAGCGTGGAAGGGGTTATCTGGGGACGTCATCCCAAACCATCCTGAAATATGCCTATAGGGCAGAATATTTAAATGAGATGACTCTTACTGTAATCACAAAAACTACTCTAGGATGGCGTCCTGATGAGTGTGAATTACTCTGGGATGGGTTCCAGACACTTTAAGGATGACTGTGGATTACTCTAGGATGATTCTACAGCAATTTCACGAGGACTGTTGATTATTCCTGGTTGCTCCTATTACCACTTCAGGATGGCTGTTGATTATTCTGGAATGATCCCATGACAATTTCAGGATGAGTGTGGATTACTCTAGGATGATTTATTGAAAACTCAAAAATAAGCATGGATTACTCAGAAATATTTTAGGACAACTACAGAATGAGTGTGAATAACTAAACAATGACTGACTACATAAGGACTTTCATATGATCGTGAACTACTCTTGGATGAGTTTATGCCTAGTGTAGATAACTCCCAGATGATTTAATGAATAAATTGGAACGACTGTGGATCACTAATAAGTCATTATGGGTTGGATTACACCTTGAAAATTCCATGTTACAAGCACATTAGCCAACTGACAGTATTCTCTTGCTGGGTCCCACTATTCTTTTAGGAATATGGATTTGCAGGTACGGAAATATTTAGAGGACCACCTCCTCAATGTACCTTCTACAGAGAAAAAAAACACTTGGATGTAATATGCCTTCTTTACACAAAACCATGAATTATTTGCAATGGTATGAGTTCTAAAGTAAGACCCAGATTTCCTAAACTGTGTTGGAATGCAGCGTAGGACCCAAATATTCAGTGTTGCGTAACAGGGAAAGAGCAGGAAAGTGTCATATCTACTCTTCTCCCTTGCACCACTAGGCAGCCAACCAACATGCACACACATTTTCACTATAGTGGAAAGGTGTCTGCGAGAATCTAGCTTAGGTTTTGTACTGGAAAGGTCCCCTTCCAGTACAAAAAAATATTAGGCCTAGACAAACGTACATTTTTTCCCATTTCGGTTGATTGTTGTACCAAATACCAATTTGCTTTGGTTTGCAAATCCTAAAAAGGATTTCACTTCAAGTCTGCATTATAAAACTTAAGAAAACCAAATACAAAACTTCCATGAATCTGATCCTTATAATCTTATCGATATTCTCTTGCTTTGGAAAGATTGCTTTTTAAATCTACCATGAGAGGCGGGCACCTGCATAAAATAAATCTGAGAAACGTTCTTTGTGCTGTAGAAACCTCTACATACAAAAGTAGTAGTCTGCAGCAATGTAATACTTTGAGATACAGAGCATTAATTGAAGCTGTTTGATATGGTAACCCGTGGCAAAAGACTGAACAAAACAGTAGTTAAAGTAAAAAGCATCAAAGGGGATGTGTCAACATGTAATTTTATTGGTCTAAAGCACACATTTGTCCCCATAAGGGGCAAGGCTACTGAAAAAGAGAACAAAAAGAAAGTCCAAGACACTCTAAAAGAGTGGGGGGAAAGGCCAGAATACAACAAAAAGGCTTAACAAAAACCAGCAACTTTTAAGATGAGTCTGAATCTAGAAAAAACAATAGTCCTCTTCTACCATTGCAACTATTTATATACAGGTTTCTTCTCATAGCTCTGTTGTCCAGTGATGGCCTGCAGTTCGCCCTGCACACAGACTTCATAAACTCTGCGGGGGAAAAAACATACATCAGTATCATGTTACCACCACTATTTTAGGTTTTTAGTAGGGCTGGGTTGTCTTTAAAATGTTCCAATCCCACTATTTTATATAGTTTGCTCGATAAGATACGGTAAAAGGGTTCAGAAGTATAACATTATGGGCACTTGGTTAAAGAGGCACAGGTGAGAGCAAACATTGATGAAGAGAGGGGGGGCAGGAGGTGAAGAAAGGAAATGTTCATTTATTAACTTAAGAGTGAAGCCGCAAGTTGAGGATTCAGGAAATATGTTGGACTTTCAGAAAAAGGACAGAAAAGGGCAGTTTACAAAAAAAATGTTTTAACTTTTGTGTAGTGAGCCCTCAGATGTAAAATGTTTTGAAGTTGGGCCCCCTCCAAAACTTTGTACAAGACTTGGGGCAGCAGAAGTGTTAAGGGCTAAGAGTAGGGGTACCTTACTACAGTATAACATCTGCAATAATTGGGAAAATTAAGAAAGAGCAAACATAATTGACAACAGATATTGAACACTGAACACTACCACATATAACTGGGGTGTTTAGGCCCTCATGCTCCTGGTTCCTAATGCAACTGCACCTCCTGCACTAATGATAGTTCGAGCCCAAGTAGCAGGCTGTCTTCTCTGCCTCTTTCACCCTTTTGAAATGCTGGGGTACTTGAAAAGAAAGATTGATTCAAATACTAATGTAATGGTGTCAAAACAAACATGTGTGCCCTAGACATGTTCTCCAGACACTGTCACGCTTCCTTTGCTAACAGAAAGTAATCAATACCTGATTTAATTTGCAAAACCATTGTGGAGGCAGCCATGTTGATCCTGAGCTCTACTTGCAATGTTCATATTTGGAAAACAGTCAGGAAACTACCATACTGACCAGAAATCCAAATATGAGCTCACAAACAAGTGCTGGGAACAGGGCAACTGATCTGTTTATTGGGAGAGTTGATCAGGTTACAAATTTAAAGCTGTGAGCACAGTGTTTTATAAGTGCAGTTTGCTATCACCCTCACCTGGACATGCAACTGTGCTATAATGAAAGAGTTGTTAACGCAGCAGATCATAAATTCAATATACACATAACACAAGCATGTGTTCCGGTGAAAAAAAAGATTGTTATTGGAAATTTGTTGCAGTTTACGTGGATAGCTAGAATATCAATCATGTACTTTTTAGGTGTCCTTTTCTTCCAACATTTTGATGATTCTAAAGGTGGCAGTGTTTGTGGATTCCCTTGGAGAGGACCCAGAAATTAGCCAAAATAGAGCTACGTTTTTTATTTTATTTTTTAATAGGAAAAAAGTGCTACAGAGTCACTTGCAAACTTCAAACTTTATCAGAAAAGAACAACAGCAAGAAGTTCATCACTATGCAATGCTCTGCTTCCACTCAAGCTTTTGATAAACAAGTTCTTTTGGGAAACCTTTACGTTAGAGCCGATTGTGCTGCAACGAACAGTGATCACTTTGGTTAATTCCCTGAACAACTGCACAACATGTAGAAGTTATCTACATATAAATGGTGACCTTTGTTAAAAGGTCTTCTACCAATTTCAAACACAATTTCTCACTCACTCGGAAAGAGGACAGACAACCAGGAGGAGGGTGTGGGAAATCCTGGAAACCCTACCGATGTACACCCTGAAACTAGAGACATACCACGTCCTACTGTCACACAGCATATACATCTCAATTCCATAGCGTGCCCTCTTGCTAGGAATGCATTGCCTAAAAATCAATCAGCCCTTGAACAAGACCAAAGACTCATCCACAGCTATTTCTTTCCCTGGAGCATAGATCTCAGAAAATCGAACAACAAAGTGATCAATGACAGGCCAAATCTTAAAAAGACGGTCACAATCAGGGTGGTGGGGAAATCAGTCTCTGAAACATGGTCAGAGCAAGACCCAAAAAGTATACCAACAACCAGCTGAGCAGTGATCCTGATCCTGTGGCTAGCCATAATCCTGACTAAGAAAGGAGACTTCACAAATAAGTTAACAACTAACACTGTGCAAAATAAGTAACAAACAAAGTGTGGCTTTATCGCAAAGATCTATATACTCCTAAACCATACGACTCACTTGCCAGAGACAGCTAGACTCACCAGCACCTACTCTACAGAGACACAGTAAAAATCAACGATATCCCACTAGAAAGAAAAAACACATCAGTTACTAACAAGACAACAAAATACACATTGAGCACAAATGCAAAAAAGATTTTCACACTCAATAAAACAGAAGCTAAACATTCTGCTGTTAATGCTCCATTTACAAAAACATGTTCATGCAGGCTGCAGAGCCACCAGTGACAAAACTGCTACCTGGAACATCAGTCAAAAGAGCAAGCTCCTTGAACTAGAATAAAAAGAAGTAAAACATTACAATCACAATTCACAATAAATAAAACAATTACCATTATAAAATGCTATGCCACTACACAAATGGCCAATCTGCCACAAAGGGTAACAGATAAACAGCCAAAAGTAAATAGTAACTGATGCCCCATCCCATTGGCCCAACTCTTACCCAAGGGGCCACCACCAAACTTAAATATATACATATCCCTGGTGCTAGTGGGGTTTCTACCACCCCCCCCCCCCCGGGCCAGAAGGGCCTCCTTCAAATGTGGCCAAACCACCCCCGGGGGAGGTAAGAAACTGGCTACAAGTATAAATACAATATTAGGGGGAGATCCTTGCCTAAGGGACTTCCCCCATACACTATAAAAACTCATTTCTGGCTCTAGTGAAGCCCCCCAGGGAAAGGAAGGCCACGAAAATGGCCTGATCTGTCCCGGGGGGGGGGGGGGAGGGAGTAAACAGCCACTAGTACCAAAGGTGCCTAAGGGATTGCCCCATGCCCAATAAAAACAAATCCCTGGCTCTAGGGGTGAAGGGAGAAAATAGGTACAAATACATTTCCCCCATTGGAAGCGACCCTTGCCCAAGGAGTCACTTCCTTTAAACATAAAAAGAATCCATGGTGCCTAGTGGGGGCATTCCTGCTGCACAACTGCAATGCCTTGCACGATTGTGAAGAAGGAATGCCCTGCAAAGAGACATCACTGGAGAGGGAAAACTATTTCCTCTATCCAGATGCACAGCCTCTACCCCCCCAGAGCAAGAAACACCTACCTGCTCTCTCCGATGCCTGGAAGCAAACAGCTTCCAGCGTGTCCGGGTCTTCCTGAAGACGTCGGCCCACAATGTGCGCGCTGGAGTCATGGGATTGCTGAGGGAGGGCTCGGGGATGGCTGCGAAAACTCTTCCACTGTCATCCATGTTTGTGAGGGGTAAATGGGCTGCCCATAGAGCAAGCGCTATCTCTTCCCCCATGGGGTGCCATGATGAAACGGTCTGTCATGAGCACACGCCCACCATGGCTCATGATGGAAGCCTTCCATCATGAGCATAGAACTCCCATACCCAGGGGTGTGGAATTTAATTCAAGATCTATTTGTCCATGGGACAGGTTGCTTCATAAATCTACTTGTCCTGTTTGTGCTATGTAAGGCAGCGACAAATTATGGCAGCAATCTCATTATATAAGTACTAATAGCCTCTGATTATGCCAGGGCTCATACCATAGTAGTATTTCAATACTTGTAATCCCCTTATGTTGCCATGTTTCTGCAGATCTACATCCCGGGGCTGAGGGTAGTGGTAAGTAATAGTTTCAGGGTTGGAATGCCCTTTTGAGTCTGTGCAAATCTCCTAACTTACATGTTTTAAGAGTTTTCACAAACTTTTCTCTAATCTTTTCCCATACCGAGTAAGGTTGGAAATTTGTTCCTGATAATGGCACTTGTAAAACTTCTTCCATGGTTGGGGAAAAAGTGGTTGGAGAGAAAGTGAACTTGCAAAAACTCAGATTTTCGCATGAGCAAATCTACACATGCATATTTGCTCATGCTAAAAGGCAGTTTACAGATATTTTTCTAGGAGAACTATTTCTTGGGCTACTTTTGTAAATGATTGTGTACTCACAAAAACCATATATCTGTACTGCATATATCATGGGTGCACTTTTGACACTTTCTTTAATAATTGGGCCGCTAATTAGGTCTGGTGTTAACCATGACCTTCTGCGTTTATTACAATTCTGTCTCTCTCTCTCTCTCTCTCTGTCAATCACCTGGCTTCATTGTAACAGCATTCTGCAATTTCACAAGGAGCATATCAGACTGTGGCCAGTATGGCAAATCCCATAGTAATGCATGGATAAGTTGGGCCTAGTGGTACCACACACAAACCACTATATGCCGACCACATGTAACATCAACATAACATGTATTTTTGCCGCGATTAATGACAAATCAATGAGCTTGCTTTCATGTTTGTCTGCCTTAGGCGGTTGTCCCAGTAGGCACGAAGGGTTAATATTACGAGCTTCCGTCCGGCCAGTTCTTTAATCGTCAGAAACTTTGTATGGTAGCACATTCACACACCATGTGGAAAGTGTGCCTGCGGTCCGTTGCATCTGGGGGCACCCTCATACATCCTAGCTTTTCAAAGTGTGCCTGATGCACACAACTCACTTGCATGAAGCGAAACCTTGCATTCCTCGAGACCGTGTGCGCGTCTCAGGGCGTTAATCCATGTGCCATCTGTAAGTTCGGCACTTAATGTGTTGTTCTAAATACTTCAGTTTGCCTGTGTGTGAGCCAGTGTGTGTCTACAATTACTGATCGTTATTATATGCGATAGGACCTTGCGCACCTCTGGTTCACGGTCCCAGCAGTACGAAGTCACTCTCGTCACAGCTAGAGCAAAGCCGCATGTGCCATAAACTGTCCGGGCGAAGGCTCACGTTCCACACTTATCTCCTCTAAGGGTTTCAAGAACCCGAAGGCGAACAGTAAGGTGATGACGTACAGGCCTACTTCCTTCCATCATGTCTGTCTGACATAATCTAGTCAGAGACCGGAACCACGGGGAGCACCACTTTGGCATCTCACAGACATGGGCACAAGATGCCCTCATGGCCGACATATATTTTTGCCAGCAGAGCCTCATTACCTCAACAGCCATTGGTAGATTCCAGCGAGATAACATGTTTCAAAGTTTGTCAGTCTCATCCCTCCCTCACACAAAGGAAGCCTCATCTTCGTCACAGCCAGTCTTCCCTTTGTTCCTCCAAGCTCAGAGCAGACAACAAAGTAAACTATGTATCTCGCCAAAGAAGGCCTGTTTCAAATCATGGGAATTCCCTGAAAGAAATACAATAACCGTAACAATATTACCATGGTGTTTATGGCCACTCTGTTGATTGGGAATAATGGAAATTTCTGCAAGAAGGGCAGAGATGCTCGCATCAACGCCACTGGCCTCACCAACAGGTCAACCCAAATCCAAGTCCAGCTCAAGGTAAAAGATGTAACAACTGTAAAAAAAATTGGTCATTTTCGTAATATGTGTAGAGTTCCGAAAGATAAGGGAAAGTTAATCTTGTCTACACTGAAGATTACATTTGTGATGCATTAAATGTAGCTTCTTTGTCTGTTCACATTAATGCTCTTGAGGGTAATAAGATGAAGGGACCCATTTGTAATGTGTTAATAGGATCTATTTCTCTGGATGTTATGACGGATTCGGGTTCGCCAATCACAAATCTGGATGTGAAAACTTTTAACAACTTGTGGCATGATAATAAGTTACTACCTACTGATGTTAACCCCAAGTCTTTTGGTGAATATGATATTATTATGGAAGGGTATTTTCCTGATTCTATCAATTTCAAAGGTAGGATTATCAACACTAAAATATATGTGGTATTGAATGGAAGAGACATTCTAGGATGGCGTGATCAAGGTGCTTTAGGAATAATTCTGAAACCTGGCCATCCTGAACCTGTGGTTCTTGGTGACTTTCCTGTATTATCCATTAGTGACAGTAAAACACAGGATCCTACATTATGTAAATTAGTTGACAAATACAAAGGAGTGTTTAGTGACAACATTGCATTAGTTAAACATTTTGAACATGTCATAAAGTTGAAGGAGAAAGTTTATCCAATTGATCAGAAACTACGTTCTGTACCTTTGTCTGTGAAAGATGACCTTAAGAAGCCTCTTGATATGTTGTGTTCTCAAGATATTATTTGTCCAGTTGAGTCATCAGAATGGGTTTCCGCTGCTGTCGTAGATCGTAAAAGTTCAGGACAAATTTGTCTATGTGCGGATTTGAGGGTTTTAAACCGCAATATTGTCATTGATGCTCATCTTTTGCCTAAAATTCATGACATCTGGCCAGAATAGGTTGCAGTAAATTGTTTTCCACCTTTGACTAACGCTCAGCCTATCACCAGATTCCTCTGTCTGAAAAATCTCAACCATTAACCACATTTGTTACACCCTTTGGTGTTTACATGTATAAAAGATTCCTTTTTGGTCTAGCATCAGCTGCCAGTATTTTTCAAAGGCTCATGGATAAAATGTTCGATGATTGCCCTGGTATTCAAGCTTTCGAGGATGACATTGTAGTGCATTCTGAAACAAAAGAGCGGCATTATATTTTGGTTGAAAAAGTTTTGAGTACCTTACAATCTGAAGGTTTAACAATAAACCTAAACAAATGTAATTTTCTGGCACAACATATTGACTATTTAGGTCATAATCTATCTGGGGAAGGCATCAAACCTAAAACTTTGTTTTTGGATGCCATTAATAATGCTCCTTCCCCACTGGATAAGGATTCATTAAGAGCATTTCTCTGACTTAGTTAATATTATGCTCGCTTTGTCAAAGGTTATGCTTTAGTTGTTCAACCTTTAAGAAATTTGTCGAAAAAACAAGCCAAATGTGTATGGAAAGATGAGCAACAGGACGCTATTAACTCTGTTAAAAAACTAATTATCAATGCCCCTGCAATCAATCCATTCACGTATGGTGTTCAAAGCATCATAATGGTGGATGCTAGCACCAAAGGTCTTGGTGCTGTTTTGAGTCAAATGATAAATGGACAAGAATGCACTATAGCGTTTGCATCTCGTACTTTATCATCGGTCGAACTTAACTACAGCACAATAGAGCCTGAAGCCTTAGCCTGCACTTGGTCTGTGGAAAAGTTCCTGATGTACATTTGGGGTACAAAATTTCAACTATTCACAGACCATAAACCTTTAGTGTATATGTTAAGTGACAGCTCTTCTAACAAGGCATCTTCTCGTCTGTTCAGATTACCGGCAAGACTTCAAGAATTCAATTTTGATATTAAATATCTTCCAGGGGGCAAAAATGTTCGTGCAGACTATCTTTCACGTATTCTACTTCCCAGTCAACAATCTGTTAGTCCTGATAATGAATTTGAATGTGTTTTCTCCATTGATAATGCTGTTCAGAATTTCAAAATGACACAAGATGAATGGGTTTGCAAATTTGAACAAGATGATTGTTTGCGTAATGTCAAGTAATATTTAGTGCAAGGATGACCTATGGATAGGAGTTAATCTTTAGAGGAAAGAAACTTTGCTCAAGTAGCTTCTGAGTTGTCATGTTCTAATAATATATTAATGCGTCAAGTTCATTCCTCCTAGGCGTATTAGAGATCATATTAGTTCTTTAGCTCATGAAGGACATCCTGGTACCACTGCGACTGTGAAAAAAATAAAACAAACTTATTGGTTGCCAGGAATAGATAATCAAGTAAAAATTCATGTCAACCAATGTCCTCAATGTCTTTGTTCAGACAAACATTGGTCATCCAATGTGCCTCTTTGTTCAGTTGAATGGCCTACGAGGGCGTGGAAAAAAATAGGTTTAGACTTTTCTGGTCCATTTTCTGTTTTTCATTCAGATAAAAAATACTTGATGGTAGCAATTGACTATTTCTCGAAATGGATTTATTTGACTTTTGTTAAATCTGCTGCTGCTAATTCAGTAGTGTTATTTTTACAACGTTTATTTTATACAAAAGGTACACCTGATGAGCTAATTACGGACAATGGCTCACATTTTGTTGCTCGTGAAGTAGACTTGTTTTTAAACAAATTAGACATTAAGCACACATTGGTCCCTTTGTACAGCCCTTCCTCGAACGGTCTTGTGGAACGAGCTAACAGTTGTTAAAGGATGCTGCACAAACAGCTGTAGCTAGTGGATTAAATATTCCTTCATTTTTGTTTCACAAAACTTGGAATTACAATTGTACACCTCATAGTACTACAGGTGTATAACCTTTTATTTTGTTAAAAGGTCGTACTCCAACTTCTAAACGTAATCCTACTTGGTTAATTGAGAGTTCCAGTCACAACTCCGTTTATGTAGACAAAGCTAGAGATTTTTTTATATAAAAACAAGAGTATTACAACAAAAAGTATGACAAACAGATGCATGTCACAGATAAACCTTTATTTTCAGGTGGTTGGGTCATCATCCGAAAGCCTGTGAAAGTTATTGAAGGTCAATCTAAATTTTCTTCACCTGTGCAGGTCATAAGATTAGCCCGTATGGCGGTGCTTCTGCAGGACAGAGGTTGGTGGAACAAAAATGCTCTTATCAAGATTACTGATAAACAAGCGGCCATAATTTCTGAGAATAAACATGATTCTACGGGTTATGACAGTACAAATACAGACTGGTTTGGTGTTGCTGACAACATTATTTTACGTAGCTCTCAAGTCTTAAATAGTTTTTCACAACATCCCATTACAACAAATTCTTCATCTGGTGAAGGTGATTCAAATGCAATTTCTGCTCATTCTGTACCTCATTCTTTTGCCTCTCATGGAGGGGAAGGAGTTGGTAGAGGTAGATTGAATGGTTGTACAAGAGTCAGAAATGCACATCCTCGTTTTCGTGATTATATAATGAATTAAAATAGATGTGTAGATAGTTTTTCTTTATTTTTCTCATTTTTGTATATAGTATTGTTATCTTACTTTGTTTTTTTTTCTTTTCTGAAAAAAAGGGGGATGTGTAGTATGTATACATATTTAAGTCTATTGTTGGTTTTGTATATCCCTTTAAAGATTGTTATATTATTAGGGTTCTGTAATGTCATAGGGATTCCAGAATGTGAATTGTAAAATGCACTTGAACTATTGAAGTCATTGGAACAAGTCGTGGGTTTCCTTCTCTGGAAAATAAATCTACATTTTCTACACATCCTGGTTCATGTCTACTTTTGGATCTAACGATTTCCAAGATAGCTTAATACAGTATTTATGATTTAATAACGAAAACAAAAATAAAAGGCATTGTTATTTGCAATGTCAATAGCTCAAACTTGCATAAATGCGAGACCTATTGCATTGCAAATGCTTGCTTTCTGAGGTCGACAGGTACTGTGGAGGCACTCCCCGCATCAGAAGGTCAACGAAAGAGACCTTTTCATTAGGATAAAACTGCCAACTCGGCCTTATGGTAATAAAGTGGCATTTTCAGGACGGGCTCTGGAACAATGCTTTCATGAGGCATTAACGAGGGGCTCTTCAATACAGACTTGGTGACGAGACGGTGGGCGCTTGTGCCCTTCAAGGCAAGAAGACACAGGCTTACAGCATTTAATGCTGATATGGCACTACGGGCCTCACAGCATTGGAAATTCCTTTCCAGACATTTTCCAGATTCTGTAAAACCTGACTGACTGTCCGGAGCTTCCTCTGCAAAGCAGGCTGCCCTAGCTCAGGGCAGTGCACAAGATCATACCAGCCACTGAACCAGGGATGGGAGCAGCTCGCTCACGTCCTCTGAGAGGAGCCATCTCCTCACATCAGCAGGGGGGGTGCTGTTCCCTCTCAAGTATAGACATTTATTGAAGTTCGGGTAATGCATGCAGTTTATATAAAAACACAAACAAATCGGGCTAGTAAGCACACAGGAAGGAACCCGACCCAGTTTACCCCAAACCAGTCTTACATGCCCAAGCTTACCTTAGATGACGAAATCAATGCAGTTTTCCTGGTTGCATGTGGGCGAAATTCCGGTAAATTTTAAAAATCGAGCAAGGCTGTGCCATTACACCTTCACAGAATTCCATTGCTGCTTCAGTGCAATGAATTCATTTCCGACGCTACCGGATGTGCGTAGGCTTTTGCGAATCAACCTGTGATTTATTCAGGTACCTGAATAAAGGTGAGTGGGAAGGAGTGGGTGGGAATTTGGAAAATAAAGGATTTAGACCATTACAAATCGTGCTTGTGACGGGTGCAGTATATGAAAACTACAAGATTGGCACATATCAAATGCAATACATACAGAAGCTATTTTGCCGAACTGCAAGAGCATTGCACTTTCAATTGCATGGAACCAGGTTCGATTCCCAGCGCCACACTGGTACTTGCTTTGTTAAAAATCAGATCGGAATGTTAAATATTTGTTCAATGCCTGTGTCTGCACTTATATGTTCACTTCCTCTGTAAGACCCAATGAAAGCTAAAGACTCATGTTCCTAGCCTGTCAGCACTACCAGTTTGGGCCCCGATATAGTTTTGTCCATTTGGAGGGATGGGATCATTGTCATACTAAGACGGTGGGTGACGGGCAGAATATTACAAACGGAGGAGGGGGAGATGAATGCAAATTATGCAGCATGATTCGGCACATCAGTTAAATATTATGTTATGTTTACACTTTGACACTGTCTGAAGAAAGGTTTAACCTTATTAGTACTATTTAAACCTAAATACAGCAATATGCAACTCAAAGGCGTACAGGTCATCTTTGCAAACTGCATTCGCTGCATAGCAACATGTGTTTTCGCATTTTTAGTAACTTTTAATCAGTTTCAGCTAGAAACAACACTTTTTGGGTAAAAATCTTGAAATTATCCTCAGTTGATGTATTATGTGGCACATGCAACAAATCTATAATCAACAAAAAATGCACAGAATTTCTTAATTGGTATTTGGCAGGTTTAAATGCACATTTAACATGTTGATATATTTCGCATTCCATATTGTTTGCAAATGAACCACCACTGCTTTACTTGTTGGTAGCTGTCAATGCAGCGCCCAGATACCCCTACTGCTGCTTAATTGATTGAATGAATATTATGTGCAATATGTAAAGAAATGATACCATGATGCTAGGATCAACACTATGACTGATGCCACGTCCAACATTGTCTTGCTGGCCACCCCTATGGTAAGGATGGCAAAAAGAATTACCACCATTAAGCCAGGGCCAACAGTAACCAGACGTGAACAGTGCATGTATACCAGCATTAGGGCAATGGTAAACAGTAGTTTAGGGGTGTGCAGCATCATGCCATGGATGCCTCTGGTGCCTCTTTCCCCTCTCGCTATAACCCCAGCCGGATAGCATTCACATCCAATCATGAATAATGTAATCACTGTGCAGAGTGCATCTTTTCGCACTACCAACTCAAGAACCCACAAGAACTTCTTTCATTTCTCTATATTTTTTGCATTTCCATATAGTCCAAATTAAATTATCAAAGCGCTTTATATAAGCACTAGTTCCATTACAGAAATGTGCCCAGTGGGGAATTATGTGCCTCGTGGCTAAACACTTATAAGATCCCAGAGGCGAGACCTATTGGCTATTCCAATGCTTGTTCTGACATTTTTCTATTCCAAAGTGCAGCCTCGGGATGGAGAAAACTAAAAGGTTTTAAATATGAAAAATAAATACATAACTAAATAAAGCAAGACAGAGTGGTTGCAAAGTGGCCAGATTGGTTTTATTCACATCCAAACACATCAGCCTCACTTTACAGACTTTGCAGTGAAGCGCTACTTTTGTTTTCTCGTCTTTCTTTGAACAGTATTGTTGTCCCCAGGTGGGGAAGTTCACCATTCCTGGATGTATTGCAATACCTGGTTGATGGGTGGATTGGAAAACAAAATGTGTACCATGGTTCTGTGTTTAAGGATGTGGTCTTTAAACCATACTCCTTACGTTTTGTAAGGATATAAGCAATGGACATTGAAACGGTTCCCTTCAGGGCCCTGTAGTCATGTCCTTAACTTTTCAGGTAAAAAACACTCGCTGATTTCTGAATAGTGAGTGAGAGATCGTTAAGGTAACCATGTTGTTTCTGCTTACATTTCACATGCTTTACTTAATATTGCATTCCCTATGAGTGTTTGCTTTTACCTTTTTTAGGGGGGCAGCTTATTACTCTTATCAAGTCCCTTTTTTCATATAAATCTGCAATTTGTAGTCTTATTTAACCCAGTATAAAACCAGGACTCAAGTCCCAGAATTCTAAGAATAACATGAGACTGGAGTAACTAGTGTAGGAGGGATCTGGGAAATTGGCAGCTATGATGCTTGCAACAAAGATTACATGGACATGCTGAGACCCAAACCTGCTATGTTGTTGCCATCCTGACTTATTACATAAGATCTACCATTAAGTAGTCAATACCACTAGGCATTCTGGAACTTGTAGTTTCAATTTTATAATTTTCCTGCTCAATGTTTTGGGTGACAAATCAAAGACTGGCTGAAATCTAACCTAAGGTCAGTTGAGAACTTTGCTTGAGCAGCTGCATATTTCCTCGCAGAGGCCCATCTCATATTTGATCACTGCAGTCACTTTTGCATTTTGTGTGTTACATTTTTCTCCAATTACCCATCTGCACTACATCTCAAAACATCAGGAGCAATTTCATAATGTTAAAAAGAAAAGATGCTTGTGGAGATTTGGATGTTTATTTTCAAATCATCAAGCACAATTGGATCTTATGAAGTAATCACATACTCATTCTTAAATCCTCCTGAAGTCATCAGGAATAGTCACACATTGTGAAGTCATCAGATGCTCATTTTCAAGTCATCTGCAAGTCATCAAGCTCAAGTTTCTAAAGTCTGCTGATGACTTCAAGTGCTTGATGATGTCTGATGATGTGAAATTGACTTCTAGAGTAGTTGGATGGTCATCCAATAACTCTAGGATGGCTTCTAAAGTAATCCTGTTTGTCCTGGTTCTATCTGCAGCCAGGGGTTGGGGATCAGTGTTGTCCGTGGTGCATGGCCTGCTTGAATTGGCTGCCGCTTGGCATAGCCTGTCTCCTTTGTCTTCCCTGGGCCCGCGATGAAAGCTTTCCGATTTCAGGGAAGCAAATTTTCCCCCACCCTTTCCCGTACAGTCTTTTCTCTTGCCTTCAGCTGGAGGTGCTAGGAGCGGCTCATTGTAGCTGAATGGGCAGGATTGAGTCAGGATTTGGGGACACCCTTGTGATTACCTAACACGCCAAACGGAGGAATTCAGCGCCATTAGCGAGACAGAGCGGCTCACCTTCTTCTCTACTCGGCACCAGTCCACCTCTCGGCGCACCCGCTTCGCGGGTGCCCCTTCGCCTGCCTGAGGAGGGAAAGACAACTGTTGCTGGTTGTGAGGAGCGTAGAGGCGGTAAGGAGGTAAGCGGTAACGGGCGTGTGGCTGCAGCGGGGCTGCGAGCGTGCAGGGACTTCAATTCCCAGAAGTCCCTGCTAGACCGACGGAGAGCTTCCGGTCCGCTCTCCCTGCTGGCCCGCCCCCCGCCCTCCTGAGGCCTCTTAACACCAGTTTGCAGCCTAAGTGAGTGGGACACCCTTGTGATTACCTAACACGCCAAACGGAGGAATTCAGCGCCATTAGCGAGACAGAGCGGCTCACCTTCTTCTCTACTCGGCACCAGTCCACCTCTCGGCGCACCCGCTTCGCGGGTGCCCCTTCGCCTGCCTGAGGAGGGAAAGACAACTGTTGCTGGTTGTGAGGAGCGTAGAGGCGGTAAGGAGGTAAGCGGTAACGGGCGTGTGGCTGCAGCGGGGCTGCGAGCGTGCAGGGACTTCAATTCCCAGAAGTCCCTGCTAGACCGACGGAGAGCTTCCGGTCCGCTCTCCCTGCTGGCCCGCCCCCCGCCCTCCTGAGGCCTCTTAACACCAGTTTGCAGCCTAAGTGAGTGGGACACCCTTGTGATTACCTAACACGCCAAACAGAGGAATTCAGCGCCATTAGCGAGACAGAGCGGCTCACCTTCTTCTCTACTCGGCACCAGTCCACCTCTCGGCGCACCCGCTTCGCGGGTGCCCCTTCGCCTGCCTGAGGAGGGAAAGACAACTGTTGCTGGTTGTGAGGAGCGTAGAGGCGGTAAGGAGGTAAGCGGTAACGGGCGTGTGGCTGCAGCGGGGCTGCGAGCGTGCAGGGACTTCAATTCCCAGAAGTCCCTGCTAGACCGACGGAGAGCTTCCGGTCCGCTCTCCCTGCTGGCCCGCCCCCCGCCCTCCTGAGGCCTCATAACAACATCCTACTCCCGCAGCGCGGGACGCAGCCCGGGCTAAGACCGGGCAAAGAGCGGGCCGTTTAAGGCCGTTCAAGGACGGCAGAGGACGGCCCTGGCCCTGAACCCCTGCTCTTTTGGCCCCAATCGTCATTAACGTCTAAGATGTCGGCCATGCGCAATAGAACCAGAAGTTGCGCGAAAAAAGCTACGGCGGTAGCACAGGTGACTGGACCTATAGACCTTTTTATTTCCCGTGTACATGAGACTATTGACCAAAGTATTGTTTTATTGGAAAAGAGAGTCTCCATGGACCTTGCAAATGCTAAGCGCTCATCCTTGGGTTCTTTGGCAAATGTTAAATCACCCGCTTTGCAGTCTTCAAATAATTGTTCCCTACCCCTAACCATGCCCACTAATAGTGCTTCGACTGTACCAAATACTGTTGATTTATCGGTTGCCCCATCAGACTCAGACCCGTCCTTTGTTGACCTGGAGGTTACACCAGATCTAGAAGCCTGTCAGTTATCTGGCAAAGCGGTGTCGAGTCTGAGTGGGTTTAATGTTGTGGAAACAGCTCCTGTACCTAAAGTTCCTCGGGGAAGGGCTTCCAATCTCCCAAAGGCTATACCTAAGGGTAAAAATAAAGTTAAAGCATCAGTTAGGAATCACAATCTGATTTCCCCTACTCCACAAATGATGACATCAGGTATCCCTTGCTGGGTGCAAAACATGGTAACAGATTTAAAATTAGATCTTGAAGCCACATTAGTAGCACAAATCAAGCCTTTAATTTCTAAATTGGACAGGCTTACATCTTTAATACATTCTAAATGGCCACACAAAACGAATGGGCAAGGGCCTGATCAGCTACAAGGGATTACAGAAGTAGCCCCTAAATGCACACAGCCCCTTAAAGATGTATTAAACAACGCTCAAGCAACTGTAGCCCCTGGGAATCCAGTTATATCCCATCCGCCGAAAACAGGGAACAACTCTGCCCAATCCACAACTATACCCACTTCGAAGGTGAGGGCTCCTATTTTGACTCCCCAACATCCTGTTGTTGACAATAATACCACTACTACTCAAGTAAAAGATGTTGTAGGGAAATCTAATACACCTTCAGTACCTCCTTCTACGAATAAACCTGAAGGTCTTAAGCCAAAGCAGCCACGCTTTAGGTCAATTAATCTACCACCAGAGGTTTCCCCTTTTGTGGTCGTGTTGACAGCAGTCCCCCCGTTGAAGGAGGGAGTAAAAGAAACTTTTACTGAGCTTAGAAATAAATGTGCTCAATGGCTCCACTTACATAAACCTCTACCTAACAACATGAACGGTGAAATTCTTACCGTGCGTAGAGGGGATTGGGTGGGCAGAAGCAAGAAAACAATAGTAGGGGACGTAATTACAGTTAATTTCAGGGATATAGGGGCAGCTAGCTACATATGTAATGCACCCAATAGCGGTCCTGCGACTCAAATTAACCCACTTCCTTTGTCTTATTTTTTACCGATGTCTTCAAGACCAAACCCTCCTTGTTCCACTTTTCAAAGTAATACAGGATCTGTGTACCCCCAGCAACATGCTGCCAAACCCTGGCAGCAAGCACTACACCCGTCTCCTTTTCTTCCACATTATGTTAATTTTCAGCAGCAGCCATTAAATGCTCCATCTTTTCCCCTGCACCATGTTAATTCTCATTGGCAACATCTCCCCCATTTTCCACCACCCCTACTTCAGCCTGCCCATCAGTGGCAGCAACCCTTTCAGCCATTACAACCAGTTAAACACCAATGGCAACAAACGTGGCAGGACTTGCCCCCTTCCCAAGATCGCCTGTTCTCACAATTCGCCCATCCAAACAGATATGCAGTGTTAGACGAGGTAGATTGACTCAGCCCTACTGAAGCTCTGGATTCAAACATCCCTACGTCCTATTTAGAAAAGGCGAGTCCTTCCCCAGTCACACCGTTAGCCGCACTTCTTGAACCCGTAATGGTGTCATCGCTAATACCCCCCCACGTATAGGAAATAGGGGTAGCCTTGATGCATGTACAGCGAATGTTAGCTCCAGATCAAGCCCAGATAACATCTCTTGGGAAGATGGTCCTGCCCTATTACCAGCAATTCAGCCAGAGTCGTCTGTTGTTGGCGACTCTGGTAAACCAGCAGGACTCTCTCTTGTTTCATGGAACATTGCTGGCCTTGCCAGCAAACTAGGTACACCCTTCTGGACCAGCTTTTTGGGGGAGGGATTGGACCTAATTTTATTGCAGGAAACTTAGTGTCTGGACCCTATTAATATTGAAGGGTACGCATCTTACTGTCTTAGAGCCACCAAATCTAGCTCAGGTAGGGCTAAGGGGGGTCTTTTGTTGCTTTTATCCACCAAGCTGTGTGATTGTACGGTCAAATACAGTACGACTGTGGGGACTCACAGCCAAGTTATAAGGGTGGAGTGCAGGAAGAATATTGATTTAGTCGTAGTAAACTTCTACAATAATATTTTTGATGCTACCAGAGGGGATATTCTACTGCCTCTAGAAAGGGAAATTGTCAAGGCCCTTGGTATCTCGAAAAGAAAGGCCGAGGTTGTCTGGGCAGGGGATTTTAACCTGCAGCCCTGCCATTTGTCTAACGGGAACATCTGCGGCTTTGGTGCAGCAACGAGTAGCCATTGGGGAGGCCTGGGGGCGAGGGAGGATTCTCCACACTTCCAACATTGCAATTATGGTTCAACATTAAATAATATGCTAGTCACACTAGACATGACCCTGTTAAACTGCAACACTAACAACCAGGCAATAACATGCCCTACATTTACAGGCAGAGATGCAGGAACATTTATAGATCACATTTTGTTGTCTAGCAGTGGAGACTTTACTGATCTGCATGTAAACGAAGAAAGTCTCAGTGACCATAACAGCCTTCGTGTTACTCTCTTGGGGCATGGTACCTCATTAGTTTTAGGTGGAAAATGTTCAACCGATTTAGTACCTACTAGACCAAAGGGTTTAAGGATTAGATGGACTGGATTAAACTCTAAAGTTAAGCAGAAGGAGGTTCTTACTCAATGTAAGAATCAAATTAGTTCCTGTTTGGATGATGACTGTGATTCTGGTTGCCTAATAGCTCACTTTGTTTCCATGAATAGTATTATTGATGGTATTTTTACTAAGGCCCCGTTAGCCAATAGTGGTCCGAAGCAGGGGTGGTTTGATAAGACCTGTATAGTCGCCCTCCGTGATCTAAAGAATGCTTTAGGCACCAAACCACGCGTTAAGACGGACATACAATACTTTAGGGCTAGATATAAAATAGCAATTAACACTAGGAAAAGGGTATTACAGAATGAGGCGTGGGATAAGTTGAAGGAAGCAGCTGAGACTAAAAACTGCAAACTGTATTGGGAAACAATTAACAGCCCGTTTCTCAATAAAGAAAATGTTCCAGAATTATCTTCTTATGTGGCTTGCAGTGAATGGGTTAGTCATTTTTCCAAAATATTTAACCCAGAAGGGTTATCCTCTGAGTCACTACTACCTGAGCCTACTCCATGGCTACCCCTCCCGTTGGGAATAACATTAGAAGAAAGCCATGAAGCAATTTCTTTAAGCAAAGGAGGCAAGGCCCCTGGCCCCGATGGGGTCCCGCTGGATCTATACAAAGATGAAGCAGCTTTATGGGCTCCCATCTTGGTGAGGATTTTTAATTGCGCGGCAGAAACTAATTTTCCATCCACTTGGGGCCAATCGGTCATTATTCCTTTACATAAGAAAGGGGATAAATCAGAGGCCTCTAACTACCGTCCAATTTCATTATTGGACGCCTCTGTAAAGGTGATGAGTAGGATTTTGCTCAAGAGGCTGGAAGACTGGGCAACTGATGTTAACATCTTAACTAGAGTCCAATATGGCTTTCGGAAAGGCCTGGGCACATTGGACCAGTGTGTAAACCTGGATCTCTTAATCAATAAATATACTGTGGCTAAAAATGGCAACCTCTTTTTATGTTTTGCTGATTTGAGCAGCGCTTTTGATTTGGTTAACCATAACATTCTTTGGGAGGTTTTGCTTGATGCAGGGGCCCCAAGGGAAATAGTTCATTTTTTGGCTAGACTCTACGAAAAACTCTCCTGTAAAGTCCGCTATGGCACCCTTGGTGAATGTACCCTGTTTTTTAAAGTGGCTCGGGGCATACGTCAGGGATGTGTTTTGGCCCCGCTTTTATTTTCCCTCTTTATTAATGACGTCGACCGTTCTTTGGTTGACATCCCAGCAGATGCCCCCATGATTGGTGGTAAACCTGTTCCGCTGTTACTTTACGCGGATGACGCTGTTCTTTTATCCCGAACACAGATGGGCCTTCAGCGCCTAATCGATAATTTTATGCAGTTTATTCAAGTTAGGCGGCTTCGTGTGAACAAAACCAAGACGTATGTAATGACATGTGGTCAGGCAGCTAAACAGGTAAAGCATACCTTTTTTCTGGATAAGGAAAAGTTGACTGCTGTCAAGTCCTTTTGTTATCTAGGAATTACATACAACAATAGCGGGTCTTGGATCTCGGAATTTGATTCTATCAGACTAAAAATGCTGCGGTCTACTAGCAGCATTTTTCGTTTTGCCTTTGAACTTGGCTCACGAAGCATTTTAGACATGATGAATATATACAATGTATGCTGTGTTTCCTCTGCTCTGTATGGGGCAGGGGTGTGGGGACATAGCGAGGGTATATCCTTGCAGAAGGAGGAAAATAAGTTTTTAAGGAGGTTGTTATGTGTTCCCCCTTCTGCCTCCATCCAGTTGATCCATGAAGAAGTCGGGATCGAGTTCATTTCTGACTTAGCAGCAGTCCGGCCACTTTTATTGTGGCGTTCTATTTGGGCTAAGCCAGAGACTCGATTCACTCAGGATATTATTCTTGATTGTATAGGTTTGGACCACTCTTCACGTATATTGTGGTTGAGATACATTCACCGCTGGTATCTCCTTCTTTTTAATATTGATGTGTTCCGTGAGCCTGAAGAGGTTGTTTCTGTCTCAAAAAAAGAAATCAAGACAACGTTCCTAAACTTCCGTAAGGCAGAACGAGATAAAATTTCTGGCAATCTTGTTACTGTGAAATTTTATAAAGATTTAAATCTAACTTCGGGATTCCAATCCTATCTTGTATTTGTGACTCGTCCCTCTCATCAGTATGTTTTAACACGTGTCAGATTGGGCATTGTTCACCATCTGGTTGCTTTTCCAAACACAAGAACCAGTTCAGACATACCCTGTCCGTGTGACAGTATTTCGCGGCAGAGTAGTTGCCACTTCTTACTTTTCTGTAAATTTTTTCATTTTCTCAGGTTAAAATACCTTAAGCCAATTTTTATTAAATATAATATTCGTACTACAGAAACAGCACTGATATTTTTATCCTCACTAGAGAACGAGGAGATTTGCTTTTTTCTGGCTATTTTTATTTTGAAATGTACAGCTGCCAGGAAAAGTATTGTACTATAATATATTTTATACTTACCTGTCTGTACCAATGTTATACAGCTGCCAGGAATTGCTTTATGTTGCTATTACTGTTTACATTCCTGTCTGTATATATACGCCTTCAAATTTTATATCAATTTTATAATTAAGGTATTATCCATATATGTAGATGTCCACAGTATATTATGATTATTTAAAAATTTTGATGTACAGCTGCCAGGCAAGGCCTATTGAATAATTCCTACTGATCTCCTGTCTGTCATTTATGAATGTCTTGTATTTTATGATGGTATGTTGACTTATAGAGACAAGATCACTTATTAATTGTTGCACTCTAACCTTTTGTACATTGTCTTACCATCTTTTCCTATTAGAGTTCATATGGTGATTTTAAATATTTTAACTATGTACTTTTTTTGCTTGTATGATTTGTATGTACAAATCGAATAAAAGCTTTTTGAAATTGAAATTGAGTCAGGATTTTGATGGGCCCACTGCGGAATTCCTCAAGCTGCGTCCGCTCCGGTCGCCATCGTGGCCACACGTTAACATGAAAGTTAAATGTGCTGAGAAATGCACAAATTGACATTACCCTGACATGTCTTTTGATGAAAGTTTCACATCACTGTATTATTAAATAGAATCACTTTATTTATTTCACTCACTGAATAAAATGTATGAATAGAAAATGTTTATTTTTTTTATCTTAATTTTCCTCATTTTATAATAACGAGATGCGTTGCTAAATAATATTCTCTGCAGCTAATGTTCCTAATTCAGATAGCCTATTGTTCATCCTGACAAGCCGTTGTTTCATTGGAAGATTAATAATGTGCCATACCTCTTGGAAAGGAGGTATAAGAATAGAATGACCTCATGCACAGACATAGTTTTATTATTTATACTTCATAAAAAATCAGTAAACCCTCTCTTTGTGAACGTGTGAAAGGATGAGAAGGATCTGTTCTCAAGAAGAATTGAAAGTCAATTGGATGAGAGGAGAAGAAGATGGTACACGAACTGCAACATTTCTTTTCAAATGTTTATATTAGTGTGTTTCTTGAGTAGCATAATGCTTTTTCCACAAGCTTTCCCCAGACACCTTAACCATATAATTTGCCCTCACTGAAGTTGAATACTAACAGCTTTGTGCTGAAGGCTGAATGCTGATCTGCCATCCTTTTTCCAACCTGATTGTCGATTGCAGTCACTACTGCTACTGCTTGATTATTTTAGCTTTATTGCCCAGACTCTACTGAGTCGGTGAACATCCCTTTATAGGAAGTTTGGTTGTTACTGATTTATTGAATGTTGAGCTTTATGATCTACTGCACTCTTCTTCTCTAACTTGGATTCTTTATTGGTTCCTGCTAACCCATTTTGCCCCATTCTCTAGCATGGTGAGTTATTTCCTTCATGGAACACCCTTGAAGCATTGTTAAGTATGATTTGCAGGAACCATTTTTTTTCTCTAAATTCTGTAATCTGACTGATACTTAAACTAACTGAATAAAAGAGAAAGTTAACTCACTAAACCCTCATAATAAAAATAAAAACCTTGAACCTAATCAAAACTCTCATTATTGACTGAACACAGCAATTGTATCATGTGATGCATAGCTTCTGATCTTTTCAGAAATGATTGCAAAAGTCTGTCGCAGAGAAGTAAGAGGAAATACTCCAAGCAGGGATTAACCTTGTTGATGGGAGCTAGAGATGTTCAAACCATCTTATTTAAATCGATTTCCACTACAGCAAATGTGTTCACTCTTAAAACATGCCCTCCTAGATTTATTATTCAATAAATTCCTGATTCTATGAATTGAGGCCTCAACCAACCCCTATCAATCGATCACAGGTTTGTTAAAGCGCGACTACTCATCCGTAAGGGTCTCAAGGCACTGGGGAGGAGAGAGTGTGCAGGTTCCAGTCCATCAAGGAGAGGGTCTGTTGAAGAGCCAGGTTTTGAGGTGTCTCGTGAAGATGGGGAGTGATGTTGTCTACCTGAGGTGGAGCGGGAGGGCGTTCCAGGTTCTGGCTGTGAGGAAGGAAAATGAGCGGCCTCCTGATCTGGTCTTTCTGGCGTGTGGATCACGGCGTAAGCGAGCTGTGCTGATCGTAGGGTTCATTGGGGTGCGCGGAAGTTGATTCTGCTATTGAGGTAGGATGGTCCGGTGTTGTTGAGGGCTTTTTGTGCGTGCGTGAGGATCTTGAAGGTGATTATAGCCTCGATGGGGAGCCAGTGGAGTGTGCGCAGGTGTTGGGAGATGTGGCAGTGTCATGGTAGGTTGAGGACCAGCCTTGTGGCGGCGTTCTATATATTTTGAAGCTTCGGGGTGAAGTTTTTGTTAATTCTGGCATAGAGTGCGTTGCCATAGTCGAGTCTGCTGGTGACAATGGTATGGGTGACGGTTTTCCTGTGCTCGAGGGGGATCCATTTGAAGGTCTTACAGAGGAGGTGGAGGATGTGGAAGCAAGAGGATGTGATGGAGTTGATCTGATGGTACATTTGAGCTCGGAGTCTAGGATGATTCCAAGGTTGCATGCATGGTCCATGGGGGTGGATGAGCTACCAAGGGCGGGGGCCACTAGGTGTCATTTCAGGTGTTGAGTGTGAGCCCATGATGACTACTTCTGTTTTGTCGGTGTTGAGTTGTAGGCAACTGCTTTTCATCCATTTGGCGAACGTTTCCATGCCTTCTTGGAAGTTGTGTTTGGCTTCGTTGGATAGGGAGAGGATGAGTTGGGTGTCGTCTGCATATGAAACAATATTGAGTTCGTAGGTTCTGATGATGGGGTGAGTAGAGCTATGTAGATGTTGAAGAGCGTTGGGGTGAGGAAGGACCCCTGGAGGACTCCGCAGGTGGTTGGTGTGGAATCCGAGAGGAAAGGGGGGAGTCTAACCTGCTGCGTTCTGCCGGAGAGGAAAGAGTTATCCAGTCAAAGACCTTGTCTCGGATACCAGTTTCGTGGAGTCTGCGTATTAGGGTGCAGTGGGATACCGTGTCAAAGGCAGCTGAGAGGTCAAGGAGGATGAGGGCTACGGTTTTTCCTTTGTCCAGTAGTGAGCGGATGTCGTCTGTTGCGGTAAGGAGGGCGGTTTCTGTGCTGTGGTTTTTTATGAAACAGGATTGTGATGGGTCGAGGATGTTTTGCTCTTCGATGAATATGGCAAGTTTGCTGTTGATGGCTTTCTCAATGACTTTCGTTGGGAACAGGAGCAGGGAGATGACTCTCTTTCAGGCCAGGGCATGTGCGAAGTAGATATAAAATGTGTTCTTCTTTTGTGCCACGGCAAGTCTTAATTGCCATCCCTCCAACAGAGTCTCACTTTTGATTCAATTACTTCAGAGCTCCCTAAAAGATGACAAGAGTGCAGTTTGATTAAGGGACCGGGAAAGACAGAGTCCATTTGTATGAGTGAGTGCTGTGCCTGATATTCTTCGACTGCATCCAATGATCTGTAACAAGTTCAATTAATAAGACATTTTCAAGAGTTTCTTAAGTCAATTGCAACTAGTTTTGGATCTAAAAAGTGCATTCCATAGCCCAAGGGCCCCAACTCCCAGGAATTTACCAATGTGTTTGATTCTGTTGAATGATCATTTATGGATCAGCTGAGTAGACGAACAAAGAAGGTTTCTGGCCCAAGATTAGTATCGGGCCAGTTTCTGCAGATATTCTGAATCCTTGTCCCAACACACTTTAAGAATGGTACCAAAAGCCTTGAATTGGAAGCAGGTTTCAACTGAAAGCAAGTGGTGAGCTTTTAATCTGACTGACCTTGAGTGCTGTTGTGAATTCTCAGGATTGGGATGTTATGCACTATCCTCCAACACCAGAACCCCCCAAGCTTGTATAATACGCATGACTAATGATTACACTATCAAAGTGAAACAAGGGAAAGGGTAAAAAAAGATGGGCAATGTTCAGGTAAATACCTCACCCAAAGTATTGGGGCTTACCCAGGAAGGGAGTAGAGCCCAACTACCAAGATACACCTGGAGAACCAAACCGGAAGGAAAGCACTAGGATGAGTGAACTTTAGGGGAAGGCTGGAAGTATGTTCAGGAGAATATATTTACTTCCAAGAATGGCAACTACAGCAACACAGAAAGGAAAGGGATGTATTCCAAAGACCTACCTGATGGGACTTGGCCCACAAGGGAATTGAGGAAGGGAAAAATAAGTAAAGTGCAGGACCACAAAAAAGTGAGAACTTGGAAAAAGTGAAGCAAATTCAACTGCCACTGTTGGAAACATCAAAGACTCTACTGATGCCCTTTTCCAAAAAACATAATCACAGATATCGTTGCCAAATATCCTGGAAGCACCCACGACTCATTTATCTTCAGATACAGTGGCATATACCAGAAATTAGAAAGAGGTGACTTTGATGAAGGATACCTACTAGGTACTGAAGCTCCATGCCCACAGTGAAATGTATTTGCACTTTGTTGGAAAGTGGGTTATTGGTGGGGCAAATGTAGGTCTGCCACTGGCAATACAGCCACTAACACATGGTAGGACTCAGCATAGGTCTTACAAAATTATTCCTATGCTCAACCCTTGGTAACGTGGCTGCAAGCAGGCAGGCTTAACTTCAAAGACAGGTATGTAAAGCATTAAAAAACACCATTTCAGTAAAGCTACTGTGGGGAACCAGAGATATTAATTTTTAAAGATTAGTCACTTTCTACTGCTTAGAAACCAACAGTGCACCTTTTAGTCATTCTGTTTTCTCTGACAGGGACACCTTTAGAAATTGTACTGGAGAATCTCACCAAATATGTTGTGCGCCTTCTCCAACTGGCGTGGTCCAGTTAGAACTCCTTCCTGAAGTTCTGCTTCCGGGTCCCAAAGTATCCAACACACAATCCAAGGTTCTAGAATCTCCAAGAGGGTCCTTGAACGTGTGAAACTTCAATTCCGCATCCACTTGATCAAACTCCTTACAAATCCACTTGTACTCCAGGCTGGGAATTGTTTGTGGGGATGTCCAGGTGAGCTCTGTTAACCTGTAGCTTGCAGGGAGTCCACTCTTTAGTCCTTTTGCCGCATGGTAATCCACTGGGCTGCAGTTTCAGTTGGTGCAGTCTTCAGAGGTCAGGCCTTAGAAATATTTCCACAGCAAAACTTCTCAGCAGGGCACTTCTTGCTTAAGTAAGTTTCAAGCAGCAGATCTGGAGGGCTCTGCCCCTCTCAGATACTTATTCAAAATTCTCTGGGTCAAGCAGCAGGTAACTCCTGGCCAATAGGAGCAGGGTAACTCCTCAAGGCGATGACCACATCCTGCAGAATGTGGCATTATTTTGTCCCAGAGTGCATCAAATCTTCCAAATCCATAATGACTGATTTTCCATCAGAGAGTCAATACCTGGCTAAACCCACCCCCAGGGATGGCTTATTTCCCTAGACTCTCTCCCTACCATCTGCACATACCTTCCTTAAGCCTAGCCCTGACTCTGGGTCAAAAGTGTAAAAGTGTAACTGACACCCAGGCCTCCCCTCTGCCTTTGAAGAGAATGGTTTATGACTCCACTCCCTGGCCTGGTGTTCCAGGCCAGGGAGTGAGCTGGTAACCCCAGGGGCTCTTTATCACCTCTTCAAAGCAGCCTGGCTAATCCACTTAACTCTGACCAAGCAGGGCAGACCACTGGAAGGCTGAATTTGGACTTACACACAAGAAAGTCTTATAACTTCTTGTATGTACACTTTAGGAGAAATTCAACAATATGATATAGTGGATTTACTAGCACTATTCTGGGAAGTCTATGAATGGCCAGTCTAGTTGTCTCCTATCAATAATTATTAATCAATAACTTTCTACCGTGTTAACCTATGTAACAAGGGATTTGCAATGGGAAAAATGATTTGGGGCATTTTTCCAGCACCAGGGCTTACAAAAACATATTTTATAATTACTTGCCTTACATCTACAGGAACCCCACCACATGTGCAACTAGGGGAGGCTTTAGGGGTTCTGAATCTGTAGAAATATTGCAGATTCTCCTTTAATTGTGCTCCTAGCATCAAGGTCGAATTTGAGCAGCACTTTACCACAATGTGGAGAGTGAGATGTGAAATTTCACTTTACCCAGGCATATAAAAACTATATTTATAAGGGTGTACCTTATATATAACTGACCCCCCCCCCCCACCCCTGGGATACCTAGGGAAGATCCTGGGGGTCCCTAATATGCCAAAACATTGTAGGTTTCCCATTTTTAAGTGCCCCTACCACCAAAGTTTAGTTTGGGCACAATTTACTTTTTAAAAGCAGTCCTGGTACCCAGGGCTGTTTTTAAACTGACCTCAGGCTTCAGCTGGGCACACATGCAAGTGCATAAAAAGCTGCTGACCTCTCAGCTGCCATGCCCCAGGGTACTGGGGACTTCTAGGTAGTTTCAATCCCCTGCCCTATTATATACAAGGGGCTTATGGGATAGGTCATGCCAATTACAGGGGTGCCTCACCATACCATAGTGTAACCTAGTGTATGTTAGGTGTTTTAACTGTATTCTAATATGCCTCTTTCAGCTTAGCATTGGCCCTGGTTAGGCAGAGCCCAGGGTCAGTCAAAATCAGTTGCCACCAGCATCAGTCAGCAAAAAGTTGGGGGGTGCCCAGGGCACAGGATGACTTAGCAACACACTTAAATGTCTGTCTGCATGTTGCCTCACCATCATGAATCTCACCCCAGGTGACAGAGCATATGCCCTGCGTACATGGATCCTCACACCATACCTGTCTCCCACCAACTCACCTGAAAGGCATTACAACAGGGCACATAAACGCACCAAGTCAGTCATCGAGCACACATTTGGCATCTTGCAGTATGTGTCTGAGACAGTCTATAAAATTGTGGCAAGCTGTGCCATAAACCACAACATTGCCTGCGGGCGTGGCTTGCCCATGGAGGTGTCTGATTCAGTCTAAATAGATGAAGACCCTGGCCCACTAGCACAACAGCCAAACAATGGAAGCTCAGCAGCAGAGGGGAGAAGGTGCAGGTACCACATAGCCAGCCAATTTTCTTTTTAAGGTATGTCATTACCATTCACAGTCTCCACACAACAATGACCACAAAAAGTTAATATGAAAAATTCAATTTCCCTTTATTTGAAGCAGCGACGGCTCGTGGAGGGAGTTACGGTGGGGCAGGAGGGTGGGGAGGGGGAGGGGCAGGGTGGAGGTTGCTAAAAACCGGCATATGGATAATTGCAGGTAAGGAAACAATTTAATTAATAAAACGAATTTCGTAGCTCGCACTGCATTGCATTTTGCGATGCAAGGCGCACTACGAAATTCGTTTTATTAATTAAATTGTTTCCTTACCTGCAATTATCCATATGCCGGTTTTTAGCAACCTCCACCCTGCCCCTCCCCCTCCCCACCCTCCTGCCCCACCGTAACTCCCTCCACGAGCCGTCGCTGATTTGAAGGACATGTCAATTGACAATGCTTGACAACCTGTCCAGCTCAAATCACACAACCAAATGAAAGTAGAAATATCATGTGGTTATTGCACCGCCAAAAACAGAAGAACATACACTTTTCTACACAACAAATCATTTCATGCCTCTAGGTCCAGAATGTGGGGATCTGTCACTGCTGCATAGGTGTATCTGCAGTAGAGACACTGCTGTGACTGGACACCTCACTGTCAGCTGTCTCTGTGGCTCCTGCTGTAGCATCCATGTTAGTCCGGATTGCCTCAACTGCAGCTGTAATTTCTGGCATCCCCCTTGTAACGTCACCACTGTAGTTACCCATTTCTATCTGCAGAGCCAGGGTGCACTTGGTGTGTTGCGTTGTTGCTGTTGCCAGCCTACCAATTGCCCTGGTCATTGTAGTATAGCTTATGGGTCCATTGGCGACATTTGCTAACTTAGCATGAGCTTAGCTGCCATGAGGCTACTTTTGTGCATGACACTGCAAGCATATATTTCCCAAGACTCTGTTTGTGCCCCTTTCACATGAGAACTGTCTGCTTTTGGCGTTCTCTGCTGTGGTCTGAAGTTTAGTCTGCACACGAGGTATAAGGTCGATCAAAAATGCCCATGTTATTCTGTTCTGGTCAGTCCCTCGCACCTAGACATAACATACTACCCACAGCTGCTCTACTGGAAATCGTGTGCTTTATTATTGCAATCTAAACATGTTTTGAGACACTTGGAGAGACACCTTTCCAGAGAGAAGAGCTGTGCTTGCCATCTGATGTGAACCTTTCATCTAGGCCTTGAGGTATGGGGTCTGCTGACAAAGCCCAGAGGTCATCTTTTTTATAATGAACTATTACTTACCATGGGGATGGTAGTTAGGTCTCTTAGGGGCATATTATCAAGAACAGGCGATAAAATTATCGCCGCTTTATCGGCAGGAAACTGCTGCTAAAGCGCCGATAATGGGCTTGATAATATGCCCTTGGGAATTCCCATAGCAGCCCAGGTTTACACCAGTACCATAAAATGCATTAGTTAAAATAAACATTTTAAACTATACTGCATCTTTGATTACTCGAATTGTGGACAAGTATGAGTGAGTGAGTGAAAGAGTTGTCTGCCTTCCACGATTCCCAAGACAGAGTGACGTGTTTTGGGTTCTCTAATCATTGGTAGCTTCGCTGTAGTTGGAGACCGAATGAGTCACAATAGCTAGTCGGTTTGGGATTTGGGGTGCTACTGTGGTAGGTTGGTACACCTCTATTCACTGAGGTCCCGTTTTCCTGTGCATAGTTCTGTATATGTGCAGAATCCCTGCAACATCACAGAGTGCATTCCGGGTACCCTGCTGCGCTCCATTCCCCTGTACTGTACTGTTTCTTTTAATTCAGTTCACAGCTGCACAATAGCCCCTGTAAGGGCATCAAATTTCCCCTCAATGCGGCTCCATTCCCCTGTACTGTACTGTTTCTTTTAATTCAGTTCACAGCTGCACATTAGCCCCTGTAAGGGCATCAAATTTCCCCTCAATGCGGGCCTGGTTGTCAGCCATTTGTTGGGTGATGTTAAGAAACCCCTGGCTCAACTTGGAATTGATCAGCCAGATCTATTTTTGTTGCAGGTGCTGAACCTTCAACATGGATCGCTCGAGGTCACCAAACGCCGAGTGTGTGCTGGCTCTGGTGTGGGTGGAGTATGCATTCGACCTTGAAACCGCCTTCCTGACTGCTGTGTTGGATGCTGATCCCAGATCCTTGTGCCCAAAGAGCGAGGGGATGGTGCTTGCTTCTGTGTTGCTGGTGTGTCATGCGCTGGAGCACTTTACAGGACATGTGAACAACTTGGCTCATCTTGCCCTTCCTCCATCTGGACCTGCTCCTGATTTGCATAAGTCACATCTCCCCTTGGATCTTCTTCCAGAGGTGTATCTATGTTTCAAAAGGGGAAATAAAGAAAATGTTCTGAGTCACCATCACAGTGGTGGTACTATGTTCACAACTCATGTTAGTCCCTGACTGCACTGTTTATGTGTCTTACTACATTTCCCATAATGCACCAACTGTGACTTTTATATCATGTAGATGGAGCTTGTAGGTGCAGTCAGGTCTGGGTGTGGGGGCATGCATGCATGCATGGAACTGGTTTTTGTTTGACACTTTGTTGCACACATTTCAGACTTACTTTGTGGTAGTGGAGGTTGAGATGTGTAGAGGGTCCAAAATCCCACTACTGCCTATCTCTCAAGGGTGCTTTCCACCATTTCCTCTGCAGCTGATGCTTCTGGGACATTGGCTGGACCTCCTCCTGTTCCTTGTGCTTCTCGCAGCCATGCTGCCACCCTCTCCTTGGCCTTGGAGTGCAGGTCGTACCACTGTTTCTTAATGTCATCAAGGGACCAGTCAGCCACACCAAGGGCATTTATACGTAGCTGAATATTTCACCATTTTCACCTTTTCTATGCTTCTTGGTACAGTATGTAAGACCTCCCGAACAGCTGCTTGTGGTTGTTGCAGCATTATTCAGTCAATATGTTGAGTTCCTTCTCATAGAATTAGAGTTTGTGCAGCCTCTATCTCCCAGCCTTCTCACTGGACTTGCTGGACATCTTGCTTTACTGTGCTTGGCTGGCTTGCAGTGTTGGACTGTGCTGCTGCCACCTTGCCATGTGCTGTCACTTTTGTTCAGGATTCTCCAGGGATACCACTTCCTGGTTTGGGGTCCGTCTGCTCTCCCAGGAAGTGTTTTTTTTTGCATTGGCAAAGTTGATCTGTCTAGCCTTATTTTTGTTTTATTATCTGTAAACATCTCCAAATAGTGTAAAAGCAATAACATTAAAAGTACTGTTGTCTTAAAGGTGACACTCATGTTTGCAAAAAACAACCACTGCAAGAATATATTGAAAAATGTAAACATGAAATTAAAAAAGAAATTAGTTTACCAGCCCTTGCACACAAGTGGACTACTTGTTAGGAGGATATACACATGTTCAAGAGTCAAAATTGCCAATGCTTACAATCAAGAGAGCCAATAGCTGAAGTAAGCTGGCCCATTGCCCTTTGCTGTAGGCTGTGGTGGACAGAAGCAAAATGTGAATAGCCATGCACAGTTTTCTCATCAATAATTTTACTGCAAATGTAGCAGTGATATTATCTATGATTAATCACACTAGAAAGTCAACTCAAGAGAGAATGTTGCCATACCAGGCACACTCCTAAACTGCAATTCTCACAAAAATACCTGGATGGTTCCGACAACCCTACCCAAATAGTAAGTTGACACCAAAAATGTATTAATAGGGACAAGAAATGAGGAAAATCATGTCTAAAAGGATAATTATTGTCTTAAAGAGAACCCTCACTCACCCGAAGGTGATATGCTTCATCATTGGGTTCCCTCTTGCACACTGTGACCGCAAGGTGCACAGTGTGGGATACAACTCTCCCTCCGGAGAGGAGCAAGAGGTGTTTTAATTAACTCCAATGTAAGCCTGGGCGTAGTTCGCGTAGCCGCACTCCGCGAGCTACGCGAAGATGCACTTGCACTCCGCGAACTACGCATAGCTCCGCGAGCATGCGTAGTAGCTTGCTTGACCCGTTCGAGAGCCATTTTTCGTCTTCGGGAGCGCCGTGGAACTCTGGAACCTGCTCGACACCACATCTCCAGACGTCGCCTTCCTCACGGAAACATGGATGAACGCCTCCTCAGCGCCCGACATCGCCGTTGCCATCCCGGACGGATACAAGATCACCCGGAGAGACCGCGCCAACGAGACAGGAGGAGGCATCGCCATCGTCCACAAGAACACCATCCACATCACGACCCACTCAGATGACACCCTCACAGCCGCTTAACATCTTCACTTCCAGATACACACCGACCCCAAGACCACACTCAGAGGCACCCTCATCTACAGACCCCCAGGACCTCGCACACAATTCAGCGAAGACATTGCAGACTTCATCAGCCCGCACGCCCTCGCCTCCGCTGACTACATCCTCCTAGGGGACAACAACTTCCACCTGGAGAACAACAACGACAACACCACCACCACCACCACCACCCTGCTGGACAACCTCGCCAACCTCGGACTAATGCAACTGGTGAACACCCCCACCCACTACGCCGGACACACGCTTGACCCAGTCTTCTCCTCCAGCAAGTACATCTCCTTCAGCCACTCCACCGGACTCCACTGGACAGACCACAGCTGCGTCCACTTCAGCTTCAGAAAGACCACGACTCACCACCACCCGCAACAGGTTCCCCGCAGGAACTGGAACAAGATCACCACCGACCAGCTCACCACTTCACTGAGCCAGAACGCTCCCGCCAGCTCAACGGACCCCAACCAAGCAGACAACAACCTCACACAGTGGATCACCAATTGCGCTCGCCCAACCAGCCTCGACCACTCGCAGTCCGGCTTCCGCGCCAACCACAGCACCGAGACCGCCCTCATCGCAGCCAATGATGACATCTGAGCCCTGCTCGACAACTGGGAAACAGCGGCCCTCATCCTCCTGGACCTCTCCGCAGCATTCGATATGGTCTGCCACCGCACCCTAGTGCAGCGCCTCAGCAACATCGGAATCCAAGAGAAGGCACTGGAGTGGATCATCTCGTTCCTCACCGGAAGAACCAGAGAATCCGCCTCCCCCCATACAGATCCAAGGCCACCGAAGTCATATGCGGCGTACCACAAGGATCATCACTCAGCCCCACCCTCTTCAATGTCTACATGAGCCCCCTCGCAGCCATCGTACGCCAACACAACCTCAACATCATCTCCTACGCCGGCGACACCCAGCTGATCCTCTCCCTCACCAACGACCCAGGAACCGCCAGAACCAACCTACACGAAGGGATGAAAGATGTAGTCGAGTGGATGAGGAACAGCCGCCTGAAACTGAACTCAGACAAGATGGAAGTCCTCATCCTTGGATCATCACCCTCCGCCTGGGACGACTCCTGGTGGCCCCCTGCCCTGGGCAGCGCACCCAAACCAACGGACCACGCACGCAACCTGGGCTTCATCTTGGACTCCTCCCTCTCGATGACCAGACAAGTCAACGCCGTCTCGTCATTATGCTTCAACATCCTACGCATGCTCCGAAAGATCTTCCGATGGCTCGCCACCGAAACCAGGAAGACGGTCACACAGGCACTCGTCACCAGCCGACTGGACTACGGAAACACCCTCTATACCGGAACCACAGCCAAACTCCAGAAAAGACTCTAACACATCCAGAACGCCTCCGCACATCCCGATATCCCCCGACACAGCCACATCTCCGGACACCTGAGAGACCTTCACTGGCTCCCCGTCAGCAAGAGAATCACGTTCCAACTCCTCACCCACGCACACAAGGCCCTCCACGACCTGGGCCCCAGGTACCTCAACAACCGCCTGACCTTCTACACTCCGTGCCACGCATCCAAAGAACCACCATGGGAGGAAGATCCTTCTCCTAATTGGCAGCCAAGACTTGGAACTCCCTCCCCATCCACCTCCACCTGACCCAAGACCACCTCTGCTTCAGGAAGCAACTCAAGACATGGCTGTTCGAGCAGTAGCGGTCCCCCTCCCCCAAGCGCCTTGAGACCCTCTGGGTGAGTAGCGCGCTATACAAATATCCTGATTGATTGATTGATTGATTGCCTGCATGCTCGGGATGTGTAGCGCGCAAAGTTAACCATGAGGTTTGTCCCGCCCGCTCGCGTCCCCTTATTTCCGGTCACTACTAACGTGTTCGCGAGTTATTCTGTGCCAGATTGCAGTTTCTGCGTGTTCGGCAACTCGATCTTACCGACAAGCATCCTCGCGCACGCGAACATGCTATTGAGCGCGCGAG
Source organism: Lissotriton vulgaris (assembly GCF_964263255.1). Lineage (NCBI taxonomy): Eukaryota > Metazoa > Chordata > Amphibia > Caudata > Salamandridae > Lissotriton > Lissotriton vulgaris. The sequence continues at coordinate 1,464,053,468 of NC_141685.1, read as the reverse complement.
AACTACGCTACGCAGCAGTTTGCGGAGTATTCGACAACTTCGCGTTCTCCGCGGAGCGCGGAGTTGCCGAAACTCCGCAAACTCCGCGAACGGAGCGTAGTTCTTTGCCCAGGGTTACTCCAATGTTGTGATGAGTGAGGGGCAGAGTGCAAAAAATGCAAAGAAAATAGTGAATTAAAACTACTACTTCCTTCTACGGTTCTAGCTGCACATGTCACAGGAATCTATAGTGTAGTTATCAAAAACTAAAAAGGAACACTTTGTCACACATTCTCTTAGGCACTTTCATTATATGCTAATCAAAGGAGAAAGGATCACTTGTCCTGCACAACCTTAGGTATGCAGGAAGAACGGAGGATGTCCCTGTATAAAAGACCCTCATGCACGTGATGGGTATGGTGGTATCTGAAGCGGTATATCTTGGTTCTCCGCTTTTGAACCAGGTGTGTGCATAATCATTAGGTCGATCAGGTTATGCAGCCTCCACCAGGAGGTTCGTACCCAAGGTTGATGCAGTAGTGAGCCAGTGATGAGGGATTTAAAAAACCGCAAAAGCCAGAAACTCGAAATTTTTATTTTGTCTGGTTTTGGGTCTAGTAAACTCTATGATAGTGCATCTTACGAACTGGATTATGAGTAATAGGTGCACTGAGAGTATTGAAAATCAAGGGTAGTGGGGGGTGGTTAAAAATTGGTCAACGTGTTTCTGCCACTGTGGCCTGGGTTTAGGACTTATCTTCTAATCAAGGGTGGGGGAGATAGAACGTTGATCCATTCAGTTTCCAATTTTGCATATGCTAATCAAAGGAGAAAGGATCACTTGTCCTGCACAACCTTAGGTATGCAGGAAGAACGGAGGATGTCCCTGTATAAAAGACCCTCATGCACGTGATGGGTATGGTGGTATCTGAAGCGGTATATCTTGGTTCTCCGCTTTTGAATCACGTGTGTGCATAATCATTAGGTCGATCAGGTTATGCAGCCTCCACCAGGAGGTTCTTACCCAAGGTTGATGCAGTAGTGAGCCAGTGATGGGGGATTTAAAAAACCGCAAAAGCCAGAAACTCGAAATTTTTCATTATATACATCAAAATATTTCATACCATACTTTTGCTGTTCAATTCACATCATTGAACATACCTTCCCACCAAATTGTCCAATCCCAGTCATCCAGCTATATTCTTAATCTATGCCGATGACTCTTGGATTTCACTGTCAGACAGAACAATATTCCATGAAATCTCACCCGCCCGTCTGCAATTTGCGAGCCTCATTATAATTACCAATCAAACATTAAGATAGTATTGCTAAGTAAATAATCTCCCATAGCGATATAAAAAGGTCCATTGCGGTCTACATAGACCGCGTATGTTACAAGACGTGTATAGTTAAAAAAACAACACATCATCACGGTGCAATGAAGACCTTACCGACTTTCCTGGAGCCTGCTATTACTGCATCGAAGCCAAAGAGAAAGTCCGACTGGCTCGAAAGACATTTAAATATGCTACACTGCCGGCATCTCGTGTCTAGTGACCCGGAAGTGTTAACAATACACAATGTCACACTAATTGTAATACGAGCGGGGTGATTTACATGATTACTTGCCCATGCTCATTATTATATATTGGGATGACCACACGTAAGGTTAAACATAGAATGGTTGAACATCGTAGTGCGTTTAGATGCAAGAAATCTAACACATGCATGACTAGACACTACATAGATATTGGCCATGCTGAAAATGACTTTTCTTGGGTTATTGTGGACAAACTTAGATATGATACTAGTATGGGTCCCCTTGAGAAGGTACTGTTTAGGCGAGAACAGAGATGGGTTTTCTGCACAAAGAGTCATGAGAGAGGATTGTATGAGGATATACCATGGGGCTCATTATAAGAATCTATTATGCACCTATATTCTATAATATATGGTGTAGCGACTGTATATAATGATTGAGATGTGAATGACACGGCAGTGTCTACCCCATACTGTCGTACACCTATATATACCATAGAATATCATCACACTGTTAGTATACATGTGAGTTAGTTTTGTCCAATGTCCGCTTGATTTCTACTATGTTGTTTAGGGACTTTTTTGGTCTAAACTACAATTTCAAGCATGTCTGCAGTTCTAACGATCACTTATATTTAGAACTAGTCTCCATGCGTGTAGTTTAGTTTGCATACATAAATTGTCCTGTATGATTTTTGTAAACTTTTTTTGTTTGCCCCTTTTGATATCGTTGCATAGGGAAGCGGGTCCAAGCTATAAACTACAATTAAAAAATGCTACAATATGGAGGACCAGAGGGAAAATATTTAAAGCCCTATCAGATGTAATCCCCCTACTCCTTATTATGTCAAAAACAAAGAAATTTGGCGGCCTAAAGATCTATGTGCTTCAGAGATACAATCGCTGAACATGTCCTGCTATTCTCACTATCTACTGTCTGTCAAGAGAGTGAAAAGGAGGCACAATGATGCAGAAAGCTAAAGTTAGAAAAGAAAAAGTGAACCGAAGCCACTCCTGGATATTTGGTATACCATCATTGCACATATGAGTGTACCCAGTGTCATCATCTGGGTATTACCAAACAACTATCTCTAGTTTTCCTTTGAACGTTAGGAAAAAACAGGAGGTATAGTTGTATCCTCTTGTGGATTCTCACAAGAAAAAGGTGTGCGCAAGGAAAACATTTTCTTTCAAAAAATCGTTATGTGAAAAAAGCAGTGCATAAAGTGAAAACTAGGAAATAAAATAGGATAAACCCCCGAGATATACACTACATCCATTCATTTAATGTATACTCAGCAAAGTTTTCCAATTCAAAACCAAAGTGCAGGTGAAAAGAAAGACAGTTAGAAACTAATCACTGTCTATATGGTCAACATGTTTCAGCCTTGGGGATAAGTCTCCCTGGCTTTCATCAGGACCTCTAAAGAAGTATTGTCACTGCAACATTAAATAAAGGATAAATACATACAGTGTGTATCCTGTTTCAAATCCTTGAGACAAGCATGATGCTTACTGATATCTAAGGAAAAATTAAAAAAGTATATAAATGGCCTCTGCATCATCGATTTTAGTGCCAACATGTTAAATGAATTAAGACATTGTTTGGTAAATAAACTAAGTGCTTACCACTACTTGTCCAGGTCTGGACCTCACCTCGCTCGGATACAGCTCGAGTATCATAAAATGAGGCTCAGCTCTAAAAAGTAATCAAATATATAACTCAAAAAGTCTAACATTACTTATTTATGTAGATCATCGCAGCCGTCAGAAATCAGCCACCAACAGAAATTCAAATTCATCCTAAAATCTTAACTTCTATATAACACGGAGAAATGAGCAAAGGCGTAAGGTTAATAACTAATGCCAAACAATATAATTAAAAGAACTGCAAATTGCAATACTACCAAATGTGCCATTGATCTGATTTTTTTAAAACAAGGTAAACATTTTGACTGTCTACATGGTAGAGGTTGGACCAGTTGTAAATTTTTCACGAAGGCACCATTTTTACCAATTATGCCACAACAAACATGGAGAAGCTGCATGCTACAACAGGACATTTATTAAAGTCCATTGATCTAACTAGGATGTAGTACAGAAATTAACTTGCATCAGGAATGTTCTGAACTCGAAAATGCGAGCAGGCAAATAAATGTCAAATTCTGATGTACGAATCTAAACTGGCAGCAATTGTGCTCCTCAAATCACCTCTCCGTCGGTACCTCTAGGCGAAGACTCTCGCTGGGGTGGAGGTAAACTAACAGAGATGCCGGCATGTTTAAATACTGAGAAGTTCAGGTGTTGCAACTTCACCGAGCGCTTAACGCGTTTTGATGACGTATGTACAAGAACTACAATGTGATTGCAAGGCTGATGGGATATGTGGTCCTTGCCGATTCCACGATTCACACCAAGCATTTGTATGATTTATCTACGAACATGACAAACTAGTCACGAACCTTAGAGCATACTGCAACTTCAAAATTACACAGATTCAGTAGTAGCGCTAAAATACACCATTGGATATCTGGCAGTGAAAGAACTACGAAATCTTGCAAGCCTGCTGTGATACGTAGTTAACACATTGACTTAGATTCCTCTTTGGTGGTGCAACCATGATGGGTCAATAGGCTTATCCATCGGACATCCAGGTGCTCATGTTATGTCTGTGGAGGCAAGTCCGTGGAAACAACACTAAAGGTTATGTTAAATGCAAGAAAGACTCTAGGGCGTATAACCCTACTAAAGATAGCAACCCGTGAATGAACTACAATAATCCCGCAAGCCTGCTGGGATATGTAGTTGGGAAGTAACTTTCATTCATGTTTAAGCTGGAAAAAAGGACAGATAAATAGATTTGTCCACCGGACATCAAGATGTTAATATTATGTCTATTGATACGAGTCTGTTTAAAAACCATGAAGATTTAGTTATTTACCAGGACACAGCCGTGGGATTAAAAAAAGCAATAGCAGACATAACTTATTGAACACAATAACTTAAAACCAATATAGTGGTCAATTACAGAATAAAATAAAGCACACACTATCATGTGGAGGTGTACACTAGAACTGTTTGTGTTTATTCAATAAAGAATGTGTTGATATGTAATGATATGAAATATGAGACCTACTTTTGGAAGATCAAATTGATGTTCTGTTTCTCACGGAGACATGGCTGAATGCTGACTCTGCGCCTGAAATCTTGGAGGCACTCCCTAATGGCTATGAGCTCTTGAGAATAGACAGAGTAGCAGGACGGGGGGAGGCATCGCAATTATTTACAAACATGGCAGGCCTGTTTACTATCAGTTTGGCCACGAATTACATTGTGAAGGGGCTACTGATATAGAGACCCCCTGGACCACATCTGCGTTTTACGCACAGCCTGATTGACTACCTCATTCAACCAGCCATATGGTTTGAAAAACTATTGGTGCTGGGAGATATGAATTTGCATCTTGACGATGCACTCAGCTCTGGGGCAGAAAAGTTACGCCAGGAACTTGAAGTACTACAAATAGTCTTAAAATCTGAACTCCCCACCCATAAACAAGGGCATTTGCTTGACCCTATTTTTGCCAACTGGGATGCGCTGGATACAGAGCTTTCACTTCCGGTGCTTTGGTCTGATCATTTTCTGATCCCGTTTAGGATCAAGCTGCCCATTTTAAAAACTCCGGAGGGAGCCAAGCCCGGAATAAAAAGAAGAAAGTGGGTTGGTTTCTCACAGGGTGCTTTTGACCTGGCCTTCTTGAGGGAGGGTCCTCCCTCCGGGCAGGATGTAAATGGGGTCTGCAAAGCTCTCGAGAGACGTATTATTGCTGCTCTTGACTGTACCGCACCTTGGTCTTCTAAAATGTCCACGAATAGACGTAAAACGGCGCCTTGGTTTAGCGAAGAATTACGTTGCGCTGAAACCACTTGTGAACAGTTGGAAAGGCGATGGAGGAAGGCTTTCTCTGCTCGCCTGAAAGTAGACTACAAACTTAGCCTTGAGAACTACCACTCACTTATTAGAAAGGCGAAGGCAGCCTATTTTAATGATAGAATACAAACAGCAGAGAACTCTACTAAAGTGATGTTTAAGATCTTTACACAGATTTCTTCCTTGGCATTCGCAGCAGCACCTTGCGCTGGCTCTGAGGAGTCATGCAATCGCATAGCGGAATATTTTGCGGATAAGGTGGAGAGGATTTACTCTTCCTTTCCTAATTCTGCTTGTGATGGGAAAAGAGTGGAAATGGAAGTAGTGAAAATGCAGGGTCTTTTTGAATTTGATGTACCGCCTCAGGACATCCTTAAGAAAATTGCCATTGGTATTAAATCAGGCTCACCTAGGGACCCGGCTACCCCTAAGGTGTTGAGGAGTAGTGTGGATGCACTAGAGCCTTTTCTGAGACACCTTTTAGAACTGTCTTTTATTTCAGGGGTGGTCCCAGAAATGTGGAAGGAGGCTGTGGTACTTCCCCTACAGAAATACTTGGCTGCCCAATTGAGGAACTCGCTCCCGCAGAAACGATTTTTAGGAATGCTCTGAAGAGCTACCTTTTCCCTGCGTCCTAATCCTGTGTGAAAGGTGCTAATGTTCTTTACTGCCACTGCAGCGCGGGGACACACTGGCTCAGTGTAACCAAGCGCTTTATAAATGTAACTATTATTATTTTATTATTATAATAACTGTCATCGCATAAAAAACAGACTCATATACCACATTTTGTTAAGGGAGTAATGATATTCTCAGAGTGGTAATTCAAGAGGCTCTGTTTGAACCGAAATGAACAGAACAAATGTTATAATGCTTGATGTCTGTGCATAGGCTCTAAAATGGCGCCTGATGTTCTCGATGCTCTAAAGTTGTCCCCACTCAAACAAGATAGGGCAATACTATTTGGTCAAAAGTGACTTCCAGGGGATCACATCAATAAGACCCATGGTGTCACTGGATAGTCTAAAAACCCATCTCTGTTCACGTTGGAATAGATAGGAAGGGATGTCACTAACGTGTGGTGGTATGAAAGGTTTTTCAAGAACTGTCCACAAGAAGTCTTCAGGCTTATGTTCTTTCTCAACAAAATGTTTTGTCAATTTCGTTATTGTTTTCTTGCACTCAAAGGTGCTCTTGTGTTCCATCATGCGGAGTTTGACCCTGCGTGTGGTCATTCCGACATATTGGTATCCGCAGAGACAGCTAATCAAATAAATTAGAGTCTCACTATTACAGTTCGTAAAACCTTTCTGTATCCAAGCTTTGGAACTGCCAGCTTTGACTGTTTTAGTTAGTTTGGTCTGAGCACACACACCACAGGAACCACAAGGGTAATGGCCCTGTACTTTTGGCAACCCCCACAATGTGGTTTCTTTATCTTGCTTGATACTTTGTGGTCATGTGTGGACTAGCTTATCCCGTAGATTATAGCTCCTTTTTAGTGCAAAAAGCAGGAAAGGTATCTTGTCAGTACAGCTATTCAAAATGCACCAGTGTCGTCTTATACTCTTTTGTATTCCATTAGTGAGGGCACTAAATGTATGTACAAAAATCAGCCAGCCCAGTTAAGGTTTGATTGTAGATTTTTCAATCAAAGCTTCACGGTTGTTGTTAGTGGCACGTTTATGAGCCCGTTTGATAAGTCTTCTTGGGTATTGCTTCTCTTCTAGTTGTTTGCAGCGATTAGTCGAATATTCCTCATATTATTCTATAGTAGAGCAATTTCTTCGTGTTCGTAAGAACTGCCCATAGGGCAGGTTTTCACAAAATGATTTCGAATGTTGGCTATCGATCCGTAACAGCGAGTTCCGAGCCATGGGTTTACGATACAATTCACTCTGCAACCAGCCAGATACATGAAAGATCGACAGGTCGAGAAAAGCGATTTTTTCTTTATTCGCTTCTACAGTAAACCTCAGGAATTGATTTCTACTATTAAGCCAATCTTTGAAGTTAGCCACCGATTCCAGGTTGCCCCGCCATATGACAAAAACGTCATCAATATAACGTTTGCAAAACTGAATCAATTCAAAGAATGGATTCGTAATGTTGAGGACATGTTCCTGCTCAAAAGCTTGGATACAGAGGTTTCCCAAGCTTGGCACAAAAATGCTGCCCATGCTCGTGCCCGACACCTGGAGGTACAGGGTCTCCTCAAATTTGAAAAAAAAATATTTCATTGCTAAACGTGCCAAAGATATAATAAAAGGCACTGGTGTCCTGGAATTAAACTCAGTGTTGGTTAGTATCTGAGAGATGGTGTCTATTGTTTCGTCCTGTGGTATTGTTGTATACAGTGATTCAACATCAAATGACACCAAATAGTCTAGATCTTCCTCAAATTCAATATCAGGTAGCAGACGCAGAACGTCTATGGTGTCTTGTAAGTAAGTCAGTATAGTCTTCACTAGCTGAAGCAAGAAATGATCTACAAAGGTGGACAGGGGCTCTAGGATTGATCCTTTGCCCGATATTATTGGTCTTCCCAAACAAGGTCTTTGGATCTTATGGATGTTTGGGAGGCAATAAAAATAGGGTGTAACAGGATTATTGGTCTGCAGAAATTGTGCTTCTTGTATCGTGATCCAGCCTGAGGAGAGTCCTTCTTCTACAAGAGATTTAATTATATCTTTCAGACATTCTGTGGGATCTTCTTTGAGAAGATGGTAAGAGTTCTTATCTGAAAGCTGGCGTAAACATTTGTCTTTGTTCGTAGTAGTATCTTGAATAACTACTGCGCCACCCTTGTCCGCTGGCTTTATAGTTATTAGATGATCTTTTGACAGAATACGTAATGCTTTTTGCTCATTTTTAGGTAAATTGTGAAATGGGACTTTCTTGTTGGTATGGTTTTTATAAAAGGACTCTACCTCTTCTTGTACTGCTTTTTCGAATGCAAGTTCCTTAAGAGGCACACTTGCAGTCAGAGGAGTAAATGTGGAACGCTTTTTCAGACCTGTATTTTTATCTTGTGTCTAATCAGGTGTCAGTTCTTTGTCCCTGAAGAAATAATGTAATCTTATTTTTCGAAAGAACTGAGCCATTTTGCAAAGAACCTGAAAAGAGTCTCCGGTTTAGAACCTGGGTTTCATCTTTAGTCAATACTCTTTCATTAAGGTTCACTACTATGCCTGTTCCATGCTGGTTCCTGCTTGACCGCTCATCTTGGTTCGACTCCTGGTCCCCATTTGTGGGACTGATGATTGGTCCCAATGTACTCGTGCGTTTCATCGCTTGCCTCTTGGTCTGCCTGGGTCACAGCCTAACAAAGACTGATCTTGATAGTGTTGTGGGTGAGGTTGAAATTGGGGGATGGGTGCCTGGAACTGTGGGGGTGGAAAACCCCAAGGTGTGGGTGACCACCATTGTTGGAACTGTCCTGAGGGTGGTCCACCTCGCCAATTTGCTCTTTGGTACTTGCCCCTACCTCGCCCTCTGAATTGTTGTCTATCTTCGGTGTTGGCTTCACCTTCGCTTGATCTTTCACCTGAACCTGAGCCAGAGTAGGAGGAACCATCCAACTAAAAAACTAAAATCTTAACTTTTATATAACACGGAAAAATGAGCAACCAGCTATTTTTTAGTAGTTTTTTTAGTTGGATGAATTTCAATTTCTGTTGGTGGCTGATTTCTGATGGCTGCGATGGTCTACATAAATTAGTAATATTAGACTTTTTGAGTTATATATTTGATTACTTTTTAGATCAGGGCCTCATTTTATGATACTCAAGCTGGATCTGAGCGAGGTGAGGTCCAGATCTGGACAAGTAGTGGTAAGCACTTAGTTTATTTTCAAACAATGTCTTAATTCATTTAACATGTTGGCACTAAATTCGATGATGCAGAGACCATTTATATGTTTTTTAAATGTTTCTTTAGATATCAGTAAGCATGATGCTTCTCTCAAGGATTTGAAACTGGATACACACTGTATGTATTTATCCTTTATTTATTGTTGCAGTGACAATACACCTTTAGAGGTCCTGACGAAAGCCAGGGAGACTCATCCCCAAGGCTGAAACATGTTGACCATATAGACAGTGATTAATTTCTAAATGTCTTTCTTTTCACCTGCACTTAGTTTTAAATTGGAAAAATTTGCTGAGTATACATTAAATGAATGGATGTAGTGTGTATCTCGGGGGTTTATCCTATTTTATTTCACAGTTTTCACTTTAAGCACTGCTTTTTTCACATAACGATTTTGAAAGAAAAATGTTTCCTTGCTTGCACCATTTTCTTGTGAGAAACCACAAGAGGATACAACTATACCTCCTGTTTTTTCCGAATGTTCAAAGGAAAACTATGGATAGTTGTTTGGTAATGATGATAACACTGGGCATACTCAAATGTGCAATGATGGGATACCAAATATCCAGGAGTGGCTTTGGTTCACTTTTTCTTTTCTAACTTTAACTTTCTGCATCGTTGTGCCTCCTTTTCACTCTCCTGACATACAGTAGATAGTGAGAATAGCAGGACATGTTCAAAGATTGTAAACTACAATTCCCAGCAGGATGGTAGTTCTTAAGACCACTTCCTCTTTTAGAACTACAATGTCCTGTATTATGGTGGTTCCGCTGACAAGAGGCAATTTCGAAATACTATAATTACCGAATTTGATGTTTCATTTTATTTAATTAGACGATAGTTGAATCGTTAGGGATTTACGTTATGGCCGTAACGAAGTGTCCCTGTGTGACCCGGATGTGTATTGGTGACACTTACAGGTCACTAGACACGAGATGCCGGCAGTGTAAAATGTTTTTCGAGCCAGTCGGACTCTCCCTTTGGCTTTGATGCGGTAATAGCAGGCTCCAGGAAAGTCGGTAAGGTCTACAGTGCACCGTGATGGTGTGTTGTTTTTTAACTATACACGTCTCGTAACATACAGAGTCTTTGTAGACCGCAGCAGACCTTTTTATATCGCTATGGGACATTATTTACCTAGCGATACTATCTTAATGTTTGATTGGTAATTATAGTGAGGCTCACAAACGGCAGACAGGCGGGTGAGATTTTGTGGAATATTGTTCTGCCTGACAGTGAAATCCAAGAGTCATCGGCATAGATTAAGAATATATCTGGATGACTGGGATTAGACAATTTGGTGGGAAGGTATGTTCAATGATGTGAATTGAACAGCAAAAGTATGGTATGAAATATGTTGATGTATATAATGAAAGTGCCTAAGAGAAAGTGTGACAAAGTGTTCCTTTTTAATTTTTGATCACTACACTATAGATTCCTGTGGCATGTGCATCTCGGACCGTAGAAGGAAGAAGTAGATGACTTCTAAATAAATGGTGAGGTGACAAATTTTGATCTCACATGTGTGTGGTGATATGGGTATTACACTGGTTGTATTAACAAGGGGGTTTATGTTTTTGAGGAAATTGTGGTTATTGTGCAATTCTGACCATGAATGTTTTTATTTGCAGAAACCAGGCCAGACTGCAGCTGGTTCCATCTTTTTCCATACATAATAAGTATGGTAACTTTATTACTAATATTTCACGTTATAGCAGAGTGACAACTTGTTAGTCCTGATGAATGCCACAAACTTTTAGTCATCAAAGCAGAAACATGTTGACCTGACATATAGGGAACATCCATATCCCTATTTTTCACGCTGTTTTTACTTCTATCCGCCTAGGACAACCATTAAAGTTTTGTGTCCTTGGTGGAGATAGTTTTAATTCACTTTTTTCATTGCATTTTTTGCACTCTGCCCCTCACTCATCACAACATTGGAGTTAATTAAAACACCTCACGCTCCTCTCCGGAGGGGGAGTTGTAGCCCACAGTGTGCACCTTGGGGTCACAGTGTGCAAGAGGGAACCCAATGAAGAAGCATTTCACCTTCGGGTGAGTGAGGGTTCTCATCTTTAAGACAATAATTGTTCTTTTAGACATGATTTTCCTCATATTATCTATGATATCATCGAAGGTGTCATGACTGATGTGATCATCATCATCAACATACTTTTTTTTTATTTTAAAGATAAAAGTAATACACAGTGTGATACATTACATGCATGATGACATCAACATGAATTACAATTTCACTTGCTTTAAAACATCAGAAGGTGCCCTGATAAAAGGTAACATACTGTGGGGGTAGTTAAGAACTTTAAAAACAATAACACAGGTCTCACTTGGTTGAAATTCATGAGCATCAAAAGGGGCCATATGAATTTATGGCGCCAATAGTTATACCTCAGGCAAATCATAACTATGCGGAAAGTATAGCTAATAGAGACATTGTTGCATTCGCACAGAGGCAGCATGGAATCCTTATAACAACCATGATTAGATATCAAAAGCAGAGGGAATAAATTAGACATAAAAAAGGTCAATAGTCTTCAATGGACATAGCTTAAGTAAGATAAGCCTCCAGACCACTAACCATTTTCACCAACATCACATGGCATACTGAATGCTTGTTCAGGGCTAGTGCCTCACGTTTCACTACCATCTTGCCTCTAAACACTTATTTAAACCTAATGGATCAGTTTTAACAATACAATTTGGGTCATTATAAAGCTCAAGTCTCCCTAAAATTTTTATATTGGAAAAGACATATTGCAATCAGGGAATTTGTAATGCATTGTACAGATCGATGCAATCTAGCATGATCAGTCTGTTAAGTCCCAACTCACCCTTCGTCCTAACTGAGAGCTGAAGCAGCAAAGGGCAAAGACAAATAAAATCTATAACATAGCCCTGCCCAACTCATTGTGAACAACCTCAGAGGATGTACATTGTGAAACCCCTGAGAGGAACTTATTTTCTGCAAATTGAACTGGAGAATCAGACCCATAACCCCAAATCCCATAACTAACGATTGGGAGACAAAAAGTCTTAAAAATATCTCAAACTGTCTTTATGTAGGTGCACCCTAACCAATGAGAGAAATCTCCTATGCTATACATGGCCCTATCAAAAACCATCACTTTATGATTTATGAATGAAATCCAGTTAAGGCAAGAGTCCAATTGGATAACCAAATACCTAAAATTGTCAACCTGGCTAATGTGATGACCCTCTACCACAAATTTCCTGGTTTAGTTTAGGCAGGCCAAACTTCATCACATGTGATTTGAAAAATTGGTTGGTGAACAAGTTAAGGCTATTCATAAAAGCAAGTAAAAGATCTTAAACTCACTGTAGCCCCCTAGCAGTCCATGCAATTAAAACAGTGTGGGCTGCATTAAGCAGAGAGGGGATTGGTCGGCCTCCAACCCTAGGAACATCCAGGGGGAATTCCATCAAAACTGAATACAATTGATTGATATAAAAAAGGGCACTATTACGCAACCCTGATGAATGACATGCTTCAATGTAAAGTGTGGAGTGTGTTCCATATTAGGGCAGTATCTAACAGATGCGAAAGGTCTTTGTGCAAATAGTGCAGGCTCGACTCTCATCTGAGCCATCATGGACCACTGCTTGGAATGATTAACTCTATTGAAAGCTAAGATAAGATCCATGAGGGGCAGGTGGATTACCCCCCCCCCTTTACTGTGGTGTACGTACAAATGAGCAGGAATAGACTCAGGCTTTTTTCAATGGTGCCCCATCCCGGCCTTTACCCATATTGCAGATCGGACGAATTGCTATGCTCCTCTGCCCGAATTTAGAGCTGATCCAAGAGGACTTGACCTATAATTTTGACCTCCAAATCAATGAGAGATATGGACCTGTAGCAAACTGAATTGCTGGAGTAGCAAAGTACTTTCCTTTTTTTAAAAATGGGATGATGAGCGGCTGACACCATGTAGCTGTAATGTTTGGGGTAATTAGCAGTGCATGGCGAGGGAATGAGCTATACTTTCTTGAGATAACTATAGCTCTAACTGCTCAATTTCTGTGGTTTTATGTGGGCACAATCTGAACCTAACTATAATGTCCCTATAACCATTGGGTTTCCTACTGAGTGTCTAAGATTTTTTTAAATCTATTTCCTAACTATAATGTCCCTGTAACCTTTGGTTTATTCAGTTAATTTCTAGTTTTTTTTTTACACAAAGTAATATTTAATTACCATACGTTAATCCAACCACCACCACTCACGGCACTGTGGCCAACACCTTGCATGCTGGCAACCACACACTGAACAGGGCATTTGAGGCCAGGCCTTGTGATCAACCATCTAAAGGCAGCCAACCCATGGGCCCCCTGCCCAGGCTATGTTTGGCCATTGGCCCATCCTCCATGGTCCAGCGCATTCGTAGAGGGAGGTGGGCATTGGCCCCCCTCCTGGGCTGTTTTGGCCCCGGGGATCCCATCTCCAGGGGCCCAGCAACATATTTCAGGGGGAGGGGTGCACGTGGCCCCAGGATGATTTCTGACCCTCTGACCCCATCACCTAAGGCCTAGTATTATATTTAATGTAGAGGGGTGCATACAGCCACCTTCCCCAGGCCAATTTCAACCCCTGGGCCCCAATGTCTCAGAGCATTTTTTGGGGAGGGGACCACATATACCCTTCCCTGGGCGATTTTGGTCATAGGTAGCCCATCCTCCAAAGCCCAAATGCATTTTTTGGGGCTATCTTTAATGGAGAGGTGGGCTTGCAGGCACCCTCCCTGAGCTGATTTTGGGCCCAGTGACCCACTCTCTAGGGGCCAAGCACATTTTGTGGGGAAGGGGGCCATGTGGGTCTCTCCCAGAGAAGGTTTTGGCCTGAGGACCCCATCCCCCTGACCCACTGCTATATTTCTGGGGACAAAGGGAAAGCAGCCCCCACAGTGCTCATCCTGGGCCGATTTTAGACCCATATCCAGGGCCCGCCAATATCCACATGGACAGAGGAGTTGCGCTGTCTCTCTACCCGGGCTGATTTTGGCACCAGGGACCCGATCATCTGGGCCCAGCCAATAAAGGGTGGGTACCTTGGTGCCGACCCAGGGAGCCCACCATATCTTGGATGGAGGTTGCAGGGGAGCCCCAAGACTCCTGTAGCCCCAATTACCTCCTCACATACAGGGGAAGCTGTCATTGCTCATGCCCACAGGCAGCAGCTAAAAATGCTGCTCCCTGCGGGCAGAAGCAATATTCAGATTTGTTTCCCTACCTGCATCACTACCAGAAGGGAAACAAATCTAAAGTCTGCTCCCAGTTGACAGGAACATTTTTAAAGCTCTCGCCAGCTGGGAGCAGACTTTGTGTTTGCTCTCCCAAGCGACAGCAAATACAGGTATCCCTGCCCACACAAGTGTCGGCAGGGGAACCACTATGTCCCAGGGTTGGGCACCTCGGGATATAGCAGGAGCTGGCCTTGGGGGATGGGGACCCCAGGGACATTAAAGGCTCTGGGAGGGGAGCTGCATGCACCCCTCAATTTTAAAATTGCAACTGTGCCCCAGGGGATGTGTTTATTGGGGCCAAAATTGGCCCGGGAAGAGTCTGGTTCCACGGGACAAAATTGGCCTGAAAGGGGACCACATGCTGTGTTCCAAATTTAATTTATAGGCCAGGCTCAGGTGATGATGTCCCTGGGGCTGAAATCGACCCAGGGAGGGGGGGGCTGCACACCCCCTCCTCCTCTTTAAACTACAGACAAGCCCAGTGTATGTGGTCCCCAGGGTTATATTCGGCCTGGGGAGGGGAGCCATGCACAGACCCCTCACTCTCAAATAAATATATAAAGCCCTCAGGACATGGCCCACCTGGGGGACAGAAAAATAAACAAGTGTGGGAGACGGCATTTGTTTTAATTTTTATTGTTGTGCTTTGTGGCAAAAATGTTTTTAAACAGTTTTTGCCCCCAGACTAAGTACCTGTGTGACCCCACCACCAGGACCAAGGTATTCCTAGCCCGTCCCGAGTCACAAGATGGTTGCCAGAACAATCAGATCTCATGATTAGATTCGTTGGATCCTCTGAGGATTTTCTGTTCCTAGATATACATCACTTTTTTTCTTTAAGAACTCCAAAACTACTGAACTGATGTACACCAAATAACACAAAGAGATATTTCTGGACCAAGCTCCACCTTTTTGCCAAATTTAATGTCATTCCGTTCAGGCTGTAGTCGCTTTTATAATCCCTGTGGGATATTGCATGGGGAAATGTGTTTTAGGACCCCCATTTTTCTTGGCTCCTTCTTGACAGATCACCCCAACACTTTACAGACAGCAGCTGAAGTGAATGGCAAACTAGTTTTGAAAATTTCCTGAAGATTCATCAAATTGCACCAAAGTTATTATCAAAACCAAAAACGAATTTCCGAATGAAACTAGGTCCTATCTATAACTACCTACTGGCACATACATATATACAGAGTTCCATGCAGCCTATCTACTCCATTTCTCCCTCTAAACTATGCCTGTCCTGGACCATACACTTTAAACAAAATATACAAAAAATAATCTGAAAATGGAGAGTCCAATGCAGCTAAGTGGACTATGATCATAAGAAATACCATAAAGAACATGGGGAGCTGCTCAAGATTGCCAGACTACTGAACATCATAAAGTGCATGCCTCTTTCTGATGCTTCTTTATCCATCACATTGCAAAGTGCTGCATCTCATATAACAATACCTGCATCTCCGTGGTCATCATGCCAGACAGTGAAACACTTCCCACACAGGATCAAAACAAAAACACACTTCTAATCTCACACACACTTTACAGCGTAGTTTACTACTCATGTAGGCAATTGCTTCAACGCCCCACATTGGGGTAGTAAGGACAATATATTTTCTTCAGCCTCAGTAGGCAAATGCCACACCAGTAGCACTGGGTAAGATAGCAAGGCCTGTCTCCAAACACTCCATTGATTCCACATCTTTTGTTAATGTTATGCTAATTATGTTCCCTTTCCTGAGTGTTTCTCTTTGCTGTGTGTGCCAGAGCTATTACTGAATTGGTAAGGAGGCTAATGACACTACTGGCTACTAAGGGTGCAGTGGACAGTGAAGCTGGGAAGTTGTGCACTAATTAAGTAAGCTGCCTATGCTGTCAGGGTGAATTGATGGCACCCAGGGAAATGGCTACTTAGCCCATTAATTAGCCTGAGGAAACAGGCAGAGACAGAGTGTATGCTACACAATGGGTGGATTTGCCCATGGAAGATCCATTCATAATTGGGGTGTGTGATATCTGGGTCTGGGTTTGGCGCCGGTAGCTGGTGAAGGGGTTGAGGCTCTGTCATGTTCACTAGTTTTAGCACTTCAAGAGCAGGTTCTTTTTTGCCTGTGATTGGGAAAACCTGAAAAAATTATTTTACAGTTCTTCACCTTGAAGTAGGGCCTTAGCTGATATATTTTGGGTTTTTTATGTTTATGGGGCATTTCCACCCCAACAATGGGCTGAGGCACTGCACCAGGCCGAACCAGAGTGGCAGCAGTGACTCACTGCAACCCCTGCTGGATCCCTTGTTCTCTCACTGCCCACAACTATAAATTATCCAACTATGAATAATTCCCTTAGGGTATTCAACTGTTCAGACATTGGTCCTTTTAGCAAGCATGCCTACCACAATACAATGCTTAGTAAGATAAGTACGCAATACATAAATCCAATAGTAGGTTAAATAAAATGTACAAAATGAATGATAATAAACCGCAAGACCAACGTGCAATACCATAGAAACTAAATTTGCAAAAAAACACTCTGCAGATGAAACAGGTTAACATTGTACAAAGTACACAACATTACATTGACTTTGCTCTTGTTGTTAAGACAGCAGTCCCACGACCTACACCATTCCACATGGTCCCCATCACTCCTCAACTTTACCTTTCCACCATAAGGATCACATGCAGAGATAGAAGAAGAGGACCCTTGGACTTGGAGGCCAAAGAAGCACGACCATCCCTGCCAGGCACATCAGGCATGCATACTAAAGGCAATAATGTGTGTGTCCCCACACACAGCTACTGATGTGCACTCTTCGTTTTTCAAAGAAAAAATACATGGATTCCCATGAACCCACCTGCTTGGGACAGAGGGTGCCATTCTAAAACCCATGGAAAAGGGGTGTGGCAACATGGATGCAATGAAGAAGGGGGGTGCAAAGAATTACTTATCCACTTGTCACAAAATCCTCCAAGGTTTACCCATTGCTCAGGATAGTCTCGAGCTAAGTAAGAAAAGAACCTTAATACGTGAGCCTGGTAGAACTCCTTATTCACCTAAGTATTGCTCTCGAAATATTTTCTGCTGTATATACAAGCCATCCTTTAGCACAAACTCTAACAAAGAGATGCCAAAAAATGTCTCTTCAAAAATAACATTTGACATCATGTTTCTTTGTATCTTTAGTTGGCGCCTTCGGAGATTGCACACTATAAAGTAGGCATAATGACAATGGGGCATAATAGCAATGGAGTACCAGATGTCAAAGGTAACGAAACAATGGCCTCTCATCTAGGAAACAAACATATGATATAAACAATTCCATTTGGAATAATGAGATTGTCTTAGGTGATCAGAATGTTTAGAATAATGACAATAAATACTGTGGCTTGTCTGCAACAAATGGTGCAGCCAGTGCAGTGGAACCAGCGCCAGAGGGGTGGATGGCTCAGCCAGACTTGCATGAGTTGCAGTTTCCTTAAAAGCCTGCCATCACAGTATGTTTTCAAGAGTGCCCAGTGCTTGATTTTGCATTTAGGATGGTTATGAAACTGAAGAAGAGCTGTGAGATACAGGATAGATAGCAGGGTGTGCAATTGAAAGGGAGTAGAGATCAAGAGAGTATGGGAAAGAGGGGTCTTAGAAGTATGAGGGAGAATGGGCAGGTACAGGTGATATATGGAGAGGTGAGAGAATGTGCAGGTGAAAATTGGGAAAGGAGAGAAGGGTGAGAAACAACAGAATAAAAACAGGAGAGAATAGTGTGAGGGGAAGTAGAGTGTATAGATGCAGGGTAGAGTATAGTGAGGGTGAAAGGTAGAAAGGAGTGATAGCGAGATAAAAAGGTAGAGAGAATGGGGAAGAGTGAAGCTACATAACAAAGGAAGTAGAGATGCACAGAAAGTAGGAGAAAATTAAGAGGCAGCGGGGCAGAGTGAAATGGCGTCAGAAATGCAGGTATTAAGATTGACTAATTAAAATGCAAATTGTTTGGATTAAGATTTAAAAATATGCGGGGATTAATATAAACTTCAAAGCTGAAATAACACACATTTAAAATGTCCAAAATGCAATAGGCAGTCATATGTGTATAGGCCGTAGAAATAAGAAGAAGCATGCTTCCTTTAACTAAAATGTAGCCTAATATTGCTGAACTGTGTGTAATTATAATTTAGAAGTCTAACCTTAATGTGACATGCTTAGAAATGTTCATCATAACTGCAGAATGTTCTTGTTTTATTCAAATGTATTATTTTACTAAGCAACATTTTGTAAGTAATGATTAACTTCGGATTTTCACCCTATTTGACATAATGCCTAAGTAGAATAGTTGAATATTCAAAACAATATTTCTTGTCCATATTTCCATATTTATAAAATGCATTATTAAACAGTATTTTGTGAGGTTAATGTATCTTTTCTTTAGCATAGTTCATTGTGTTCACAGTGAAACATTAAGTCTAGAAGTCCAAACCGCGATCAATGCCTATGGGAACTGAGGACTATGTTTCCAGAATTATACTATCTAAGATTTCTGTAGCCACCTAGTGGCTTTACAATCTGCATTTATTTTTGTGGGAAAGGAAGAGCAGAACCTGCTCCCAGAGGAGAGCTCCCATTTGGGAGAGGAGGAAGCCTGCTACAATGTCTGCAACATGTATTCATATCTTTTATATTAGTGTGTGTATCTAGTTGGTCTCAATGCCTTTTTTCCATTCTGTTTTCCTGATGTTATTCCCCACTCATTACCTACCATTGGACAGTTGTGGCTACTGCTGTTTCTATTCATCCTCACTTAATTTTGAGGCTTTCATTTTTGCATATTTCTGCGGCAACTGTATGATCACTTGCCTGAAATACTGCCACTTTCCTAAGTTTCATGCACTACTCTTTATGGGAAGTTAGGCTGCTTAAAATTTACCTTGAGGTTTATGTTTCTTTAATCTCACTCTTTTCCTTTAAACTATAATTCCGTATGGTTTCTACTAACCCTGAAATTCTGGTCTGATCTTTTAGAATAGTGTGTTATTTCTTTATGGAATGTGCTTGATCCATTATTTATCTATTTGATTCTAATCAAACCTTCTTATGAGATTTCTGTAAACTTACTAAAGATTTATTAACAAATCTAAATAAAGAATAAAAAGAGAAATGCTAATCTCTTACTGGGAATAAAGCTTTTAAAACGTATTCAAACTCTCCTCATTGACTGAACTTAAAATAATATTTGAAATTTGCTTGTGATGTCGAAATAGGTGGTAATATTCCATTACCTAGAGGAGAAAACACCAGTGTGGGAATAGGGATTAACCCTAAGTGAATAATCCTATTATTTAATTTTGGCCCCAATACACTCTATTACAGGTGAAAAGGAAGAAAGAGATTTCTACAGAACGTACCCATCAGTAGAGAATGGGGAGAGAAAGTGGAGAGATATAAGGAGAGAGCTGGGAGTGAATGATGACAGGAAGCCTGATAGGTAGGAAAATACAGGACAGAGCGGTTGGAGATAGTCAGACATTGGAATGGTGCACCGGTACAGGCAGTGGTTTAAATTGTAATAAAGGAGTGTAAGTACTCATTGTCCCAGAACACCTCTGAGAAGCACCATTACTCTCCCATTAAAAGTATTGAACCCACACTGAAAAGTGCAGGTGCTCTGTTTTTAATATTTATGAAGTTCAGGTACGCACTACCTGTGAGCATCTGCCAGTGTAAAGTACTGTGTAGCAGTGTTATAGCTACAATTAGTGCAGCAGGTGCAGTAGTGTCTAGTATTAAACAAAAAGTGCCCCACCAAATCTAAGTCATCCGTGTAACAGACCAGTCCAAAGGGTATTGATGTGTTTTATCTAGGACCCCGATCAATATTGTGACCTCATGCCCCTATACGGCTATAATCAATACATATCCCTATAATGGCATAACAATCAGAGCCATATTTCAGTAACTCGCCTCTGCGGTCCATGACAGTCCATGACACAGCAGAAGCCACTTCCTTAGATTCCTAGATAGCACACCGAGTTCTTTCGACATACCAAACCCCCAGCAACCTGGGAAAGCCCCTCTTGCTTTGTTTTGATTAGTAATAGAACTCCTGCGAGCACTGTAAGAACGACCAGTTCTTAGTGACATCTTTATTGACGTCTTATGTCCATAAACTTACGTCAAACTCGGCACCTTTCAGGTATAAATATACCAACGTTGCCCTAAGCAAACACACGGTGGTGGTGAATACTGGAGCAGAACAGCAGTCCCCTTGCAGAGAGCCCAGCAGATGCGAGAAGCCCACGGACGCTGCCCCTCCTCCTTGACGCGCTGAGAAAGACGCTGTCTTTTCTCCTGCCGAGAAAATCCAGCTCTGGCGTTTCCAGCCTACCCTTGCGGGTGACTGGGATATCGGGTCCTAAGAAGGAGATACCAGACCTCCTGCATTCTATTCCAGAGGTACGGTGCTGACTAAACCCTTAGAGATAATTCTTGAAACAAACTCTTGGCAAAACCAACTTAACTTACACTGTTACTTACTCCCTCCCTTGTATTAGGCTTAGGTCAGGTACACTGGGGTAGGCGTAGTTAGAAACACCACTTGATGCCATTAGCTAATGTATATATGAATGTATATATTTTATTCATTTTAACTATCTTATGGCTAAAAAACCATATCAATGCTTTTACAGTATTATTTTGTAATACTCCTTTTACTGTACGCACTTTTCATATTAACAAGTCTTGCAATTGTGGCAATTCATTTGTCTTGCTTGAGAAGAAAGACTGCTCAATAAATAATATATTTTATTGAAAACGCCAGTCTCTCTATTCTCTGCACTCTGGTGAAAGTAAATCTGCACAACTGACTGAGTGAAATAGCTGTCTATTGTTTCACACGACTCTAGAGATTGACTCTTTTTCTGAGGAGCAAAGTTGTCATGTTTATGCGGTTGTCGGAAGCTGAATCCCTTCTTGTCTGAGCCAGGGAAGCTGATCACTCCCTATTCAGTCAAGAAAGTTTCCAGTGACCACTGAGCTAGCTGGCGCAAACCTAAAATTAAGTCTAACATAGTCAGTAGAGACCTAGAAGACCGCAGTCCTACGTCTACACTGTTGTTTATGTTATTCCAATGCGCAGAGCCTATAGGGAAAATAGGAACTACACTACAGTATAGTATCCTAATTGTAATACATATACCTAGGGTGTGCGAAATACCACTACTCCTATGGCCAGGATGTATAACTGACTTGACACAACAAAAACAACAACACAGGCAAAACTCTGCCTGGTTTTTGTATCTGTTTGTGTGGGGGTCCATGTTTACACGTTTGTGTTCAGTAGTGTTTATTTGTATACACTGGTTTGTCTTTGTCGCTATTCTAACTTGTGCACTTTGTATTGTGTTTATGTGCACTTCTGTTTTCTTTACATAGAGTGAGTGACCAATGATGAGAAGTGGGTATACCGGTGATTGTTAGCCGGGAACCCCCTCGGGTGTTGCTACCGTGAGGCACTCACACTATTCTTCACATATTTTTCACATTCTTTTCAGTCCCTGAATGTGTTGGCAACACAGGCAAAACTCTGCCTGGTTTTTGTATCTGTTTGTGTGGGGGTCCATGTTTACACGTTTGTGTTCAGTAGTGTTTATTTGTATACACTGGTTTGTCTTTGTCGCTATTCTCACTTGTGCACGTTGTATTGTGTTTATGTGCACTTCTGTTTTCTTTACATAGAGTGAGTGACCAATGATGAGAAGTGGGTATACCGGTGATTGTTAGCCGGGAACCCCCTCGGGTGTTGCTACCGTGAGGCACTAACTCTTTTCTTCACATATTTTTCACATTCTTTTCAGTCCCTGAATGTGTTGGCCTGTGTTGTTGTTTTTGTTGTGTCAAGTCATTTATACATCCTGACCATAGGAGTAGTGTTATTTCACACACCATAGGTATATGTATTAAAATTAGGATACTATACCCTTTGGACTGGTCTGTTACACGGATGACTTAGATTTGGTGGGGCACTTTTTGTTTAATCCTGGTCTGAGTGGGGGGCAGCCCTACGGAATACCTTTCCCCCTGTACCCCTGATGATTTAATGCAGAAGTGTCATAAGTAGCCAGCAAAACTCTGCCCAGTTTTTATATCTGTTTGTGTGGGGGTCCATGTTTACACGTTTGTGTTCAGTAGTGTTTTTTTGTATACACTGGTTTGTCTTTGTCGCTATTCTCACTTGTGCACTTTGTATTGTGTTTATGTGCACTTCTGTTTTCTTTACATAGAGTTAGTGACCAATGATGAGAAGTGGGTATACCGGTGATTGTTAGCCAGGAACCCCCTCGGGTGTTGCTACCGTGAGGCACTCACTCTATTCTTCACATATTTTTCACATTATTTTCAGTCCCTGAATGTGTTGGCCTGTGTTGTTGTTTTTGTTGTGTCAAGTCATTTATACATCCTGACCATAGGAGTAGTGTTATTTCACACACCCTAGGTATATGTATTAAAATTAGGATACTATACCCTTTGGACTGGTCTATTACATGGATGACTTAGATTTGGTGGGGCACTTTTTGTTTAATGCTGCTCTGAGTGGGGGGCAGCCCTACAGAATACCTTTCCGCCTGTACCCCTGATGATTTAATGCAGTAGT
The DNA here is from genome assembly GCF_964263255.1 of Lissotriton vulgaris. Lineage (NCBI taxonomy): Eukaryota > Metazoa > Chordata > Amphibia > Caudata > Salamandridae > Lissotriton > Lissotriton vulgaris. The sequence goes on along the minus strand of NC_141685.1, from coordinate 1,464,030,227 downwards.
GTCCAGTGTCAGGGGTGTTCAAGCCTCAGTGTCCCGAGTTTTGTCTGTTTTTATTTCTTTACCAAAGCACTGGAATAGGGGCCCATTTCCGCACTTGCATCAGGGCACCTGGCAGCCTTGCAAAACAATTGTCTGCAATCCAAAATAAGGACTAGTACAGAGTAGTGAAGTGCCTGTGCTCTATCAAAAAAGAATGGGCGAGCAGTAACATTCTACAGACCGGCCAACTCACAAGGTGCAACCATGTGTCTTCTTTCATCCAGTCACCTGTTGAGGAGCTGATATCACTCTGTGACAGACAATGTGAGCTGGAAGCCCCTGTAACGACTGTTTCCAACTCACACTGTGCAGAGGCTGAGAGCAGCCGATGTCTATTGGGTTATTTGCAACATCCCCGGGACATCAGCAGGCTTTGTGAGCCTTAGTTTGTTTATTTAAGGGAGTTGGAGGGGCTCACAAGCAGTAACCTGCTGTAAATCTCACCCCATCAATGGCCACACCCCATTAGACGCACTTTAATGGACAGGGAGATAATGGACTTAAGGTCCGCCCCTCACAGGCCTAGACCCTCCCGTTTCACTCCTCTTGCATAGTGATGGGCTTATTTATGAGCCCTTTGCGCTACCGTTGTGTCCCTTTTTGAGACGCTGTAGCTGCGTAAAAAAATTCGCCATGTTTTGGCATACGTACAAAGTGACGCATCTAAGCAGATGCGTCACTTTGTAAAGCCCTGTGCTACATTATCTTTGCGTTAGGTATAATGTATGCAGGGTGGATGTTCCCACGTAAAAAAAACTGGCACCGTGAAATCTATGAGAATTCACAACGCCAATTCTAGGATGCCACTGTGTCAAAATCTTATGCCTGCCTCACAGCATTCGTAAGACTGACGCAGGCACCTGTAATATGGGACTAGCGCATGTGTAATGACCCGTTGCTGGAGTAGCATCACTTTTGCGACTGGCAGCATGGTCGGACTGGCCGTAGCAGGCACCAGGCGTTTCCCTGGTGGGCTGCCAGGGTGGTGACTGTTTTTGTTACTAGCGGCTGGTTTTGTAACAAAAGCAACTGCAGTGTTTTACACACTCCCACACACCCTCACATGCGGCCGGCCCGACTCAATTGACAGGGCCAGTTTGCGTTCCATGTCCGGCCCTGACTGGCTCTAACATGCTATTGAGAATTGAAGGCTGCTAATTTCTCCCTCCCCACAATTTATAGTTTCGCTAGTGCCCTTTCTTGGCTTGAACGAAAAAATGATAGTAGTATTACATTCAGTAGAGCGTACTTACACATTGCATTCATGAGTTCCCCATTCTTTATTTTGAAAGGGACTGAAAGGATGGACTAACAGCAACGGTTTCTTGCATTCATTATTCTTTTACTCACTGATAACTTATCTAACAATCTATAAAAAAAACGCAGATTTCCCATAGATTCTTTATCCCTTTAGACTTTGCTAGATGTGAAGGCCAGCAGCTAAACATAACGTGCTTAACTGTGATTAATGAAGATCATTTCTAAAGAGGAAAATGTGCCGTTGAGGAACTAGGAGTTGTTATATAACTAATGAAAACAAATCAGACATAAAATAAAAAGATGAGCAATTAAAGCTGATGTATCGCTTTGGTGTGTTATACAATGGAAGCGACAGTATAACATTCAACGTAAAAGAAGGTCACATTTTTCAAAATCTGCTGTTAAATATAGCTTTTGGCGAATCAACACTGCCACCTAGTGTGCGTAGTAAAATATTTTCACAGATAGTGTTCGGAATTTGAGGACCAACGTTAAAGATGTATTTGTAGAACAGAGAAATACGCAATAACAAATTACCATCCCATTGCAAAAGTTTAAAAAAACAGTACTCTTTGCATATGTGCACATCCACAGCTAGGTGCATTTATTGAGCAAAATGCAGAGGTTTAAAACGAATACTTCTCAGTGAACCTTGAAATATGGAAAATATTTCACAGGTTTCCTGGATTGTTTGGGGCATAGTTATTAAGGGCCTCATTTATGCGGTTTTGACGTAGGACAGCGCAGCAAGGAAAACAAAAGGGCAGGAATGTGCCATATCTATTTGATATAGTGCACTCCTGTCCTTTTCCCCAGCACAGGCGCACAATGGGCTGCTGTGCCCCAACACTGGCACCGCTTGCAGCTTGGTGCAAGGGTGCATGAGTTGTGGGGCTGATGGATTTTGCGCCGGAAGGTACACCTTCCTGCACAAAATCAATCAATTCAGGCGATTTCCTTTTCTGTGTGCGGCAGAATGTAGCCCACATAGAAAAAGAAAAGTATGAGGAGAAATTGAAACATTTCTCATCATAGCGTCTCCCTATCGCCACCCTTGGGGTGGTGGCATTCCATTTTGACGCATTCCCAGGTTTATGATTTCTCACAACTTTGGGAATGTGTCGGGTTCCATGGGTGTTGCATGGGAACACCCACAGCAACACCCATGGAACCCCCTTTCACACAGTTGTCTGCGTAAAAGGGGCACATATTTATATGGCCATAAAAAGCCAAATTAAGTGGCTTCACCTGGCCTTATAAATATGCTGTGGCACATTGCACCACCAGAACATAAAAACAAAGTGCCGTTTTGTCTTCGCAAAAGTGCTGGTAAGGCCTCATAAATGAGACCCTAAGATTTAGTGCGTGTTTGTGATGCAAATCGACGCAAAATCTTTTTTTCTAATTTACATAATTTTGTGTTGGAAAATGACTGAAGGTAGCACAAAGCAGCGCATAGCACTTCTTTGTATTACTTACCGCCAATGGGGCACGGGTGTTCCTATGGTTTCTGCCCTTTCTGCCCTTTCTGCTAAAAAAAGAGTAGACAGGATTTTGCTTAACAAAATCCACTTCAACTAGGCGCTATCATGGAGAAATACTTTTATTTTTCCTTTCTCTTCCAACTTTGCATATGTGCTGCAGGGTACAGCACACATTCAAGGTGGAAAAAGTTTTAAAGTTAGTGTTAGCATAGTAGTTTGTACTGGAAGGGTATCCTTCCAGGACTAAACCTATGCTAAACTCATGCAGACACGCTTGCACTATGGTGCACAGGTATGTGCATGGTGTACGGCAGCATATTTCCCCACCAGCGCTAGGGAGAGAGGAGGAGAGTTCCATATTTCTGTAAATATGGCGCTCTCCTCACGCAGTGGAGCATAGCATTTGCGGCTGCTGCACTGCACTGAGTGATAATTTAGTAAATCTGGTCCTTCCAATGTTGATATCAACTCCAATCGACCCAATAGAACATTACTATTTTTAGCAACACTAAGAATATGCAGCAATAGAGTCCCAAATATTATTACAGGGTTATCTAAATTATGCAGCAAATGAAAACGGGGAAAATCCATTACGCACTACCATTACGACGCAGCTATTACAACGCAAGTCGTTACAACAACTTGCGCTGGAGGGCGCTGTAGGATAGGGAATAGTTTAATTTTCTATCCAACACCTTCCCTACTATCCACGGGGACTGGAGTTGGAATAGAAAATTAAATTATTCCACTATCCAGCACCCCCCAACGTAAGTCATTGTAACGACTTGCGTTGTAAAAACTGTGTTGTAATGGCATGCTGAGTAAAAGCATGCGTTGTGATGTCATACATCCCTAAAAACACATGTTTTTGCTGAAATATGTGAATTTTGTGGCTTATTACATGGTGGTAAATCCATAATTATAATTTAAACACCATGGTCACAGCCTCACGAAATTTCTCTCACCCTGGCCTTTGGCCAGTGATTTCTCATCAATCCGAGCCTCATTAATGAGGTTTTACCGTAGGGCAGCACCACAGGCCTTCCTGCTGCGCTGCCCTTTGGTATAAGAAAAGGGCAGGAATGTGCCATATCTATCAGATATGGTGCATTCTTATCCGTTTCCCCTGCTCCAGAGCACAGAGGGCTGTAATGCACCAACGCAGGCACCTTTGCACCATGGTGCAAGGGTGTCTGCGCACAAAAACAATCAGAAGAGGCCTCTTTCTCTTTAAATGTGTGCTGCAGAATGCAGCACACATAGGAAAAGGAAACACAAGGAGAAATGAAGATATCTCTCCTCGGTGTGCCTCCCTTACCCCTTCCCTGGGGAGGTGTAAGTTTTGGCGCTGCCTCAGATTTACCATTTCTCATAAATCTGGGGCAGTGTCAAAAAGCCATGGATGTTGCTGGGAACGCCACCAGCAACATTCATTACAGGACCCTTTAATGCAGAAAACTGCATTAAAGGGAGTTATATTTACGACGTAGTATTAGGCCCAAAAAAGTGGCTTTGTGCTCCTGCACCACGGAACATCACAAGAAGTGACGTTCTGGCTGCACAAGGGCCTCATAAATGAGACCCTCCATTTATGAGCGGTAAACAGAACATACACATGTTAGTTTCCTCATTGCCCATTGTTAGCTGCACCTTAAAGAGAATAGCTTCAAACATCCTGCCCTCTCTTCAAACAGATATGCTTTTTAATAATACCAAGGTTGAGTTTTTCAAAAACTATACTTTCTTAACTACACAATTATGTAGTATTCTTTTCTTTTTTCTCTAGTCAACCAAATAGTATAGTTGAGTGTTTCACTTAATATTTTCAGAAACCATTTCCCCAAAATATAAAAAAAAAACCATAACTGAATGATCGTAAACTGTCATCTTGCAGATTAGTGACATTTGCAAACATCTCAACCTTTGGCCTCATGGTTTATATAACATTGCGGCGCTAAGCATCACAAAGGAAAGAGAGCAGAACAGCTTAGAAATGAAGCTATTTCTATTTCTCTCTTGCTTTTGCAATTTGAGTGCCTTTTCTCCAATGCACATAACCTTGCAACCCTGCACCATAGTGTAAGGGTGTGTGCATTATTTCAAGCATACATTTTGTACTGGAAGGGCAACATTCCAGCACAAAATACTATGTTGCAACATAGTTTAACTCTTTTCACACCTTGTATGTGTGATGAATGCTGCATCACACATCAAAAGTTGTAAAAGCTTTGAAAAAAGAAAAAATATTACCTTTTCTCAACCTCTGCGCCTGCATCGATGGGGCACTCATTTATGGCACTAGGCCCTGTCTACCATTTTTAGGGGCAGATTTATGAGGCCCTTGCGCCACGTTTACGCCGCTGTTGCGTCATGCAAGGCGGCGTAAACATGGCGCATCCCTATGAACGATTTACAACGTGACGCATCTAGGCAGATGCGTCACGTTGTAAAGCCCTGCACCGCTTGTGGGCGTTCCGGCACAGGGTGGGCGTTCCGGGGCAGGTGCGCCTCGCAAAAGTGGCTGAGTGAAATCTATGAGATTTCACTCAGTCACTTTTAAGCCAATGCTGCGTCAAAAGCCTGCGCCTGCTTGAAGCAGGCGTAGGTCTTGACGCAGCATTGTTAAAATGGGGCACCCCCGAGCCTTGCTGGAGCTGCATCGCGCTTGCGACGCAACTCCAGCAATGCGCCACATTTCCGGCACAGATGCGTCACGCATCTGTGCCGTTTTTGCACCATGGTGCGCCGCATTATAAATGCGGCGCACCATGGCTGGCGGAGCTGTGGCGCATGTTAACTGGCGCATCCCTGGGGATGCGCCAGTAAACATAAATCTGCCCCTCAGTAGATAGGATTTTGTGCCAAAAATCTGGAGAATCAGTGACATAACACAAAATCAATTGTGCCCCCCCCTACATAATATAATGAGGTGCCCCTGAATCAACAAGATCTCACAGATAGTCATTGGACCTAGGCTGAATAGGGGTCCCTGGAGGAGTGGGGCCTCCTTGAAGGGTTGGGGTCTCCCTGCTCCACACGGACTGCAGGGATGTGTGTTACGCTCCTTCTGGGAACGCATGTCTACTACCCATGGAACACCTCCTTGATGTAAAGTGACACATTTTATTACTTTAGGGCTACCTATCAATGTAAATCTGGACTTGCACTGAAGAGGAATTCCAAAAACACAATTTTACGGTGGTTTTCTTCACTTTTGTGACCCAAAGCCTGGACAAAGCCTTAGTAAACCATCCACATTGTTTCTAGCTCAAATGAATACAAATAATCATGCCAGAAAATGTGCTGCATGAGGTGCATTTCTTGCTGCATCATTTGCTCATCCATGCCACATAATCTGAGTAGCACAGACAAAGATAAGGCACTGATGGTCACATTTATGAGCCCATTGCGCCACCACTGCATCATTTTTTCTGATGCAACAGTACTGCAAACCACTAAATTATATTTATGAGACCATGCAAAGCCACTTTGCATGGCTTTGGATGGCCTCACAAAATATGGAGTAAGGCAAGTCAGTGCAAATCGATGCGTTGCCTTACTTTGCACTAGGGAGGTGTTCCATGAGCGTTGCAGTGGGTGCTTCCACGCAACCCCCATACATTTTGAATGCATCTTCAGATTTATAAGGTCATGAAAACCTGGGTATGAGCCAAAACCTCACATCCCTCCAGGGCAGGTGCAATATGAAGAAATAACTTTATTTCTCGTTCTTTTCCTTATCCTATGTGTGCTGTATCCTGAGGTACACATAGAAAGAGAAAAACGTCACCTAGGATTGTTTTTGTGCAGGAAGGTGCCCTTTCTCGCACAAAAACAATCCTGTATGCAACACAGTCAACCTTGGTGTACGGGTGTCTCGACATTGGTGCAGGGTATCCAAAATGGCACCCGTGTAGGGGGATAGGACAGGAATGTACTGTATGACATAGATACAGGATGGAGAACAACCTTTACAATGTGGACGTCACACCACAGTATGTTTACATCGCGGGCATTACAACGCAAGCCGTTACAACGACTTGCGCTGGATGGCGCTCCAAGCTAAGGAATAGTACGATTTACTATTCCAACACCTTCCCTACTGTTACGTAGGCTGGAGTTGGAATAGTACATCATACTATTCCTAAGTCCAGCGCCCTCCAGCAAAAGTCGTTGTAACGACTTGTGTTGTAACGAACACGATGTAAAATACTGTGTTGTGAATGTATGCATTGTAACTTCATACATTCATACAGGAAATCCTGTCCTTCACTGTGATGAAGAGCAACGCAGCAATGTGACTTGCTGTGCAGCCATACGCCAAACACCCATAAATATGAACCTGAGTATTTTGACTGTTGTGATTATGCTGATACTTCACAGGAAACCATGAAATATTTCCCATATCTTATAGTGCACTCTGGACTATGGTTTTTTTATGGGTTTCAACAGAAGTAATTGCCAAGTGAAATGTATCCTGAAACTTTGGAAATAAAAAAGGAAATTGTGCATATATATTTATATTTATACATAGAAACAAAGTCCTGCAATGCGACTCCTCACATCACCATCAGGAACAGATCTCCAAAACACCAAAAGGTTTGATTCAAAAAGGTGGCTTTATTTTTCCCTCGCCATCGTCATGACACGTTTCGGCCGTCACAAAACGGCCTTGATCACATGCATATATTTATACATATACATATTTATATACCAAGGCCACTGTATTGGCTGAAAAGCGCCATGATCAACTGCACCATATTATGATGAAATAAAGTGCACATTTGGCAACAAGCTAATTCAAGTTGTCCATATATCTTATGTGCGACGATAGCATGAAGGAGTGGTAATTAGAGTTATATATATTTTTATCATGTTTTGTAGACATACATGTGGCCCCTACCAGTGTTTACATTGATACGTATATGGTTGTGAAAGTCTTTCTTCCATTTTTGTATCAACCATGTGACCTCCTTTGCACAAGATTGGTGGTTTGTGTGTTTGAATTATGTATATAAAAAAATGTTGGGTCACTGAACACTCTAGTTCCAGTGAGCAAGGCGACTGCGTTCGCCGAAACGCGTTCTGTTTACACATGGCAGTTCATGGAAAATAATTGAAAATTAAATACCTGCTTCAAGAAGAAACAAGCAAATGTCCGTTTCTCTGGAAAAAACTGAGTGTTTGATTGATATATATATATATATATATATATATATATATATATATATATATTCACTGAAAAAAACATAGGTTTCAGGCAGGTTATAATTAGGAATTATCATTTAAAAAACCTTAGAAATTCATTGAAAAAAACCATAGGTTTCAGGGGTGTTATAGTTAGCTAGACATTTCACTCGTATAAAACCATTGAAACTCCCCCGTTATAGTTAGTTGTACTAACTATAACTCGCGTGACCGCAATCCACTGCTGATGATGTCACATATTACATCATTCATGACATGGTCAGTGACATCACTGATGACATCACTGATGACATCTCAAATGACATCACCGATGACATCACTGATGACATCATCCATGTGACTAACTGATATACCTCATCACACAGTAGCATAACCTTACAACACTCATTATAAAATATGGAGTATCATGTTTGAAACCATTGACATAGTAATACAAGTTTCTAAAAACCCACTCAGTGATGTCACTGACCATGTCATAAATGGTGTAATATGTGGCATCATCAGCAGTGGATTGCGGGCGTGCGAGTTATGGGGGAATTTCAATGGTTTTATACGAGTGAAATGTCTAGCTAACTATAACACCCCTGAAACCTATGGTTTTTTCAATGAATTTCTAAGGTTTTATAAATGCTAATTCCTAACTATAACATTTTGAGAACCTATGTTTTTTAGTGAATTTCAAAGGTTTTTTAAATGATAATTTTAAATATATTTATAGTTATTTTAAAAAAAATATTTAACTACATTTTTTTAATCTTTTTATTTTTAGATATGTTATTTTTTAAATTACATTTCACATCTTTTTTTCTAAACATTTTTTACATAAAAATATATTATTTTTATTATTCTATATCGTTTATGATATATTAAAATTATTTGTATTCCTTTTTTTCTTGGAGGCGCGCACCCAAAGAGCACCCTAATCGTTTACTGCGCAAAACGTGTCTGCCATTTTAGGATCGCTGTCTAGGATCCACGTAGGGTGAGCGACGGATACAACTTCTCCAATGCGGTTGCTATGCGACTTGAGTGCAACTCCTGGCGCATATGCGAGATGTACGTATTACGTAATGTGACCGACGTGCAGTAGCGCGTGACGTCATATGCATACCGGACGCGGTGGGTGCGCGATTTTTAAAAATGTTGAAATACTTGTTTTTATATATTTAATATAAATACTAAAACAAGAGATTATCTGAGGTAATTATAAAAATAATATTCTTTAACTTTCTTAAAACGTACATCACTTTTTAATGCAATTTAGCGAAGTTGCACTGGGTGCGAGTACGGTGCGAGCAGGGTGCGTGCTGAGTGCGCGCATCCTGCGCACATCCTACGCGCACCCCATGTGACCTCAGAAAAAGAGATTTGATTGGTTCATTACACTTCCTATTGAAACTATTGAGGGACCCCACCATTTTCAATTACTCTTCTTAGAGCTTTTCTTAGGGAAAGACCTCCTGAGAAGATCTGCTGCTTCATCTTTATTGAAGAAGAGATTCACTTGAATACATCATGGCTGCAAATCCACAACCTTCCTCTGATTCAGAGAATTCATCAGAGCAAGAATTTGTTCCTGAACCTCCACCTAAGGAAAGATATACCAGCATTATCTGGAAATTTCAGCATCAAGTTGTACAGTGTACCTGAAAGACCACATACGTATATAAATTAGCTGCCCTTCATGTGCCAACAACTACAACTTAAACCTTTCACAGCCCTGTATTACTACAGCTACAACACTCCACTGAATGTACAAAAAACATTCATAATCACAGAAATGCGTCATGTCCACCATCTTTTATGTATGCAACTATGAACAAATATAGAGTCAGTGATACCCTGTACCTTCCATTTTGGCCAAGTTATGGAACTTTACAGATATATTGACACATTTGCTTTTAAGACCCGAGTGATGTCAGCACTACAAAACAGACACCCGAATAACTTAATTTCTCATATATCTCACGACTGGATGACACCCATCGATCTGGAATCATGCTTCAGAGCCTCGCACAGCACTGGTGTTCGTCAGTCCAGCCCACTCCACTTACACTACCAGGAAAACAAAACATCGCTACATGGCCAAGATTTCCATTGTAGTGATTTCTAACAGCCTGATTCATGTAGCTAAATTGCACTCGCAAAGGGCCAGATTCTCAGAATCTGGCCCTTTGCGAGCGCAATTTTTGCATTTGGTATTCATGATACCAAATGCAAAAATCGCTATTTAAGAATTCGCATATTTGCGTGGAATGGCATTTAAGGAATCTCTAATAGAGATTCCTTAAATGCTATTCATGACACACAACAAAATAGTGATTTTGGACTTTTGGGGCCGCTATTTACCGACAGGTCAGACCTGTCGGTAAATAGCAAAAACTCAGAAAAATGCTTTTAAAAGCATTTTTCAAAGTTGCATGTAGCACACACACATGTCCTTTGGCCATGTGTGTGCGCAACACCTGTCCAAAAGTGCATTTTAGGGGTGCTACAGGGCGTCCTTTGGACACCCCTGTCACCCTTAAAATCGCTATCTCAGTTGCGAGTAGCAAATTGCTACTCGCAAATCCCCATTCATTCCAATGGGCCTCTTGGCCCATAGGAATGAATGGGGAGTATTTGCGAGTAGCAAATTGCTACTCGCAAATAAAGAACATGTAGGAATCGCTATTTAAGTAGCAATTCCTACATGAATGCCGTTTTGCGTGTCCTCAATAGCGAATCGCTATGATTCGCTATTAGGGACACGCAAAACGGCCCGTACATGAATCAGGCTGTTAGTTCCCAGTCTAGTTGTCAGAACGGCACACACACTCACACATCGCTGATATATACCCACACTACACCCATCCAGCGCATCCATCACTACACATGTGACCCTACCTATAAAAAAGATGGGAAGCACGTTTTCTACGCCGTTTTAGAGTTGCTCTCATCGCAAGCGCTACGATGACCTATCCTGGTGGTTCAGACGCCTCATGTAGGCCTTAACCACCAAACAGTGGGCCCTCCACTACGTGCGTGGCCTCTTTGATCACTGAGTTAGTGGTACCCGAAGCACTGATCGGGTGAAGAACCTGTGATGATGATGATGGGAGCATGCGTATGTCGTTAGAAATAGCAATATCAAGACTCAGCACCATATGTCAGATTTCTTGGTGGCAGATCGGGACTGCATGATGTAGAAGGTGTCCTGTCGACGGAAAGGTGAGTAATGAGGCCTGGGTATGTATCGGAGGGAGTCGATGGGCTGCAGCAGACTGGACACAAAAAGGGGACGTAGCGATTTAGACGAACGCAGTCCTATATAGTGTATCAAATTACATGTATATATTTATTTTTCAATAGCAGGAACGTTCTTATAATTGCTCAAACGTCCAGAATATAAACTATACAAATAGTTATTTTAAATGTGAAAGGGAACGTGTGTGAAAGGGCAATGTTATTCAACTCCACATTAAGATAGTAACAATTACCAATCATAACATCTTTCTTTAACTATCTTGTAGATGTAGAGCTTCAGGGTGCATTATGACCCGACACGTAGTGAAAAACACACTGGTGACAGAAGGTTGAGCTGCCAATATTCTTTGCAGTCACTCTCTCACTTCCTCTCTCCTTTGATAAATAAATTACACATAATGTTAACTTCCTTTTTATCTTACAGGCTGTGTTTTACAAATTGGCTTCACCACCCCAAAAAAAACTACAAAGCTCTACGTTTGTGTATTCTGCGATGATGCGTGGCCATTGTAACAACGACTGAGAAGCCTGCTTCGACACGTAGTGCACCCTCTTTGAATCACGCCAATGGCACAAGGTGAGCAAATAAGCTTGATTCCGAAACAACGACAAGTCATCTGTAAAATGAGAGAGTGGGTAGTGTGCAGCAGCTTCACTGTGTAGAAATGTACAATTACCTCCGACAGGGATAGATTACAACAGTCTAAGGGGCAGATCTACAAGCTCCTTGCACCACTTTTGTGTCACTTTTAACATGGGAAAAGTGCAGCATTGAGCTTCTTTATCTGCCTCTGACTTCCCAAGAAAAACACTCACCTCCGGACTCTGCGAGTCAATGGAATGCAACAGTCTAGATACCCAATATTGACAACTCACCGCTATGCAGTAGGAATGCATGGGATATAGTACTTTCGAAAAAGCAGCGCACAGACACCTCCTTACAGTGGAACTTGTAATATAGTATCCTGAGTGTACAATAAAATAACGCAAAAATATACGTGTGCATTTGTATTAACTATGCTATTACTAACTCTATATACTTTCACTATTTTTCAGATCACTAAAATGGAGGGTGCACTATGAACCAGCATGTGCTTGGACACAAAATGGAGGCAAAAGGTGAGCTATGAGTATTTTCTCCAGTATTAACTGCTCCATCTATAACTGCAGGTCTCTCCCCATGCATGCCCTGCTCATTAATCACCTCATAATAGACCACGACCTGGACATTCTGTTCCTCACAGAAACGTGGCTCACTGACCACTCGGATTCGGATGTAGTCATGGCCCTACCCCCGGGCTTCCTATCCAGTCCCAACCACGCCCCACTGGCAGAGGAGGCGGACTAGCCATCCTCTACTGGGATCACTTCTCCTGTAGATCTAGCGATGCCCAAATCTTGGACTCTGAAAGCTGTCATTTCACCATCCAGCTAGCACCGACAAGTACGCTGTTGGGCGTACTGGTATATCGTCCCCCGGGCCATTTTGGCCCTTTTGCTGGCGCTCTCCTTGAATTTATATCATCTCTGGCCCATCTTACCTCCAACTTCTCTATTCTAGGAGACCTAAACATCCACTTCGACGACCCTCTAGACACAGGGGCAGCCGACTTGATCACTGACCTGGCAGCCTACGGCCTCCATCTTACCAACTCCGGAGCCACACACAATAAGGGACATCTGCTAGACCCAGTGTTTACTAACATCCATTCCCTACAAACCAAAGAGTCCCTTCCCCTCCCGTGGACGGACCACTTCTTGGTTACTCTCCACTTGCCAGGGGCATTCAGGAAACCCCACAAGCCAGCTACCTATACCAGGGACAGGGCATGGGCCAGACTCTCGGCTGAGGACTGGACCAGAGCCCTAAACTCTACAACCCCTGTTTTCCGGATGATCCGGCCACTGCCGACAGACAGTTCAGGGAGTGGATTTCCACCTCCCTCGACTCTATCCTCCCTATAAAAACCAGTGAGGAGAAAAACGAGAAAATTGGTTCTGCCCCATGGTACAGCCCTGAACTTAGATCTCTCCGTAAAGAATGCAAAAAAGCAGAGAGACTGTGGAGAAAGGTTTGGCTTCATGCCAGTAAGGACGCCTACCGCAGGTCGGTGAGAATCTATAAATCCACCCTGAAGCTTGCTAAAGCTTCCTACTATGACGGCAGAATAAAAAATTCCACCAACTCGGCGAGAGAATCTTACCTCATCGCCAAAGAACTGCTTAAAATACCAGTGCCACCTTCTTTTCACCCACCCCCTCCGGACAGAAGTAACTAACTGGCAACCTACTTCGATTCCAAAATTGCCCGGATACTAGCCTCCCTCCCACCTCCTAGTCTATCTAACCACACGGACAAAGAGGTGGCCACCAATCCTATAGGTAACATCTCACACCCTCAGCTGTCCACATTTAGAGCAATATCTCTGGACGAAGTAGTATCAACCCTGGCCAAGATGAAAAGCGGCTCTCCCCTTGACCCGGCCCCCATCAGATTCCTGAAAACAGTGTCCCCTACCATAGCCCCCTCTATCATGGAACTGATCAACATCTCCCTATCGCAAGGCTCTGTCCCTCCGAGCTGGAAGAGTGCTGTTGTCAAGGCTCTTCTTAAAAAACCTCAACTGGACCCCGCGGATCTGGCCAATTACAGACCAATCTCGCTTCTCCCATGCATTAGCAAGATGGCCGAGAAACTGGTTAATGTGCAACTATCCCAGTTCCTCAAAGCCAATAATCTTCTGCGTCGGTCTCAAACTGGATTCCGTCCCGGCCATGGCACGGACACCGCCCTCCTCACTGTCATCGAGGAGGCAAGGTGCATTCTGGATTCAGGAGGGTCAGTGGCTGTGATCCTCCTGGACCTCAGCGCAGCCTTTGATACGGTGGACCACCGTGTCCTTCTCCACCGGCTGGCCGGGGCAGGAATCACGGGCGCCGCGCTCGCCTGGATAGAATCTTTTCTATCAGGCCGCTCATTCCAGGTATGGGACGGCAACTCACATTCAGCCCCATTTCCACTCTCCAGCGGAGTCCCCCAGGGGTGTTCGCTAAGTCCCACCCTGTTTAATGTATACATGGCCCCTCTTGAGGATGTCGTTGCCCCATTCGGGATAAAGATAGTGAGTTACGCGGACGACACGCAACTGGTCGTCTCACTATCTCACCTTGACAACCACCCAGATAACCTACTGAACTGCCTCCAGGATATCCACAACTGGATGTGCGAGTCATCACTAAAGTTCAACGGAGCAAAAACTGAAATCATGCTCATGGGTAAGGCATGGACAACCATTCCCCCATTGGTCTGGCCAGACGTTTTCGGCGAAGTGCCCACCCCGAAAAAAGAAATCAAGACATTGGGAGTTTGGCTGGAACCTGAGCTGACTATGAAGACCCAGGCAGCTAAAACAGCAGGAACCTGTTTTGGACTCATGCGATCCATCCGCAAGATCCTTCCACTTCTTCCTCCCTTATCAAGGAAACTCCTGGTTCAAGGTCTGATTCTCGCCCGGCTAGACTATAGCAACACCGTCTACCTCGGAGCCCCTGAATCTACCCTGGCAAAACTCCAACTCACTCAAAATGCGGCTGCTCGGCTCCTTATGAGTCTCCCCCCCAGAGCCTCGGCCAGACCTGCGCTTAAAGCCCTACACTGGCTTCCAGTGCGTCAGAGGATAGAATTCAAGGCTCTGTGCACTGCCCATAAACTCATCAATGGTCTAGGCCCCTCTGTCTTGAAAGACATGGTCATCCCCTACAAAGCCCCCAGACTCCTGCGCTCGGATAACGAACGCTTGGCCATTGTCCCTAGATTCAGGAAGGTACGCACCGGCGGTCGACGCTTTGCAGTAAAGGCGTCCTCAGGATGGAACTCACTCCCCCGCAGCCTACGACTGGAACCCTGTCATCTTCTCTTCCGTAAAAGACTGAAAACGTTTCTTTTCCCCAAATAGTACCCCCTCCCCCCCCCCCCCCCCCCCGGTCTCCACAAGTTTCACAGCGCGGGGATGCCTCCGGGTCACCAGGCGCTCTATAAATCGCTAAATAAATTAATGTTGTTTTTTTCTCTCTTTATCTCTCTCACTCTTTCTCACTTTGTTTCTCTTTCTCTTTTAAAGTTACGGACGCTGTTGTCCACCCTGCCATGTACTACCTTAGCTGAGTACAAGTTGTGAACTCTGTTGGCCACAGTGTTTACACAAGGTAAGCAGAGCAGCCTAGAAATACAATCCCTCCGATTAAATGCATTATAAATAAAAGAGCTTATTTACAAGCAGCTTGCGCCACTTTTGCGTCACTTTCAACATGAGAAAAGTAATACAAAAGTGCCACAAGAGTCTTGTAAATAAGCCCTAAAGAATATTGTCCTGCATAATGACTTAATCTCTCACCTAATTCTGTATTATCTCTGAATCATTTTAAAGACCTGTTGATCTGTAATGTAAACCTGACGCAGTAGGCATTGAATACAGACACCGCTTGCACGCGGACCTATAAGACAAGTGAAATGTACCTTATTTAGTCACATCGATCTAATTTTGAACACTCATTTTCTTTTTTGTTTTGCAGATTACCTATCGTACTTCTGCTGGAGTCCATATTACATTTTGTTTATTATATTGTTTTGTTAAAGTTATGTTTCTATTAATTTATTTTATTGCTATCTTTAAGTTACGTTTCCACTTATTTATTGTTGTTTTAATAAAAGTTAATAAAAAAGTATATACGTCTTTTTTTTGGGGGGGTAGCGGTCCCCAATAGAAATTATATTTATAATTTGAAGTATAATTCCGAGGCTAACTCTTTACCAGATCTTTACCAGAGTCCATAGCTATGACTAACGGTTCCTATGAAAAAGTTTTCGATCTACAACCCCCTTGCGCCACTTTCGCGTCCAAGGCCCCCCCCCTACATAATTAGAAGGGTGTGGGCCTCAATGACGACCCTCAAGCCCCGGGACCCACCACCCCCCGGGAATTCGTGTATTGTGGGAGGGAGGCTGCGTAGCCCTCCACCTGGTGCACTCAAGAGCCCTGGGGACCGCAAGGCTCCAGGGCCGTTCCTGCAGTGTTCTGTGGTGCCTACCCCCGCAACACTGCTGTTTGCTATGATAAGGCGGGAGTCTCGCTGCTCCTGCTCTCCCATAGCAAACTTACTTTGCATTTTGAAAGACAGAGCTGTGAAATCCATTCTCACTTTCAAAATCCAAACAAGATTGCATTTCCACATGCAAGTCAGCATCTCCCCTTGTGGAAAAGCAATGCCGGCTCCCGAAGAACGCAAGAAGCAGGCGGGACCATGGGGGCATTGTGGCTCCCCCTACGGTCCCCGACAAGACTCAGGGGATGCCACCCCCGGGAAGATTACAAAGTACTATAGGGGCTATTTTTTAACGGAACAAGTAAAAGTTGCCCACCCAGTACGGCCGCTGCACCGGCCTGCTGCCAGTTTGACGGTGGGTGCTGGGGCGCCCGGCCACTCTTTGCTCCCCCTTTGCCACGCCGTCTTGGAGGATTGACCCCCCGACCGGCTCCTATCCACTGGAAGTCCTGCCTGCATCTGCTGCTTCCTGAAGGTGCGGGAGTTGTGCCGCGCAGTGCCCCTGCTGCAAACTCTGCTCGGCCCGACTCCTGGCTGAGGGTCGGTGGGACACCACCCTTGAGACTTCCCCATTGAAGAGGGCCTGGTGTGGTGGCGTTTGGGGCTGGGAAGGCTGTGTTCCAGCGGGGAGCCCGGCCACCAAGTCGAGTGGCGGTGCAGTGCGATAGGAGCGGTGCCCTCCCCCCGTTTGCCAGGATCTGAGGAGCACTGCTCGCCTTGCTACCTACCCGTGCGGACGACCTCTAGGAATTGGACCGACCTGGGGGACGCCGCTGTGCCTGACTTTGCCCATCGAAGACTGCGGCTGCCTTCTGATCTGTTATCCTGCGTCTGCGGCGTGGCGGACTGTGTGTGGTGGTTACATGTGGATTTCCCACATACAATACCAGGTGAACGAGGCGTTTGTCTCCTTATCAGCTCCCTGGCCCTGAGATCGGCGACATGCCGCGCCATGGGGAAACCTCGGGCACCCGCGGTCTCCGTACCCACAGCTCAGATGACCCTGGACAAATTTGCCAAGGTGGACCGCGGGACTGGCTTGGACAAATTGCCTGGCCCTGGCCCAGCTGGAGGAGACTTAGACACCATCCTTCATGTGATCTCGACCTCACAGATGTTGGTCGAGGCCAAAATAGGAGAGGTGAAAACAGATGTATCTCTCATCCGCCAGGACCTCCGTAAGGCCACAGAGCGCCTTACGGAGGCTGAATCCCAGATCTCCGCGGTGGAGGATGATGTCGCCACCATCAAGACCCAAATGGCTCGCTTCCAGTCGCAGACCGCTGAGCTTCACCGCCGGGCTGAGGATGGTGAAAACAGAGCGCGCCGGAACAACCTATGCCTCCTAGGGTTCCCGGAAGGAGTCAAACGGGCAGACACGGCTACCTTCCTAGAAGAATGGATCCGCACCTGGATGCGAAAGGAGAAGCTCTCCCCACGGTTTGCAATTGAACGCGCCCATCGCTCTTTGGCCCCCAAACCACCACCGGGAGCCCCTGCTCGACCTTTCATCCTCCGTGTGCTCAACTTCCGCGACTGTGAGCTGCTCGTGAGTTGGGGCAGATACACCACTGGGACTCCAAAATAATGATTTTTCCAGACTACTCAAGAGAGGTCCAGTCCCAACGCCGTTCCTACGAGGAGGTGAAGCGGAAGCTTAGAGCGATGAACCTCTGATATGGGGTCCTCTTCCCAGCCCGGCTCAAGGTATTCTTCCAGGGTCGGACTTTCTTCTTTGACTCCCCACAGGCGGCGCGGACCTGGGTCACGGAGTAGAGACCCCTCCAACTGCAGATGACCCGTTCCCCGCCTCGTGTAACTCCAGACCGCCAGGGCAGTACTGCACCCAAGCCCAGGCAACGCAGGACCGGGTCCTGCAGGAGTGGGGCGCGCGGGGTTAGGAGTTCCCGCCTGCCGGGCTCTGGAGCCCAGCAGACCTCCCCTGAAGCGCAACAGCGCGACCCTAGCCCGACTTCACTGACCCCATCCCTGGTTGACCTGCGCACAGCCCCTGGACCCGCTGACACCCTGCGACACGCATTCTCCAACACTGACCTCTCCAGAACCCCTATGCTTCGTGGCTCCGAAGGTGACTCTGACTCCTGATTGAAAGTAACTCGGTCTTGCACTGTTTTGCCCGGAGCCCAAAACCTGTGCTCGAATCTGAGGGGCTGGAGTTGGATGCGACTGAGCCAGTGGCTCAGATCTACTGGGGCTCCCCGAGCCTGGCATCCGGGGCCATGGGGTCCTTCCTGCACCACCATGGAGGCGGTGGCCTGTTCACAGAAGGTCATCCATTTTACTACTGCACCTGAATTGTGATGTTTTTCGTTTGGCACTGCTGGTTTATATCCTACTTCAAGGAGGGGGGTCCTCCCTATAGGTATCCTAGCCATAATCCCTACCCCTAGCTAACCGTTTCAGATTAGCACTTGTCCTACAAGGTTTTAGCTAGTTAAGGGCGACAGATGCTTCCCGTTTTGAAGTATAGGGTGGGGGGAGTTGGGGGGACGGGGAGGAGTGAGGGATCTTTGTCCCTCAAGAGTTTGTTGTTTTTGGCCGCCTACGGGCCGCCTTTGGTGTTTCTCAATGCTAGTCAAATACCCTTTTGTCTTCCCTGGCAACCGCATGCACCCCTGTCTCCACATGGCACACCCTGGTGCCCGAGCTGGGCCTCGACCCGCCCCCTGCTCACGGGGGAAGCCTGGCTCTCACGGTTTGGTTCTTGCTGGCCGACTCCAGACTGCCTTGTTCTACCTATGTGTGTGGTCACGAGTCCCAATGTCCCCAGCTTTGGTTACGTATGCCCCTACTTGGGCCCCAGAATCCCGGACATCTCTCAACCTCTAACCCAGCTGAAGG
This sequence comes from Lissotriton vulgaris, assembly GCF_964263255.1. Lineage (NCBI taxonomy): Eukaryota > Metazoa > Chordata > Amphibia > Caudata > Salamandridae > Lissotriton > Lissotriton vulgaris. The sequence goes on along the minus strand of NC_141685.1, from coordinate 1,464,011,025 downwards.
GAGACCTCTGAATCCCATCTGTTGCACGCCAGAACACGCCCCTCCACATCCCCTACATCTCTGATACTTCACTTCTCTTCCTCTCCTGGAATGTGAACAGCCTTCTTGACTGTATCAAACGAACGGCGGTGCTGCGCGCAGCCCGCCGCCACATGACTGATGCCCTGCTCCTCCAGGAGACCCATCTCCTGGGCTCCCAGTGCCATTTTCTGGCATGTTACGGGTTTAACAGAGTCTGGCATTCCGGCTTCGCCGGGGGGTGGCCGTTCTTCTAAGTCGAGGGCTTCCATTTACCGTAACCCATGTCATCACCGATACTCAAGGTACATATGTGGCAGTATCGGGCTTGGTTGAGGGCAGCCCCCTGAACCTCCTCTCCGTCTACGTGCCCCCGGCACTCCTGTCCTCCACTCTTCAACACCTCACACGGGTGGTCTCTTCCCTCCCCCAGGACCTCACAGTTGTCGGAGGCGACTTTAATGAGGTCCTCCAGTCCTCTAGAGATGTGTTGGGCCCTCCTTCGGCACAACGGCGTGCCTCTGCGAAGTGTCTTGTGGGCTGGGCCTCGCGCTGGGACTTTGTGATGTATGGAGGGTGTGGAACCCCCGAAAAGAACACTATACCCATACGTCTGCTGCCCATCATAACCACTCGCGGATAGACCTGATTCTGATGCCCGCTACTGACTGTCAACTGGTGTCCGGAGCGGAGATCCTCGCTCGCGGGATCTCTGATCACTCCCCTGTCGCCATTTGCATCGGGTCCCCGTCTACCTGCCCTAGGACTACTTGGTGCCTCAATGTGTGGTACCTGCAGGACCCCGACCTAGTAGACTCCCTCGGCCAAGAGCTCCGACACTACTTCTCCGCCAATGTAGGGTCGGTCCCTTCACAGGGGAAGCTCTGGGAGGCGGGTAAGGCAGTGCTCCGAGGAGTCGCTAGAGGACTCGTAAATGCCAAACGCGTGGCTCAGTCCGCCCACCTGGCACAGCTGGAGTCCAAGGCCGTCCAGCCAACTGGCCCTGGTTCGAGACGAGATTCAGAGGGTCTCGTTGGAGTCTGCCCAAATGCTCTGGTGATCCTCAGTTGCCCGCATATATGGGTGGGGTAACAAATACAGGAAACTGCTCCATAATTTGATCTCTTATCCCAGCGCCCACCGTATTATTCCTGAGATCTGCATGGCCGACGGGACTTGCCATGTGGTGTCTCAGGCCATTGCGCAAACCTTTGCGCATTACTACGAGGCCCTTTATGCCGCGCACCCCCCCAGTGCCTCCCTCACAGACCTGAAGACAGAATCTGGAATGTCTTTGCCCTGTCTTCCTAAGGAGGTAGCGGACACCCTTGACGGCCCGCTTACCTCGGAAGAAATCCACGGGGCCATCACCCTGCTACACTCCGGCAAAACGCCTGGGACGAATGGATTCCCCCAGGAATACTATTCTACGTTCCGGGATGATCTGGTGCCCCACCTGACGGCGCTCTTTCGACAGGTGGTGGAGGACGGGTCCTTTCCAGCCAAATCGGATGTGGCAACTATTGTGGTCATCCCAAAGACTCAACCACCCTCCCTGGACTGCTCCGCCTTTAGGCTCATTTCCTTGATTAATACAGAAATTAAGATATTCGCCACCGCCATCGCCCAGAGGCTCTGCCCTCTACTGCCTGACCTGGTCCACCCTGATCAGTGCGGCTTTATGCCGGCCAGGGGTACCCAACACTGCATCCACCGTCTTCACCTTGCCCTGGCCCATCGCTGTCGGCTCTCCCCCTATCTGGCCCTTCTTCTTCTTGATTTCGAGAAGGCATTCGACACGGTGGACTGGGGGTACCTGGGAGACGTTTTGGAGAAGCTGGGCTTTGGCCTTCCCTTCCGCCGCCTGATCCAGGTCCTCTACAGTGGCCCTAGAGCCCGGGTACTTGTTACCGGCAGGCTCTCCGACCCGTTCCCAATCAGAAGGGGCACCCGCCAGGGATGTCCTCTTTCCCCACTCCTATTCGCGTTAGCGATGGAGCCCCTGGCGGCGCTCATACGACAAGACCCCATGATTCAGAGATGGCAATGGGACCAGAGCCAGGTGGACAAAATCGCTTTATATGCGGACGGCGTGCTGCTCTACTTGGCTGACCCAGAACGTTCCGGCCCAAGGCCCCTGAGAGCCCTTACAGCCTTTGAGCGAGTCTCTGGACTCCGCCTCAATCCAACAAAATCCAACTTGGTCCCCCTCCACTCCTCATGGGCCTGCTTTGACTGGCAGGCGGTGATCCCCCTTCGCAAACTGTCATTTAAGTACCTGGGTGTGTGGATTACCCTCCTGCCTAAGCTGGAGTGGACCCTCAACATCACCCCCCTAGTCACCCGGATGAAAACTGACCTCCGAAATTGGCAGTCCCTTCCCCTTAACCCACTGGGACGAAGCACCCTTTTTAAAATGATGATCCTCCCATGCTTCCTCTATATCCTACAAAACACCTCGATCCCGCTCACACGCAGCTGTTTCCGGGAATTGGATAGCGTGCTGATTCGATTCTTATGGGGAAGGGGACGTTCCCGCTTGTCCCTCTCCCACTCCCGCATTCCCCCCATTGATGGTGGTATGGGAGTCACCAACCTCTACGCCTACTACCTGGCCACCAAGCTCATCGTGATCCATGACTGGTTTGCGGGTGGGTGGTCTGACCCCCTACCGGGTAGAACTCACTATTCTTGAGTTCACACACTTGCAAGGTTTCCTGTACGGCTCCCCGGTGCCCCGGGACATACCCTCCATCTCCAGGTTTGTCCTTATGGCTAGGAGTGCCGCACTTCGCCTGGTGCGCTGGGACCGGAAACTGACAAGGCAAACTCCACTTTGGTGCAGCACCTGGTTGGGCAAGACCGCAGCCCTGGAAGGGTTCCGTTGGTGGGATCTGGTGGGGATAACCCTGCTTGGGGAAGTGTGGGTGGGGGACCACATACGCTCCTTCTCTGACCTACAGCAGCGACACTCACCCCTACACTCCCAGTTTTACAAATACCTTCAACTCCGCCACGCCCTCCACATTCACCTCCCCATACCCTCTTCCCTTCCAGAGTTTAGTCCCCCGGAGGCCCAGGTCATGATGGGAGATCTGGGGAGGGGAGGGGTTTCCAGGATACACCGTGCCCTAATTAATAATTCTCCTGCATCCTTGGACCGCATTAGGGAGCAATGGGTGGGATGGGTGGACCCCTTGGACGATGTTGACTGGCGTAACGCCCTTATGGCACCCAGAACCCTAACCAAATCCTCAAAATTACACCTAGTCCAGCTCTATTTCCTCCACACAGCCTATTTAACACCGGTCCGTCTCTTCCGAGCGGGTGCACGACCCTCCCCGGCCTGTGCCCAATGCGCCGGTACTCCGGCTGACTTCTTCCATATGGTGTGGTTGTGCCCGGCCTTGGAGTCATTCTGGAGGGGGGTGGAGAGAGAGCTGACGGTTGTGTTGGGTTGGGTGGTTCCTCATGACCCGAGACATTTGCTTCTTGGAGTGTTTGATGGTCTGGATGGCTCTCGAGCCGATAAGCGCCTCTTGGGGACGGCGTTGGCAGTGGCGAAATGAGACATTGCAGCCAAATGGTCTCAGAGGGCGGCACCAACCTTGTCGAAATGGAAGAGGGGGGTTAATTGGTGTGGGACACAAGAAGAATCCGTTTTCGAGGCCCGGGGCGTCCCCGGAGCTCTTTAATAAAATATGGGGCAAATGGTTTGGTGTGCTACCGCCGTGATGACTTTGCTACTTCCATGTGCTCGATGGGTACCAACGACTCATTCTATCTATGCTAATATGCTTTGTGATGTCATGGGACAGAATCAGGGGTGTTTTAATGGAATATGTGACTTGTTACGAATGTATTTCTTTGTGTTCAAAACTTGAATAAAAATTGATGATCAAAAAAAAAGTTGCGCACCCAGCTCAGTGCGGCCCTCTGTTGTGCACGCCCTGGATGCACGACTCATAATTTGTAGGGTGCGCGACTCCAGCGCCTTTGGTGCACAACCTCTACACGTTTGGGAGCCGGCATTACTTTTCCACAGCAGGAGCTACTAACATGCAGCTCCCCATGTGGAAAAGCAATCTGATTTTGAAAGAGAAAACATATTTCCTTGCAATGAGACGGCGGGATGGGCACCCCGGGAGACTGCAAAAGCCGGCCGTCCCACAATACATAAAGCCCTGGGGAGTGGTGGTCCCTGGGACTTTAGAGACCTTAAAGCCCCCCTACCCAGCCATGATTTTTTTATAGCCCAGGGGGGCAACGGGGGCCTCGAGTGCTGCAGGAGGGGAGCCACAAAGTCCGCCCTCCCACAATACATAAACCCTGAGGGGTGATAATCCCCACTGCTTTGAGGACCTTTGACCCCTCCCCCAACCTTTTTTTTCTTTTTAGCCTTGGGCATTGATGTTCCCCAAGGCTTAGGGCCCCTCTTGGACCCACATAAAATATAATAATTTTGCCCCCGGTATTTTACCCCCCGGAGATGAATTATTTAAAAAAACTCTGTTTTATTTTATTCATTTTACGGCACAGTCCACTCACCCTACACACACCTACCTGTTTTTTTTTTAAAAGGTGAGCCCTGGGGGTCATTCTGGGACCCCCTAAGCAGGTCTAGAGGGTAACATTATTTCTACCCTGCCCCCTTTCTCCGTTTTGAACACATATTCCACTGACTTCCTCAGCCTCGCTTATACCGAGGCACAAAATGGCTGCCAACAGTTCCTGGTTTTGAATGTTTACAACCACTTGACAGCCAATTAGCATTGATCGTGTGATCTGGACGGTGCGATTATGGTACGATGCCAATCCTCGCACAATCCTCTCACAAACCGCAGATCCATCGGGCCCATAGATATATAAATGACTTTAACCGTAAATTTCTCAGGAACTACTGAACAGATTGACATCATATAAGCAAAAGGCACAAGTCAGAATTGAGGACTACCTCTCTGCCATATTTGGTGTAATTCCGTTCAGCCCGAACGGCTGAACGGAATTACACCAAATTTGGCCCTTTAGCCGTGGCTAAAGGGCCTATGGGAAATTGCATGGGGAAAACACGTTTTGGGACCCCCTTTTTTCTCGGCCCCCGCTTGAGGAATCACCCCCAAACTTTCAGGGAGGGAGCGCAACTGAGCTGGCCAAATGTTTGGAAAATTTCGAGAAGATTCATCAATTGGCACCAAAGTTATTGGCAATAGAATGTTGCAGATTTCCTATGGATAATAGGTCCTAATTATAACTACCTACTGGCGACCGCCAGTAGGTAATATATATATATATATATTTTACGTACTGGTGGTCACCAGTAGGTAGCTATAGTTAGGACCTATTTTCCATAGGAAATCCGCAACATTCTATTTGGAATAACTTTGGCGCTGGTTGACGAATCTTCGCGAAATGTTCAAAACTAATGGGCACCTCTGGTCTGCTCCTATCCTGAAAGTCTCGGAGTGATTTGTGAAGCGGGTCCCAGAAAAAAGGTGGGTCCAGAATGTGTTTTCCATTCAATTTTCCATAGGAGCTGTTCATCGTGGCTACAGCCCGAACTGCTGAACGGAATTACACCAAATTTGGCAAAGAGGTAGTCCTTAGTTCAGACTCGTGCCTTTTGCTTAAATGGTGTAAATCTGTTCAGTAGTTCCTGAGAAAATGACATTTAAAAGTACATATATATCTATGGCTGCAGTGTATCTGTGCACCCTAAGCGCACCGTCCCGATTGCGCACAGAATGCTAATGGGCTGTCAAGTGGTGTCAACACTCAAACCAGGAAGTGTTGGCAGCCATTTTGTACCTCGGCAGATGCGAGGCTGAAGATGTTAGTGGAATAAGTGTGCAAAATGTATATAGGGGGAGGGTAGAAATACCCTGACCCTCTAAACCTGCTTAGGGGGCCCCACAAGGACTTCCAGGGCCCAAAAATGTTTTTGTTTTTTTAAAACGACAAGGTACACGCAGGGTAAAAAAAAATTAAATAAAACGGAGCTTCTTTGATGATTAGCCCCCAGGGAGGCCAAATCCAAATCCAAACCAGATTGCTTTTCCACACGGGGAGCTGCATGTTAGCAGCTCCCCGTGTGGAAAGCAATGCTGGCTCCTGAAGGACGTGGGGAGCCGTCTGGGACCGCCGGGGAATTGGGGCTCTCTCCACGGTCCCCAATGTTTTGAATAAGCCCTGGGGGATGGGGTCCCCGGGGATAATAAAAATTAGTGATGGGGCTATTTTTTTACGGTTAATTTAAAAGTCATGCACCCAGAGCGGCACTCTGTGCATCCCCCTGGTGTGCACGCATTGGATGCACGACTCCCAACGTGTAGTGTGCGCGACTCCAGCGCGTTTGGTGCACGACTTCTCTACGCGTTGTGTGCACGACTCTGACGCGATGGGTGCGCGACTACAAGCAAAAAATATATATTTTTCAGATATACGTCAAGCTTATGTGTTTAGATCTTGGGTGGCCCTAAAAAGAGCTTTTGTGTTTATTGAGAAATGTTGGTACCTACAAGTAAGTATCTATGTAGAGGCTAAAGTTGATGAGGAAGACTCTGTTACCCTTATCTGTAAAATGTACACCATCTCTCCTACATATGCCATCCATATTGAAACGCAGATTGTTGTGGGAAATGGACCCCATCTTATAATCTCAGAGAAAAGCAGAAACAGATTTATTGACATATTTCCTAGCTTTCTCAATCTGTGGGCAAAATTGATTGGACCAGTTCCATTTTTGCCTTTGGCATATGCTAGAATAGACAAAGGCAGTTAGGGGGAAAGGTGACTTCAATTCTGTAAAGGTGTCCTTCGTAAGCATTTCTAGACCTACCCCAGTCAAAGTGCCTAGGTCATTGCCACCACAGTGCACAATTATGTGGTCAGGGTGTTGGAGATGCAAAAAGATTTTAACCATTGGCATTAATTGGTGCCACTTTAACCCTTTCTGTCCAATCAATTTAATGTCTACAATCATACGTTCATTCAGTGTCTCTCCTTGTAGTAGTCTAATCATTCAGTCAGTATCCATGTACTTATGCAGCAAGCCAGTCTTTAGGATATGGACTGCTTTCAATTTCTATGCTCTATGCATGTATTGGTCTAACCACCTTTTCACTTGTGTTTCCAGCCTACAATTCCCCAGTCAGTATCCATGCAGTTCAGCAAACATCCTGTGACGGCTCTGCAATCCCATATTGATTGTTTCATTACCATGTACTAATCCATTCGCTAAAGTAAAAGTCAACCAATTATAAATTCACCCAGTGTATCTCCTGGTAGTACTCTAATCATTCAGTCAGTATCTATGTACTCATGCAGCAAGCTAGGCCTTAGGACATGGGGTGCTTTAAACTTGTATGCCCTATTCATGTAGTGGTCTAACCACCATTACACTTGTGTTTCAGTACTCCAGTTCCCCAGTCGGTATCCATACACTCCAGCAAACACCCTGTTACTGCTCTTGCATTCCCATAGTGACCCTTTCATCAACATATAGTAAGTATTGAAATACACAATGGCCTGAGTTTGCACACAGGTGAAGAAAGGGGAGATGGACAGAGTAGATATGTGTGGAAAGATGCTCTGTGGGCGTTTTAAGTTACAGGATAAAGTTAACATGAATACTGAGTGTCACTGGGGGCCAACTAACCCACCAGATATGTGCAGGAAGTGCCAGAGAGTTGCATTGCAGAGAGGTATAAAATAGGACACGGCTTCAGAGTACCTCTCTGCAAAGCACCTATATGGTATTTAATAGAGGGACATGGTGGGCTAGTAGTTAAAAAAACAAAACCTTAGGGTTGATATGTCCGGCTAGTGACATCCAAGGCTCTCACACCTGAAGTCTGTCTACGACACCAGGTAGAGTAAAACAGTAATTTTATAAGAGATACGCTTCACAGACAGGCTAGAGTTCTCGCCTCAACTAAGCTGGACTCGTAGGACATTTCTAACATCCCAAAAAGCTGTGTATTTCACAGTAGGCGAGTTCAGCACCCATGCACTTCGCATGGTTTTCTTAGCCAGTAAGCTCTGGCCCACAGCGACACCATCCACCAAACAATGACCCACTGCTATGCCTAATCTGTAAACATTAACTGTTCTATATGACAAACCTAAGGCGAACAGTTTCTGATAGTTAACCACATACACTAGATCAGTTGAAATGGAAATCGTAATTCCTTTGAGCATACCAACAAACCCATTCCTCCCAAGCAACTTGATATGCTTTCCTTGTCCCAGATGCCCATGACTCAGATATGAGATGGAAAGTATCCGGTGAAAGGCTTGGGATTCGCCACTGTCTCCTGAAATCAGTAGCAGTAGCCCTTATTGTACAAGAGGATGTTATCCTTTCTGGGCCTAGGACTACTTCCCTGAATACTGGTATTAGGATAGGGAAGTCAACAGTAATCTCTAGCATATTTGGAAACCAAGCCTGTGACCTCCAACTCGGTGTTATCACCACTGAAGTCTCTGTGCACATGTGTACATGTAAGCGCCGTCTTGGCAGAATGGCAAATTGAGGGAAAGCATAGGATGCCAGAACCCTCAAGTCCTAAAGGAAGGCATCTACCCTGATGCCTGAGGGTCTGGCCACCAGCTGAAAAATCTCACCAGCTGTGTGTTCAGTCTGTCTGCAAAGAGGTCTGCCCGAAGGGTCACCATCTCACCTGAATACTCAGGAACACATACATCCCTGTCCAACCTCCAATTGCTGGAGTCCTTGAAATTCCGAGCGAACCAGTCCGCCACGCCATTACTTAATCAGGAATATGTTCTGCCACAACAAAAACTACATAGCAGTACCCCCCAAAACCATCACTAAATCTGCAAGCCTCTTGGAATGTGGGCCTCCCATCTTGTTGACGTTCCTCACTGTCGACAAATTGTCCATATTCAGCATCACACAATACTCCATAATACCCTAGGTAAAGCAGCAAATTGCAAATGAACTTGCCAATAATTCTAAGCAGTTAATATACAACCCCTTGGTCTCTCCAACGTCCCTCTATTCATGAGTTGCCACATCTCACACCCCATCCTTCGAAGCTCACATCCAATTCTATTACTACCTCTGGCTCCTCCCCAAAAGTGGCTCTACCACTCCATGCTTCTGGATTTCTGAGCCACCACAGCAGCTCTTTCCTTGACTCCTGATCTAAAGACAACATCTGGGAATAAGACTGAGTTGTTCTTAAATTCCTTGCCTTGAGCTTTTGGGGGGCCGGTAATACAATGGGCCTGGGAATATTATATGATTCGTCGAGGACAATAGGCATGGGATTCTCACCAAATACCTTAAAGGGAACTTCATTTTCCCCTAGCATTTTCCTCAGTTCCCTGCAGAGCTTCCTACTAGTGAACAATTAAGAGTTATGAAAGATCTCATGTGTGTGGTCATTATTGCAAACCCAACATACAAAATGTTCATGAAAATTTCCTCGCATTAAAAGCACACAATGCCCCATATTTCTAAAGTCAGTTGACCTAATTTAGAAGGGGAACCAAATATAAATGATCAATTGATGAAGTCACTGCACCCAAAATTTTAAATTGTGGCACCTGCCACTGTTTGGGTCGAAGAGGTTGAAAATTCTTACCTCCTCAAGACTACCCTTTGGGAGAACTAGGTGATTGTTTTCCCATTGTAGTGCACAATAACTATGCCTGTGAGGGGAGCCAGATCTGCAGTTTAAAGGGGTCCCTTAACATTAAGGGCCAATAGACCTGTTTCAAATTTGCTAGGAACTTTTGGGACAAAGAGAAACTAGCAGAGAATTATTCAGCTGAATAGCTGACTGAGGACTTTGGCCTTGCATGAACTATTTAAAATGAGCCTGCAGGTCCAACGTGTATGCTCTGAGGTGGTACATAAACCTATAAAGCAGTAATACATGGAGTAAGGGTATTGATATGTAGCTTTTATACGTATATAATGCATGGTATTGTGTAATCACTGTATAAACAACAGTCTTTCATTTCTTTAAAAGCAGTGACCTGTGACTCACTGAGTTGCAGATTACAAAGGAAAGACATCAGAACTCAACAATTATAATTTATTACAGTTGAGTTCTGTTGCCAGAGCGAGCGGCCAATATGAAAGTCAGGTTTTGTCACAAAGCATAATTTTATTATTTATTTATTTATTTATTTACGCAACTTTTATAGCGCGACAAATACCCGAAGGTGTCTCGGTGCTGTGGAGCAACTAAAGTTCATCATCCTACCGTCTTCTCACTGGTTAAACAACCATGTTTTCAAAGTGAAGCAGCCGTTTAAAGCAATTAAACCTGAATGTTGTTTTTATTTCTTCTGCTCTATTTTATTAGCTTACGTAGACAAGAAGTGAGAATATATTTCTATTTGCTCTCAGACAAAGGCTAGAATATTTCTGCATGTTTCTACACTTTCAGAGCTACTGCAGACTGAACTGTTTCTAATATCTGTTTACAAGAAATAGCTAACAGGTTTTTGATGTGTTTAATTTCTGTACAATTTCGTGCTCTTTCATATAAAAGATCTAGGCACCATGGTTTTAAGTGGTTTCTAGGAAAGGGGTTGGTGGGACTATGTATTATATGGGATAAAATACCCACTGGTGTGCATGGTAAAGATATTGTAAGTCACCTCAGAGCTCTATAAGTTTATAAAGTAACTTGGTCTTTGACCTTGTTCCTCTTTAAGGTTAAGGAACTCATTGGTGGCTTGTAATGTCCTTATGTACAGCAGGGGATACTTTATCACTCACATCTTTGACAGCTCTATTAATCCACCAACACATTATCAACATCCTTGGAATCCATGATTTGGGAGGTTCACACATGTCAATATAGATGCATTAGCTCCTCTGTCAACTTGCTGGAATTAAAACCTGTGACACCTTTATAGAAAATTTGTACTGCAATCACATAAACCAAAAATGTAGTACAATTAATGCCTAAACCCTGCACATTACAGCTATACACATTTTTCCTTGCTTATGCGCATTAAACTATTAAACCATGTATTTGCCGTTAGACTCAATGGCTTCAAATCACTTTTACGGCTAAATGTAGGTAAATCATTTTTACCGATTCTAAAATACCGAATTTTACTGATTCGGTATTTTTGAATCAGTAAATTAGATGTAGGTAATAATTCGGTATTTTTTACCGAATCGGTAAGATTCGGTAATTACCGAATCGGTATTTACCGATTCAGTATTTGCCATTGATTCCTATGGGCCTGGAGGCCCATAGGATTGAATGTCAATTACCAAATCGGTAATTACCGATTTGGTAATTACCAAATTACCAAATTACCAAATCGGTAATTACCGATTTGGTAAATACCGAAAAATTCAAGGGTGGCAGGATGTCACTTTGACACCCTGTTGCACCCCTGATTAGTGCTTGTGTGCCATGTGGTTATAAATAACAACAAGGGCACCCAAACGAGTCAGCACAGGACCTCGGGGAACATATTAATGAAGACAACAGTGGTCCCATGCATAAAGGAATTTAGAATGCAGAATAAATATAGACACATTGGAAAGTATATTGAGTAAGACTTGTCCAGCCGGACAGAGGTCGAATTTTTACTTTAGCGAGGAAATGTTTGGAGAAGATACCTTCAACAATTCTATAGAGAAGGGCACTAGCCTGTACCCAAACATGCACAGATTGTCATAGTGAGAAAGGTAGATAGAAAATAGAGCAGAGTTTTTCGGCAGAAGCTGTTGTTTTCTGTAGATATTATAATAACAGAAATTACAATAATACCATTACTAGGTTAACACAGTAATTTGTACATTTCACAGTATATGGTGTTTAAGTGTCGACGGCGTTTCAATCCCATTTAAAGAATCACAGGGATCATCATCAGGACTGAATAATGACTAAATATTGCAAGCCATGATAGCCTAAAGGGCAAGGAAAAATGGAAAGATCATACCAGGACGCCTGTTAAAGTTACTTTAAAATGTAATATAACAGTGACTTGTTTATACCATCGAGAAATAGTGACAAGACATTTTCGCCTTAAGGGCCTATAAATACAATACTGATGCGTGGAAGATCAGATAACCTGAGCTCATAACGAGTAACAATAGAAATCCATATTATGTAGTCAAAAAGCTGAAAATGTGGTGACTGTGCGAATAATCACTACTTGCCTGTGAGCGAGATTGTGACTAAACCGATAACTGTGCAAGAACAACGATAAACTATGCAATGATCGTGAGTGCGGTTGTGGTTTAACCGGTAGGTGTGTTAAAGTGTTGAAACGACATTAAACGGCGAGGTTTTATTTACGTGGGGCCGTGGTGAACAGTGAAAGCATGCCACGATAAGTACACGCCTACCATGAGAAACAGCCTGCGCACGGTGGGTGCCGGCCAGGTACAGAGCGGCGAGTTTAGGATCTAAGGGGAGTAACGGAAGTGGTACGTTAACGATAGAGATCAATTCTATTAGTGAAATGCCATTGTTGTAGTTGGGATTAAGCTTACCACTACCGGAACAGCAGGTGTTGCGTTCCGATTTTTTATGGGGAAACAATTTCCGATTGGACCGGGGATCAATCTCCAAGTAGAAAAGGAGTAATGAATATGCGAAGCTGTGAGGCTAAATGCATTATGTACGGAAATACGGCAGGATGCAGGCTTAACCCGTGTTCGGTAGAAGAAATCAATCAAGGTCACGCCAGCAGTATGCTCGGACATGTCGGGATGGAGTTTGAAAAAGAACAGTGGGATTTAGGGACTAATTTCTTGTGGAACCAAATCCCAAGGGTGGCTGCGGTTACAATCGAGGAGCTTACCTTCCCAATGGGCTGCATTAGTTTCCCTGGCCAATGCAATGGAAGGACGGGACGACGAGCTACATCAAAGCATATGATTGGCCAAAGGGGGAGTCACATGCAAAAATAAAAATAAAGGAAGGACACCGAGGCGGCCATATTGGATATGAGGTGGCATGCATATAGAAGTTAGGGCTCCCTATAGTTGAATAGGTGCCACCGGTGAAGGTGGGCCTGGTTGGTGAGTGATAATATGCAAAAACAGTCAAGAGGTGTAAGGCAAAAGAGTTTAACATTTGTCAACAGATAAAAGACCTTCAAATTACACTGATTGATAATTAGAGCTGACCCAGATTGCTAGGCTAAATTGGACCAGTCCTCCTGCTGGTTAAGTCCAGAGTTCAAGCTATCAGTTCGCAGAATCCATTTAAGTTCCTCTTTGTTAAGAAGTTTCGATAGGTCCCCGCCTCTTGGGGGCAAGGCCACTTGGCTGATCACAGTCCATCTTACATCTCAGTATGCCCTTTGTCAGTGTAGTGTTCCACAAGAGGGGCTTTTTCGGTTTTGCATCTAATTCTGCTCCGATGTTGTGAGATCCTCAATTTAATTTTTTGTTTAGTTTGTCCCATGTAGATCAAGTTGCACGGGCACAGAATTGCATAAACCAAGTTGCAACTGTTACAGTTAGTGAAAGTTCGCAGTACATTTTTTACTTCACCAAAAACAAAATAGTTCCCTTCTATACAGAAATCACATCACATCAGAGAGTTAGGAAATGGAGGGAGGAAAAAGCAAGCACCTGAGGGGAAACAGCCTTTACAATGCGGGCCAAGCCACCTGTGCCGTTTCCCTGCAAGCAGAACCACGCTTGCCTAAACCACGCATATGTCGTAAACAGGCACATGCCTGTTTAAAGCTTTGAGGGGTCTAGGTGCTGGGATAGGTGGGCACAGGAACAGGGAGGATCATGAGAGGACACTATCAGGTAAATGGGGCTGAGGATGGGTTTTGTGGGGATGGGGGTAGTTTTTAAGGGTTGGGTAGTTTTTAGGGCTCAGGGTTGGGGTAGTTTTTAGGGCTCAGGGGGTGGTCGGGTTGTTTTCAGGGCTCAGGAGGGAGTCAGGTAGGATTTAGGGCTTGGGAGGTCAGAGTAGGTTTTAGGGCTTGGGGGGCCAGGGTAGTGTTTAGAGATTAGGGGGTCAGACAGTTTTTAGTGCTCTGGGGATGACGGGTAGTTTTTAGGGATGTGGGGAGGGGTCGGGTCATCATTATGGCTCAGTAGTGGGGTCAGGTAATATTAAAGGCTCAGGAGGGGCTTAGGATTGTGAATAGGGCGCTGGGGGTTTGGATAGTTTTATGTCTAAGGGCGAGGGGCTGGGGTTTGATATTTACCACACTTTCTTTTACGAGTAATGCCTTTACCTCACAATTGTGTGGTAAATGCATGCTTGGTAAAGAAATGCATGGGAAAGGAATGTGTTGTTAGGATGCATTAGTTATTCATTGTGCAACATTCCGTCCATCAATTGTTGTTTTTGCATATGTCACCCCGAGTGGGACGGGTATGCTCAGACGTGAGTCCCATGCTCTCCATGCCACTGGAATCAAGCTATCCTGGCTGATGACGGCTGATAGCCAGAAACCGGTCCTAGGAGGCTTGATTCCGGTCCAGGAAAGACATGGCTTGGCAGTTAGGGCTGGACTGTTCCCATGAGGCACAGGGTCAGACTGATTTGCATATGGCCAGATTTGAACTCGGTTGGTGTGGTGAGCAAAATAATGATGGATAAACCCAGATCTGTGACTGGAGGTGAATGGTTTGCCATTGTGCAACATTCCGTCCATCAACTGTTGTTTTTGCATTTGTCACCCCGAGTGGAATGGGCATGCTCAGACATGAGTTCCATGCTCTCCATGCCAATGGAATCAAGCTATCCTGGCTGATAGCCAGAAACCGGTACTAGGATGCTTGATTTCGGTCCAGGAAAGACATGGCTTGGCAGTTTGGGCTAGACTGTTCCCATGAGGCACAGGGTCAGAATGATTTGCATATGGCCATGTTTTAACTGGGGTGGTGTGGTGAGCAAAATAACGATGGATTAAACCCAGATCTGTGACTGGGGGTGAATGGTTTGCCATTGTGCAACATTCTGTCCATCAATTGATGTTTTTGCATTTGTCACCCCGAGTGGGACGGTGTAGTGAAGGAGGTCCACTCAGGAAGGTTGTAATTCAGGATGCTTTATTTGTAAAGACAACAGGTTGTAAGGTACAGGACTTCATGTTGATAAGTGGTAGATCAGAGCCCCACCAGGAGCTGCCTGTCAGCTGCTCAGCCCATGACCAACTGTCACTGCCTCACTCAGTCCCAACATTCTGAGGCATCATCAGACTCCAACATTCTAATGAGTCAGAGCACAGGCACTGGCAGAGCAGGGCTGGTAAAACACCTTGCAGTATAATATGCAGGATACTACATATCCCCTTTCGTTCAAACAGAAGCATTAAACCACTACGTGAATAACAACTGGCGAGAGAGAACCAAGGAGGAGATAACAAGGAAGAATAGCAGAGGAAACAGAAACAACGACAAAGATAGGTGTAAGCAAAGCAGCGTGAAGAGACGGGTGGAAGAAAATGAGGAGGAGGAAGAGAAGAGTAAAGCGGAAACTGATAGAGATAAAACCGACTCACAGACATAGAAAAGATGAGGGGAAAACGAGTAATCAGAAAAAGGAAACAACATGGGGCAGAAGAAGTCACACGCACCAGGACCAATCCCCAAACGCACCAACTGGCCAGGCAGGCAGGAAGGGAAGAAAGTACAAGGCACAACGGAGAATGAACACCAGCCTACACACAGACACAGGAAAGTGGGGTAACAGGTTTCCTCCAGAACAGGAAAGAAAAGAATCAAAAGAGGAACAAAAGAAGGCTGGAGATAAAAGACGACAACAAGAAGTGTAGATCCAGAAACCAGGGATGACAAAGAGAATGACACCACGAGGAAAGCTGGACGAATAGAAAAACAGAGAAAAGGCAAAGTAGATACATACAGTATGACTACAACTTCCCTCTGTTTCCAATAAACATAATAAATACGACGTAAATGTAGTATTGCGTTATTTAAAACAGCAAAATTACAAAATG
Source organism: Lissotriton vulgaris (assembly GCF_964263255.1). Taxonomy (NCBI): domain Eukaryota; kingdom Metazoa; phylum Chordata; class Amphibia; order Caudata; family Salamandridae; genus Lissotriton; species Lissotriton vulgaris. Next base: position 1,463,995,071 of record NC_141685.1, on the reverse strand, counting down.
TAAATAGACAATAACAGTCAGAGGGACTACAACCATGACCGTCCTCTACTCCTCTGCAAGAATGTGAGGAGCATTGTAAATGGGACTGAAACCCATGTGAAGCCCTATGTAGGGTGATCATGTAAATGTAAATGGGAATGTAACCCATAACACACCCTGTGTGAGAGTGAAAATTCAAATGGGACTATGACCCATCATACGCCCTGTGTAAGGGTAAAAATTTAAATGTAAATGGGACCGTAACCCATAATAAGCCCTGTGTGAGGGTGAAAATGTAAATGGGACTGTTACCCATAATAAGCCCTGTGTGAGGGTAAAATGAAAATGGGACTGTGACCCATAATAAGCCCTATGTGAGGGTAAAATGTAAATATACATGGGACTGTAACCCATAACACTGTTCCCTGTGTGAGGATACTCGTGTAAAAATAGGAAGGGCTGTGACCCTAGCTACAGTGCCCTTGTAAGGCTAAAATTTATATGTTACCTATGTAGGCAAATGTATATGGGCAAATGGGGCTATAACCCATCCCCATCCCTTTGTAGGGTAAAAATTGTAACCTATGTAGGCAAATGTATATGGGCAAATGGGGCTATAACCCATTCCCATCCCTTTATAGGGTAAAAATAATGTGAACAGGCACATATGTGTGGGCTAATGGGGCTAATACCCATTCCCATCCCTGTGTGAGGGTAAAGACAGTATGTACCTGTGCCCTTAGTGTGGGTGAAAACCGTGAATGGCCTGTGTAGGTATGTATATGGGCAGATGGGGCTAGAACCCATTCCCATCCCTGTGTAGGGTAAAATAATGTGAACAGGCACATATTTGTTGGCTAATGGGGCTAATACCCATTCCCATCCCTATGTAGGGAAATATCTTTAGACATACATAAAGATGCAAAGAATGCATAGCAAGTTTTCTTATTTTTGTGGAAGCTAATGGGGCTATAACCCAAAGCTATGATTTTTCAATGTAAACTAATGTGCCATCATATTTCACTAAACAATTTTTAAAAAAATTTTTGAATTTCATTCCTCGTTTAGACAACCTGTCTCAGTACTGTGGGCTAAAAGTCTGGTTGTAAACACAGAACACTTATCCCGGTTCAAAGAACCACCTAGTCACAACTTTCTGTCGTGGTACTGGAACTGTTGTCCTCCACCGGTCCTGGGACGTTCTTTGTCCTCTCCCGGTTAAATTCTGGGACCTTTGTCCCATTCCAGTCCTGGGACATTTTTCTGTCCACTCCATTCCATCTTGGTTCTGCCGGTCCTGGAATTTGCTTTGTCGTTTCTCCTTTGTTCTCTTTCCTCTCAGAGAACTATTCCTGCTTTAAAGAACTTTTGTCTCCTTAGACCACGGGAGACTCCGTCTAGGTCTCGAGACATACGGTCGTGGCAGTGGAGCATACGCCCACTTCCACTTGTGACCACTTCCGGGACACTTGTCCCCTCCTGGATCTGCAATACCTTGGATTAGCCTTAGCCACTCTCTGTACTGACCAGTCCTTTAACTTCAGTGTATTTGGGTTTGAGTCCCATTATATATACATCTCGCTTGCCATACTCTTCCAAGTCATTGTCAAAAACACTTTTAAATTTCCAGTTGTATTTCTTGTCTTTTACCTGTTCTGTGGCACTTTCTATATTTCCAGTTGCGCTACTAGTCTTTTATTTTGTCTGTGCCAACACCGGATTTTGTGCTCCTTGTTCTGAGATTTACTTATAAGTGCTGATGAACATCACCATTAAACTATATGCTGTAACATGACCCATCTCACATTTGTTTCCAAACCTTTTCTTAATCGGGAATTGCAAATGAAAACTAAATCTTGATGTCGAATTGTTACTTAAAAAAAAAATGAGCCACACAAATTATTTCAAAAATCCACAAGGTGGCAGTGTTGTTAAGGATGTTGCTAAGTAACAGTTGCCATAAGTGTACAAAAATCACACGAAGGTTCAAATAAATTACTGTTCTACCTCTTAAACACAAAACTAACGCGCAGATGCATGCCAGTAGAGAGAAAATGTGAGCACTTTCACATAAACATGAAAACAAAATGTTGTATTCCTCGTTTTTCCAGCACAGGTTGCAAATACTTTACAATTGTGACGCATTCCAAACAGTCATATATCGGCTGATAGAGGGTCCCATGAATTCTGTTTATGCTTCTCTTACCTCGAACTCCTGTCTAACACATTTGTCCAGACCATCCTCCGCAGAGTATGAGAAGTAAAGCACCGCCCCCGGGAATGTCCCAGTTTTCACTCCCACATTTACTCTATGTTTGACAGTTAATGGAAGGGCCTAAAGGAAGCACAGTAAATTTACAGAGCCTGCAAGCTTCTGGACACCGGGATCACGAGATGACATGCAGGACGTCCATGACGCAGTGCCGGGTGGCTCGGGGCAGGCTAGGGCGCTAAACCATGTCGCTCTGCCAGACACCCATTCTATGACGTCACAGAGGGTTCTCGTGCGCGATGAAAGGCAGTTGAAGAAGAGATAATTTGCTCGCTTCCAAGCATCCATTCTGAGGTGAGATGTGCGCACCAGTAAACTGCCACAGTTCGACGTTTTAACAGTAAAAGACTCCGTGACTGAGGTGATTTTCCTTTGTTGTACAGCTGCTCGTCACAAGCTCCAATTACTGTCTTCCACTTAATCTCTTTAGCACACGTACAGCTGAACTCTTGGAAACACATATGAAGTTTGACAAAGATGTCAATTACTGCCTCGCGCTAGTATGAATATAGCAGGACAGAGTTGTTCAACAAGAAACCAATTTAACACGAGTCCGGCAAAGTTATAAGTGCAACAGTATGCCCAATAACAAACAGCGTAGCGTCTCTCTGCCAAAATGTCAACTTTCTGAGTAATAAAATGTTCCACATTCCTTTCCGGTAAAGGAAGAATGAAACAGAGACAATACTCGTCTAAGCAATGTTCAGCATTCCCTTCATAATTCACAATTTGTTTGCCTTCATTAGCGCAAAGACTATTTATGTTAAATAAATGTTGGTAGCACAGATAGCTGTTTACAAATTCACGAAGAAAAGGCCAAGCGCTAATTCATAGTATTCAAAAGAAAATATACAAGCCTGTTTCTACTTCCAAGGGAATGTCATCTTGACAAGGAAGTCTTTCAATCTGTTTTTTTTTCTCTCTTTTTTTTTTATCAATGAAAGCAGTGCTTCTTACTGCGTGGATTCTAGGTTGTGGCTAGATTGTGTTAATTTGATCTTCACGAACCACTCTTGAACACCGTAAAAACAGTAGAGGGAATTCCTTTATAGTAAAATACACTTGAAAAGTGTTTAATATATCAGTTACCTTCAACGTTGTCCCACGCTGATTTAAAGCAGAAAAGCCTCTTGGCGATATCAGGAACACTGTAGATGAAGGCATGATGAATGCGGCAAAGGTTGTAGCCTTTACGCAGTAGTTGATGCCACCACAGAAATATGATGTGAAACATCACAGCTGCCACACTAGTGCAACCTCATTCAAAAGTCATCAAAAGGTGCACAAGATCACACATTGCAGGGAGCAAGTGCTGAGGAGCACACAGCTTTATTTAGTAAAAAGGCATATCGTTCAGCAGCCACATCTTACCGCTTCTTTTATAATCAAGATGAAACAACCAGATGTCTGTAAGTTGTAGAAAGCACATGGCAGTGTAGCTGACTAAGATGGTAATGCCAAAGTCAAAAAGTACTTAATGTAGATATGCACAGCACGCCTTGGCTAAGGCCGGCCGATGGTGAGGCCACTGGTGGGGCTTAAAGGCGTAGTGCTTTGTGCTTACTTGTTTCTTGTTGTCTTCTTTGTCTTTTCTTTGTACTTCTAGTTTCTTCCATGTAGTTGTCTTCATTCTACTGGTTAAAAAAAACGCTATTTTCTTCTTAGCAATTTTACCTTCTTGTGGATACCTCTTCTGTAAATTGTGGTTGTTTCCACTCTAGTTTCTTTATTTGCGCCATCTCCAGGTCCACCTATGTTCGCCAGGTACTTTAGATCCGCTTGTAGCTGTAGGTTCGTCACCACGTCGCCAAAATATGTAGTGAAGGAGGTCCACTCAGGAAGGTTGTAATTCAGGATGCTTTATTTATAAAGACAACAAGTTGTAAGGTACAGGACTTCATGTTGATAAGTGGTAGATCAGAGCCCCACCAGGAGCTGCCTGTCAGCTGCTCAGCCCATGACCAACTGTCACTGCCTCACTCAGTCCCAACATTCTGAGGCATCATCAGACTCCAACATTCTAATGAGTCAGAGCACAGGGACTGGCAGAGCAGGGCTGGTAAAACACCTTGCAGTATAATATGCAGGATACTACAGACGGGTATGCTCAGACGTGAGTCCCGTACTCTCCATGCCACTGAAATCAAGCTATCCTGGCTGATGACGGCTGATAGCCAGAAATCGGTCCTAGGAAGCTTGATTCCGGTCCAGGAAAGACATGGCTTGGCAGTTCGGGCTGGACTGTTCCCATGAGGCACAGGGTCAGACTGATTTGCATATGGTCATGTTTGAACTGGGGTGGTGTGGTGAGCAAAGTAACAATGGATTAAATACAGATCTGTGACTGGGGGTGTATGTTTTGCCATTGTGCAACATTCTGTCCATCAATTGTTTTTGCATTTCTCACCCTGAGTGGGACGGGTATACTCAGAGGTGAGTCCAGTGCTCTCCATGCTACTGGTGACGGCTGATAGCCAGAAACCGGTCCTAGGATGCTTGGTTCCGGTCCAGGAAAGTCATGGCTTGGCAGTTCTGGCTGGACTGTTCCCATGAGGCACAGGGTCAGACTGATTTGCCTGTGGCCATGTTTGAACTGGGGTGGTGTGGTGAGCAAAATACCGATGGATTAAACCCAGATCTGCGACTGGGGGTGAATGGTTTGCCATTGTGCAACATTCCGTCCATCAATTGTTGTTTTTGCATTAGTTATTCAGGCGGCGTTGTAGAGGCATGCATGGTTTAGCCTCGCATGCCTCTGTCATACAACCGCATCTGAGTACTAGAGCCTGCACAGTGCTTCAGCAAGCGCCCTGTGTCATAGGGACTAAATTGATGCACTGCACAAGCTCCAGCTGTCAGCTTCCTACTTGAGTGCTTGAGGCAGGAACTCCAAATGGAGCAAAGGCAGCTGAGGAGCATATATGGGAGCCCCACGGACTGCTGAGTGTAAGTACAACATGCTGTAAGTGTTGGGGGCATAGTGTGTGAGAGAGTGAGCGTCAGAGTGAGTGGGACTGAGAGTGAAAGTGTGAGGAGCTGAGTGTGACAATATGTGAGAATAAGTGACAGTAAATGAAACAGTGAATGAGGTAGTTTAAGCATGTGAGTGAGTGACAATGTGTGAGACAGAGAGTGAGACAGTGTGAGCATGCGAGTGAGACAGTGGGCGAGGTATTATGAGATAATGAGTGAGACAGTCTGTGGGACACTGTGCCAGCATATGAGAGTGTGTGAGAATGGAAGATTATCTGTGCGCTATGTTTGTGATTCTATGCACTGGCATACTGGAGGTAATTCTTGATTTATGGAGGCACCCATGGCAATATTCTATTTATGTTCTACTGGAAAAAAGTTCTTGGAATAAAGGAGGGGTCCCCCACAGCAATTCTTGGCATCCGTGGCAAAATCCTGGTACTGGCATACTTGAGGTAATTTTTGATACGGGTCTCTCACAGTAGATGGATGGCGAAAACATCAAACTTCTGGCAGTGGCATATTATACGTAATAATTGGCATAAGTGGGACCCCAGACGAAAAGTTTTTACAAAAGTGCCGATTTTGCGGCAAACCACGAAATCGGGAAATCCTGGAGGGCCTGTTGAGTGAGTTCGTCACAATTAGGTTGATGCAACTCACTAACCACAGGACTATGATATATCCACTGTCTGCCATGGTTTTCACCTTATTACTGCCATTGTCAGTGGCAACAAATCCTAATATTAGACCTCTGGGTTTAAGCCGTTCGTAGACATTGGTATTAAAATCTTCCAAGATGTTGGTAACTGTCTGCAATTTCTCCATGGCGAAACTGTTGCATGCTGCCGAATACACTGAAAAGCATAATTCACAGTGAAATCAACAGCTACCCTTTGCCTAACCTACAGGAAGGAGACCAAGCGGCAAATTACGATGTTGGTCGGAAAGGCAAGTGTTTGCACTCCTGTGTGGGTTCAGTGCTTTTTGCATTCAGATTTCCCCTGAATTGTAGAATTAGTTATTTGTTGCAGCGTCATGGTGTTAGAATTAGTAATTCCGCGCCCCAAAAGTTAGAAGGAATTACTCCAAAAACTACAGAGTAATTAAAATTACACCCAGCCCTACTAAAACCCCTTTACTACAACTTTCTTTTTTAATATGCTATATGGGTTTATGGAGAAATGTGAGTAGCAGGATCATGGATGATGTCGTTTGAAATGTCATCATTGATGTCATCATTAATTTCCTCAGTCAACCTGTGCTCAACCCCTTCCCTACTACTCACAGCACACAGCTAAATGCAGCAGTGGACTGGCCATGAGCCCAACCTATTTCACATGGTAAGCCTTTTCTCCTTTAAAAAAAAAATATGTACCATGGTATTGGTACTGGCAATGTACTTAAAAGGGAGGTTACCACAAGGATATTGTGGTACCAAGTGTTTGTACTGAGTTACCTATGACTCAAAATATTTATTTTTATTTTGACTTATGTGGACAGAACCCCGCAGCCCAGTAATGGCTGCCACTATATAATTGCCATCTTGTGGTCAATCAATCAAGATCCACCCATCTGCTCAGAGCACATATGTACATGAACGTTTATGACATTTCCTGCTTTTGTACCAGTTCTCAATCACAAAAATCAAGCTTTATGAGTAAATTTCTAACTTTCTGACAAATTTGGTGCAATTCTGTTTAATGATTTCTTCTTCATCATACAGCAAATGTTCCCACAAAACTTAGGGGGATATTTTAAAGGACCGGCAATACCTACAGCAAACGCCAGTTAGCGGCAGTTTTTTATCGCCGCCTAACTCTGAAAACTATTGCCATGTTAGCAATGTATTACCAAGTCGTTGCTACATGGCGTTAGTATCAGGGAACGGTTGTGAAAACTGCCGATGACATCAGCGCAAAGGTGATAGAAAATCCGGCGCTAGCGGACGATAACTACAGATAGGCCCATTAGTGGCAAAAAAACTCACGCTAGTAAGCCCAACGTGAGTTTTTTGTCTCTAATGCAAACAATAGCCTATCAGTCAACCCCCATTATCAAATAGGCATATAAACCAATAAACTGCAGAATGGAGCAGCCAGGGCCAAGTGCAGTACACATCAACAACCCCTGCAAGCCAGCCAACTTCCAGGATGACCAGGATGAGAGCCTTGATGTCTCGCTGGACCTGCACCTGGAGCCTGGATGTCTTGCTGGACCTGTGCCTGGAGCCTGGATGCCTCGTTGGACCTGCGTCTGTGGCCTGGATGCCTTGCTAGACCTGCGTCTGGAGCCTGGATGCCTTGCTGGACCTGTGTCTGGAGCCTGGAATGGGATGCGGAGACACTGTGGAGTCGATGAGCCGTGGTGGTAGACATTGAGGTGTGAAGATCGCCCGTACCTGGTGGTGAAGTCTGGCAGATCGCATGGAGACATGTAGCTGACCTGTGTGAGAAGACCACCTTGCGCATCTTGGAGCTGTCAATAGGAGAGGTGTTCCTGCACCCCAACAAAGGGAGGTCTCCATTGCTTACTATAATCCACCACTACACCGGGTTGAACGGAGAGGATTTGCAATGGTGGGTGCCCTCTCTCTGCAGCACAGGCCGGATGATGTTGGGCTGGCCGGATGGTGTGGAGGGTGAGCTGTGCCAAACTTGTGTGGTGTGTGCACTGCAACTTCAGGCCTAAGCGGGTCCTGCAGGATCAACTGCATCAGGAGGGTCACCAGCGGACTTGGTGGAGACTGCTGTACCCAGGCTTGTGAAATCCATCCTAGCTGAGGCTCCTGCTGGCTGAGTCGCAGATTTGGAGAGAGCACAGCGGATTGCACCATGGTGCCAATGTCCAGGTAAGGAGAAGGTGGGATGCATAGCGCAGGGTGCATGAGGCTCGAGTCCCCCAGGCCTAGCACACATAGAAGAAGACGTTTTGGCTCATCCGCTATGGTGGAAGGAAGAGCATTGCCCCACTGCTTCCAAGCGGTGCAGAGGAGGAACAATCATCACATGATAACTTACTAGTGTAACCGTGCTATGTTTTCCTTGCGGGTGGGAGGGGGGGTAGGACTGATCAAAGCATGGGGCAAGGCATGGGCGAATTGGCATGCCCACTTAAGTGTGCAATGACTTGTTGGTCAGCCCACTCATGCCACCCAAAGCAGTCATGCGCACTTCCCTGTTAGTAATGCAGGCTGCATTACAGCCTGCAAGGAGAACATGCCCACCCCTCCAGCCTCTGGCTGCATGCCTTGTCCCGTTGCCAATTACCAATCCCACAGTCGCATCGCAGTGTTGTGATTGGCTCAGGGCAGGGATCCTGGCTGACTACTTCCTTTTCCTGAAAGCAGACTCAGGGGAGGAAGAGCAACGAAGACACGGACCCTCCTTCGAGGTAAGACCTCCCTTATTAACATTTTTACAGTACTCGCTCAAACACACATCCCCGCGCCCACGCCCCATCCAGTGTTCTTTCCAGAATTTACCACCTCACAGTAGTCCAGCCCCCCAGCACATCCCAATGGTGATGCTTGTGCGCCCATGCACAGCGGGTGTACCAACCATGTGCCAAAGGCACATATGTGGTTGCAATGCATGCCATAACATTGCATTCCATTCCCATGCATACTAATACTAGGCACATTGCAACAGTAGAGTAGGTGTTGCATAATGGAGACATCAATATCACCATTCCCACATCAGTGAGTGTAAACCAAAATTAACCTTTGCACCCCAAACCCAAACGTGAACCCTGGAATTCCTTTTTGAGCCCCCGTAACACACCCAAAAATCTAATTTCACCCAAATGCACACCCCAATTTCCATATTTTATCCCCAAAAACATACCAAATTCCATATTTTACCCCAAAACACACCTCAAATTCCATATTTTACCCCAAAACAAACCCCAATTTTCATATTTTACATCCAAAGCCCATACCCACACAAAACACTTTAAATTGCCCCAATACTGTAATCAAATGCGATGTAAACGCACCTGCGTTGTCGGAGTTGCATTGTAGACGATGTACTGTCTGCATTGTAATGGTTGTCTCCCAAGCCAAAGACAACCCATAGGCTACCCCGTTTATGTCTGTCTGGCCCTGGGCCGCGCTCCGTACCAAGGAGCCTTCTTCTTGGACACTACACCGCTACGACGCCAGCACCCTCCTTGCCATCAACCCTGGACACCACCTCACCTGCCAGGACCAACCTCTGCTCCAGACCGGAAATCGCCATCACTGACGGCTGCAGTATCGCCCGCAATGAGCACCCGACCATCAAGGAGGAGGCATTGCAATCACCTACAGAAGCACACTCTGACTGACCACACACTCTAATGACCCAAGGGTCACCACAGACCACCTCAACTCCCAAGAACATCCTCCATGGCTCACCACATGTGCAGGCTTCCCGGGCCCTGTCCCCCCATTATTTAATACCATTGTAGACCTCATTGCACCCCAGGGTCTCCCGTTTAAAGAAAACATCCTACTCGGTGAACTCAAGTTTCACCTCGATAACCCCAGTGACCAGGACATTACCCCACCTGGGAAGGTCCCCTACATCAGAAACAAGAAGCAAATCACCTCAACAAGCCACATAGCAGGACACACAGTCGAGCACATCACCTCTGCCAGCGGGAACTTCAACTACAGCCACAACACCAGGCTCTCCTGGTTGAACCATCATTGTTAACGTGAAGTCTTCACCTTGCCCACAGGATGTCAATGCTGTCATCGCACCCCTTCGCAGCTGGATCAAGGCCACCAAAGAATGTCTCATCCAATCCCTCCACAACAACACTCCGTTAAGGCTTCCAAACAATGACATTGCAACTTGCAACCCCCACCGATGGATCGCCAAGAGTGCCGACATTCGGGCACCCTTGATGAATGGCACTGCGTCAGTAGCTGCAGTTAAAGCCAGCTTTTTTTGTCTTCAGAAGTTCAAAGATCCCCTTGCGAATATGGAGTAGTATTGTTTGCAGGCATTTTTTGAATGGGAACTCCTCTCCTGCATATAATTATCGCTAATAGAAGTAGAGATCTTTATAACGGACGTTTTCACCTAAAATCTGTTGATAATGGCTGTTAGTGACAGCTTGGTAATAGAGCGATAAAATAATCAACACATTAGCGGCACAAAAGTGCTGCTAACGCGACGATAAGTCCTGGTGAGTATGCCCTTTAATGTAGGAAATCACATTTTTGCGTGGATCAATCAAGTGGGTTACTTGTTTAGATGTAAATGTTATTTTATATTTACCCACCAAAAACTTGTCTCCAGGGAGGCAGAGACACCAAAAGACGAGAAAGTAAAGAAAATGACTTGTGAACTCATTGCTACATTATGTTTCTCTTGATTGTACTACTGGACATGGACACCAAATATATCCAGATACAAGAATATCAAGGGCAGAACATAGAAGAACAACATTTTAAAGGTAAGTGCATTTAGGGAATTATAGATTTACTGTTCCTAACTCCACATGTACGTACCTTGAAGATAAATGCAACGCAGAGGAACATATATTTGGAATTAAATATAGAAAATGTAGACTCATTTGCCTGCTTTTTTTTCTCAATATTTTAAACTAGATATTCTGTCCCACCAATATTTTGGGTTCAATATTCGGAGTACGTTCCCTTGAATAAACACATTTTACACTACTTCTGCTAATTGTGTAGTTCGAAATAGAAAGCACTGGTTCTATCTCACCATATTTAGAAAGTGAATACAATATAGATTCTAATGGTTCATATTTTGTAAGTGCAGAAAAACAGCATGAGCTCAATTGTTAATGGAAATATTACATTCAAATAAAAATGAGTTAGCACCTGATACCATATTTTTGCACTCCCTAAGCACTGTAAATAGGCTGTGATACTAATATTCATTATTTTGATACTCAAAGTATCAAGCTAGGAAAGATATAAGATAAAAATGTTCTTGCTGGAATTTAAACTTGTGACCTTCAGATTGCAGCAGACATCATTTTTCCCTAGCGCAAATATCTATTTTGGCGATAAGCAACAGTACAAATTGCATACATTGATTTCCCTATATTTTTTAACACTAGTACAAAGTTTCAGTGATGGGTCAAATGCGGTCTATGGTTCTGATTATATGAGGCACGGTAACTCAATCATGGGTTTGCTGAGCATGGCTACTGCTGGGGGAGGGGGGGCGGGTGCTGATCTGTCTGGGTGTGGAAATTCAGTCGAAGAGCCAGGTCTTGAGGTCCTTTCTGAATTGTGTCAATGATCCGGATTGCCTGAGATGGAGGGGCAGGGTGTTCCAGGTCCTGCCGACAAGGTAGGAGAAGGATCTTCCTCTGGTTCTGGTCTTGTGGAGCCGTGGAACGGAGGCCAGGCAAGTTTATTGGAGCGGAGTTGCCTGGCAGATGTATGGAAGGTGAGGCGTGCTTCATATATTCTGATTCTGCATCATGGAAAGCTTTGTAGGCATGTGTGAAGAGCTTGAAGGTGATTCTCCTGTCAGTAGGGAGCCAGTGGCATTTTGGAGGTGTTGTGTCATGTGATTGTGGCAGGGGATGTTGAGGACCAGTCTGCCTGTGGTGTTTTGAACGTTCTGTAGTTTCCTGTGCTGTTTGTGGGTGACGCTGGCATAGAATGCATTGCCGTAGTCTTGTCTACTGGTGATGAGTATGTGGGTGACCATCTTACTGGATTCTGTGGGGAGCCATCTGAAAGTCTTTTGAGGCAGGCAGAGAATGTGAAAACAGGATGAGGAAACTGCATTGATTTTGCGTACATTGAGAGTGAGCAGTTCAGTATGATGCCAAGGTTGCGTGCGTCGTCCGTAGGGTTAGGAGGGGTTCCTACCATGGCAGGCTACCAGGAGTCATCCCAGGTTGAGGGGGTGGGTCCTAGGATGAGTACTTCAGTTTTATCCGAGTTGAGCTTGAGGCAGCTGTCCTGCATCCTGGTAGCGACTGCCTTCATTCCCTTGTATATGATGATTATGGCAGTTGGGGGCTTATTGCTGAGGGAGATGATCACCTGGGTTTCGTCAGTGTAGGAGAAAATGTTGAGTCATTGGCTTTTGACAATGGCTGAGAGGGAGCCATGTAGATTTTGAAGAGGGTGGGGCTCAGGAAGGAGCCCTGGGGCACTCTGCAACTGATTTCTGTAGGTTCTGAGAGGAACAGGGTAGTCTGACTTGCTGTGTTCGGCTGGTCAGGAAGCAGTGGATCCATTGCAGTGCCTTGTCATGGATGATGTCATGGAGTCTCATGATTAGGGTGCAGTGGGAGACGATGTTGAAGGTGGCCGAGAGGTCCAGTAGGATGAGGGCTTCAGTTTCGCTTCACTTGAGGCGGGAGCGGATGTCGTTGGTGGCGGCGAGGAGTTCGTCTCGAGCTGTGGTTGCTTTGGAAGCCCGAGTGGAAGGTGTCCAGGAAGTGGTTTTCTTCAATGAATGAGTGTTGATGGCCTTCTCGATGACCTTGGCAGGTAAAGAGAGGTGGGAGATGGGTCTTAAGTTCTTAAAGTCTGACGGGTCAGCAGACGTTTTTTTCTACAGGGGGTTGATCTCAGGTGTTTACAGTCATCCTTGTAGGTGACAGTTTCGATGGAGCAGATGATGGTGCGGCAAAGCTGTGGGGCGATGGAGGTAGCTGCTCTGTGGAATATATGGTATGGTCAAGAATCTGATGGGCCTCCTGAGTGGATTCTCTTCATGGTCTTGAGTGTGTCGTCTGTGGTTAGCAGAGTCCGGTTGAGCATGATCTTTTGGGGTGTGGCGTGGTTCCGTATAGTGGTGGGCATAGTGGCGGGGTGTTGGGTGTCAAAACCATCGCAGATCTGCCTCATCTTCTGGTGGAAGATGGTGTTGTGTTTGTTGCAGAAGCCTTGGCAGGGTGAAATGTTTGTGGTCTCGCTGTTGGGCATGGCAAACTCCTTGATGATGGCAAAGAGTTCTTTGCAATTATGTGCTTTGGCATTTATTCTGTCTTGGAAGGCCATTTTCTTTGTGAATTTGAGGAGAAAGTGGTGCGTATTGACAGCGGATTTGAAGGTTGCGTGAGTTTCTGGGGTTTTGTTGTTCCTGCATCTCTTCTCAAGTCGTCGGCAGGTGCGTCTAGACTTGTGGAGGGTGGGAGTGAATCAGCTGACTTTCTTGGAGTGTTGCTTGCCTAGTGACTTCTTGAGGAGTGCCAGAGTGTCGAAGCATTTGGTGATCCATCAGTAAAGGTTGCAAGCTGCAGTGTTTTTTGTCTGTTGGTGTTGGCGGGGTGGTAGTGTCGAGAAGTTTGACAAGACATTCTTTGTTGGCCTTGGTCCAGACACAATGGGGGTGATGAGGGCAGTGGTGTACAGTGGGCATGTCGAATGCGAGATGCACGCAGTGGCGTCTGTCCAGAGGAGCTCGGTGATGCGGCTGTAGGTGATGTTACCGTTGGCAGAGAGAATAGGGTTGTGTGTGTGTCCAGCTGTGTGGGTCAGAGTGGTCACTAGCTTCTTGAGTCCAATGTTGGTGAGGCTCTCCAGTAAGGAGGTGGTGTTCTGGTCCTGGGGTTCTCAAAGTAGAAGTTGAGGTCCCAGAGTAGGATGTACATGGATGATGTGAGAGCCTAAGATGGGATGAGGTTTATGATGATGCTGGTGAATGACTGGTGGGGGCCGGTGGGCCTGTAGACAAGAGTGCCTTTTGGGATTTATCTGGATCTTGAAGTGGAGGTGTTCCGTGTTTGTCGTTGGGTCGTTTGAGTGAATGGTCAGTTGGAGGGTTTTCTTGTGGACAATGGCGATGCCTCCTTCTGGTCAGTCGGTGCTGTAGCCGTTGAGGATGGTGATTGCGATGTCCGGTCTAGAATTTGGGTTGGTCCAGGTTTTCATGAAGAAGGCGATGTCAGGAGAGACGGCATTGAGGAGGTCCCAGATTTCTGTGGCGTGTTTGTGGAGGGATCGAATTTTGAGGAGAATGCAGTTGAGCTGGACGGGTGCGCTGTTGGTTGGATGAGCGGCAAGAGGATCTAACATGTTGGCATGGGTGAAGGCATAGTTGCAGTCCTGGCAGGCAAATCATCCATGGGACTCTATCGGTGATGCTAGGTGACAGACGGTGTGGCGTCCAGAGTTGAGGGCAAGAAGGGTGCTAGCATTGTAGCAGTGGAAGGTCCAAGAACTAGGGTCCCTGCTGCTGCGCGCGGTCCAGGCGCGGACGGGCTCAATTTATAGTGCTGCAGGGAGGTCTGGACAGATAGGAGAAAGGAAAATGCAGTAGGGTCACTGGAGGGGCGGGTCATGGGGGATTGCAGGGGCAACGAAGGGTAAAACAGGAAAAAAGGAACAAAAGCAAAATAAATAAAGAGAGAGAGAGAACGCAGAAAAAGAGACAACAGGGCAGTCAAGCAGTAGAGCAGTGACGCTCTACCACTGGACCACCAGGGATGAGGCGAGGGCAGGAGCCTTTGGGTGGAGGATGACCTTGAACTCCTGACCTCCGGGGCAGCAGCAGCAATGGGGACAGAAGCAGCTACCAGAAAGAGCTGTGATGTGAAAGGAGCAAGTCCACCAAAAGGTTAGTGGACTGCGCTTTCACTGTGCAGCGGATGCCATTAAGTAGTGCTGCAGGAAGCCTGCACAGCTGGGAGGCGGAAAAACGTGGGGAATGTCACTGGAGGTGGACGGGGCCCCGGGGGAACGCAGCGGCAGCAGAGATGAAGGAAAAAACAAGAAAAAAGGGGAAAAAAGTAAAAGCCAAAAAAGGCAGAAACAGGAAGAAATATGGGGAGAGAGAAAGCAAGAAGAGAAACAGAGGGCAGTCAAGCAGCAGAGCAGTGACACTCTACCACTGGACCACCAGGCATGAGGCTCAGGCAGGAGCCTGTGGGTGGAGGTGGGCCTAGAGCTCCTGACCTCCGGGTCAGCAGCAGCAATGGGGACAGCAGCAGATACCAGACGGAGCTGCGCTTTGAAAGGGTCAAGTCCACCAAAACGTTAGGGTCGCAATTCCTGCACCCAGGAGTTCTAGTTAGTTACCTCACTTTACGTTCGTGTGGGCTGAAGTGGGGAGCAACTGGGAGAACCTGAGTTTCCCCACTAATTCCGACATGTTTTTCAGGAAAAGTATCAGGATGTAACAGTGTGCCCAAGCAACTTGGAATAATCATCATGAAACATCGGATATTATGGTACACAGCTGATGAGGGCTTATAACAGTAAATATAAACAGAAGAGAAAAAAATCGACAAAATGCAGCGAATCCGTGGTTGTCTTTCCCGAGCCAAAGAGGTCTGGCACTAGAAAAACAGCAAAGGGTGTCAAAAGCAGCAGAATGGGATTAAAAATAAACCTGTCGGCAAATATTCTAGTGAGTAAACTAAATGTGTGTAGGGCTGGGGAGGTGAAATGCTAAGAACGCGGCATTATAGGATTTGTACTGTAAATATTGATGCGATATGAACCTAGCACGCTTTGAATATTTCATAACGGAGCATGGAAAATGTACTTCCCACAGTGAAAGCACTGTAAGTCTGAAAGCAAGCGGCTCGTGCCAGACACTGCAATTACAGCAATCCTTCTGCCCCAATCCCCCTGACGCTCCGGTCTAGGGCAGGATGTGCCCGTCTTCTGGCAGCTCCAGGACTAATGGCACGCTTTAAGACAAGCACTGCTTACTTAGAGTTCAACTTGGCAGATGGGACCTGGCCAAAATGCACCTTGCCAAGCCACAGTATAAAGCGGTCGCCGTTCAGTTGATATGCGCAGTGCAGTCGAACACATAGAAAAGTGGCAAGTCCTGAAGACAAAAATAAGTTATGTTTCTATATGAAGTTTCTTGTTGACATGCAAAAGCAGTTTTCACAAAGTAGGAGCTCAAGGAAACGAAGTACTTCAGTTAAATGTGGGTGAGGGATGTATGACGTTACAACGCATACTTTTACCACGCATACCTTTACAACGCGGTATTTACAACGAATACCGTTACAACGCATAGCGCTTAGAGGTGCTGGATAGTGGTAAGTATAATTTTCTATTCCAACTCCAGTCCCCGTGGACACTAGGGAAGGTGTTGGATAGAAAATTAAACTTATTCCCTATCCTAGAGCGCCCCCCAGCGCAATGCGTTGTAATAGTATGCGTGGTAATGCCTGCGTTGTAATGGTAGTGCGTTGTAAAAACTTTGTTGTAAACGTTGCATACCGTGGGGGAGCATTCATAGAAACCATTTCTTTCTGTGCTTAAAGAAAGCCTGGGATTAAGTGATGCGCTTAGATTCGTCCTTTCCAGTCAAGCCATTCTTGGATTAAAACAATGTATATCTAATAATATCTGTCTTGCCACTCCTTCCTTTTTGAGTTTTCCACTGGTACATGTCCTGCATGTAAATATCACTACTGAGCTATCTCGACTGATAGTTCTGATGCAATCTGTCACACATATGTTCCCTTAAATTGTGCAGCTTCCTTACAATTCCAGCCAGTGTAAGAGCCAGGGATGAACATACTGAGTGTGATTTAAAAAGCAACGGGCTATACATGAAAATAAACTAAAACAGAAAAGCTTTAAGATATTCAAATATATAATCTTCACATAGGAATTTGCCATAAAAGAATATTAAAAAAATAAAAAATGATAGCACTGACATTTATATATTGCCTCACAAACCAGTTACAGGCTGGGAAGTCTCTTTTGCAACCTTGTCCATCTGCCAACACCTATAAAGCTTAAATGTGGAAATGCAGTCTAAAGACTGCAACAGGACAAATGGAGACAAAACGGAAGTATATTTGGAGTCTGTAATGTAATAAGGAAGGCAGGATTGTTCAATAAACTGACAAGTATCATTAGCAAAGCCTGGATGGCTGCCTCATTTCTAAAATAATCTGGGCATCTAATTCCAAAGTGCATTCTGTACTACCACAAATCTGAGTCTACCGTTAGTGACAGAAATGTGCATATATACACAAATATGCTTCCCTAGCCAGGAACAGTGCAAGGATGTTTCATGCTCCAGGAAAAACACTCCCACCCAAAAGAAAACCCCATTTAATTTCTGACCTGTTTCCTGTAATTTGGCGCAGTTTAGTGAGTTTATAAAGTAGTAACCTTGCTAAGAATTAGGATATGCCACACCTCAACACGACATCTTAAATCACCAGCAATTTAGTTCAGCAAGATTTTATTGAAATCACCAGCAATTTAAATAGTATTCTTTTGCGTTGCTTAGTTTTATCCAGCTAGCGTTTGCCCTTTAGACAACTCCTTTCGGCTTTTGTAATTTGTTACAGATTAGTATCAAAAGAAAACCTTAAACAACCAAATGAGGTGGCATTATGTAATGTTAACACTTTCTCCAGTGACAAGAAATACTTAATCAGTGCTCATGGTAATAGCTGCAGAAAAAATACAGCAACACAGAGACAGGGAGAATGTAAAGCTCAAACCTTGATCTGGCTCTCTGTCTTCAACAAACACTGCATACCCCTTGAACAAGTACATCCATTATGGGCCATTATACAAATAGCAGCTAACAGATAAGATCCCACCAGCACACGCACAACATATTCACATGAGAAAAAGCAAAGCCAATTAAAAAAGCTACGAATGCAATCCGATTTTGAAAACCAGAAGTAAAGGTATACAGGATAAGTTTTAAATTGCCTACAAAATCCCATTTAAAAAGTACAAATACATTACTGATGAACTCTATTGCCCACATGCATGAAAGTAAATTGCATTCACAAACGGTGCGAATCGGAATTTTCGCTGTTTGCGAATGCAATGTACAAAATTGGGATGCCTCATGTTTTTCGCAACTTTAGAAATCGCAATCACGTTGCGATTTCTAAAATTGCGATTGCATTTAAGAAATCGCAATTTGAGATTTCTTAAATGCAATGCATGAACATTTTAAATTTGCGAATTCGCAAATAGGGAGAGGTAAATTACCATGAAGTTGCCCTTCATGGTAATTTGTGAAAACTTTAAAAAATGCACAAAAGTGCATTTTTGAAAGTTTCATTTTACACACACACATTTTTCCTTAATTGCGATTCTCAAATTGTGAATCGCAATTAAGGAAATTTAAGAAATCGCAAAAAAATAGCGATTTCTTGGTGCATAGCCGTTTGCGATTTCTTAATTGCGATTCCTTAATTTTCACAATCAAAAAAATCGCAAAAGGCAACAATGATGCATGTGGCCGTATGTGACTTCACTGAAATATTCCTTTTCTAAAAACAAAGTAACATATTTATCAAACAAATTTAAGGAATGGTGTGCATGATGGAATATCACAAATGTACCCCCGTACAGTAGCTCTGTAGCTTCAAGGTATGAGAGTTTCCACATAGCAATTTTGGTGTAAAGTGAAACTGAAAGAGCTTAAGTTTCGTTAAAGGCCATAGTAGGCAATATTTATTTTTTAAGTCAAGGCCCTGAGAAAGGTAAGTTTTGTTTTTTAACCTCTTGCTATCCTTTTGAGGTTGTAAATTAGTCTCAGACCTGTGAGACAGCAGAGGTGCTTGACCTAGGAAAGATCAATCCCCTCCTCAAAGCTCTCCTTGTAATGGCACTGCTTAATTCACCCCGGCTGGCCCTAAAACACAGCCAGCCTTTATGGAGATTCAGAATCCCCAACTGACATTGAAGCTGTTTCAGCGAGAAAGTGCTATAGATATCCATCAGGTACATTCTGCTCATTCATGACAACATTTGAGAAGAGCTGAGGGGGAGATTTAGAAAAAAATGGGACTTTTCAATATCCTTAGAATTGTGTATTTATATTGTAAATATGAGGAATGTTTTAATGAGAAACTGCCTTGGTGGTAATGGTTCTGCGGTCACTTTTTCGATGGATTCACCTGCCTACTTGGCAGTCTGCCCATCCTATTTAGATGTTGGCAAGTTTTTACTGTTTTCCACTTCCGTTTCTATCTTTAACTCCATCGTCCTAGTCCCTCCTTAGCTGCTTCAACTGCACCACAATGCCAAACAACTCTGTTCTCGCCAGAATCTAAGATAAGTTTCTCTAACAATTGTCTTACTATGAATAGAGTGTTGACAATTGTTGTAGCCTCGTGCTTTTTAGCATTGCTCTTACATGCAATTTTTTAACATGTGTAAAATGCCCAATCCTGTTTTGACTCTAAAAAAACGAATATTGTTGTTGTGGAGGTTGTGATGGCTGTGCGTGTGGTTCCTGTGGATGTGCGTTCAATGGTGTGTGTGTATGTTGTGTGTATGGCATGCAATATATATTACACCTTACCTACATATGTATTGTGGAGAAAATGCAACATGCATGTGTGTTGACACATTACTGGGTAGTTCTTACCAGTGTGTACTCCACTAAGGACTCACTCCATCAGGATTCCGCCACACCCATTATGATGTAATGGGGTAACCCGCAACTGCCCAAGGACCTGGGTAACGGTTGATATAGAAAACAATGGTCCTAGACTTCTTAACGCTTCCTTAGTCAAAAACATCAGGTACATATAGAATTAGCATACAATCATTAATGTGCCACCAATTTCTTCAGCACGAAAGCATATACATCCTCAAAACACACAGGCACACAATATCGCTCCAATAGTGTCTGTTTAGGACGCAGTTACTTTTATAACAGATCACCATATTCAATGCTCCAATAGAAAAGGTTGTTCCAAAGGGAGTGTGAAAAAGGAAAGTGCTTGTGACGTAGGGAAGATATAAAGGAGGGGAATCCAAAGAACAGATTCAACAAACAAGCAGCTTTACATTCTAAAATCCTTAGTAACCTTGCCGTGGTTCATAGTGGCACCAGTTTTACAGAAGAACACTAGCACAACGGGAACAATTAAATAGCAATACCGCCGGCCTGATGGAACACTGTTAGCCAGCAGGTGAGTCTGCTCTGGCAGTTCCGCCAGCACACATCTAAATACAGTGGGTGGGATACTGTCAACTTGACTGAGTACTTGAAACTGCTGCCTACAATGGGATGATGAGAGTAGCACCAAGATCTAGATTACTCCAAAGTTTGTCTCAATAAATCTCCCACATTTTCCCTATTAAATTACATTGGGATGGAGGCAATTTTAAGAGGGAGAAAGCTGCTGAGATAAGTATTGCACAGAAAATATTAGATTCTTCCACCTAAGGCATGAGAGCTGATATATATGCAACCTGGACTTTTAGCATACAACATTTCACTGCACTTAGCATACACTTGGCATGTACAATGACACTCCAGGAAGACCTTCTGAAATCTCTTAGGCATGCTCCGGAGACTCTTTTGTGTCTTCTGGCATTGTTAGCCAACTCACAAATACATCTGTCCCACCCTCAGACACTTAGATCCAGCTGTTATATAATATTGCTGTACTCTCAGTAAACGCAAAGTTCACCTGGCCTTCAGGCACACTGATTTGGTAGTAAGATACCTCAATTAGCACTCACTCCACATACAACCAGTTACTCATTGGACACCACCTGATGTATTTCAGAGGCCCTCCGCAAATTTTCAGGCTTTGCAATCATCAGAGAATCTCACTTGGCAATCCAAGAACTCAATGATAACATAGAGAAGTCCATTAACCTCTCAGCCAGTCAACCTTAAATCTACTCAGCCACAGATGAGGGACTGCCACAGCTGTTCCCTAAACACCTTCAGAATGCTGTCAAAAAGGCCCAGAGAATACCAATTCATCCTTTGTCACCTGCAGATAGCCCTCTGATAGTGGCAGCCCCAATGTCCCAACGGTACTCTGTACTCTATCAAGATACAACAGACTGCCCTCTGTGACCTGTGGTATGGCCTCAGACACCACCACCAAGATCTCAGAGACTAGCCCATCATTACATACCACCAAGCGTAGCTCAGAGACACTCAGTTGGTATTCTGGCAACCCAGTTGGTCAATACATACCATCTGCTGGCCCTCTGTCCTCTTGAACTCCACCAGGTGGTCCTTAGACAGTCAGAGACCCTCAGCCTGCTGGCAGGTTCTCTCAAAAGGTTTTGAGACATCAGTCATAAACTAGTCAAGACACACAGCTGAACGGTTGTGGCAAAAAATGCTACCCTCTGATGAGTTCCCCGTACTGAGATGCTCACTCCCAGGGTCAACAGCTAAAAATTCCCCACTGATTACAACTTTAAAAAAAGGATGAAGAAGCACTATCGAGAGTGTACATAACATAAGGGTCCAATAATCAAACTAATTCACAGTCTAATAGTACCAAAAAGAAACAGAATAGTCCAGACAAGAAATTATGGAAATCACAAATGATGCACATTGTGAAAATGACATTCTTTTAATTCTCTGCTTCAGCTTAAAAGCATGGACAAGGACACGGCCAAAGCATTTCGTCGCATAACCTGGGCATCCTCAGGGCTGTTAAAAACATAAAACACACAATATCAGAAACAACAAACTTTACGTAGACTCCATACAAATTAACAAAACAAAATATATGCTTCAAATAAAAACACTACATGTGCAATATATACACAGACAATTTTTTTTTTCTCTCAATTAAAAACACAATAAAACAAAACATTCAGACAGGCAAATCAGATCTCAAGGTCACACGAAGTCCTCTCTGGAAGGTTCCAAGGGCTGCCGATGCATACCTTGCACTTATGCAACAGAGTGATAGTTTTGCAAATCTATGGTGGAGGCTGGTGTCCTTCTTGGGTGATGAATCCGGTCGCAACCAAAACCCATGGGTCCAGCAAACATGTGTGCACCTTCTGGCTATCTCCACATTTTCCTTTTGGTTGCCGTCTGGTAGCAGCAACACGTCTGCAGTGGTTTCCAGAAATTCCGACTTGGGCTCTTTCGGCTTTATTGTCCCCAGTGACCTTCTAGGGGGTCAGACAACTGACCCTTGAAGACTCTGCTTCAGACTGGGGCCTGGAATCAACTTTTCCCGAGCCAGACAATTTCTTCAGGGAGGCTTACACTTATTCTAAAGGGAAGGGGGGGACCTGCCATTAGGTGTAATGGCAAAGTTGAACTAGCGGTGCCACCCACTGCCCTGTCAGTCTGCAGTGACAAGTTGTGGTCCATTTTGTCTCTGTCACATGCAAGGTGGCAAAAACAGTGTTGCAGTCCTGGATGAACACTCTGCCTTACATGTCCTTGATACCATGGAAACCATATACTAGGGACTTATAAGTACGTCAGTCCTTGCCAATTGGGTGTATCCAATTAAGCATACCTTTTGTAATGGGTCAGAACACTGGCACTGAGGTCTGGTTAGCAGGCCTCAGTTTTTATGACCCAATTTTTGCCAACAACAGGTCATGCAAACACATCCACCTTGGGATCTAAAAATACAACACTCTACAATACTTACCCAAGGCAGGAATAAAACAAAATCTCATACACTTCTTCGCTGGCCAGGAGAACTAACAACAATTTCTCTGACGACATGCGCTGCCTAGGAGGGAGTTTCACCGTCCTCTCTATAACAGAATACTCATCCAGAGAAAACACCACATACGTACATACAATCTCCCGCCCAAGGAATAGACCAATTTGTATATTGTAGGGTGGATTTATTAGTAATATATAATACACGGTAGGCCAATCTGTACCATTTATAGCCAACAACCAACTAACAATTAGACGATTACTAAACATAATCAGTAAAACATATGTAGAAATATATGTATATAAATGTATGGAACCTGAAAATAAAGTTATAGCAAGCAAGAGTAGTAGGAAAACTAGAAATTAGTGGAACACCTCACCAACTGTCTGTCTATCCTGTTTCCACTTCGCCAAAGGGGAGTCCGGTTCTTTGGCCGAAACAGGAGACATTATGCGCCCCACCGCCACAGCTGCACGTCTACCACTGAACAGAACCCAGACACATCCTTTATTACTAGTGGAGACGTAAGACAAAGCTCCTAGTGAGTTTTGCCCCCTTTTCCCACCTCTCCGCACCAAGGCCACAGCTTCAGCTGGCCAGGCGTCTGTTAAGGCTTCAGAGCAGAGTGAGCACATACCTCTGACAAGATCCAGTTCTTTCTGGTCAGTAAAGTGTGAAAAACAAGTGAAAAGGAAAACATGCCCTTCTCACCTAGTGAAGCTCAGAAAATGGCGACAGCTCAGAAAATGGAGTCACTCGAGCATAAGCCTCTATTCACACAAAAGAGCAAAATTAGTATGCAAGATGACATAAGATCATGCCAAAACCAATAGCAAGCACTGTCATTAAGCAAGATAAAGTCAGAATCTGAAAGGCACATAACCAAGCCCTACTTCGTAGCTTATTCTTACTAGGCAGGCCTACACATTACTATATTATGCTAAAATATGCTAAATAAGACTGAGATGGTGATGGGCGACGGTCATTATCAGGCTATTTATCCACATAAATGGCACATTCATTACATCAGTGCACTCTCAGAGTAAAAAAAACAGCAGCTAATAGTCCAAGGGGGGGCAGAAAAGTGGGGAAACCTGCACATTAGCCTGTTTCCTTACACTAGCATTGAACCAAAACTCAGACTTGCGCCACACAGCAGATGGATGGTAGAGACTGGTAAGTTATATATCCTGCTCTTTTACCTTTGGATCCAACATCTTTAGTTACTACTGGCAGTGTAGCTGTTTGTCTTTTGTCACATAACTGTACTGGTAACATGCTCAATATATTTTGATTCTGACTCATAAAATTGCCCTTAGATTTGCCTATGTAAGGGTAGCACTATAATAAATCTCTTAGGATTTGTCTTATTTTGCAGGAGAGGTCAAAATTTGTGGAACTCAAACCGAGTTTCCACATCACATACCTACTATCTTCTTTGATGGTTTATGATGTCTTACTCCCACATACATATGTCTCTCTCTGCTATAATCTTTTTTCATTCAATAGTCCAGGGATGTCAAACTTGAAAACATCAATTTTGTTGAAATCAGGTGACATCTTGGCAGCAACTATTAGGCCCTGTACCATCTGTCGATCAGATAAGTCTTGGAACCTAAGGTGTTAATTTATGCAGCTCTTCAATAGTCCTACAATAATTCATTCATATATTAAATATTTGTATGTGTATCATCTACTATAAGTATTTTTACTTGGGTTGTTTGTTTTCATTTCATATATCTCTAATGTGTCAACATTTGTGTTAAAGATGACTTTTACAGAATGGCAAAAGCCATTAACCATAATTTATATCTCTGTAGCTACTAGATCTGGAGACATAAACTACACAGGCACAGATTCAACAGCTGACCTCATGGCGGAGCTCCAAAAATAAATTCTCAACATCCAGTATATTTATTTAGAAAACACTCCCACGTTGGCAAAAATAATCCATCCCAGTGGCGGAGAACTTCGAATATGGCTGATATTTCGCTCATGCAATATTGATGGAAGGGCCACTACTGCCCTAACCTACCGGCAGACTGCCTGCTTTGCTCAAAATGTGCCTGTTAGTTTCATGGCATTTGCAGCAACAAGAACTCCTTCCCAATGATCTTCTTTCCGCCCCTACTAATGACACTTCCTACTGGAAGCTATCATATAATAAAGACTTATAGTCCACTGTAGCAGGCTGAACTGGCCATTAAATGTCTGCTCTAGCAGCATAGACTTGAGTCAAAGGTGTGGACTTATGACAAGTAAATTAATGTCAACTTGAGTGCAAACAGGGTGGTGGGCATAACTCGGCACATGCGTAATATTCTGACTGATCCAACAGTTTCCCCAATATATCTTTTGGTAGATAACATTATACAAAATATGTGGGGGTGGGGCAGGTAAACTGCAAGATTATGACTTTTACAGAACGGAAGGCAGGAAACAGTCTTTATTACCACAATATTCCCCATTCTAACTGGTAGAACTAATAATAATAGGGCACTGGAGAGAAAACGCCCCAGATAGTACTGATGTTTTACCTGCGGACAGGCCCTTCTATAATGCCTCTTGGCAGTGGCACATCACAATATGATGGGTACCACCTGCAGAATACGATGAGATGAGGCATCTTAAACCTCCTACATCTCACTAATACCTATAGTCATTAGACTGAATGGGGGCCCCCTGAATAGTGAGGGCTGCAGGGGCCTATACTGTGGGTGCCTTTTGGTTTCTTCCCTCACCTTTGAATGAGGTTGATAGCATGATTTCCAAAACTGATACAGGCATATTTACAAAGGGGTAGCACCACCGTAATGTCACTTTTACAATGTTACGGTGGCGCAATGCCCTGCATGATATTTGGAAATTGGCATTAAGCCACTTTGCTTGGGTTAACACCACTTTGTAAATATGGTATCCTTTCATGCAGTTTTGTGCATTAAAGGAGTGTGCAATGGGTGTTGCTGTGGGCTCTCCACCGCAACACCCATTGCCTTTTTATGCTGCCCCCGATTTACAAAGAACTGTAAATCTGAGGCAGCACCAAAAACTAATGCCATGCAAAAGTAGGTGTTAGATTGTTGCAACGAGTGGAAATACTTGTATTTCTCCTCGGTTTTGCTTTTTCTTTATAGAAAGAACAAAACACCTTTAATGACTTTTTATGTGCAAGAAGGCGTTTCTTCTTGCACATAAACAATCATTAAATAATGTTGGTTTGCTACTTTTATGTATGTGTACACTCAAGGAAGTCTATACCAAAGTTTAAAGGCAGAAATAACCTATACCTTTAATGCCAGACACTTTAATAATCACTGTTAGCTAAATACATGGACTCCTGTGATGTCTCCACCCAAAGGCCCCAAGCAATGCCTTTGACATCCACAGAATTCCATGGACCCACATTATAAAAGCCCATAAAATAAATGCAGGCCTACAGTAAGCCCACAATACAACACTGTGCTGTAGAAAGCAGCACACATAGAAGTAGCAAATAGCCACCTTCCTGCAAATAAACAATCATCCCTGCAAAGCATGCTCCCTTGCACGGATGTATGTCATTACTATGCATGCTTTTACAATGCATGCCTTTACCACGCAGATTTTACAATGCAAGACGTTACAACGACTTGCGTTGGGGGGCGCTGGATAGTGAATAGTTTAATTTACTATTCCAACTCCAGTCCCCGTGGATAGTAGGGAACGTTTTGGATAGTAAATTAAACTATTCCCTATCCTACAGCGCCCTCCAGCGCAAGTCGTTGTAACGACTTGCGTTGTAAAAGTTGCGTAGTAAAGGTACTGCGTGGTAAAAGTTGCGTTGTAAACGCTGTTCCCCCCCTTGCACTATGGCACAAGGGTGGCTGTGTTGGCACTAGGCAGCTATTTTTAGTACCAGTGCTACGGAAAACCCAGTGGTGCGCAGTATTCTTGTAAATATGGTGCATCACTGCGTTTTGCTCAATTTCTGGCGTTGCCAGATTTAATTTGGTTTGACCAGCAATTAGTAATTTCACTTTAAATGTACATAAAAGGGCATGGATAATTGTCATGTGTGATCGCTATTTGCTATACTTAAAAAGAATAATAAACAAAAACCTCTACTTCCACAGAGCAGTCCTTACAAGGCACCATGCATAATATGCTTAAATCCAGCGGTAACAGGTAAAGCATAGATATGTGCGTCAGTGTTATGGTACGGTGCCTTTATAAATGTGTGATGCTGACAGAAACCGGGCCCATCGCATCCAATCACGTTTTAAAAGTGTTGACATTATCAGCTGTTACCTTGTCAGGGTGAATGGAATACATCGTGACATTTAACTCACCTGCATTAGTGTATATGGGCTTTTCATGGGCCAGAGATTTCCTAGCAATACGTCTTTTTATTCGAGTCTGGTAACGTGTGTTTTAGATCAATGCTTGTGTCCAAGAAAAGGAAGAATGATGTTGCCGCGCGCCCTGAAATGTCAAATGTATCGCAGCTTTGTTGCAGCATAAACAGGCTTTTATTCATGCATTAACCCAACAAAACTGACCGACCTTCACATGTGAAAGGTCAACTGAAAAGGGAGAGTCGTTTATTGGTTCGTTGCCATGGGCACTGAAGAGACATGAAATAAATGGATATGTCTGTGCAGTAAGTCGGCTCTGCCCTGACATTAATGGTTATATACTGCAGGATTTAAAGATGCCTCAGTGCTTTACCATCACTCCCCTAGGTAAGAAAGATTACCCCGGATAGTCATCCGCCATTTCATTTGTGACTTTGGTAAAATTGATGCTCTGCTGTAGTGTTGCCAGACAAGCTTGGAGATCAAGATACATACATGAGAGCCTTTTCAGCTCCACCTTCCATCCATTTCTATGGCCGTTAGGTAAGAGCATTAATTATTAAACACAATTACCCCTTTTTGAAAAATAGTGTACTCGCTGCTCATTGTGTTTCTACTTTTCATTTCAATTGAGTAATTTCACACATGCATTTATTTTGTGCTTACCTCTACACAGTGGCGGATGCTAGCATGGAAAAGTGGTAGGCAGTACAGGGGACAAAAAGAAAAAAAAACTTACCTGTTGCCTTGCCACCTCAGTGCTCAGCTCCAGAAGAATACTATCCCAGGCTCCCTGACGCCAATCCAGACGCTGCTCTGAAGCTCGTATTACCCATGATGAGAGAAGCATCAGGATTGGGCTGAGGGGCTGGTGCCTGCTGCTCACTTTGCAACAGCATGGAGATAGGTAAGTGCGCGTGATGGTTTGTCCGTTTTAAGACAGCAGGCCAAACTTTCATGTGCACTTGCAGTGCCCTTTGCCCACCACTCCTCCTGCTGCAATCAGAGGATGACCCCACACTCAAGACTCGGCTCTGGCTCCGTATTGTAAAATAAAATGATAATTTGCCAGCTTAATTAATTGCTTTATTATCATTTTATTTTATATGTTTTCATGCAGTGGGGTGACACTCCTCCACCATAACATAGGAGCCAACGCTGCATTGTACACTTCTGCTTACGGTGATGGATATTTAGAGTTCTTTCTGATCACTGAATGTTATGTGCACTCACTACATGTGTGAAGTGACAGTTTATTGATCAGATATTTGATATTGTATATTGGGATTGTTAACCTCAGTACAATCTGATGCCTTGTCCAAGTTGAAATTTATTCTATGTCAATGACTGATGTATGACATGTTTGGCTGGGATGTATGACGATACAACGCGATCATTTAGATCGCAGTACATTACATTGCTGTTTTTACAACGCAAGTCATTTCAATGACTTGCACTGGAGGGTGCGGGACTTAGGAATAGTGTGATTTACTATTCCAACTCCATGGTACGTACAGTAGGGAAGGTGTTAGAATAGTAATTCACACTATTCCTTAGTCTAGAGTGCCCTCCAGTGCAAGTCGTTGTAACGACTTGCGTTGTAAAAACAGCGATGTAAATGTATTGCAGTGTTTTGACCGCGTTGTAAAGGTAATTTTCCGTTTGGCTGCAGTGTGTTAAAACTAGTAAGTTTCTATGTGCTAGATTCATAGGATTTTCATTTGGACTACTTAGTCCACAGAACAAGTGAGCCATCACATTGGTAACATTAGTCAATGTGGAGATCAAGCTATGTGTGTACGTAGACTGTCAGTTTTACTGAGACATATGTGTACATATTTATTTACTGTTGGTGTCATAATGTGATCCAGTATTGACATTTGCACATGTCCAGTGCCGACACTGACATGGCATGCCACACATGGCCTTTCCACCTACTTCTTCGTGTTTTGCTCCAATAACCTTGATCAACGTAGATTTATACTGACATGTGTGACAATCTTGCTCATGCCCACGGTACTTTGTCTCACCCCACTGACCTTGTTGACCTTTCAGTGATACCAATAGTTGGTACACCATAGAAGAGATACTGATCTCAGACTTATCTCTTGTGTTGCCTTTGTACTCATGTTGGCTTGTCTGTCAAGCCATATGGTTTCATTAGTGATTCGTTACCCAGTCCAGTTGATGTGGTTCCTTCCCTCCAGACAGATTGAACTGACACATGACATTCACCAATTAGTAAGTGTATGACAATGTCGAACATCATTGTGGACACATTGTAGTGCATTGTTCCCAACATGTGCCCATTACATTGTGACCCTGATATTTGGGAAAGTGGCACTGAGCAGTGCTGCAACTAACCTGACTGCACTGTACTGTGTCACAGAGTAAAGGCAACAGTGCATAATATTCAGGCCATACCACACTTTCCTTACATTTCAGACTACAGTGACACACAATGTGCTCCCTAATAGTAACACAGGCACCATTGCACCATGGTGCAAGGATGCCTGCATTGGTACTAGACAACCCAACTGGCTCCAATGCAGGACAGGTATGCACAGTGTTGCATTAATATGTTGCATTCCTGCCCTTTCACTTAGGTGTAGGGCAGCACAGCAAGCTCACTTGCTGCACTGCCCTATGCCAAAATCCTAAATATGAGGGCCTCAGGTTTGACTGAGACGTATGTGTGAAACAGATTCCAGCACACATAGGTAGCAGTAGTGACTTGAATTACTTCTGTTGTTTTTCCTTGTTACACATCACCTGGGGAGACCATTTAATTTGGTACATGTAAAAGTTTACCTGGTATGAGATATGTCATGCCTCATGAACCATGGGAGTTTCATATAGACACCCCCACAACAACCATGGTACTCCTCCCTTGCACACAGAGATGGCACACAGCACGTTGCAGAGTGCTCCCTTCTGCGCTGCCTTTGTGGAGAAGGTGGTGGTGGGGGACTTCTCACTGCTCTCAACTGCAAAATGAGCACCTCCATAGTGTAATGAAGCTTGCAAAAGTTTAATGTGTGGCTTGTGTTTATGTACCAGAGCCAATTCGTCATTTCTTAGGGCTGGGTTGCCGATGCACAGGAATTTTGATGCATCAGGCTCTGGGCCATGCTGGATGATGATGCGATGCCCATTGACAAACCATAAATATCAATGCATTGGTTATACGGTGGATTTTAAAAGGGAACGCCCAGCTTGAAATTATTATTCTCTGTGTGATGCAGCCGGTTCTTGCACTGGCAAATTACAATACATGCCTACCAAATTGACGCATTTGGCCACATGTATCAGTTTGTAAATATGGTGTACTTCCTGGCAGTCGTCATTCTTTCAGAGTAGAGTGGTCATGGGTGTATTTTTGTGATCTTAATTCAGTAAACAGGAATGGTCCCCAGCCAGCAGCTTCCCCAACAGTCACTGCCTCTCCATCCTCTAAAACACACACAAGTTCTAGAAGTGGAAGCAACAGCGAATAAGGAGCATACATGCATAAACATGGAAAAGATTATCTCATAGAAATAACACATCTCCCTACCTAAATAAAACAATTACAGCATGAATACTGGTATTAAAACATAAACGCACAATGTAAACAATAAAAACCATGACTGACACCAAAGGTGTCAGACCAGCAGGCAATACACTATTTTCTATAGCATAACATAAACAGAAGACTAGAACTCAATTGCAAACATATGATTCCAAATATCTGGGACTGGGCTTACATCGCTTACTGGGATCCCTGTGAATTCCCAGAGTTCTTCCAACTTCACCACCACATCTTCTCAAACACTCTCTTCCTTCTGCCTCATTGCATATTGCCACTGTTCTGGTGTTCCACCATTTTCCATCATCCACCTTGACAATGTTCCCTCTTACTTCAACAATCACCCTAGGTGTTGATAGCCCAGAACATCCTTTTTTTGGAGATGATACGAATGCACTCTGACCAACATGCCACTGTTAAACACTTTACTTACTTTCCCCACATTATCATTGTGACTCAGTCTGTTCCTTGTTTGATACTTGTCCACATTCTCACATAATTCTTTGAAGTTCACTTTAACTGTACCAGCCCTTGCCATATATGCTGGTGCTGCTACTGTACACGGCACTCTGCCTATCAGCAAACTAAAAGGTGTAACTCCCGTTGCATAATGGGGTGTGATATGACAGTTCCATAGAATTTCTTTCAATTGATACTTACTACACAACTTGCTATGCCTTGCTAACTTGATACTTTCACTCAAGACGCGCTTAAACTGCTCAATCATACCATTCCCCCTTGGATAATAAACAGGGGTTTTGCAATGTCTGATGCCCCATTTGTTCAGCAAACTGCTGAACTCTTCTGACACAAATTGAGGACTGTTGTCGGTTAATACCTCCTCAGGACAGCCCTCACGCCAAATGTTGTCATCACAGAAAGCAATCACATTCTTAGATTTCACCTCCCTCACAAATCCCACTTCCGGACATTTAGAAAAAAAATCCATCATGAAGATGGCACATTTTTTATTAGCCCCTAAACTCTTAAAAGGGCTGCAAATGTCCATTGCCAACCTCTCCGAGGGTTGTCTGAAAAGTGGAACTGGGCATATCAACATCTCCTTGTGAAACTTGTCTCTGCAAGCACAGGAAATGAGGTCAAGCACACATCTTTATATTTGCTTGTCCAACCCTGGCCACCAAAAATCCATATGAGCTCTTTTCTTCATGCCTGTCATGCTGCCATGACCCGCATGAAGCAAACTCACGACTTTCCCTCTCTCTCATACCTATCGGTACCACCAATATCTCCTTCCTTCTAACTATACCATTATCGACAGATAACTCATTCCACACAAACTTGAATAGTAGTAATTTATCCTGTTTGTTCCACCCATTGTGTCTAGGAATAGCATCTATGAGTTTCACCAAGGGTGGGTCCTCCGACACAGCTTCTTTCCATTCCTCTTCTCTAATGGTACCTCCCCAGTCTTGTATAATAGGCACCATCTATTCCTAATCACCCTCCTCCTCACAGTGCCCCAACAGTAATCTAGATAAGCAGTCAGCATTGATGTTTTGTACACCAGGCACATATTTTATAGTAAAAACGTATTCTTGAAGACGGTATAACCATTTCGCTATGCCAGGTGTCGCTTTACTTGCACCAGTTGTAGTAAATAGAGCCACTAAGGGCTTGTGATCCACACGCAACTCGAATTCTAAACCCTAAACAAAAATCCGAAAATGTTGTATGCCCCACCAACAAGCAAGGGCTTCTTTCTCAATGGTTGAGTAAGTGCTCTCCACACCTTTTAGAGTGTGAGGCAAAAGAAACCACTCTTTTTTTACCCTCATGTACTTGCATGAGTACCTCCCCAAGACCACAATTGCTGGCATCTGTTACTACTATGATTTTATCCTCTGGATCAAAAGGTTTGAGTGTTATCACATTTACAATGGACCTTTTTACAAAGTCAAATTCATGTTGAGGCTCGCCAGACCAGCTAAATGCATCCCCTTTTTTCGTGATCTCCCATAAAAGATTTGCTATGTTGGTGAAATGGTGTACGAATTTGGCATAGTACTGTCCCATAGCAAGGAACGATCTTAACTGATCTTGATCTTGAGGGGCAGGAGCTGTTTCAATGGATTCTACTAATTTGAATTTTGGCATTACACCATCAGCTGTCGGAGTGTGCCCCAAATAATCAACTTCCTCTGTGCAGAATTTACATTTGTCCAACCCGATGGTTAAACCTGGTTTCTCCAGCCTCTGTACCACTGTCTTAAGTACATCATTGTGTTGATTTATATTTTTTCCCCAAATCAACACATCATCTTGAAACACCAAAGCATTCGGCATGTCCTTTAGAATTCACTGCATGACTCTCCGGAAAACTGTAGATTCAGATGACAGACCGAAGGGCATGCCAATGAATTGGTAAGCTACCTCCAATGCTATGAAAGAGGTTAAGTGCCTCAAACCCTTCTCAAGCAAAATTTGATGGTATGCATTGGATAAATCCAATGTAGTATAGTACTTCCCTCCTTTCACACTGGCCAACATTTAGTTAATTATGGTAAAGGATAACGATCATTACAAATGCAGCTATTAAGCGCTCTGAGGTCAACACACGTCCTAATTTTGCCATTAGGTTTCTTGGCAATTACAATAGGACTTTAACATTCTGAGGCTTCTATTGGTTCAATTACCTTCTTGTTGCATAGCCTTTGCAATTCTTTCTTTAATAACCCTCTCAATGAAAGTTGAGCATTCCTGACCATATGTACTTTAGGTAATTCCCCTTGTTTTAATACTATATGGCAGGGGTCTCCAAACCGGTCCTGGAGGGCCGGATCCATGCCAGATTTTTAAAATTACTGCATGTATCTCAATGGGGATATCCAAAAAATCTGGCATGGATCCGGCCCTCCAGGACCGGTTTGGAGACTCCTGCTGTATGGTGTTGTAAGTTTAGTGAGGCATCCCAACTCTTTCCTAAATAACCTAGAAAACAAATCGATCTACTTGCTTTCAAACTGGATACAGTTATCAAAACCTGTTTGGAATGTTTGAGATCGTGTATCATACCTAAACCCCTTTGTTCCCTCCAACCTAACAAGGATCTTCCTTTTTCAACCACATACACCTTGCTTATAGCCCTTCTATCAAGATACACCAATTCAGTAAAAAAAAAAAACATACTCCTCAGGCTTGACGTTTGTGATGGATCACTTCACCGATTCTACTGTCTCCCATGTTTTCTTGTCAATTAATGTAAAAGGAGCACATAAGTCTGCCCATATTAATATCTCTTTCATTTTAATGGTAATAGTACACTTAGGAGGGACATGTTTGTAACTCATTTTTGTCACCATCTAGCACTATCACCTAAACACTGTTGTCATCATTACTATCCATGTCATCGGGCACAAAGGTATCTTGTTCTCCACATTCACTG
This sequence comes from Lissotriton vulgaris, assembly GCF_964263255.1. Classification (NCBI taxonomy): domain Eukaryota; kingdom Metazoa; phylum Chordata; class Amphibia; order Caudata; family Salamandridae; genus Lissotriton; species Lissotriton vulgaris. The sequence continues at coordinate 1,463,961,202 of NC_141685.1, read as the reverse complement.
AAATTCTGAACCTAGAAGTTGGGGCTTGTTTGCATGCCCTGGAAAAATTACCTACTTTCTTGGTTTTGAAACACTGCAGGATAATTGCTAAATTGTGCTGGATGCCTTGTGCTTCTACACCTGAAACACTAGTTGCCGCAAGGTAAACCGGAGGCTAAAAGAAAAGGTGTGCCAATCACTGTGTTGCTTGATAGGCTGTGTACTACAACTGTAGTAGAGTAGCTTGCATGCATCAACAGATTTCCCAAAGCCACACTTAGAATACAGTGGCTTAAATGCTTCACATTGTTGCAGGGATTCTGCACATACACAGAACTATGCACAGGAAGCCAGGACCTCAGTGTGTAGTGGTGTACCAGAAAAAACACCTTGTGCCCAAAACCCCAATCCGACTTGCTATAGTGTCTCATTCATTCTCTATACTACAGCGAAGCTACCAATGATTATACATCCTTGAACACGCCACTCTGTCCCTCAGGAATCGCGGAAAGAAGAACACTCCTTAGTTCAAACACTCATACTTGTCCACACCGTGAGTAAACAGAGACACAATATAGATGAAAATGTTTATTTTAACTAAAGTGCTTTATAATGCAGTACCCAAGCCAATATTAGCAGCAAAATGCATAAGAACAATATAATCAGCATGGTTACAATTTCCTAAAGCACAAAAGGGGAAATCATATTTTAATGCCAGTGGAAACAGGACTGCAGTGCCTCACCACCCTCCCCGTGCTATCAGCTAGTTTATTATAAGTATAGAAGATCTCTAGGCTTTGTCAGGGTGGCCCCATACCTCCAAGTTTAGATGCAAGGAATTACATCTCAGGACAAACACAGCTCTTCATTCCAAGTGCCTTTTCATGCATGCAATGCCATATTAAATGCACTCGACTTTCAGTAGTGCAGCTGTGTTCGATGTTGTGTCTATGGACGTGTGACTGACCAAAGTGAATCAACAGTATACTTTTTTTTATGATCTTGAACATGCTGGGCAGACAAGGAGCACAGTGTACAGTTAATGTGTGAAAATCAGACAGATCTCATGCAAGAATGAGCCAGCAGCCTATCCACGAGAATAAAGCCATGTAGTAACGCGTGCAAAAGCGGCAAGATACTAACTAATGCTAACTTAACAATGTATGCAGTTAATTTCATGACCTCACTACACCCTCCCCTGGTCAGTCCATTAGACAGAGGTTTATGAAGAATACAGAGTTTAAGAAGTCTGATCCATAAGTTGGAGCATTGATTTTTAAGTGATTTGAGAATCCGGGAAAGAAAATTGATTTGAAATTCAGCACAACAATTCTGGGAAAGAATGGAAAGAAATATATTTTGTCTTTCAACAAGGTTGACGTATACAAAAATGCCAACAAAAGAGGAAAGAGAGTAAAAAAAATAAATCCTTCAGATAGTCAGTGCCAGCCAGGTTAATCCATCAAAGTGTATGAGCAGTAAGTTGCAACAGCCTCCAAAAGGAAGTCATTGTTATCGTCAGAAAAAAGAGATGTTATCCATTCAAGCAAACTGAAAGAACAAACATGTTCCTCAATAAGATGTGCCTCCAGCACCATCAAAGGATAACTTGTGTGATACTTGATGTAACTTCGTTATAGGAAACCTGTGCTGCTGCACAGATATCGCATTGTGCCAAAACTCCTAGCGCAGCCACGCAGGCCATAATTCCAACACCAGAACACTCTTGTTCATGGGACACTAAGAGACTCATCAGCAGATCAAAATCCGGTGCAGGAGGCACCGTATTGGAGAGGCAAAGGAGAGGCAAAGGTCCAATGCCCATTCAAATGAACATTCTAGCAGGTGAAGACAGGTTGCATGCATGTGTAGTATGCAAAACGAAAGGACAATCCGTAAGCCACGCTGAGTGTGGCCAGGGACAGAGTACCATAGCATTCAAGCATACCGCTACGAAGCATCTGCAGCCAGTCTGGCTGTGTAGAGCCACAGGAAAAGCAGCCATTGTGCAGCAGGCAAATCAACTGCAGTACTCCAGCAGCTAAGGCAAGTAATAGCGGCAACCCACCGAAGATGCTGGAAAAAATAGAATGAATAAATGCAGGTATCACACCAAAAATAGTTTAGAAAGAAGACACAAGGCCAGTGCCCACAACTTTAAAAAATCGGCCAGGCCTGTAGTATGAGAGGCATTGAAAATGGTATGAATTAAAGCAAAAAAATGCAGGGGGAGGTCAGTGTTAAGAAGGGCTTGCACCTCTGATTAGGTATTGGCTACATGGACGAATGTTTCCCTTGCAGATGTGAGGGAAACTTCTTTTTTGGGATAACAATGCTCTAATTCTGTTTAACTTATCGAAGTCTGCCTTCAAGGTCAGAATGGAAGGCCAGAACGAGTTATCAAGTCTCCCGTGTGGGTGTGGAAACAGTACATTTTTAAGGCAAACCACACATTGTGAGACTGTCACAACGTAGGGGATGCCGGCAAGCATACCGCAGTAGTCTTCACTATTCAAAAGCAGAAAACTACGGTTTGCAGGCAGAGTGAAAGTTGGTGTAATACTTGGCTTTGGAATACCTTTCTGAACGCATGCGAGATTCGGGGCCTTTAGGTTACAGCAGAGTTATTCAAACTGTGGGGCACGCCCCCCTGGGGGGTGAGATACCATCTCAGGGGGGGCACGCACTCCACCATAAAATTTCACCTTTCATTGTTTCCCACTGGCTTATGTTGCAAGTACGTTTGTTTCCTGTATGGCTTCACCCATTTAAAATGTGGCTTTTGGAATGGAGAACAGCAGCCCATCAGCACATAGGAACAACATCACTGACGTTCCACCAATGAAGTGGACAGCACCAGAGATGGCATGAAGAGCCGCAAAATTTGCGTGCACAAAGCTCCTGCATACTACTACCTTTTGGTAGTCTGGCACTTCTACACTCCTGCTGTTTGCCCTGTGTGCTGCCTCGCTGTGAAGGATTATGCCTCGGAGCATTTTAAAATCACCAGCAGATAAGTCAGATCTGAAGTGAAAGTGAACAGACAGTTCTTCTTCCCAGGGCATCTGCTTGCCTGAAAGAAGTATGTTCACTTAAAGTTTCACAGCATTGTGAACTTCGCATACTCCATGTATCCTGTTTTTGACTGTCTCACCTAATGTCTGTCCCTTTCTTTAGTTCTATTGTTTATTTATTTATTGTTTGGGAGTTTTATAACCCCCTGCCAGTAAATGTGTGGTTACTTCACTGGGCAGTTTTGATTTAAGCCTGGCACCCTCAAGCATTAAACACCCTAATTAAAGCCCCCTACAGCATCCATTGCACGATAGGCACAGGCTCTGCATCTTCAGGTTTAGCATCTTACTCTAACCTCAGCATTCCAGTCCCTCACCTAGATATGGTGCAGGGTTGTCCTTTTCAGAAAGGCACCTCCAAATACAGCCCCATTCTCCAATCTTCACACTCCTGGGAGCTCCTATAGACTTGGGACAGGCTTGGCATCTTGCTCCAGAGGACTCTACCAAGAATACACCTGCCTCACTCCCAGGTCCAGAGAACAGGGAACAGGGACAGGTAACAGGGCCCTGGGCCAAATGTATTTGGGGGTAGGGGGCATATTCAGAACAGCTTTGAATTTATGATCCAGTTTCAGCTCTTTCATGTCTTCTTTGGCCTGGTCACTGACCGTGCACTGGCACACTGGTCCAAATTGTAAATGTGTTGACAGTTTATATTCAGGGATAGTGACGTGTGTATTCAATATTGTAACATAACGGTAGCTCACTAATCTTACTGCAAATAATCTCTGTGACACCCTCCCATTTCTTGTGTGTGCAGTGCTGTTTTGTTCGAAAAGAATCTTTTTATGGGTGTTGCATGAAACGTAAACACATTTGTCTGCAAAATGTCTTTAGTAGACTCTCACACATCACCACAGTAAAAATAAATTAAAGGAAAATGCTATTTAAAACAAACTGTGTAAGAATGATTCAAGATAGTCAGGGTAAGACTCTCTCCAAAACAGAGCTGGCTCTTTCAGGGGTCCCTCTTAAAGGCTGGGGCCCTGGGCCAGAGCTAACGTTGCCTATGTCTTAAAACGTCACTGCCAGACACCTACTACAACCTGTGTATCAAATAAACTGCTTATCTCAATGCCTGGCAGAGGGAGTCAACCGCTTTTTTTTCACGTAGAGAGAAGCTGTGATAGAATGGGTAGTGCAGGAATGGGGATTTTTTTTCTGGGAGGTGAAAATGGAGCAGTGCTGCTTAGGATGGCCAGAGTTGAAATTGTTTTTTTTAATGTAATTGAACACTGCTTCTCAGTGGAGAGCATGGTCTTTAAATGGTACTCATTTTATTGACCACAGAAGTTTCTTTTAGGAGGCTTTGCAAGAATTAGGTGGAGAGCCAGTAATAATTTGCACACATTTTATCTTGAAAAATATAGCTTTGGACTGTGTAGTAAGCCTCTGTCATTTAACCGCACCAACCCGCAATCCTGTAGTTTTCTAAACAATCTTACTGTATTTAACATTATTAGCCGTATATGGGCTGGGAAATGCGGATGACGGTTGATTATGTAAAATACCAGGTTCCAGAAATTTTTGTCAGGTGGTGGGGGGCCTGACATCTAAATAAATTCAGCTGAGGGGGGCACAACCTAATTTTTTTGGAAGAACTCTGGGTTACAGGCTCCGTGCAACTCTATATTTTTGCAAACCTGCGAATAACCTATGGTTGAATGGCATGATTCCACAGTTAGGTAAACTTCGAGTCTATCCTGTTCATGGTCTTGGTAAACTTCTTTATCATCCCACAAGCATCTGTAAGTGAATGGTAATGACCACACCTTATGAAGGAAAGCACTGCCTAAGGAAATGGTAAGGTTATTACACATGGATGAGCCAGACAGCAGCTTTAGTTTCGGCCACAGAAAAAGGCAAAGGTTCTAATTTTTCAATATGTAAAATAGTGTATGTATCATCTTTCATGGACATAAACCGCTGTTTGTCTGTTAAGTTAAAAGGCAAAAATAAAGATGTCACGTTCAAATAATCCCAAGGGACTTTCCCCATCTTAAGAGTTTGTAACGACCATGCAAACTGTATTACTGAACGCAATTGATTCTGACCATGATACAAAACAGACACATCATCTCTCATAATATCAACAAGAGATGAAACAATACTATCCAATGTGTAAATGTGGGAAGAGAGTGTGTTAATACTATTGTCCATGACAGCAAGGACTTTTTCTAAATTAGCCTGATCTATCGCCCTTAAACGGGAAGCAGCCTCAATCTGAGACAGCGTCCATATTTCATTATAGGATGTGTAAATAAATCATTTTGATCTAGCACCAGCAAGGCCCTTTATAAAATCTGTCAAGTCAATGTCACCCGATAATAACAACAAATGTTGTTTTACTGACAACAATGTTGAGTGTTTTAACCACAACGTAAGACACGACCACGGAAGTCCTTTGAACATGAATAGATTTGTATCTGTAGAACAGAGCTGAGGCTATTCAGGGAATCTGAGTGCTTTCATAATTTTTTGGATGCACACAGTATATAAATTAAAGTTATATGCCCTGAATGCTGATTTTTGACTAGCCTGGTCCGGATCTTAGGCACACAGAATTGTTTCCTACAAGTCGTTTCCCTCACCCTTGTCCTGAGGAGGCCAAGATGTTTTCGAAGGCCGAAATGCTTCCGCGTCGACAGATTAACATAAGCGGAGCCTGATGACATTTTTTGATTAAGTTTCGAAAGATTGCTAAATTGTTAAATTAAGGTTCTGGATAAATTAAAAACGATTGTGTAGATAAGACTACCTCTAAGGGGCCGATTCCGATCTCGGTCGGAAGGGCACCGAATCGGGTACGGCATCAGCGGACCCGATTCGGAGGCTGGATTTCCGTCCGAGTCATACACGGATCCGAACATCAAAGTACGATGCGAACATCACTTTCTTTTATTGGTCCGGTGATGACCGCCCTCAGTGGGCGTGGCTTATGATGATGTCTGTTGCATTCGGGGAAATGCAGTCCATTGCTGGCGATCATCACCGGACCAATAAAAGAAAGTGATGAACTGGTGAGAGAGTCCTTGCCTTTGTGTATTCCCATGATTAAGAGGCGTTTGCTGCCTCGAAACGCGTCGAGAGGGGAGTATACCAGTGAAAGAACATGGGCGGGATCCCGGAGGCAAAACAAACCGGAAGGTTTAGTTCAGCGAGTGTGCCATCTCAAGCGCAGTGGCGATTGGTGGACAAGATGATGCACGGCGGCCAGGGCCGTGTGAGATGAGCACCATTCTCGACCCTCATGAGAATGCCGTGGAGAGGGACCACGGATCTCCGGACGGCGCGCTGAGCTAAGCGAGAGAAAAACCTGCCCCTGGACTTTCCATCCTACTAAAGGAATTTTAAACCCCATGATATTGCACACGAAGGCACGGAGCCTACTGAAGGCAAATGTACATCGCCAGCAATGGACTGCATTTCCCCGAATGCAACAGACATCATCATAAGCCACGCCCACTGAGGGTGGTCATCACCGGACCAATAAAAGAAAGTGATGAACTGGTGAGAGAGTCCTTGCCTTTGTGAATTCCCATGATTAAGAGGCGTTTGCTGCCTCGAAACGCGTCGGGAGGGAGGGGAGTATACCAGTGAAAGAACACGGGCGGGATCCCGGAGGCAAAACAAACCGGAAGGTTTAGTTCAGCGAGTGTGCCATCTCAAGCGCAGTGGCGATTGGTGGACAAGATGATGCACGGCGGCCAGGGCCGTGTGAGATGAGCACCATTCTCGACCCTCATGAGAAGGCCGTGGAGAGGGACCACCGATCTCCGGACGGCGCGCTGAGCTAAGCGAGAGAAAAACCTGCCCCTGGACTTTCCATCCTACTAAAGGAATTTTAAACCCCATGATATTGCACACGAAGGCACGGGGCCTACTGAAGGCAAATGTACATCGCCAGCAATGGACTGCATTTCCCCGAATGCAACAGACATCATCATAAGCCACGCCCACTGAGGGCGGTCATCACCGGGCCAATAAAAGAAAGTGATGAACTGGTGAGAGAGTCCTTGCCTTTGTGAATTCCCATGATTAAGAGGCGTTTGCTGCCTCGAAACGCGTCGGGAGGGAGGGGAGTATACCAGTGAAAGAACACGGGCGGGATCCCGGAGGCAAAACAAACCGGAAGGTTTAGTTCAGCGAGTGTGCCATCTCAAGCGCAGTGGCGATTGGTGGACAAAAAAAAAATATATATATATATATATATATATATATATTCACTGAAAAAACCATAGGTTATAGACCATATATAGTTAGGAATTAGCATTTACAAAACCTTATTTTACTCACACAAAACTATTGAAATTCCATATATAGTTAGTTGCACTAACTATATATCGCGCACCCGCAATCCACTGCTGATGATGTCACATATTACATCATTCATGACATGGTCAGTGACATCACTGATGACATCACTGATGACATCTCAAATGACATCACTGATGACATCACTGATGACAACACCCAGTGACTGTATGTTTTTGTAAAGTTAAAATATGTCTTACATATCGAAGAATGAGTGGATGTATAAGTGTCTGGATGAAGGATTTAGTAGGTGCATGACTGACTGTATGAGAGAATGATTAAATGTGTCTCACTGAGTGCATGGGTTAGTGACTAAACTGTCTTAATTTGTGCATCATTATGTCTGTTGTTCTGTAAACTGCTGCATGTGTTGATCAGTAGCTAGATGATTAACTATATGGGTTATTGATTGGTTGCCCAAGTATTTGTATGGGAGACTGAGTGTGTGTGTGGGTGGCTGGGAGGTGTATGACTCTGTGCATAGATGTGTGAGCAGTTGATTCACTAGATGTATGGTTTCAAAAGTGCATGTGGAAACAGCTCTATGGGAGGTTAACTGTGTGCATGAGTGTATTGGTGAGTGAATGGATATCTCAGTGCTACATGTCAAAGTAAGTACATATGTAAAACACAGTACATGTGAGAATTGACATATATAAATAACTGTGCATAAGAGCCAGTGAATGTGTGAGTGGCTGTATGGATCATTGTGAACTTGTATCAGGGATTGTATAAGAGAGAAAATATGTGTTAGTATATGTTTGAATAAGTAAAGTTTGTATAACTGTATAGTTGAGGAAATGGAGGTGTGATTGATTGTTTGCATGACTGACTAGTTGTGTGAGTAACTCCATGGATGAGTGACAGTCTATGAGTGTCTGTTTACACTGATTGTATCTAAGGTTATATTAGAGTCTGAAGAGGTTCATTGTATTATCACATGAATGATATCATGAGTGATGTCATCAGTGATGTCATTTGAGATGTCATCAGTGATGTCATTTGAGATGTCATCAGTGATGTCATCAGTGATGTCACTGACCATGTCATGAATGATGTAATATGTGACATCATCAGCAGTGGATTGCGGGTGCACGATATATAGTTAGTGCAACTAACTATATATGGAATTTCAATGGTTTTGTGTGAGTAAAATAAGGTTTTGTAAATGCTAATTCCTAACTATATATGGTCTATAACCTATGGTTTTTTCAGTGAATTTTCAAGGTTTTGTAAATGCTAATTCCTAACTATATATGGTCTATAACCTATGTTTTTTTCAGTGAATTTCAATGGTTTTTTAATAGCAAATATCTGTAGCTGTAAAATGTATTCTTCTTTAAATCTTAAAATATATTTTACATGTTTTTTATACATTTTTTTTTTTTTTTTAATTTTTGTTTCGCTCCCAGTCCGCGAACCGGTCAGCTTCCCGTCAGCTCAATTGAAAGCCGCGACTCGGGCCGCGAACCGGTAAACGTTCCTTTAGCGTAACTGTTACGTTAGAATGACGTTTTGCGTTGTCGCGTAATACGTCATTTGACGCGCCAAGTTAGGGGACCCGAAAGCGGACCGGAAAGCGGAGAAAAGCGCGAAACGTAAACACAGCAGGTCATGTGACTCGGTAATAACACTTTTCATTGGTTCATTTCACTTTTGGTTTCCTAATGATGTAATACTAGGTCATGTGATCTAAAATTAACACTTTTCATTGGTTTAGAACTTATACTTTTCCCAAATGATGAAAACCCTTCCTTCTTTCCTCACTCTGACTTTCATCTTGGTGAGAGAAAGACCCTTTTTCATAGTTGAGCAATGGCTTCAGTAGTTGCTTCAGCTAGTGCACCCCCACCACCACCTTCACCTCCTCATGGGAAGAGAGGACCACCTGCTAAAGTAATCATACAAGAAGAAGAGGAAGATCAGGAAGAGGAGGAAGAGCAGGAAGAGCCAGAGTTTTTGCCAGAGGAGCCCAGGAGATATAATCGAAAAGAGAACTACATTTGGCAATTTTTTAAATTTCCTGAGGGGCAAAAAAAAGTTAATGCACGCTATGTGTTTTGCCGTATATGCGATGATAGACTGTCAAGGGGGACTGATAAAAAATACAGCTACGGCAATTACACTATGCATAGGCATATGAGTAGGTGGCACCCAAACAACTATAGTGCTGCCCAGCTACGTGATGAGCAACAAAATCCCCCTGCGATGGCAAGAAGATCTGTTGTTCAAGAAGTGTCGGGACCAGAGGCGAGGGAGATGGTCCCAAACATTCAAATGAACTTTGGGGAAGTGAAGCAAGTGTGCATGCGCTGTAACCAAATAATTTGCTATAGAGAAAGTAGCATTACTCTAATTATGAAAGCTATTAACAATCATGTTTGCCCGAAACGCCCCAAACAATAAATTCTTCTTTTTTCCGTTGCTCCTGTTGAGCCCTTTTCAATGAATCGTTTTTGTTTCCCCCCTCCCCCCAAAAAAACAAAAAAATATCAAAATGTTCAGAAAATACAAAAAAAATAAAAAAAATGTTCAGAAAAATAATTAAAAAAATTTAAAACAACAAAAACAAAAAAAAAGTTCTTTTCAGAACTACCTCCCCATTCTAAAAAAAATTGGTAGAATTTTTGAAACTCTGCCAACCTCTATTTCTTTTAGTTCGCTTCCCGGGTCGCACTCTGGTACGCGAACCGGGAGCGAACTAAAAAATTTTTTTTTAAAAAAGAACAGTAAGTATAAGTGAAGGAAACAGACAGTTATGTTAAAAGAAAGACAGCTATAGGAAGTAAACAAAAGATACTGTTACCCGCAATCCACTGCTGATCATGTCACATATTACATCATTCTTGACATGGTCAGTGACATCATCAGCAGTGGATTGCGAGTAACAGTATCTTTTGTTTACTTCCTATAGCTGTCTTTCTTAAAACATAACTGTATGTTTCCTTCCCTTATACTTACTGTTCTTGTTTTAAAAAATTTTTTGAGATCATTCAGAAACAGTAACATTAATAGAGACATAGCAAATCTTTTGCACCGCCACTGCGTCACAAAACTGACGCACAGTGGCGCAAAAGAGGCATACACATATCATAAATCTGTCCCTAACATTTTAAATAATTAATTCAGGATGACGATAAGGTGTGGTCTCTTCAGAGGTTTGTTTAAGTGAGGCCTACTCAGGGTTGCAGATCAATTTTACGCTTGTTGAAGAATACAGAGGAGATAATACATGTGAAGGCCTACCAATGAAGTAAGTCATGTCCAATTATTACATCATTCATGACATGGTCAGTGACATCATCAGCAGTGGATTGCGGGTAGAAAGAGTAGAAAACATTTACCTTATAATTCTTGTTAACTTTTTCAATTCTTTTTTCATACTTTCAATCTGTAAAAGAGAGAACAAACATTTCAAAAATATTAAAACATGTATTTAAAAATTAGAAAAGACAAGGGAAAAGGTTCAAGAACAAACAGTTTTTCAACAACTTTGACATTTACAGAAGCCTCTGCTTCTCTACGTCCCCTACACAATCCTAAATATATATTTTTTAAACAAACAGTATCTTGATGCTGAAAAAGTGAGGCCTATTTTGGAACATGGTGCATCTTTTGCACTGCTGATGTCTCACAATAGTGATGCAATAGCAGCGCAAAAGAGATATAAAGCCATCATAAAATTGTGTCTAACATTTTAAATGATTGTTTCAGGATGCAAATAAGATGTGTCCTTTCAAGAGGTTTCTTTGAGGTGAGGCCTATTCAGTTTTAAAAAAAAACAGTACCCAGAAGTGCAGCACTGTAAGCATTAACTTTGACACTTACAGAAACCTCAGTTTCTCCATATCTACCTCACATTTCTAAATGTATATAATAAGTACAAAAAGTAGAACATTAATTATACATGTTAAATGGTTTATTTTTGCTGTTCTCAGAATGTATCAAATTTCACTTAAATCAGTGACTTGAAGGTATTCATCATGTAACAGCGGGGGAAAAAAACACAATCAAAATGATTGTGTTTAAAAAGCCCATACAACCTAAGAATTCTGAATTCAAAACTCCTTAAAATTAACTTACTTTCCATAACGTCGAAGGATGTCCTATGAACAGCGTACACTCTGTTGTGCTATAGATATTTTCAGCCCGTCACTTTCTGAAAGAAAACCTCCATCGTTTTGAAAAATATGTTACATACAATAAAAGACTTCTCACATTCTACCACATGTTTCCACTTGGCCAAATCATGTTGCAGCGATTCACAACTCTTGTAATTCTTCTAATGAAATCCCGTCATTTTCTATTTTCGCAACTTTCAAAAAGAAGACATTTAAGATTACTTTCACAATCCTGGACTACTAATATCTTACCCTTCTTGCTCACTCAAGTTCTACTTTTCCTATGACATTGATACTGCTTACTATGAAGCAGACTTACTTGCATCAGGTTTATATAGTTGGATTTTTAAAATGACATTATAATTAAAAGTTTTGGACCAATAATCTAGACAGCATTGCAGACTTACATTCCCTCTACTTCATGAACCTTTTGCAATTCCTCAGAGGAAATCCCGAGATTCTTTCCTTAAAATTTTGGTTTTAAAAACACCAGGTAAGAATTTTTAAGGTCAAACGGCAATTTTTTTTTGAAAGTTACAACAGAATCGTTGCAGAATGACCAGCCGTTTCTAGACTTTAAATAAGCTGTGTAATGTCCTGATGTTGTTGAAGGACCATCGTGATAGATAATTGCTACAGTTACAAAAGTCCTTCCTGATATTGACAGCTGAGAAGCAACAACATTTTTTATTAAAGTTGTCAATTTTGATCCATCAGGCCTACATCGTTGGATCATTAAAATGACATACTGGCCATATCTTCGTATAAATAATGTTGACATCATTTCAGATTTACATTGGCTACACTCCATGTTGTGATCAGCTGCATTTACTAGCTTATTAAAGGAGACTGATTTACTGTCTGGCAAAGTTAAATATATAAATCTTTCTGAGTCTACACTAGTAGTACTTGATACCCTACAGTTCTCGCAGTCATGCTGCCATTGATAAGAAAGCCCAAACAGGTGATCTACATCTACACCCTCATCTTGCAATACATCAAGCATATACATTAAAAACTCCTGACAATCCTGCTGATTATTTTCAGAGAAGTCTGTTTGACCTGAACATTCATCTAACAGATAACGAACTTCAGACACACTTTCTACTTTTGTTCGATCAGTGCTACATTTCTCTAACACAGAATTCAACAAACAGCATAAACTTTGTTCCGAATTGAACACAATCTGTTCTTTTAAAGTCTCTAGTGAAAAGAGAACATTAACCACTACATTTGCATAGCAGTTGACACCAGAACTGTTTTCAAATTGAAAACCGACAACATCTTCAACAGAATCCGTTTTCTTTCTGCTTACAATTTTCGGTTCATCGACTTTTCGGCTTTTTGCTACAACCTCCCTACTATTGGTGATATTTCTTCGTTTACGGCCTACCACACGTTTCTCAAACAAAGGATATTGAGGCAAATGTGGCGCATACTCTCTTCTTAACCTATTGTATTCCTTAACACAATCTAGATCCGCACAAATGTTTGTGACATCACAATCAATCAAATACAATCCCGATAAAGTTCTAACTCGTGACAATGCCACATATGCCATACCCTCTTTGAACACAGAACTGCCAATATTCACCAATGCACTATCTACACTTAAACCTTGCGATTTATGGATTGTCACCGCATATGCCAGCAAACAGGAAACTGTTTACGGCGAACATATAAGTCTTTAACAAGCAAAAACCTAGCAGAACAACGACCAATTAGCTGTACTTCCTCAATGCCATCAAATTTAATTTTTAAAAATTCAATACCATCTCTACTTCTGTATTTCTCAAAATCAACAACATTACCCATTGATCCATTTACCAGACCTCTTTCAACATGTAAATTCCTTCTCAAAATGATTCGGCAATTTAAACACACATTCAAAGTCTTTTCAAAACCCGCTGTTTTAGATATAGTCTTCTCTAATGAATCCAATTTTGATTTCAAATTCTCAGACAAAATAATTGTGGATCCCATATGCTCTATTCTGTCAATAGCTTCAAGTTTCACAATCTCTTGCCTTTCTAAATTCAACATTTTGTTGTTGAAGATGGCACATTCTGCAAGAGTTGGCATCAAACATATTCCGGATTTCTTCTCAGTAATTTTCTGAAAAATATTCTCAGGCACAACGTCTTGTTCTGGATATAAATTTGACAGTAATCGTGCATTTAAAGCTTCTTTCCCATGCTCGGTCACTTTTCCAATTCTAATATCTTGTAGAATATTCTTGTAATCTTCATCCTTTGCCTGACGCATATTTTCATGCAGTTCAGCATAATTGAAGTTTAACCATATATTGACGTTGCCAATGCTCCCTAGGCACTTCCTGGTATCTTCATGCGTGAGTATTTTGAATACAGGTTGTCCTTTTACTGGTGTGAGCTGCAGAAGATCTCCGAAAACAATGATGTGTTTGCCACCAAATAACACATCATACTCAGTTTTAAGAACTTCTTGCATTCTCAAATGCACAAAGGCAAGCATGCCTAAGATAACTTGTGGTATTGTAATTTGTTGTCATGCTCCACTGGCAGCATCAGTAGACGATGCAAAGTAATACCTTTAATGTTATGTGCTGCCAGTCCAGTAGGAGCGGTAACAACACAAGACAGCGATGACTCTGTCCTTTCCTGCAAATAACAAGAAATTGCTTTAATAAGGAAACTTTTTCCAGTTCCCGCTTCTCCACTCACGTACAGTCGGACAGGCTTCAACGACGTACATGAGCACTCTTTCTTCTCATGACTTAATCCATGATCAATTTGCTTGGTAACTTCGTCATATATTTTCCTCTGCTCAACGTTGAGTTGTTTTTCCAAGTCTTCTAAGTTAACCGCATCCTCCTGAGCATGTGCCATGGCTCTTTCCACTTCATTCATAGCAGTGGCAGCTTCATTTTCGATAATAGGTCCTCCTAGTGGATCCTGACTCAATGAAACAGAACTCTGACTGTCCTGAGAACTGTCTCTGGCAATCTCGGCTGCAATCGTTGCTTCCTGCTCAATTTCCAAAGTCAACATTTCTTGATATTTGGGAAAAGCAGGACATTCTATGGTCTCCTTTGCGGCAGTGAAAGAGTCTTCGTAACAGAGGAAATCTCCAAGCAGTTCCTCTTCTGCACACCAAGGCTTGAAAAGTTGCAAAAGTGCTAAATAGAAAAACTCCTTTTTTTCTGGAGATTCGCCACTCAATTTTCGATGGTTTACTAATTGGCATTTTCTTTGCTTGACCAGACATCCCTCACTTCCAATTACAGCATACACTCCTTTCTCAATATCTTCTTTAATGTTCCTCTTGAATATATAATTTTGTAGAACCTCATATAGACAAACATTCTCAAGGTGACTGCTTCGATTTGGATAATATGTATCCAACATGTTGGTCTTCAAAATGTCGGTACTGTTTGGTTCCTTTTCCGCCAAATACTCAATTTCCCGGACAGGTTTTAGAACTCGATTTCGCGTTGCAGCAAGACCAAGACTCGCCCAAACGATACTCCTGGATTTGGCATAGAGACTTGCTGAAGACAACCGGTCAGAACATTCGTAAGCTCCGA
Source organism: Lissotriton vulgaris (assembly GCF_964263255.1). NCBI lineage: Eukaryota > Metazoa > Chordata > Amphibia > Caudata > Salamandridae > Lissotriton > Lissotriton vulgaris. The sequence goes on along the minus strand of NC_141685.1, from coordinate 1,463,946,146 downwards.
TTTCTCGAAGCGACAACATCTTCAGACTGAAACTGTACAACTTCTTGCTGAGGCTCTTTTCATGGGAAATGTCCTCCCACATATCCTTCAATTCTGTCTTTTCTTTTTTGGTGATGTAAGATGTCACATACCGAGCCACAGCCATACAGTTGTCAGCCACAAACTGTATATCCATGTTAGCATTCCACATGGACAAAATCACTGGGTTGTAGTCGTTGATGTACTTGGACTCTTCGTTCCTTTTCAAATTGTATGTATTTTTGGGTGATTTCCTCGTCACATTATGTCGCAGCGAAGACATCAAACTGTTCACTCTTCCTTTAGAAATCACCGGTCGTGGAAAGTTGAAACGACATTTGGTGTAGAACTTGTCCTTGTTTCTGAATTTATGACGACAGTACTTTCCACAACAATGGCTTTGGAAACGTAGAACTTGTTCTCTTAGGCTTTTCTTCTCCGTTGCGTTTGGAACAGCACACGTAGAATACTGTTCTATGAAATTCATCACTAAGTCATCCGGATCTGTTCCAAATTTAGGTGCATCCTTGATCCACAGCAACATATGTATATGAGGAGCACCTCTTGCTTGGTACTCCTTTCTCCAGAAGAAATCCAACACCTCTCCAAGAGGTGGATTCTTCTTATTTGTGATGAAAGACATCATAGCTTCAAATCTATGATTGAAGTACCTGCATACATTCACTGGATCCAAAGAACACAGTTCTCCAGGTGTCTTGAATTCAATGTTTTCAATATTTCCATTTGCCTCTCGTAGAAATTCAAGTAAGTCTTCCCAGCCATACTCGGCACAGCTCAGAGTGAGGAACCATGTTGGAGTTCCTAAGTTCCTTAGCATACATTTTAAATCACCATGACGACGGTACCAGTACTCATTAGTACCACGCTGACACGCCATGAGATTAATTAGGTGAGAATCCAAAATACTGTCTTGGACATTGACTTTATGCATAAAGTCACTTGCCGAGATGTTTCGCATCTGTATACCACTTTTTAAGATGTGGTTCACTGCATATGACAGTCCAGACAGATCGCTTTCAAACAGGAGATGAAACAAATAGGGAATGCATTGACGAAACTAGGATCTTCTGCATACAATCGTAAAGTCCGGTATTCAGATGCAGGAATTTGATGAGGTCGCTCATCATATCTTCCTCCTTGGCCTGTTGGAAATAGCTGTGGGAAACACCGAGCTTCCAAACTTTCCTCCCAAACACTAATGGGACTCCCTTTGGCTTGTTTCATTTGAAACAACTCAATTGCATTCCCCATGACTTCCTTGGAATGCAAAGGATGAACACTATAATGTTCATATATTTCTTCACTTTTAAAGGCCTCTACTTTCTCAATTTGGCCAGCACACAAATCGCTATCCTCTTCATCACTTACTTCCTCTTCTGCAACATATACATTCTTATAGTACTTATTATTTTTCTTCAAATACAATGTTGCCTTTTTGACTTTCCTAACATCCACTAAATCTTGCCATATTTTCTTATTCTTTGTCGGAACCCCATTAACCAAGATAACCAGAGGTTCCTCTTCCACTTTTTCTACTCCAATTGTGTTAATGTTTTTGTTCAAATCTAGAGGCAAATAAACAACTCTTCCCTTTAATCCTCTCTGTAAATCTGATGGAGGCAACTTCCCTGTCTTTGGCTCCATTCTTACAATAGCCTGAAAGGGATGGATACTTTGAATCAAAATAGATTCATAAGTATTTAAATCCTTCAATTCAGAAGGAATCTCAACCAATTCCAGATTATTATGAACCGCCCTAGCAGGCATCTGGTTTTGGTTTAATTTGTTACAACAATAAGTACACACACGTTGATCCGATCCCAAATCAAAACAATTTTCTACCATCAAGTATATGGCAAAATCCTTCCATTCACTATTATTTTCCCTTTCACTTTTTGCATATAAATCCACTAACTTAATCTGATTCTTGTAATAAGTGCGTCGACAACACACACAAGTGAAATTAGGCCTCTCACTTGATTTCATCTGAAACGTGGGAATTTCCTTCTGAAATTTATCTGTACTGGAAACCTGTACATTATCTTCAACATTATCCTCTACTTCTGGGTCAATTTGAACATTCTCATCTTTACTTCCAAAGTAACAAAACTCAATTTCTTCACAAATATTCTTGACATCTATTTCAGAACCATGCAAAAGAGCAGCACATAATTGTTTAAGCATAATTGCTGGACTCTTAGCATGATACAACATTCTCACTATTTTCCTAACTTTATTATGATGCACTGCTAGAATCCTGAAATGATGAAAAACACTCTGGCATACTCTCCTGGAAATACAAGCCAGTGAATGACCACGCAAACCTGTCATTTGTCTCACTCTGCAAGGATCTAATTCTTGCAACAACTTCATTTTCTGCTTCAAACTTTTCTTATTAAATGTCCGTACAAAATCACAAAGCAAATTGATGGAATCCTGTCGCACACTGCAAATAGAACTACACTGCCAAATGTACACAGGACCCTTAGGACGTCTTCCTAAAACCTCATTACCTAACACCTTGTCTGTCTCTGTTGTCACAAGTTTTTCTTTTTCAACTGGACAACCATCCTTCACTTCAGAAACTCGACCACTGGTGTCAACTGCAAACACCAAATCATTATCCTGAAAATAACTCTCCTCATTAAAAAATGCCTCACAACTTGAACTATGCATCCATTCTCCGGAAAAAACTTCACAAAAGTTACTACGATTTACTACTCTCTTCCATCTACTATTTGATTTGAAATCAGAAATTACCTTGTTTAGTTTCCTAATTCTATTGATTACCAAAATAAATAACTTTCGCTTAATTTCGAAAGCATGATCAATAATTTTCTCTACATTTTTCTTCTTCTTATAAAATGCCACTTTCTGTTGGCCTTTCTTAATATTTTTTAATAAATTAACTATTATCCTGTTGCGGAACATTCGTTTTCGAATGTCCCTAAACTGTTGTTTCCTTCTACTATCATGCACAGAGTTATCTCTTGCTCTAGCAGTAACATTTTTGATTGGTCTTTCCTTTCCATTTAAATTGCTTTTCTTTTTCTGGACTGAAACATTTTTTGGAGAAATACTTTTTTTACTACAAATATTTCTTATGAATGATTTCGTGCTCTTACCCGGAGCTTTCTTGGTGATTTCACAAGTTTTTTGGGGAGAGGACTGCTGCAATAATAGATGATCCTGCTGTCTTTGACGTTTTCTAGCCTTTCTAATTCGATTCTTAGTTGGCATTTTTCAAATTTTGAAATGATCTGCAGTTGAATCTGTGGAAAAATATAATAAAAAATGTTATTAACCACTATTACTAAACAGTAAATGAATAACAGTCATCAAAAACTTAACACCCTACTTATTATTTAACATAGCAAATCTTTTGCACCACCACTGCGTCACAAAAGTGACGCACAGTGGTACAAAACAGGCATACACCTATCATAAATCTCTCCCTAACATTTTAAATGATTGATTCAGGATGACGATAAGGGGCCTCATTTATGAGGCCTTGCGTCAGTTTTGCGCTGCGGATGCGGCACTTTTTGTGACGCATCTGCGGCGTAAAACATGCGCCTTGTTGCGCCATATTTAAAAAGTGACGCATCTAGGTAGATGCGTCACTTTTTAAACCCCTGCGCCACATTATACCTGCGTCAGGTATAATGTATGCAGAGGTGGCGTTCCCCCGCAAAAAGCCTCGTAATAGTGACGCAGTGAAATCTATGAGATTTCACTGCGTCACTTTTAGGATGCTGTTGCGTCAAAATCTTGCGCCTGCCTCACAGCAGGCGTAAGACTGACGCAAGCCCTTTCACATGGGGCTTTCCCCATGTGAAAGGACGCATTGCTGGAGATGCGTCACTTTTGTGACACACTTCAGCAATGCGTCACTTTTGCGCTTACAGATGCGTCAGAAATACTGACGTATCTGTAAGTCCTTGCGACATGATGCGTCATACATTAAATAGGACGCATAATTGGTGTCGCAAGGAGTGCGCAGTGAAAAGTGACGCATCGCTGTTTTCACGCAGCAATGCGTCACTTTTCATAAATTAGGCCCAAGGTGTGGCCTATCTAGAGGTTTGTTTGGGCCCAGATCTTTGGACTGGGGTGAATGTGTGTCATTGATCCACATTCGGTCCATCACCTGTTTTGTTTGTTTGAGGTGAGGCCAACACACGGTTGCAGATGAGATTTTTGCTTGTTGAAGAAAACAAAGGAGATAGTACATGTGAAAGCCTACCAATGAAGTAAGTCATGTCCACTTCACTCTTGAACAAAGGGCAGACCTCTTTTGAATCTGTGGTCACACCTAAACTTCATCTACACAATGTCATTCATAAACTTAGGAAACACTAGTGATGTAATTGAAAAATGTGGAGTTTCTTTTCCTCATTTCAGAATTACATCACCTGTGTTTCCTCATTGACTTAAAATGTCCTTAATACACATGAAAGCGTTTTTTTGAATGCCCTTGCACCATTTTTGGGTCATTTTTAACATGGCTATATAACTCCCATAATCAAAATCTAAATTTGCCAAGCACAGGTGGGAGCATATTTACAAGAAACTTGCCCCATGCAGAAAGCTCTTCAATTTAAATGAGAAAAATAACATCATAGACACTCAAATGCCTTTTAAATATGCTCCAAACAACCTATGAAGTTGTAGCAGTACATATCCAGAAATATAATTGATTTCAAAAAAAGTTTTAGAACACAACATATAAATCAATTGTATACCTACATTCAAGATGAAATGACTAAAAATGTCCTTGAGACACATGAAAGCGTTTTTTTGAATGCCCTTGCACCATTTTTGGGACATTTTTAACATGGCTATGTAACTCCCATAATCAAAATCTAAATTTGCCAAGCACAGGTGGGAGCGTATTTACAAGAAACTTGCCCCATGAAGAACGCTTTCCATTTAAAAAGGGAAAAATAACATCATAGACACTCAAATGCCTTATAAATATGACCCAAACAACCTATGAAGCTCTAGCAGTACATATCCAGAAATATAATTGATTTCAAAAAATCGTTTTTAAACACAGCATATAAATCAATTGTATACCTACATTCAAGAGGAAATAACTAAAAATGTCCTTAAGACACATGAAAGCGTTTTTTTGAATGCCATTGCACCATTTTTGAGACATTTTTAACATGGCTATGTAACTCCCATAATCAAAATATAAATTTACCAAGCACAGGTGGGAGCGTATTTACAAGAAACTAGCCCCATGAAGAAAGCTCTTCAATTAAAATGGGAACAATAACATCAGAGACACTCAAATGCCTTATAAATATGGCCCAAACAACCTATGAAGCTCTAGCAGAACATATCCAGAAATGTAATTGTTTTCAAAAATCGTTTTTAAACACAACATTTCTGTTTCAGCTTACATGAGAGACCATGGAATGAGCTCCATGTACAACAATATCTTGTGTTACTGCATGCCAGAATGCTAAACCGAATATGCAATTACAATTTCTCAAAGAAACAAAATCTATTTGTATATCACTTGAGACAAAGCCACATTTTAAAAACACAGCTTTCTTCATCATTTTCTCCTTAAATCATACTATTCTCTATCTAAATTAAATAAATCTTTTCTCACCTTAGCAAATACTTTTTGAGTTTCAAAACAGTCTCAGAAATACTCCAAATTGTCTTCAGCAGAACAAAGAGGATGCACTCCAGAGGCTGCAGCTATAGAAAGCACAGAAATACAGATATTCATTACACATATCTCTCATATTAGCCAATCATAACTCTTCCCTCATTTTTTTCAAATCAAAACCCTTCCCCCCTCTGCCCTCTCTGCCTTTTATGCTTAGCAACCACCTCTCATGTTTGCAAGTTCACACAACAATGTTTCAATTGAAATCTGAACTCTCAGTGCACCTGCGTATCCAGTGCAATCTTTCATTAAATGTTTTTTCCTTGACCATTCAAATTACATCTTTCAAAGAACACATCCATGCACCCTAACTTTCTGTTTTCAGAAATGGAAATGCACCAATCACTGCTAATGAATCATTAGCACTGGAAATCCACAGTTTTTTTTCTTTACAAACTCCTACTGTTTCAACTGCCCTTTCATTACCACACTTCATCTGACTGCAGCCCAACCTTCTCTCACCATGTTTAATGTCTGGATTGTTGGACATAGTTACATCTACTGGGCTCAAAGGTATGCTGAGAACAGAAATTTACCTAACCTCAATTTACAAGATGTGGAAATTAAGTGGTTGGGCCAAAGAGGATTAAAATGTCACCAATTGATACAATTGGTGAAAACCTTTATGCATTTGCCAAAACCTGACCTGTTAATTGTGCACTGTGGAGGTAATGATTTGGGCACTTTGACTGGGGTAGGTCTGGAAATGCTTTTAAAGGACACCTTTGAGCAATTAATGGCACTTTTCCCTCAAACTGCCTTGGTATATTCAAATATATGCCAAAGACAGAAATGGAGGTGGTCAAATCAATTTTGTCCACAAATTGAGAAGTCGAGGAAGCATGTAAACAAATCTGTTTCAGCTTACATGAGAGACCATGGAATGGGCTCCATGTACAACAATAACTTGCGTTACTACATGCAAGATATCTACAGAGGAGATGGAGTTCACTTCTCAGATGAGGGCAACAGAATTTTCATTTTGAATTTAAGACTGTGCATTGGTACCTACTTATAAGTACCAAAATGTACCATAAACCCAAAAGCTCTTCTCCGAGCTACCCTACATCTGATCACTCACAATTATTATTTTTCTCTAACTTTTTTCTCTAATTTTCATCAAACTACGCTCCAAGAGCGCTACCCGGTACGCGAACTGGAAGCTAACTGCGCAAAATGTAAAAAAAAAATGTTTTTTTCCCGCACATATGGTCCTCCTCAGCCACCCTCAGAAAACCTAGGGGGTCAAGATACATCTACCGTGCCCCCTTCTACCCATTCTGAACATTATTTGCCCTCCATCTTGTATCTTGATTCGACCGAAACACAAAATGGTGGACTCCCGTCATGCTGCTGGTTCGCGGACCGGGCCGCATACCGGAAAGCGGTCCAATAAAAAAGGTGGGAAAGTAATTCACAGAAAAACGACTGGAGACACTCTCACCAAATATACATTACCTCATACTACATAACAATCCCTTTCATTTTCACAAATTTGATTGAAATTCCATTTAGCCATTAAGCCTGTAGACCTCTCTAAATACCGTGAGGTAAATTACTTCACAAAACACATCTGAAGTGTTGGAATTGACAACCAATGAAAATGTTACTTTCATTTTCTACTTTTATTACCTGATATTTGATTGGTTATATACCTGAATATATATAAAGGAAGAGAAGAAAACACAGCCATTTTGACTGCTACTTCTTGTTGTACATTACATTTGAATAGTTACTAAACACTTCAACTTGTTTGTGAAGGTAAGTTGTTATTTTTAAAATTGAAGTATATTGTGCACTATAACTTAATATGGTAAACTTTTTCTGATAGTTATATACTATCCCTCTGTAGTAGTTATAGATTTAGATAGACTTCTCTGTTATAGTTATGGATGGAGTTAGGCTTCTCTTGGTTAAATCACATACACTTTTTTATAGTCCTACTTCCACTCTGATACTATACACTGCCAAAAGATAAATTCACTGATAAAAACTGCCTATCTAAAATTAATCCCAACAGTGCCCTATCTCTAGTAATATATATTTTTTTAATCCAAATTTCAGGCAAAATGGAAGACGAGCAGCAAGTTCAATTTAAAATTGTACTGGAAGAGAGCAGCCAAGGAAACATTGATGAATTTATGGATGAAAGTAGAGACCAGGAACTACTTCAATGTGTGGAAGCAGTGGATAACCTGCTTAAAAATGAGGACAATTTACACCCTCATAGACTTCAAAATATATTCAATGACAAATATGAAATTTCTGACAATGAAATGTTAGAAAATTTAATAAATTATGAAACACAATCAAAATAAAAAAAAATGCTTAAAAAATAAAGAAAAAAAAATAATCAACAAAAACAACAAACAATTAACATACAGTATTTGAAAAGTCTATCATTCTTTTTTCCTTATAGTACGCTGCCCAGAACGCTTTCCGGTTCGCGGACTAGGCGCTCACCACGCAAAAAAAAAAAAAATTATTTTTTTTTGCCCTGCTGGGCCCTTTTAAAACCTCCACATAAAACCTAGGGGGTCAACGAGGATCTACTATGCCCCCTTATGGTAATTTCCCCCTTTGTTTTGGCCTCCTCTTGTCTCTCGATCCTACCGAGAGACAAGATGGCGGCCGCTCCGGACTGGTTAGAATGTTGACAGACACCAGAGAGCCAATCAGCTTCGCATCGCAAAGTTCCGTTACGCGAAAAGTACGCGAACCGGAGCGCAGCCCGGAGCGCTGTTACAGATATATATATTTTTTTGAACGTTAATTTCTCAAAATCCACTGAAGCACATATATTGAGACCTAGCAAAGGCACATCGGGCTAACAGTCCCTACAATTTTGCCAAGTTTCGTGGAAATCCATTCAGCCGTTCGGGCTAAAAGTGAGGCCAACCGCACTATGGAAATTAACATGGGGAAAACGCGTTTTGGGACCCCCCTTTTTTCTCGGCCCCCCCTTGATGAACCCCCCCCCCAAATTTTCAGGGGCTGCTCAGAAACAAAATGTGCCATTTTCCTGAAACTTTCAGCCGATTCCGTCCACAAACGCCAAAGTTATTAGACATAGAATTTTCAGAAATCCCATAGGGAAAAAATCCTAACTATATATACCTACTGGCGACTAATATATATATATATATATATATATATATATATATATATATATATATTGCTCCAAACTCGCCTTTGCTTTAACTCCAAACTTGAACAGACAAGCGTAGACCCAGGTATTTGTTAGTGCATTATTTTATTTTGCCAATGTAGCCATGACGCGTTTCGGGAGATCCCTCCCTTGATCACATGACATCTCATTGATTTTTTTGCATTGCTTTTAAGTGCCAGTGCAGTGCAACCTCTCATAGACATAGTAGAAATACTTTTCACAATTATGTCTTTCTGATCATTTACAACAGCTTAAATGCTTCAACCGTTTGCATGGATTAAATATCACATTTACAAACTTATAGTAAAATATAGTTGTACAAAATATCTTTTTTATATATAGAAAATAAAATAACACATTTTAAATATATTAAATAATAAAATTAAATAAAAGAAACAATTAAATTTAAAATAAATTTAAAAAATATGACAAATGATTGTAATTAATAACACATATATAATAATTAATAGTTATATATACTTTAAAACCAATAATAAACTATTCATTTTAATGTATTTTATCATTTTAAAATTTTATAAAACTGCAACAAATGATAATTTATATATATATATATATATAGATATAGATATATATATATATCAATGCTCGAAGGTGTCCACCTTTGAGTAGCACGCGAACAGCAGCTTGGTTTATGTATAGGTGAGGGCGGGGATCCACTCCGTACGGGATCTCCCCGACGCGTTTCGAAGCTCCATTTGCTTCTCTTCAGGGGCTTTAACGGAAGCGGTGTGCGCAACCGCCGACCCACTTCCCCATTTAATATATAACACACCCACCGATGGGAGGCCAGTAGGTAGTTATAGTTAGGATTTGTTTCAATGCAAAATCTCAAAATTCTATTATGAATAACTTTGGCGTCGGTTGACGAATCTGCCTGAAAATTTCCTCAAAATTTGCCTCATGGAGCTCCGGTCCTTCCCTGAAAGTTTGGGGGGGATTCGTGAAGTGGGGGCCGAGATAAAAGGAGGGTCCCAAAACGTGTTTTCCCCATGTTAATTTCCATAGGGCGGTCGAACTCACTTTTAGCCCGAATGGCTGAATGGATTTGCACCAAACTTGGTAAAATTGTAGGGACTGGTAGCCCGATGTGCCTTTGCTATGTCTCAAGATATGTGCTCCAGTGGATTTTGAGTAATTTAGGTTAAAAAAATATATATCTATGGCTGCGCCCCGGTACGCGCACCGGGGAGCGCAGCGGGTGCGACCCGCGAGGTGCGCATGGAAAGCTGATTGGCTCTCGGGTGTCTGTAAACATTCGAAACAGTCCGGACCAGCCGCCATCTTGTGTCTCGGTAGGATAGAGACACAAGAGGAGAAAATAAAAGGGGGAAATGACCATAAGGGGGCAGGGTAGACCCCCCTGACCCCCTAGGTTTGATGTGGGGGCTATAAAAGGGCCCCGCGGCGCAAAATATATATTTTTTTTATTTGCGCGGGGGGAGCGCCCGGTACGCGCACCGGGGAGTGGACCGGGGAGCGTCCCATAGGGAAAGAAGAATGACAGAGTTTTTAAAAAATGTATCCTTTTTTTATAAATTGGAGGTAGTTCTAAAAAGAACTGTTTTTTTTCTTCTTTTTGTTGTTTTATATTTTTTTAGTGTTTTTGGAAAAAAAAATTGCTTTTATGAACTATTTTATATTTTTTGGGGTATTTTTATGGGGATAAACGAAAAAACAAAATTCGGGTTTTTTGGGGCATTTGTGGTTGTCCCCAGCAAGGATGATGAGCTTAATGCTCAGTTCACCATAGGAGATGGTCTTACCACAATGTATACATGTTATACGGAAATCCCCAAACCGTGGCTGAATGCAAGGGATCGTCACCCTTGCTTCTGGTCCCGTTGGAGTGGGTTGATTTCTTTGGGAGGTGGAGCTTGAAGATTGGGGAAGGTTACTGGCCAGTTCCCTCATCTCTGCAGTAGAATAGTTGATTAGATGCCTGCGCTGCATGTGGCGAATCATGGTGTTGTTTCCAAAAGAGTATTTCTTATTAGGTTTTCCCCTGGAAAGTTCCATGCCACAGATTAGGCAAGTCACCTTGGCCGCATTGACTTTTTTCTTGCCCTCTGGGATCGAAAAAAACTCCCATACAATGTGTGGTTTTGGCTGGTATGGAGTATTGTGTTCTGGCAGCTATCTTCTCCTCCCCTCCTCCTCCTCCTCCTCCTCCACCTCCTCCTCCTCCTCTTGTTGACCACCAATGTAATCTTGTGGTGGTCCTCTTGGTGGTTGTGGTGGTGGTGGTGGTGCAGATGCTCCAGCTGCTGCTGCTACTGTGGCCATTTCAAAGTACAAAATATACCTTAAAGATTGCAAAACAGGTCTTCCTAAGTCAAAGGACAAAGTCATAATAAGAAAAAAAGGTGGGGTCTTTCATCATTTGGAAAAAAAAAAGGCCTGAACCAATGAGAAGTGTTATTTTCAGGTCACAAGACCAGGGATTTCATCATTATGAAACCAAAACTGTTCTGCACCAATTAAAAGTGTTATTTTCAGGTCACATGACCCGACGCGCTTACGCGGCACGCCCCGGGTCGTGTCGCGGAAGCATGTCGGATATTTACGTTGCGCGATCGTATTCGCTCGAGAGCTTCCGGGTGCGCTTACGCCATGCGTATCACGTAGACGCAGCTACGCGATACGTCACGATGATGTTTTCGTTCGCGGCAATAGCGCTAACGGGACGCTCTCCGGTGCGCGCCCTGGGGCGCTTCAAAAGACTACGCTTTCTGGGGCGCTCACGGGGCGCGCCCCGGGAGCGCTCCAGGGTAAAAAAAATATATATATATATATATATATACATTTAAAAGATTGTTTTAAATACAAATAAAATATAGGATTCATTCATTTTCAAAAATATTACATTTCATAGCTATAGACATTTGCTATTAACAAAATTTTGAAATTCAAAGAAAAAAACATAGGTTTTGGACCTTATATATAGTTAGGAATTAGCATTTAAAAAACCTATGAAATTCACTGAAAAAAACATAGGTTTCACACCAGTTATAGTTAGGAATTAGCATTTAAAAAAACTTTGAAATTCACTGAAAAAACCATAGGTTTCACACTAGTTATAGTTAGGAATTAGCATTTAAAAAACCTATTAAATTCACTGAAAAAACCATACGTTTCACACCAGTTACAGTTAGGAGGAAGTTTTACTTCCATAAAACCATTGAAATTCCCACGTTATAGTTAGTTGGATTAACTATAACTTGCGCGTGCAATGCACTGCTGATGACGTCACATATTACATTACTCATGACATGGTTAGTGACATCACTCATGACATCACTGATGACACCATCCTTGTGACAGAGTGATAGACCTCATTTCACTGTAATGTAACCCATGAAACACATATTGAAAAATATAAATTAAAATTTTCAAAAAAATGGAGATACCCATACCAGTTACAACAACCAATTCAATAATTCCACCATCTATATACACATCCACTCATTCACCAACAGTTCTATATAGTCACTCATACATATACTCACTCATCATATGTAGTGATTCACCTATACATCCTGTTACACACCGACAGTCATCCAAAAGTTACTCTCACACATACTCACACATGCAAGTAAACTATTGAACATCCATTTATTTGCATATACAGCTTTACACACACTACCACCTTACTTCTAAGGAAACTTACACATACTTACTCTCTTAAACAATCACTTATAGAAACACATAATTATTTAAACAGGAACTCTTTCAATATCTCACTCTCACATATACTCACTTATATACATCAATACTCACATATACTAGATTAAAACATATGTAGTTACTGAGAAAGACACTAGTGAGACAGTCATTCATTCACTAACACACACATATACACACTCATCCACCCATACAGTCCTGCACATATGCTGTCTTCAAAACACATACAAAGAGAGAGTTAGTCATTCATGCATCTATGTGATAAGTAATACCCCCACCAAACCATACAAACACTCATACTGATACTAAAAAACATCTAATAACCCATATACCTACACATGTACCTACTCACCAACCCATGCAGCCACTTATACACAAAGTGAAACACTAATACATATATATAAATATTTAAACATTACTCACTAATATATGTATTCACTTAGAAACACTTAATAAGCCAGTTAACTAATCAATTTTTATTAAAAAAAACATCCATTTAGACACTTATTCAAACATTTATTCTTCCATCAACTTTTACATATACATATAAAAAACAAATTTATTTTTCAAAAAGACACACATTTACTGGATGGTGTCATCAGTGATGTCATGAGTGATGTCACTGACCATGTCATGAGTGATGTAATATGTGACGTCATCCGCAGTGCATTGCACGCGCAAGTTATGTGAAGTAGTGTGGCTCACTGGTTAAAGGCGGCAGACCCGAGAGCAGAGGACGGCCCGGGACCAGGGTTCGATTCCCGGCGCGGCAGGTTTCTGGACCAGGGTCAGCGGACTCGATAATTCTCTCGCCTCGGTGCCCACTCTGATCAGCGTTCACACTCGGCAGCTCTGGACATTAGCTTGCCTCATCTTCACTAACGGCCCCACCACACCGCCGGGGATGCCTGGTCTCACCCTGGAGATACCCATTAAGGGACCATCTCTCAGGGAAGCCAGGAAGGGTTTCGCAGCGGTCGAAGCGCCTTGGGACCCTCCGGGTAAGTAGTGCGCTATGTAAATGCCTATACATTTACATACATACACACACACACGTTATAGTGAGTCCAACTAACTATAACGTGGGAATTTCAATGGTTTTATGCGAGTAAAACTTCCTCCTAACTATAACTGGTGTGAAACCTATGTTTTTTTCAGTCAATTTAATAGGTTTTTTACATGCTAATTCCTAACTATAACTGGTGTGAAACCTATAGTTTTTTCAGTGAATATATATATATATATATATGCCCACTAGGGCGCAATTTTGAAAATTTGACCCAAACCATGTGTTCCCATTCAGCCAGTGATGTTTTCCCGTTTTGCGAATTTAGCACAATATACAGCGGATTTGCACGAAATATATAAATTGTATATATATATTTTTGTACATGATTTTAATGTGGTGTATACAAAATTGTTGATTACAGATTTTAATCAATTTATTTATTGGGAATGAATCACGATGAATTATGGGGAACAATGAACTGAACAGATAAACCAAGAGGGATATTCTCTTTTAAATCTGTTTAGTTTTCTATTTTGGCAACATGGTGAAATGTAGAATTTGTTTCTGGGCCATTTGAGTGTAGTTTTTGTGTTAATGCACGGAAACACTGTGAAATCTAAGTGCTACTGAACCAGGCTGAAGTATGTTTTTTATTTCCACAGGCTGTGGGGTCAGCTGACTGTGTATCAGCACTTTAAGGATGATGGGTGTGTAACCGACCATGTCATGTGATCAAGGGGCGGAGGTCCCGAAACGCGTCATGGCGGCGTGTTCTGTGCACGAAGGATGGAATAAAATTAACTAACTGGCAAAATATCCGTGAGGGTCCGGTTTCGTTATTTCCTTACGAGTTTTACTTGAGGGTCTTGGCGAAGTTCGTGGCATATATATATATATATATATATATATATATATATATATATATATATATATATATATATCAAAAACATAAAATCTATTTAAAAACATTCTATTATAAATTAAAACATTACACTATTTAAAAAACTTTCAAATCAACTTTCTCACTCTAGTCAGTGCAATAGTAGGGGAAGTGTTGGATAGTGGAGTGGTAAAAATTATTATAACCACTCCAATGAGTGCAACGGTAGGGAAAGTGTTGGATAGCGGAGGGATAAAATTAACTATTCCCACTCAAGTCAGTGCAACAACAGGGAAAGTGTTGGATTGGGGATGGGTAAAAATTACTATTACTACTCCAGTGAGTCCAACAATAGGGAAAGTGTTGGATAGTGGAGGCATAAAAATTACTATTCACACTCCAAAGAGTGAAACAGTAGGGAAGGTGTTGGATAGCGCAGGGGTAAAAATTACTCTTCCCACTCCAATGAGTGCAACAGTAGGTAAAGTGTTGGACAGCAGCTGGGTAAGAGTTATTTTGCCACTCCAGTGAGTGCAACAGTAGGGAAAGTGTTAGATAGTCTTGGGGTCAAATGTACAAATCCCACTCCATTCAGAGCAAAATTAAAAACAAACAAAATATGAACAACAAAAAATGAGATATTAAAAAACAAAAAACATAAAAAATATAGAAATGATAAAAATTTAAATACAAATATATTTAATATTAAAAAGATATTATAATGTTAAATACATATGACAAATACCTAAAAATATTATATTATATAAAATAAAAAGAATTTCCAAACAAATAAATATTGTTCGTGAGAAATTATTTAGAAACCAAAACATCAATTATTACATACATTTTGTTTTTTACTCCCTACCCTATAACACCACACAATTAACAGCCCCATCAATATTTTAAAATAAATGTACTTCCATAATTACCATAATTCATTATAAAATAAAAAAATATTGTTATTAAAAACAAATTAAAGCCCATTAAAATTAATTAACTTCCCACCCTTTACCCCTAGAATTCCCACAAGCCAAGGCTAAAGTTAAACTGTAAATAAATTAATTACACAACTAATTATAAAGTAAGTAAACTTAATTTACACCCCACCCTTTACCCATATAAAACCCAAACTCACAAACGAAATTAATGAAAAGTTTACCCTTATCAAGTATCAATTAATTAATATTAATGTTACATTAATTATTATTAAATAAACATATATTACTTCCCACCCTTTAACCCTATAATCCCCATAACCCACACCTAAAATTATTCACAAATATGCATATTTAATTTTCAATCAATTCATTAATATTAATTAACAACAAATTAATATTTATTTACAAATAAATTACGTCCCACCCTTTACTCCTATAATCCCCATATCCCACACCTAAAATTAATTTCAAAATTCCGTATTTAATTTTCAATGAATTAACTAATATTAATTAACAACTAATTAATTCAAAATAAATGACTTCCCACCCTTTACTCCTATAAACCCCACAGCATGCATTTAAAACTAATTAAACAATTTCCACATTTAATGAATTTTCATTTAATTAATTAATATTAGTTAACAAAGAATTAATTCATAAAAAATGAATTACTTCCCACCATTTACCCCTATAACCCACACAACCTGCACCTGAATAATTCACAATTACCATAATTAATTTCCAATTAATTAATATTTAATATTAATTAACAGACAGTAAATAATTAATTAAAAATAAATTACTTCGCACAATTAACACTATAAAATCTCAATTAAATAAATGATAATAAATAAAAATAATAATTAATTTATCATAATTAAATTACTTCCCACTCTATTCTCCTATAAACCCACAATCCCCTATGGAACTTAAAAACGCAAAATGTATTCAAATAAAATTGATATCTACAAAAAATGTAACACATACATTAAAAAACATAAACAATACTTCTTCAAAAAATACATTACATACATTTAAAAAATATACTAAAATACAAACTACTAATAACAAAATTGATATTTTAAAGAACTATGGGGCCGATTACGATGGTGAGCGGACTTGAGTCTGCTAGCCATCGTAGCGGGATCGGGATCACCCGCCAGTAATGCGGTGGTCTCGCACCCCTGATCACAATGCCACCGCCACCGCGGTGGTTGCATTCAGCAAATTAACATTGCGGTGGGTGCTGCTCGCTGCAGCACCCGCCGAATGTTAATTGGCCATGTTGTGCATATATATGTATATTATGGCAGAGGTGGCTGAAATAAAGTAATCTATTGCGCAAATACACTGGGTCCACGTTCGTTTTTTCTAAGAGAAATAGGAACTGCAAGCTCGAGCAAGAAGCTATATATATATATGGGTGTGTGTGTATATATATATATATATATATATATATATATATATATATATATCCAAATAGCTTAGCGAAAATCATGCCGGCGCCTCTTCGTTTGTGGCGGGCCTCGACGGGGTTTCGCCTCGCCCCGTTAAATCCAAACAGTTTACCGTCTTAACTCACAGACAGAGAGTCGAGGCCCAGATTAGCTTACTTCAAGTGCTTTTATTCAGCAACACTAGCACTCAACGCGTTTCGCAGCCTCCGCCGCTTTCTCACGAGTGAATAACAGTGTTCATACAATAAAGTTTTATACAATAACAAAAAGGCTGATCATGTGACTCATCCAGTGAAAGTGAAAACATACTCTCTTATTAATGTGTCTCATTTTATACATTGCATACTTAGTCACGAGTTACCTAAATTTACTAAACATAAGCGTAAAACATATATAGGTATTAGCATTACATTTCGGGTAATTCTGTCCGTTTACCCTTCACGGACTACTGCTCCCACAAGTCAGTGTTTCAGAGGTCAACTCGCCATGCATAACGATTACTTTTCCTGAATTTCTTCATTCAGAAATACCACTGTAAGGTTTAAGTTTAAATAAAACTGCAGTTTTATTTAAACTTAAACCTTACAGTGGTATTTCTGAATGAAGAAATTCAGGAAAAGTAATCGTTATGCATGGCGAGTTGACCTCTGAAACACTGACTTGGGAGCAGTAGTCCGTGAAGGGTAAACGGACAGAATTACCCGAAATGTAATGCTAATACCTATATATGTTTTACGCTTATGTTTAGTAAATTTAGGTAACTCGTGACTAAGTATGCAATGTATAAAATGAGACACATTAATAAGAGAGTATGTTTTCACTTTCACTGGATGAGTCACATGATCAGCCTTTTTGTTATTGTATAAAACTTTATTGTATGAACACTGTTATTCACTCGTGAGAAAGCGGCGGAGGCTGCGAAACGCGTTGAGTGCTAGTGTTGCTGAATAAAAGCACTTGAAGTAAGCTAATCTGGGCCTCGACTCTCTGTCTGTGAGTTAAGACGGTAAACTGTTTGGATATATATATATATATATATATATATATATATATATATATATATATATATATATATACACACACACACACACACACACAAATATGTAACCTACTGCAGGTCACCAGTAAGTAGTTATAGTTAAGACCTAGTTTCCATAGGAAAAGCTTTTTTGATTTTGCAAATAACTTTGATGCCCTTCGATGAATCTTCATGAAATGTTCAAGACTAGTTAACACTCACCTCAGCTGCTGTCTGGAAGGTTTTGGGGTGATTCGTCAAGTGGGGACCAAGAAAAAGTCCAAATTAAATTTTCCCCATCTAAGTTTCCATTGGGATTTTGGACCCAACTACAGCCCGAACCACTGAACAGAATTACAAAAAAATTGGCAGAAAGCTAGAATTTGGTCAAGAAAGAGTTCTTTCTGAAATTTGGTGTGAATCTGTTCAGTACTTTTTGGAGTTATTCAAGAAAAAAAGATTTATGTATATCTAAATACGCTGATCCATGCAACAACACCAATGCCATGATTGGTTAGCTGTAACCTGCAAGAAAGGTTGAAGTCACCATTTTGTGAATCAGGACACAGTTACAGGGGAAGAATTAAGTACAAATTGGATATAAGGGGTCAGTATAGAGGTATATTGACCACATGGGACTGATGGAGGGGTCTCTGGGACCCCTCATGGAGGACAAGTGTCCCTAAATATTTGGGGGTACTGGAAGAGCTGCAAATCCACTGGGGGCTCAGTGTGGCACAATGGGTCCAGATCCCAATTTTTTTTAAATGCACCACTCACAGACCCACTCACTCACATACTCACTCAGACACCCACTTACATACCCACATATTTCCCTCACACACCCACTCAAACATCCATACAACCACTTACACACACATTCTGAGAACCTCTCAAACAACCATTCACAGACCCATACAGGCACTCACACATCGATGTACACTCCCAGGCAACTACTCACACACCTGTACAGACACTCACACACCCACTCAGATACCCAGAAAACCATTAACTTACCCACTCAAGGACCTGCACAGCCGGTCACGCACTCACTCACGCACCAACTCACACATCCACTTACATACCCACACAACAACTCAAACACACACTTTCACATTGGAGTGGTGTGGCTCACTGGTTAGAGGCGGCAGACCCGGAAGCAGAGGACGGCCCGGGACCAGGGTTCAATTCCCGACGCGGCAGGGTCGTGGACCAGGGTCAGCGGACTCGATAATTCTCGCCTCGGTGCCTACTCTAACCAGGGATCACACTCGGCAACTCTGGGCATTAGCTTGCCTTATCTCCACAACGGACTCCCACATGTGCCGGGGATGCCTGGTTTTACCTTGGAGATACCCAGCAGGGACCATCTCACAGGGAAAGCCAGGACGGGTTCCCCAGCAGTCTACAGCGCTGCGATACCCCATTACATTACATTACATTGTTACAGCCACTCATACACCCATCTAGAGACCCAGAAAGCCATGCACACACCCATAGTGCCACTCACACACCCATAGGCCCAGTAAACCACTCTCCCACACCCACTTACACACTCATACAGCCACTCACATGCCCTCATAGAGACCAAGAGAACCCCTCACACACCCACTCACAGGCCCATTGAGGCACTCACACACCCACTCACACACTCATATAGCCACTGACTCACCCCCTCTCAACCCCACACATCCATCTCATACACCCACTAACACACCCACAAAGCTAGTCACAGAAGCAAAGACACACCCACCTACTATACACTCACACCCACTTACACTCCCATGCATCCACTTACACACCAGTTACAGTGACATTATAGTTAAGAAAAGCATTAACAAACAGCAAAAATTCAGTGAAAAAAAGGTCACATGGATGTCATAGTTGGGGAAATAGCATTAGAATTTCATAGAAATTCACTGAAAAACCAAAGGTGCAGGGACACTATAGTTAGGAATTTTAATTTTAAAAAACTTTAGAAATTCACTAACAAACCAATGATTACAGGGAAGTTAAGTTAGGTTACCCCAACAAAACAATAGAAATTCAGCAGTAGTAGTTATGGTTATCTCAAGTAACTATAACGTGTGACCTAAGGTAACTCTAACTCACGTCATGATCACAGGAGTATGCAGTTCATAGTACGTACAGATTTGTCTGCTTAGGTCAGTGAAGTTCTACAGAGTCTGCAGGGAGCATTACTCTGGAGGAACAAATGCTCTCACCACCTAGATAGGTGTCATGCTTCATCATTGCGCTTTTGCTCCAAGTCGGGCCGGCCCCATAATGCCTGACAGGTACCATCAATGGGGCTCTTTACCAGAGATCGTCTTATAAGCTGGTGAAGTGTGGCTCTGAGGGTAAAATGGTAGATTAGTGTATTTAAAGTAAATATGTGAAGGAGTGGGATAAAATGGGACAGGGGGTACTCTACAGAAATATTTTAATGATTGAGTTCTTCTTCCTATGTTAAAATATGTGGTGCTACCTACTAGAAGTGATTATATGAGGTAGCTGAAGGTCAACATTTGTCAAGCCTAATTTAGTCACGTGAATGATCTAGTGGCTTTCATTCAGGACCATAAAAACCTAATCTACATAGTGATTGGGGTTTCAATATATGAGTTCATTTACCAGCCATCTATGCACCAGTTCCTAATGTGTGCTGATGTTAAAGCAGGTACATATACAGTTTGCTTTCAATTCAAGGCCTATCCCTCGAGGTTAAATGACCCTAGAAATGTTCCCACATTTTTGACTCAAACTTTTTTTGATCCAACATCCATTAATGGACAATTAACTATGGTATCATATGCCACTGAAGTGTCGCTAATTTTGGCTACAATATAATCACGATACAAAAATGATAATAATTTTGCACTCAAGAAACATTTTGACCATTACTCGTGACCACCTGATTCTCTGTGATGTCAAATTGGGAGCAGGGTCTATGGGCCTTCTGATGAAAAAAATCACAGAGAAACACCCTTTCCAGATGCACCTTAAATGCTCATATTTGACATCTGCAGTAATTTGCAGCTAGGTTTTAAGTTTGTTGAGTAATGACAAGTGCAGCCTGACCTTCATCCTTTCTGCATCCAATAAATTCAATACCATCAAATTTTCCTGCAGGTCTACAAATTCAGATAAGGTTTCCTTTTGAAGTGATAGTAAGGGTGTTTTTCCTGACAGTCAAACGAATATGGAATGAATGAATACACCATGTTTGTGCTTGTGGATATCCCTCAAAACACATCTCTCTAGGGAAATAATGTCCTGACCCTGTATCACAAAATACTTTTTCAGGTCAAGCATTCGAGGTCTCTTGTATATACTTTAGTATATACCGGTATACTTTAGTATGTACTTTGTGGGCTTTAGAGATCAGTCCTAGAACTTGTCTGCTTTCCACTTAGGGACTTTTTTTTCTGTTCAACTGCCTCTTTTTAACTCTCTTGATAGAAAACGGCCAGTAGAGGTTCAGTAAAATACCAGAATTGCTTTCCGCAGAGGGACTTTGGGGCATATTATCAAGGGGGTTTATCTCCGCTTTTTTGGCTTTAAAAGCCAAGAAAGCGGAGATAAAATTATCTCCCTATTACCTAGCTGTCGTTAACACCAGTTAGCAACAGCTAGTAGGAGATAGCGACCATCTTGGGCCCCACTTTGCATGTCAGTGATATTTATCACTAATGACATGCAAAGTGGGCGTGCCAAGATGTTAGCGACTGAAAACAGTCGCTAACATCTCTATCTCCTATTACCAACTTTTGGAGATATTTGCGCTAAGCGCGAATATCTCCAAAGGCTAACACCTGCCCTGAGCAGTTCTTAGCCATGTTATCCAATGGGAGGTGGATAACATGGCTAAGAGCATTAGCTCGGTAATGCATGAATATCGCGGACTTTTCAGCGATATTCATGCTTTGCGGCGATTTTTATCGCATTTGCGTTAAACCTTGGTAATACCAAGGTTTATTTGCGGTAAAAATCGCCGCAGCTCAGCGGTAAATTTTTGTCTCTAACCAAGCAATAGCGATAATTATCGCTATTGCTTGGTAATATGCCCCTGTATTTTTTATTTTCCTGGCAACTGCCTTTATTTAACTTTCTTGATAGAAAACACCCAGCAGAGGTCAGTAAAATACTAGAGTCACTTTAGCATTCTCTAGAGTCCAGTCCATAAAAATTGTCTTCCACGAGCACCCCTAGACAATATTTTTTTTTTCAAATCCTGTATTTTCAGTGACATGACCATCAAAGGCCCAGATTGTATATTAAAAACAGAGCTTTGGACTATACCATTTCCAGCTGAAAGGCAATATTTCTTTCCATGTGTTCCCATACATGACGTGCCACGCAGTTTGGAGCTTACTTTCCCTCCATGTTAAAGAACAGTAGATGTTTCAGCACCCAGGCTAATGTGCTGCATAGCTAAATACATATAAGGTCCCAAATGCGAGACCTATTGCATTGTAAATGCTTATCATTATTTATTTAAACTGTTATCGGCTGCTGTTATTTACATATTATATATGGTAACTAGTCCTCCTAAACATCAGCTCCCTTCTTCACATTCCATATGAGTTGTGCCTAAAAGTCCAAGGAATTTTTAATAATTCCAAAGCTTAATTTAGACATCTCTCTGTAGATTATGGAGACCAAGCGAGCACTGGAATGCATCCTTAACCCCTTCTATGCTCATGACGGAGCCGCTCCGTCATGAGCTTCGGTTGAGCTGTGCTCATGACGGAGCGGTTCCGTCATGGCCCGCTTGGCGCGCCTGTGCGACACTAATTCCGTGCCAGCGCTGGACGTTCCATTGAGCGGGCGGGGCCATGAGGGAACCGTTTAATTTATTGTTTTGTATTGTTTGTTCTTATCCCCAAAAAGTCAATCAACACAGATAAAAAAAAAGAAAGAAATAATAATTTTCCTGCAGCTGTTGCAGTAATATCAACGATGTCATAGAAGATGTCCTGACTGTTATAACATGTGGGGTAATTAGCAAGGCATGGCAAGGGCACGAAATATAGGTACAATTATCTAAAAAAAAAACTATAACTCATGCGCAAATATATCTACAATTGCTGAATTTCTATGGTTTTGTGTGTGTAAAATCTGCACCTAACTAAAATGTCCATGTAGCCTTTGTTTTTTAGTGAATTTCTAGGGTTTTTTTAAATTTTATTTCTTGACTATAACATCCCAGTAACATCTGTTTTTTTCAGAGAATTTCTACAGTGTTTTTAAAGGTATTTCCTAACTCTAATGTCACAGTAACCTTTTTTTTCAGTGCATTTGTTTTTTTTAAGTAATATTCAAATACCATAGGTTACTTCCAACCCGAAGCGGCCTATCCCCTCATGCAGCAAAACTCCATGCTGCATATGGCCATCGGCTGTAAAGGGTGGGAGGTTGGCCACATGGCCAGGCCCTTTGGCTTACCCCCCAAAGGGATCCAACCTGGAAGGGAGGCACACAGCACTCCTAAAAGGGGAGAAGGCATCCAGCCCTCCTCCCGGGCTGATTTCTGGCACTGGGGGCCTCATATCCCAGGGCCAAGCCATATTATAATGTCAGAATAGTCACGCAGTCCTACTCCCCAGGCCTATTTTGCCCGGGAGTATACAGCTCCCTCCCCAGGCCAATTTAAGCCTGGATACTCCATCTCCCGGGGCCCGGACATATTTGGGTCCCTGGGTCCCCCTGGGCAAATTTGGCCCCCGGGGACCCCATCCTCTGGAGCGGTCCATATAATGATAGAGAGGGGGCACACAGCACACAGAACCCCCTTCTGGAATCTCTGGCCAATCATTAAAGGTGGAGGGGGCACAGAGCCCCCCTCCTTGGTGTGGTTTAAGCCTCAGGGACCCTATCCCTTGGGGCCCGACCAACTAAGGACTGGTGCACTGTGCCCACCCTTCTTCTTGTTCAATATTGCTGTGAAATGTAAAAACAACAAGTGTTGTCCCAGTCCCAGGGGCATGCACAGGTTATAAATAATGGAGGGGGCGCACAAGGACCCCCCTCCATGAGCTTATTTATAACAGGGGGACTACCACTTCCCAGGACCTCATGTTAATATTAAGCAGGGCCACCTCCCCGGTTGTAAATAAAAAAAATATGGAGGGACCACGCAGACCACCACCTCCTCAGGGCTTTTTACCTTTTTTTTAGAAGGAGGTGGCCGTCAGTGAGGCCATCAGTGATGTCATTTGAGATATCATCAGTGATGTCACTGGCCATGTCATGCGTGATGTAATATGTGGAGTCATAAGCGTTGCTTTGCGGGGGTGTAAGTTATAGTTAGCGACGGTAACAATAACTGCTGCATTTCTATAGCTTTGTATGAGTGAAATCATGAAATCTGAGAGTAACTATAACATCCTTGTAACCTTTGTTTTTTAGTGAATATATATGAATGATAGATCATCACTGCAATCAGCAAAAAGAAAGAGCAGGCACTTCAGGATGCAGTTTTACTGGCGCATTTTGACCTGCTGGTCTTTGTCAAAGCGACATTACATTTGCAGAAGTCCCAGCTGCCAACTGGCAGACATAGCTGGAAAAGCTTTTCTTAGTAAAGACATTCCATTATTGCTGATCTCATATTCCCTATGCACAAAAGCAAGTGAAAACCTTGTGAACAAATTCAACCATTTGGCAAGTGGTGAGTATTATTCACAAAGTAGTAGAACTGCAGACATGTCAATGCAACCAAATTCCATTACATGTAAAAAGCTAACATGGCTAGTGGCTGTAGTCATTTCAGTATGCAGCTAATCAGTCTCCAAATTAGTATATGCATCAAGCGCCCTCAATTGCAAAAGTGTGTCCCCAAGTTAAACATCAAATTGAGCACATACATATAAGAAAATAAAACAATCCACAAATATGCATCTGGTCTGGGCATAATTTACAGTCAAAGCAAAAGTGTTTACAAGAAGGGCAATGTCTATCCAAATGTATATCAGAAACAGAGGGCTGATAGTCGAATTGATGCATCTAGAAAAACAGCCTCATATACAAAGTTAAACAAAACAAAAAGAAGAGGAAAAAGGAAAAACCTATCTCATGGTCTATTATCATTTACAAGACTTTGTTAACACACTGTAGCCAAGTAGATGGCTTTGCAGTTCAATCGTTGCCACAAACAAAAGGATAGTCAATGTGCACATGTATCTCCCCATCCTGGTTGCGCCCCCCCCCCCCAGATGTCAGTTATTGAGCATAATGATCTAGTTAGACCCCAGTCTCCTCAAGGTGCGTCCCCTGTCATGCCCACTTTTGCTCAACATAACCCTGTCAATTCCAAAAAACGAAATCTCTTGAGTATCCAAGGAATGCTGTTGGTGCCAATGATGTGCAACAGAATAACTAGGATCCTTATTTTTGACTGCACACGAGTTTTCAAGGACCCTGCTTTTTTAGAGAAAAATAGTGCTTCTTATGTATTGCAAGCCACAGGAACAGACGAGAACAGAAATCACAAAATCACTATTGCAATTTATAAACTTCTTTATCTTTCCTTTTCTACCTGTGGGTAGTGTGAAAGTCTTCTTATTGGTACAGTGTGCACATGCTTTGCATTTTCCACACTTAAAAAAGTTCTTTGAGCCAGGATCCTAAATCCCCTTGCTGCCCCCATGGAATAACTCTCTACCACTATATCTTTCAATGGCCTGTTTCTTCTGTCTACATGTCAGGGGGTGAGGACTGGCCAGGTGATCTGTGGTTTGATCAGAACTGACTTACTACCAGTGTTTACTCGGCATTCATCTAATGGAGTCAGACTCACTATTAAACGTGGTTACAAGTCTTACTTCCATATTAGCCTGTTTTTTTCATTTCAGTGTTAGTAAACTCCCCCTATTGATGCATGAGACCTTGGCACAAGCTGTCCAGATCCCTTTCCCAGGGTACCTTCTGGACTTGAACCTCTCTACCATCCTGGTGTGATCAGCTTCAAACGCCTCAGGAGTACTGCTATTTCTTTTGGCCCCTGGCATTTCCCCATAGGGGATGCTACACTTGAGACTGGGCAGGTGATGGCTGTGGCCATATAAAATGCTGTTACCAGCAGTGCTCTTCCTAAAGAGGCTCATAGGTATGGTACCTTCCTCTACTGTGACCAGAACATCTAGGAACTCCATGGCTGTTCAATGTGTCGTGCAAGTGACATTAAGGTTCCGCTCTTTATCAGCGATCTAGATAATAAATGCATTGATGACACTCTATGGACCATCCCATATTATGAATAGGTCATCCATATATCCTGTCTAAAATGTCAAATGATGTGTCCACCTTTCATTTGCTTCTATCTAAATACACTGTACCCCCCACTACCCCATAAAAATGCTGGCATAACTAGGAGTAAAGATAATTCCCATGGCAGTACAAGTAAGTTGCTCATGCCATTAATCTTCAAAAAGAAAAAAGTTGTGTTCTAAGCACAGCCTCCTTGGGGGCCAACTAACCCTCCTGTTAAGTCCAGTAAGTCTCACAGAGTGGGTTTACTGAGAGGTTTTTGATGACCAAGTCCCCTTTGTCCACCACTCTGCAAACGCGTCTCTTGGTGCACCACTAGTCCTTTGGGGCCAACTACCCCTCTTACCACCGCCAGTAAAACTCACAATCCTAGAGAGGTTGTCAGAGGCTACGTCCCCTTTCTCCACCACTCTGAAAATGCATCTCCTGATGAACTACTGGTTGGGGGATATTGTCCACTTTAGACCTGAGGTCCTCAGTAGTAGAGTGGAGGTCATTCCCAATCCAGAAGCATGCCAGGAGACGCGTTTGCAGAGTGGTAGAGAAAGCGTCCATGGCCTTCAAGTCATATCAGCTATCCCACTGTCTAGGACTTACTGGTGGTCAGAAGAAGACTTGTTGGCCCCCAAAGACCCTCAGCATTCAAGGGAATGTCAATTCCTAATCCCCACTGTGCCAGGTGGTGAAGGAGGTGGGGCCTTTGGTGACTTGCTGATGTATTGTTTTTAATTAAATATTTGTATTCTAGGAAAGGGGGCTGTGTAGACCCCCCTCTTAAGGCCAATTTTGGCCCAGAAGAACCCCATCCCCAGGGGCCTGCATTTTATTTATTTGATTTTTTTTTTCAATGGGACGGAGTCCACTTGCCCTCCATTCATTGGCCAATTTCGGCCCTGGGGACACCCAACCCCCGGGAGCAGGTCTTCATCTTTTTTCAAAAAATGGGGAGATGGCCTGAGTGCCGCTCCCAGACGATTTTACCCCATCTCCTAGGTCATGGCCAATTTGCTAGGGACTACGGGGGACCCTCAAGCCCTCACGGTCCCTGCCGGCTCCCCGCCTCCAGTGGGAGCCACCATTGCTTTTGGACAGTGGGAGCTGCTAACATGCAACTCCCTCTGTCCAAAAGCAATTCTGCTCTGCTTCATGGGAACAAGAGCACTTTCTATGCTCTCACTTCCACAAAGGAGACCAGAGTTTGCTATGGCTTGGCTCCCGCCAAGCCATGGCAAACTGAAATGCCCTGGGAGGGTGGGCACCCCGGGACATTTCAGGAAACAACCCTGTAGGGTGATGGTCCCCAGGGCCATCTATGGCTCCTTTCATCACATTTGCCTTGGCGAGGTGGTGGACCATGGTGCCTGGGGGTTACCAACAGACCACCTTAATGATTTGATTTGTGCATGCATGGGGTGGAGGGCCTCTCCTGCTTTTAATAAAAAATAATAAAGTGAGTGCCCCGGAGAGGTGGCGGTCCCCGGGGCAGCAGGGGGTTTTTGTGCCCCTATTTTTTTATCTATTAGCCCAGGGAAGTAGTGGCTCCCGGGGCGACGCTGTGATGTGGAATGCCGGTAAGCAGGACAGTGTGCGCTGCTTTTACTTGTCCCCACATGTTGAAATAAAGTGTCTCCTTCCATCCCCATTGACTGTAGAGGAACGCCGAAGCAGATGCCAAGAGCAATCTTCGCCCTTGTACATGCGGGGGCCTCCAAACGCGCCTCTGACAAGCGCGGTAAATGTCCAGGAAATACCCTCCAAAGAAATGAAAGGCGGAGGCCTCAGTAGGGAACAAATGGAGCAAGCTTTATTTCAGTCCATCACTTCAGGCGAATGCATTTCGGCTTTATGTGCCTTCGTCAGCTCCCAGTGGAAGCAAGGAAAAGGGGTAAGTCTCCACACCTGTGGTTTGTCCTGCTGCTGGTCATATGGCTACTCCTCCCAAAGTTGGCCTCGCCTCTTGTAGGGCGCACAGTAGGTGCACCAACTAAGAGACCCAGAATGCAGTAATCCAGCTCTGGGTCTCGAGGCAACGCTGTGATGTGGAATGCCGGTAAGCAGGACGTGTGCGCTGCTTTTACTTGTCCCCACATGTTGAAATAAAGCGTCTCCTTCCATCCCCATTACCGCATAACCTTTTGGCCCAAGTGTCATTTCTGTGGGGGCCGGCAGCAATGCCGCTAGCCCAGCTCGAGGAGCGATGTCCTCATCACCACTTCTCTTCGACCTGGGCTTCGTGGTGGGCGAAGACAACGTCAATACCTTGACTGTAGAAGAACACCGAAGCAGATGCCAGGAGCAATCTTCGCACTTGTACATGCGAGGGCCTCCAAACGCGCCTCTGACAAGCACGGTAAATGTCCAGGAAATACCCTCCAAAGATATTGAAAGGTGGAGGCCTCAGTAGGGAACAAACGGAGCAAGCTTTATTTCAGTCCATCACTTCAGGCTATTGCATTTCGGCTTTATGTGCCTTCGTCAGCGCCCAGTGGAAACAAGGAAAAGGGTTAAGTCTCCACACCTGTGGTTTGTCCTCCTGCTGGTCATATGGCTACTCCTCCCAAAGTTGGCCCCGCCTCTTGTAGGGCGCACAGTAGGTGCACCAACTACGAGAGCCAGAATGCAGTAATCCAGCTCTGGGTCTCGAGGCGACGCTGTGATGTGAAATGACGGTAAGCAGGACGGTGTGCGCTGCTTTTACTTGTCCCCACATGTTGAAATAAAGCATCTCCTTCCGTCCCCATTACCGCATAACCTTTTGGCCCAAGTGTCATTTCTGTGGGGGCCGGCAGAAATGCCGCTAGCCCAGCGCGAGGAGCCATGGCCTCATCACCACTTCTCTCCGACCTGGGCTTCGTGGTGGGCGAAGACAAAGTCAATACCTCGACTGTAGAAGAACTCCGAAGCAGATGCCAGGAGCAATCTTCGCCCTTGTACATGTGGGGGCCTCCAAACGCGCCTTTGACAAGCGCGGTAAATGGCCAGGAAATACCCTACAAAGAAATTAAAAGTGGAGGCTTCAGTAGGGAACAAACGGAGCAAGCTTTATTTCAGTCCATCACTTCAGGCGAATGCATTTCGGCTTTATGTGCCTACATCAGCGCCCAGTGGAAGCAAGGAAAAGGGGTAAGTCTCCACACCTGTGGTTTGTCCTGCTGCTGGTCATATGGCTACTCCTCCCAAAGTTGGCCTCGCCTCTTGTAGGGCGCACAGTAGGTGCACCAACTAAGAGACCCAGAATGCAGTAATCCAGCTCTGGGTCTCGAGGCAACGCTGTGATGTGGAATGTCGGTAAGCAGGACGTGTGCGCTGCTTTTACTTGTCCCCACATGTTGAAATAAAGCGTCTCCTTCCATCCCCATTACCGCATAACCTTTTGGCCCAAGTGTCATTTCTGTGGGGGCCGGCAGCAATGCCGCTAGCCCAGCTCGAGGAGCGATGTCCTCATCACCACTTCTCTTCGACCTGGGCTTCGTGGTGGGCGAAGACAACGTCAATACCTTGACTGTAGAAGAACGCCGAAGCAGATGCCAGGAGCAATCTTCGCACTTGTACATGCGAGGGCCTCCAAACGCGCCTCTGACAAGCGTGGTAAATGTCCAGGAAATACCCTCCAAAGATATTGAAAGGCGGAGGCCTCAGTAGGGAACAAACGGAGCAAGCTTTATTTCAGTCCATCACTTCAGGCTATTGCATTTTGGCTTTATGTGCCTTCGTCAGCGCCCAGTGGAAGCAAGGAAAAGGGGTAAGTCTCCACACCTGTGGTTTGTCCTCCTGCTGGTCATATGGCTACTCCTCCCAAAGTTGGCCCCGCCTCTTGTAGGGCGCACAGTAGGTGCACCAACTACGAGAGCCAGAATGCAGTAATCCAGCTCTGGGTCTCGAGGCGACGCTGTGATGTGAAATGACGGTAAGCAGGACAGTGTGCGCTGCTTTTACTTGTCCCCACATGTTGAAATAAAGCATCTCCTTCCGTCCCCATTACCGCATAACCTTTTGGCCCAAGTGTCATTTCTGTGGGGGCCGGCAGAAATGCCGCTAGCCCAGCGCGAGGAGCCATGGCCTCATCACCACTTCATTCCGACCTGGGCTTCGTGGTGGGCGAAGACAAAGTCAATACCTTGACTGTAGAAGAACTCCGAAGCAGATGCCAGGAGCAATCTTCGCCCTTGTACATGTGGGGGCCTCCAAACGCGCCTTTGACAAGCGCGGTAAATGGCCAGGAAATACCCTACAAAGAAATTAAAGGTGGAGGCTTCAGTAGGGAACAAACGGAGCAAGCTTTATTTCAGTCCATCACTTCAGGCGAATGCATTTCGGCTTTATGTGCCTACATCAGCGCCCAGTGGAAGCAAGGAAAAGGGGTAAGTCTCCACACATGTGGTTTGTCCTGCTACTGGTCATATGGCTACTCCTCCCAAAGTTGGCCCCGCCTCTTGTAGGGCGCACAGTAGGTGCACCAACTACAAGACCCAGAATGCAGTAATCCAGCTCTGGGTCTCGAGGCGACGCTGTGATGTGGAATGCCGGAAAGCAGGACGGTGTACGCTGCTTTTACTTATCCCCACAAGTTGAAATAAAGCGTCTCCTTCCGTCCCCATTACCGCATAACCTTTTGGCCCAAGTGTCATTTCTGTGGGGGCCGGCAGCAATGCCACTAGCCCAGCGCGAGGAGCCATGTCCTCATCACCACTTCTCTCCGACCTGAGCTTTGTGGTGGGCGAAGACAAAGTCAATACCTTGACTGTAGAAGAACGCCAAAGCAGATGCCAGGAGCAATCTTCGCCCTTGTACATGCGGGGGCCTCCAAACGCGCCTCTGACAAGCGCGGTAAATGTCCAGGAAATACCCTCCAAATATATACATATTTACATCACCCAGTGTGAGGCATTGATCTTAAAATGGCATAACAAAGGAATGCTTTCTGTGGAGGAGTACAGATTTTTCCAAGTATCCCACCCAATATTACCCACCTTTTATCACCTGCCCAAGGTGCATAAGGATGCGGAGAAACTGCCAGGGCGTCCGATAAGCTCTTCCATTGGTGGCCTATTGGAGAAGATGTCCAGATTCATTGACTTTTATCTCTCTCCGTTCGTTGAAGAATTGCCCTCTTATACCAGGGACACAAAAAAAATTCTACGGTACATTGAAGGAAGCCCATGGAAGTCTGACTTCCTTATGGTGACCCTAGATATAGCTAGTCTACATACTAGCATTTCTCATGAACAAGGCATTGATGCTTTTCAACAGATTTTGCAACAGTCAAGACTCACTGACCACAGTGAGATGCTGATTGATTTTTTACGTTTCTGCCTGTTTAATAATATCTTTATTTTTCAGGATCAGATCTGTAGACAAAAATGGGGGACGGCCATGGCAGCCTGCTTTGCACCCAGCTATGCGAACTTGTTCGTTGGCTGGTGGGAGAAGCGGGCGACATGGTCGGACTACTGTGACCAGTGGGTTGAGAAAACCATTATTTGGAGACAGTAAACAGACGATCTCTTTCTTGTCTGGCTAGGCAGCAAGGAGTCAGTCTTAGAATACATCAGACATTTGAATAGCAACAACCTGAATCTAAGGTTTTCTGGCGACATAAGTGCTGTTGAGGTCACCTATCTGGATGTCAGGGTCTTTGTAGCCGATGGCAGGATGCAAACATCATTATTTAGGAAACCCACAGCAGGCAACTCAGTGCTTCATGCACGTAGCAGCCACCCAATCAGCCTCAAGAATAGTATCCCATACGGGGAACTCTTGCGTATAAAACGCAATAGCTCTAGATCTGAAGATTTCTTGGAGGCTGGTACAGAGTGTCTCAATAGATTCCGGGAGCGTGGGTACAAAGAAATGGTCTTGAGTGAGTCATGGAAAAAAACTGAATCAAGAAATAGAACTGAGTTGATAAAGGATGTCCCCAAGGAGAAAAGTACAGGTACCAGTAATCTTAGACTCATTACGAATTTGTCCAATGCGGCCAAAAGTTTAAAGAAAATAATGTATTCCCATTGGAGTATATTGAAATCCGATCCATTCATTGGCCGGGATATTCCTGCACATCCATTCGTGACCTTCCACAAAACCAGATCGCTTAAAGACCATCTGGTACAAAATAACTTACCAACCACAAGTAGAGGCATACAGGGGCTAACAGGATTTTATCCATGCAGCAAATGCAAGGCGTGTACCGACAGCAAAAAGAAACCTCCTATTCCATATCAGGGAAAACAGATCCTATAACTATCAATAAGTTCATGAATTGCCAGACACCTTATGTTGTCTACTGCCTAAGCTGCCCATGTGGCCTTAGGTACGTAGGCAGCACGATTTACCCAGCCAAAATACGCATATTGGAACATCAGAGGCCCATCCAAAATAACAACAGTAATTATCCCATAGCACACCATTTCCAAGCTTATCATAACAGCAACTGCAAACTTCGGAGATATTTCTGTTTAGATCACGTGGCTCGAGACCCGAGAGGCGGTAATAGGGAAAAACGCCTGAGGAGACAAGAGTCTCGTTACATTAAAGTCTTGGCCACGAAAACTCCTTTGGGACTGAACATGGGGGAGGAACTCAGGGTACACTTGTAAATATTGTATATATCACATTTGGGTTTTGTATTCAGTTGGCGGATTCTAGGTCACCATGTGACTGATTTTTGTCAGCTTCTCCAGCTTATTATTGTCATGCCTGTATAGTCCCAGTGTGTGATGCTTTAGAATTAGGTGTTTTTCTTTCCTTTTTTTCTTTTTCAAAACATTGCTCATCTAACGCCTCTATTGAGTGTTCGGTCCTACCTAGGGGGGCTACCTGTTATCCCTGTGAGAAGGTGTGCCCATTCAGGGCTATATAATAAAATGAAGTGATAGACCTGCTAGGAGAATTATTAATTTGGTTAGAGCACCCAAACTGAATCATGCTATGTTTTATTTTGAAAAAATGAAATTTTGAAATCAGGTTAAAATTCAAGTATGTGACTATAACAGACAATAAATTACCTGCATTGTGGCAATAATTCATTCCTGTGCCTTGATTATGCAAAATGAATTTTGGCTTAAGCTGTGTAAGAACGCTGATGCATTACGCCATATCTTCATTTACAACAATGCTTTATTTAATTCTTTGTGCTAAACACACTCCATGCCTGACATTAAGATGGCGTTGCGTAGCGGCATATCCCATGTGACTGCATGATGTTTGTTTTGTTTATTTAGGGAGTAGCGTCATGACGCCACCTTACACTGATGAAGGCGTACCGCTGAAATGTGTTTGTACCAATTTCTTTTGTGCCTAATAAATCCTACTGGGATTTAACCCCCCGCAAGTGCTGGCTTTCATTTTCGGAGCTTTTCATATATATATATATGTCACAAAGTTTGCCCAGAAGCTTGAGGTAGCAGGTAAGGTAATGCCTTTTTATTTGGAACATGCTGGCAGCTTCTCATCCCTTTTTAAAGCCCTTGGCCTGACGCGTTTCAAAGCTGTTATCGCTTCTCATCAGAGGCCGTGACAGCGGAAGGTTATTTATGGCTAAAACCATGCCTCCCCAGCAGCCTCAAGCTTCTGGGCAAACTTTGTGACATTTTATGCGGAGGTTCAGAGCTGCAGAGGGATCGCACCACTCATAGCCAACGGAGTGTCCATGAGGGGGGCAACATCTCCTCTCATATTGGGCGCAGCAGTGATCCTGATTTAATGCCGGCAGAGTCTCATCTGGACTCAATGGAGGGCCAAAGAACTGTGTCCTTCAGGTGTGTGTTCAGCGGATGGAACCCACCGGAGGGTATAAATGGGCCTTAATGTAACTACAAATCCCAGCGTGCATCATAAAAAGAAGTATTATTGAGTAGGCGCACCAGTAACTTTAAACACGCAGGGGTTTAGGGTGTGCTATAGAGGGGGTGGGAAGCGAAGTATTTACCTATACCGGTGTGAAAGTGGTGGGTTACAGAAATTAAGTGAGGTATTGCCTAGAGTATCTTTGTCATGATCCTGCAGTCCCATCTCTTTCCACAAAACCTAAACCTATATGAATCTCTAAAGCAAATTCTAAAACAGATCTTCCCTTTATGAAACCCGCCCCTATCCCATGCATCCTGCACTCCTGGTATGTTCAAGTAAGTGTGGTTGGTGCATTCTGTTAACTATGATTATGATAAGTGATTGCCAATGCTTGGTTGTATGATTATGATCTAGATTGCCAATGCTTGTTTACAATAGCGCTATTACCAGGTTTTTCATTAGAAAGGAACAGTAGCTTTGTTGTGATGCTCTTGCGCTGTGTGGAATTTAGAACACAGTGTGAGAAAGAAATGAATAAAGGAAACCTTTCAAGACGCTTTTAGGCTGCACGCGTTCATGTCAGCAATGCTCTCGAGCTGTGCGCAGCTCGGAGCACAGCGTGAGGGCAAGGTTGACGCGTGCGGCCGAACGGACGTCCTGGGGTGTGGCAGGGCTATAAAAGCCACACCCGGACTTCCAAAAGGTGCTTAGCCTTCCAGAATCTTCAGGGGAACATCGCGCTTGGCTGAACACTTATCGGAGATCGTAAGAGTTTACTTTTGGAATCCAGAGTCATCGCTTCAGCACCTCTGCCAGAGTCTTCAGGAATTCACGATGTTGCTGCAAAAGAAAGAAGGAGCTAAGTAAAACTTATTTTGGGGAAAGGCGCCCACCGCTAGCTACAGAACAATCTTTTTGAAAGAAACCAATAATTTAGGACACTCTTTTAATTAAAATAGGAACTTAAAAACTACGGACACTTTAATATTTTGGACTAATTCGAAGTGTTTAGTAGAAAAGACAGATGTTTTAGAATGTATGTTGAATTCTTTATTTTAAGTGAGAAGTCAAGTTGAGCGACAAGCAGGAGATTACTAAGTGAGTAAGTTCTAGGTAGGTTTGATAAAGTAAAAGAAAAACTGAGTAAGAGATTATACAAATGATATTTGTTGTTTCACACAGAATATTCACATCATTTTTTAAAGCAAAATCCAAATGGTGGAAAACTCAACTAACTCAAGCCTCTAAAGAGACAACGCCTCCTCAATAAAATAACAGCCTACTGACCAGTCTTCACACACAACGACTTCCAGGACGCGAAGCCTAACTTAGTAGATCGCAGGTAGGAACTGATCCAGCGGGCCAAAGGAAATTATGTCTCATATATACAACTCTACACCATGATACTCACCATAATTCTTAAACTATCACTAGGCCCATAAATGTCCGTGACAAAATTTTCTAAACATTAATTAAAGTCAAAACACTGCCAATGGATTAACTAATGGTAACTTAAAGAAACAAACAAGACCAGCTTGTCATTTCAAAATCTATTTTATTATTTATTTATTCAAATAAAAGAGCGTTTCAAGTATTTAATTCTTTTTTATTAACAAATCAATAAGCAGCATTTTATTAGAAAGGCACATTAGACTGTCAGTTTAAATCAAAACAGCATGAGAAATGCTAAACACTCAAGAAGTCATTCCCAAAACCCTATTTCCCTAACTTAGCTAGAGAAACCTAAAGAGAAAAACATAAGTTAGAATAATTCTTACCTGAGTCAAAAAACTGGCAGCATCTCCCGAGCACAGGAACAAGACGAACAGTGCTCTTCTCTAAGGGGCAGTTTTTATACCTTTTTCCTATCTAAAACTAACTAAAGAATACAAATATTCGAGCATCACGTAGCGTGATTGGACCAGAAATATCATCCGATGAGGTCATTTAACTTTCGTATAGAGAAAATCACGCTTCCTCAAGAGCGGCATTGTTCACAGTCTATGAGTGTCACAGGCCTTTCCATGACATTGCAACATTAGGTAAAATAACGATTTTGCTTCCTCCGACCAAGCTTTTCCGCCGCTGCTCATCCTGTCTGTCCTTGGCCAAGAAAACTTTGTTTATCAAGAAACATTTACTTCCACATAGCCTTGCTTCAACGAGCGTCTTTTTAGAATATATTTTTCATTTTCGAATGCTGCTGTGCAAGGCCCAACTTTGACAGGACTTCAGACTACCATTTTAGAAATAGGCCACAGGCCTCTTTTAGCAACACTCTAGTATGCAAGAAAACACAAGACAATAATTAATTCAAGAAATGATAATTATTCTGTTACCCACCCCCTTTGCTAAAGTTAACCCATTAGTCTAGGTTACCTAGCTTCGCATACAAAGGACAACAAAGATGACAGGACATAAACAAAAGCACACTTAAAAGAATGCACATGCTATTATTTGAAACAGCTGCAATTAATATTGAACAAAACAAAAGATAAGGTGAATGTATTATTTATAACAAAATGACAAACATGTCAAGAGCACATATAATTAGACCCCCGTGTTTGTGTAGGTGTACATTATTTCTAGGTTGGATCAGTAAAAAAATATGTGCAAAACATGCAACACTCATTAGTGAATTAAAATTATGGAAGTTTAATTACTGCGTGCTTTGTTTCATAATTAATTCTTAAAGCCCGCTCCATCAGAACTTAAAGAATTACCACTCCGATGATGTTAGATGTTCTTTAATTAAACAAATATAATAGGACAATATTCTAAGGAGTTTCTTGTTGCTTCGCAGGTCGACTACAAGAAAATCATTAGCGTCTGATTCCGGCCTCCCTCCCTGACTACTATCTTTCACCCTAGTGTAACTTAAGAATCGCTGGTTGTAGGATAGGGTTTCTGGGAGTTTGGCTCATAGCGTCTCTGCAAAACCAATCAAGCACCTTACAGGTAAGGGTTCGACAACACACAGGTAAGGGTGCTTGATATACCTGACAGAAGGCTAAGGACACAAAATTCGTTTTGCCCAGACGCTATGGATCAAACTTCGCAGATATCTCTGCATGATATAGCCGCAATGTTAGTTGAAATAAAATCTCAAAATGCAGGATTGCGAAGAGATGTGAAAGCAATTCAGAGCAGAATACAACCTCCTAGTCCAACAACCTGGACCTTCTCCTCAGAAAAGAAATCCTATCTTAAGCCTTCTGCTTTCCAACCGGCCATGCAAACTTTGTATAGTGGGAATACCACACCTTCGACCTCCGCTAATACTCAGATACAGGTTATAACACCAGTCACGGTACCTTTAGCACCCCCAGAAAGATTTTATGGAGATAGTAACAAATTTAAAATATTTTTGAACCAATGCCAGTTACATTTTGTGGCGAAACCCACCACATTTCCTGATGATTCCTCCAAAGTTGCTTTCATGTTATCATATTTAGGAGGTGATACCGCCTTGTGGTCTGTACCATATGTAGAAAGAAACGATCCAATTTTAAATTATCTTAGACGGTTCAAACTCGCCATGAAAAAGTTATTTGCAAAACATGTATTCGTTCAAACAGCCGATCATGAACTACTCAATTTGAAGCAAGGATCGTCAGATCTTTTGCATTATATTTCCATCTTCAACAGACTGGTCATTGAAGCAGAATTGCCAGAGGAAAAATGTGTGTGCTTGTTCTATCGCGGTTTACATGAAGAATTAAAAGACATGGTCACACAAATCTTAGACCCACCAACTGATTGCGAGGAATTTATTGATCTAGTTGTAAAACTCAATCATAAAATTTCAGAAAGGAAAGGCGAAAGAGGAAAGTCAGACCATAGGATGATATTGTTTAACCCCTTCGACGCTCATGACGAGCTCAGCTCGTCATGAGTTACATCTCTCGTACGCTCATGGCGAGCTGAGCTCGTCATGAACCGCGGGTTTTAAAAAAAGTCAGCGCACAACGGGAAAATGCGCTGCACGCATGGTGGTAAAGAAAGGGGAAACACTAAGAACAAACCTTCCATAGCTAAGTTAGACTCTGTAGAACCCTTGCAAATAGGGACCATTAGAGGACCTCTGTCAAAAGACGAGAAGGAGAAGCGTAGGTAATTAAACCAATGTATGTACTGTGGGAAAACAGGACATTTTGTAAAAGACTGTCCCACACGACCTGTAAAACCAAAAACTAAAACTACAGATGTTGCCGCCATACATCTGTCGGAAAACTAAAAAACTCGGTAGACAAAGAGGCCAATCTACCGAGTGCACATACTAGTTTGGCCTCCATAACACCAACTGCCTCACATTGTCATCTTAGTATGCGAATTTTGCTTCAATCACAAAATGATAAAACCCGATCTTGTTCTATTGATGCTTTGATAGATTCTGGAGTTACTGGCAATTTTATTGACACCCAATTGTTCAGTAAGTTAGGTTTACAAAAGGTTGTGAAAGTTTCTACAGAAATAGTTAGAGCAGTAGACGGTAAGGAACTAACTTCAGGACCTATACAACATCATACTGAATTATTGAGCATGACTTGTGCTAAGAAAAACCTTTGATATAATCGATGCTCCTCAGTTTGGTTTATTTTAGGCATTCCTTGGCTTGTACTTCACAATTCTTACATAGATTGGACTGATAGAACCATACTGTTTAAATATGATTACTGTCATGCCAAGTGTTTTCAACAATACCCAGGTTCCGAATTGTTAATACAAGGATATGACTTTCCAAAGGAGTCAAAAAGTGTCCTGATAATTGCTGGAGTTACAGAGGAATACCATGATTTATTGGATGTCTTCGATAAAAAAAGGCCAACACCTTGCCGCCTCATAGGGACTTTGATTGTCAGATTGATTTATTTCCTGGGGCGACTTTACCTTGTAGCTGCATCTATGCGCTAACAGAGAAAGAAAATGAACACTTACGCAATTATCTTGATGAATATTTAGCTAACGGTTTCATCAGACATTCTAAGTCCCCGGTTTCTTCTCATCTCTTTTTCATTCCGAAGAAGGGGGAAAAATTGCGCATGTGCATTGACTATCTCACAATTAATAATGTGACAGTAAAAAATTGATATCCACTACCGTTAATTCCAACATTTCTGGACCAAATCAAATATGCCACCATTTATACAAAGCTGGATTTGCGTGGAGCATATCATCTGGTAAGAGTCCGAGAGGCTATGAATGGAAGACAACAATCCGTACAAAATTTGGATTATACGAATATCAAGTTATGCCCTTCAGACTCTGCAACGCTCCAGCCGCGTTCCAGTTTTTTATAAATGAAGTTTTAAGAGATTTTCTTGACATCTGTTGTATCGTCTATATAGATGATATTCTCATTTATTCAAAAGAAAAATCTGAGCATGTAATGCAAGTACGAGCCATTCTGCAACAGCTTTGACAAAATTCTTTATTTGTAAAATTAGAAAAGAGCTTGTTCCATGTCACCACAGTCGATTTTTTGGGATACATCCTTAGTCCAGCTGGCATAGAAATGGACTCCAAAAAGATTCAAGCAATATTAGAATGGCCTAGTCCAGTGTTTCCCAAACTGGGGTCCGCGGACCCCCAGGGGTCCGTGACACATTCCCCGGGTGTCCATAGGCAACAGTTTTAAAAGCACAGAAAAGTTTATTGTATAATTAGCAGCTTTCCAGCAACAATAAAAGTGTCAAGATCATTCCAGTGATTAATGTACCTGCTGGAGCGTGAGGAGAATTTTGTTCAGTGGCAGCTTTGACTTAACTAATGTAGCACAGAGGGTTAATGTGCATACTGCAAAGAACATGTAACATGCATTTTAAAACGCAGTATTTTATGTGCATAGGTTTGTGGTTACTGCTTTTGTCACAGAGATTCTTTTGTTACTGTGCACTTCACAAGTGACAATTGTAATGTAGCAGAGGGACCTATAAACTGTCATCAAAGAGCTGCTTGCAAACTGCATGGTACCAGTTAGTAACTTATATATACCCCAGTTATTCATTATCCTGATGCAGCTAAATGGTTTATTTAGGTGTAAATACATTTTTAATGTTAAAGTCAGTGCTAGCCACCGTGTTATGTTCTGAATCCTGAGTTTGTGCTTTTCCAGACCAAGCACTCTTTAAACATTTTATATACACACTGATTTACATGTATGATTCAATGTCTCTATATGTGTGTGATGTAAAGTGCTCTGGCATCCTACAATGGTATGAGAGATGCTATAAAACAAATGAAATACATGTGAGAGAGGGGCTATTACTTCAATATAAAATACTAAGGGCCAGATGTATGATCCGGTTTTATATGTGCAAACGGGTTCGCTAACCCGTTTGCGCATGCAAAAACCTATTGGGCCATGTACATTGCCTATTTCGTGAGTCACAATTTGTTTGCTATTTGGAAGGGGCATTTCCTTCCAAATAGCGAGTCTCAAAACCATTTACAAATGTTTTCCGGTCGCAAAACATTCTCAATTACCACCTACTTCAAGTAGATGGTAATGCATTTGCAAATGGGAAGGGGTCCCTTTGCAAATGCATGCAAAATTATTTTTTAAGGGCAGGCAGTGGTCCCAGGGACCTCTGCCTGCCCTTAGAAAATGAAAC
Source organism: Lissotriton vulgaris (assembly GCF_964263255.1). Lineage (NCBI taxonomy): Eukaryota > Metazoa > Chordata > Amphibia > Caudata > Salamandridae > Lissotriton > Lissotriton vulgaris. Next base: position 1,463,905,572 of record NC_141685.1, on the reverse strand, counting down.
GAAAATGTTTCATTTCCTTTTTCTTTAAATGCATGGGAAATGGGCTGCATTTTTTTTTAAACTGCTTTATTTAAAAAGCAGTACCAGACATGGTGGCCTGCAGAGCCCAGCAGGCCACCATACCTGGGAGGGCTGGCATTCCCAATGGGCTCGCAAATTGCGAGAGGCTCATTAATATTAATGAACCTCGCAATTTGCGACCACATTGGGAATCCCAAACAGTGTTAAACACACTGTTGTACATTTCATTTAACGACTCGCAATTTGCCACTTGCCATGTGTCGCCAATTATAAGGCGCTAAATGAAATGGTTGTACATCTGGCCCCAAAATCCTTAGTCTTTTGAATATTTGTTTGTATGTACACATGTGTATTTTTTTCGAATTACTGTTTTAATATTTGAAATTTAACTCATACAAATTGCTTGGGGGTCCCCGGCTTCCAGTGGTGACTCAATGGGGGTCCTCAGGAGTCAAATGTTTGGGAACCACTGGCCTAGTCCAACCTCAGTGAAACAAATCCAAAGCTTCTTGGGGTTTGTGAACTTTTATAGGCGGTTCATAAACAATTTCTCACAAAAGATAACTCCAATCACAAAGCTGTTAAGAAAAAACACGAAATTTGAATGGACTTCAGAAACAGAATTGGCTTTTCAAGACTTAAAAAATCAATTCATTACAGCCCCGATTTTAAAACATCCTGATCCCACTCAACCTTTCATTGTGGAATCTGATGCCTCTCAATTTGCAATAGGAGGCATTCTATCCCAAAGAAGTAAAAGCTCTGGACAGATGCATCCAATTGCATACTATTCCAGAAAGTTATCTCCAACGGAACAAAATTACGCCATAGCCGATAGGGAATTATTGGCCATAAAAGCTGTGTTCAAAGAATGGCGACACTACTTGCTAGGGGCTCGTCATCCTGTGACGATTTATACCGATCACAGAAATTTACAATCACTTAGATCTGCTAAAGCTTTGTCTCCTCGCCAGTTGCGCTGGACTCTATTCTTTAATGATTATGATTTCATCATCACTTAGCGCTCAGGGAAAGAAAACAACAAAGCAGATGCGTTATCAAGAATCGGAATAAGTGATGATTTGAATATAAAACAAGAAACTAACTATCCAATTATTCCAGCGGATCGCTTTTGTGTTGGTCTTATTGATTCTGATGTTCTGTCTTATATAGAAAAGGCTCTTAAAACTCAATCAAAAGAAGATTGGAGCAAGAGTTATCCGTTATTACAATGGAAAGAAAGTGTTTTGTGCATGAATGATCAGGTATTTGTCCCCATTGAGCCTCTACAGAAACGTGTGTTACAAACATGCCATGATTCTTTTCTGTCAATCAATCCTGGAGTAACTAAAATGTACCAACTAATTAAAAGACGGTTTTGGTGGCCAACAATGCTTAAAGACATCCAACGTTATGTAGACACTTGTACTGTTTGTAGTCAAAACAAAGCAATTCATCGATTTCCAAGTGGTCTGCTTTTGCCCTTACCTATACCTCCACAGCCATGGCATACAGTATCACTTAATTTTATTGTGGAAATGCCTCGTACTAAGACTGGATTCATCACAATTCTAACTGTTGTAGATAATTTTTCACGATATGCCCATTTCATTCCCCTAAAAAAGCTCCCTTCGGCTATTGAGATGGCTCATATTTTTGTAATGCAAATTGTCAAATTACATGGTATTCCATCAGTAGTGATTTCGGACAGGGGCCCCCAATTTATTTCACATTTTTGGCAAAACCTAGGAAAATCTTTAAACATGGAAGTGCGTATGTCATCTAGTTATCCTCCACAAACAGATGGTTTAACTGAACGCACAAATCAAACTATTGAACAATATTTGCGTTGTTTGTTAGCTACTTGTGAACAGGAATGGTCTGAAATTTTATGGGCTACAGAATTTGCGTACAACTCTGATCATTCCTCTATTGGTATGTCTCCTTTCTTTTGTGTACATGGTTTTCATCCAAACGACATGTTAGGTGTAAGTGAAAATGTAACCTTTATTCCAGCAGTTACTGATTATGTGAATCATTTGGTTTCAGTTCAGCAAAAAGCCCAACAACATTTAGCTCATGCAAAGGAAACTCAAAAAACATTTGCTGATAAACATCGCTCTAAGCCACCACTTTATTCTGTAGGAGACAAGGTGTGGTTAGCAATAAAAAATCTAAAGTTAAAGTGCCATAAAACTTTTCGTCCACGATTCATAGGTCCCTTCACCATAGAAAAGGTTATCAATCCTGTTAGCGTGAAATTACTGTTACCAGCAACTACTTATTGAATTCATCCAGTATTCCATATCTCTTTGCTTAAACCATGCAACCCAGAAACTAGATCACTTAGTCATCCCCTGGCTGTAGAGGTAGATGGGATGCCTGAGTTTGAAGTAAAGGCAATCCTTGATTCCAAAAGGATAAAAGGTAAACTACTTTACGAGGAGATTGGAAAGGTTACGGACCAGAAGACCGCTCATGGGAACCCCTTGCTAATTTAAAACATGCCCCAAGGAGTCTAAAAACCTTTCATGTCAGATATCCTGGGAAACCAAAACCAGTCCCTATGGTCTTGGTGGGGGTTCTACGGAGGGGGGGGGGGGGGGGGGTACTGTCATGATCCTGCAGTCCCAGCTCGTTCCACAAAACCTAAACCTATATGAATCTCTAAAGCAAATTCTAAAAGAGATCTTCCCTTTATGAAAGCCGCCCCTATCCTGTGCATCCTGCACTCCTGGTATGTTCAAGTAAGTGTGGTTGATGCATTCTGTTAACTATGATTATGATAAGTGATTGCCAATGCTTGGTGGTATGATTATGATCTAGATTGCCAATGCTTGTTTAGAATAGAGCTATTACCAGGTTTTTATTAGAAAGGAACAGTAGCTTTGTTGTGACGCTCTCTAACGCTGTGTGGACTTTAGAACACAGTGTGAGAAAGAAATGAATAAAGGAAACCTTTCAAGACGCGTTTGGGCTGCACGCGTCCTGGGGTGTGGCAGGGCAATAAAAGCCACACCCGGACTTCCAGAAGGTGCTTAGCCTTCCGGAATCTTCAGGGGAACATCGCGCTTCGCTGAACACTTACCGGAGATCGTAAGAGTTTACTTTTGGAATCGAGCGTCATCGCTTCAGCACCTCTGCCAGAGTCTTCAGGAATTCACAATGTTTCTGCAAAAGAAAGAAGGAACTAAATAAAACTTATTTTGGGGAAAGGCGCCCACCGATAGCTAAAGACTTATCTTTTTGAAAGAAAACAATAATTTTTGGACACTCTTTTAATTAAAAGAGGATCGCAGTCCGGCTTCCGAGCCAACCACAGCACCGAGACCGCCCTCATCGCAGCCACTGACGACATCCAAGCCCTGCTCGACAACGGGGAAACAGTGGCCTTCATCCTCCTGGACCTCTCCGCAGCGTTCGACACTGTCTGTCACCGCACCCTAGTGCAGTAGTGCAGTGCCTCAGCAATATCGGAATCCAAGAGAAGGCACTAGAATGGATCATCTCATTCCTCGCAGGAAGAACCCAGAGAGTCCGCCTCCCCCGTTTAGATCCGAGGCCACCGAAGTCATCTGCGGCGTACCACAAGGATCATCACTCAGCCCATCCTCTTCAACGTCTACATGAGCCCCCTCGCGGCCATCGCACGCCAACACAACCTCAACATCATCTCCTATGCCAACGACACCCAGCTGATCCTCTCCCTCACCAACGACCCAGCCACCGCCAGAACCAACCTACACGAAGTGATGAAAGACATAGCCAAGTGGATGATGAACAGCCACCGGAAACAGAACTCAGACAAGACGGAAGTCCTCATCCTTGGATCATCACCCTCTGCCTGGGACGACTCCTGGTGGCCCCCGGCCCTGGGCAACGCACCCAAACCGACGGACCACGCACGCAACCTGGGATTCATCCTGGACTCCTCCCTCTCGATGACCAGACAAGTCAACGCCGTCTCATCATCATGTTTCAACATCCTACGCATGCTCCGAAAGATCTTCCGATGGATCCCCACCGAAACCAGGAAGACGGTCACCCAGGCACTCGTCACCAACCGACTGGACTACAGAAACACCCTCTACACCGGAACCACAGCCAAACTACAGAAAAGACTCCAACGCATCCAGAACGCCTCCGCACGACTCATCCTGGACATCCCCCGCCGCAGCCACATCTCCGGACACCTGAGAGCCCTGCACTGGCTCCCCGTCAACAAGAGAATCACGTTCCGACTCCTCACCCACGCACACAAGGCGCTCCACGACCTGGGCCCCAGGTACCTCAACGACCGCCTGACCTTCTACACTCCCACCCACCATCTAAGATCGACCAGCCACGCCCTCGCCGCCATTCCACGCATCCGAAGAGCCACCATGGGAGGAAGATCCTTCTCCTACCTGGCAGCCAAGATGTGGAACTCCCTCCCCATCCACCTCCGTCAGACCCAAGACCACCTCTCCTTCAGGAAGCAACTCAAGAACTGGCTGTTCGAGCAGTAGCAAACCCCCCTCCCCCAAAGCGCCTTGAGACCCTCCGGGTGAGTAGCGCGCTATACAAACTTCTTGATTGATTGAACCCCGCAGTCATCGTGAATCTTTTCTTTATATTTACTTTTAAGTTCAAAGACGACATATACTCGCAATATCTGTCCACCGAATGCTGAAGTTGGACAGGGGTTCTTGCTAGGATGACAGCATCGTCGGCATACAATAGTGCCGGGATTGGACGACGCTGAATGGAGGGCAGGTCTTTGCTATCTCGGACCATTTCTTGCTCAAGGTTGTTGGTATACAGAGTGAATAAGAAGGGGGCCAGGATGCACCCTTGCCTGACCCCCCTCTGTACCTTGAAAGATTTGGTGAGATCTCCATCCAGCCCAAATCTGACCCTTGCTGAAGCATTAGAGTAAAGTTCTCTTAAATAGTTGACTAAAGCGGGTTCGACTCTCATGTCCAAAATTATGGCCCAAAGCTTTGAATGGCTTACACAGTCAAATGCTTCGCTAAGGTCTACATAGACCATATACAGGGGCCCGCCTTTTGCTGACACGTATTTTCCCAATAGCAGGGTGAGATTTAGCACTTGGTCAACTGTCCCGAGCCCTTCTCTAAAGCCGTATTGCAGGTCTGAGATAATGGTGTTTTCCTCTGCCCAGCATTGGAGTCATTCCAGAAGGATGCGTCCAGCTAATTTGCCTAGTGTGTCCAAAAGCGAGATGGGCCGGTAGCACCCGGGGTTGTTATGGTCACCTTTTTGAAGATGGGAACCAAAATCGATGTTGACCAGGAATCTACTAATCCCGCTTTGGTGGTCGCTTCAAGTACTCTTGTCAGGACGGGGGACCATAGATCCGGTTCATTTATTTATTTATTTATTTATTTACGTGATTTTTATGGCGCAACAAATACCCTGGGGTGTCTCGGCGCTGTGGAGCTACTGGGTCAGTCATCCTCTTACTGGTTAAATAACCACGTTTTTAAGAGCCTGCGGAAGCTCATCAGGTTCGGGGCAGTTTTGATGGAATGTGGCAAAAGATTCCAAAGTTTTGGGGTAGCCACCAGGAAGCGTCTATCTCCCCAGGTGGCCATTCTTGTACGTGGCACAGTGAGGAGGCTGGTATTGGCCGATCTTAATTGCCGTCTAGGAGTATATAGCTGAAAAGCTTCCGTCAGGAACCTGGGTCCTATGCCATGTACTGCCTTATATGCAATGCAGAGGGCCTTGAATTTAATGCGGCTCTCAACTCTCAGCCAGTGGAGTTGACGAATGCCAAGAGAGGTGGAGTTGCGGCGAGGAATGCTCAGGAGAATCCTGGCGGCCGCATTCTGGATGGATTGCAGCTTTGTTATGACACGCTTCTGGGTGTAAAGAAAGAGAGCGTTTCCATAATCCATTTTGGAGAAGACTAAGGTGGAGACCAAAGTCTTCCCAGCTGAGGGAGGGAGATAAGGCAGCAACTTCTTAATCTTTTTCAGAATAAAGAATGAAGACGACACAACCTTGTTTGTATGGAGGTCAAAAACCAACTTGCTATCAAAAATGACTCCCAGGTTTCTGGCTTTTTCCACTGGGACAGGTGGTTGGCCGAGCTTTTCCGGCCACCAGTTAGAAGACCATTCTGGAGAGAGTTTTCCAAAGGTCATAACCTCGGTCTTGTCCGAGTTAAGCCTAAGACAATTTGAGGCCATCCAGGTACTGACCTCAAGCATAGCTCTCTGGAAGTTGGCTGCCACAGTGCAGCCGTCCTTGTGGATACCCAGGACCAGCTGGGTATCATCTGCATAAGATGTAAGCCGTACTCCATGTGCCTTTATTACCCTCGCTAAGTCCGCTACATAAATGTTAAATAGCATGGGACTTAGCGAGGAACCTTGTGGGACTCCACAAGGGAGTGCAGAAGTGGGTGAGTAGAAATCTCCCAGCCTTACTGTCTGGGTACGGTCTGCCAGGAAGGATGAAATGAGATCCTTGGCCAGACCGCTTATGCCCAGAGCTGTGACACGGTCGACTAGGGTGGCATGGTCGACCGTGTCAAAGGCCGCTGACAAATCCAAAAGGATGAGGACAGCCGCCCCTCCCTGATCCATGATCGCCCTGATCTCATCAGAGGCCTTTATCAGGGCGGTCTCTGTCCCATGCCCTTTCCTAAAGCCAAACTGCGTTTCATCAAGAAGTTGGTGGGTCTCAACGAACTCTGAAAGCTGTCAGATTTGCTGTTCAGATTTGAATAGGTCTACTGGAGCCCCGTCCGGTCCTGGCGCTTTCCGGATTTTGATTTGTTAAGGGCACTGACAATTTCATTATGTAGCAAACTTATCTGAATGGGGAAAGTTGAATTTGTAAAAGTATCAGATAAGTCCGGTATTGGGTCCTCATCTTGTTTAAAGATGGTTGAAAAGTGGTCCACCCAGGCGTCAGGGTCTACTGCTATTTCCAGTTTTGGGAGATCCTTGTCGCCGCAAAGGAACGGTGGTCTAATTGTCTTCCAGAACGTGTTGGAATCCTTCACTGCAAAGCTTTGATGAAGTTGTTTACATAGGGAGTCTTTAATCTGGACTCGACCTTTTTTTGGGCTGACAGATAGGCCTTTCTCAAGACTGCGATCTCGTGCCTGTCCCTTGTGGTTTTAGTTAGTGCCTTCTTCAGACTAGTTAGCGCTTTCGTACATTCAGTGTTGAACCAACCCTTTGGTTTGGACCTGTTCAATTTTCTAGTAATGGTTAACTCGTCTCTTATTACTTTGGTAATATTTTCATAGTTAGTAAGTATTGTCTCAGGGCTAGAATCCTGGTTTAAGCATGCGTTAACTGATGGTAAAGCCTTCCTTAAAATGATTGCCAGAAGTTCCTTTTGGTCTACATTTACCCATTTTAGCGTAAAACTGCTTGTCTTATGTATGTTATGGGATTGTTGGTCCAGAAGGTTCCAATAAACCTTCTCCGTTAAGCTAGAAGGAATGGTTATTTGGACACTATTTGGAGAGTGATCGCTAAATGTGTTTATAGCGGTTTCAAATTTTTGGAGTCTCGGGCTGAATGGTTTGACAATAGAATATAGTTGATTATTGTATTTGTTCCCTGAACGTAGAAAGTAGTTGAGAAGGGAACTGGAGGACTAACCAAGTCATTTGCGTATCCCAGATCTGCAATGGCCATGATCTCATTCATACGGTTACCTGTGGCTGTGTGTTCGAAATGAGGTAGGTTATTATCAAATTCATCCTGTATGCCACAGTTATCAAAGCCACTATTTTTGCATTGTACAGATTAAAATTGCCTCCTCATATTATCATGATTGACTTATTGGAGTGTCTAGTCTATAGGGTTTGAAGGAGTCCTAAGATACTGTTTAATGTCTCGTTTACGTCTGCTGTTCCAAGGTTATTATAAAGATTAATCATTAAATAGATGAACCTTTTTGGGCAGGTTATCTTTAAAATCTGATAATTATGTTCTAACATTAGAACTTCTACTTTACTCAGGGGGAGAGTGTTTGATATGTATGTTATAAGACCTCCTTTTGGTCTTCCATAAGACGAAGGAATTGCTTCAGAAAAGAAGGTTTTATTGTCCAGGAGGTGAGAGGGGGAACAAAGCAAAGTTTCCTGTAAGGCGATTACATCAAGTTACTATTAGTCTCCAGTTACTATCTACTATTTTATTTTTTAGCCCTGCCACGTTCCAGAAGATAGTATTGAACGTAGTTAGATTACTTGTGTGGTCGGGGTTTATACTTGTTTTTTGTGAACAGAGTTGGTTCCGATGTTCTAGTACTACGTTGGGGTTAATTATTTTTCGATTTGTAGTCTAACCCCGTTGTTCTACGTCTGCTGTTGTAAAGTTCTAAAGTACTTTATGTATGATTAGGAATTTTTTACAGAGAAAAAGTGTAGCTTGTCATCTTTATAGGACTGTATGGTTTCGAAAATGAGGTACAGAGTTAATTTGGATTTGTAATGTATTTGGGGCGATAAACAAAATGTTGCACGTTTGCAAAGTATACTTTTTGTGGAAATAGTGGAGTGGGGTGGTGGTAGGAGATGTATGTGTTATTAAGTTAAAAGCGATAAAACAAAATCCAGAAATTTTATGTGGGCAAGTTGTGGTCTCATTTTTGACAATGAGAGGTAGATTTGAATGGAAGTCAAGGTAGGTTATTGTACAGTGGGGCCGTCTACAGTGTTTGAAGATTACATAGAGAGGAGATGCAGATAGGAAAAGTGATACGTTCCTTTTATATGCAAGCATAGTTTGAATCATCTGATCCTAGGTTGAGATATATTATGAACATGGTTTCTGGTTTGCATTTGGGTATAGTTAATAGTTTTTGTAGTTTCTTATTAGTGATTAATGAAAAGGTAGATATACTAAAATAGATGATAATAAATATATTCATTATTGTATGTTCTTGTGGAATAGAAGTGGTTAGGGAGTGCTTCTTTAGAAGAGATGTTTTATGAATGTGTGAGAGATTAAAAAAAATGAAAATGTGCGGTATATTTTCTGTGTGACTTTGTTGACATTAAAGAACTACATGTGATTTTAATGGATACTATTTGTTAGGCTGTGTCTCTGTGCTGGATATATGTAGGTGTTAAGTTGGTCCGTGTTTTACTGATGCTGACCTTCACTATCCCTTTTGAGACACTCGTCAATGTATTCATTCCATTTAATATCTTTAATATAGATAGAGTAGAGGGATGGTATATCAAAAGTTTTGACATTAGAACTTTGTTTACTCTCCCCATGCCCTGCTATACACTCTACAGAGTGTTTAAACGACTTTCATAACATATATATGACTAGCTAGTAAAGGAGGTGTAGTTTTATTGGGCCCATTTATAAACCGTGCTAGGGGATGGTTTATGTTTTACACGCTAATTTGCATGTTTGAATAGTTTTTGCTGATAAGTTTTCAGGCGAACACTTGTTAAAATTAACCCTGTGTATGGGTATAGTGGCGCTACTAGAAATGGTGGGCGTTTCTGTTTGATTTCGTACGATTAACCAAGGGCGAGGTGGGTGTGGGGGAGGTAGTTATGTTGCTATTTGAAATACAGATGTGGAGCTACTAAGGGAGATGTAGTACCACTGGGATCACTTATAATGCGCCCTATGGCATGGTATATGTTTACCCTCAAATGTGCATGTTTTAATATGCGTTGTTCATGAGCGTTCCGGTAAACAGTTGTCGAAATTAAGTTCCTGTATTGCTATAGTGTGTCTACTAGGTTTGGTGTGGCTCTTTCTTTAATTTTGTAAAATTAAAGAAGGATGGGGAAGAAGGTGGTGCAGTGTCAGCGTTCCCATGTATGAATCACTTTATGGTATGGTATATGTTTGTCTGGCAAATTCCCATGTTTTATTACCTTTTGGTGATGAGTGTTCCAGCAGACAGGTACACAAATTACACAACCTTTCTGTGGATAAGAAATCTTCGTGCTGATAGACACCATTGTACTGCGGTAGAAGGCTGAATGGTTGATGGAGAATTATGAAACTTGGTGTCATTGTAGATTTCAATTGAAGCTTACACTGTTTCTTTGTTACTATGGTGTAGTTAGTGTTGTAAGTGGGAGAAAAAAAAGGGGGGGGTGCTATAAAAGGGGGAAAAAGTTCTTAAAGAGGTGTGGGCTATAAAAGTTGGGCTGTGGTCTAAATCAAGATAAGTATCATTGTGTGCTTTAGGAAATCCTCTCCAATTATCCTACCTTTGGAAAAAACATTCTTTAAAGGACTTCTCTTCCTTCTACAAGGTGGGTAACCTAGTACTATGTCTCCAGCTCTCAGTAGTGAGCAAAATAAGCATGCGCACATCGATGTGCATGCTCTCACTACAGTGCAATAAAAAAATAAAAAATTGACTATGTTTGCAAGGGCCGAAAATAGAGCCCGATAGAGACCCTTTTGGAGGATCCCTGAAATTAAGTGCCGGTCCTCAGACCCGGCCCAATTAAAGCACAGCATCCATCTATCCTAAGCACTGCGCCATCCAACAATCTTTTTATTGATGCATACATTCCTACTTATATACATACATACATACACCTGTTCCTGTACTTATCTTAAGCATCTATGAGTCCACTCGCCTATTGTAAGCAGTGTGCCATTCATGCAGCCATACACCTATATATTCATAGATACATCTGTCACAGAACCAATCCTAAGCATCTAATCAGCCCACACGTCTATCGTTAGTACTGGTCCCTGTATTTATTTATCCTTCCATTCACAAATTGATACATCCATCTATGTATCTATGCATTGATGCATCTGGCCATGCATCCACTTGCCCTTTATTCAACTATACGTTCCTATTTCCGTGCATCACCCACCCCCGATCCTAAATACGACTTATTATACTCATCCATCCAGCCTTTTAAGTGGTCGAAAAGGCTTGCGAAAAGCATTTTATAAAGAATAACAAAGCTTTGAGTTAGTCTTTGTGGAGCATACTTCACCACCCTTCTCTGGTGTTGTTTTGGAGAAAGGTACATCTAGCTAAAGAAATGTAAAGAAGTTTTTAAGTGTAAGACTTTAATTTAGAAACATAACATTTGAGAAAGTATACCAGAGAGCTAATTTGAGGTGGTGAGAACCTTGAGTTCTATATTTCCATGTGAAGCACAGTATAGGAAGAAAAATGTAATTGGACAGCTTTTATATTCATATTGAAGAGGGGGGTGAGAACTAAGTGAGGCAGCCAACGCGTGTGTTTTCGTAGCACTAAAACAAGGGTGTATGTAAGGTCAGAGCAGGTTCGTGCTGGAGTTGCCTGCTTGTGGTCGTTTCCAGAGGCGCAACCAGAGCGAAATTTCGGGGGAGCCTAATTCTTTCAGCAATAGGCAGAGTGGGGATGTAGGGGTTGTAAAAAGGGGTGAAAAAGAACAGAGTCTTCTTTACCAAAAACATATCTTTTGAAGACCTGTGAAGTACTCAGGTGCGGCTGTGTGTGTGCGCCCTGGAAGCTGTATGAGAGAGTCAGGGGCAATGGGCGATGCGCGCCTGGTGGACTGTTTGCTAATTAGCCCACAATGATGTTGCTCCTGCGTTGCAAAAAAAGAAGGGAAATTCTTAGAGAAAATGTGTCTTTTTAAAGGATTTCCCTTCTCCTACAGTGTGAGTCAACTGGCATGGTGTCTGCACTTCTAAGTAGTGAGTAATGTGCATGCTATCACAGTATCACTGCAGTGCAATAAATAAAAAAAAACGGATGAGGTTTGCGAGACCCGAAAATAGATCCCCATAAAGACCTGTTTTGAGGCCCCCAAAAAGAAAGTGCTCGTGCTTAGACCCCCACAGACACCCCCCCACTTAAAGCCAGGGGGGGCAGTGTTGTATCTTTGGGAAGATGTAGATAACATTGTAGGCTAATAATGGTAATGTTTGTGGTGCTGTTTGGTTGATAATATCATCTTAAGTACATAGATTAAAATTTAAAAGAATACTGTCTATAAAGTTGTCTGCGGTGGGTTGCAGAGAGAGTTGTGTGGGGTGGTGGGTTGCGGCGGAGAGGTGAAAAGTACGAGGTAGTGCAGTTACATATAAATTGTAAAAGTGTACGTAAATAATTAAATAAATACTTGCTGTATGTTCTATGGCACTACTTGTCATCCTAGTGCTGCTCTGTTGTGCTCAATCACGTTGAAGCACTCGGTGTGGAAGTCATTAATGGAAGTTTTGTAATTGTATGTTATTATTTTAACATAGTGAACAGATGTGAAAAATAATTTAATCTAATTTTTGATAAAGAAATAGTATCTGTTACTCGGAGACAAAAGCAGTTTTTTGAAATTCGCCAGAGACTTTTTCTATCTAGAGTGAATCAGAATTCAATGAAAATATGCCGCAAATATAAAACAAACGTTTTTGAATTGAAAGAGAAACAGTGTATTGAAAGCATAGTGGATAGTGCTTTCAATTTAAAACAGAAGTTATTCATTCTGATTTTGAAGAGAATGTTAAGTTGTTACAAGGACTAGATCCATGTCATGTAAGACAATATACTGAGAATTATGGGCATTCTCTGGCTTGTCTTTGATGAAAAGCTTGCAAAAGGGTTTTTGATCAGTTGACAATGTTAGCAGTACGTCATTAAAAAATGTGGAAGTTTGTGAGAAAAGTGTACTATGTAAACAGTCCTGCATTATTTTTAGGTGAACTGAGTACAAGTCTTTTATAATCTTCTTTATTAGTTGTTCAAAAAAGTGTGATGATATTGAAATGCTATATTTTGGTTCAGAGGAGCAGTTCACAGAAAGTGAAAGTTTGACAATTACAGATGTTGGAGGAGATGGGAAGGTGATTAGCACTGATCGGTTTGAAGAAGAAATTGGAAATTCAATGTAGTGTGGTCTGAAATATGAAAATATGTTTGTGTTTGTTGTCGACGTACTGATTATAAAAGTCAAAGTAGGAATGTTGATTTGTATTTGAAAAGTGAAAAGGAGAACAATGGTAAGTGGGTAGAATTTGCAATTCATTTGTTGGTGGAAGGTCAATTTGAGTTAGGTAGTGATCGACGTATATGTAAATATTGTTAAAACAAGTTAGAAGAGAACAAAATGCCTTTTAGAGCAGTACATAAGAACTTAGAATTAGTAGCTATTCTGGAGGAACTGGCAGGATTGAATACATATGAGTCTGTTGTAATTCAATGTCAAGAGAGACCTTCAACACTCCTGCGGGCCGGGTCGCTCCCCACGCTGCACAGTTCAGCCAGTTGTGCCCATGCCTGCCCCCTGCTGCCTCCCATGAGCATGAGTTTGCCGCTCCCGCTGCCCATGTTTCCTTGTCTTCTGTATTGTTGCCTGTATTTCATTGCCACATTTCACAGGTTTAGTGTTTCATTATTTGTTCCCCTGCTTCGCCGCTTGTTCACTTGTCTCCCCCCTTGAACCATCCCCGCCATCAGTCCCGACTTTCCTGCTCCCGCCGCTGCTCCCCTGCAGCCCCACCCCTTTGCCTTCTGCTCCTATGCCCATTCGCCACCCGCTCCCACCTCTCAGCTGCTTCTCCCTTCCTTCCCGCCTTATATGGCTGCTGCTGCGCAGCCGTGCAGCGGGCGTGCCGCTGGAGGTGCACCAGAGGCAAGCCCATCTGCGCCCGTCCGCACATCAACCGCGCCCAGCGCCAGAACCCCTGGACCCCGCGACCATCATTACACCAGACTCCGCTACGACGCCAGCACCCTCCACGTACTCAATGCCAGACGACATCACACCTGCTTCCAGGTCGCCCCGAAGCGCACCCACGGACCTTTCTCCTGCCGCAACTGCAGCTTCACCTGCGACAGAACCACCGGGCCCAGCCACCTCCGCTGCATACTCCTGAACACCCGCTCCACACGCAAACACGCCATCGAGCTCTGGGACCTACTCGACACCTTCGCCACAGATGTTGCCTTCCTGACCGAGACCTGGTGGAACAACTCCTCAGCACCAGACATCGCCATAGCCATCCCGGACGGCTACAAGACCTCCCGCAGAGACCGCACCAAAGGAATCGTCCTCCCTCAAGGTCTCCACCCACGCAGATGACACCCTCAGCACCACTGAGCACCTGCACTTCCGGATCCTCACCGACTCCAACACCACCCTCAGAGGAACCCTAGTCTACAGACCCCCCGGACTCCGGTCACAATTCAGCGACTCCATTGCAGACCTCGCCAGCACCCACACACTCGCCTCCACTGACTACATCATCCTCAGGGACCTCAACTTCCACCTCGAGAACAACAACACCAACTTCGCCACCCTGACAGACAACCTCGCCAACCTCGGCCTCAGACAACTGGTCACCGCACCCACCCACACTGCCAGCCACACGCTTGACCCCATCTTCTCCACAAGCACCCACGTCTCCTTCGAACACACCACCGAACTCCACTGGATGGATCACCGCTGCATCCACTTCACTTACAAGAAACCCGCCACGCACCATCTTACCCAACAGCTACCCCGCCGATGCTGGAGCAAAGTCACCGAGGACCAGTGTGCCGACACCCTCGCCCAGAACCCACCCACCGACCCCACCGACCCAGACACCGCCGCCCGTAACTTCAGGCAATGGATCGACGACTGCGCCAACACCCTCGCCCCGCTCAAGAAACCATCCAACAGCCGCACCTGCAAGAAAGCCACCTGGTTCACCGAAGAACTTCAGACATCCAAACGAACATGCCGGAAATTGGAGAAGAAGTGGATCCACGAACGAACATCGGACAGCTACGCAGCCCACAAGGACGCCACCCGCAGACATCACCACCTCATCAGATCAGCCAAGAGATCGTCCTTCAAAGCCAGCTTGGACAACAATGCACACAATAGCAAAGAACTATTCAGCATCGTCAAGGAACTCTCCAACCCCAGGGCTATCACCAATGACATCCCACCCTCACAAGAACTGTGCGACTCACTGGCCACCTTCTTCCACCGCAAGATCACTGACATCCATGACAGCTTCAACACCACGACCGCACCGACAACGCCAGACACCACCCACCCGGCGATCACCACCCGCACCAACCACCTGACCACCTGGAGCAACGTCAACGATGATGAAATTCGCAAGACCATGAATGCCATCAGACCCCTGCCCACATCACATATTCAACAAAGCAGACGCAATCATTGCACCCAACTCCGGAAAGTAATCAACTGCTCCCTCAAGACAGCCACATTCCTGGAAAGCTGGAAGCACGCCGAGATCAACTCCCTCCTCAAGAAGCACAAGGCGGACCTCAAGGACCTCAAAAACTTCCGGCCCATCTCCCTACTCCCGTTCCTGGCGTAGGTCATTGAGAAAGTCATCAACACGCAACTGACCCGATACCTCGAAGACACAACATCCTGGACCCCTCCCAGTCCGGGTTCCGAAGAAACCATTGTACAGAGACAGCCCTCATCGCCGCCACAGACGACATCAGGATGCAACTAGACAATGGTGAGACATCTGCCCTCATCCTCCTGGACCTGTCAGCCACCTTCAACACGGTCTGCCATCGCAAACTAAAGACACGTCTCCAAGAGGCCGGAATACAAGTGAAAGCCCTAGACTGGACCACATCCTTCCTCTCTGGGAGAACACAGAGCGTCCGCCTCCCCCCTTCCGCTCCGAAGCCACCTACATCATTTGCAACGTACCCCAGGGCTCATCCCTCAGCCCGACGCTGTTCAACATCTACATGGCCCCCCTCGCCCACGTCGCCCATCCGCACCACCTCAACATCATCTCCTACCCCAATGACACCCAGCTGATCCTCTCTCTCTCACCAAGGACCTGCACACCGCCAAAACCAACCTCTACGAAGGAATGAAGGCCGTCGCAGAATGGATGAGGAACTGCCAACTGAAGCTGAACTCAGACAAGATGGAGGTCCACATCCTTGGCTCCACCCCCTCAGCCTGGGATGACTCCAGGTGCCAACCACGCTGGGAACAGCACTGACACCCACTGACCACGCACGCAACTTGGGTATCATTCTCGACTCCTCCCTCTCCAAGTCAAAGCAGGTCAACGCCGATTCTTCCTCCTGCTTCAACACCCTCTGATTGCTCCAGCAGGATCTACAAATGTATACCGATTGAAACCAGAAGAACTGTCATCCAGACACTTGTCAGCTTCAGACTAGACTACTGCAAAGCACCCTACGCAGAAACCCCGGCCAATCACCTGCGATGACTATAAAGCATTCAAAAAGCCTCCGCCTGACTGATCCTCAACATCCCACGCAGCAGCCACATCACCCCCCACCTGAGAGACCTCCACTGGCTCCCCGTCGAAAAGAGAGTCAGCTTCATGCTACTCACCCACGCACACAATGCCCTCCACAACACCGGACCAGCATACCTCAACGACCGACTCAGCTTCTACACCCCCACCCGCCAGCTCAGCTCTGCTAGTCTCGCCCTCGGCGCGGTCCCCGCATTCAATGAACGACCGCCGGCAGAAGATCCTTCTCCTTCCTTGCCGCCAAGACCTGAAACACCCTCCCGACCCACCTGCGGCAGACCCATGACCTGCACACCTTCAGAAGACTCCTCAAGACATGGCTCTTCGAACAGTAGCAGCACCCCCCCCCCCCCCCTCAGCGCCTTGAGATCCTTGTGGGTATATAGTGCGCTTTACAAATGGATTGATTGATTGATTGATTGATTGAATGTGTTCATTCTTTTCAAACTATAATTCGGGTGGAGCCTAGGATGGAGCCTAAAACAGGTAATCTGCCACCAACAGACTTGCAATGAGGTTTGAAGGAAGAGTGGTGTAGTTACATTTGGATATTAAGAAAAATATTGAAACTATTTCTGGAGTGAAAGAGGAAAACTAGGCAGTAGTCATTCTAGGAAATGGTGTAGTAACAAAAAGTCCCAAAATATGGCAAAAATTTGTGGGTGTCAATAAAGTTGAAAAGGCTACCTTATATCTTATAGAGAACAATATTTATTACAGAACTGTAAAGGTGGGTGAACGGGTAATAAGTTTAGAAGATGAATCTTGTTGACGGATATTCTGAAGCTGCAATCTGTACAGGTTGATTATTATACCATACACCTTCTCCTGTAGGAAACAGCTGTTTTCTCCCACACACTCATAGGAGTTCCCTGTGCTTTTTTCATTTCAAATAACTCAATGCTGCTTCCTATTACTTCTTTTGAATGCAAAGGGTATATTGTATAATGTTCATACATTTCTTCAGTCCTTGACTTGTCCACTTTCTCAATTTGATCACTTGAAATTTCAGATTATATTCTGAAGATCCTAGATTTCGACAGTGCATTTTATACATATTTCACCTTTTGTTTGATAGTGATGTGTTTTCACTGTTTGCTGTGAATCACATACCTAATACTAAAGATCATCAATAAGTTCTTTCTGTGAAAGAATCTATGGAGACAGTTCAAGAAAGAGATGAAAATTCAAAGGACACTTACACAATTTGATGGCATGTCAACGTGGAACAAATGAGTATTGGTATTGTCGTCATGAGGAACTCAAGTGTATGTTATGAAACGTAGGTACAAGAATATGGTTTGTCACACTTAGCTGTGGAGAGTATGCATGGGAAGATTTACTTGACTTTCTAAGAGAAGCCAATTACAATATAAAAAAATTTGAAATAAAGACTTGTGGTGAACTGTGTTCATTTGATCCTGTAAATGTGTGCAACCTATGATGTCTTTTATCTGCAATAAAAATAATACACCTCTTGAAGAGGTTACCAATTTCTTTTGGAGAAAGGAGTATAAAGCAAGAGGTGCACCTCAGATACATATGCTACTATGGATCAAGGATGAACCAAAATTTGGAAATGATTCTGATGAAACAATATTGTCTTTCATTGAATAGTATGTGACATGTGAGATATCAAGAGAAGAAGGAGATAGAAGCTTGAGATAGCAAGTTTAAGTTTCCAAAGTCACAATTGTTGAAAGTATTGCAGAAGAAAATACAAGACTAAAGGAAAATTTTACACCAGATGTCGGACTGGTTTTTCCTGCTCAGCCATTTGTAAAGGATGAGTAAATTATTGCTTTTCTTCTTTAAGGTACACAATAACTTGGAAATCTCCAAAGAATAACTGTTAAAAAGAAGAGAAGTGTCAAAGTATGTCAATGATTACAATCCAGTCATTTAAAAAATGTGGAATGCGAACATGGATATTCAGTTTGTTGCAGATAACTCAATTCCTGTTGCATGTTATGTTACATCGAACATAACAAAATCAGAACAGAATAGAGATGAAAGAACTGTGGGAAGAAATTGCACAATAGAAAAGCCTTAGTAAAGAATTGTACAGCTTTACTTTGAAAATGCTTTCCCAACAAGAAATTGGATTGTATGAATGTTCAGACTGATTGTGCTCTTCAAGTTTAAATTCAAAGTCACGAGCAATCATTTGGGTAACTTTAGGTCTTGCCTGTAAATCAAATGGAGTCATGAAATCATTTGAAGAAATTGAAGAATTAGTAGTAAATGAAACAGACAGTACAGACAATCTTAAAACTAATAGGTTGGACACGTACTAACCGAAAAGGAGTCGATATCTGGAACAGCTATGTCTGTATGAAGTATTTCAACATACAGTTCGAAAAGAAATGTTAAAAAGAATGTAAAAGAAGGAAAATATGCAGTAGTTGGATGTCATGGTTGTTTAGTAGAACATGCAAAGAGTAATTTCATAAAGCACAAGAAAGTTAGTTGGGGAACTTTAGATAAGCGAGAATGTTACTATTTAGCACTTCTGCAACTGTTTAAGCCATGGTGTAGTGAAAGTGAATTATTTGGAGACTTTGACTGTTACAAAGATTCTTGTTTTACATGCAAAGGTAGCGTTCCATGTACAATTTTTGCTATATATCTAAAAATGTTGAATGATGAAGTTGAACAGGAAAAGACTATTACAGCTGAAATTAGTAATGAAAGTTCGCAAGATAGTGAAACTAGTGGTCATGTAGTCATGATCTTTTTGGACGACCGATA
Source organism: Lissotriton vulgaris (assembly GCF_964263255.1). Classification (NCBI taxonomy): domain Eukaryota; kingdom Metazoa; phylum Chordata; class Amphibia; order Caudata; family Salamandridae; genus Lissotriton; species Lissotriton vulgaris. The sequence goes on along the minus strand of NC_141685.1, from coordinate 1,463,886,559 downwards.
CTGGAAAATGAAGCAGCCATTGATATGCATGAAGTTGAAATTGCAATGCGGTACAGCAGGTCTGAACAATGAAACGGGGTCTTGATTCTATGATTGAGGATGTCAGAAGTTAAAGTCTGTGATCATTTCCGTGTACCCCCTCTGACCAGGTGCAATCAACTCTAGGTCCAAACAGTGGAATGGTATCTTGAACGCACAATGGACGATGTTAGAACTGAATCTGAGAGTGGAGATGAAGGCACTCCCTTTGACCGGGTGCAACCAAGTCTAGATTCCAATAGTGGGATGGTGTCTTGATCCCACAATGGACGATGTCCAATATAACTTGCTGCTTGCTTTTCACAGAACTCCCTCTGTTAAGGTGCATCACAGAGTGTACTTATGTAGCCAACTGTTGTACAGGATTATTGGGCTTGGTTGACTGTAATCGGTGGAGTAAACCGCAGTACAGCAAGTCCGAACACTGAAACGTGGTCTTGATTCTATGATTGAGGATATCAGAAGTTAAAGTCTGTGTTTATTTCTGTGTACCACCTTCGACCAGGTGCACCCAGCTATAGGTTCCAATAGTGGAACGGTGCCTTGATCCCAGAATGGAAGATGTCCAATATTACTTGTTGCTTGCTTTTCATAGAACTTCCTTTGTTGAGGTGCATCAGACACTGTGCTTGCGTAGCTAACTGTTGCACATGATTATTGTGCTTGATTGACACCAGTCAGTGGAGTACACGGCGGTACAGCAGGTCTAAACAGTGAAACGGGGTCTTGATTCTATGATTGAGGATGTCAGAAGTTAAAGTTTGTGATGATTTCTGTGTACCCCCTCCGATGAGGTGCATCAAGCTCCACAATGGATGATATTAGGACTGCATCTGAGAGTGGAGATGGAGATACTCCTTTTGACCAGGTGCAACCAACTCTAGGTCTCAACAGTGGAACGGTGTCTTGATCCCACAATGGACGATGTCTGATATAACGTGCAGGTGAATTTTCAGAGGTCCTTCTGTTGAGGTGTATCAGACTTTGTGCTTCCGTAGATAACTGCTGCACATGATTAATGGCCTTGGTTGACTGTAGTTGTTGGACTACACCACGGTACAGCAGGTCCGAACAGTGGAACGGCGTCTTGATTCTATGATTGAGGATGTCAGAAGTTACAGTTTATGATGATTTGTGGTACCCCCTCCGATGAGGTGCATCAAAGTCTATGTCCCAACAGTGGAACGGTGTCTTGATCTGACAATGGAGGATGTTAGAGCTTCATCTGAGAGTGGAGATTAAGGGACTCCCTTCGACCAGGTGCAAGCAACTGTAGGTCCCAACAGTGGAACGATGTCTTGATTCCACAATGGAAGATGTCTGATATTACTTGTAGCTTGGTTTTCATAGAACTCCCTCTGTTGAGGTGCATCAGACTCGGTGCTTCCATAGCTAACTGTTGCACATGATTATTGGACTTGTTCGACACCAGTCGGTGGAGTACACCATGGTACAGCAGGTCCAAACAGTGAAACGGGGTCTTGATTGTATGATTGAGGATGTGAGAAGTGGAAGTTTGTTATTATTTCTGTGTATCCCCTCTGATCTGCTGCAACCAAGTCCATGCTTTCAAATTGAACAGTACATGGCGGTCAGGTGTTAATGAATAGTTAGTCTGGCCAACAATGCAGACAGAAGTGTTCACAATTCAGATTGAGTGCTGAATGTTTAATTATAGAATACAGTAGTCAAGTAACTACAACGTCTATTGGAATACACATATTATGTTTTTAGTATACTTGCTTAAAGACATTTTTTGAAATTACTTATAGGCTTACTACAATGACCAAATTCATCTTGCAAGTCCAAAGGAACACTGAATAGTCCACACTGTAGACAGCAGAAATGGCATTTGAATTGTTTTGTTTTATTTATTGCAGATTCTTTTGCAATTTATGTTGTTGTCTTTTGTTCAGAGGAAGTGAGAGAAATTAATACTGCAGATAGCAGTGTTCACAATTCAGATCGAGTTGGTCTTGTAGATGACGCAGTTCTGTAGGAAAAGACATTGCTCCAGTGCGCTCTGTCTACACCATGCATACGTATTATTACAGGTTGCAGACATGCTTTTTGTTGCTTCGTGTATGGCAAACTGTGTAGCTGAATTCCACCTTATGTAGCTGTGGGCCCTTGCCGACCGCTCTCTCTGGCCTACACTCTGGCCTACACTGTAGGTGTTCACAATTTAGATTGAGTTGCTATTGCAGATGATGTTCTGTTGATGGCAACATATATTACTCCTAGTACAGCCTGCCCATCTACAGCACACATCATTGCTGGTTGTTAACATGCTGAATGCTTTTGATCTGAGTGCACTAGAACTGATGGACCCTTTATGATACAATCTTTTTGTGTATTATTTCAGATATATTGATTGTGTCTCAGTATACCATAAGTTGTGTTTCTTTTACAATAGAATATTTTTCTGTATTACTTCACATCTATTGTCCCTACCTTACTGCAGTACAAACTATTGATTCTATTAGTATTGAATGTCTGAGTGTGATCCAATGATTACTGTTGTAGTAGATGATAGCAGCAACTATTCCTTGAGGGCTGGTTTACACTGACTCCACACGCATCCACCATATAATAAAAAGGTGTTGAGCGCAGGTGCCCCTACGCACTTTCACTATCTATCTGTGTCTGTGTGTTCATTATCTATGCATGACACTGCCCCTGGGCCGTATTACATTACATTGTGCTTTGGGCAGGGTATGTAACTATGTTACCTCTGGTAGTTGGGAAAACTTCAGTTATGCAACTTTTAGGTGTATGGCTATCATAGGTGGAAGGCTACTTTACAGACGATGAATATTGATGAAGATGGCCGTTGAATGTTGAGTGTAGTGCAAGATATGTGTACACAGAAAAAAAGTTTCAGAAAATCTCTCTAAGAAGAAGAGGTGTGTCTCATGAAATGCTGCAGAGAGAATGACTAAAATGGGTGGCGTCCTTCAACTGCTACAAAGGGAAATGTTATGAACTAAATCAAAAGCTTTTTTTGAAGGTCACATGGTAATTGTGCACTCAATGGAAAGGAGACCGCACCGATGCAATTTTGAAACAATATATTACTATAATATGTATATTACAGTTAGAAATATATAAATGTTTGAAATATTTTAGATTATCGCTTTCTGTCATTTACACTTTAAAGTTATTTACATATACATTTGAGACATAAAAAAAATAAGGGAATGGCTTACCCGGCGCAACACCATACATCTATGATGTAAGACAGGACCTGGTTGTGTGCACTCGTCGCATACGCCTCGTGCTGCGGGCGCTATCCCATACGTACATGACATAATGCGCAGGTTGGTACTGCATATCCGTTGCATACCAAAACTAGTAGGTGGTGCGAACTCATCCGTATATGTTGTTCCGTGGGACACGGTGTCACAAACGCGTTGGATTCCAAATGCGCATTATTTCAATATAGTGGCTAGGATTTGCGTGCTGATGGAGTTTGGTAGACTACTGGTACAGGACTTTAGTTTTCTCTAAAAAGAAGAAAAAGAAATATACATATTTTTTTGGAAAGATTTAAAATATTACATAATTTTTAAGTAAAAAAATGATAATAGATTTGCAAAATATTAAAAAACAATTAGAAAAAATATGGGTTTCATAAATATTAAAATATGAAATTCAGATTTAAAAAACCTTTGAAATTCACTGAAAAAACCATAGGTTTTACAGACATTATAGTTAGGAATTACAATTTAAAAAACTTTGAAATTCACTAAAAAACCATAGGTTTCTGGGACGTTATAGTTAGTGGGACATTTCACTCATACAACACAATAGAAATTACCCTGTTATAGTTAGTTGAGCTAACTATAACTCGTGCCCCGCAATGCACTGCTGATGATCACATATTACTTCATTCAAGACATGGTCAATGATATCACTGATGACATCACTGATGACATCATCCATGTGAAAATCTGATGCAACTCATCCCACCCAAATATAACAGTTTATGCACATACTCTGAAACACAGACTATCATTTTCAAAACCATGAACACACCAATACCAGTTACTACATATCCACTCAATTCCTAGCTGTACACACAGATCCACTCTTTCACACATACAGTTACTCATACATACAGTCAGCCATTTCTACAGCATTATCATATGCACTCACATATCTATACAGAGACTCACACACCGCCTCTCATTCATAGAGTTACTTACACACCTAGTCAGTCATGGAAATAATCAATCACACTTTCATTTACTCACCTGTGCAGTTATACACATATCACCTCACTTATTTAAATATATACTAACACATACTTACACTCTAATACAATAAGTAATACAAGCACACACTGATCCATACAGGCAATCTCACAATCACTCACTGTCACATCTAGTCATTTATACAGTCCAACACTCACATATACGGTCTTTTACATATTCAGTTACTTACACATGTACCACTGAGGCATCCATTCACTAACCAACACAGCCATACGCACACTCACCCATCCACACAGCCCTTTAGAGATGCAGACATGAGCACATATACCCAGTAAAATATCCACTTACACATCTATTCACAGACACACCCCCCACACTCACCGACACAGACACTCAGGCACCCAAACAGATACTTAGACTACAAATCAATAGCCCATATAGATCGTCATTTAGCTGCTAACCAACCCATGCAACCGCTTACACACCAACTGACAACCTAAACTGTGTGAATGTGTGTATCAGTCGCTAACATATGCATTAAGCAAGACATAATTATTCACTCACTTATACAGCCAGTCACACACCTATTAAAGCAGCCATGCTGACTTTTATACACCCATTCATTCTTCAATACACCTTGGCATATATATATATATATATATATATATATATATATATATATATATATATATATATATATATATAAAAGATATTTACATTTTAAAGAAGCACATAGTCACTGGATGATGTCATCAGTAATGTCATTTGAGATGTCATCAGTGCTGTCATCAGTGATGTCACTGACCATGTCATGAATGATGTAATATAAGACATCATCAGCAGTACATTGCGGGGGCACGAGTTATACTTAGCTCGTAGTAGTTGAAGTAATCGGGGTGAGTGGGGGGGCTTGAACCCACCCACATACCACCACCCTCAATGTAAGAGCATCTACATGCACATTCAATAAAGTTGTAATAATTTGAATACTACAAGGTCCAGCATGCACCAGGTACCATGTGTGCCTGTTAGGGTATAAATACAGAAACTGAAAAGGGACAATTGACAAACACTGCCATGAACAGGAACTACGGTTCAAAACGCGTAGGAGCTTTTATCACGTTTGAAATAAATAACTGCTTATAACCAAGAAGTGTGCCGTGACTTCATTTTTTGTACGGAATAAATCTGAGACACTGATCTGGTCTCAATCGAAGGCACCCACTGGATTGTGCTCCCGCTGCGACAGGGCAAATTGTTTTACTGTATCTAACGGACAGCGAAGAGCCCGGCGAGAAACACCGTGATCCCGAAAAATCGACAAACAGATAAAGAATAGCTATTCTAGCTATGGACATCTGAATAACAAAGCAACGGCACTTCGCACACACCTGGTAGAGCGCCGACGCGCTGGGTCGGAGGACGCAGTCCGTGATCGGGAGTCTCCCAGGTAAGAAAATGCTTGCAAAAGTATGTTAAAGCTAAACGCCGCAGTGAAGTGAGACGTACGAGCAAAGGCACATTCTAAAGCTCAAAAGACTGTGAGAACGTACTCAGTTAATTTTACTCGTAGTTGAACTTTTCTTGGCAGCAGTTGAACAAACGTGACTAGGGGTACCCACAAAAGGTCAACCCCTCTCTAACTAAAGAACCTTCAGTGAATGCAAACTCTCCCTTGAAATACCCATACTTGAACAGACGCCCGCAGCAGGAGGGTGTCATTGTGATCGTGATAATCATTAATCATCAAACGGATAACACTGTTATAACATGGAGGAAAGAAGAGCGAAACGAGCGACTAAGGCAGAAGGTATATTTCAAAGGGGCGCGAATACAACCAGTAGAGATGAAGCAGGAAAATCGGCACAACCTGCAATCACTACAAGTAAACAGCTTTTCATACAGCTTGAAAAACTAATGCGGAAAGAAATATCAAGAGAGTGGGAAATTATTACCCTTGAAAAATATGTGGAGTGCAAGATGGTACCGAGAGGACTCCGCATATTCATGCTGCCCAACCATCCAGATACCAAGCCTGAAATGCTTGAATAGTGGGGAAAGAACAACATGGATTGTTCAAACAACATGATGTTAATTATCATCAAGTATGCTAGAAAAGAGGTAGAAGATCTTCATAAGAAAATATCAGAAATTGAAACTCAAATAACAGCAACAAATGAAGATAATGGCACCTTAAAGAAATTAAGAACCGAAATGGAAAAGAAACTAGATAAACATGAGGATGAGGTCCAAAATAGAAAGCAATGCAAATTCTGCAGGGATCAGGATGATTATGAATATGGCACAATCCTGACATTCGCAAAGAAATTCGATATCTTCAAACCACAGTGGGGTACGACCACAGACCCAGCCACAAGTGAACAAACCAGTGGCTCTGAATCAGATCCGAGTTAAGGCGAGAAAAGAACAATTGGTCTAAGAAGGTTTTCTTTTTTAGACGAAATGAAGTTGCTATATCAGGAGCAACAAACACCACGAGGCAATGCCAGAGGCCAGGGACAGAACAGAAGCAGAGCAAGAGGAAGGGGTTTCCATCCCTCAAGAAAACAAGACGCAAAACAAGACGAGGCAAGCGACCAAGGGGGCAGATACAACTTAAGAACCTGAACAGTGATAAATCTATCAAGATACAATCTAACACAGATGGAAACCAGACTACTCAATAGGGGACTCTCTGAAATACACCATGACCTAGTTGACACTAAAATCGACCTCTACAAATATATCAGGAAACTGAAGCTGAAAAAATTCTTTGCGAAAAATCCCATTAACCGGGCTACCATTCCAGATCAAAACGCACCATCCACCAAAACAGAGGTGTACCAAATAACTGAAGTGCCACAAATCCGGGTTGCATATGAGCTGGTCAACGAAACCACGGACACTCAAATACCAGACACCCAGATCTTGGAGTAAAAGGGGGTAACAACTGACAACCGCAAAGCCACAGATTTTCAAGACCAAATCCAAATTTTGTCGTGCTCTCCATCCTGGAAACAAAATTGACATCTTTTATGGCCTAGTAAAAGGTGAATTAGAAGACATGCCAAAAAATATCAATTTGAACAAAAAAGAAAATCTAACAAAGAGTGAACGCATGGCAATACAAAGTCTAAAAAACAACATCAAGATTGAAATTAAACCCACCGACAAAGGCGGAAACATCATTGTAATGGAGAAAGAGCACTATGTAGAGGAAGCAATGCACCAATTGAACGACACAAACAACTACACTGTTCTGGCCAGAAACCCCATAGATAAAATGAAATTGGATCTAGATATCAAACGAAATAACTGTCAATCAAAAGAACTCCTAACGGAGGTAGAAAAGACATTTTTAATTGTCGAGAATCCAATCACCCCGACCATTTACTTTTTACCAAAAGTTCATAAGACATTGAACAAACCGCCAGGACGCCCTATAATTTCTAGCAGCGGAAGTCTATATGAGAATGTATCCAACTATGTGGACCACTTCATAGCCCTGATTGTACACACTTTAGGCTCCTCCTATATAAAAGACACGGGCGACTTCTTACGCATACTGATGAATACAGAATGGCAATCCAATTACTTGTTAGTGACAATTGACATAGTATCATTGTATGCCTCTATAAGCCATGAAATAGGGTTACAGTCAATTCAGTACTTTCTCCACCAACGACCCATTAGTTTTTTTTGTTTATTTGCACAGTTAGTTAAAACCAATGCAGTACAATACAAAATATGAATTAAAATAAAACACAATATAAAATGACATATATTTTAATACCAGCATGGTGTGGACATTGCTGTTCTGTTCATCCTTATTATAAAACGTGTTGGCCTTTCATTTATCACACAAGTATTTAGACAGTAAACATAGTTTCTGTTTTAAACAGGTTAAAATCAAATCAGTTCAAAAATCAAGTCCGGGCATTTTTTTCTCCACTGCCTTAAAAAATTTTACAAGGCTCCAGCTCAGCTGGGGGTCCTGAGATGAAATACAGGTAAGAACTGGCTCCTTCGTGTGCGTGTCCCATGTCGGATAAAATGGTGCCTCAAAAGATGTTTCCGCTCCTCTAGCATTTTCTCACAGGAGCATAGCAGATGAAGCATATCTTCTTGCATGACACCACATAGCCGGCATAGCGTGCCTGGTTTCTCTTTTAGCCAGTGTGGGAGATGCTGAATGCACAGCAACAGACCTAGCCTGTACCTTAAGAAGCACATTTTGGTCTTTTTGGCGTAGCCCAGACCAAAATAGTTCTGGGGAGCTTTTGCCGAATATGAGTTCAGAATCATCCGCGCGTGCGTTCTTTTTGAAAAGTCTGCTTTATCTTGGACCCTCGACTGTTGTTTAATCGACTTCTTTACCAATTTATTAAACGTTTTGTGATCTGTGCAGGAAGCCCAGAGCTGTTCCAGCCCGGTGTTTACAAGACTTTTTGCTAAGTATTTAGCTGCTGGTGAGGTCAGAGACTGCTCTAACTCCCTCCACAGATGTTCGTTCAATTTTCCTTGTGCGGATTTCCTCACTTTGTCCTATACACAAATGTAGGCCCCCTGTTGAGCCAGGAGCTGTTGTTGAATGCCAAACTCCAGCCTAATCTGTGGTGGGGAGGTTTGCTTAGGAAGGCTGAAGATGATTCTATATGCGGCTATAATTGTGATGTCGAGTATTGTTGCATCTCTGCCTCGTAGCACCTCGCTTCCATAAGTTATTGTAGGCAGCAGTTTGACACGGATAACTTGTACCAAAGGTGTTAAAGATGGGCCAGAAAGCTTGTTATTCAGTATTTTTAAGGTGATTGCCAATGCAAGTCCTTTGCCTCTGATGCTAGACCTTTGCACACTGAATCGACCGCCGTTATCAATCTTCACGCCTACATATTTATATGTCGACGTGTCTTTGATACGAGAGTTGTTCCAAAACCACGAAAAAAAATCCTCTTTCTTTTGCAAATAGTCAACGACCCATTAGTGAAAGGGAACATTCGAAGATGTTAACTGAAATGATATCCATGTGCCTACACAACAATGTCTTTCTCTTTAATAAGAAGATTTACGAACAGCGTTGCGGAACAGCGATGGGAGTTTCCTTCTCTCCAAGCTACGCTAATCTCATGATGGGGTGGAGGGGGGGAAGCGTGGCTTGGAGAGAAGAAAATGAACATCACATGGCAAAGGTGGCCCTATGGCTGAAATTTATTGACAATCTGTTACTCTTATGGAAAGGCACAGAGTCAGAATTCTATACATTCTTTGTAATCCTCAATCAAAATCAAGTTGGGCTCAAATTCACCTGTACTGTCAGCACGAAGGAGATAGAATTCCTGGACACGAAATGTTATGTTGTTGAGGATAAGATACAAACTACTGTACACAGGAAGAAAACGGCCACCAACAGTCTCCTACACGGTTTGAGCTTCCACCCACAAAAACCAGAATGGTGATTTCACCTATGCGATAGCCAAACACATGGCCAGTCACCAAGGAAGAACATGGTTAGATGTGAAATACTTCGGACTGGCAGCTATCCAACAGAATGAAAGAGGGGGGAATAGGACCCAAAAACTGAGACGACTTGAATCCAAATTATTAATAAGGTTCAGAACCAAGCAGCCGGCTGGTTTGAATGGAGAAGAAGAACTGTATGTTCATCTATGAAACATCACACACTGACAATAAGATTGAAAGTTGATTATTGTAAATACTCAGTTATGCTCATCTTTCTTGGTTGTCGCCATCAAATGATAGACCCACACTGCTGGTGACCCGGACCGGATGATAATAAAGTAGATAACCTACTGGAGGGTGGCCAAACACAGCGGGGACCCAGGGCACTCAGCCCTACACTTGACATGACACTTAGTCTGAAGTTACATACACGATCACTTATCAGTCACACTGATCTCTGATCTAGGATATTCTTGTAAATCACGAATGAAAGAAAGCGATTGTTCGTTAACTATAGAAAACGCTTTCAGTGTAGTAACGTACTGAATACCCCGCTGCACAGCACCACCCTCAATGTAAGAGCATCTACATGCACATTCAATAAAGTTGTAATAATTTGAATACTACAAGGTCCAGCATGCACCAGGCACCACGTGTGCTTGTTAGGGTATAAATACAGAAACTGAAAAGGGACAATTGACAAACACTGCCGTGAACAGGAACTACGGTTCAAAACGCGTAGGAGCTTTTGTCACGTTTGAAATAAATGCTTATAACCAAGAAGTGTGCCGCGACTTCATTTTTTGTATGGAATATATATATATATATATACACATATATATATACAAATGGCCCTGAAGCTTCGGGAGAGCACTATACGACACTCGTGTAAAATGCAGTCTGCCTTCATATTCCACTGAGTGCGTGTCTGCCAACGCGTTTCAAGGTGAAAAACCCCTTCTTCAAAGGCATCAAATTCCACATCTGAAGCTTGCATTCACTTGTATGGCATTGCTGTTTTTATTTATTCATCCATTCGCCCCTCAGTGGGCGTATGCAGAGTGCACAATGCATCATGGGACATAGAGTCTTGATGAGAGAGTTGAAGTTCCATTTTGGTAAATTCAAATGTTCGTTTGCTCATTTTAAATTACATTATTTCCTATAGTAGGTTGTGGGTCATTTGGGCAGACTAATTAGCATATGGAACGTCGTGCCAGGCAAGTTTAGACAGTTCACACCTGCAGCCTCACTCAGCTGGTTTGGCAAGTTCTCCCCCAACTGAAGACGGTGCATCTCCCCACTGCTGGGCTGCCGTGTTAAACCAGCTCCCACAGAAAACTCCATGGAATCAAGATGTGTCAAATATTTATTTATCAGGTCCATCCTCAGCCCCTGAGATAAGAGATACGCCTTTCGGCTTTCTAGAAGACTTTTTCAATCTGTTTGGCGCCATCATTCACAACATTTATATAGCACTTCCCACTTAAGGTAAGTGTAGACATAGATGACAGACTCATAAATATGCATCATACATTATCCACCCACTATGATTGTATGCTCTCTGCTATAGAGTTTTAGCATTGGGGCAGGTAAACCAACATATGTATAATAAGAAATACATTAATTGCACAGTGCAGATCAACAATTATACCAATGTTGCTGTTTACTATGGAGAGAGCATATTAAAATAGAAAATGTTATCTGCCATAAGTGGGACTGTTATAGATATTAAATGCAGTGCCGCCAGATCTTGTCTCATATGTCACATTTAAATAAAAATAAAAATCAACATCAATGAAAATATTAAAAGAACAAAGCTGCTATTGTGTACATTGTCCAAATCAAGTCTGCCTCGACTTTTAAAGAATTAATAGAAATAAAACACCATTCTCATGTCACCATACATCTGCGATGAGAATGCTGAAAACTGCTACAATGTTACCAGTTCGCACGATACCCGATTAGTAATAAAACAGGCAAGGAAACACATTGCTGGTATCCTCACCTCAGGGTCAGGTCACACTCCATGTGTGAACTATCGACATAAATGTCAGCCTCCGAGTCTGCGCAAACAAGTACATATACCATAATGCTGCTTGATACAACGTGATCAAAGATGGAAGGCACAAACGTAATTCAGTTTAACTTCTGAATATTGACACCGCAGGTGAAAATAACGGACTGGAGGCAGGAAACATCATTGTCTAAAATAATAAGCAGCAAAAATAAGTTCAATCCAAACACAAGAGGGTGAAGGGGACCAATGCTTAAAGATATGTACGCCAAGACATGCCTCATCGCTTCGGCGTTGGCGTCAGCAGTGCCCAGTCACCAACAAGCACCAGTCTCCTGGGTGAGGCATTTCGTTCTGCTGTATATATATATATACAGATACATATTATCTACTGGCGGTCCCCAGTAGGTAGTTATGGTTAGGACCTAGTTACCATAGGAAAATCGCAGCATTCTATTCCCAATAACTTTGGCGCAGATGACGAAACTTTGCAAAATTTTCAAAACTTATGGCCCGCTTCGGTCCGCTCCTATCTTGAAAGTTTTGGGGTGATTCGGCAAGCAGGGGCTGAGAAAAAAGGGGGACCCAAAACATGTTTTGTCAATGCAATTTTCCAGGGAAACTTTAGACACAGCTACAGCCTGAACCACTGAACGGAGTTACACCAAATTTAGTAAAAAGGTATCCCTTGGTTCAGAAAGAGACTTTTTTGTTAAATAGTGTAAATCCGTTCAGTAGTTTTTAAAATATTATTGGAAAAATAAATATATATATATATATATATCTGGGCGGAGCCTAACCACACATCTCATCGTGAGATCTGATTGGCTGTCAGCACTTCATCCAAGAAGTGTTGGCAGCCATCTTGGGACCAATATATATGATAGCAGCTCATTAAAAAACATTGCATTTAATAGAAGGTTTTAAGACTTTAGTTACATTATACATTATTTGTTGATGGTACCATACTCACTTTAGGAATTGTGGTGTGTTCTAAGGTGATTTTACCATGTGAAAAAGCCTTTTGGTAGGATATCATGAATCATGTTTGAGAGAAAACTATTTTCCCATGCTTTTCCCACAGAGATTTGGAAGGTGATCTATAGGCTAAACTGAGAGCATATTTTCTGTAAATTCACATTATCTTTCTCAGTCATGTGAGAATGAAGTCTGACATTCTCAGAAACACATGCACATCCAACATGGGCATAGACTGTCAGTTGATTCCTTTGTGTTCTACTGCAGCTTCCCTGAGTTTTCTAAAAAACAACTAGAGCGCTAACAGTCCTACTTATGACAAACGTATTGCACACCTGAAGCCATCTTGATTGGAATAAAGTGATAACTCTTAAAACATTTAATTTAAAAAAGGAATACAATGAGGGGGTTCATTTTGCCATAGAAAGTATTATAAGTGCTGCAGAAAGAAATATTAGGGCGCATTTTGAGTGACTGCTCACATCCTCTTCTATTTCATTGAAAAATTCTGACATGCAGACTGAAACATGCACTTTAATACCAGCAGCAGACTTCCATGGTGAGCAGTAGCTTTACTACAGTGATCTAATGAGCAACTAGAGTGCCAACATTCAGAATTTCTGGCAAATGTGTGACATATCTGAATACCTTCTTGATGGAATCAAAGTAAAAAACCGAAAGCATTTCCTACTGAGGAGACTCCAGTAAATGAGGAAATTAGGAAACTTCATAACAAATAAATCTCCCAAGATGGCCACCAGAGACAAAAGAGTCCAAATGTAGCACAAATATCACCCACAGGTAGCCCACATGTAGCCCAATGACAGAAGTGCGCAACACACTATTTATTTTTTGTGTCTTTGCAGTTTTATATAGAGCAGACTTGTCAGGTATTGGAGTGCTTTACAGGAGCATTGGTTACATCACACAAGAACAAATTCATTTTGGTTTTATACATGGGGAGATTAAGTGATTTGGCCAGAATCACAGAATGTCGAACTGAAGCAGAAACTCCAACCTGGTTCCCCAGTTGCAAAGTCTGCAGCTCTGGAAGTAACACAACATCCTCTCCCATAAGTGCAACATTTAATCAAGTGGTCAACTGGATAAAAAAACATTAAGATAACAAATCATTTAGAAGTGCTTTGTCGCTATTTGAAAACACACAAAATATGTCCTCATTTTAGTTTTTTAGAGCACTAACCATAATTTTGATGCAAATAAGACCCTCTCCAAGATGTAATTTCTAAACGAAATGTTCTTGGTATAACAGTTTTGATTACATCAAGATGACGGCAGGCGTTCCACACTTTTGTAATAAATATAGAATGTTAGCAATCTAGTTGTTCATTAGGATATTGTTCAGAGGCAGAGGGCAGGGGCACAGACTCTGAAAGTTTAAGGCAGGTAGGAGGGTGCAGAGGCAACAATTTGACCACACTGGAAAGCAGGAAGGGCAGTGGCAGCACAACGGACTATGGAGGGCAGTGGAACGGGGGGCAGGGGCAACCAACGAACAACACAGGACTGGCAAGAGAGGCTGTGGCAATATAATAGACCATTGTGGACAAAGGAAGAGGCAATGGTAGTACACTCATACATGCCAACAGACTCAATTCAGCCAGGAAACGTCCAATGTTTTTAAGCCCAAATGGGCTTTATTTGATCTGTCTCCTGTCTACAGTCTCCTCTTTTTCAATGTAAGTCAAAGGGGAAAATCAATACGCCAGTTTTTTTTTTAAATCTCCCTCTTACCAAGTTCAAAATGTTAGCAAGTATGGTACATTGGATCATGGAAGGCAGGAGGAATTGGGTTAGGGACATGGACTCGGATAACAGAGGACAGGAGAGACATGGAGAGGTGCACCAAACTGACCCTACAGGGCAGGCATCAGGGTTTGCAGCAGCACAATACACCACACAGGGCATGTGGGACGGGAGTGCGCAACAACAATTGATAGAAAGCAATTGAGAGGGGACAAGACCATGCACATGGGCAACAGAGAACAGAGGGGAAAGAGGCAATGGTAGCTAACTGACCATAATGGACAGACAGGAGAGAAAGCTACAGTATAATGGACCATAAAGGGCAGTAGGGACGGATCAGGGGCATTACAATAGAAGTGACAAGTCAGGAGGGAGGGAATGGAAACAGAGGGCTGGGGGCAAGGGGGCACGAGCAGCAAGAAGACCATTGAGGTCAGGCAGGATGGGCACTAGAAGCAAGACACACCATGGAGAGCAACAGTGAGACCATAATGGCATACACACAGAGCAGGGAGGGAAGGTGAGAGGGGGTCAGGGGCAGCTAGCTGACCACACATGGAAGGTGGGAGGGGCCATGGCAGCACAGAAGACCATGCATGACAAGCAGGAGGGTTAGGGGCAGCACAATGGCTATGGTGGGCAAGAAGGAGGGTGCAGGGCCATGCACAAAGGACCATGGAGGATAGAAGGGAGGGTCAGGACCTGGACACAGACAAGAGAGTTCAGGGGAAGAGGCCTCACAACATACCACGCAGGTTAGGCAGGAGGAGCAGTTGCAGTACAACAGACCAGGGAGGGCAGAAGGGTGTGGCAGTAAAATGGACCATGGAGGGCAGGAGGAAGGGGATAGGGGCATGGAATGTGTACAGGCGGGATGGAGGGGGCAGGGACAGATTACAGTCATCTGACAATGCTAGGCAGGGGGGAGGGTAGTGGCAGCTCAACAGAACACTCAGAGTAGATAGGAGTGGCAGGTCCATGGAACATGGTGTGCAAAAAGGATGGAGCAGTGGCATGCACAAACACATTGGAGGGCAGGGGGAAGGAGAATAGGGGCAGCAAGCTAAGCACAAAGGCTAAGCAGGAGGTCAATGATGGGGCATAGAATTGGGCAATGGAGGGCAGGAGGAGTGGACTGTACAGCATGCTAAATGGAGGGCAGTGGCAGCACATCAGACCATGCATGGCAGGAGGGAGGAGGCTAGTCCATGGATTCAGACAACAGAGGATAGGGAGGAGGTGGGTGGAGCAGCAAGCTAACGGTTCAGAGAAGGCAGGAAGGCCATTGGCAAAACAACGGCCACACAGGGCTGTAATAAGGGAGCAGGGACATGGACTTGGACAATGGATGGCTAGGAGGAGGGAAACCAGGAGCAGCAAGCTTGGGTGGGGGCAGCACAATGCCAGGCCATGCTTCCAACCCTCACCATCCATTGTGATATGCATCTTACTTAACATTAAAAAAATTAGAAATTTGCTGGAAAAAGCAAAGATTACAGGGAACGTATAGTTAGACTCAGATTTCACTCATACACAACCAGTGAAATTCAGCAATTATAGTTGCCTGAGCTAACTATAACTAACGCCCCCGCAATGTACTGCTAATGATCTCAGACATTACATCATTCATGACATTGTCAGTTACATTTCTCATGACATCACTCATGACATCTCAAATGAGCTGTGAATGGAATGGAACTATAATCGCTAGAACTCCCCTTTTTTTCTTTTCTTTTGTGTAAGAACCGTTATAATACGCAACATGCCCAGATTAATATGGCTGATAGACTTTCACTTTAAAGTAATGTGTAGTCCATTTTTATGTTGATGTTTGCAATCCTAAGTATGTTTATTATGAATAAGTCCCGTTGACGAAAATTAAGGTATGGTGGTCGCGTGTCAGAATAAGCTGAAATGACATTGTGTGCATATTAACACTTGTTTTCTTTTCTTTATTGTATCAATTCCTGAATTTTCACATTGCGACCAGGCCAATATGGCCTCCAGCTTTTTGGTTTAAAGTAACAAGTTGTCCTTTGTTAATGTTGGCAATTTTAGGCATTTGTACATTTAAATAAGGATGCTACAATGACGTCTTGTATCGTTATCAAGGTTTGGGCGAGCCTAAACGCGTGGATGTCTTCCTTTGCAGATTAAATACTTCCAAATTACAACCTAAGTGCTGATTCCTTCCTTGTAAGAGTGAGAGGAGATTACATACATATATATAAAATTCACTGAAAAATGCACAAGTTTCAGGGACATTATAGTTAGAAATTAGCATTTAAAAACCTCAGAAATTCACTGAGAAAACCACAGGTTTCATGGACGTCATAGTAAGTTGGACATTTCACTCGTACAAAACAAGAGAAATTTGGCTGTTAGTTGTGCTAATTATAACTCAAACCCCCGCAATGCATTGCTGATGACATCACATATTATATCACTCATGACATGGTCAGTGACAGCACTGATGACATCACTGATGACTTCTCAAATGACAACACTGATGACATCACCCACGTGATAATCTGTTGCACCTGCTCACACCCTAAAATACAGACTACCATTCTCGAAATCATTTATTTAATGTATTTATTTAAAGAGTTTTATATAGCGCTGGCTAGTCCCGAAGGTATCAGAGCGCTTTCAATGAGAATCATCAATGTAACAGAAAAAGATCAACATTTACACAATACATCAAAAAATAGGCAATACATTAGGAGAGGAGAGAAAGGAGAGAGAAAAGTAGTGGAGGGGGCAGG
This sequence comes from Lissotriton vulgaris, assembly GCF_964263255.1. Taxonomy (NCBI): domain Eukaryota; kingdom Metazoa; phylum Chordata; class Amphibia; order Caudata; family Salamandridae; genus Lissotriton; species Lissotriton vulgaris. The sequence goes on along the minus strand of NC_141685.1, from coordinate 1,463,869,316 downwards.
GGAGGTGATAAAGGGAGGATAAGGGAAGAGACAACAAGGAGAGGCGAAAGGAAGTCTGTCTAAAAACCGACTGGGTAGGTGACGACCTAGGAGGAAATCCACGGCCCATCTCCTCTATCGATAAACCAGGTAGCTCCATCGGGCATCAAACAAAATAGTTCAGTCTCAATAAATTGAGAGAGGAGAGACATAAATAGAGGGAGGATGCGGGAAGAGACGACAGGAGAGACAAAAGGAAGTCTGTCTAAAGACCGACTGGGTAGGTGACGTCCAAGGAGGGAATCCCTGACCCATCTCCTCTATAGCTAAACCAGGAAGCTCCATCGTCATCCAGTGTGGTTAGCAGACTACATCTCCCAGCAGGCTTAGAGATAAGCGGGGATTGTGCACTCTCCCATGCTGCTCTGAAGGCAGGTCAGCTGATGATGGAGATTTAAGCCAGCTGAGACCGGACTCAGGTGCTTGGCTTTCTTGGTTGGATCCTGCCCAGCTCCTGTGTTTCTTAGATTCCTGTTTCATTCCTGTCGTATTTTTTAGATTTGTGTGCTTCCTCTTGGAATTCTGGTGCCTTGGATTTGGCAGAAGCACTTTACCGAGCTTACCTTTTCCACTCTCTGAAAGACGAGCCTTCAATTCCCATCGTCTTTTACTCCCTCTCCTTCTGCAGACTCTGACCTTTCGCCCCCTCTGCTGAGTTTGTTGCCGGATTTGAAGAAGCTTCCTGTCTGAGGGTCAGACTTCCCTCTACCCCGGCTTTTGGAGTGAGTGTTTGTTCCTCCCACTCTGAGGTTCCCTGCCTCTGGTAGACGCGCTCTTTTTAAAAAAAAATTATTTTGATTGATATTACAAAACACGAGTCCGCGTTTGTTTAAACATTGCCTACTGCTAAATTTTGCGGGGGACACCCCGCCTTTCATTTACGCGGCTGCTCCAGGTGGTGAATGGTCTGGCTGTTTTCTTTTCTTTTGTTTTCCCGGGTTTGAAGGGTGACCGGATTAATCTGATTAGTGCTACTGCGCTTGGATATATTTTTATTTTTTATTGGGAGACAAAATCCTTCTGATTGTCCTGAAGAGCTGGTGCGCAATTCTTCTTGTAAGAGGAACATTTGGGAACTTGATTAATTTGAACTGTTCTTCCAACTCCCAAGGAAATCCTACTTTTGAATTTTGTGAACTTGATTAAAGCTTATTTGAAGAAATCCATTGCTACCTGTAAGTCCCAGAGTACAACACTTCCACAAACCGGAGGGACCCATCCTTCTTCTACGTGGCTGCTGACTGGGACTTATGAATGGTGTTTCTTGGTTCATCCTTTTCTGGATATATTAGCTCCCTCTTGTTCTTGTCATGTCAATCAAGGGGCAGTGATATCTCTAGGAAGTGCTATCTCAAGGAAGGCACAGGGTCAGACTGATTTTCATACAGCCATGTCTGAACTGGGGTGGCAGAGTGGGCTAAAGAACGGTGATGGATTAAACCCAGATCTTTTGACTGGATGTGAGTGTTTGATTGATTCAGATGCTCCGTCCATCACCACCCCCTTTTGTACCGCTTTTGGCCGCCATAAGTGTGGCAGGGTATGCTCAGACGTGAGTCCCTTGCTCACTTTGCCACTGGATTCAAGCAAGCCGGGCTGAAGATGGCTGGAATGCCAGAAACCGGTCCTCGGAAGCTTGTTTCCAGTCCAGGAAAGACATGGCTTGGCAGTTCGGGCTGGACTGTTCCCATGAGGCACAGGGTCAGACTGATTTGCATACAGCCATGTCTGAACCAGGGTGGCAGAGTGGGTTAAAGAACAGTGATGGATTAAACCCAGATCTTTTGACTGGGTGTGAGTGTTTGATTGATTCAGATGCTCCGTCCATCACCACCCCCTTTTATATTGACTTTTAGGTAAGAGTTTTAAACTTTATTGAACACAGAATAAAGTGTGATGGTACACATTGGTGTTATTCTATACCAATTGACATGAGATGTTTGTCTTTGCTCATTATTTTGCAGAGCCTTCTGACCTAAAACTACTGACTGTTACATGCATTTGATGGTCAAGAATTGAGGCCTAAGTACCCCTTTTATATTATTATTAATGCACTTTAGTAGAGTGACTGTATAGATCCAGATCCTGATGAATGCCCTGAACTTGATTTTCATCTTGGCAGAAACATGCTGATCACTAGATAGGGTAGAAGTTGTAGCCCACACAAGGTACCGTGCGGTCCCCCTGTGTTTGGAGGAGCCCAATGATGAAGCATGTCACCCTCAGATGAGTGAGGGTTTTCGTCCACAACTTTGTTGTGCCCCCTTCCCTTCTGCTTTCACATTACTCTTTTATTAGTGCTACCCTATATATTGTGTGGGTATTATGATTACGGAAGTAGTATTGGATATTTTGTAACATAGTCCTCCTTTAGACCCTCTTGTGTGTGATATGTAATCTAACTTTTTGTACATGTTCTAAAATCCATTATGGTGTGATTATTGTAGCTCTTGTCCACTATAGGGCTTTATTGATGTTTAAATAATATCTTAGAGGTGATTTTGGAAACCTTTTATGTCTTTTTATGATTAATTTTGTATAAATTGATGTAATGGTGTAAATGGAATGGTTTTATTGAAGTATTGTTTTATCGGTTGCTGGGCTTATGCTATGACTATCCATGTACGTTTTAAGTGGACCTTATTAGAGATCTAAATGCTTAATAAATATATTGAATTGAAATTGAGTATTCACTGCAAACTTTTAAAAAGAAAGCAAGCACTTGTTTTAAGATTAATCCCCGGTTGGGCTGGAGGCATTGCATATATAATAAACTTTAAAGGGGGAGCATGTGGCCCCCCTCCTCAGGCTCTTTTGTTCCCGGGGACCACCATTTCCCTGGGGCTTTATGTAAATAATGAAGGGGGCCTCACAGAATCCCCTCCTTGTGCTCTTCTGGGCCCCGGGGACCACGACCTCCCTGGGGCATTAAAATAAAATTGGAGTGGGTCCATCCTCCTTCCTGGAGCCATTAATGGTCCTTGGACCGCCATCCCTCAGGGCTGGCTCCTGCTATCTACTGAGGTGCCAACCTTTAAGAGACAGCAGTTTGCTCTTGCATGGCTTCCACCAAGTGAGAGCAATCAATAACTCTGCTCCTAGCAATCAGAAGCATGAAAACTGTTCCTGCTCGCTGGGAATGGAGTTTTCATCTATTTTCCCTCCCCGGGGTAAAGCAGGCAGGAAAACAGATGACAGAATTGCTTCCACATGAGGCAGGAGCATTTTATGCTGCTCCCTACATGTAGGAACAGTACCATCTTCAGCTGGAGGCGGGGAGCTGGCAGTGACCACCACTGTCTCCAACTTAGCACACTGGTTGGCCTGGCTGGGCTCCAGGGCAAGAGGGAGCAAGAGGCCAGGTCCCGGGGATGAGGTCCCTGGGCTGAAACAGGAGTGAGGAAGGGGGCTGCGCAGCCACCTCTCCCTCATGAATGGATGAGTGGGTTTTTATGTCCTGTCCTGTTGAGAGCAGAGTCTGTGGTTTTCCCTTTAAATTACTATGACACTGCAAATGTACAAATCACCTGAAATCTTTGCCCTTTTGGCCCGCCCCAACCCCTTTAGTAGCATGCAAAGTTCTTCCCGCCTTTTGCTAGGAAAATGGTCAGCTTAAGAAAAGGCCCCCCAGTGCATTTCCCACCAATTTCAGTGATACATTCTTAATGCGGAGGAATAGGAGGACATCTCCTCCAAATAAAAAGGCACTTGCTTCATATAGTAAGAGGAAAGACCTTTGTTTGGTGAAGATTTACATCGTTGTAGTCCTGTTGTCTTATCTATAGAAGGATTCATTTTATTACTGATTTCTGGATTAAGAAGCACATGAAATAATCGCATTTCCAAAATGCACATAGGGTCACTGGAGACATTCCTCGGGTTCCATTACACAGCTGTAGTGCAGAATACGCACTAGATATTTAGCCAATGAGGTAGCACTTACTAATTAATGAGTGGAAAGCACCACAGTTGTGTAGAGATTTTGTGTAAAACTGTGTACTCTTGTCGGATAAATGGACAGGTGACTGACACACTCACACAGGCACTCACAGACCCACACAAACACTCAAAGACCCACTCACAGACCCACACAGGCACTCACAGACCCACATAGGCACTCACTCACATACCCACATACTCACCCACCTACTCATAGACCCACTCACACACCTATTACAACACTCACAGACGCACTCACATGCCCATACAGCCACTCACACACCCACTTGCATACCCACCAAAACACTCACACACTCACTCATAGACCCATACAGCCACTCACACACCCAGAGAGGTGAGAGGTGTGGCGCAGCAGCCAGAGCAGCTGACTCCAGAAGACAGGACTCACAGTGTGATCCCCAGCAGCAGCTCAGCTCAGCATTTTGTGACTCTAGACAATAGCTCCCTTAAGCTCCCTGACAGCTCCTAGTGCCTGGTTACACTTAGGGTGATAAGTAGCACTTTACAAATCTGTAATTAATATGTTATTACTCACTGACTTATACAGCCATTTGCACACCCACTCTCAAATGTGACATGTTACAGTCAGGATTTATTTCAATGTAGAAATGCCCTGAAAAAAGCAAAGGTTACAGGGACGTTATAGTTAGGAAATAACATTAAAACAGTTTTAGAAATTCACTGAAAAAAGCAAAGGTTGCATGGACGTTATAGTTATGAAATAGAATTCAAAACCTTACAAATTTAAAGAAAAAAACGAAGGTCACATAGACATTATAGCTAGGAAATAACATTAAAGAATCGCAGAAATTCACTGAAAGAAACAACAGTTACATGGGCATTATAATTAGGTTATAGAATGTAAAAAACCTTAGAAATTCACTGAAAAAAACTAAGATTACAGGACATTATAGTTAGGCTCAGATGTCACTCAAACAAAACCATAGCAAGGTAATATGTTTGGTCATAAGCAGTGCATTGTGGGGCATAAGTTATAGTTAGCTCTGGTAACTATTACTGCTGAATTTCAATGGTTTTGTTTGGGAGAAATCTAAGCCTAACTATAACATCCCTGTAACGTTTGGTTTTTATTCAGTGAATTTCGAAGGTTTTTTAAATTATATTTCCTAACAATAATCTCCTTGTAACCTTTACTATTTTATGAAATGTCTATGTTTTTTCAAATTCTATATACTACCTATAATGTCCCTATAACCTTTGTTTTTTTTCAGTGAATTTCTACATTTATTTAATGTTATTTCAAACTGTAACCTGTAACCTTTGAGAGTGGGTGTGTGATTGGCTGTATTGGTAGGCTAGTGGGTGTGTGAGTCTCTGAGTAAATGGATGCATGAGTGTCTGAGTGGGTCTGTGAGTGGTTGTGTCAGTCTCAGAGTGGGTCTGTGAGTAGGGCATGATCTCTGAGTGGATCTGTGAGAGTCTCTCAGGAGATATGTGAGTGGGTGCATGCATGAGTGCCTGAGTGGGTCTGTGAGTGGGTCTGTCAGTTTCTGAGTGGGCGTCTGTGAGTGGGTGCATGAGTATGGACCTCTCAGTGTTCTGCTCATTCTGCCAGTTATTTTCCTTTTTCTGCTCACTCCTAACTTTTATTCTACCCTTAAAGTTGTAAGGTTCTCAGAGCATGCATTAAAACAAAAGTGCAACAATTTTCCTTGCCACAACATATTGGGGTGGCTTGTTTGGATAAAAAGTGTGGGTGCTCTGTCCCTGCAATGTATGGCCACCTAGGCAAACTGTTTTTGGAGACATGTTAAGGAGAGCTTGAATCCGCCTTTCTTCACTGAAAGTAAACAAGGCACGGGATTTCCTCACCAAAAATGCTAAGTGGGACTGGGCAAGGGAAGTAGATGGGGAATGCACATTCCCATTTACTGTTTGTTGGCATTTGAAGGGCATGGCAAGATATGTGTGACAGAGGCAATAAAGTCTAATTAACACAGCAGTAAAATTGGAGCGTATGAAAACTGCACAGAGTTAAAGAAACAAACACAGGGTGCTTGTGAAATGAACTGTGACGGAAAAAGACACTGTGAATAGAAAAAGGAAAATTGTTGCACTTTTTTTTTAATGCACCCTCTGAGGTCACAGACAAAAAGGCATGGCCACTCATGTAAATCACTACAGGGTATACTGTCACCACCGTACTCATGCTACTTAACCCCTGGTTATGCTGCTGTGTGCTTAACTCACCCTTGGCCTACATAATGTTAATATGTAGCAGTGTGCAGCATGTGTGTAGTTGCATACATGTGCTGAATGTATGTGTGCCTATCAGTGGCACAATACATGCAAGACTCTTTTTCTATACCCCAAGCTGAATGCAGGAGCATTAGGAGGTAGAGGATTCCCCTGACAGATGTGTGGATTGTTGCATTCCTGAGATCTCGTTTGGACCCAAAATGGAGGAAGGAAGAACCAGGCTCTTCAATACACTTCTAAGGGTGCTCTTTGATTCAGAAAGACGTTCGTGGGAAGGGCTGGGACACATCTTAGAGAGGTGAATGGGCTGATATGAAAATCATAAAGATCAGGGTTGGGCTCTTGGATAACTCTATGATGCATATATCACTGCGGCTGACATCCAGGTGTGAGCCTCAGGTCACCACTATGACCTGTGTTGTGGGGTTATCATATTTGGAATCACTCCTTCTGTGACAGGCTGCTTTCTGGAGAGAGAGAGAGCAGAGCGGAAGAGTGGATGCTTCAAAAGGAAGCAGACCGCCAAAACAAACTTCAAAGACTGAGACTCTAAACCACATTCTTGTATCTGAAAATGAACTACAAGAGGATCACTGACAGAATACTGAAACCAACAATATTGTGTAACACAAAAACTGTGCCAGATATATCAATTACAAAAATATAGTGTCCCTATCCTTATTATGGTAAGTACCACATTGATGAAACTTTTTTAATTTCACACTAATATTGATGAAACAACATAAAAAACATATTGCTTCTTAATTAATAAACATGAAGTTTAAAGTAGTAGATCTTAAATTTTTAATATACATTTTTTTATATGTTTTCAAATAATCATCGCTTATGTTTAATACTATATACACACACATATATATATATATATCCCGGTTTCTAGATAAGTTAACTTTATTTCTATTGGTGCAGGCAGTCATGTGTGGAGGCACCTGATGAGTTTCGTATAAAAAACAAAAGAGGGACCCTGAACCAGTACCTAAGAAAAGGATAAAGGAGGGGAACAGCCCACCAGGGAAGTAAATATAAGCAACAACATGAAAGGGCGGTTCCCAAAAATCAAACGGACCAGTAGGTTCCGAAATTAACAATTGCCCACAGAAAAGCTGATAATCTTTACTTTATTTTATTTTCATTTTTACTTATACAAAATTCATAATTTCAGTGAATCATACAACATATATAATAAATATAGCGTTAGCCCAGAACTCAAAGCAACATTAAAAACATTTCTGCAGACTCATTCATCCAAGCAAAAAAATCACAGTCATACTCATACAGCAAAACATTCATGTAACTACCAACAACTAAGCAGAAAACACCAAGACTCTCATCAGTCAGACAGAAAAAAGCGCCGACGCGCGTTTCGGAGATGCCACAGTAGGGAACTCCTTCATCAGGGCGCCAGTCTTTTAGATTATTACGGCCATCCAGGTCCTTCAAGGCTTTCAAAGTGAATAATGGAATCCCAATTCTAAAACTTTCTGGGCAAACAGCTTCTTAGTACAGCATATCTGTGGGCAAAAACAGAATGAATCAAAACCACATCCAATTAAATAAGGAGGGAAGGAAAATACGGTCTCGGTTATTACATGGAGTCAAACAAAGGCTGCAGGTAAGTGACATTCAGTCAACAAACAAACAACAAGGCAACTCACAAATAGAGCGAGGAATACCTCTTAAAAAGGTGACAAAAAACGGAAATAAAAATATTTCCTGATCGGCTGAGCGTGACGGATCTCACAGAACAGAATGTCCTGAGCACATACGTAGACTAGTCATAAAAACTGTAAGGAAGCTAGATGGGGTACATACCAATAGCGAAGGGCTCGACAGAGTCCAACTAGAGACCAAAGGTCACAGAGAGGAAGTAGTTTGCATACATATGTAGATCTCTGAAAACGTATAAAAATAATTAGACAGAAAAAAGAGGACAGGGATAACATAAAAAAACATATTTGCAAAAAAATATATACAGAAACCAAAACAGTTGTACATATAGCCTCAGAACTAGTGATTAGGACATAGTTCTTATGTAGCAGAACACTATCATGTAAATAGTATATGTCAAGGATAACCTAAAGGCCAGGGTCACTTTAGTGCAAACATCTTTACTTCATTTTTGCATAAATATCCAATTGCGCTAGAGACCTAGTTATATTGTCTAGAGTCAAATGCTAACCTGAGTAGGTAGATGAGAAATAATGTAGAAAGACGAAAGAACCCCGAGGTCCCGGTCTGGAAGAATCAAAATCCAGAAGAGTAAGTCCGTATGAAACAATATCCTAAAAAGATACAGTAAACAGAATTTCTCATACGACAAAACTATAAAGAACAAGAGATAAAGGTATGATTAAACTACATAGACATAATAAGCATAAGAAACACGGTGGTGTCAGGTGTATTGCAAGTTTGAAAAAGGGGGGGGGGCCACGGGGCGAGGCTCGACCATATTAGAACTCAAAATCTGGACACAGTAACAGATAACAATTCTAATATCCGCCAATAACCAGGAACAGGAATATTAGCTACTCCAGAGTATTACAAAGTTAGATCAATAATTCCCGAGTGCAAAAAGCTCTGGGAGTAGATACAAATATTTACCTATAGTTTTTAGTTTGTTGAATTTAAAGTGTAGCATGTAAAGCGGCCGCCTCCGTTACTATATTTAACACCTCAGCATGACGGTATATTTGGAAAAAGCTTTCCTGATGAGAAAAAAGGAAAAAAGCGTTTCAGAGCAGCGAAAGGGGAAAATATGCACCCAGCAGAATCTATCAGGCTATATACCGGGAAGGGAAAATAAAATAAAGTAAAGATTATCAGCTTTTCTGTGGGCAATTGTTAATTTCGGAACCTACTGGTCCGTTTGATTTTTGGGAACCGCCCTTTCATGTTGTTGCTTATACCTGATGAGTTTCGGCCTATAGCCTTTCTCGAAGGTACAGCCTCTGAAGTGCAGTGTCCCAGGTGTAAGTAAAATGCCCTGATACTGCCGTACTACACATCCCATAATGCCCCATGGTAGCAGTGCAAATGTCCGTGCACTCACAGTGATGTTGTTCTGCTGCTCACTCGATTTTGTTGTTGCAGGTAAGGGTGGCAAATCAGGGACAGACTGGTGCACTTATAGTACTCGTAATTGTCCCTCAATGTTTATAAGCACTGGGTCCAGAACCTGCCAAGTAGAGGCATCAGCCTCACTCTGTTCCCTTTCTCACCAACCGCCACAGATATCGCCGGTAATCCTCAGGCTTGTAGCGGGGCAAGCGGGTCATGCCCCCCTCATAGTACATCCTTTCGAAAAAGTGCTGTCGTCGGGGGCCCCCGAACCATGCAGGGCGGCCATGATCAAAACAGGAGACAGTGATTCCTGTAATTATAATCCAACCAAAGAAGTGCCACAGCCCGGTTTCTGGACAAGGTAGCTTTATTTCTATTGGTGCAGGCAGTCACGTGTAGAGGCACCTGACACGTTTCGGCCTATAGCCTTTCTCAAAGGTACAGCCTCTGAAGTGCAGTGTCCCAGGTGTAAGTAAAATGCCCTGATACTGCAGTACTACACATCCCATAATTATCTGGCCATAAGTTCACAAACATCACAGTCTCTGCTTCATGCACAAGCACTTTTAACATGCGCTGCCTGCTTTGTGGTCACTGGAATTATTCAGCAATGGAGGACAAAATTATGCCGCCGTGTTGACTAAATTAGGCAGCAAATAAATAGGCTGCAGCGTAATGCTGTATATTTTCGGATACTTTATTATTTTTACATTTTTACAGATGCTAACAGCCTCTGGAAAAATGTTGCCATGTTAGTACCAGTGTAACATACAAATCCAGCAGTGACAAAGGTGATCAGTCAACCTTTGCAAAGGGCCGTCCACTTCACAGAAACACTAGTCAAATTTGTTTGTAACATTTGATCCATTTGAGCTACAAACAATTTAGTTAAAATCCTCAAATTATGCGCCAGATGATGCATTATACTGTAAATATTGCAGAACCAGAATTATATAAAAAACATTTGCAAACGAGGATATGTTGCCATTCATGCTTGAACTGTTTTTATTGAAAAAGGGAGGCGAAGCGCTGATGACAGAAACTCCATGTCTCGGAGACAAATCGTTTGTGCTTCCACTTTTAAGCTTATGCCGTTGTCGCTGGTTCTTTTAAAAAGTGGTGCAGCAGGAAACTTTAAGTTGAATTTACAATGCGAGAAAGCTCGAATGAGCACAGCAATTGAGCTTGAATCAACCATGGAGATGGGGTTACTATGAGACTAAAGATTAGTTTGGTACTTTTTCACAAGAAACATTTAGAGACAATGGGTGCAAATGGTGCATTTTCAGCATACATTTCAAGAAACCTTGCAACAATTTATTGAACAAAATGTAAATGACCTCACAAAGACTCACCACTCTCCCTATACTCATGCAGACAGATCTCTCCTCTCACCCTGTGTTCACAGATGCACACCGCGTTGCTCAACCTACACTCACATAAGCCTACCCTTCACCCTGCTCTCACTAGTGCACACCACTCATCCCGTATACTCTTAGTCACACAACTCAGGATGCTCACACAGACACATCTCTCACCATGCACCCCCAGCACTCACTCACACAAGCACATCCTTCACCTTGCTCTCATAGAGTGGACTTGCATAATTCACTCTGCATACACAGAGGCACACCACTCACCCTGCACTCGTACACTCACATTGCTTACTTTGCAATCACACAGGCACTCCACTCAACCTGCATTCATACAGTCACAGTACTTTGGGGCAGATTTATGAAGGGCTTGCGCCACGTTTACGCCGCCGTTGCGTGACGCAACGGCATGGAAACGTGGCGCATCCCTGCGCCCTATTTACAACGTGACGCATCTAGGAGATGCGTCACGTTGTACAGCACTGCGCCATGAGGAGGCGTTCCTGCGCAGGGGGGGCGTTCCTGCGCAGGAACGCCTCCTGAAAGTGGCTGAGTGAAATCTATGAGATTTCACTCAGTCACTTTCAGGGCAATGCTGCGTCAAAACCCTGCGCCTGCTTGAAGCAGGCGTAAGGCTTGAGGCAGCATTGAAAGAATAGGCCCCCCCAGAGCATTGCTGGAGCTGCGTCGCGCTTGCGACGCAACTCCAGCAATGCGCCACTTTTCCGGCACAGATGCGTCACGCATCTGTGCCGTTTTTGCCCCATGGTGCGCCGCATCATAAATGCGGCGCACCATGGGTGGCGTAGCTGTGGCGCACTGTGGCGCATGTTAACTGGCGCATCCCTCGGGATGCGCCAGTTAACATAAATCTGCCCCTTTGTATTCAACCTGCACGCAAACAGTGGCCCCAAGGTTGAAGCTCCACTCCAGTCAAGTGCTCTTTTTGTGGTGTGTTGGGAAGGGGTGTTGTTGTGTAGACCCTCAGAGGAACTGTCGGGATGCAGGAGTTTGGGAGTAGACACTGATGGCTACCCCTCAGAAGTGCAAGTTAAGGGTAGAGAATGCATATCTTCTGCCCTCTGGATGCCTCCCTTCCCTTCTGACACTGCAGGATCCTGAGCCTTTGGAGATAAGGGGAGGAGGTAAAAGCAAGGCTTTAACTATCCAGGACATATCACTTCACCCACTTGTTTGTGGACGTTAGTTGTGCTTAAATGTGTGCAATCATTAACTTTACAAAGCTATGCAGATTTCCCCCAGAATATCAATGTTTTACAAAACTGCAAATGTCCTTCAGTATCTTTCTTTCCAGTGAGCCCATTTCTCTCCCAGTATGTCTAGTTTTAAAGATGTTGATATGTTTCTCACCATTAATTTGACAGCTGTGCACATTTTCTCTCATTGTTTATATGCTACAGATATGCATTTCTCCCCATTAGTACTGGCTTAGAGAGCTGCCCATTTCTCATGCAGTATTGCTATCGTATTCATGATTGTCTATCTCGCTGTGTAATATTTAGAGGTGTGCCTTTCATCCCAGTGTTAGCATTTTACAGCGGTGCACATTTTCTCTTGAATTGAGTTCTTGATGAGGTGCACATTTCTCCCCTGTTATGCTCCTTGCCGATGGGCACAGTTCTTCCTTAGTATAAATGTGCACACGGGTGAATACCTCCCTCGCTATTGATGCCTTGGAAACAGGGTGGGCAGGAGTCGAATAATATCCAGAGCCTCTGTCATTTTCAATTTTTCTTGCTGCGAAGAGTGGTGCTTTCTCCCTTCCCAATCCCAAGCCCTCTGTCCTCATTCAAGCTAAACAACTTTTTTATAGGTTATGTCCATTTTTTCAAACAGAGAAACAGGCTGAACACATTCCTAATGACAAAAGCGCAGACACCCCTATACTTATAAAAATGCCATTGTGGATCTTGGTTAACAACTTTCCCGATGAATTTTTATTTTGTAAAATTATGGGTAGCAAAAGAGTCCACGGTTACATGTCCATTAAAGTGGTGAAAGTGGTGGTTTCGGAAACATGAGTTGCAACGTCACCCTCCTCCTAACACGTTTCATGATAATCACTTTATTTCTGTTTACTTGTTCATTTCCCAGGCCCTTTGTCTGCAAATATTTCCCCAGGTCCCTGGAAGCAAATGCCGTGTTTGTAGTCTTGCTGTATTTCTTACCTTAATACAGCGCAGCTGCGGGGTGATTGTGCGCCTTTGCTACCATTTTCATGTTAATGACAGTGCCATTCATGAGCTGCAATTGGCATGACAACTTTAAAAAAGGCACACAATTACCCTGCAGCCCAGCTCTATTAAGAGAAGAAATGCAGCAAGTCTACTAACACATGGTGTGCCTTTAGGTGATTTTAAAAAGAACACCCTGTGTTTGGTGCTGCATTTCTTTTGTTTTCTAGAGTGTGGCTGCAGGGCAGATGGTGTGCTTTTTGTTAAAGCATTCATGTTAATCGCAGCTCGTGACGGGCTCTGCAATTAACATGAATACTTAAACAAAAGCACACAATGAGCCCAACAGCCAAAAGAAATTTAGCAAGGAGGTAGCACTTGCTATATGCCTCTTCCTCTGCAAGTTCGAAATACCCGTTTTTCGTGCTGCAATGGCGGCGCGAATGCTCTTGGGGATTAGTGTCTGCGCAACACACACAGCACTGCATGCTCAGGGGCACTGAGGTGCGCGTGTGCACAGGCACGCACCTTCGAGGGAACACTGCTTACAATCTAAATGGTTTCTACCCATGTGGACACTGCAAGGCGTGCAGTACCAGCTACATGGTGGGTGAAGGAGTTTAGCACACCTGACTCTAATAGAAACAGAACATTAAAACAATTCCTTACTTGCAGCTCCACATTACGTGGCTTACATTCTTGCATGTCCTTGTAAGAATAGATATGTAAGAAGCACTACCTTAATGGCCAGGAAAAGAATATTAGAACATCTTCAGGCCACCACTAACAAAGATCCACACTACCCTATAGCCAGGCATTTCCGGGACTATCATTTGTCAAACAGTTGAAAAGAGATTTGAAACTGCGCAAAAAGGAATCCAAGCGGATTCGAGACCAGGTACCCCATGGGACACAACCTTGATGAGGAATTAGCAAAACACTTACTTGAGGGGGGGCGTGGCTAGCAGCCGGCGATGGCGGCAGCCTAGAGGGAGAGCTCCGTGCTTGAAGCGGCTCCCAGATAAATCCGGACATCCATCCGTTGTCTAAAATTCCCAGGCGGGAAGGCAACGAAGCCCAGGACCGGGCGGCAGCTAACCGGACCAGCGCGACCTCAATCCGAGGTCGGGAACCACGGTTCTGACAGTCCCCCGTGTGGGCCTATCCGCAGCATCCGGACCGGGGACCACAGTAAGCGACGGGCCGGGCAGGAAGTGGCCCGTCTCGGCACTAAACTACCGGAAGTGCCCGGCTACGAAGAGCGGCGGCCGGAAAGACCGGGGCACCCAGCCCCCATCGCCGGACATCGGGAGCCCGAGATTCCAGGCGGGGGGTCCTTCTGAGGTGAGGGGTGAGCGAAGGCCGGCGCGCAGAGCAGAAACACTGAGGCGGCAGACGCCATCTTGGACGGCAGTGACCGAAGCGCCGGGGAAGGCGTCAGAGGATCCGCGCGGCTCCATACACCGCACTGCGATTCCCCCCGAGCGCATTGAGCGGCAGAGAGCACATTTGCCAAATAGACCTTGGGACACCCCCGCCAGGATTGGGTGCTGTGAGCAGGAAAGCGCCCACACGGAGTACTTCTCCTGAGCCCAGTGGGATATACCAGGCAGTGACTCGGGCCCCCCCACCAACGGGCCCAAGCAATAGTCCCAACGGCCGCAAACAAGGGGTGGCGCGCGTGGAACCGCAGGGGGGCGGAAGGCAGCAGTCCTCAGTTGCATACCCCACACACCAGTCCAGAACTTGACCAGCAACCCCACGCCACCATATAGCGAACGCCCTGTCCAGCCTGATTTCACTACTGGACGCAGCAACCAAAGCACCTCTCAGGCGTTACACCTCGCTCCGGCACCCAGCGTATGCCCCAGGACAACCCCCCGGGTGGCTGTGTGTGGAGGATAGGGAGGAGCGGCGCCTACATAAAGTCCAGTCAGCCCGAGTAACGCTGAGATGGCCGGCAAGGGGCCTAAAAACGCGGCGGCACAGACGCGCCTGGACCGGTTCGCGTACGAAAAGCCAGGCTCACCCTCGCAGGAAGCCAAACCACAATCGGGCAAGACGGCCGAAGTGACCGGTGGCAAGAAGGCGACCATTGACGACGTCATGCGAGCCCTCACACAGGTACAAGCCACGGTGGGGTCAATCTCAGCCGAGATCACACTTATAAGGGCGGACTTTCACAAGATGACGGAGAAAGTGAATAACATGGAGGTGGTAACCAAATCCTTGGTTGAGGACGTGTCGGAGCTGCAAATCAGCATGGAGCGCATCTCGAAAGAAAACAGGGAACTGCGCGACAAGCTCGATGACCAGGAAGGGCGCTCGAGACGGAACAACATACGTATCATAGGTGTGCCAGAATCAGAAGACACAAGGGCGATGGACCTCTATGTGGAGAACCTAATCAAAGAGACTCTGAAACCCAAAGGACTCTCCGCCTTCTTCACTGTGGAAAGGGCGCACCGGGTACCGGGCGGGCGCCCTAAGACTGGAGCTAACCCCAGACCGATAATAGCAAGACTCTTCAACTTCAGGGATCGGGACGCCATCTTACAGGCAGCAAGGAACTCGCCTCCCATCAAGATCCAGAACGCGACACTTGCATTCTTTCCTGATTACACGGCCGAGGTTGCACGGAGGAGGAGAACCTTCTTTGAAGTTAAAAAAGAACTGAGAGCCAGGGAAATCCCATATTCTATGCTTTTCCCAGCCAAACTTCGAGTCGTAGCCGACAACAAGACTTGGTTTTTTGATTCCCCGGAAGTGGCGCGGGACTGGCTGGAGGGATGGAGGACAGCGGGCCTCCCTCGTCGCTCCAACAGACAGAATAGACACCGTGCTGCAGGCTCCCGACAGGGCTCGCAAACCAACGACAAAGATATAGAACTCCAGTCCCCGTTGGCCGAACATCAAGAGGACAGTGCAGACGGAGAACAATGAAACACTGCAATTGTTTGTGGAACCGATGGAGAAAGAAAAATGACGAGGCCGCCATGGACACTGGGTGGAAGGGCCTCCGCAGCTGAGGAAGGGAGCCGCTGACCACGGAGAAACCTTCACCCCAGCGAGCAAGTACTATGTTATGGGTTGGGATCAGGCACTCTGCTAAGTTTGGGGGGCGGGCAGTTTGGAGTCCGTTGAGCAGGGGGGCAGGGAGGGGGGGAGTTGGGGGTGGGAAGGGGTTCTGGTTCTTAGTTTCTACACAGGGTCATGATAGCTATGATAGGGCACACACACACAGAATGGTGAGGTTACGATACACGGGCCTCCTGGCCCTCCACGCACGGAAATCTTCCATCCACATACCCGGCCATGGTGGGGGAGGGCACTGATATAGGGCAGGTGGCCCCGTTACGCCTCATGTCCTGGAACGTGAGGGGTTTGGGTGATAAAATTAAGCGAGGCCTGGTCCTGCAAAGCATAAAAAGATTGAACCCCGCCCTGGTCCTGCTACAAGAAACGCACCTCACCGGCACGGCCACAAAGGCCCTAGACAGGAAAGGCTACAGTATGCTAGTCCACTCGGAGTTCACGAAGGGATCCCGGGGCACCGGGATATTGATTCACCGTTCCTCCAGGTTTATAACCCAATCAACTGCAGTAGACACACAAGGGCGCTTCGCAGCGGTACATGGGCAATGGGAGGGAAAACCGCTCAACGTGGTGTCGGTGTATATTCCGCCGGCACTACACACCATAGCCTTCCCGGAACTGGGGAAATTCTTATTAGACCTTCCAGAGGGGGACCTAGTAATGGGTGGAGATTTCAATGCAGTGGCACAAGACTCCCTAGACCGGTACCCAGTGCGTACACAAACACCGGGACACTCCAAACTACTTGACTTCATGGAAGCGCAGGGCTTAGTAGACGTATGGAGGCGACTCCACCCAGACGACCGGCAGTACACATACTACTCGGCAGTCCACGACAGACTATCGCGGATTGACTATTTCCTGACGTTGGGAGGGGGTCTTCTTGCTTTCACTGATTCCCAGGTTAGACCACGAGGGGTCTCTGACCACTCCCCGCTGACACTGACACTGTCCAACCAGGAACGGACATACAGACGAGTTTACCCCATCTACCCGGGTTACCTCAGGGAACCAGGCATAGCCAAGGCTTTGAAGAGAACCACACGCTCCTACCTCACCGAGAATGTGGGATCAGTGGATTCGCCTACAATCCTGTGGGAAGCCTACAAAACAGTACTCCGCGGACAGGCGATTTCAGTGATCACACAGCACAAACACACACAGCGTCAGGAACTGGGGGGCCTAGAGGACCAGCTAGACAAGGCAACACAGGAACACGAAAGGAACCCGACTGGGGATACCCAGCATGCGCTCCAGCTGGCTCAGCAGCGTCATACCGGCTTTCTGCGTCGTAGAGTGAAAGAAAATATGTCAGCAACTACGAGCAGGGTGTATAACGTTGGTGATAAAGCGGGGAAGCTTCTGGCGTGGCTGGAGAAGGCGCGGGGAGGTCAGAGGGCCATACTCCAACTGAAGGACCCTAGTGGTGAGACACAAACCAGTCCGGCACGGATAGTGGAACTCCTGGCAGACCATTTCCACTCCGTGTACTCCCCTGACTATGTGGTCACACGAGAAATGGCAGAGAGTTCTCTCATAGGAGTGCCGGTCCGCACTCTCTCCCCAGACCAACGGGATGAGCTTGAATCCGACCTGACGGCGGAAGAAATACAGATGGCCATAACCGCGCTACACCCGGGGAAGGCGCTAGGCCCCAATGGTGTGCCGATAGTGTGGTACAAAATCATGTCCGAAACGCTATCCGCACCATTGCTCGATATGTTCCAGGAGTGTCGGGTGCAAGGCCGACTGCCTCCTGACCAACGCACGGCCACAATTGTCGCGATACCTAAGCCCGGCAAGCCCCCTGAGGAATGCGGATCATACCGCCCGATCTCCCTCCTTAACGCCGAAAGTAAAATACTTGCGAAACTATTGGCCACCAGGTTGCTGTCCCATCTAACACATCTGATACACCCAGACCAGTCGGGCTTCATGCCACACCGGAGCACGGCGCTGAATCTGAGGCGGCTGCATGGAGTGCTGGCCCGCGCCCCGCAGCTGGAGGAACCGGCAGCGGTACTGTCACTGGATGCCAAAATGGCGTTTGACATGGTGGAGTGGCGCTATCTCTTTGCGGTCCTGGAACACATGGGTTTTGGCCCGACGTTCATATCGTGGGTCAGACTACTGTACACCGAGCCCGTGGCGCAGGTAACCGCGAACGGACATATTTCAAGGGAGTTTCCGCTGGCAAGGGGCACGAGACAAGGATGCCCACTCTCGCCACTACTGTTCGCCCTAGTGCTAGAACCCCTGGCCACGATTATTAGAACCACCCAGCTGCTGAAAGGCATACAGTGGGGAGGTGGATGGGAGGATAGGGTATCCCTGTACGCCGACGACATGCTCGTCTACCTCACGGACCTCGTGAACAGTATCCCGGTCTTACTGGCACTGTGCGAACGCCACGGTGCGGCTTCAGGCTACAAACTTAACTGGTCCAAGTCCATACTCTATATGGTGCAGGGCGACCTTCCAGCCCTGCCTGAGGATTGCCAACTGCTCATAGAACGTTTCTCCTTTAAATACCTAGGGATACAGATTACGAGGGACCACTCAACCTTCCTTGAACTGAATCTTAAGCCCCAGCTAGACAGACTAAAATCAGACGTGCGCCTCTGGAAAAATCTCCCCTTGACACTCCTAGGTAGAGCTGCGCTCTTCAAAATGATGGCGCTACCTCGCTTCCTCTATGTTTTAGAGAATACGCCAGCGATGATCCCCGTAACGTTCTTCCGTCAAGTGTCGGCACAAATATCCGGCCTTCTGTGGGGAGACAAACCAGCCAGGGTTGCGCAGGTGAAATTAACCAGGGACTGGTATAGTGGGGGGATAGCCCTCCCCAACCTCGAACTGTACTACTGGGCCGCACACCTCAAGGTGATCAACCAGTGGGTCCACGCAGCACAGGACGACCCCGCGTATGAGGCGGATAGACGCCAACTGGGCACATCCACCCTTCTAGCCCCACTCTACAACAAAAGTATAGCAAGGAAGCTGGAGGGACCTACCAAACACACAGTAGCCATCTGGCACAAAGCGCAAAGACGGCTGGCATGGGAGGGAGTGATTACTAAACTCACGCCACTATGGGATACCAAAGCCCTCGGTAACCTGCGCAGCTCAAAAGGGTTTGAACAATGGGACACCATTGGGATCTCTACGGTGGGCGACCTGTGGACGAGGGAAGGCGTGCTCTCCTTTGCGACCCTGAGGGAGCAATACAACCTTGAGGTGACAGAAACATATAGATACATACAAATTAGACACGCACTCTTGTCAGTGTTGGACCCAGGCGTGACACCCCCGGAGTCGGCTCCGTTAGAGGACCGATTGCTCACGGACTACATGGAGTCGAGCGCAACCTCCCTCACTTACCGCAAACTGCTAAACAACCTGCCGGATCCCCTCGGAAAACTGAAGGAATATTGGGAGGACGAGGTTGGGGACCTGGACGAGGCAGACTGGAACGCAGCCCTGGCATCTCCCAGGGAGGCAGGTATTTCCACCCGATTCAGGTTGGTCCAATTTAAAATACTCCACAGGGTCTACTACACCCGCACGACACTACACAAAATACGCAGAGCAGACCACCCGTATTGCCTGAGAAATTGTGGGGAGGAGGGTACACTGTTCCACACTATATGGACCTGTCCAACTATACAGAACTACTGGAGGTGTGTAACACGCACGATCGGCCAAACCCTCCAGAACCTGTTCGCGCCCGATCCCAGAATCTGCCTCCTAAATGTGTGGGGCCCAACAGACCTGTCACTACATGCGAAGAGTTGGGTGGTCATTGGCGTAATGATGGCAAAGCGTGATATTGCAAAAAACTGGGGGGCACTGGAGGCGCCAACTCTGGCACAGTGGTGCAGAAACATGGATGTGCTTATGGTGACAGAGAGGGCTGTGTATCAACAAAGACTTAATCCATGCAAATGGAATAGAATTTGGACACCATGGAACACATATAGGGGGGACATTTGTGAGCCTCTTCCTGAGGAGGAGGATGGGGACAGCTCTGGGGACGAGGTGGATCTGGAGTAGTGGGGGGGAGGGAGGGATGGAACCCGGGTACGGAACCTGTCACAAAGACTTGGGCACTGTAAATACAGGCGAGAATGTTATTACAAGTAAGTGCGTTCAACGTGGCTAGAGGCCCATGGACACGCCAATGTTACACTGGACTACTGTGCCGGATCGTGAACTTTGACCCTTGAAGTAGCAAGTTTTAAGTTGGGGGGGGTAAAATGCAAAAGTTGCTCTATTGATCGTAGGCAGCTGAATGTTGAGGCTGCTCAGCTGAACGAATAACTGTCATTTTATACCATGTGTTAGCAACAACAAAAATAAAATTAAAAAAAAAAAAAAAACACTTACTTGAGGATTAATTGCATCTGAAACTGTTAATTTTGATATATATATATTTTGCAGTGTTGTCTTTCCATCTGTCCACAGGACCTCCTCCATGATGTACATTGATCTACGTCTAATTTTAATGTGCACTTGGCGAAACCTTGTATTTTAAACTAATATTCTCTCTTTCTCTTTTCTTTCCACAGGAGGAAAAGAAGGAACCAACCGTGCACAGATTGACACTTCACGGGTACCCTACCCTTTTCTTCCCCGGCATCGTGAGTGCACGATCTGCTTAGATAAGAACTTTCACTTAATTTCACTTTTTAAGCACTTTTCAACATTATATTGGAGACAATAACAGCACTTTAGTTGGCACTTGGTGCATGCAATTTATCTAGTACCCCCACCCCTACCGGGACATCTATCACAGCTCTCAAACAGACTAGGCCTGTACTTACAAGCTTTTGTTACCTCATTACCCGATTTTCTTAACTCGGGTTGCATTTGATTATACTGCACTTACATCCTCCAAGATGGCCACCTTATGCCTACTTGATGGCTTCCCATATACGGGGGCTCTGTCTACCCCTTGGTCCTTTCCCCTTGTCACCTACTTGAGGCCCTGGTATCCACACACTCGCGCAATGAGTCATGTCCGGGGTGAAACTCTATAATTTTAGCCGGTATTTTGCAGAGGAGCTTTCTCCCTTTTTCTCTTTTTCCTTCCATGATTTATTGTGCACTATGCCGATTGGCATGTGATCCCCTGTCTTTTCTTATGCTGTGAAGTAACAATGCATATGGTTACTGCTTTGAGCGTTTGACAACATGAACTGTTTAATTTACTTTGTATATACATGTAATACAAACAGCTCCAAGATGGCCGCCGGGCTTTTTCTGTGTGGAACACTGGACTTTACTATGAGTCCTATGTTTATGTTGATGTCTCCACTTTTGCCTATGTAATGCATCTCTTCACAACACTCAGTGTGTGATTAAGACAGTCCATCTGTTGTAACGTATTACAAACTGAGGAATAAACTCTGCACTTAGCCCACTCCAGTCGGTGCAACAAAAGGGTCTGGGTTAGATTTTGGAGGGGTAAGATTTACTATTCCTGTTCCATTTTGCCCAGCAGTAGGGAAATCAGTGGACTAAGGAGGGCAAAGATGTACTTTGCTTACTCCTGTCACTGCTGTACTAGGGAAAGCTTTGGATTTGGGTGGGGTTACATTTACTATTTCCACTCTTGTCCAAGCAAAGGAAGGTAAACTACTTAAATTCAAACACATTACATATTTGAAAACCCTGTTAATTTAGAATAAATATCAAACTCCTAATATTGTTATTAATACTTTAAAGCTGTGGGGCCTCAGACAGTGCCGTCCTGCTATGTTGCGTCTCCAGCTTTTAGAGTCCGAATGTACCTGCTATTACGTTGTTAACTTCGTGAAATGTATCTTTAGGCACAAGAAAAACATGTGAGGAATATGTTTAAACTACAGAACAAAGATTTTAATGTAAAGTGCAGAGATTCATTTTTAATTATTTTTCATGGGAATTCAGTTTTATTGTGTAATTGATTCTCTAATTTGTAATGATATGGATAATGTTGCTTTTATAGATTTCTATCATGAAATACAGAATAAAGAAATTATATATATATATATTAATACTTAACACAAAATATATATGTAAGACATTTCAAAACAGTTAAATGATTAAATAAACTCATTT
This sequence comes from Lissotriton vulgaris, assembly GCF_964263255.1. Classification (NCBI taxonomy): domain Eukaryota; kingdom Metazoa; phylum Chordata; class Amphibia; order Caudata; family Salamandridae; genus Lissotriton; species Lissotriton vulgaris. Next base: position 1,463,847,253 of record NC_141685.1, on the reverse strand, counting down.
GGAGAAGTGTGGCTCAATGGTTAGAGCGGCAGACCCTGATGCAGAGGTCTGGCCCAGGACCAGGGTTCAATTCCCGCCTCGGCGGGTTTTGGGCTCAATTTCCTCGGACCTGATCATTCTCGCCTCTGTGCCTATTCTAATCATGGGTCCCACTCTGCAACTCTGGGCAATAGCTTGCTTAATCTCCACAACGGCCCCAACAGCGCTGGGATGCCTGGCTTCACCTTGGGGGTGCCCAGGAGTGGACATTTCACCGGGAAAAGCCAGGAAGGGTTTCACAGCGGTATGCGTTACAGTGCCAGGACACCCTAGTTGGGGTATTAGTGTGCTTTACAAGTACAAATTACATTTACATTTACATAAACAAGGTAATAATTAGTTTTCAAGAACAATATAATAGTTTTTCAATAATTACTTAATTAACTTGCCACCCTAAACCCCAAAAACCTACAACCCACACCTAAAATATAACTAAAATGAATAGGTATGACAAAATTTACATAAATAATAATCAAATACATAATTATTTGTTAATTATTTATCACATAACTTACCACTCTACAACCCTGCAAACCAAGCAACCCTTACCTAAAATGCAACTGAAATATAGAATGATTACTTAATTGATATAATTATCAATCATTTAAATATTTAAGTATACATTCATAATTATTCTTTTTAATTATCACTTCCTTAACCACCCACCCTATACCCCTACAAACCTAGAAACCCCCAACTAAAATTTAACTAAAATAAATCAGTATTACAAATTGTGCATAATTGAAAATCAATGAAAAACAAAAAAAAAAAAATAATTAATTGTTAATGATTTATAACTTAAGGAACTTCCCACCCTATACCCCTACAAACCCACAAACCCACACCTAAAATATATGATTATTACACAATGTACATATTAATAATTAAATAAATAAATAATAATAAATTAATAATTAATTGTTACTTATTTATTACGTAATTATCTCCCCTCTCTATACCCATACACATGTAGCAATGGTCACCTAAAATATAAGTAAAATCAGTCAGTATTATATAATATATATAATTAATATCAATAAAATATGTACTTATGAATTATTATCAATCAAATAAACTTTATTCGGCTTTTGGGCAAAAAAACATAAAAGTTACACAAATACAAGAACACCAAAACAGTTATATGTTTAAACCTAATTTAAAAAAATTATGCTATACCGCAAACTAAAACAGCTAAACTAGTAAATATGCCTATATCAACAAACTCTACACATCCATACATGTCCTAGATTTTACAGCAGCTTTTAAAAACCCTACTAGAAAAAAATGCAGTCATCTTTCAACAGTTGAAGATACACAAGGGCCGGTCGAACCTATCTAAAATTCATTCTTTTTAAAAAAGGAACCAGAAAGTGCCTGGGGGGGGGTTCATACAATTTGCAAAAAACAAAAAGTGCAGCAAATCCTGCTGAGACTGTCTGTCACAGCCGCAAGAAGCTAGCACTTGACCTCTACTATAACCCTTAGGTCTGGCTAACAAAAGATGGAAGAGATTAATCCGAAACCTGGTTAGTAAAAACTTCTTGTGTGATGACAGGGATCCCATAAGATAAGGTTCCGTTATCAGGATTATTTTAAGCATTAAAAACATGCAAACACTAGGTTTCAGAAACCTCCCTTGCTTCCCTATCCGTTTTCCTTAAAGCCAGGAAGGCTGTCTTAATTAATTCCACATCCTTCTTGACAATAACATCAGGCTTATAAAATAGATCACCACACCCTAACCCTTCAAAACTACTTTTAATATACCTAAGCCAGGGAATACGGGATGAATTGTTGAGGGACACACACTCTCTTAGAATCAAATACTTAAAAGTCAAATATTTGCTCAGCCAGCACTTTAGCCAAAAATTCAGTGGACGCAGTGCAAGAGCATCACTTAAATAGAGGACCCCCAGTTCCTCGTGGACCGCTAGATTAAAGGTTCCACGCGGAACACATAATAAACGTTTCAAAAAATCATTCTCCACTATCTGAAGGGAATCTGCGGCAATATGTCCCCAAATTTCACTATCGTAGGTAGCCATGGCCAAGCTTTTAGCTTGATAAACTTGCACAATGGCTCCTGTTGGTTTCTTCCTATTTTAGAGGCAAATTTAAAATTGCTGCGTTTAACTCAGCCAGATCCCCCGTTTTCCTCAAAATTAGAAGACCCTATTTAGGTTGATCGTCAAAATTAACCCCTAAGTAGAAAAATACATTTGTTCGGGGGATCTTAGCAGGGCCAACACTAAATTGAAAACTCTTTTTGATTGTTGCCCCACTTTCATGACGTAGGACTTGGAGTGGTTAATTGCCAAGTCTCGATCAGACATGAATCTAGAGAATGTAGTTAAAAGGGATTGCAGACCCAATCAGTCCTGGATATGAGGACGGCGGCATCCGCATATAGCAGGATGGGAACGCCACGCCGCCCTACAAAGGGGCAATCAACTCCAGTTGCTTTTAATACACTATCCAGTTCATTTATGTAAAAATTAAATAAAAAAGGAACCAGAATGCATACTCCCCTCTTGATCTCTTGATCTCTAGGTCCCTAGTGACCCACAAACCCTGTGAGAACCTGACGTTGGCTTTAGTTGATTTATGAAGGTCCTCGAGAAAATTAACAATAATGTTCGCCACCCCTATTGCACTCATGGACTGCCACAGCTTAACCCTGTCAACACAGTCAAACGCGGATGACAAGCCCATGAAGGCCATGAAGGCAAGATGGATAGTTCCGGGGCGAGCAACATTATATTTGCTCAGGATCATAGATGCATTAAGACACTGAGCAACAGTGGAACGTCTCGGCCGGAATCCATACTGGACATCCGACATAATCCGACATAATCTCATGCTCCTCTGCCCATGTTGATCGTCTCTGTAAAAGAATACGATCTACCACTTTAACCACTGAATCAATGAGCGAGATTGGTCTATAACAGTGGGTACTGTTTCTATTGCCTTTCTTGAAGACAGGGACTATGGTGGAAGAGGCCCAAGACTGGGGACAACCGTTCTTTGCCGCTACATTAAATACTGCCTCTAGTATCGGGGCCCAGAACAGGGGGTCCAACTTAAATAGGTCTAGGGGGGGATCCCATCTGGGCCCAAAGCTTCATTGATGGATAGCCCTGTAATACCTGCCAGGACATTGCCCCTTTCAAAAGTTATTACAGGGTCCTTCGCATCCCGACTATCTTGGCGATTAAGCTCCAGAGGACAGTCAAACATAGATTTAAAGTGAAGCACCCACCCTTCCTCTGTGATGTGTGAATATAGGCCCCCCCTTCCTGATCAAAAAGGGGCCCTTTCACAACACTCCAGAACCTCGATCTATTCCTAAGAGTGCTTGAATCAATCAGTTCCCTCCACGCCTCCTCCTTCAGGGCACCCTTCCGTCTAGACAGAGCTGACTTGTATTCCACTCGACAAGCACATACCGCAGATTGAGTTCTTGGTATGGCTGACTGAGCTTCCCTCAACCTCTGTGCTGCCTTGGAGCAATAGGAATCAAACCATCGAGGGTCATGTAAGGCATTTCTGCTAGCCGGAACACTTAAGATTTCTCCCACTTTTCGCGCTATCGATTCATAGGAACCAGAATCTCATTAGAGGTGGAACCCACAGTTGTACATAATGTTAACTCAAGGGCACAGGATACTTTTACTTCGTTGTAGAATTTATCTGAGGACACCTGGGACCATTTTAATCTACGCTTGTCATCAGTCGGTCTCAGAGCCCCCCTGTTTGGAACGTCGCCAATTATAACTGTTAATGGGCCAATCATATGAGCTGTTAATGGATTATGGTCACTAAATTCACTCTCCACAAAGTTAAAACCATGAAAAAATGATTTCAAAGAAGAAGAAATCAGGATAAAATCAATACACGACCCCCTACCGCGCCCTTGAAAAGTTGGCACCAAAAATGTAGTTTGCGGGGCAGTTAAAGACATCAAAGCCACCATATCCAGTTCATTTATCATATTGTTGAGAAGTTCCCCAGGGGCATGATGTTCAAAGTGAAAACTCTTCATGCGGGGGCAACCCAACTCAGAGATACAGGATATTATTGGATTTCCATTGGGGTGTATGTTAAAATCCCCAGAAATCAAAATATTATGCATGATAGGGCCAAAAAAGTGTCTTATAATCGCTCCCAGAGTGGTAATATTACAGGTGTTATAGCACCACAGTTCGGACAGTGGACCACTCCAGCGAAAAACAAAGCACCAATCCAAATTATTCACTTTTCAATAAACCAGCGTGCACTTTCCAAATGCTCCTTGTCCCAAGAGCATTACCCAAAACCTGGGTAAAAAGTCTATATTTGTCCTGAATGAAAAAGCACCGCTAAAAGAGTTGGTCTCCTCCAATTGCAAGAGACTATTCAATCTTTCAATTGTCCTCTTATATAGACGCTGAGTTGTGATGTACAAATTTCAATGTTCTTTTAATGATCCACTTAAAGACAAGACACCAGCCAACGCGTTTCGTTCTGTGACCAGAACTTCTTCAGGGCTGTGAGTTTAGAAAAAAGACATACAAAAGATAACACTGTAAGTGCCACAAAAGACAACACATACAAATCTAAAAGTTATGACATTACAGTGCCCACATTAAAACACATTTGATGCAGCATTGAGAAGTTCAAAACATCTCATTGAACATACAATATTTCATATGCACAATATGCCTAAGTTAACATTATCCTTTTATCAAAAACTTTCTAATGTAACATATATCCCAATGGAATTGGTTCAGCAATTGGATTAGTTTTGGATTTTTTTTATATATATATTCTAGTCACACTCGTCAGCGCCTTTTTCTGTACAACAGGATCAGTGCGAGCTGTGGGAAACATCCTGCACATCATCTATCATCATTGCGTAAAGTGAGTCAATTTATCACAAAACATTAGTGTCACTACTTCTTCTAACTGGTTGCATTCAATACAAGACTAAATCTCAAATACACCTCCAACCAATTGTAAAAGTGCGTAATCACCTATTGTCATATGTTTGTGTATATATTTCAGCATGAGTGAAAGCATTCTCAACGCGACATTATGTCCAGTGTTTTGCCCATTCAGACATCGACTAGTCATCAACAAAATTATCATCAACCAACTATACCCCTATTATCACATATTCCTATTTCAACATACCCGGACCACCGATGGTATCAGGCATCATGTGGAAAAGCCACTGAGTTGTAGCAATTAATAATTCTCAGCCTGGTGTCCCCCTTTTGACTGACAATGCCAGAATTCCAGGATTTGTAGTTGGCATAACCTGAATCTGACAATCAACACCCATAGATATGTATACAACTAGACCACCCTTTGGTCTTCCACTCACCGACGGAGTGACTGGTACAAAAAAAGCCTTGTAACCTTCCAAAAATAAATCACAATCCACTGACCATGTTTCTTGGAAGCTAATTACTAAGAATTGCTTCGCAAATTGCACCCACAGTGGATCTTGAAGCTTATTAGCCAGGCCTGCAATATTCCAAGATAAAAAGTTATTACGTCTCTCACCTGGGGGCCTCACGGCTACCTCAACTGGGGACTCCATACCCATACAAATGTAGCAAGGGTCACCTAAAATATATGTAAAATCAGTCAGTATTATATAATAAACATAATTAATATCAATAACATATTTACTTATGAATTATTAGTTATTAAGAATTTACTATTATGTAATTAACTTATATCCTATCACCCTGCATACTCAACTGGCCATGCCACTAAAAACGACTATTAGCAATTACATTACACATTTTAAACCTCTTAAAATTGCAAACAATATTTACTTTAGTTTTAAAAAAGTCATAACAATTAAACAAATAGTAGCAAATAAAATTAACATTTGAACTACAGCACATTGAAAAATTACAAAAATTTATTTTTTACAACTATATTATTGAAAACAAAATTAACACTAATGGTATTACTTACCTGAAAACATGATATTCTAGATAATATTTCTGCATCAAGATATTTTTGGATCATAATATTTATTTTTCCCTTATTTTTGTCTTCTGATATTTAGAACTCAATATTTCATCTAAATACCCTATAAGAAAGGGATCTCAAGGCCCCTAAAATTGGCAACGTGCAAGCAGCGAGTCGGGCTGTATGTCGCTGGAGGAGCTCTACAAAACTTCTATCTGTGACCAGGACCCCAGGCTAAGGTATGCCAGTCTCCCATATGAGTGAGGGGACATCACCCAGGGAAATCCAAGACCGTCTGCCCTGGTGCCCAGAGCACCAGCGTCTGCTATTTGCCAAGATCAGTGTGCCCTGTGTGGAAGAGGAGAGTGCTACAAGGATCCTGGTGAGTGTATTCCCATCTCCAAAACAATAGAGAAAGCATAGAGGTAATGATAGAATCACCCTCCTAACAGATTTATATAAACAAAAGGATTCTATCAATGTGTAATGGTGAATATTTTTATTTTTAATATATAGTGTGATACTAGGCTCTCTCTTGCACCATCACATAGCCTCTTGTCACAATAACTAGTGCTCCCACGTAGTTCGTAGGTCGTAGCATGCCCCGCCCCGTAGAGGGACGGGAAGAACCCTATGATGAAGCATGACACTAAAGGACTTTTTAGTGTGTGAGGGGTATTTTAAAAAGCACATATTAATACTTAACACAAAATATATATGTAAGACATTTCAAAACAGTTAAATGATTAAATAAACTCATTTGGAGAAGTGTGGCTCAATGGTTAGAGCGGCAGACCCTGATGCAGAGGTCTGGCCCAGGACCAGGGTTCAATTCCCGCCTCGGCGGGTTTTGGGCTCAATTTCCTCGGACCTGATCATTCTCGCCTCTGTGCCTATTCTAATCATGGGTCCCACTCTGCAACTCTGGGCAATAGCTTGCTTAATCTCCACAACGGCCCCAACAGCGCTGGGATGCCTGGCTTCACCTTGGGGGTGCCCAGGAGTGGACATTTCACCGGGAAAAGCCAGGAAGGGTTTCACAGCGGTATGCGTTACAGTGCCAGGACACCCTAGTTGGGGTATTAGTGTGCTTTACAAGTACAAATTACATTTACATTTACATAAACAAGGTAATAATTAGTTTTCAAGAACAATATAATAGTTTTTCAATAATTACTTAATTAACTTGCCACCCTAAACCCCAAAAACCTACAACCCACACCTAAAATATAACTAAAATGAATAGGTATGACAAAATTTACATAAATAATAATCAAATACATAATTATTTGTTAATTATTTATCACATAACTTACCACTCTACAACCCTGCAAACCAAGCAACCCTTACCTAAAATGCAACTGAAATATAGAATGATTACTTAATTGATATAATTATCAATCATTTAAATATTTAAGTATACATTCATAATTATTCTTTTTAATTATCACTTCCTTAACCACCCACCCTATACCCCTACAAACCTAGAAACCCCCAACTAAAATTTAACTAAAATAAATCAGTATTACAAATTGTGCATAATTGAAAATCAATGAAAAACTAAAAAAAAATAATAATTAATTGTTAATGATTTATAACTTAAGGAACTTCCCACCCTATACCCCTACAAACCCACAAACCCACACCTAAAATATATGATTATTACACAATGTACATATTAATAATTAAATAAATAAATAATAATAAATTAATAATTAATTGTTACTTATTTATTACGTAATTATCTCCCCTCTCTATACCCATACACATGTAGCAATGGTCACCTAAAATATAAGTAAAATCAGTCAGTATTATATAATATATATAATTAATATCAATAAAATATGTACTTATGAATTATTATCAATCAAATAAACTTTATTCGGCTTTTGGGCAAAAAAACATAAAAGTTACACAAATACAAGAACACCAAAACAGTTATATGTTTAAACATAATTTAAAAAAATTATGCTATACCGCAAACTAAAACAGCTAAACTAGTAAATATGCCTATATCAACAAACTCTACACATCCATACATGTCCTAGATTTTACAGCAGCTTTTAAAAACCCTACTAGAAAAAAATGCAGTCATCTTTCAACAGTTGAAGATACACAAGGGCCGGTCGAACCTATCTAAAATTCATTCTTTTTAAAAAAGGAACCAGAAAGTGCCTGGGGGGGGGTTCATACAATTTGCAAAAAAACAAAAAGTGCAGCAAATCCTGCTGAGACTGTCTGTCACAGCCGCAAGAAGCTAGCACTTGACCTCTACTATAACCCTTAGGTCTGGCTAACAAAAGATGGAAGAGATTAATCCGAAACCTGGTTAGTAAAAACTTCTTGTGTGATGACAGGGATCCCATAAGATAAGGTTCCGTTATCAGGATTATTTTAAGCATTAAAAACATGCAAACACTAGGTTTCAGAAACCTCCCTTGCTTCCCTATCCGTTTTCCTTAAAGCCAGGAAGGCTGTCTTAATTAATTCCACATCCTTCTTGACAATAACATCAGGCTTATAAAATAGATCACCACACCCTAACCCTTCAAAACTACTTTTAATATACCTAAGCCAGGGAATACGGGATGAATTGTTGAGGGACACACACTCTCTTAGAATCAAATACTTAAAAGTCAAATATTTGCTCAGCCAGCACTTTAGCCAAAAATTCAGTGGACGCAGTGCAAGAGCATCACTTAAATAGAGGACCCCCAGTTCCTCGTGGACCGCTAGATTAAAGGTTCCACGCGGAACACATAATAAACGTTTCAAAAAATCATTCTCCACTATCTGAAGGGAATCTGCGGCAATATGTTCCCAAATTTCACTATCGTAGGTAGCCATGGCCAAGCTTTTAGCTTGATAAACTTGCACAATGGCTCCTGTTGGTTTCTTCCTATTTTAGAGGCAAATTTAAAATTGCTGCGTTTAACTCAGCCAGATCCCCCGTTTTCCTCAAAATTAGAAGACCCTATTTAGGTTGATCGTCAAAATTAACCCCTAAGTAGAAAAATACATTTGTTCGGGGGATCTTAGCAGGGCCAACACTAAATTGAAAACTCTTTTTGATTGTTGCCCCACTTTCATGACGTAGGACTTGGAGTGGTTAATTGCCAAGTCTCGATCAGACATGAATCTAGAGAATGTAGTTAAAAGGGATTGCAGACCCAATCAGTCCTGGATATGAGGACGGCGGCATCCGCATATAGCAGGATGGGAACGCCACGCCGCCCTACAAAGGGGCAATCAACTCCAGTTGCTTTTAATACACTATCCAGTTCATTTATGTAAAAATTAAATAAAAAAGGAACCAGAATGCATACTCCCCTCTTGATCTCTTGATCTCTAGGTCCCTAGTGACCCACAAACCCTGTGAGAACCTGACGTTGGCTTTAGTTGATTTATGAAGGTCCTCGAGAAAATTAACAATAATGTTCGCCACCCCTATTGCACTCATGGACTGCCACAGCTTAACCCTGTCAACACAGTCAAACGCGGATGACAAGCCCATGAAGGCCATGAAGGCAAGATGGATAGTTCCGGGGCGAGCAACATTATATTTGCTCAGGATCATAGATGCATTAAGACACTGAGCAACAGTGGAACGTCTCGGCCGGAATCCATACTGGACATCCGACATAATCCGACATAATCTCATGCTCCTCTGCCCATGTTGATCGTCTCTGTAAAAGAATACGATCTACCACTTTAACCACTGAATCAATGAGCGAGATTGGTCTATAACAGTGGGTACTGTTTCTATTGCCTTTCTTGAAGACAGGGACTATGGTGGAAGAGGCCCAAGACTGGGGACAACCGTTCTTTGCCGCTACATTAAATACTGCCTCTAGTATCGGGGCCCAGAACAGGGGGTCCAACTTAAATAGGTCTAGGGGGGGGATCCCATCTGGGCCCAAAGCTTCATTGATGGATAGCCCTGTAATACCTGCCAGGACATTGCCCCTTTCAAAAGTTATTACAGGGTCCTTCGCATCCCGACTATCTTGGCGATTAAGCTCCAGAGGACAGTCAAACATAGATTTAAACTGAAGCACCCACCCTTCCTCTGTGATGTGTGAATATAGGCCCCCCCTTCCTGATCAAAAAGGGGCCCTTTCACAACACTCCAGAACCTCGATCTATTCCTAAGAGTGCTTGAATCAATCAGTTCCCTCCACGCCTCCTCCTTCAGGGCACCCTTCCGTCTAGACAGAGCTGACTTGTATTCCACTCGACAAGCACATACCGCAGATTGAGTTCTTGGTATGGCTGACTGAGCTTCCCTCAACCTCTGTGCTGCCTTGGAGCAATAGGAATCAAACCATCGAGGGTCATGTAAGGCATTTCTGCTAGCCGGAACACTTAAGATTTCTCCCACTTTTCGCGCTATCGATTCATAGGAACCAGAATCTCATTAGAGGTGGAACCCACAGTTGTACATAATGTTAACTCAAGGGCACAGGATACTTTTACTTCGTTGTAGAATTTATCTGAGGACACCTGGGACCATTTTAATCTACGCTTGTCATCAGTCGGTCTCAGAGCCCCCCTGTTTGGAACGTCGCCAATTATAACTGTTAATGGGCCAATCATATGAGCTATTAATGGATTATGGTCACTAAATTCACTCTCCACAAAGTTAAAACCATGAAAAAATGATTTCAAAGAAGAAGAAATCAGGATAAAATCAATACACGACCCCCTACCGCGCCCTTGAAAAGTTGGCACCAAAAATGTAGTTTGCGGGGCAGTTAAAGACATCAAAGCCACCATATCCAGTTCATTTATCATATTGTTGAGAAGTTCCCCAGGGGCATGATGTTCAAAGTGAAAACTCTTCATGCGGGGGCAACCCAACTCAGAGATACAGGATATTATTGGATTTCCATTGGGGTGTATGTTAAAATCCCCAGAAATCAAAATATTATGCATGATAGGGCCAAAAAAGTGTCTTATAATCGCTCCCAGAGTGGTAATATTACAGGTGTTATAGCACCACAGTTCGGACAGTGGACCACTCCAGCGAAAAACAAAGCACCAATCCAAATTATTCACTTTTCAATAAACCAGCGTGCACTTTCCAAATGCTCCTTGTCCCAAGAGCATTACCCAAAACCTGGGTAAAAAGTCTATATTTGTCCTGAATGAAAAAGCACCGCTAAAAGAGTTGGTCTCCTCCAATTGCAAGAGACTATTTCAATCTTTCAATTGTCCTCTTATATAGACGCTGAGTTGTGATGTACAAATTTCAATGTTCTTTTAATGATCCACTTAAAGACAAGACACCAGCCAACGCGTTTTGTTCTGTGACCAGAACTTCTTCAGGGCTGTGAGTTTAGAAAAAAGACATACAAAAGATAACACTGTAAGTGCCACAAAAGACAACACATACAAATCTAAAAGTTATGACATTACAGTGCCCACATTAAAACACATTTGATGCAGCATTGAGAAGTTCAAAACATCTCATTGAACATACAATATTTCATATGCACAATATGCCTAAGTTAACATTATCCTTTTATCAAAAACTTTCTAATGTAACATATATCCCAATGGAATTGGTTCAGCAATTGGATTAGTTTTGGATTTTTTTTATATATATATTCTAGTCACACTCGTCAGCGCCTTTTTCTGTACAACAGGATCAGTGCGAGCTGTGGGAAACATCCTGCACATCATCTATCATCATTGCGTAAAGTGAGTCAATTTATCACAAAACATTAGTGTCACTACTTCTTCTAACTGGTTGCATTCAATACAAGACTAAATCTCAAATACACCTCCAACCAATTGTAAAAGTGCGTAATCACCTATTGTCATATGTTTGTGTATATATTTCAGCATGAGTGAAAGCATTCTCAACGCGACATTATGTCCAGTGTTTTGCCCATTCAGACATCGACTAGTCATCAACAAAATTATCATCAACCAACTATACCCCTATTATCACATATTCCTATTTCAACATACCCGGACCACCGATGGTATCAGGCATCATGTGGAAAAGCCACTGAGTTGTAGCAATTAATAATTCTCAGCCTGGTGTCCCCCTTTTGACTGACAATGCCAGAATTCCAGGATTTGTAGTTGGCATAACCTGAATCTGACAATCAACACCCATAGATATGTATACAACTAGACCACCCTTTGGTCTTCCACTCACCGACGGAGTGACTGGTACAAAAAAAGCCTTGTAACCTTCCAAAAATAAATCACAATCCACTGACCATGTTTCTTGGAAGCTAATTACTAAGAATTGCTTCGCAAATTGCACCCACAGTGGATCTTGAAGCTTATTAGCCAGGCCTGCAATATTCCAAGATAAAAAGTTATTACGTCTCTCACCTGGGGGCCTCACGGCTACCTCAACTGGGGACTCCATACCCATACAAATGTAGCAAGGGTCACCTAAAATATATGTAAAATCAGTCAGTATTATATAATATACATAATTATTATCAATAACATATTTACTTATGAATTATTAGTTATTAAGAATTTACTATTATGTAATTAACTTATATCCTATCACCCTGCATACTCAACTGGCCATGCCACTAAAAACGACTATTAGCAATTACATTACACAGTTTAAACCTCTTAAAATTGCAAACAATATTTACTTTAGTTTTAAAAAAGTCATAACAATTAAACAAATAGTAGCAAATAAAATTAACATTTGAACTACAGCACATTGAAAAATTACAAAAATTTATTTTTTACAACTATATTATTGAAAACAAAATTAACACTAATGGTATTACTTACCTGAAAACATGATATTCTAGATAATATTTCTGCATCAAGATATTTTTGGATCATAATATTTATTTTTCCCTTATTTTTGTCTTCTGATATTTAGAACTCAATATTTCATCTAAATACCCTATAAGAAAGGGATCTCAAGGCCCCTAAAATTGGCAACGTGCAAGCAGCGAGTCGGGCTGTATGTCGCTGGAGGAGCTCTACAAAACTTCTATCTGTGACCAGGACCCCAGGCTAAGGTATGCCAGTCTCCCATATGAGTGAGGGGACATCACCCAGGGAAATCCAAGACCGTCTGCCCTGGTGCCCAGAGCACCAGCGTCTGCTATTTGCCAAGATCAGTGTGCCCTGTGTGGAAGAGGAGAGTGCTACAAGGATCCTGGTGAGTGTATTCCCATCTCCAAAACAATAGAGGAAGCATAGAGGTAATGATAGAATCACCCTCCTAACAGATTTATATAAACAAAAGGATTCTATCAATGTGTAATGGTGAATATTTTTATTTTTAATATATAGTGTGATACTAGGCTCTCTCTTGCACCATCACATAGCCTCTTGTCACAATAACTAGTGCTCCCACGTAGTTCGTAGGTCGTAGCATGCCCCGCCCCGTAGAGGGACGGGAAGAACCCTATGATGAAGCATGACACTAAAGGACTTTTTAGTGTGTGAGGGGTATTTTAAAAAGCACATAGTGCTCTCGTCTTTTCAGATCCAAGAGAGAGCCTAGTATCACACTATATATTAAAATTAAAAATATTCACCATTATACATTGATAGAGTGTATACCCATCTCATGGTGTGAGGAGGCGGCTGCTGCACCGATCAGGCCATTGTGTGTGTGCAGATTAAAGTCTGTGACCCGTATGCCAGAGGGGGCCTCTGTGAAGACTGCTGTACTGCCTTGCCATTCGTTTCATCGCCCATGTGCTTAGCAAAGTCTTCAATCCCATATGCCAGAGGGGGCTGCTGTGAAGAACACGTTTTGCTGACTTTTAGATGAGAGGATGCTGTGGTAACCTATGCATGCCGGAGCCTCAACTGAAGGATCGGAAACCAAGAGATAAATTCTCTACCTGAGAGAAGGATCAGAGTTACTCACTGTGTCATTGGCGGAAGCGCTGGTGACGGCCAGCCACGGCCCCTGCAAAGCCAAGAGTGCTACTCACCATCAGCAGCTGATGCAGCTCTCTCTGAAGTCAAAGTGAGGCATGCTGCAGGGCCCTTCAGTAGCCCAACCTTGCAGGAGCGGGTAAGACTGATCACAGTACGGAAGGGCCACGGGAAACTTGTTCTACCTCATAGAACATTAGGTGCTGGCTTCATACGAGTTGGAGTGGGACTCCTAAGACTCAGGCTACTAGTGGGGCCTAACCTGAATGCCACCTATCGTGAATGGGGATTAACCACTACCATTTGAGAGAGAGAAGTGGGACTCAGGGTCCTGTCTATCGAACACCAGAGTACTGCTCTCACAGAAATGTGTGTATTATTTCTGTATGCTGTATTTTACTTTGTATTTGTATATAAATAGTCCTTTTTTAAGAAAAGCAAGTATTTGACTGGGCAATGATGTTTTGCTGTGATTGAACATATGTTGAGTTGTGAGTCTGTGCACTGGCGTGCTGAAGAGGTTACTTGGCCTAGTGGCTCAGGACCCACAGTAAGTTGGGCACCAGGAGTAGACATTCTTGAGCCCCAATGTTGGGCTGTGGCTCTCAGAAAGGGGTTTTGACTATGTGTTTAAGAGGATTACAACATAATGTAATATTCCTTAAGAAGTGGCACAGGTCAGGAAATGAATTGAGTGACAATAATATATGTTAATTAGAATGGATTCAATTGTATTTCTTAAGATTTAGCATTAAGAGAAAGAATAAAATATGCCTACAATGTTTACAATGCTGAAAATATGAGTTGTATACATTGCGAAAGAGTTTGTTCAAGACATCTTCCTGCAACATGTGCATCATGCAATTAAAATGGCATATCCCAAGAGCTGTAGGACAAAGGGAACTACTCTCTTTGGTCCATTATGAAGGACCCTCTGCCATCCACAGGTTACATCGTAAAAAATCTAGGAATCAATATATATGCAAATGTACCTCTTGAAACCTAAATAGCTAAGGTTATGGGCATTTGCCTTTGGCATTCAAAACAATTAAATATGATTCTACCGTGCATTCCATGTGGCCTGAGCAAACAAATAGTTACCACATTTACCTAGTCCCACCTGGACTACACTAATACATTTTTTTATCAAGGTCTCACTAAGATAGTGATAAAGTAATTTCAATTGGCCCAAAACACGTCAGCTCGCCTTATCACTAAGTGGACATTGAAAAATCACATTACCCATATTCTTATCCAGCAGCACTGACGGTAAATGACCACTCCCTGGAGTGCCTCAGAGCAAAATTGATGATTCCTGACCTCTCCTGCATTTTACAATTATATTGTAAATTTCTTCTTGAAGTTCATAACGTTGGCGCTTACTCGTAAGGAGAAGAAATATTTTCATGTCAAACTGTCAAAGATAGAATATTCCTCTGATTTACTTGAACTTTCAGCCCTCCATGGTTAGGTTTAAAAAATGGTTTAAAGACGTTTCTATTTACAGCTGTTTATTATCTGTCTTAACCTCTCTTTTTCTTTTTCTTCTATGTTGGGTTATACAAGAAGAAACAGTGGGCGTGCTCCTATGAAATGCTCATTAACATTAACACAATATCTCCAGGTAATATAGGGCATCAGATACCTCCTGCTGTACATTATAGGGATGTTGCACATCAACAAGGATTACATGACCATTTAAAGGAACATGGCCTAAGAAAGTGTTCCTTCTGCTTGGTGAGCTGTGCTGAGCATGCACCTGGAAACCAAGGTGCGTAACTCTCGTACTACACAGGGAATTTGATCAGTCATGGCCCCCCACTCTGCTCTGACGCTGTGTGAAGGCCCTCATTCTGCTCTGTGAGCTTACTTTAGACATATCCACAACAAAGCAGACGCAAGATGGAAGACTGCTCCTGTAGATAAAACGGAGACTCCTATTTCCTATGGGAATTTACGCCAACCACTCCTTTTGTGCTCCCACTGGCATCTCTCCCCTTGCTGGGTGTAAAAGTGGTGGCCTTAAAGCGTACAATATTCTGTAGCATTTTGTTCATAGAAATGAGCTGAGGTGAAGGGCTTCATTTGTAAAAGAATAAGTGCTGAGGCCCAAAGTTTTTCAGAGCAGCCCGCTGCCAGCCCTGCCAAAGGTTGGGGTTGCCCAATACCACGACTGTCTAGATTGATACTCATGCCTCTGTCCCCTTATCTCACTCATGCATGTTACTTTTCATCCCTGTTATTTCCCCTTTTCACAGTTTTCCATCTTTCTTACCCCTTTTCTGTTTTTCTCTCCATTAAATTGAGTCAAAGTCTGATGATGAAAAATAAGTCTTGGGCCCCCCTAAAAGTGTCCCAGCCACGTACAAACGTGTGCTGGTGTGCCAAACCTGCAACCCCTGGAACACATTAGGTACTTATCAGGGCAGAAGTAAAAGGTAACTCACCACTGAGTAAAGTGGTGACATTGTACCCTCACAATATACATTGTCTACTTTCAAAGTCGTCACTGTATGACCCCAAGTGCATGTGTCTCGACATGTAACTCACATGGAGATGCACAAACAAAATGTTAATTAATGACCAGGCAGCGGCTGAAAAACAACACCTGGTAACACTGCGCACATTCACGTGCTTTTTCCTTTTTAAAAAAATGGAGACTTCCGAAAGGTAGCTGATCCTCCTTGGACTGCACACCACCTGCCCGAAACTCAGCTAGTTTCTGACGCCTGTCACTTTAAAAGACACAAGTACAACTGAGCTGACACCAATTGAGCCATATTTTGCTGTTTTTATAGTGTCCCAAAGCAAAACTCGGTCCAGGTTACCGCAGAGACCCTGTCGCTTACGAAAGTCACAGTACCTTATTTAGTGCCTTTTAGAAAATTATTACTGGTCATTGTCATCTGATCTTGGCAAAACACAGAAAGATATTTTGGTTCCCACGTGTCTTCCAGCCACCTCTGATTGTCGTCATCCTTTCCATTCTACGTGAGACGTACACGGTATTCTGTACTTTGTATGGCTCAAATGAAAGCGGGCAGATGTGCACACAGGCTGTGGAAAGGTCAGAACGCAGGACTCCAAGCAAACAGGAACCAGGCTGTAATTAGAGCAGCTGCGTTACGTGGCGAGCAATGATGGATGGCAAAACATTTAATTGTAAACAACGAGGCAGATTCAATACACGTGACGCCGTGTGGCGTCATCAGGGGTATCTGCTTTCGGGATAATGGAACAAACGGTCCGTGCACAAAACAGCCTTCTAGTCGGTGGCGTAATCCGAGAACAACAAACAGTGTGTTGGAGCCAAGCCAAGGACATGAATCACTCAGTAAACATACGGAATAGGATGTAGTGTTTAACCGAGAATTACTAGAAGGTTAGGAAAGTGCAAGGCCTTTTATTCCCCTAGATGAATCTATTTTGTGAATGGTTGCCTAGTAACGTGTATTATCAAAAAATGACCGGGAAAAGAAGATCGTCTTTCAACACTCTCCCAAAAAAGCTATTACTCTGAAAGATTTCCTCCGTTATGCGTGGAGATACCTCAATCCAACCTGCAGGTGCGTTTGTAAAGGTAAATGAAAAATAATCTGTTAAGTGCTTAATTTGTAAAAATAAAAAAAATAAAAAAGTGGCAGGACCGTTGTCCGGAAGCCACAGAAGCATGCACCACCCATTGCCCCTATCAGTGTTGCCATCAATCACAGTATCTACACAACTGCCAATCATCACACTGCTACAAGTGTGACAATTCAGACTGTTCGAGGCCACCAGAACTGTAAGAATGGGTTGGGAGGCAGCTATTGGTTGTTTTTAATGTATATTGAATTAGTAAAAACAACTGTTGTTCTGCTTATCTCTAAATCACACAAAAAATGTCACCGTGTGACAGCTACTATCAGGACCAGTGTTAACAATTAAATACCGGTGCCAGCACTGGAAACCATCAGCTCAAATGAAACACTGCAGCAGGATATCCTCCCTACAGTCAGTATGCATTGCTGAATGTAGTGGCTAGGCACTTGTGTGCATGCCATTATTAGATGCAAGACCCTGTTTTTCAGTTAGAGTAGAGAGATTGTATGTATGGTTGGAGTCAAAATATGTACTTCGGAAGTCTCCTGCCTGCCGTATTACGATGGGACCGCTGGCCCGCAGCTGTCTTTCTGACAGTGGTGTATATTTTTTCAGATATGTCGATGCTGGTATGTATATTTTGACTGTAGTGTACACATATACATGACACGTGAAAAAATACCTACTACCAGTACCTTCACACATTTGTGTCCAGACCAAGGCAATAGGTAAATACTGCAAAAGGGACTTACCTGGATTTCAGCTTCAACAGGGTCATTTTCTTCGGGGTCAGGATGCTGCTGTGAAGGAGGGACCTGAAGAAAGGGATTCATGTTGGAGACTGAAGTGAAGAAAAGGAAATGGGTGAGTATTCCCCCCAAATCCTTCGATTCTGCAGACTCAAAGCAGGCGATCCCAACGCCACAGTCAACTCGTCGGAAATCCAACTCGTGATTCGGATTGCGGTGAGACTACTCTATACTGCCCTCTGATAGCTGCTTTCCCCCTATCGACGTCAAGGTAGATTAAGAATAGCTGACGGGTTGGCGGTGCTCCAGGTTTCTTTCAAACAGCAATCCGATAACATCATAATATGGTGGACTGGTCACCTAGTCGTCGGTGGTGAATCTAACGCAAAGCCAGAGGTGGGACCGCCAAACTCATATCTAGGCCCATAGTGAAAGTTGGATCTCAAATAAGGATTACCATTTGTATCAAAATAGTTGTTTAAGGAGTGCACTGATTTCACTTTCAGAAATAAATAGGGCAAAAAAGAGAGAGCAAAACAAGGCCTCTATAAAATAACTGACTTTGAATTCACATTGACCCAAGGTAAAGTTGCATTAAAATGTGACAGGCAGATCATGACTCAGACGCTGAACTGGATGAATGCATTGAAAAAATTAGGGATGTTTAAATTGGGAACTGAAGAGTGAAAAAAGAACAATACAGACTAAAGTGGTAGTAATTACTAAAAGGATTAAAAACCAAGTAAAATAAAGTAGGATGCCCAAAAATGAAAGATTAGACCTACAACATTGAGGATTGTTTGAGAAATATACACAGATGTCACAGTTAAAGAGTTAAGGAACAGCATTCCTGGCATCGGTGCTATAAAACATCCTGAGGAAGGCTTTCAAATAAGAAGATAAAGCCAAAATATCATAATCGAACTAGACATTTCATGATTTTAATTGCGTGGATATTTTAGTATGTCAAGATATGTTCATGAAACATGCATGTAAAAAGTTACAATATGACAATTTTAACTTGTTAAGTATGGAATGATTCAATTTAAATTCTGGGCGTCTCATATTAGAGATGTGTGTAAATACTATGTACTGTGAAGATCCATTGAACTGATGTTTGGTCTTTTAATATTAGCCTCTCTAATGTGGAGGATAGTTCACATCGTCCTCACTACCTCAGAAATGTGGAGGACATGAACATCTTGTTCCCTGCATTCCAAAAGAAAATGAACTGTAAATATTATTTCAGAAGATGAGGAGAGAGCTTCCCTCTAGTCCTGAAATATTTGTTTTTTGTCACTGTGGCATGTAGTATGCACAGCACAAACTAATCCCAGTTGAAAGGTGAAAGGCACAGTCTGCCTTCACTTTCATTGATGCTTTGGGGCATAACTCTGACAACATGGACCAGTCAACATGGGTCAGATAATGTCCTCTTTCCAGCTGTAAGTCTATTTAGTGGATCACTGCTACGTGACTACTGCAGAATCCGGATTCTCATTCAAGGGTCCACCCAATAGACACCACCAGGGAAACATCTTTTGTGGTGGGGGGATGAACCCACTATGGGCAAGTGGTCCATCCTCAGGGCACTACACTATTTCTGCCACTTATCTGGGGGGTTGACCCCCAATATGCCCCCCTAGGGGCAGAAAGTCCATTATACTTCATGGAAATATTTGGAAAAACGTAATGGCCTGCATGTCCTGACATGAGGCCTTGTCCCCACTCCATAACGTCCCAAACAGTCTTTCTGCACACAGCAGGCAAATAGGGGGTTGTTCAATTCATTCTGCCTCCTGAAGGGGCATAAATCCCCCTAGAATCCAGGTATTTATTTGAATTAAAAGAAGGGGTGGGGGTGGTTGACCTGGGCATTGCGCTGTGGCCAAACCCCTAATGTTATGTTATGTTATTTTCATTTCTAACGCGCACCGATACTACAAGAGTGTTCCGGCGCGAACTTTGAGAGAATGTAAAGGAGCCAAATTTAGGGAAATAGGTGAGTTTCCAGCTTCTTTTTGAAAAGACTCGGGTCCTGGTTGAATCAGACCGCAAAGGGCAGATCGTTCCAAGCCAAAGCGGCCTTCACAGCCAAAGAGCTGCAGCCCATCCTTTGCAAGCGGAAACGCAGGACTTGAGTCAGGAGTTGAGTGGAGGAACGCAGGTGTCTTGTGGGGGTGTAAAAGGAGAACCGTTTCTGAAGATAACCTGGCCCTGTGACATACAGAGCGCGGTGGCGATAACTAAGCTCTTGAATCTGAACCTCTCTGCCACAGGCAGCCAGTGTAAGGCGCGTAGGTGTTGTCTCACGCTACGTCTAGCAGGGATGTTCAAGAGAAGCCTGGCAGCCACGTTCTGCACCACTTGCAGTTTATTTAGTAAGTAACTTGGGACGCCAGCATAGAGAGCGTTGGGGTAATCAAGCCTAGAAAGAAAAAGGGCTCGGGTCACTGTCTCCTTGGACGCCTGAGGAAGAAGGGGAAGGAACTTCCTGAGGATTTTTAGGAAACCAAAGCAGGTCCCTGACAGCTTCTTGATCTGAGTCGAGAATAAGAGATTCTCCTCAAACCAAACCCCTAAGTTCTTAACAGGATTCCCGGGTGAGGCAGGCATCACTCAATCAGAAGGCCAGAGTGTTCCCCTAAACCGAGGGGTAAACCTTCCAAATACGAGTATTTCTGATTTCTCCTGGTTACATTTCAATTCTGCCGCCGCTAACCAATGAAAAACTGCAGTCAGGCAGTGTTTGGCAGCCGAAGTAGAGCACTTGATGTTTTCCCATGTGAACAGGAGCTGGGTATGATCGGCATAAGCGATTATCTTCACCCCAAGTCCTCAGCCAACTGAACCAAAGGCGTAACGTAAATATTGAAAAGAAGAGGACTCAGGGAGGAGCCCTGTGGGACCCTTGTGGTCACTTTCTATGGTGAGGAGGAAAACAGTGAGAGCCTCACCTGCTGTGTCCGATCCTCCAGAAAGGATTTGAGCCAGCCCCAAGCACTTCCTGATACGTCAATCTCCGCCAGTCGGAGTGAGCAGCAGTAAGTAGGGAACCATATCGAATGCCTCTGAGAGGTCCAGCAAAACCAGGGCAGCCCTCCTGCCAGCATCCAAACAGTCTCAGATGGCTTCAGAAATTTCCACCAGAGCCTGATTCCGTGCTAAAAAAGGTCCTCAAACTTGAATGTGCAGAATGGAGAAGGCCTGGTCTTTCTACAAAGTCGGTCAACTGTCTGGTGGCCCCTTTCTCACATACCTTGGCCACACTGTGGAAAAGGGAGATCGGCCTGACGGGCACAGAGGATCCAGTGATGGGTTTTTTTAACAGAGGAAGAATCATAGTCTGCTTCCAAGTGGCCGGGACAAGCGCTTCAGAAAGGGAAATAGTAATAAGTCTATTTACTTCTGGATTAACAGTGTCCGCCACGTCGTCCAGAAGTCTAGCTGCACACGGGTCCAAAGGGGATCCTGATTTCAGACCCTTTACAATTTTAAGGGAGCTGGATAGATCAATGGGGGCAAATGCAGCCCGCGAATAAGAGGGAGGGGCCAATAGGGCCCCTCCAGCCAGGAGGACACCTGGGTCCTTATTGCTGGAAGTAAAGGATGCCTATATGGTGTGAATTTTCTCCATGAAAAAAAATGGAGAGATCTTCACACCACAAGGCAGAGGATGGAATCGTACTTGCTTGCGCTTTGGGAGCCAGGAAACTTTGAACTATAGAAAAAATTTCCTTTGAATTATTCTTGGCTGCATCAATTCTATTCCCAGAGTAAAGGCTTTTAGCCTGTGCTATAGCCGTATAATAGTTTTTTTGCTTATTTCTCAGTGTTAGTTTATCCTCAGGACAATACCCTTTATGCCAGACTCTCTCCGGTTTCTTGCACTCCTGCTTCAATACCCTCAGATCAGGGGTAAACCAGGGATTAGAGGGAGAGTCCCTGGAGTGCCTATGACGGGTGGCTGGGGCTATGAGATCAACAGTGTTAGAGATCCAGCTTGTAAACCCAGCAAGCCTGTCTGCAATATCTCAGTCAAGAGGGGGTCTGGTGGCCCCAAGGCTTGGCTAAGTAGCAACGGGTCAATTTTAGAAAACACAGGCTCACGCTCAGACCGGGGCAGAAAGTTGCCATCTGGCGGGTCCCAGGAGAAATATGTCAGAAAATGATCTGACCAAGGCACCGGAGTGGGAGTTTCAACTGCGATAGGAAAGTTCGTACAGATGGGGTCTTAAGTGTGGCCCCCTGAGTGCATCGGAAGGCCAACCCATTGGGTGAGCTGAGCAAGGGACAATACATCTAATAGCTCAAGAGTGTCCTTCGAAGCTGCCTGGTCGAGATGAATATTTAAGTCACCAAGGATAATTAAATGGGTAAAATGGAGAGCTCGGAGAACAATAACATTCCCCAGTGCTTTTAAAAACGCACTCGCTGGACCAGGAGGTCTGTAGATGAAGGATCCACCAAGTGTAAAGTGAGGCGAAACATTAATACTAAAGTACAAAGCTTCGCAATCTCCTCCAAGTGTAGAAACATCCAATTGGAGGGACCACTTATCACTATATATGATAGCCACCCCTCCTCCTCTCCCTTTTAATCTGTCCAATCGAGAGAATCTATAGCACGTTGGAATGGCCAGAGCAACGGTAGGATTAGAGAACTCATCCAACCATGTCTCTGTAATAAACAGAAAATCAAGTTTCTTGTCCTCCAAAAGATCAATGGTATTGTGATAGTGTCTTTTGAGTGAACATACATTAAAAAGTGAATTATGAATGGCTGGTTCATCAATCGGATTTGCCAAATGTGGCTCTTGTACCCCCAGTAGGACATACACAACCTCTCTAGGCGGATTGAAACCAAAGATGTGCTTAATACAGTCAAATATTCTGTTCCAGTACTCCTTCAGTATAGGGCAATTAAATAACATGTATGCTTCTTTGATCCTTATTGTATTGTCTTGTATCTTTTATTTCTGTTTTAAAAATAAAAATGATCTGAAATAAAAAAGAAAATGAATGGCTGGTTCATGCTTACCCCTTTTAGCAGCAGCCCTAGTTGGAGCAAGTCTGACAGAGCCAGCACTGAATCTAAAGCCACAGGAAGAGCAAACTGTTTTTTTACATTCCAGTACATCCCAACTGCTAACGTGGGAACATGGAGGCGAGTAAGGCTCTTTGCTACTATACAGCCCCCTCTCTGCAGAATGGGACACAAGGCGGACAACGTGGCTGGCGCTGGACGCTGACGGGTGCAGACTGGCTAGTCTTATGCGCGGCATGCTCGCGCATTTTTGTAGGGATGGCTACTCTGACAACTAGAGCACGCACTGACATATAATGGCATTATTAGTTGTCAATGGTGAGACCCAGGAAGTAGCTGACGGTCCGAACTCCGGTCCCAGACAGCAGAAAAGAATGTGCTTCTCAAGAGCCCCAACCAAATATCAAAAGTTAAAAGTGAACTTTATTTTAAAAATGTGTGAATTAATCCTTTTTAAAAACGGATAACACACAGAGCAAAAAACATAAATTCATAGTATAGCAGCAAATAATAGATAAATTAAGGGAGCAATGACAAGCAACGTCAATGCTCAGCAGCCTCTCAAGGTACTGGTGTCCTCGCAGTGCACATTTTTGTAGGGGTGGCTACTCTAACAACTAGAGCACGCACTGACCTAAAATGGCGTCTCTAGTTGTCAATGGTGAGACCCACAAATTAGCTGCTGGTCCAAACTCCGGTCCCAGACAGCAGAAAAGAATTTGTTTCTCAAGAGACCCAAATAAATTCCTACAATGCAAGTATCAAAAGTTAAAAGTGAACTTTGTTTTAAAAACAAGTGTATTAATGCTTTTTTAAAACAAGGTAACACACAGAGCTAAAAACATCAATTCATAATATAGCAGCAATTAATAGACACATTAGGGGAGCAATGACAAGCAAAGTCAGCGCTCAGCAGCCTCTCAAGGGCTCCCACAGACTCTTTGCCCCTGTGGTGCAGATTATCAAAGTCACTAACCTTGTATCATTTAGCATGGATCGGATAAAATATTTAGCTTTGAAAAAGTACGGGTGTGCGAAGCATGTGTAGGCTGCTTTCTGTTGGAATGCAGCGTATACAGAAATTTGTCTATGAATTAAATGGAAGAACCTATCATCACTCACGACCAAAGTGGATTTTCTTATCAAAGATTGGAGTAAAGAAACAATATTGTGTGTGCTTCTGTGGCATTGTATGTTTATGAGTAGCCCTGACTGCCTTTGCAGTACTGCAAAGTGCACCTAAGGTGGTTAGGTGTTGTCACCACGTGAGCACCACCATAAACAAACTATAGGTTGTCTTGTTCATGAAACTAGTTTTGGATACCACTGTCCAACACAACTGATGGATGAGCACGCACCTAGCATAGTCACCTTTATTATATTGTACATATTCATGCTTGGTAGCAGTTGCTCACTCCAGTTCATTATTGTGGATTCCACCACTCTTGACCTTGTATTAGTTGAGTGAGCATGTAGGCCGCACAACTTTTACTTTACAGGATAATGGCAGATATTTAGAGCTACAAGTATTTCAGCAAGCTTTAACTAAGAGTGTTGTTAGTGTAACTCTCACAGCACAATCTATCAGGTATTGAGATTTTTTACCCTTTATTGGAAAATTGTTAAGCTCGATAGGGCTGACTTTTATGTGGCATTTGTGGATTTAAAATCAGCCTTCGATCTGGTCCCCAAGGGGAGGTTGTGCTCTGTTCTTATGAACATGGAGATCCCAGACAATGTTCTGCATATTACCATGCGCCTTCATCAGAATACGTCAGCACAAGTACATTGGGGAGTGCAGGGTCAGTTAATCAAGGAATTTCCTTTATGTCCAGGTGTGTGACAGAGTTGCGTCATGGCAGTGACCCTGTTCACATAATTTTGAATGATGTATTTTCACATCTTGACGGTTGTGTCCATGATGCTCCGAGCACCTCTGGTACTAGAGTACCAGCACTGCTCCTCGTGTATGATACATAACTAGTGTCAAAACCCTCATAGAGCTTCAGAAATTGATGAATTCCTTTGTAGGCTTTTGTAATATGAATGGTTTAGAAGATAAATGGTGTAAAAAAAAATCATGTGTGGTAGACATGGCATCTTTTGGCGTGGTTTCCCCTGTCTTTTTGCTTCTGGGCTCCTGTTTTTTATGTATGCTGGACTCCGTTTTTGCTGGTGTTTGGACTATGGGCACTTTACCACTCCTGACCGGTGCTAAAGTGCATGTGCTCTGGATATTTAATGTAATGGCATTTGGTTTTTCCATGATTGGCATGAAAGCCTACAGAGAAGGAACCCCAGAGGGTTATGCCTGTAGTCAGAAAGGACATTTTAAGGGGAATCCCAAATGTCCCAAGCGAGCACAGTCCCCCACCGGTGGGCTGTCACTGGCGATGGCAAGTGTAGCACCTGGAGAGAAGTTGGTCCCAGCTAGGGGTGGGGACAAACAGAGATGACCCTAGTTTCCCTTGGTGACAGCAAGATGGTGTAGATAACCCTGATGCCTAACATCACTAGGAAGTACAGGCAGTAGTTGACCATCAATGAAAGGAGAGTGGAGGCTCTGGGAGACACAGAAGACAGCATGACAACTGTCTGGTGTCAGCTGGTGTCCTCAGGGCAGGTAGTCCCTAATATGGTCCTCCAAGTAGTTGTTGTAGACAACAGTTAGCGGCAATTTTTGGTGGCTCAGGTTCTCTTCGAGTAGGGGGCGTCTCAGATTCCTTAAGGGTAGCTGTGAGTCCATCCATGCCTGCGTATTGTCTGTTGGGAAACTACCTGGAGCATACTGCCTGGAATTAGGTGTAGCTCAGGTTGCACTTCAAGATGCTGGGATTGCTTGAGAGGGTGTGCCTGATCCCATGGTCCATGGCATCACCTCAGGGTGGTGAGAAGGACCTGGAGCCTGAAAGAGTGGCCCACATTTCTGCCAGGAAGAGAAAGGGCAAGGGGCGCAGAAAACTTGCCCCTGATATTTCCACGTTTTGGGAGGAGGCTGAAGCTGAGGGGAATGTCCCAGAACCTACAGGGGAAGAAGTGGGCGAACTATGGAAACTGCCTGAGCTGTCCCAGTGGCAGCAGGATGGAGGTCACTCTAGGGAGGAGTTCTGCGCAGTGCAGAAAGAATGTCCTACTGTTTTTTAATTGTCTTTTTTGGCATTTTCAACATATGCAAAGGATGTGCAGCATATCCACATATTTGAAACATTGCAGTAGAAAGTAGACATTTCCAGTCTCCATCAGGAGCATTAACAGTCAAGTATCTCTTCAGTATTTTCCTAAACATACAGATTGTAGTATTCTCAAACAATAGTGCACTACCCTTATGAGTCTTCTGAAGCAGGCCGAGGCCCAAGCAGCTGATGACGCCTCTGGAACTCACCTGATTTATTGGGAGGAGCACTTTCTGCTGGGGTGGGACACATGTTAGACCTGGCATCTTTTGGTGTGGTTTCCACTGTATTTTTGCTTCTGGTCACCTGTTTGTAATTGTGTGCTGGACCTCATCTCTGCTGGTGTTTTGACTCTGGCCACTTTACCACTACTGACCAGTGCTAAAGTGCATGTGCTCTGGGTCTAAAATCAAAATTTGGCTACTGCATGGCTGGCATATTTGATTTACTAGTAAGTCACGTGTACAGTTGAATACATTTGCACAGGGCATGTAAACCAAATGCTACTAGTGGGCCAGTGGCACTGATCATGCCACCCGCACGAGTATCCCATTAAACAAGTCTAAGGCCTGCCACTGCAGAGCCTTTGAGCGCAGTTTTTACCTACATGTTGACCTGGCAAGTACACCTACTTGCCAGGCCCAAACAATCCCTTTTACTAAATGTAAGGCACCCCTAAGGTAGGCCCTAGGTAGCCACGGGGCACTGTTGTGTATTTAAAAGGTGGGACATGTGTTTTTAAGTTTCACTTGTCCTGTTAGCGAAATGCTGATAAATTTGCTTTTCACTACAGCAAGGCTTGTCTCTCCCATAGATTAGCATTGGAGCTGCCTTGTAGCATTTTACACGTGTATCGTCCAATTGAGAGCTAGTAGTAAATTGGAATTTGGAGTCACAATTTAAAAAACACAACTTTTAGTAAAGTTTATTTTTAAATTGAAGGTCTGAAAATGCCACTTTTAGAAAGTTGGCATTTTCTAACTTTAACTATTTGGTGCCTCCGCCTGTCCCTAGAATTCACATCTCGGGTGAATGACATTTGGGCTTTGAGAATTCACTCTAGACAGTCACACATAAAGAAAGCGGAGGTGTGCCCTGCATATCCCGCTGACCCAACACCAGGCTGATGGGTCTTCCTTATCTAGAGTGGTGGGAGGCATTGACACTTGCACCTGAGTAGTGCTGTTCCACTCCCCACACAAAGAACTGCACACTCCACTGTAGTTTGTCTGGAGCCTGGGCCAGGAAGCACAGGGTTGTGGGCACTGCAAAGGCCTTTCTTTGAAGTCTCCCTACTTCAAAGGTCAAAATAGGAATAAGTACTGGACTCCTGAAACCATAAGATTCGAAAGTCTTCTGGACCAGGGGCATCCTGCCAGGAAGAAGAGCTGTTGGACTGCCAGGAAGAACTGCCACTTTGCTGCTTGCTTTGCTGTGTTAGCCTGCTGTCTGCTGCTTCTTGCCTGGGAGTGATAGAACTGGTCCTAACTCTCTCGCATCCTGCTTCCTAAAGTTTCTCCAAGGGCTTGAGTTGAGCTTGCATCCTTTTGGAAGTCTCAGGGCCATTAAATACTTCATATGCGTGAGTGAGTGAGGGGAGACTTGTACAGCGCAACTTAGCCCAAGGGCATCAAGGCGCCAGACAAAACAGAAACAGGAAATCTCAAGTCACAGGATCCAAGTCTACGAGTAGGCCTCTCGAAAATAACAGGTTTTCAATTCTTTGCGAAAAAGCGCCATAGAGGGTTGTCCTACCAGATCAGGGGAGAGGGAATTCCAGAGCTTAGGTACAAAGGTGGAAAAGGCTTTGTATGCATCTTGCTACCAGCTCTTGGGCTCCTCTGCTCTGAGTCCTGACCTTATGAGTGGTGCCAAACCCAGTCTTGGACTCTTGCAGCTGATCCTGGTGCTACAACCAAGAAATTGACGCATTGACTCCAAGCATTACATTGGAACTGGTGCATCCCTGCGAAATCGATGCACTGCCACTGCCAGCACTGAAGCCGTGGTCCCCACTCGCTGAGTGCACAACGTAATGACTGCTACTTACAACGCAAGCCAGATGATGCACCGTCCAGCCACTTCCTGAGTCACAAGTACCGTTTAACCGAAGTCCGTGGCACACCACTCTGACTCTGATGCAGCACCTGCAACCTGATGATTCTTCATCAATGCAGTGGAACCAACGCACCGTGATGTGACATTGATGCATCATCAACGCTGCATCGCCTTCAGGACCTGAGATCTCACACCTGCAACTGACGCATCACCTCCCCTGCACCCCATATCTTCCCGGGTGTTAGTGACTCAATAACCCTGCACCACCTCCAGGAACTGACACCTCACTCTCCTACAGGAATGCATCACCTCCTTTGTGCAGCGCATTATCCCCATGTGCCAATGACCAGAATAGCATTAAGGAACCAACGCATCAGCTGCCATCACAATGCCTCACCTCGTTGCACCTCAGACCATCTTTGACTTTGTGATGCATCCAAGGTACTGTAATGCTGTCCCTGCGAGTCCTCTAGCCGGCCCATTGTCCATTGCAGTCGGACTGAACTTGTGAAATTGTCTTGGTCAAGCATGGCCAAATACCTTCAGTTGGAGCTATTGTTTTCTA
Organism: Lissotriton vulgaris; assembly: GCF_964263255.1. Taxonomy (NCBI): domain Eukaryota; kingdom Metazoa; phylum Chordata; class Amphibia; order Caudata; family Salamandridae; genus Lissotriton; species Lissotriton vulgaris. The sequence continues at coordinate 1,463,818,190 of NC_141685.1, read as the reverse complement.
AATGTAATAACTGCATTTAATATTGAAGGATTCATATCTTGACTTGAGTATGTTGGATTTGTTAAGGGCAGTGTGGTCTTGTTTTAATCAGATAAATATTGGCTATTTTTCTAAACTGTTGTGGACTACTTTTGTGGTGTTTCCACTGTGTTACTGTGTGTGTGTGTGTGCGTGGGTGTGTGTGCGTGGGTGTGTGTGTGTGTGTGTGTGTGTGTGCACAAACACTTAACACATTGTCGAGCACCGAATTCCAGAACCAGGCTTCCACAGGATCAGAAGATTAGCTCCCAACTACCCTACTCCACTGCAGCCAAAATCTCTTTTAACTAGCAGTAAAGAGGGGGAAAGCGGAAGTGTAGAGAAAGAGAGACTGCCACTGCGGTGTCTTGCTAAACTGGAATTTCCGTGAGGAACTCCCACAACTGTAATTACAAAGCAGAAGATTACTAGTTCACACAACAGTGTTCAAACCCAAACAATGTATTCACACCTGCCTACGAGTTTTCTCCAATTTGTTTACCTGTGCTAACAGTGGTAATTGTCTCTCTCTTGTTGTAGTTATTATGTTGATTAAATACTTTATTCAACTGTCCTTTGCATTTCTTTTCTCGTGAATGCTGTATTAGAGCAATGACGATCTACGCTGGTAAGTTGGTAAGCACTAATATATATATTTTTTTTTTTCACCTACTTGAAGATATTGCTCTTAATATGCTTAGGGTTAAACTTCAAATGTTCAGTCTCATGGTCTCAAGTAGCGCTGACTGGAGAGACTCTTACTTATTAACTATGTGCATACGTTTCAGAACTGGATACACGCTACAACTGTAGCTACTAGAATTCTTGCATACTCAAGATTCTTCCTCAGAAATAGAGAGAAAAACTGTAGACTGGACCAAACACCTTCAAATGCTTGAGCGAGAAATAAAGATATGAGTCCGCGGCACGCTAGGAGAAGAGATTCTAAGTCTCTCCTACGACCAGCCACCGCAATACCTTAGTTTCCCACAAAGACTGTAATTTCCTGCTTTCCGACCCTTTCACTGGAACTCTTCGGAAACGGGAAGGAACAAATTGGCGAGCGGAAAATCCCCCGCGAAGTTCTGACTGGAAAATATCGGAGCACTGGAATTACGCTGCTACTCCCGGTGAAATGACAGTTGAAGTGCGCAGAGCATGATCGCTCCCGCACGAAACTAACTGTCACCTGAAGAACGAAAAAACACTAGAACGCTAACTAATTGATCGCGGAAGCCACCATGTTGGATACAGTGAAAAATCGGCAGCCACGATCTAACAGGTCTTCAGGAAACGATGAGCCACCAACTGTCTCCAAGATAACAGAGGCGTCCCACTACAACTCATCAAGTGTCTCCTCAGAATACAGAGGCTGGGACTTGTATTCCTGACAGTACCCCCCACCAAAAGTCCTCCTCTACCTTCTGTTGACTTGTCTGGATGGGTCTTATGAAATTCCCTTAGTAACCTAGGAGCATGGACATTGGAACTTGGCTCCCAAGATCTTTCCTCTGGGCCAAATCCCTTCCAATCTATCAAATAGAACAACTTCCCTCTTTTGACCTTTGAATCAAGTATTCTTTTAACCTCAAATTTTTCCTCAGAATGTATCTGGACTGGAGGTGGGGGCAATAGTCTTCTCAAACCTGGTGGATTTCTCTTAGTAAAGAGACATGGAACACTGGATGGATCTTAAACTTATTTGGAAGCTTAATCTTGACACTAACTGGATTTATGATCTTTTCTACTGGATATGGACCCACATAACGAGGTTGAAATTTCCTGTTCCCTTTTAGTTTTAAATTTCAAGTGGAAATCCCAACTAAGGGGTCGATTAGGATCGCGGACGGACTTGCGTCCGTCCGCGACCCCAGAGCAGGAGGGAACCTCCGCATGGCATGCGGAGTTCCCTCCTGTGCAATTAGGATGTGACCGCAAGGTTTGCGGTCACATCCTCTATTTTTAACATTGCGGCAGGTGGAGCTTCAAGCTGCACCCGCCGCAATGTTAAAAATGCACGCATTGCATTTGCATGCAGTAAGAGGCAGGCACTGCGCGGTGCCTGCCGCTTTCTTCATGCAAATGCAGGGGGGTACCATAGGTACCCCCCATGTGCACCCCCCACCCCCCCTTCACCTAGGGGGCCCGTAACGGGCCCACGCAGTGAAGTTCCGTATGCTTTTCCACGGCGGAAAACCCGCCGCGGAAAAGCATAATTTAAAGGCCATCCTAATATGGTGGATGGTGTCTGGAAGACACCGTCACCATATTAGAGCTTTTCCGCCGCGGTTGTAAGCCGACCGCGGCGGAAAAGCTGCGGACGGAAACCAGGACCCACCAGCCATCCTAATGTGGCGGTGGGTCTTTGGTCAGTCCGCTGCGGTTTTTCCGCATCCTCGGGCCGGCGGTGGCTTCCGCCGGCCCCGAGGATGCGCAAAAACCGCAATCATAATGACCCCCTAAATCTCCAACCACAAACACTGGGTTCTCTCTCCTTCTTTTGTCTGCTTGTTTCTTATAGGAATCTTAAGTCTTTCCTAGATTTTTGTTAGCAATCTGAAAGGCTTGCTGCAACTCCTTTATCACCTCTTCAGCAGCGGGAACATCTCCCTCTTCTCTACCAACCAACATATTGGGATGTCGACCTGAGTTAAGAAAGAATGGTGTAAAACCCGTGGAAGAGTGAACCGCATTGTTATAGGCAAACTCAGCCGCCAAAAGTAAAGAGGGCCAATCTCCTTCTTGATCCATGAGATACTATCGCAAATATTGTTCAAGATCTTGATTGACCCGTTCAGTCTGTCCATCCGTCTCTGGGTGGAAACTAGTGTACAAACGAACATCCACCTCTAATCTCTGTAAAAAGAATCTCCAGAAACGAGAAATAAATTGCGGGTCTCGATCAGAAATGACCACCTTAGGGATACCATGGAGCTTGACTATGTGTTGAACGAACAGTGTGGACAATTGAGAAGCATTAGGGAGGGATTTCAGTGGAATGAAATGGCTCATCTTGGAAAAGTGATCCACAACCACCCATATGGTCAATAGCCCTGACCTGAAGGTAAATCTACAATGAAATCCATGGATACTGTGTGCCACGGGAAGGGGGCAATGGGTAGTGACATAAGAAAACCTTGAGGAGCCTGTCTGAGTGCTTTGCCTTTAACACAAGCTTCACAGGAAGCGATGTACTGTCTCACCTGAGCTTCCATGCTAGGCCACTAGAAATTTCTCTTTATTAAATCCAAGGTCTTCTTCTCACCCTTATGGCCAGCTAACAGGTTGTCATGAAACTGCTAGATGACTTCCAAACGTAATTCAGAGTCTGGGACATATAACTTTCCCATATAGTAGGGTTTCCCATCCTTGACTTCACGGTTTGCTCCACTCTCAGCCCAGTTTTCTAGTTCTTCATCTGAACAAAGGCTTTGGAGTTTCTCTTCCAATTCAGGATACTGGATGGTACCAACAATCTTTTCTTCTAGAATGATCAATCCTTTCTCGTGAAACATGTTCTCATCTTCAGCATTCAGTCGAGATAAGGCATCCGCCTTTCCATTGGTGGATCCAGGCTTATAAGAGAGAACAAAATCATAGTCAGCAAAGAAAAGCGACCACCTTAACTGTCGAGGAGTGAGGGTACGTGCTGATTTTAGAAATTGCAAATTCCTATGGTCAGTGAAAACTGTAACCACATGTTTTTCTCCCATCAGATAGTGACTCCACTCTTGAAAAGCATCTTTCACAGCCAATAATTCTTTATCGGCCATTGAATAATTGATCTCTGCAGGAGTCAACTTCCGAGAACGATATGCTACTGGATGCAGCTGCCCAGTTTCCTTGTGACGTTGGGAGAGTATCCCACCAATCGCAAAATTGGAAGCATCAGCTTCTACATAAAATGGTTCCTCCAAAATTGGATGCAATAAAACTGGAGCGGTAGTAAAGGTTTCTTTGAGCAATTGAAATTACTTCTCTGCTTCCAGATCCCACTCAAACTTGGTGTTCTTCCTCAATAAGCGAGTCATGGGACTAACCTTTTCCGGAAAATTACAGATAAAAATTGGTGAATCCCAAGAACCTCTCTATGTCTTTTACATTTCGTAGAGAAGGCCAATCTTTTACAGCTTTCACTTTGGACTCGTCCATTGCAACCCAAAAATTCCACCCGACTGGCATGGAAGACACACTTCTCCAATTTGACAAAAAGTTGATTTTCCAGCAATTTTTTCAAAATGGTCTGCTCATGACCCACATGCTCTTGGATGTTAGCAGAAAAAATTCAAATGCCATCTATATAAATGACAACAAACCGATCCAAGTACTCGCGCAGGATATCATTCATGAAATGCTGGAAGGCAGCGGGAGCATTGCATAGCCCGAAGGGCATGACTTGATATTCAAACAAGCCAAACCTGGTATGAAATGCGGTCTTCCACTAGTCTCCTTCTGCCATTCTTACCAAGTGGTAAGCTCCAAGTAAATCCAACTTGGTATAGACTCGAGCTTCTTTGACTTGGTCCAACATTTTAGAAATCAACAGCAGGGGATAGCGATTCTTCCTAGTGACCTGATTTAATGCGCGATGATCTATGCAAGTCCTCAATTTTCCATCTTTCTTCGGAATGAAGAACAAAGGAGATGACACTGGTGATTGCGAAGGACGAATGAACCCATTATCTAAATAATGTTCCAAATATTCTTTCAAATGTTGGTTTTCGGCTTCTGACAAAGTGCAGATTCTGCTACAGGGCAATGAAGCCCCAGGTTCAAGTTCAATTTGACAACCATACTCCCTATGAGGAGGCAATTTCTTGGCTTCTAATTCATCAAAGACTGGTGACAGATCCAAATATTCTTCAGGAATTTCCGGAATATCCACTGCACAGATCATTCGTGGTTGTTCCGCCAGATGACAAGATGGAGATGGTTGTCGCTCCAAGGAAAAGGAATTGAAACAATTTTCCAGACAAACATATGAATTCAAGTCAATTGTTCTTTTAGCTCAATCTATTCTCGGATTATGCTCAGTGAGCCAGGGCAATTCCAAAATAAACTGAAATTGAGGAGCATCAATTAAATAAAACTTCAAAATTGACCGATTAGGACCAGGTCCCAACAAAACAATCTCCTCTGTATCGTAAGCAATCGGTCCAGAGGAGTGAGCTGTACCGTCTATTGCTCGGACCGGCTCAGGCTTCTCTTTCTTGATGAACTGGATTCCAAGGGTTTTAGCAGATTTTATGGCACAGAAATTTCCCGTGGCCCCAGAATCAATCATGACAGAAACTTAATTAACCTTCTGCTCTCCAAATTGGATGGAACAAGAAATAATCAAAGGTGGAGCAGATGATTGAAGAGTGTTTTCCAATAACTGCGCTTTTGGAGCTGTCTCCTCATCAGCACCCATCAGAGCAACTCCTTCTACTGATGGGGCCTGTCTTTTACCCAATTGTTGGTCTTTGGTCTCTTAGGATATTCTTTTACAAAATGTCCTGCATTACCACAATACATACATAATTTGCCACTCCTTCTCTTCTCACATTCTTCTTTGGTTAAAGGACCTCGAACCGTACCAATCTGCATAGGTTCGTCGGCAGACCTGATTCATTATTCTTGACCCCTTCAGACTTAACCCTATCGAAACGAGGGGGAAAAGGTCTGGTGTCTTTTCGTCGTTCATTCTTTCTTTCTGACTGGTGCTGATCTATTTGCAGAACCAAATCAATTAATTCAGAAACATCTGTGGGTCTCTTCGGAATCTGAGTGAGACCATCCTTAAGCTCGTCCTTTGGGCCTCTGTAAAAAATTGCCGTTCTTTTCTCTTCTGGCCATCTAGTCTCCAAAATTAGCTTGTTGTATTGCGCCAGGTACGCCACCAGATCTCTGTTGTCTTGTCTCAAATCCAAAAGTTCGTTATCAGTTGCCTGAGAAATGGTTCGACGATCAAAAATGCGTAAAAACTCTGTCTTGAACTCTTCAAAGTTGTATAAGACTCGATCATTTGTAGATACCAAGGGCATGGACCATGCAGCCGCATCTCCGCTCAGATAGGACAGTACGAAAGCCACCTTCGACTGGTCCTCTTTAAATATAATAGGTTTGCATAGGAAGTGTAAAGAACATTGTGTGAGAAAAATTTGAGCCTTGAGGGGGTCACCCGTGAATCTCTCTGGGGCAGCCAAAGGAATGGTGGGGGAGAATGCATGTATTACCTGCATGGATAACTCAGTGGTGGAGGCAGAGGGGGAGAATGGTTGCGAACTAGACTCCCTAGGTAAGGTACTGGAACTAGCCACAAAATCATCAAACCTCCTACGTAGAACACCAGCCTCCTGACCAGACCTCCTAACCTCCTCCATTGTATCACTCAATTGTTTTTGTATTCCCTCAAGAACTAAAGCTAACCCTTTAACATATAAACCTTCGGCCATTCTGATCAGGTGGAAGATTCTGTAAGGCACTTCAATCTGTCAAGCGACGAATTCCAGAACCATGCTTCCACAGGATCAGAAGATTAGCTCCCAACTCCCCTACTCAACTACAGCCAAAATTTCTTTTAAGTAGCAGTAAAGAGGGGGAAAGGGGAAGTGTAGAGAAAGAGAGACTGCCACTGCGGTGTCTTGCTAAACTGGAATTTCCGTGAGGAACTCCCACACTTGTAATTACAAAACACAAGATTACCAGTTCACACAACAGTGTTCAAACCCAAACAATGTATTCACACCTGCCTACGAGTTTTCTCCAATTTGATTACCTGTGCTAACAGTGGTAATTGCCTCTCTCTTGTTGTAGTTATTATGTTGATTAAATACTTTATTCAACTGTCCTTTGCATTTCTTTTCTCGTGAACGCTGTATTAGAGCAATGACGATCTACGCTGGTAAGTTGGTAAGCACTAATATATATATATATATTTTCACCTATTTGAAGATATTGCTCTTAATATGCTTAGGGTTAAACTTCAAATGTTCAGTCTCAAGGTCTCAAGTAGCGCTGACTGGAAAGACTCTTACTTACTAACTATGTGCAGTTCAGAAGCGCATACTTTTCAGAATTGGATACACGCTACAACTGTAGCTACTAGAATTCTTGCATACTCGAGATTCTTCCTCAGAAATAGAGAGAAAAACTGTAGACTGGACCAAACACCTTTAAATGCTTGAGCAAGAAATAAAGATATGAGTCTGTGGGACGCTAGGAGAAGAGATTCTAAGTCTCTCCTATGACCAGCCACCGCAATAACTTAGTTTCCCACAAAGACTGTAATTTCCTGCTTTCCGACCCTTTCACTGGAACTCTTCGGAAACGCGAAGGAACAAATTGGCGAGCGGAAATCCCTCGCGAAGTTCTGACTGGAAAATATCGGAGCACTGGAATTACGCTGCTACTCCCGGTGAAATGACAGTTGAAGTGCGCAGAGCATAATCGCTCGCGCACAAAACTAACTGTCACCTGAAGAACGGAAAAACAATAGAACGCTAACTAATTGATCACGGACGCCGCCATGTTGGATACAGTAAAAAAACAGCAGCCATGATCTAACAGGTCTTCAGGAAACGGTGAGCCACCAACTGTCTCCAAGATAACAGAGGCTTCCCACTACAACTCATCAGGTGTCTCCTCAGAATACAGCGGCTGGGACCTGTAATCCTGACACACATTGTCTATTTAGTTTTGACTGAATGGAGGCTCTTTAGTTTAGCCTGGCTGCTCTGTGCCAAGCTTCTTGAGGGTGAGCACGCTGAGCACAGGTAAACTTAGTGTGTATTACACTTACCCTGACAAAAGAGTTGGTTCCTGTTTGGACAGGATGCAAACCATTGCCAACTTGAGACCCTATTTCTAACAATGAGCCTGAATCCCCATCACTGGAGGGATGTCTTTTGGAAAATGTGGCTGAGTTCAACTATTCTGAATTAAAATTTCATCAAGCATGACCTGGTCAGCCCTGACTTACAAAAGATGCCTGAAGTTAAAACAGATTGCAAAAATATTGAAAGCTTCATCTTCTAATGCATTGCTTCTGGCATTGCACTTATATAATGCCAAGGACCTTGAATCTGCCCTCTATGGAGCTGAACTGTGGGGTATACCCTCGGGAATACTCTATTATTGGCGGAGAATACAATAATTCAAATAAAATCCTTGTTGGTTTCACCGAGAGCCCTAATCTTGCCAATCAGATTGGATTTGGGTCTCACATCCATTAAAGAAAAGGCTGGGGTTAGACTGCTGCTCTACTTAAGAGATTGCTGTTTATACTGAAACCCTGAAGGAGGTGATGGCCCTGGATACCTATCACAAAATTACCTGGTTACATTAGCTCCTTGGTGAAATCGGGGTTAGATTTGTGTTGGCTAGAGGGAGCTGCCACTACAACTCCCACAAAGCAAGAACTTAAAGCATGTTACTGGGATGCTAGGGTAAATAAAGAAATTGAGACCACCTGCCAGCTGAGGTGCATGGAAGTATTCCTTGAACATAAAGGCAACTATTCCTACGAAGCGTACTTGGATATCATTAGTAATTCTTCTAACAGGAAACCTTTTATTCAGCTTAGGGAGGGTTCACTAGCCTTAAAAACCTCCTGTTCTAGATGGAAATCGTCATTCACCTGCAATTCTAGTTGCCCCTTCTGTCTACCTTAATAAAGCATCAATTCCAAGTGTTGTGCCTCAGAAATAGAGAATAATGTGGTAATACTGCCAAAATTATGTCGGGTGACCCAAGGCGTGCAGGTATTATCTCACATCTTGGAGTCACAGTTTGGGTGCCAATTCCCCTTACCACCTGAACCGTGTTTTCTGGGGGGTTTGCACGACTGGTAATGATGTCTTATATTGGACAGAACAAGATAGTGATACAGCGTTTCAAGAACATACAATTTGATCATCTGGACCCAAACTCAATACCCTACAGTCCTTTCCACGCTGGGTGAGTTTAAACACAACTTACCAATTGGTTCATCATTGTCTATACCTTTTCTTTGGTGATTAAATCTTTATAAGTTAATCAGGGTTTGGTAAAGTAATATTAGGATCTCAAAAATATCACCATAATATAATCATCTCATGTAACGTAATAAATGACTCTAATAAAGACAAACTCATTTATGAATTAAAATACTTTATCTAAATAATGTGATTTCTCATCAACTACAATACAGCTTGAATCATAAGTCACCACAGGAGAAAAATCATTTAACAAGTATGCTACTAGTTATACATCTTAAACCTCAGCACAATGAGTGAGTGAATAGGCGCAGAGACAAAAGGATGAAGAAATAAGTCATTTGCAAATCATTTATGCAAATTCAGAACATCATACTAACTAAGGTTCAAGAAATCTGGAAAGCTACCCTCTGGCCATGAGAGTAAGCAAGGCCCCTCAAGAAGAGTTAAGGAGAAAAGTTAAAGAGTCAGGTTCAGCAGAACAGCAGCAAGCCCGTAAAATATTGGAAAAAGCATCACAGCCCTCTCCTCTCACACAGTAGGGAAAATGCACCTAAAACCTCCCACTTTCTACTAATTCTACCCTAAACTCACAAAAAATCAAAACCTATCCTATTCACCACACGTAGAGAAAACAAGGGGTGTCTGAATCACACCACTCTCGAAATAACTTCAACTTCAACAGTTCTTTGTTATGAACTATTTATGTCATTCAGCCTTCAGTAGTAGAACTTTCATATTTATCTTCCTTGACTTGTACATATTCGTCATTCAGGCAAAAGTATCAAACTGTGGAAGGAAATGTCCTCATGCCCTCTCCTGGAAAAAGTTCTGGTTTTGTTATAATCATTGTTTCCTCTACTCAACCTTGATCATCATCAGAAACACGTGAAGAAAGGCCTGCAGCACTTAATTTCTCCCTTTCAACATTTTAACATCCCAGGTTAACTCTAAAATGTCTCTCGGGCCTGCTCTGCAGAGCTTCAGCCTATACTTCTAGGAAAGACAAACACATGCATTAATTATCACTTTATAAAACTCTATTATCAAACGCACTTTGAATGCTGTCATTTATTTTCTTTCGCTTTACACGCTGCACATTTATTTTCTATTTATTAGTGAAAAATAATCTCTCGATTTTTGCCTTATTTTTTACATTAGTCACATGCATCTGCGGCCTACTCCATCTTTCCCAGGACGCACTTGCGCAGTTTTAATGTATTCCCTTGTAGACTTATCTTATTAGTTTCACACATTTCCTGATTAGTATTTTAGCAAACAGAAGGGTTCAATTGGAGCAGGTTTTATTTCACGAAATTCCTGTTCCATCAATCGTCATACTGTGAACTGCTCTTGCGAGGCCCTCTCTGGCTTGTAATCTCCGAATGACTCTATAGTTAAGTAAAAAAGTGTTTAAATATATTTTGTAATAGCAGTGGGCCTTAAAAGCGAGGGGCTAGGGATGAAAAGCCTCGGCTGCCCATCCGCCTTCACGTCCCTTCACGTCCCTGGTCCACACACGTAGACTTAAATAGGTTATAAGGACACAGCAGCATCTCTGGAAGCAGCATCAAAGCATCATGAGAAAGGGTTTCCAGACAGGTCATAACAAACAGGCTCCTGGATATTTAACTGAAGTAATCACCTCACCATAGCCTTTAGAATGGACGATGAAAGGCGTAATAACTGCAGAAAACAAGACAGCTGGGGTGTGACTCAAACATTTAATCCAATTTGATAATATAATGTAAGAAACATGACAGAGCACATGTATGATTTCTTTCGACAAATTGGCATTCAAACACGATGAGAGAGAGAGCCAGGTACCACAATAACACTATACATAGAAAGCCATTTTTCCCAGACCATCACGCAGCTCACAAACTCAGGGGTTTATTTATAAGCCCCTTGCATCGCTGGTAAATCACTTTCTCCCATATTTTCTGTTGTAACTCACTGCTTGTTCAGACAACTGAAATGGTCTATGGGTGAAAGAACAATCTGAATGATAGAACAACAGACTAATGGATTAATTCTGGCTAAAACTCTTTATAGGTAACTATGTTATGCACATCATTTTGACAAAATCAAAAGGTCAGACTAACAGTCTCTTGTCTTTGCTAATGTCTTTTTGTAATGTTTTTGTAAATATTACAAATAAAGAACGTTGAAAAAATAGATAAATAGAGAGACTTGGAAATACTGATAGAGATGCTCACAAAGAAATACAGAGAGTGTTGGAAAGATTAGATAGATAGATAGATAGATAGATAGATAGATAGATAGATAGATAGATAGATAGATAGATAGATAGATAGATAGATAGATAGATAGATAGATAGATAGATAGATAGATAGATTTCCTAAGACAGACAGATAGATAGATAGATAGATAGATAGATAGATAGATAGATAGATAGATAGATAGATAGATAGATAGATAGATAGATAGATAGATAGATAGACAGCTAGATAGATAGATTGATTTGCAAATATAGATACATTACAGAGATGACCAACGTCATGCCATGATATTAGTGCTAGGACCTTGCAAATATTGATCCTCCCAGGACATTGGACACCACTCCTGTCCCTGAAATTGGACAGGGAGTGTAGGGAGGAGCAGGGCTTTTCAGCAGAGGATAGTGTAGGTTCAGCATGGGTGGAGACAAACTCACCCAAGAGTCGCAGAAGAAATATTGAGGAGATTCATAAGAAAGTATGGTTTTAGTGCAACTATCTGGCTCTTTGTCATCTGTCTTCATTCAAGCAAGAACACAAGCAGGCGTAGGTGGAATTTGGAGGAGTGTGACTTCTGAGCCCATAATCACAGTGCTAGCATAAGTGCCACTCCTGTCCTTCTCCACTGGGCAGTAACAGCTTAGGATGCTTTGCCCAGATTTACTAAATCTTGTGCAATGCGATGCTGCTTAATATCACACCGCGCTGTACTGCACTATCTTGAAAACATTGTTCACAAGAAGACTTACTTTGATAATGTCATTGCCCATCCTTTTGTTAGGAAAACATTAATGCAATACTTACTGTTGTGCCACAGTGCAAATGTAAGCAAGAAGCGTCTTGCACAAGATGTGTACATGGTTTGCATATGTATGCTCCAGTACAAATTCCTAGGTTCAGACAGCCACACACAAGTAGGCCTCATAAAATGAGTTATTTTGATGAATTTACATCTATTACTCCTGGACATGTAACACAATATTCTACTTGAGCCTTTTTCACAGCTCATTTCATTTGTTGCTAAGATTCCATGTAGATCCAGTTCACAGTACTTCAGTAGATTTTGCTCTGGGTGTAATCCTCTAGGGGCCACATTACGCAATAAGCATATTTTTTTGTTTGCATTGGGCGCACCTTTAAAAAGGTGTGCCTGGCATAAACAATGAAAAAGCACCCTATTACGGTGAATGCGCTGCTTTACAGCCACTCCATGTTTTCGCAGTGCCTGCAAGGGGATGTCTGGGGGGTCCATGTGACTCCCTTTTCCACCGTCACAGGGCTGCCATCAGGGAGTGCACTGACAGTGCTCCACCTTTTAGGTGGTGCACTGCCAGTGTGCCTCCTGAGGGCTTCTTTGCCTCTCCGCCCACGTCAGTAATACGGCGCAGGCGCAAAGGCAAAGGGATTCCCTCATTTGGATGGGGCATGCCCCCATGCAAATGAGGGAATGCCCCCTTGAAGATACCGCTGACGCTTAATGTGTGCCAGCGCTATTGGTATTACAAAAGGGACCTCACAAGCATCCGCAGCCCATTCTATAATACCAAAGTGCCCCAATGGCGTGCAAAGCGGAGGTAAACGCCCTTTGCGCCCATGGGGCACTTTACGTAATACGGTCCCAGGTGTTTGCACTGTTCCTGCTCCTTTATGATCTTTTATGTCCCCTTTTCACAGATCAGCATAGGCAATAAGTGCTGCACTCTTGCAAACTTTCAATGCAAAGTTACTTTTATGTGTGTAAGGAAATTATTGTTGTTGCTTGCTCCCCTTTGGTCATAAAATGCTTCTTTGCAATGCATTAGTGCGCACGCAAAGTTTAGCAAATCTGGGCCTTTGCTTTGGTGGATGTTCATGGATCCCTTATTTATACCAATATCTTCTGCAAGGGGTGGAGACCTAAGAATTATTTGGGTGAGGTCACAGGTTTTTTTGGTTCATAAATTTGCGATAGCCAATGGTGATAAAGCACTTGGAAGAGTATATGTCTCTTTTTCTGTTTGCATGCTTTGATATAGAAGAGATCCTGAGGGCTTTGTCTATCTCAATATGTCAAGTGAATTTCATAGGCAGAGGCACCGAGACGCAGCAAACAGCCTACGTCATCTGTGTCATGTCTGCCTGTGTCTCCTTGTGGCTGCTCTCACAACTCTCTCTACAGACACCTCCAGATACTTTGATCGCATGCTGTTGTGGATCTTGGGATCTCCGTCTACAGTTCTCCATGTTTATGAAAGTGGGCAGAGGTCGGATGTGCCTTCTTGTAGTGGATGGACAGGCTGGTGGACTGGAGTTGCTATGGTCCACCATGGCCAAAACGCTTTGAAATGCTGTCAAAGAATATAGGGGCATATTATCAAGGGGGTTTATCTCCGCTTTTTTGGCTTTAAAAGCCAAGAAAGCGGAGATAAAATTATCTCCCTATTACCAAGCTGTCGCTAACACCAGTTAGTGACAGCTAATAGGAGATAGCGACCAACTTGGGCCCCGCTTTGCATGTCAGTGATATTTATCACTAATGACATGCAAAGTGGGCGTGCCAAGATGTTAGCGACTGGAAACAGTCCCTAACATCGCTATCTCCTATTACCAACTTTTGGAGATATTCGCGCTAAGCGCGAATATCTCCAAAAGCTAACACCTGCCCTGAGCAGTTCTTAGCCATGTTATCCAATGGGAGGTGGATAACATGGCTAAGAGCATTTGCTCGATAATGCATGAATATCGCTGACTTTTCAGCGATATTCATGCATTTCGGCCGTTTTTTATCGCATTTGCGATAAACCTTGCTAATAGCAAGGTTTATCTGCGATAAAAATCGCCGATGTGCGGCGATAATTTTTGTCTCTAAACAAGTTAGAGACAAAAATTATCGCTAGTTGTTGGTAATATGCCCCATAGTGTCCTGTTCAACATACATATGCTGTGCTTCCTTTTCTCTGATAGATCTTGCCTAGTGAGAGTGATTTGGGCTTTCCTGCATAAACCGTCAGTTGCTTCTGCTCTTGACCTTGCAGCCGAGTTTCACAAGTTCTGCTCGGAGGTTAGAGGAATGATTGTTGGCGTCAGTGTGTCCCTCATTCCTCTGTTGTTGGGCTTTGGAGTCTCCAATGCATAATTTGTGAAAGACAAATTGCGAATGTCGGGATATAGTTCACCTCATGCCTCTTTCGTCCACAAACATGCTATCTCTGCCCTTTTATGTAGTGTGGTTAGTGGAGGAGTCTGAGTGTGGGTGTTATGTTGGGCTGGTGTGTCATCTGAAATTGTTCTGTTTGTGCTGCACCACCAAATGACGTCTGCAGCCAGCAAAAACAGACACTGTCCTCTCAAACCTGGAACAATAATGTTGTTCTCATTTACATTTAATGTTTTGCTTACTCTTGAACCCCTTAAGTTTATTTGATATTTTAAGAATGGTGTGTTTCTTGAGTTTTTTTCATGCAACTCATTACTCATGTAGAGTTTGTACTGTGAGAAGATCAGCTTCTATATATCTCTGTGAGTTCATGTTGTAGGTTGGTGTTTATGATGGGCCACAACAATTGGAAGGTGAGGAGTTCTGGTAGAAGGCAGAATGAATTTCTCGCAGCACCCGTTATCGAATCTTAAAGGGGTGCAGAATGCATGTTCATCCAATCCTTCGCCTCTCTGCAGACTATGCGTTAAAGTCTGGCAAAATGCTGAAACCAGACTACCCCTTTTTTCTAATTGCACAATCTCTCTTTCCATCAATCCACCCTCTCTCTCTCTTTCTCTCTCTTTCTCTCCCTTTCTCATCGCTTTCTCTCTACCTTGCCCCTCCCTCCCTTCCTCTCTATCATTCTCTCTCTTGAAGCCTCCCTGTCCCTCCTGCAATTAATCTCAGGGAGCTGGGGAAAGTAACAGAGGCACCAGGAGAGGATATGGCCTTTCAAAACTGGCCTCCAAGTGTTCCAGTCCACTGGGGAATTTCCCGGTCGAATGAAAGGCCTGCCGACCCTTAAGAAGAACTCATGGAATGGACTCTCTTTACCTTCAATGAAAATTAATTAAAAATAGCTTTTGTGGTGGTCAAGATGGCGAGCTAGGAGGCTGCACTTCCTCGTGGCTCCACGCTCTGAATTCCCCTTTTCCGCCGATTCAGCGCATTTTCACCCTGGTTTTGCATGAATCTAAACCTGGAGCAGTGCAGAAGCGATAGGTGTACGGTGCCGGGTTCTCACGCCCCGCAGACACTCAGTGGAGCGACGCTGCAGTCCCAAGCCTGGCTGCCTTGAAATGGCGGCTGTGTGAGGAGGACGCCGCGGAAGGTGTGCCTGATCGCCATGGTAGACCCTGGAGCTGAAAGAGTCACCACAATCAGTCGCTGGCTGACCAGGCGGTGCCTGGGGAGCCAGGCAGAGGTGGGAGAGCAAGGGACAGCGACCAGGAGTGCGGCTGGCGGCTGGTGATAGGCCCTATGGCGGGGGTCGTGAACATCGAGGTCCGGGCGTCTGGGCCTTCCGGCTTGGACCTGATCAGCTGCTCTGGTGTGCCCCCAGGCGGTGGACGGGGGCTGGGCCCTGCTGTGCATCCTCGGATGTTGTGGCAGGGAGCGGAGCACCGGCCGAGGCGACACAGGCAGAGGAGAGCGGATCACAGCGCTAATGGCTGGAGGGCCTTGCTGGGGCTGGCACGAAACTTGACACCGAGGCTCCTGGGCCTGTGGGCCTGGCGCAGAGGCGGCCTGAGAACCGGCGGATGGGCCCAGTGGCGGAGCCTGGCTACAGGGTACATCATTATATCTGGAGGTGAAGAGAGGATAGTGGGGGCCCCCGGAGGGACTGCGCCCTAACCCAACCACACGTCCAGCAGGTTCAGGTGCTCTGGGCGGCCTGAGAGCAGAGAGATTGTTGTAGTGGAGGACTGGAGCAGAGACTGGGATCCCTGTCGGGGGGTCGGGAGGGGCGGCGGCCTTGGATCCTGGCTGCACCTGTGTCCTCTTGTGTTCTGAGGAGGTGGGAGCCCCGCTTCTAAGCACTAGCAGTGCACCCCACACGTGAGGAGTCGACTGGCCCGCACTTTATAGCCCCAGGGCTGCCCGAGGACCAGAGTAGGGGCCCCTGAGAGTCTAAGGCAGTTGCTTTCCCGAGTATTGGGAGGACCGGAGGCCAGAGTTCCCGAGGTGAAGCGGCGCAGTGGGCGCGGAGGGCCTAGTCGCCGCTCCTGAATTGACTCAGTGCTCGGGGCTCATACCGCGGAAGGTGGCACCTCGCCCCCAACGTGGCATTCTGATGCACCACCGGACTATTCTCCCACACAGCCTGTAGAGCTAGCTCGGTTGTCCAGGGGCCCTCAGCAAGGCGGTGGCTGGTGCAAAAGGTCAGTGGTGCTTTCACGCGTACAAAGGGGTCCGGCACTATAAACACAGCACCACGAGAGTGATACTCTGCAGGGAGGGCCCTGCGACAGCGTGGTCCTCCGTGCTATCTGCTCACAACGGCACGGGTGGGTCATGGCTACCACAAGGAAGAAAGGGGAGCGCTCCCTCAAGGATATGCTCATTAAATCACCCTCTACAGGGAACGCCTGTGGGGTGTCTCCGCCGACCCCTCAACCACCACAGACTCCGATGGCTACGGAAACCCCCGTTACGAGGGAGTTCTTAGAGACACTGTTCAACACTCTCCGGGAGTCTCTATACCAAGACGTAGCTGGCAAAGTATGAGATATTCGCAGAGATGTTGATGGACTGGGGTAGCGGGTTGTCGTTGTCGAGGAGAGTGCACATTCCAACTGCGAGGAATTCGAAGCCCTGCAACAGGAAATCATTCGCCTAAAGGACCAACAATTGGACCTTCAAGCACACGCCGAGGACCTAGAAAATAGGTCCAGGCACAACAACATTTGTGTCAGAGGAGTCCGTCCATCACAAGAAGAAGGGTCCGATATGGTGGGTTACCTACAAGGCCTCTTCTGAGATATTTTAGGCGAAGCTGCCGACTTCGAGATACGCATAGATAGGGCACCTCGGGTGGGCCTGGGTAGACGGGCACTGGCCCCGCCTCCAGACATTCTGGCTTTCCTACCAGACTTAGTCCTACAAGAGCGTATTTTGCGGGAGGCCAGGAAGAAACAGCCTCTCCAGTACCAGGGTCATTCGGTAGCTCTCTATGAACACCTTGCCTCCATAACATTACAAAAGAGGAAAGCCTTTATTGAAGTGACCTCCTATCTGAGGGGCAAAGGGGTACCGTATTCGTGGGGTCACCCCTTTCGCATAATTTTTAAGTGGAATGGCAAGTTACAGCAGCTGAGATCCCTTCAGGAAACCTGTGACATGTTGGGCATCGAGAGGCGGAGCCGCGAGTCCTCTCCCCCTCCCAACGCCACGACCGTCGAGAGATGGTTGGCAGACAGTGGAACGCCGGCGTTCTCCCAAATCTGTTATGAAGCCGGGAGCGATGGCGGTGTCTCAGGAAAGAGAAGCGGCCCTGGAGGTGGTGAAGCGCGATACCTCCCCTGTTGAGTGACTGTACTATAGCAACCAGGGTGTGCATAGCACGAAGCTTTGGCTGGCCAGGGGGTGGGAGCAGGGTTGCCTGTACTCCATGTAGACCCTACATTTTTCCATATTCAAACTGCCGGGAACTCTGGACATCCGGTGCTGGACAATAGTGTTGGGATGGGGCTGCATTGTTGGGGTTAGGGGGGGATTGGGGGAGGTGGCGGGCTGTTTCGTTGGGGTTAGGGCAGGGGAAGATTGGGTTGGGGTTGGGGGGACCGGGAGAGGGGTTGGGGTGGCATTGTCGGGGTTAGGGAGGAGGGAGGGGGAGAGGGGGGGAGAGGGGGAGAGTGGGGCCATCTCACTGGGGTTAGGGTGGGGGGAGGACTGGGATGGAGTTGGGAGGGGGGGTGGGAGATAGGGGGGTGGAACCGGTGTGCAGTCTGGGGGGTCGTTGGGTATTGGGGTTTCAGCGCCATGGAGGTCATGCATCGTGGAGTCCTGCGCATGCGCAGCTTACACCTTTTTCCTCCGCCAGTGGGACGCTGTAGGGCGTCGCCTTATCCAGGTCTTTTCTCATGACCCAAGTCTTAACGTTTAACATGAAGAGGTTGAATAACCCCATTAAGAGGCGTGCAATCCTGAGCTATCTAGAGAATTTGGGGGCCTCTATCTGTTTATTGCAGGAGACACGTTTACTACCTAAAGACTGGCATAGAAGGAGGTCCCGGGCCTTTCCTCAGCAGCTTTATTCCTCCATGCCAGACTAGTTGGGGGTTGGCCATACTACTTGCAAGACACTTTAGGGGCAGGGTTGATGATAAGGTGGCTGACATGAAGGGAAGACTTTTGGCGTACAGATTTTGGGTGGGCGACACTTCGGTAGTCATAGGGTCTATTTATGCCCCTAACTCTGGACAGGAGCCATTTCTCATAGATTCAATTTCAGGTATTCTCCATCACCACGACAGACGGGTCTTATTGGGAGGGGACCTTAACATAGTTATGGACCCAGATAGGGACAGGTCAGGTCACCGGCACAGGGCTCCAAGGGCTCTTTCTAAGGTGGGGGTAGACTGGCTTCGTGACAGAGGATTGGTAGATATCTGGAGAGTAGCCCATCCCCACAGCACGCAATACTCCTTTTATTCCCACGTCCACCGCAATTATGCTCGCCTTGATCACTTCATAGGGTCATCCGAACTTAATGCCCTGGTCAGTAGGGTTAAAATTATCCCTGCGGCTTTGTCAGATCATGATGCGGTAAAGCTGACTATTGATTGGCGCTCCACGAGTCAAAGGGCAAGGAAGTGGCATCTACGGGAGTCTTTGCTGCAGTGGCCGGATGCCCGCCGGCAACTACAAAATTGTTTGACGGATTACTTGGCATCTAACGATACCGCCAGCACACCAGTGACAACTTTGTTGGGGGCCCTCAAGGCAGTGATGAGAGGCGAGCTTATCGCGATCTCCGCAGCCGACAACCGCGTGTGGTTGGAAAAGAGAGAGGAGTTGTCTGCCAAGATGCTAGAACTTGAGCGATTTCACACCCGAACTGGGACCCGCGTATGTGGCGGCAACTCAAAGCAGCCGGAGCACAGTTGGCAAGCCTAGCTCTCGACCGAGCGGAGTACGCCGCCCTCCGGCTTAAACACTCCCATTATATAGGGGGCGATCGGACCGGTAAGCTCCTTGCCTGTAAAACTCAGGGCGCGCACAGAGCGCTCCAGGATTGCGGCTGTCAATACCTCGAATGGGGAGAGGGTCGAAAGTGATGAGCAGATTGCGGAAGCCCTCCGTGCTTTTTATGCCATCTTGTACAGCAAGGATTCCACAATTGCTGGTGCGGGAGAGGGATACCTTAGTCAAGCCGCAACTACAGCTCTCAATGCTTCGGGGGCTGCAGCGCTTGATGCCCCCATAAGGGTCGAAGAGGTAGTCAGCATAAACCTTTGCAATCACCGGGCCGGATGGGTTTTCCGCTGGCTTTTATAAGACTTTTTGCCAGTCTCTGGTGCCTGTCTTGGCGCAGTTGTTTAACTCTTTTCAGGGCACGGGGTCGATTCTGGCAGAGATGTTGGACGCTGAGGTCATTGTTCTTCCCAAGCCTGGGAAAGATCCCACCCAATGCGTGGCATATAGGCCGATCTCCCTCCTTAATCTCGACTTGAAGTTGTTCACAGGTATTCTGGCGGCTAGGTTAGGTCCGCGCCTTCCGGGTATAGTGGAGCCTGACCAATCGGGCTTTATTCTTAACAGGCAAAGCAGTGATAACACCAAGAGAATCATGCATCTAATAGATAAAGCCCATTATGTGGGCCTGAATGCCAAGCTGCTCTCGATCGATGCTGAGAAAGCATTCAATCAGGTGGACCGGGGGTTCCTAGATAAAACGCTGGCTCAACTCGGGGTGGGAGAATGCTTCTGGGCATGAGTAGTGAGTTGCTATGACAAACCTAAGGCAACGATTCGGGTAAACTGCCTTTGTTCTAAACCTTTTGATATTCAGCGGGGCACTAGGCAGGGGTGTCCCCTTTCCCCCCTGCTTTTTGCGTTATACGTCGAACCCTTAGCGCAGCGTATCCAAGACAATCCCCAGATATCCGGCATACCCTTTTTTGGCGACGCTCACCTCTCCCTGGTGGTCTGTTCCAGCTTTCCTGGTAGAGTTTGAAGAATTTGGCAGGGTTTCGTGATTTAAGGTCAATGTGGGCAAGTCCACGCTTCTGCCCCTGGGCCTCCACGAGGGTGCCCTGGCGGATGCCTTTCGGGAGCTGGGGAGTTTGAGGACCCAAGATGAAATCTCATACCTGGGGATCACCCTAACACCGTCTACCGGCTCAACACCCTTCAGGTGACTGCCGCCCTGCGTCGCTGGAAAACACATCCTTTGTCGCTGCTGGGTAGGGAAGCTGCAGTAAAAATGTCCATACTGCCTAAAATCTTATATGTCTTCCAGATGATTCCGGTCACACACCCCCTACGCTACATACGTTACAGTCTGAGATCCAACACTTTATCTGGGCCGGAAAAGACAGAGGCTCCATTGTGATTTGGCCTCTTGCCCTCCAGATGAGGGGGGTCTAGGGATTCCTCATCTCCTGACATACTTCAGGGCTGCCCAGCTTCGTTATTTGGTAGAATGGAGCAGACCAGAATCCGAAAAGAGGGGGCTCTTTCAGGACAGGGCCATGGCCTGCCTCCCTTTGTGGAAGGTTCCTTTTTTGAAACCAATTGACTGACCCTCGTACATGAGGAAATCTCCGATTACCCGATCTGTGATGAGGGTAAGGGGCTCGGTCGCTGTGCAAAGGAATCTCATGTCCTTCCCCTTGCCTCTTACTCCCCTTTTTGGTAACCCTGAATTTCCATCAGGCACTGACAAGCATGCTTTTCCTCAGTGGCGTGCATCGCCTTGCCGCTTGGTGGGTCACCTTTTTGATCTTCAGGGCTTCATTTCATATTCAGATTTGCCTGAATGGTACGATATCAAAGACCCCAAACAGTTTCAATATTTTCAGCTCCGTCATTGGCTGCTCCACTCAGATGTGCGCCCGGGGGTCAGCTGTAACCTTACGACCTTCAAGAAATGGCTCCTCTCCAAGCACTCTGATCGTAAAATGATCCCTGAACTGTACCCTCGGTTGCTTCCCCCTGCATCACGAGACAAGTCAGTGGGTCAGCGCCGCTGGGAAGCGGAACTAGGACGTAGCCTCTCACTAAAGGAATGGCAACAGATTTATTATAGGGCGCACAGCACACAGCACAGATTATGGGGAGTAGGGAAGCGGCGGTCAAGGTGGCCATTTATTGGCATTTGACACCGGCCCGACTGCATCAAATCCATCCTGACCATAGCCCTGACTGTTGGAGGGGTTGTGGAGAAAAAGACACCTTGACACACATACTTTGGGAGTGTAGGGAGGTGCAGGGGTTTTGGGAGGAAGCTCTCACAGATGTGGACACCTGTTTTGAAACAGAGATTCCCCGCTTTCCCGCCTATACTCTCTTGGGTTTGCCTGACTCACTTACTTTTCCATTTACATCTTTAAGGGGGAAACAAATGGGGATAGCCTTAGGGGCAGCTGTACATCATATCTTATCTCTCTGAGGCTCTAAAACCCGGCCCTCGCACACGGGGTGGCTGCACAAGTTATGGTACACTATTGGCATGGAGCGCTTGCAAGCCACCCTCACGGCCTCAACAGCATCCTTTCACGAGGTATGGCGACTGATTATCTCGCTGCTGGCGCAGGAATTTAATGAAGTAACTTGCCCCAAATATCTGTGGTTACTTAGGCTCACAGAAGCTCCGACTCCTGTGGAAGGGTCGCTGGATGTGTAATCCACTGTTCATACATGGCGCATGGCACACCCGTGCCGGGTTCCGGGGTGGGGGGCGAGGGTGTTGGGCTAGGGTGGATTGGTTGGGGGGAGGTTTGGACAGGTGCGATTCGGGAGAAGACGTGGTTAATGTTTGCTACAGCACCATCGGTATTCATAGACTGGGGACAGGTATCTCACTTTTGTCCCGGGCGCTTGCTGATGGGATATCGAATGTACATGCTGAAGCTAGAGACTCGGTTCTTGAGTATACCGGCTGGACTCTGGTGGGGCAATGGGGGTCTTTCCCTGATTTATTATACCTTTGTTTGCTTTAATACATAAAATCAATAAAATAAAGGTATTAAAAAAAAAGACCTTTTGTGACAGCATGATTGTGAAAGGGTGTTTTTATCTTTCCTCATAGCTTGCTGTTTTAATTAAATGCCGAACAAGTAAGTGAAAATGTGTCAAGCAAACCTCAGCCAGTTGAAATTCGAATTGCCAGAGTGTTACATTACAGTAAGCTCTCTGCCACTGTCTGTGACCTTATAATGTCTTGGTATTTCTATTTACTCCTTATATTGAGATGTGGGCTTTCTGAAATAATTGTGGGTGGTAACTCAAGGGATGCCAGTTACATTAACATGTGCACAAGGGACTCTCCTTTCAACATGTAGATTACGCTATGATGACTCTAATAAAATAGAGAGACCCACTAACCAAAGGGATGGGGTACCAGCAAGACAAAGTGAGTAAAAGCAATTCCCTTTGGGCGGATAAACACTAAAACTTTCACTCACACACATATATATATAACCTAACAAGATCATATTAGAACAACATATCAAATTGACAAAGAAGGCAATGCAAAAAACATGTATATATAAAAATTATCATTATTATACTTCACAGTTTATTCAGAACACAATTACATTAAAAGCAATCCTGACCAATATGGTTTAAGCTCACTAAATCATTCCTATAATAGGAAACATTAAAATTATTTGCATAACAAATAGCGGGATAGGTACAAATAAAAGGAAAAATTGGTTCCTATTTGAGAGACAACAATTTTGATGAAAAACTGAATAGATCTCATCTCTATATCTCCTTGTTTACTAATAGGAACCATTTTTTCTTTTTATTTGTACCTATCCCGGTTTTCCCCGAGTCGCTTACTAACAGAATTCCTTCATACACCATCCTGACATAGCCCTCCGCAAATTCATTAGATTAAATCTGGTATACTCCCGCTGCCTAGTGCCAGGGGCGTAACAAACACCCCCGCAGCCAACGCGGTACGGGGGGCCCCCCAGTCTTCAGTAAGTGAAGGGGGCCCCCTTAGCACCTGTAGAGAACTGGGTAGAGAGCTGTGACTCTCTCCCTAAAGCAGCCTGTAAAGCAGCCTGCACGCGCTGTGGACTGAAGAGAAATAAAGTAGCAACATTTTTAGGTCTCGCACCTGCGATGCATATGGCGAAGCCATATGCCATCGCGCAGGCACGATACTATTGTTGCCGGGTCTGCTTCCCAGGAGACAGGAGACTGTCACGCGCACGCTCAGGAAAGCGATCGGAGCCGGCCGCGCGCGCGCGTTCCCAATCTCCTGTCTCTCTGGGAAGCACACAAGCAAGCCCAGCAAGCCCCGCCAAGGCACCACGAGTGAACGCAGTAAGAGTTGTGCAGCCCAGTTTGTGCACTAGTGACGTAATCTCTGCGCGTGGCCTCTGTCGTCCATCCACGCGAGATTTGTACATATACCGACTGGAAATGACCTTCAAACAGAGATCGCGTCCTCCTTTAGCAGTATTAGTAAAACGCATTCGAGGTGTACTGCACGCAAACGATCCTGAAAATAAGGCATTGTCGGTGCTGTTTCTAAAGCTACGCTGTGCTTCAAGTCAAATACATCTCAGTTCAGAGACTGCTGTAGGCTCAGCCGACGCAAACACACTACTACTGTTGCCCACAATATTTTTGTTTTTCATAATAGAAATAACTATTACTGAACGAATAGCGATCTGTCCATCGTGCTCGCAGGAATGGCCGCACGCCTGGATTCTAAACTGTAAAATGCAGATTAAGCATAGACTTCTGCAGCAAATGGTCAACCCACTCAGAGATATGTGTTTATTTTATATTAATATCGACACCGTTAACTATTCGGTAAAGACCAGTCAAGATAATGCTTCTCTCCGGTAGGGGTTATGCAAACGGTCATTATTAGCAGAGAGCTGCTGCACACTTGGAACGGAGCTGCAGCGCCATCTGCAGACCTGCGGGGGTGTTCAGGGAGGGAGTCGCCCCTGGCAGCGTTGGCATGGGTTAAGTGCAGTGCAAGCACTGAACGTTACCAAGCCTAGGCACGAGATATTGCCAGGCATTTGCGACCCCTGCACTTCAGCGAAAATACCAGAGTGAGGTATCTGCAGAACATGCACCGTGTGATCTCAGCAGTTCGGTCTGCACTCCTTCTCGAGTAGAGAAAAAAGGATTTGAAAACGGTTGTTCCCCCTTGTGCGATGGAACGCAACCCTGGGGAATTCGGAGTGCTTACGAGTGACTGAAGCATATACATAATTTGTATTTTAAAGTGGGTCGCATCCCTCAAATACGCGTGTGCGAAGGTGCGCCTCACACACCTGCGCTTGCTCACAATCAGTAAATAATACGCAGACCATGACTCCCAATATATCCCGCCTGCGCTCAGGTTACCTTTTTTCCAAGGCTGCAACCCAATTTTTCCCAAACCACACTGCACTCTCTCCCACACTGCACTCCTCTCTCTCCACACTGTACTCCACTCTCTCCACACTGCACTCCACTCTCTCCACACTGCACTCCACTCTCTCCACACTGCACTCCACTCTACCCCACACTGCACTCTCTCCACACTGCACTCCAATCTCCCCCACTGCACTCCACTCTCCCCCACACTACTCCACCCTCCCCCACACTGCACTCCACTCTCTCCACACTGCACTCCACTCTCCCCACACTGCACTCCACTCTCCCATACTGCACTCCACTCTCTCCCACACTGCACTCTACTCTCCCCACACACTGCACTCCACTCTCCCCCACACTACACTCCACACTCTCCACACTGCACTCCGCTCTCTCCGAACTGCACTCCACTCTCTCCACACTGCACTCCACTCTCCCCCATTGCACTCCACTCTCCCCCACACTGCACTACACTCTCCACACTGCACTCCACTCCACTCTCCCCCACACTGCACTCCACACTCCCCCACACTGCACTCCACTCTCTCCCACACTGCACTCCACTCTCCCATACTGCACTCTACTCTCCCACACTGCACTACATCGCTCCGTGCTCATGCCCTCCTTAACTACTGTCCATATCAGTCACTTCCCCCAGGCCACTATCTACACCTGTAGTAACCCCGACCCCTCCCCGCCCTTTAAGACATCACTTCATCAGTCAGTTCCTGCTTCCCTCCTGGATGCTTTCCTTCTATTCTAGCCCCTTCCCTCGCCTCCCCTCAGCTTTTTAAACTGCAGTCCGCCAGCATCTTCCTCCTCCCTGCCCAGCAGCCCTCGGCCGCAGTCCTTGCGTCTGCACCCTCCTTCCGTGCTGTAGCGCATTATTTCCCCCCTGATGCAGCCCTGCCCCTACCTCCCCTCCCTCGCCTTTATGTAGTCCTTCCCAGCACTCACTTCGTTCCTCCTCTTTCTCAGGTTCCCTACCTGCTCTCTCCAGGATGCTGCTCCTGCCCCGGTCTCACCTTGCCAGCAAGGATGCTCTGAGCTTGGGAGCTTCCCACGATGCACCTCCCCTCTGCATCCAGGAGTAGGAACCGCCAATCAGAAGGCTGATTCTTTCTGGTCCAGTCTAGCAGTATCGGCTGAGGCAGAGTCGGGCGAGACCAATAGGCCGTGAGTGGGACGCTCAGGTCCTCAGTCCCCTGCTCCTCCTATCTCTCTTTTTTTGCATTACGTGTTGCAGCAAAAGCACCCCTCCTGGCCGACCCCATTCCACTGACACAACCCTTAATGTAAATATCCAATGCGAACCTCCCTGTCCAGCCATTCTCAGTGGACATGCACAATCAACAGAAACGCAGGAGCTGAAGTCGGCGCACTCCCGCGGCCTCCTACGAAGATCCGTACCCTCTGTCAAGAGCGCCCTTGGCGCCATCTTTCCCCATATTTAGGGCTCGCCTGGCATTGCAGCGCGAAGCGCTGCCGCTAGCGAGCCTTATTGTCGCTGTGTTGCCTCCCCAAGTGGTACAGACTGGTGCACGAGCAGACACCGGTCTGTGAACGCGCGAGTCGCAGGGAACGCCAATGTGCACGCTCACGGCATCACACTCCTGCCCTCCCGCGTCTCTTCCAAGGCTCGCTCCAGGCCAACTTGTTGGCAACATCGACTGCTCTTCCTACCTGTCACTTTTCTACTAACTCATTTTATGCATTACTATGCGCCCCCTCTTCAGCGCCACTCTAAACAAGTTTTTGCAGGTTGTGTCCTGTGAGAGCTCCTGCAGCAGGCAGGCAGGCTGCGGGAAACCTGAGCTCGGGCAGTAACAGCAGAGCAACGCTGGCTGCAGGCAGCCACGACTCTCCCCTCCTCTCGGTTGCTTACACGGACCAACTTAACTGGGGAGTTAGGTGTCCAGACTCTGCACGTGGCACGGTCGGGGTGATCTGCGAGAGTCCTGGCCCCTGGAGGATCCCTGCCCCTTCCCTGCTTCAGAGCCTTCAGTCTGCCAGGTTGGCACGAGTAAGTATACATTTTCGTTAGCACAGTCTCTGCTTGATGGATGTCTTCATTTTATAGGCACCCGCTCTTGTCATCCTCCGTGCTTTCACCCCAAGAGCAGTGTGCGGCTAGCTCGGCTCGAAGTGCTGAGCACTCACTGCCTGGTCTCGTCAGCTCCATTGGTTTTACCCCAAGATCAGCGGCGAGCTCCACCCTGCTCTCACAGCTGTGAAAATTAAAAGTCGTGTTTTTTTTTTGAAGAGCGAAGTTATTTTTCAACAACCAGCTGTTCCTAATGGCCCCTTGGGTCAAACGTTTGTATTTCTCGTTTGGCCCATCTTAGCTCACTGCTCAACCCGGTGAAAACCAATAGGGAAAACAAACAATCTTTTTTGTGGCAAACCCTCCCTTGAGATCATGGAAAAATAGGCTGCTGTAAATATTGCACGGTTAATGGCTGTAGGTGTCTGGGAGGTTAAATATGTGTTGGGTTTAAAACCAGTAGCTTTCAGTGTTTACGGACAGGTGGCTTTGTTACTGCCACCAGCACTGGCCTATTTCAATGAGGGCGACAGGCTCTGTTATTGTTAATAGTCTGGGAAGTAAACTTTCAGCGGACATCCCACTCGACACGCACATTGTTATCAATGTATGGCGGGACTTTAAGTAATTAAAAGCACCACCACATCCACCACCACCACCACATCCACCACCACCACCACCACATCCGCCACCACATCCACCACCACATCCACTACATCCAACTCCACCACAACCACAACCACATCCACCACCACATCCACCACCACATCCACCACCACCACGTCCACCACCACCACGTCCACCACCACCACATCCACCACCACCACATCCACCACCCCCAAATCCACCACCACATCCACCACCACATCCACCACCACATCCACCTCCACCCCCACATCCACTACATCCACCACCACCACATTCAACACCATCACCACATCCACCACCACATCCCCCACCACCATATCCACCACATCCACTACATCCACCACATCCACTACCACATCCACCACCACCACATCTACCACCACCATGTCCACCACATCCACCACCACCACCACATCCACCATCACCACATCCACCACCACCACCACATCCACCACCACCACATCCACCACCACCACCACATCCACCACCACCACATCCACCACCACATCCACCACTACCACATCCACCACTACCACATCCACCACTACCACATCCACCACTACCACATCCACCACTACCACACCCACCACCACCACATCCACCACCACCACCACCACATCCACCACCACCACATCCACCCCCACCACCACATCCACCACCACCACATCCACCACAACATCCACCACCACATCCACTACATCCACCACCGCCACATTCACCACTACATCCACCACCACCACATCCACCACCACATCCACCACCACCACATCCAACACCATCACAACATCCACCACCACATCCCCCACCACCACATCCACCACCACCACATCCACCACCACCACATCCACCACCACCACATCCACCACCACATCCACCACATCCACTACATCCACCACGTCCACCACCACTACATCCACCACCACCATGTCCACCACCACCACGTCCACTACATCCACCACCACATCCACCACATCCACCACCACCACCACGTCCACCACCACCACATCCACCACCACCACATCCGCCACCACATCCACCACCTCCACCCATCCACCACATCCACCACCACATCCACATCCATCACCGCCACATCCACCGCCACATCCACCACCACCACATCCACCACCACACCCACAACATCCACCACCACATCCATCACCACCACATCCTCCACCACCACATCCACATCCACCACCACCACATCCACCCCCACCACATCCACCACCACCACATCCACCATATCCACCACCACACCCACCACATCCACCACCACATCCACCACCACCACATCCACCACCACCACATCATCCACCACCAACACATCCAACACCCCCACATCCGCCAGATCCACTTCCACCACATCTATGTGTGTGTGTGCGTGTGTGTGTGTGCTCTTTGTGTGGCTCTGTGTGTGTGTGTGTGTGTGTGTGTGTGGTTGCACATGCAAAAGGTCTCACATTTGTGAGAGATTAAGCTATTAGCATTATAAATGACAATGCCATTTATTTATCTGTTTTCAAAACAAACACATACATAAAAAATTGTCATTAACAATGCCAATAGCTCTAACTTTTGCAAAGGCGAGACCGTTGCATTGTAAATGCTTGTTTCTCTTCAGTCAGAGCCACGAGCAGGCCCGGGACAAGGATGGGGGTGGGGGCCCCAGAGAGGGCACTGCACAGAAAGGGGCTACCTTCACTCCAGCTACTGTCAGCTTTGCTTTTACAAGTCAATGGAAGTGAAGCGAGAGACAGAAAGACAGACAGACAGGGCACCCTTTGGAAACTATTTCACAGCCACAGAGGACGAACAAATGAAGTCAAGTTTGTAGAAGGCATTTACTGTTGCAGAAAAGCAAATCCATCATTGGAGTGGTTCAGAGTGAGTACCGGACCGGATCTGACGCAGTCCTCAGATGGGGCACTGAAATGTGTTCATTTTTAGCCTGCTTCGTCCGTGTGACTGACTGAAGGATACTGGGTAGAAAGTGAACACGTTGAGTGCTTAACAAAGAGGCCGCCGATGGAAGCAACACTGTGGGCAGAACCACAGTATGTTTGGGGCCACAGCGCTGAGAACCGTCCATCGTGAACACCACAATGTCCAGAAGTGACGTCGCTTGGCCAATGGACATAGTGTAGATACTGCTCAAGTAGACAAGCGCTTCAGTCCCCCACGTCGGTGTAGTAAGCGCTATAGAACAGCTGCAACACAATCAGCATCAGTTCTTCAGATGTGATAAAACGTCCTTTAACCCAATGACGTCACAGAAGTATTTATCATTCTGTACTGCACCCTGGCGGCGGCAGCATGCTAATAACAGTGGCTGGTGACAGGCACACACACACTCACTAGTGGCAAATACAGAGGCACATTCACTAGTGAAGAGCACGGAGATGGATGTTTTCAAAGACAGGGCACTTCAAGCTCCCCTTCTTGTGAACTCACTCCAGTGCCTGAAATAACATCTCAGAGGACACACAGGCCTGCACATTGCACACAGCATAGACACACACACAGATATATACACACTCTCACACGCACATAGACCCATAAGCACAAGTCACACACAAAAACCCACAGTGATACCACCACAACACAAACACATACATACACAAATACGTGATATGCACAAAGTGTTATACACTCAAATATACAGGCTCATAGGTACACACGGTCGCATACACACGGTGATAAAACCACACTCAAGCACAGACTCCTCACACACGAACACACTCAAAGTGTGCTGTCACACTCATGCACAAGAAAACACACAAAATGTGTGCTGTCACACTCATGCACACAAACACACTCACAGTGTGCAGTCATACTCGTGCACACGAACACACGTCACACTCATGCACACGAACACACTCACAGTGTGCTGTCACACTCATGCACACGAACACAAGTCACACTCATGCACACGAACACACTCACAGTGTGCTGTCACACTAATCCACTCGAACACACTCACAGTGTGCAGTTATACTCATGCACACGAACACACGTCACACTCATGCACACAAACATACTCACAGTGTGCTGTCACACTAATCCACTTGAACACACTCACAGTGTACTGTCACACTCATGCACACGAACACACTCACAGTGTGCTGTCACACTCATGCACACGAACACAAGTCACACTCATGCACACGAACACACAAACACACTCACAGTGTGCTGTCACACTCATGCACACGAACACACTCACAGTATGCTGTCACACTCATGCGCACGAACACACGTCACACTCATGCACACGAACACACTCACAGTGCGCTGTCACACTCATGCACACAAACACACATCACACTCATGCACATGAACACACTCAAAGTGTGCTGTCACACTCATGCACAGGAACACACTCACAGTGTGCAGTCATACTCGTGCACACAAACACATGTCACACTCATGCACACGAACACACTCACGGTGTGCTGTCATACTCATGCACACAAACACACTCACAGTGTGCTGTCACACTCATGCACAGGAACACACTCACAGTGTGCAGTCATACTCGTGCACACGAACACATGTCACACTCATGCCCACGAACACACTCACAGTGTGCTGTCACACTCATGCACACGAACACAAGTCACACTCATGCACATGCACACACTCACAGTGTGCTGTCACACTCATGCACACAACACATTCACAGTGTGCTGTCACACTCATGCACACGAACACACTTTCAGTGTACACCCACTCTCATGCACACAACTTAGACATATAACATCGTGATATACACACACTGATATACTGATGGATACACTCAACTAAAGGCTCACATTCACACTCCCAGTAACACACCAACAATCACACACAACTAAACACACGAACTGTGATACTCTCAGCTGTGCACTCAGCACAGATGCGCAGATATGTTCTGTACACAGACCACTCTCATATGCACAGGCACAAGGACCCACCGCTGCAGATAGGGGCACACACGCACGTACACACACAAACACGCACAACTAAGCACTCACACTCACTGTGATACACTCAGCCGGGCACTCACAAAAGATACACATATACTTATATATACACCCTCCACTCTCATATGCACACTCACTAAGACTCACAAGTGCAGATAGACACACACACACACTCAGTTATACACAGACATTGATAAAAGCAACAGAAACACACAGACACACGGAATGGTACACACTCTCACACACACCGATACACAGGCCCACAGGAGCACAGACACACACATGGTGTCCTGCCCTTGGTTTTTCTGCTCTGTGTGGTCTGAGGATTGAATGTCTCTTTCTCTAAACCTCTGTTAGTCCTTCCCTGTCACTAGGATCAGCTGTGTTACTCTTGCTGCATTGTGTGTATGTCCGTGTTGTACAGAATGCGCTGGTGTAGTGTTTTGCTTATTGACTATGATTTTGTTATTCATACTAGAATATGCATATCCAGTGTATATAGCGCTGACATGCCATGAGATCATTTTCGAAGCACGCGCAAGGAAGACAGCAAATAAATACACGCTAGCCAAAGCACACAACACAGAGCAGGACACCAGTGCATCACAACAGTACAGGTGTGTAACTGTCCCATCTTGTGTCCGGCTGGGCTCCTAATGTTGTGTTTCCTGCACCTCAATGTGTGCTATGCTTATTACCTATTGTCACATATATTGTTCTCAATAAAGCACTCTCACCACCCGGGCCTTCTATGTGCTGTAAAATAACTTCAGAATAAACACAGACAGACCAGAATAAACACACACACACACAAACACTGAAGCACATACACGCAGACACACACATGGACATAGGCAAGCATGCACAAATTCACAAACACAGACACGTGCAGCCGCAAACACACACAAACTATATATACATACTCATGCACAGGCACGCAGGCATGCTGAGATACACACAAACACAGACAGGTTTACATAGATTTGCACGCAGATAAGCACGCATATATCCATACAGCATCACCGAGGGGAAATACATACACACACACACAAACGCATGCACGTTTACAAGCACAAACACATGCAGGCACTTCGACATACCCAAACAAATATGCACATTCAGACACACACATGCAGGTATGCAAGCGCACATGTACATGCGGGCACATACGCGCACATACATAGACAAGCATCCACATACATGTACACGCACGCACATACATGAGCGCTGGAGAGAGGCTGCGGAGCGGCCTTTAGGGGCAGAGAATCACAGGCCGAGTCTGGGTGGCATGGGGCCCCACTCACTGATGAGTCAGGTACAGTCTGGCAAGGGCCCGTGGTCCCTTTGGGGTGTCAAGACTCTCAAGAGAAGCTTAAGGAAGGGTCTGCTTACTGTGGCACCCCTTACAGGCCTGGGGAGAGGAGGGTCTGTGACTGGCCCTCTTTGCCTCCGAGCCACTAGTGCTGCATGCCTACTTCTGAAATCAGACCCCAGCTGGCCCTAGTGTCCCATCGCCTCCCACTGCCTACTAAGTCATGTGCATTCTAACCTTCAAATCCATCCCACCCATTCCACTCACCAAATTATCCATCCATCCATCCAACCAATCATCCACCCATCCCCAGCCACACACCCATCATTCCATCCACCCGTCCATCCATTCAACTATCCATTCATCCATCCATCCAGCAGCGGCCGGTACAGTTAAGCGCCGGAGGGGGGGATCTATAGACCATAGAATAGAGTAAATTAAATAAATAAATAAATCCTATTACAACATCAGTCAAGAACACCCGCACGCCGAGCTTAACTGCATCACCCGCCGCTGCTGCATCCATCCATCCGTCCGTCCATCCATTCAGCCATCCATTCCCAGCCATACACCCATCCTTTCATCCTTCCAGCTCTACCTCTGTCCATCCATCCATTCGTCCATCCCCAGCCAGATATATCCATCTGCCCATCCCTTACCACACACACATCCATTCATCCATCCATCTATCCATCTGTCTGTCTGCCCATCCCCCCCAGTCACACACCCATCCGTCCATCCATCCATCCATCCATCCATCCATCCATCCATCCATCCATCCATCCACCCATCCATCCGTCTACCCATGCAACCATCCCCAAGCGCACACCTATCCTTCCATCCATCCATCCATCCCCAGCCACACACCCATCCTTTCATCCATCCATCCATCCGTACCTCAGTCCACCCGTCCATCCATCTCCAGCCACATATCCATCCCTAGCCACACACACATTCGTTCATCCATCCATCTATGCGTCCGCCCCGCCACCACACACCCATCTGTCCATCCACCTATCTACCCATCCCTCCACCTATCCATCTACATCCATCCATCCGTACCTCCCTCTGCTCATCCATCCATCCATCCAACCATCTATCCCCAGCCACACATCCATCCATCCACATCCATCTATCCATCCGTACCACCGTCCACCGACCCAGCTGTCCATCCATCCAAAGTGGGGCAAAGTGGTAGGTGGTGGGGCGGGCCACCGGGGGAGGGGGGCACCCTCCATGTGTTTTGCAGGGGGGCCCCCTCAAGTTTCGTAAACAGCCAACCGTTGTCTATTTTTAGACTTGTACCAAGGTGTGACGTTTCTGAGCACGACAGTGACGTGTTGCGTGCCCTAAGAATAACCCAAGTTGCTGCATTGTGTTAAATAGCCGGGGTGTTGGTTATCCGCCCCTGGACAGAGCCCATCCATAGTCAGGTGCACGGTGTAGGCTAACAGACTGCTGGATTTTTTACTGATAGGGAAGGGCGGGGCCCTTCTGTTCGAATGCTCGCGTAGACAACCTGCCTGGTGTGTACATGTGACTTTGTGGCGCAGTCCGTGTTATTCGCGTAAGGCTAGTCTAACCTGGTTTGCCGCAATTTGATACTGAATCGAAATCTGACACCCACCCACGCTCGGGGGCAGATAGTGTAGCTGATCCCGTGGCGGATACTGAAGCAGATTCCATGGAGAGCGGATATAGCGTAGCGGCTATTTAGGTGAAGGGGGGGCGGCGCAGGTCCCGCTGGTTACTTTGTTGTTAAAAGCAGCCTTGGTTTGTCACTGCGAGTCACCAGAGACTCCTTTATTCCCGGACACACCGTTCGTGTATCTCCCAATTCTCAGTTACCCTAATGGCGAGCAACAACAGGGTCCGGCTGTGACGGAAGAAATGCCGGGCATGAAATTTGAATTTGGCCCCATTATCGAATCGGGTAGCTAAAATAAGTGTGATATACTTGCTATAGTCTGGTCAGTTTTAAACTTGGGAAGCTGTAAAGGTTCTTTGCTATGTATGGGGGTAAGTATCTGTGCTTTCTGCAGGCAATGTTCCTCTTAATATCCGGGAAATCAACAGTAAAATTCGTCCCAGCAAACCATGAAACGGAACAACAAACAGCCCAGAGATTCATCGATCAGACCAGCCCTTTGGGCACTGCCAGATTGTCCCATGGGTCATATTGAGGGCCAGTCAGTTGCATGGCCTTATCCGAATGTGAACTGGGTGTGTGCGCGGTTTGAGGCTGAGGTAGCCACACCCAAGTGCTGGCCCCTTGCTCCAAGGCCGTAGGTTATAGACACAGTGTAGCTACCTATTCGACAATCAAAGGCGCTTTAAGACCCGAAGCGTGTAGGGAACGTGCTATAATACAGAATCAATCTTTTATGGCCTCCTCAAAATGTCAATCCAGTTTCATATACTGCTAAGTGTCAACACGATGCCCATCGCTAGGGTACTAGAACACGAGTCATTTTGGAAAAAAGCAACTACTGAAACACCCGTTTTGTAGTTGTTGGTTTTATACCGAAGCAAAGAATTGTGTTAGTGAAGCGAAATGTTGGCATGCAAACTAGGATGCACTTTTTTTAAAGTTCACAATATTTTGGGGCGCCCACTGCACCCCCCCCCCCACTGCCCCCCCACTAATAAACCTCAGCGGATGTGTACGCGCACCAGTGCAATTTATGTAAGGGTCGTGGACCAGGGTCAGCGGACTCGATAATTCTCGCCTCGGTGCCTACTCTAACCAGGGATCACACTCGGCAACTCTGGGCATTAGCTTGCCTCATCTCTACAACGGCCCCCCACATTCGCTGGGGATGCCTGGTTTCACCTTGGAGATACCCAGTAGGGACCATCTCACAGGGAAAGCCAGGACGGGTTCCCCAGCGGTCTACAACGCCACGACGCGCCAGGGCAGCAGTGCGCTTTACAAGACACATACATGTAATGCAAGCACAATGATTCAGGACTCTTAAAGTGTTCCCTATATAAGGCCACTGAGAAAGAGAAAATGATAATTTTGCCTCAAAATATGGCACTTTTGTATAGGACCTGTAATGAAATTTGTATAGAATTGTTCTGTGCTTTTGTCTGTTTTAAATAGCAGCTGAATAAAACTTTTCTTAAACCTTAAATAGTGTGAAGTCGAGAAATAGTATGACACGCCTAAACCGTTCTCAGCCGGATTGCCTTCACACAATGCGTACCATCCACGTTTGAGATGATGTCACTTTGCCCATCTAATTCTCGAGCTAACTAGTATGTCTGGGCTCTGCTCAGTTGGTTATGTAGTGCTGTATAGGGCTGCTAGGGGGCTTCAAAACTACGCTTTAAACATGCTACGGGAAAGCAGCATCCACAAGCTGTGGTGAGCAGATCCCGTCCTGCATGAGGCATGTAATAAACCAGCTTTTTAGGTTTCACACCTGCGTTGCACTGCGCAGCAGTGCTCGCGTAGCGCGACACTTTTAGTGAGTGAAAAATTGGGTTTTAGCACTGACCTAGGAATCGCACACACTTGTGCGTGTATGATTCCTTTTGTGCTACCCCATTGGCCTCTGCGTGCCTCTTTTTTATAAAAGACTGCACGCAATTGGCCAAAGGCGGGCGTGTCGCTCCTCCCACGGCCTATTGGTGCCTATTACGCGCTTGGTGGGCATAACAGACACCAATAGGCCGTGTGGTTTCAATTATCATACCCAGACACGGGCACAATAATTGAAAGCATGTCTCCTGTGGCACGGGCTCACCACTCGCAGGATTGTTAATTTTTTGGATCCATTTCTCAGAGAAGCTACGGAAGGAAAAAAGCGCTGGCGTCTTGTTAACTTTTAAGTATGCTCAGTTCGCCCTGCACAGAAACAGAAGTCCTTTATTTCCCCTCCAGAGCAGAACCCCTCCCACCCCTCACATGCCTGTGCGCCTTTATTTATTTATTAGCTGTCCTGTGTGCTTCAGCTCGCTTGTCAAAGTCTGAACAGGCATGTAACAGTGTGAAAACATCAGTAGGGATATGTGTCGTGAAGCATCTTCAGTCCCACTCCCCAAAAAGCAGCAACGGAGCACCAGGTGCGCAACGCACTTACGGGTAGAAGCTGAACCTGTGCTCGTCTCGGCCCACCCCCTTGATTTCTGCAGCTGAAGGTGGCATAGTAGCGCAGCATGGTGAAGGTAAATTCGGGGCCTTGTGTAGGGGCCCTGCCCCACGGACACCAGAAAAATTTGGAAACACTGTGCCCCGAAACCTGGCGTGACCCCTGACCTTCCTTCGGCCAGGCTCGCACTGATGGACATTTTGTGAGTGTTCTGTATTAATATGTGTGCTGAAAATGAAACTGCAGCCATAGACGAATGCATTAACAATATACAAGTAGTGAAGCTGTCGTAAGAGCATTGTGTGTGAATGTTGACCATGTCAGCATATGGTTTACATAGTCCCTTATTCCATACGACAGTTTGAGCATTATTTCCAAGCTAGGTACAGGAGTGTCCAATTTGCTCTTTGGGGTCATCAGCACATGATTGTTTAATTGCTTGCTACTTAATGGATAACTAATACACCTCTTTCCGAAGATGACCAATGGGGTGGCAACAGTTTTGCTTTAAGTGGTCGAGGTTAAAAAGATAACAGCATGTGAAGAAACTTATGATAACCTGTTTTAGCTGTTCTGGTCGCTATGTAATATTTTTTGTTAGCACATCAAAACAGTTTGTCTGCTAGGTCCAGTGATTTCATCGATGTCCTTACTTCTATTTAACTTTTCTTTACCTGAGAGATAGTTAATAGTGTAAAAAATTATTCGCACCAATCATTGCTCTGGGAAGGATGAATGACTGCGTCATCCACGTTGTAGTTTGAATCTCTAAATTCCAGATTAGACAGATGGAAGCTGCTAGTGCTTAACTGCCAGCACTATCTTGCTGGCTGTTGGATAATAGGTTTGTTTTTTACAGACAGTCTTTATGAGCCATCTAAGCCGTGTTGGTGCACAGTGGTGTATCAGGTTTCCTTTAGGATTAGACTGGTCAGCTTGTTCATTCTGCTTTGCACCAGTTTGGTCCTCTGTTTTTCTTCTGTACAGCAGCACTAGGCTCATCTTCTTTTAATTGCCTCCATGCTGCAAAGGCAATGATATTTTTCTGTTCTTGCTGATAAGCGGTAGAATTCTGCCTCTACTGACACACGGGACATTACTGAATATCATAAATTCCGCCAGCAATAGAAACTTGGAGGCAGATTTACAAGCCACTTGCGCCACTTTTGCGTCATTTTTCCCATGTTAAAAATGACGCAAAGTGGCGCATGGGCTTGTAAATCTGCCCCTTGGTTGTATCTGAAGTACAATTGTCTCGGACATGTTCATTTAAAGTCTGCAAAGTGATGATTTGAATTTCTAGTGCCAAGAGATCATTTAAATGCCATGTGCCTGTGTGCAATAAGTTTGTGTAACAACATTGCTCCCTAGTTTCTGTGCTGAATGAACTCCAAGGATTGTTCTCGGTTTTATAGAATTAATCCTTGCAGTGATGTTTCCTTTTCCGGAGTAGGGAATACCGAAATGGTACACAAAGAGTCCCAAACAATAGATATCATTATTTTTCTGTGTCCTTGTTCCTGATAGTTGTCCTCTGTCATAACCCAGGCTACAGTGAAATCCGTCTTCTTTTGTTGATATATTTGTGCAACACCAAACAGCACTGCCTGTGCCAACAAACACCGATCTTTGGTTTTAACAAAAAAGTCCCTAAAATAATCAAAACCATAACAAGACAAGAGAACGCCTGGACCTAATGTTACGAGCATTTGCAATGCAATAGGTCCTGCATTTGCGAGAGTTTGCCTTTTATTTGTTTTTGTTTTTGAAACATAAATAAAAGCCATTGGGGCATATTATCAAGAAAGGGTGTTACATTATCGCCGCTTTTATCGGCAGGAAACTGCCGATAAAGTGGGGATAATGGGCTTGATAATGTGCTCTATTGAATTCCAATGGAAGCCCATGTTAAATGTCTTCACATCTAACATGGGCTTCGATTGGAATTCATAGAGCATATTATCAAGCCCATTATCGCCGCTTTATCGGCAGTTTATAAAAGCGGCGATAATGTAACGCCCTTTGTTGATAATATGCCCCATTGTTATTTATAATGCCAATAAGTCAAACTCACATAATTGCGAGACCTATTGCATTGCAAATGCTTGTTGTATCATGCAATGGGGTGCAGAAGCACATCAATCCTGAAGTTGGATTTATGAAGCCACGCAAGGCCAATTTGCATAGCCCTGAGTGGTTTGATGAATTTAGAGTAACGCAATACAGTGCAAATCGCTGAGTTGTATTACTTTGTCTTGTGAAGGCATTCCATGGGTGGAGTGCGGGTGTTCCCACGCTTCCACCCATGGATTCTGAAGCATTCCCAGATTTACCAATACTGGTAGACCTGGGAATGCGTTAGAATGAAACGCCTTCCCAGGGGATGTGTAACAAGAAGAAATATATTTATTGCTCCTTGTTACTGCCTCTTTCTATGTGGGCAGCACATAGTGTGGAAGTGCTGGAAAAAAGGCAGGAATGTGCAGTATTATGCGGAATATGGTAGATTCCTACCCTTTCCCTGTCACACAGCACAGACTTGCTGTGCTGCATGACTTTTTTGTAAATATGCCCCTAAATCTTTAGGAAGTCTTTCGGGATCTCCTATTTAGTAAAAGTTAGGTTTATTAAGTAATTTGCAGAGACTTTTTTAGTGAATGCATTGAACTCAGTGTAGTAATTTAGGTCTCAAAAGGCAATTTTGCAGGTAGTAGTGTCTTTTCTTTTAATTCTAAAGCCAGAAGTTAATTTCTGAGACTGAATTACAGAGCATTTGACTCGAAATCTGGGCTAAAATCCAGCCTTTTACCATATGTCAAACTGTGTGATCCTGAGAAAATAACTTTGTGCCACTGTACCTCAATTTCTCTAACTGCAGAATTGGCAACCATTGCAAGTGAATCAACCCAGAGTTAGCTCTGTGTAAAAACTACATATCAGATTTCAAGAGAAAAATGTGTTAAACTCCATAAACTTCAAAAGAAGAGAGTATCCCAAGAAACCAGAAATGACTGGGTATTTGAACTATAGTAAAATGAGATTCCTTTCTGTGTTATTTAACTTTCAGGTTTGTGACCAACTAGTCTACTTCCAGGTTTTACTTTTGTACAAAAAGACGTTTCAGGTACTTATTATACACAACACTGAAATAGCTTCTTTCTCTCAACATTTATTTTTGTAATATTAAAAACATTTAAGTAAAATTCATCACAAAACATTTCATATCCAACATATAATCCCGAGCATTTCCCTAATCTAATACAGAGTCAATCTTAGTCTTTTTATGCTCGAAAAAAACAAATTAAAACATTAATTCATATAGTTAAAAACGTATTCAATGTATACTATCGTGGGTGGACAAAGCTTATGGGATAGTATTTTCTCAAAATTAATGTATAAAAACAATTAGTATCGTTTTATGTTGAGAGTTTATTTTCATCTATACAGTGTTGGGCACTCATTGTACTTAGTCTTTATCTCTCTAAGCATTAGAAAGAAGATCTTACTTAAAATGCTTTAGCGTCAATTGTTCCCACTTCTTGTTGGGGTTATCCAAGTTTGACTTCACTATGTGTCAGTTTCATTAAATTCTGAAACATAGAAAGGGCCGTTGTTTGTTATCCCTGATTCTCTTCCTAGTCTTATATTATACAGACAGAACCTATTTTTATGCCACTTACTTAAAAAACAGGAGAATTTTGTTCTGCGTGTCTATGACAGTCCTTTTACGTTTTTTCTTTTTCGCAAAGTATATGGCGTGGGGACTTCTTACTGTTCCACCTATTAAATAACATAGCAATATAAATATATTGTCTGCTCAATTCATTTATCAGTATTCTTTGCTGACACCGATGGCCTTTTTGATTTACATACCTTAAGAACGATTTCTTTCAGTTCCTGTATGTAGTCTAAAAACAGGTCTTCACTTTGTCTTGACAATTTTTAGCTGGGTGCACATTTGTGTAAGGAAATCTTGTGTTCACCAACCTGTATCTGTCAAATATTTTACATACTGAGTGTTTTAGACAGCGAGTTACTGTTTGTTTATTTCTACCTATATTTTTAAACTATGTTATTTTAGTGGAGCTCTGTTCCTCTCTTTTATTTAACATGATAAATGTTAATAATTTCTCACTCGTGTATATAGGGAGAGTTCAAATGTTGTTAAAACTATTTGCATAATGCTCTCTCTAGTGTTACCCCTCTTCTATGTTCACTGATTTTACAGTACGGTGACTAGCTGTTTAAGTTTCCACTTAATTAACACACAGAAAACAAAGTTTGCTATTTATTATATATTTGAATCTGCATATTACTTTAAGGGTTGCTTTAGGCAAAAATTATGCTATCGGGGAAAGTGGCTCCTATCGAGCGACAGTGCAAGTATCAAAGCCCTCCCCTCCCCAATACTTACTTGTGTTTAAGCACCCGTCGCCGTCGACACGTCCGCTCTCCTTTACGCTGATGTTTTGTGAGGTGGCGGGTCGCGGTATTTATACCCTAGTCGTCTCCTAATTGATTTTTAAATTGGAGGCACCTGTGTTTATAACGCTAATGAGCTCTCCATTTTGGTAGTTTTTACCTCGTTTTGTAGTTTGTTTATGTTAAACACGGAACCAGACACCATTTTTAGTGTGGTTTATTTACTTATTGCGTCTCCACACACTATTCTTTGCCAGGACTTTCTTTCTTCTATACTGCGATTCCGTAGTTTTTTTTTTTTTATATTTGTTACTAAAATTCCAAATCTTATTAGGATTCTGATTTAAGTCCGATAAGTTTCAGCATTACGTGCGTTCGAACCCTGGTTTCCTAGAGGCCAAAGATCCTCCATTCTTTAGTTTACCGAGGTAAAAACTACCAAAATGGAGAGCTCATTAGCGTTATAAACACAGGTGCCTCCAATTTAAAAATCAATTAGGAGACGACTAGGGTATAAATACCGCGACCCGCCACCTCACAAAACATCAGCGTAAAGGAGAGCGGACGTGTCGACGGCGAGGGGCGCTTAAACACAAGTAAGTAATGGGGAGGGGAGGGCTTTGATACTTGCACTGTCGCTCGATAGGAGCCACTTTCCCCGATAGCATAATTTTTGCCTAAAGCAACCCTTAAAGTAATATGCAGGTTCAAATATAT
This sequence comes from Lissotriton vulgaris, assembly GCF_964263255.1. NCBI lineage: Eukaryota > Metazoa > Chordata > Amphibia > Caudata > Salamandridae > Lissotriton > Lissotriton vulgaris. Next base: position 1,463,776,259 of record NC_141685.1, on the reverse strand, counting down.
AATAAATAGCGAACTTTGTTTTCTGTGTGCTAATTAAGTGGAAACTTAAACAGCTAGTCACCGTACTGTAAAATCAGTGAACATAGAAGAGGGGTAACACTAGAGAGAGCATTATGCAAGTAGTTTTAACAACATTTGAACTCTCCCTATATACACGAGTGAGTAATTACTAACATTTATCATGTTGAATAAAAGAGAGGAACAGAGCTCCACTAAAATAACATAGTTTAAAAATATAGGTAGAAATAAACAAACAGTAACTCGCTGCCTAAAACACTAAGTATGTAACATTTTTGACAGATACAGGTTGGTGAACACAAGATTTCCTTACACAAATGTGCACCCAGCTAAAAGTTGTCAAGACAAAGTGAAGGCCTGTTTTTAGACTACATACAGGAACTGAAAAAAATCGTTCTTAAGGTATGTAAATCAAAAAGGCCATCGGTGTCAGCAAAGAATACTGATAAATGAATTGAGCAGACAATATATTTATATTGCTATGTTATTGAATAGGTGGAACAGTAAGAAGTCCCCACGCCATATACTTTGCGAAAAAGAAAAAACGCAAAAGGACTGTCATAGACACGCAGAACAAAATTCTCCTGTTTTTTAAGTAAGTGGCATAAAAATAGGTTCTGTCTGTATAATTTAAGACTAGGCAGAGAATCAGGGATAACAACAACGGCCCTTTCTATGTTTCAGAATTTAATGAAACTGACACATAGTGTAGTCAAACTTGGATAACCCCAACAAGAAGTGGGAACAATTGACGCTAAAGCCTTTTAAGTAAGATCTTCTTTCTAATGCTTAGAGAGATAAAGACTAAGTACAATGAGTGCCCAACGCTGTATAGATGAAAATAAACTCTCAACATAAAACGATACTAATTGTTTTTATACATTAATTTTTAGAAAATACTATCCCATAAGATTTGTCCTGAAGAAGGTGCTCAAAGAACATAACGCACCGAAACGCGTCGACAAGGGACCACCCACGATAGTATACATTGAATAAGTTTTTAACTATAAGAATTAATGTTTTAATTTGTTTTTTTCGAGCATTAAAAGACTAGGATTGACTCTGTATTAGATTAGGGAAATGCTCGGGATTATATGTTGGATATGAAATGTTTTGTGATGAATTTTACTTAAATATTTTTAATATTACAAAAATAAATGTTGAGAGAAAGAAGCTATTTCAGTGTTGTGTATATTAAGTACCTGAAACGTCTTTTTGTACAAAAGTAAAACCTGGAAGTAGACTAGTTGGTCACAAACCTGAAAGTTAAATAACACAGAAAGGAATCTCATTTTACTATAGTTAAACTCCATAAAACAAGTCAACAATGAACCTATTTTTGTACTATTTTTAGCTGATTTGTTAAATGTTTTCAAGCCAACTGTTATGTGATTTGTATGTTGTATCTGCTGATGGTTTGGGCTGTGCTTTGGCTCCACAGGTATCGACCCAGATCCCTGGCTCCGCTCCGCCTTGGATCGCCCCATGAGTGCAATGGCTAGCCAGCCTCTCTGCACACTGTCCCCATCACACACTCACTAGCTCTTTCCACACTCATCGGCTTATTTACAAGCCCCTTGCGCCCTCAATGTGTCAATTCTAATATTGGAAAATGTGATGTACTGTAGACTCACTCTGGCAAACCCCCCAGCATGCTCTTACTAACACAACTTTCAATCATCACACTCTCGTCTGCACTACTGATCATGCTAATTCTCATACATATAATCTCATTGTCAGTCAATCAATCAATCAATTAAGGGCTTTATAGAGCACGCTACTCAGCTGTGAGGGTCTCAAGGCGCTGGGGGGCTGCGATGTAGGAGAAGACCCTTCCTCCTGCTCTGCTTCTGCGATGTGGGGTGTATCTGCTAGGGCGAGGTAGGAGGATTGGAGATTTCTTTTGGGTGCGTGGAAGCAAACTTTCTTGTTGAGATATTTGGGTCCAATGTTGTGGAGGGATTTTATAGGTGTGGGTGAATAGCTTGAAGGTTATTCTCTTCTCGAAGGGGAGGCAGTTTAGGTCTCGAAGGTTTTGAGTCATGTGTTTGTGTCAAAGGGTCCCGAGGACGAGTATGGCCGTGGCATTCTGGATGGTTTGGAGCTTGTGTAGATGGGTCTTGTTGACACCGGCATAGAGGGCGTTTTTCATAGTCCAGTCAGCTGGTTATGAGTACATGGGTGACGGTTTTTCTGTGTTCGGGGGGGATCCATTTGAAGGTTTTTCGGAGGATGCAGAGGCAGTTGAAGCTGGTGGAGGCGACTGTGTTAATCTGGCGGGTCATGGTGAGGGAGAAGTCGAGGATGATGCTGAGGTTCCAAGCTTGGTCTGTCAGGGTGGGAGGACTCCCAAGGGCGGAAGGCCACCATCTGTCATCCCAGGCGGAGGTCGAGGGACCCAGGATGAGGACCTCCGTTTTCTCTGTTTTGAGCTTCAGGCAGCTGTCCTTCATCCAGGCCACAACATCCTTCATTCCTTCCTGGAAACTGAGCCTGGTGTCTTCAGGTTCCTTTGTGAGAGAGAGGATGAGCTGGGTGTCATCGGCGTAAGATACTTTGTTGAGCCCATGCTGTCTGACAATGGCGGCGAAGGGGGCCATGTAGATGTTGAAGAGTGTGGGGCTGAGCGATGATCCCTGTGGTACTCCGCAGTTGATTTCTGTAGGTTCGGAGATGAAGGGGGGAGTCTTATCCTCTGGGTTCTGCCAGAGAGAAGCAATTGGATCCAGTTGAGGGCGGTACCTTGGATCCCGGCGTTGTGCAGTCTAGCTGCGATGGTGTGGTGTGAGACAGTGTCGAAGGCCGCAGAGAGGTCTAGTAGGATGAGGGTTGCGGTGTGTTCCTGGTAGAGTAGCATGCGGATGTTGTCAGTGATGGTGAGGAGGGCGGTCTCGGTGCTGTGGTTGCCACAGGATCCGGACTGGGAGGCGTCTAGGATGGAGTTCTCTTCAATGAATGCGGTCATCTGGGCATTTACGAATGACTTTGGTGGTGAAAGGAAGCAGAGAGATGGGCGGGTAGTTCTTCAGGTCCGTTGGGTCGGCCTTGGGTTTTTTAAGGAGGGGCTTGACTTCCGCCCGCTTCCAGTCGTCATAGAAGATGCCAGATTAGAAGGAGGCATTGATGGTCCGTCCTAGTTTGGGGGCGATGGCGGTGGTGGCCCTCTGGTAGATGTGTGGTGGGCAGGGGTCCTTGGGGGCTCCAGACCGGCTTTTCATCATGGTTGTGATTAGTTCCACTGTGGTGGGAGTCCAGGTGGTGATGGTCGGCTGGAGGTCGGCAGAGGGGGAAAGGGTGGTGAGCGGCGTCTGGTCACTGAAGTGGTCATAGACTGCCTTGATCTTCTGATGGAATTAGGAGCTGAGCTTGTTGCAGAGTTCCTGGGAAGGTGTGACGTCCGTGACCTCACTGGGGGTTTGGTGAAGTGCTGTATGGCGTTATATGGCGTTGGTTGCATTGGTGTCGATTTTTCTCTTGATGAAGGTCCATTTGGAGTCCCTTATGAGTAGGTCTACTTTGGTTTTCCGACTTTGCCATTTTTTCTCAAGGTGTCCGCAGGTGCGCCAGGTAACTTGGAGTTCGGTGGTGAACCAGGAGGCATTCAGGGGGCGTTGTTTGGTGGGGTGGCGGAGGGGGGCGATCTTGTCGGCAGGTCTGGAGATCCATTGGTAAAGTTCTTTGGCTGCGGCGTTGGCGTTGGTCGTGGTAATAGGATGGTCAAGAAGAAGTGTGAAGTTGATGTGTTCCTCTGTGATTTTGCTCCTGTTCCTTGGTGGCGGGTGGGGGGCCGGTTTGGGTGTGGTGGTGGTGTTGAAGGTAAAATGTATGCAGTGGTGGTTGGTCCAGGGGGGCTGTGTGGTGTGGCTGAAACGGATGTTTGGCCCTCCTGCAAAGATACGGTCAAGGGTGTGTCCTGCTATGTGCGTGGAGGTGTCGACAAGCTGCTTCAGTCCGAGGTTGGAAAGGTTGTCGAGGAGGGAGGTGGAGTCGGGGTTGCTGCGGTTGTCGAGGTAGAAATTCAGGTCTCCGATTAGGATGTAGTCCGTGGAGGTGATGGCATGAGGTTTGACGAGGTCGGTGATTGCTGTAGTGGCCAGGGAGCAGGGCTCCCGGGGTCTGTAGGTGAGGGTGTCACGTAGCGTGGTCCTGGGGGAGGTCTGAATCTGGAAGTGGAGGTGTTCTGTGTTGGAGTGGGGATGACTTGTGCTGGAGGTGGAGAGACGGAGGGAGTTCTTGTGTGCAATAGCGAGTCCTCCTCCTGGGCGATGTGGGCGGTCCTTCCTCTGGATCTTGTAACCGTTACGGATTGCGGTGGCAACGTCGGGACCGGAGGTGGCATTGGTCCAGGTTTATGTGAAGAAGGCGACGTTGGGAGCAAGGGTGTCGATCAGGTCCCAGATCTCTACGTTGTGTCTATGGAGGGAGCGCATGTTGAGGAAGATGCATGTCAGGTCTTCGGTGGCACAGGCTTCCCGTGAGCCTGTGGCGGACGTGGGGGCACTGTAGATGGTGCAGGAACGTTGGCAGTGTCTCTGCAAGAGAAATGTCCGTGGGTGGTGGTCAGTGAGGAGTTCTGGCAGTCTGGGTGTCTCCCGGGGTTGAGAGCGAGGAGGGTGGCGGCGTCATTTTGGTGGGGCTCTGGGGAGTCAGGGTTCCTGGCCTCGGTCGGGATGATGACGGGCGCAGACGGGCTTGCCTTAGGTGCTCCTTCGGGGCGCCAGTGGTGTGACTGCGCAGCGGTCAGCATTTTGTAGGGGAGGGCAGGGACGCTCAGCTGGGAGGCGGAAAATGGGCGAGGGCATGGGAGGGGCCGCGGGATCAGTCACCTCAATACCTAAACACACACTTAGGGGCTCATTTATGAGCCCTTGCGTCACTTTTGTGCTGCTGGTTCATCACTTTTTGGGACGCACCAGCAGCGTAAAAAAATGCACCATGTTGCGTCTTATTTACAAAGTGAAGCATCTATGTAGATCACTTTGTAAACCCCTGCGCCAGGTATAATGTATGCAGGGTGGGCTTTAAGACGCAAGTAAGCCTCGTTGAAGTGACGCAGTGACATCAATGAGATTTCACTGCGCCTCTTCTAGGACACAAATGCATCAATATCTTACGCCTGCCTCACAGCAGGCGTAAGACTGACGCAGGCCCTTTCACGTGGGGCTTGCCCCATGTGAAAGGACACATTGCTGGAGTTGTGTCACTTTTTCGACACACCCCAGCAATGCGTCACTTTTGCGCCAACAGAAACGTCAGAAATACTGACGCATCTGTCACTCCTTGCGACATGATGCTTCATACAGTAAATATGATGCATCATTGGTGTCGCAAGAAGGGCGCAATGAAAAGTGACGCATCGCTGTTTTCATGCATCGATGCGTCACTTTTCATAAATGAGGCCCTCAATATCTTTGGAAAGGACCCTTATTAGGTGGAAAAGTCTGGGACAAATGGCTGGAAAGCTATTAGAGCATTCCACACTGAGGCTAGACTGCTCAAATTAAACAGGAAATAATAGAAAGACGATCATTTGAATGTTAGCGTAGAAGGTCTCTACAAGCACCATTGACTTTCTGCCACATTAACAATAAAGCAGTATCTCTTTTTAGTGAAACAAAATGTATCTAATATTTCAATATTTGAACAAAAAAGTAGATATTATACTAATTTAGGGGTATATTATCAAGGACCGGTGTTAAAATTATCGCTGTTTTATCGGCAGGAACTGCAGATAAAACGGCGATAATGGGCTTGAAAATACGCCCTTGTTAATTCCCATAGAAGCCCATGTTCTGATGTTAACATGGGCTTCTATGGGAATTAACAAGGGCGTATTATCAAGCCCATTATCGCCGTTTCCTGCCGATAAAACAGCGATAATTTTAACACCGGTCCTTGAAAATATGCCCCTTAGTTTGAACCTTTATTTAAGAGTCACTTAGAAAAAACGCAGAATGTGAAGAATGTTTATTATTATGTGGTGTGTTTTTGCGACCTCACCCCTTAATGACATGAACCCATATCAGGTCCAGTCAGGGTAATTTGTAAAATCTTAACTCAGTCTTGGGTATCTGTGGCTCAGAGCAGTCAGATTTTATCTGAAAAAGTGTAAAAGATTAAGAACTACCAAAACAATTGATGAGAAGAAATTGTAACAAAATAAAAATTCACCACTGATTTATAAAAATAGGTTGTGTTAGTTTTTATCTCTAAATCGACTACACAATGACAAAAATCCACTGGATGATTCTTGATATTAATTTTTAAAGAAACAATAAATCACTGCTTTCCAACACACTAAATAAACCTTTCTAATCTACGCCAGTCGCTGTTCAGGGCTAGACATAAGATTCAAGTAGAGAACAGCATTAAGTGCACTCTTTGGGTGCCACCTCAGATAGGGAGCTAATCACAGGTGCTGCTGCCAAGGTTGAAGGGAGGAGTTACCTTTTGGTTTTAGCATGACTCCAGTTTATTTCTGTATCCAATGGTTGAGCCTACATTGTGGTCAATCAAATGGTCCTGATTCAAGGGAAAGACGATGCTGAAGATGCTCAGAGATGCTGAGGATGCTGAGCCTGTAACAGTAACCTTTCTGTGACTACCTCTTGGTCCACATGCTTAGGGGTGACTTAGGCCCCAGGGGCCGAAGTCTACTGGTCTACTGGTTACAACAAAGCCAACAGCTTCTCTAAGTTAAGAATTTTTTTTTGCTGGGTGACCAACCGCCACTCTGCCAACTCTCCTGGGTCCAGCAGTCTCGGGTGCAAGTTTTGAGGGTCAGGACTCAGTCTCCCAGGCTGCCTCAGTGTACAGTGACAGTCAGGCTTCTTGGCGCTGTGCTTTCAAGAGTGCAGGCCTCTCAACTTTATTGGCCCTGTAGCTGGAACAGGGAGTCAGCCAACTGACGCATGGAGTCACCATCTCTGTCTGGGCCTTGTGGGCAACTTTTGTGAGCGAGGCACTGCAAGCACAGTCCTTTCTTTGCTAGTCCTTGTTGCAGCAACAGCAGTCCAGTCCTTGGTGCAGCCTCTCTATGCTGGGTCAAGGGAGCAGCAGGACAGTCCTTCTTCAGTCCTTTTTCCATTACATATGTGATCGAGGTATGAGTGCCAGGAGTGTCACTTTTATTCCCCCTCTGAGCCTAGAACGATTTTATGACTAACTATCCAATGGTCGGGGCGTGGCTGGCCAGCCAAGATGGTGGACGCAGCCTGATGGGGCTCCGTCCTGTCCCGGGGGGGATGATCCTGTGAGCGCGGGTCCCGCGCGGCGCTACTTGTCGCCAGGGCTGTATTGAGTGCCGGTTATCCTGCCACCTCCTGCCGTGTAACTTTGGGGTCCCTGGAGGTGGCCTGTGCCCAGATCAGAGCGACGCGGCCTGTCGTCTGGAAGGCGTGGACTGCAGGCGGGAGCTGTGGTGCCACAGGAGGTGGAGCTGCCTGGGGCTGCCCGCGAGAAGGCGGCTCGGAGAGTCCCCTGCTGACGACTGGGGCCGAACTCCGCTGTCTGCTGCTGTGGCTCGGTCGATCACCGGGGGGCGACGCAGGGCGGCCTTTTGTTCCGGGCCCCGGAATTGAATTGTTGCCGCGGGCCCCTAGTGAGGGATCACAGAATTCCCAGGGGCAGCGTCGGAGGCCGGAGTTTGCTGTCCGACTGATCTGGGTAGCTCCAGAGAGGACCTACGGTGACGATTTTGGATCTGCCTGCTGGGGGCCGGATGCAGAGTCCTTGCAGTGGCATTTTTGACCCCCATCTGCAGAGATTCAGCGAGACCCTGCACGGTGAGAGGACCACAGTGCGCTTTTGCACCTTAGCTGGAGGGCCCCCATTAATTGAGTGTGGATGCTGTGATAAGCCATCCCCCCCTCCCCGTGCAGAGCTTGGCAGACGCAGAGGTTTTGAGGGATCAGCCGGGGTACTAAGGGATCTGGCAGCCGAGGACGTGATGGAAGCTTGGTGGAGGTGAGGCGGGGCCTCTCTGTGACCTGCTCAGGGGCTGCCTGGCAGAGGGTCACTGGGCGAAAGTCGACGGACGCCAATTTACTCGGCCGATCCTCAGAGACTATTGGTGGCCTCCCCGGTGCCCCTTTTGATAGATGGGAACGGCAGCTGTGTAGTGACCAGGGTGGCCGATTCTGGAGAACTAGTGGTAGGCCCTGGCCCTGGGAGCGGAGCACATGCAAAACCTCCTGTTTGCAGTGGACTGGCAGTGGGGAGCAACAACGGGGGGTACAGATGACACTGACTGGCTGATGGAGGAGGGAGACGGCTGGACTTGCTGGCCGCTTTGGTGAGGCGGTGCGGCTACTACGCGCAGAGGCCTTGGGGGTGGAGGACACCAGCGACAGGCTCGTCCACAGCCTGGCAGGATATCTTTGAGGCGGTACGGAACTTGCTGCTTCTTCGCCCTCACTGGTAAGGAGGGTGCTCCTGCACCCCCCTCCTATCCCCTCTGTTGGATTGCTGCTTTGCTACTGAAGACGCCAGATTGCTGGGTGTTTATTAGACAAGACCAGAGGGGCCGGTCTCCTGATTATTTCCTGCCTTCCCCCATGGGTAGAAATCTGGGATGAGGTCAAGAGGGACAGAGTGTCTCTGCTGCCCCTCGCGCCATGTCGAGCGACGGCAGCGGGGATTCCCCACTGAAGACTTACTTGTCGGGCACTGCTGATGGTCAACATCCAGATAAACTAGATCTGATACTCCAGGAGATTCGGGACTCCAGGGCGGCGATGGAGTCGCAGTTGGGCACCCTCACCACGGGTCTGCCTCTGTTGAAGGCGTACCATGGCAAGCTGGCTGATAAAGTCAAAGAACAGGGACTCGCTCTGACGGATCTAGCTCCGACAGTGGAGGGCCACTCTTCCTCCCTGTGACAGTTGATGCAGCAGGTTAATACACTACTTGAACGGGTGGAGGACGCTGAAGGGCGCAATCGGCGCAACAACATACACGTCATAGGTCTTCCGGAGTGCTGTGAGGGAGCTAAGGCGGCGGATTTCATGGAACAATGGCTTAAAGAACATGTGGCTCCTGAGGGTCTCTCCCCGTATTTTTGCGTGGAGCGGGCGCATCGAATCCCAACTGGCCCGCCTAAGCCGGGGCTGCCACCATGCCCATTGATAGTGCGGATCCTTAATTATAGAGACTGTGACTTCCTATTACAGCAGGCCAGGGAGAAGGCACTCATTCAATTCGAAAACCACTGGATCTCTCTCTATCCTGATTATACACTGGTTGTGCAAAGACAACGTGCTTCTGACCTCGCAGTGAAGAAGAAACTACAAGCCGCTCAACTTAAGTACACACTGCTGTTCCCCGCCCGCTTGAAGGTCATCTATGACAAAAAATAACACTTATTTGAAAGCCGAGCCGACGTGGAAGAGTGGATTGAAGTGATGAGCATAGGTTCCAGTCAGGCCGGTGCATCGGAGACATCCTCGCAGGGCATGCAAAATTCACCGAGAAGGTACCTTCCCAATCTACAAGGCCTGGCAGGACTGGTAGGAGTGTGGGTCCTTCAAAGGCACAGCAACGGAGGGATCTTGAGGACACGCTGGCAATTGTCTAGGCATTTTGCGAGACCCAACACAAAATTGCTACTGATTCCGAGGATAGCACTATCCGCTCGGACTCCGACCACAGTGTTGTTCTGTTTCCTACTGTTACACCTAGACTGGCAGATGATGTAATGGACGAAGGAATATAGACTATGTATCCTTTTGTTTACAGTGCTAGTCATGCATTCATGGATACTGGTACTGTTGGATGACCCTGCGGGTGGTGGAGGAGTTGTACCCATAGATCCTGAACTCTAGGCCCACTGTTGGTGGCTGTTCATGTCTCGGCGGGTCGGGATGGAAGTCCGGCTGACACTCCCCATTTTCCCCATGGTTTTAGGGCGTGAGAGATGATGCGATCTGATCTATATAAATTGAGGCACTCCTCCCTACTGCGGAACTGGGTGCAGGCTCGGACCTGCCCTTCTTACCTACATATACTTATAATTCTTAAGTTTTCCCCCCCCCCACCCGGGATGGGTACTGTAGAGCCGTCAGGTGCCTCATGGAGGAAGGTAGACTGACTGCACAGGCAGCTGGCCATCCCCCTCATAGCGTATGCAACATAGTTAGTTTTTGTTTCTGCACGTTGTACTATTGTTGGGCCCAGTGCATGTTGAGCACTGCGCCGGGTTTAGGTTTTGTTCTTGGGGTTAGGATTACCTGGTCATGCTTACCCGAATGCTTGCTGCTAGCACCGATTTGCTGTCCCCATAAAAGATATGGCTAGTACTATTATGTCCCCAGGGTCTTATAATTTCCTCATTTGGAATGTACGAGGGCTAGGTGCCATCCAAAAGCGTCACCTCATACATGCATTTCTTCTCCGACATCAAACACACATTGCGTTCCTTCAAAAATCACATTTAACGGACGCTGAATCTCAGAAAATGAGGAGGAAGTGGAGAGGGAGTCTATACTCTACCAATTATTCTGCATTTGCCAGGGGGCCGCCATATGGGTGCGGCACGGGGTTCCCTTTGTTGAAACTGAAAGGAAAGTGGATGAGCAAGGACGGTATGTGCTGATACGGGGCAGGCTTGACGGATCCCTGTTGGTGTTGGGGAGTATTTATACCCCGAATTTTGACCAAGATAAATTCCTACAGAAATTGGGTGGGGCTTTGGCTGATTGGGATGGGATTCCTTGGGTGTTAGGGGGAGATTGGAATGCGATTCTGGACATAGGTTTGGATAGATCCCACTGCCCACTACAGGGCTCCAGCACTATTAAATTGACTGACATGTTTGCGGCCTGGTCCGATGGTTGGTCCCTGGCAGATACCAGGCGAACACTACACCGTTTACATAGAGAATACTCCTTTTACTCTCCCATGCATAATGTTCATACTGGGATTGATCGCTTTCTGTGCTCTAAGTCCATCCTTGCGTCCATGGGAGGATCTGAATACTTAGCTGAAACATTCTCCGATCATAGACCTCTACTCCTGACATTGCTCTGGGGAAGAGTGCCAACCCCAGTACCTACCTGGAGGTTGAATCCGCAGTTGTTGGAGGACACACCGTTCCATTCCTTTTGATCCTCCCGGATCTCGGAGTATCTGGAGGAGAATTGGAACACTGCCTCATCTCACCTGATTGAATGGGACGCTCTAAAGGTGGTGCTGCGAGGAGCTGCGATAGGGCGACTAGTAGGGGCCAGACAGGAGGTTCATCAGAAACTACGGGATGTGGAGAATAGATTGCGCTTGCTAGAGAGGGAAGTGATTAGTGAACCAGGAAAGCGCGCTGAATTACAAGAAGTTTACATTGACCACGCCGATACACTAGAAACTCTCAGGGTTATCGACTACAGGGCATACACACATCAGAAACATGCTGAGGCGGATAAACCTAGCACATTGCTCGCCCGGTTAGTACAGGACCGACCTGATCCCCCCCATATCACTTGCATACGTAACCCAGATGGGATATTAGAGAATACACAACTAGGCATAAATGTGGCATTTCGTACCCACCTCCAGAAGCTGTATGCACCCCCCGAGTCACTGGATCATGACAGCCTGAATGACTTTTTGCGGGAGCTGCAGTTCCCGACGCTGTCTGAAGCCATTAGGAAGGGCATTGATGGTCCCATCACCCAAGCCGAGATCCGTACAGCGATTAAATGCCTTAATCGAAATAAGTCCCCTGGTATGGACGGTCTCCCTGTGGAGTTTTACTCAACATACTCGGAGATCCTAGTACCGGTATTGGAAACTGTTTTCCGAACGGCGTTTGACACCGGTTACAAGCCTGAATCCACCATGCAAGCGCTGGTCGCATCCATACAGAAACTTGGACGGGACGGACTGGATATGTCCAATTGTAGACCGCTGTCATTACTGTCGACAGAATATAAGATAATAAGTAAAGCCATTGCTAATCGGATCCAATCGCATCTTCCCTCTCTGATACACCAAGATCAGTGTGGATTCCTCTTGAACCACAGTACTTCCCTGAATTCTCGTCGCTTACATTCGGTCATGTCGGTGGCCGCCAATGACTTCCCATTTGCTGGTTGTGTGACACTGGACCTCAGACAGGCCTTTGATTCCCTGTCTTGGGAGTACATGTTTGCAACATTGAACGTTTTGGATTCCCAGATACGTTTCTGAGATGGATACACTTATTATACACGCACCCTACTGCCGGAGCCCGCACTGGTCGCTATATATCAGACAGTTATAATGTTTATAGAGGCACGAGACAAGGATGCCCCTTGTCCCCGCTGTTGATTGTCTTGGCCCTCGAGCCCCTGGCGATAGCTCTGCGTGTATTTGCCGACCGAATGGGCATACCGGTACACGGCACTTCCCATCTTATTTCTATTTACGCAGATGATATTTTATTGTATTTCAGAGACCTCACAACTAAACATGACCCTATACCAGCTATCTTTGACACCTTCAAGCGACTTTCGGGTCTGGTGATTAATCCGGTGAAATCAGTGGGGTTCTTCTTCCAAGAGACGCCACAATTTACTCACATACAATTCGGCATCCACAATATGCCAGTTGCTCCAGATACCTTTGAATATTTAGGAATACAAGTATATAGATCACCTGAAGACCAAATTGATAGGAATATTCAAAGAGCGATAACCAGACTCGGGCAGCGTGGGCTTCTGGACTTCTTTACTCCTGTCAGTGATGGGACGCATTGCATTTCAAGGATGGTTGTGCTGCCTCGTCTACTTTATTATTTTGTCAACATACCTATGCTGCTTCCTCGGTCTCTCTTTACGGTGTCGGACTCCATTCTGACTACCCTCATTTGGAGGGCAGGCCGGAGACGAATAAGCCTTAAAAAATTGCAATTAGGCACGAGTGCGGTTGGTTTGGGGGCACCGGACTTCCGGGCCTATTATTACACTAGCCAACTCCAAATGCTGTCATATTGGTCAGCAGGCGGAAACCTACACGAGATTGGCTTCACGCCTGAACGTCTTAGCCGGGGCGAACTTCACGCTCTGCTACTACCTAGAGCCAAGCTCCCTCTGGACTGTCCACCTCCGTTAAAATGCGCTTTAATTTGTTGGAAGAAGGCCCTATCTTACATTTCAAATACCCCACCCTATGCCGCAAATATTCCTCTATTGGGGATCCCCACACCACAAGGCCGACTCACTAGTCATAGTCTCCGAGACTGGAGGGATAGCGGAGTGGAAGAGGTGGGTTCCTTTTTCGGGGATGACGTGCTTTTAGATTATGAATCATTTCTGCAAATAACGGGGTCCACACCACGTCTATACCTGTTACACGCTACAGTGGCTCACTACATATGGACTACTTGGGCGCCACAACAAACTGCATCTGTGCAAAATGAGATGGTACACTTATTGTATTACATGGGACCGGGTGGACATCTGGTCCGCTGGTTGTACACATGGATTAGGACACATGCAGCGCTATCGCTCTCGACCCTTAAGACTTGCTGGGCTGAGGATGCAGCTTGGGATATAACCGACAGGGAGTGGAAGTTGATATTAGAACACCCTAAGAAAGTATCACGCAATGTCCGGTTCAGATTCATTCACACGATGGTGCTCCATAGGGCATATCTTACCCCCAGGAGACTGTACCTTATGTTTCCGGATTCCTCTCACCGCTGCCCTCGCTGCGGAGAGGACGAAGCTGTATTTTTACACATGTTGTGGTCCTGCCCCCGTCTGCGTGAATTCTGGACTGAGATATGCAGTACCCTTAACACACTGACGCAGCTACTTGCTCCTATGGAGGTATTACCCTGCCAATTGGGTTCACATCGCCGATCTCGGTCACAAAAAGTTGGTCTCAAATTCGTAGATATGGCATATGTCTTGGCTATCAGGGTCATTACTATGAAGTGGAAGTCCCCTAGATCCCCTACAGTGATGACGTGGCAGACGGAAATGACATTGTGGGGGAGGGCAGAGGGAGCGGCCCTCCGTAGGAAGGAAGAAAGAGGGTTACGCAAGCACCCGATAGCATTGGAGTGGAAAGCTCTCTTGATTGCTCTAGAAGCGCTGGATTTTTCCCCAACTGTATTGACTAGGTCTCAATAAGACGTTCTTGATGCCCCCTTTTGTATGAATACAATTGCGATATTTTAGTCCTAAAGGCCCTGTTAATCTGGTGGTGCTCAAAGACGATGTAGATAAACTGGGTTCGGGAGGGAATGACCAGGAATTGGGTAGGAGGGAGGGAGTGGGCAGTATGGGTTAGGTTAAGTTTGGTAGGTTTGTTATTTAAATAAGGGATACATGATATGAATCAATTTGGAAATTACATGGCATGATTCTGTATGGTGTGGCAGTGGGATGGTTGCAACAGGATATTTATTTTGATATTGATTACATGATGTTATTCATACATGCCTTATTTGAAATATCCTTGCATTGAACTGATGGGGGACTGGAGAAAACAGTGAAAAAAGACTGCTGGAATCTTTATTTGTACAGTATTGGATCATGTATAGCCACGGTCACCAATAAAGTGTTAAAAAAAACTCTCCAATGGGCTACCTGTTCCCTCCCACCTAAGGATGACTTCCTGTGTGTTGCATCTAACTAGAGCAGAATGTATTATTCTGCCTGCTTCCAGCATGGCAGAACCTTCTCTTGGTGTATGGAGCTCCCTTGCAAAACTCAGTGGTATGCCTACCTGGGGGCTACACCCTGGAAAAAGCAGTTCGATGATGGTTTCTCCATCTCTGCCCAGGATCTGCTTAAACAAAAGAGCACCCCTTTCCATGTGTGACTACCATTTGCCTTTCAAAGGCAGCACCTTCTTTGAAGCTCACCTTTTGGGTGCAAACCCACTCTGGTCATCCTGCCAGGAGGAGGTCCCACCCCTTCCCACCTAAAGTGCTTTGTTCTCCTTCCTGAGAGTTTTTCTCACCTCTCCCTAGGAGGACAGAAGGCTGTCGTGAGGACAGCAGCTGCGAGTAACCAAAAACAGCTACTTTGGGCAATAAAGTAGCAACTTTGCAAAGTGGTTACATTAAATTAAACATGCAGTACAATATTTAGTAGTCCCATTTGGAAGTTAGCACTGTTGAGTTGTTCAGTATGTAACTCCATACTCGCTGGTAGGGCTTCTAGCTGTGCCACAGTAAAAACGGCAATGCAGGATTTTTACTGCCAGGGCATGTAAAGTTAAAGTTAATTAAACATGTCTCTCTTTCCAATATACTACACCCCGCATTTAGCACTCAATAGGCCTGCCTTAGGGGTGACTTAAAAAAATCAGATGGAAGATCTGGGCTAAGTCATTTGTTTGAATGGCAAAGTGGAGTTAGCGGATTAACATTGCTCTGCCAGTCTTCAATGGTGGCCTGGGAGTCATACTTTACCACACTCGTGGGGGCATAATAAGTGCTGCAGTCTATGGAGCACACTTAACTTACAGGCCCAAGGAACCCCTGGTAACATATACCAGAGACATTTTAGTAAATTAACTTGTGCCAATTGAGGATAACCCAATTAGACATATGCCTTTTAAGGGTCAGAGCACTGTCATTAAGGCCTTTTTGGCAGGACTCAGTAAACTTCCAAAGTGGAAAAACCAGCAGCCAGGACCGGGTTACAAAAAAAAGGCAGCCAGGCAATGGGCGCGCTCACAGGTGCAGACATGTTGGGCATACTTCCTTCTACCTGTCATTACCTCCCCCCCCCCCCCCCCCGCCTCCCCCCCTCTTCCCCCCCCCCCCCCCCCCCCCCCCCCCCCCCCCCCCCCACACACACTCACACCCTCCCTCCCTCAACCATTTGTATTTCTGGATGTCCTGAACGTCTTCGGAGTGTTCAATGCATTTCTTATTCAACATTGACAGAGTCGGTGCACTGCACTTCCGTTAATGGGTAGTTACTTAGAAATCTATTTCGATCTCTGCACCAGCAATGCATCAAAAGCAGATATTGCATCCACCCATTTCATTTACAAGTATATTTTATAAAGGGAGGCACTGCCCTCCAGTGGAAACAGCGGGAATAGGTTCACTTCATCACCACATTCACAAGTTCATTGATGCGGCGCTTCCCACTAAATCATCGGCATAATAAAATGTCGGAGTGCTCTATTACTGCCATGCACTCTATGCAAACCATAAAGCGCGGCCTCCATACAACTGCAATCATTAAACCTTCTGCTGACTCCAGACATTCCGTCGTGGCCCATAATATTCAGACGATGATTTACAGCCCTTTCAGTATCCTGGTACAAAAGAGCAGGAGCCACCTGTTATATATTGGCAGCAATTTATTTGTGTACTCTGCTTCTAGGAAACTCTAATCTTGTTTTGTTCTTGCAGTGCCATCCTTCTTGAAACTACAAACTACCGCTCGCACGAATATGGGTCACTTTTGACTCTATTTTGTGTGGCAATCCAAGGGCGTAGTTATCAATAGTGCAGCAGGTGTAGTAGCACCAGGATCCAGAGATTTGAGGGACACACTGCACCACAATACAGCTGTTTTCATTTACCCAGCCCCAGGCTGTGGGCCCTTTTACCATGCGTGCATTAGACCCTGGCGCACCTTTGCTAGGCTGGAGTGGTGATCTTAGATAATCGTTCCGCCTACCTCAGGCCTGCCAACTTCAAAACAAGTCACCAAAAGAGGACATGGATGAAGCCCTGGAGGACAAGTGGCTTCTTGTTGTGTACTGCGTCAAGTGAATTTTAGCCAAACACCTTCAGGGCCACACACCTACATACCTGCCCAAGTACCTGCATATTCTCTCGGGTGATCAGTGCGCTATACAAATCAACACATCATGACATTACATACTCCTTTCCTCCTGCCGACCCCCTCTTTTAAAAAAATTAGGGGTATATTAGCAAGAACCTCGTTAAAAATATTGCCGGTTTTGCGACAGGAAACTGCAGCTAAAACGGCGATAATGGGCTTGCTAATATGCGTTATAGAATTCCAATAGAAGCCCAGGTTAGATGTCTTGCACATCGAACCTGGGCTTCTATCGGAATTCTATAACGCATATTAGCAAGACCCTTATCGCCGTTTTAGTGGCAGTTTCCTGCCGCAAAAACAGCGATAATTTTAACAAGGTTCTTGCTAATATGCCCCCCAGTTTGCTGAGGATGCCCCTGATGTCCTGCTTTTACACTAACTGGACATCAGCTGCTCACGGCCTCCAAAGACGAGTTTGCAGCAATTTCCAGATCGCCTTCTCTACCTCCCTTCAATTTCAGCTCTTCACCAGGTGAAAGTGTTAATGGAGCCAATATCGTTTTGCACATTAAGGCACTGTGTGAGCTGGCTGTTCTGACATATACTATGCAGTAGCAGAATCCTGGAAATAGGATGCTGGCAGACAATGATAAGGATTTAGATGTAAGAAGACAAAAACCGGTTAAACACAGCCCTTCAAATTCAGGCTGAAACACACCCTCCAAAAAGTCCACACTGTTGGAAGTCCATGCTAATGGTGGAAGTGTGTTATGTTGCGCAAACACACTGCAATATTACGTTCAACATCATATGCTAATATGAAGGCCTGGGCAGTAAATTCCATTCTGCTGGTGGATTTTGTGGAATTTTGGCAATTCCCCATTCCGCTGAGAACGTGGAAATGCCCGAAAATCCGAGATCCGCAGCATAGTGGAATGTTTTCCTTGTTTGCGCTTTCAAAATGTGAGTGCGCGCCTGCGGTACCGACTTACCGGGATCCTTGCGTTCGCCGACGAGCTTTTCTATTCGTATGTGTGCGCCTCGAGATTTTGGTAGCCGGCCACTCGATCCCGCAAGAATGTGCAATCGGGAACACGTCATTCGGAAGCACCATCGGACATCTGCAGTAGTAATCAAGAAACACGCATAACGAGCGGGTGGGACATGTGAAACAAGATGGCTGCGCCAATTGGCGACTGCATGGGCTAGTCCATGAGATATTTCCCCTCGAGCACGCAAACAGCGTCACCGAATAGGAAAAATGAATCGCGAACGGGCAGAACAAGCAATTCCCCATGCTCTGGAATTCTGGGTAGCTCGCAGAGATTTCTTTCGAGTTTACCGGAGCTTTGCATAACGCAACTACGCACATTCCGCCCACTCCTAATATGCACTCACACCATGCAGTAGCGGGGCTCAGTGAGGCGGGAAGATTGAAAGTATCAGGCATGACCAGGAGCCAGCCAATGACTGACAATGCATGTTTTCTACAGTTCCTTTGCGCAGCAACAACAAGTACCAGGTAGACTCCGGTGTACAAGAGGCATCTCCCAAGGACCTTCTCAACAGAGCAGATAACAAGGTTAAAAAACCCACCACGAAAACCCACCACGTGTAGCTCAGTGGCACTAATGTCTAACAAGATTTCATCTTTGGACATCAAGAGCATACAGCTATGATGTGTGTGGACTGTTCCCTGACACAATTTTGCAAGCTAATGGGCATAATAATTATGCTGTACAGGGAAAAGGCAGGAAGGTGTCTATTTATCCCATTCCTGTCTTTGCCCAATGCTGGTGCACAATGTGTTGCCTGGCGCCAACGCAGGAACTCTTGCACCATGGTACAAGGGTGCCTTCATTTCATGCAGGAGTGGTTTTGAGCAGGAAGCGTCACCTTCTTGCACGTCATTTTCCTATATCTATGTGTGCTACAGAATGCAGCACATATTGAAAGAGGAAGTAATGCGGAGAAATAAAGAGATTTCTCCTCATTACACTTCCCCTGGGAAAGAGTAGCATTTTGGCGCATTCCCAGGTCTGCTACTAATAGCAAATCTGGGAATGCATCAGAATCCATGGGTTTTGTGTGGGAACATCCATGCAACACCCATGAAATGTCTCCCTGTGTTGCATGTTACATGATGTGTTTTGCAGGAATCACATCAATCCTCTATGCTACTTTGAGTCAAAACTGGGGCTAGATAAAACACACATTTTTCCAGCAAATGCATTAACCCCCAGAGTTATCCCACCCTTACTATTCACTCAGATTTACCAGAAACACACAGATCTCTGCAGCATGTGCCTTAACCCCATTAGACATTTTAAAATTCAGGCTTTGCAACCAATTAAGCAGAACAGATTTACTGTTAGTTTTCTCAATTTTCTCCTTGTTGCCAGTTTCTTTATGGCAGAGTTTGTAAAAAATGATTGTATAAGTTAATCTCCAGGATTTGTGTCAGGTTTGTGTCACTTTTTGGGAAAAACCCTGATGCAAAATCTATTTTGGGATTTACAGTGCCGCACAAATCCTGTTTGTGTGGCTTTCTAAAAGAAAAATCTAACTCCTGTCAGCACATTGCCCTGACTTGTGTTGGCTCACAACATGTAGGCTTTACCTGGGTGGTGCTCGGGCGTTTCCGTGCATCCACCTATGTATTTTGACGCAAGCTCACATTTACAATGACATTTAAACATAGGTTTGCACCAAACTAGTGAGTGTACCTGAGGCTGGTGGAACAAGGGGAAATATCTTTTTTTCTCCTTGTTATTTCCTCTTTGCATGTATTCTGCATACTCCAGCACACATACAAAGAGGAAAAAGCCTCATTCGATAGTTCTTGTGTGGCTTTGTAAAAAAAAAAACAATTGTTACCGTGCTTAAGGTAGGAATTACTTGGCTGGTGCATTGGTGTTCCTGTACATCTACCCATGTGATTTGGGTACAAATAATATACACACTCTTACAAACACAGGCACACTATCTTTCTTTGAATCATCACTCGTAAAAAGGTCAAGGTTATTCCCTATTTATGTGAGACTTATTCCAGCTCGGCTTGCTAGTGAGTTCAAGTTTTAGAAGTTCCATGATGGCTTTGAGACAGTCAAAATGCCTCCATGCTGTAGTTTGTCAGTCACAGAATGCCCAGTATAGATGGCCCTGAATTCAGTCTTACCTGCTCTCGCTAGAGTGGAGGTTCGGAGTGCCTTGGCATGCGTTTGTGGCCCGGCGGTGAGCAAAAGACTAAATGCTGGGGTAGAGGTGGCAGCCGTCCACTAGCTCATTTGCCTACGGGTAAGCCTCCCTGCATCCAATGGCAGGTATTGGGTCCTCCTGAGTTGTTACAAAGTTGAATCATATAATTGTGCACCTATTATGGACTGCACAGCAATATTATCACTCCGAAACCCAGATACATTCCATTCAAAGAGTCGCATTATGGGGGTTGGTACTCAGAAGGTGTGTTACAGCAAGCATGTATCTTGGACGAGGATTATTATTATTATTATTATTATTATTAAGTAATTTTGTAGAGCGCACAGCTGCCCCAGCGAAGGGGCATCCCGGCGCTTAAGAGGTTTATCTTTGGCAAGGGACCCTATATAGATCTATCCCCTTGTGGCGTGATGGACACAAATGGTCAGTTGTAAGTGTTATGCAATGCATATTGAAGAGGGCGGGGTATTTCGTAACCTCAGGTATGTTGAGTTGGAGTCCCAAATGTCCTTGGGCCAAGCCACCAGGGGCATTAACTCCCAATAAGTGGCCAGTTGTTCCGGACTGTATATTGTGTCCCACAGCCAGAGTGTAGCCCTAGGTACTGCCTTCTTTTCCAGAGTTGGACTAATTGACGTTTGGCTTGAAGTAGAAGCATAGCTGTTAGGTGCCTGTGTGGTAGATCTTTAACAAACCCCAGCAGACTGACCAGGGGCATTTGCGGTATAGTATAGCTGGTGATCTGTTGAATAGGGGAATGTACTTCTTGCCAGTAGTTTGCTATCCCAGGACATTCCCATGCTAGAAGTAATAATGAAGCCTAAGGCATTGCACATCTTTCATAGCATGCCTTCTCCCTCAAAACCATATCCCGCAATTGTAAGGGTGTATGATAAAGCCTATGGAGAAACTTCAAATGGATGAAACACGATCTATAATTTGGAGATAGGGCAGCAGTTTGTTCATAGCAATGCAATACGTCCATTGCTCAGTGGTTAGAGAAGGATCTGTGTCATGCGTAAGCATGGGCTTAAAATTCGTTCAGCTCGCAGAATTTTTTACAATTTCGCAGTCCGCGAATCACGCAAAATTGTCAAAGAATTTGCAATTCGCGAGTTGGCGGATTTTTTTTTTGCTTGGTCGCGCTTCAAAAATACAATCTCGCACGCACGGCGTTGACTTACCATGATTTTGAGTTCGCTGAGTTGTTTTCCTCCCGGTTTGCGTGCGCTGCTCCATTTTCGATCTTGCTGCGTGATCACGCAAGACTTTTCGACCACGACTACGTCATAGCGTCCCGCCATCTTGCACTGCGAGAGTTGCTGAACGCGAATACGTCATAAGGGCCCGCGATCACGCACCGTGCGAGAAAACAATTGTGAAGACTTTGATGCGACACGCAGCTAACATCCGGGGGGAGATTTGAACAGCTCGCTTTCCCGAAATTGCACAAATTGCAATTCTGCACAATAAATCTATCACTGGCAGCATAAACCTCCTGAAAATTATGATTTGGATCAGAATAACTCCTCGGATTGACATTTGGCTGCATTGTTTGTGCAAGGGGTCCATTTTTGAAGGGGTGGGAGGGAGGAAGTGCCCCACAGTCTCCAACTTCCTGTTCCTGTCCAGCAGGTTCCTCCCAGTACTTTGTCCATGTCCGGGTCACTTTTCATTTGGATCTGGAGCTGGAAGGATTACACTTTTTGGCTGCTGCTGGATATTTGTATTTGAGGACTTTTTTGGGGGATCATTTTTGGATTTGAGATTTTACAAGTAAGTTGGTGTTGTTTGTTTGGGGCATTATAGTTGCTGCAACACCAATTTATAAACTTTTTCACAACTTTAAAAAAAATATATTGTGGATAGCCAAAGTATCCAGTAGGCCAAGGGTTAGTCATGGGTGCATGATAGAACTGTTTCTGTGAGTTTTGTTGAACTTAAATATCATTTATGGCATGTTATTGAGTAGCTCACTGTTATATGAGGAAGTTTTTTATAATTTTGGGGTGCGTGTTAAAGCCACACAAACCAGTAGGCCCAGGGGAAGTCAGTGGTACATGGGCCAAGTCTTTCTGTGGGGTCTCTTGACTTAAAACATACTTTAGGGCATGGATGGCATTGGAGTGGGTTGATTTTTGTGTGTGTTTCGATTTTTTGGGTGTTGTTGGGGCCTGGTCCAGGGCCTGGCCATGTGGGTGGGGGCCATTTTGAGGCCTGTTCCAGCGCCTGGCCATGTCGGTGGGGGTCGAGGGGCCATTTTGAAGCCAGGCAGTGTGCTTTGTGCCATAGGCCTGCACCCAGTCTGCCTTGCTTTCATCCATTATGCTCAGGGGTACTCAGTGGTGCATGGGCCATGTCTTTCTGTGGGTTCTCTTGAATTTTAAACATCATTTAGGGCATGGATGGCATTGGATTGGGGTGATTTTGTGTGTATTTCGATTTTTTGGGTGTTGTTGGGGCCTGTTCCAGGGCCTGGCCATGTGGGTGGGGGTCTAGGGGCCATTTTGAAGCCAGGCAGTGTGCTTTGTGCCAAAGGCCTGCACCCAGTCTGCCTTGCTTTCATCCATTATGCCCAGGGGTACTCAGTGGTGCATGTGCCATGTCTTTCTGTGGGGTCTCTTGAATTTAAACATCATTTAGGGCATGGATGGCATTGGATTGGGGTGATTTTTGTGTGTGTTTCGATTTTTTGGGTGTTGTTGGGGCCTGGTCCAGGGCCTGGCCATGTTGGTGGGGGGCATTTTGAGGCCTGACCCAGGGCCTGGCCATGTGGGTGGAGGTCTAGGGGCCATTTTGAAGCCAGGCAGTGTGCTTTTTTGCCATAGGCTTGCACCCAGTCTGCCTTGCTTTCATCCATTATGCCCAGGGGTACTCAGTGGTGCATGGGCCATGTCTTTCTGTGGGGTCTCTTGAATTTAAACATCATTTAGGGCATTGGATTGGGGTGATTTTTGTGTGTGTTTCGATTTTTTGGGTGTTGTTGAGGCCTGGTCCAGGGCCTGACCATGTGCGTGGGGGCCATTTTGAGGCCTGGTCCAGGGCCTGGCCATGTGGGTGGGGGTTTGGGCCATTTTGAAGCAAGGCAGTGTGCTTTGTGCCATAGGACTGCACCCAGTCTGCCCTGCTTTCATCCATCATGCCCAGGGGTACTCAGTGGTGCATGAAAGAACTCTCTCTGTGTGGTCTCTCTTCTTTTAATTTAAACATCCATTTTGGATTAGAATTGCAAATTTTATTTTGGGTCTTTCTGTTTTAGGGTGTGTTGTGCTAAAAATAATAAATGCCTAGTTGCAATTATTAATTGAAGCATGACATATGCAACATTTATTTAACTGATGTTCCTCTGGCTTCCTTTGCTTTTAGGTGCATAAAGACTGAGAATAACCAGGAATCATCCTCATTATCATCACTTGTTGTAGTGCCAGGAAGAAGTCCTGCTGCGGTGTGTGCACAACATCACGTGTGGCCACAGACACCTCTGCAACTCGTGCAACTGTGTCCTGTTGTTCTGACACTTGAAGAAGATGGGCCCAAAGAAAGGTGGGCGTAGCTCCTCTACCAAGAAAGTTGCCAGTGCCACTGCCAGTAAGAAGGAGCAGAAAAAGCAAGTGGTGCCACTTACCAAGGAGACTGGTGTGCCGACAGACACTTTTTTTGGGAAATAAAAAACTACGCATGCAGCAGAGGTGTCCGCCGGGGACCAAGCTGGGAGCAGCACCTCCGCTTTATTGGTCTCAGTGCCACCACGCCAAATTAGGCCCAAGCCCATGAGTGCCGCAGAGGCAGCCACTTTAATTGCTCTTTCACCATCAACCAGTGATGTTGGCGCTGACTAAACTCAAAGTAGCATCCAGTCAACTCATCGGATGAGTGTTCAACCACAGCCGCAAAGACAACCACAGGTGCAACAAGGAGAGGCGCAAGGAGAGGCGCAAGGAGAGGCGCAAGGAGAGGCGCAAGTAGAGGCGCAAGTAGCGGTGCAAGGAGAGGCGCAAGGAGAGGCGCAAGGAGAGGCGCAAGTAGAGGTGTAAGTAGAGGCGCATGGAGAGGCGCATGGAGAGGCGCATGGAGAGGCACATGGAGAGGCGCATAGAGAGACACAATTGCCCACAATGATTGTTCCTCCAGAAGTAGCGGCACATGAGGAAATTGAGATTCATGCGAAGGTATCAGCCGAGCAAGACACTCTGAGTCCTGATTATCCATTGTCTTCCAGATCCCCAGCAAGGAAAAGGAGGGCTAGTACAAGTTCTTCTTCAAGCCCCCTTCCTTCTGATGATATAGATCTTGATTGGCAGCCACCAATTCAGTCTGAGAGGGAGGCACGCCATGAGCCGACAAAGCTAGTTAAAAGGAAGGTTCCTGCAAGGCTTCCACTTATGGGTGATGATGAAGAAGCAGTAGAAGTGGTGTATTCTGCTGCTGTTGAAGAGTCTGACGATGACGACCAAGTCGTCACTCCAGCCAGAGGGGGCATGCAGCAGACAGACATTTTTACCCTATCCCGAAATGCTGCTGAGCGGGATGTGGGCGGCGTGGCACTGGTACCACCACCAACACAGGTAACTACTACACCAACACGACCTACAGCTGCCATATTTTCTCTTCAGAAAGGCCGGCAGGGACCTCCTTCCAGCTCGACCTCCATTACCTCAAGTGGTGGTGCTGTAACTATAAGTGCACAACAGAGTCAAATTCGGCCACGCCCATCCTCCACTTCATCTGGCATTGAAAGTAGCACCTCCACCACCACCACCAGAAATCTCAACTCCCCAGTTTGGGACTTCTTTAGTATTAGCAAATAGGCGGGAAACCTAGTTATTTGTTTGATTTGTAAACAAGTAGTTAGTTGGGGTAAGCTTGGTACCAACTATGGTACCGTAGGCCAGAGAGGTCATCTCCAAAAACACCACAGCATCCAGTGGGAGGCCCACCTAAGTAACATCCGGAAAGCCAAAAGTACTAATCCAAATGTAGCCATTGATATTGCATCTGATGACAAGGAGCTGATCTGCAGGGGGGAGGTGAAGAAGCGAGAGACATTTTTTCTGGTACACACAGTACTCCTGGCTGCAGCACTGCAGTTGTAGTGCCCACACCTTCTACCCCAGCAACATCTATGAGGCACAGTAAGAGTCTCGTAGAGACACCAATTTGAAAAAGTACATCAATGAGCCTAACTGGGTTGAAGAAGTCTGGATCATCATCTTCACATATGAAAACAGTCCAGACCACCATTAAAAGCGTGTTTTGGTCAGAGGCGCCATTTGAACGCAACTTCCCAACGGCATGTCTGTATAATGCAATGCTGTCTAAAATGCTAGCGCTGGACCTTCTCCCTTTTTCTTTCGTGGAAGGGGGGGTTTTCTAGAATTTGTGGCAACAGTCTGCCCTAAATGGAAGGTTCCTAGCCGGTCCTATTTAGCCAGAGTTGCGGTTCCAGCACTACATGAAGATGTGCTTGAAGTGATTGGGGCAGCTTTGCAGAAGAGTGCTGTTCACACTATCCACCTGACAACAGACATGTGGGCCAGTTGCCTAGCCATTGATTACATGTGAATCACTGCACACTGGGTCTCTTTTGCGGGGGCTAGAAATAAGATATCTGCAGGTGTTGACAGTGGCACCATTTTTCAAGCTACTCGGAAACATGCAACAGTAGCCATGTTTGCCATGGAGAAATCTCATACTGCAGTAAACCTTTTGGAGGAGTTTAACAGTAAGGTCTTTAAATGGCTGCTGCCAAGAAAGCGCATGATTGGTTATGTTTCCACGGATAATGTCAGTAATATAGTTAACACCTTCAACGCGGCGCAAATTTTCTTGCTGTGCTGAAGGTTCTATTGAGCGGGCGGGGCCATGACGGAACGGTTCCGTCATAAGCACAGCACAATCGGCGCTCATGGCAGAACCGCTCCGTCATGAGCACCGATGGGGTTAAGGCCATGAATGATGGTGGCTATTGTTCAAGATTTCTTGAAAAAAGCAAACACAGTCAGCCACTTACTGACCATCTGCTGAACAATTTGCACACATTTCAGCCATTCTTTTAAGGCCTGGAAGCAGCTGAGGATCATTCAACATAACCGTAGCATGCCAGTCAGAGGACTCACCCAGGAGGTGGCAACACGTTGGAACTCAACCTTCTACATGCTTGAGTGTCTGTTTGAGCAGTACTTGGTAATCAATGAGTATGTCTTTAATGCACTGGCTGCTGCTATCAAAGACATGAGGCTAGAGTTGGAGGAATGGGACCTAGTTAAAAGCCTGACAGACATGCTTCGTCCTTTTGAGGTCTTCACCCGTGAAGTCAGCAGGGAGGACTGTAGTTTGGGCAAAGCTATCCCATTGTTGCGCATGCTAGAGCACCAACTGAAGGCGGTGTCTTCAACGTTCTGAGTTGATGCTGT
Source organism: Lissotriton vulgaris (assembly GCF_964263255.1). Taxonomy (NCBI): domain Eukaryota; kingdom Metazoa; phylum Chordata; class Amphibia; order Caudata; family Salamandridae; genus Lissotriton; species Lissotriton vulgaris. The sequence continues at coordinate 1,463,749,876 of NC_141685.1, read as the reverse complement.
AAAACAAGGCGCATATCTGTTGGCGGAGAGCTTAATAAGCCGCCTAGTTGACAATGTAAGGCTTAAAGGCATACATTCACAACAACATTACATTTATGCCACTATTCTGGATCCACGGTACAAAAAGGTACTGTCCAGCAATGCATTCATTCCTTTTTCTGAAGAAGATGTTTCAAAGTACAAACATTGGCTAGCTCTGTCAGCTACTCGGTTTGAAAAAGAGCGGCAGGAAATTGAAGGAACCACCACAAGTACTACTGAAGCAGCAGGCCATCCGGCGTCAATGTCCACTTCTGTGGCCGGAGGCAGTCACTTTCCCTCAAAGCCGTTAAAGACACTAGCAACCGGATCATCAACTGCACCAGGCCCAGCCATAATATTGTTGGAAGTGGATTGGATAACTCATCAAGGGTTTGCTCGTTCCAGTGTTGATGCAAAGACAACGGATGGTACGCAAACTGGAGCACCCCTGAAGGACCTTGAGCGGATGGTGCAGGCCTATCTGGATGACCCAACAGAGGTCTTCATTGATCATAACCCATTGGTATATTGGTAGGAGAAAAGGCCTCAATGGCCACTGATCACCAGGCTGGTTATAAATTATTTGGCTTGCCCACTCGCAAGCATGTCTTCTGAACGTGTTTTCAGTGCTGCTGGTGCCATTGTCACTTCAAAAAGGACCCGCCTCTTGCCCAAAAATGTGGAGAGGTTAACAATGATCAAGATGAATCAGCACTTCATACCACCAGATTACAAAATACGTGAATCCACGCAGAAAGAAGAGGAAACCAACTTAGGTGACGGAAGTTCTTTGTTAGCTGACCTACTCCATGTTCAATTCACAGAGTTTGAGGACGAGTTCTACTTCCCAGACAACTAGGCTTGAAATACTTACTTTTTTTTTCTTCCGCCCTTATTGACTTTTATTTCTGTGTGTCTTTCTTTGATTTACAACTTTTAGCACAACAAAACTTTAATCACAACAAATCCATCAGCAGCACTGTCTTCGTCTTATTTCCATATTGAAGGTGCCGCTGTCTGCATTCCTGAAGTTCACAAGTTCACAACTCAGTCATGCTTCTCTATCCTCCTCCTCCAGACTCCCCCTATCCATTTCCCTCAAGGCAGATGGCTGGATTACGCAGAATCAAGAAACTGTCGCTTCGTAGACGAGTCCCCTCAAAAGAAGTGGGACTGGAATTACTGACTATGCTGACTGTTACTTCTGAAATTGACACGAAAGGCTGCCCTGTGGCCCTTCCCTTAAGAATAAGATGCTGACAAAAAGTGCAACAGGTAATGTATAAATGAATGGTGAGATGGCATGCACTGGACAACACTGGCTGTCTGGCTCTGATAAAAGCAATTGCTGTTTGTTTGTTGTGCATGAAATGAATCCTATGTGGGGGCGTGGTCTGGACGCCGATCGGGATGGCGGCGTGAGCCTGCAGCTCCGCGCATGATCCCGCAATCATCCTGGAATCCCTCGCCTCCGAGCTGTTCTGAAGCTCGGAAATCCAGCCCAAGCCACCGGATACCTAGTGTGGCACATCTGCGGGCCGACAGCTGAGCAGCGGCGAAGACGAGCCCTAAAGTCGGAGCCTTGGGGAACTGCGAGGAAATCCCAAGATGGCGGCCGCCCAGACCTAAGGAGGATGATCGGCGGAGAGCCACGGAAAGAAGCTGGGGAGCGACGGGGGCTGCTCCCTGAGGACCCCGAGGGGTAATGCCCTGGCGGAGCGGGTATTAGAGGCAGCGAGGAACGCTGATTGCCGCTCCGGAGCGAGCGATCCGGGGGCCCCTCCCCCGTCACCGGACCCGGCTGCCATTTGCGGGAAGACCCTGACACACGACAACGCCCGGAGACCCCGCGGCTGTGGAGGCGCTGGCAACACCGGAATATTGGTGGGCAATGAGGTGCGGCGCTAAACAGGGACACCCGCTGATGGCGAGCTGCTGCCTGGACGGGGGTTCACCCGACAACAGGAGCGGGGCTCTGAGCGACTCATGGCTTGAGAGGCGGAGGCCGGGGGAAACTCCCGTGAACACACCCTGAGGGCTCAAAGGGACACGCGAGGAGCGGCTATCGCTGTGTGCAAACGGCGGAGGTTAGCAAAAGTCGAGTACAGACCTGAGGGACCCAAGAGGCGGGCTTGATCAGACCAGCAGTCGCCTTGACCGACCCCTGATCACTTGTCTGAGGACACCTGCCCGGTGCTCCCGCGATTCAGACTGCGTTACCTTCTACGCCAGCCACTGTTGTGGGCGGTTGTGAGGGCGCATAGTGTCTTGAGGGGGAGCGAATACGACATTGCACGAGGGGCCCCTGGACCACGAGGAGATCGTTGGGGGCGCTGACGGCTGGAGTGATCACTGGGCGGCCATTTTGAGCGCAGACGAGGTCTCTTGAGCGGCGGTCGAGCCGCTTTTTGGCCATAGTGGTCAAGCATCAGAACCGCTGAGTGTGGGGAGAATTCGAGGGGTACTGCATTTGACCGAAGGGGACTGGGCCGGGCCACCTGCAGGAGACAGTCCTGCCACAGTACCCGTGGAGGCGCTGATGGCCACCACCAGTAGTGTCTTGAGCGCAGACCAGGGACAAGGCCAGTCAGACATGCAGGACGCGGAAGGCGGACCCGGGCAGCCCCGGAGGCGTCGGCGCAAGAACTCAGATTGACTGCAAGGCTGGACAGCATACTGGACGCGATCACTGCGACCAAGGAGTCACTACACCAGGACATAGCACAGGTAGCCACGGGGATGGGTCTCCTGAGGGCGGATCATGCAAAACTCTCCGACAGAGTGAAGAGCAATGAGCAACTGCTCCAGGAACTAAACCGTATCCTTGCCCGGTTGGCGACGCTGGAGAAGCGCGCGGAAGACTCCGAAAGCCGTAATCGGAGGAACAACGTGCGGGTGGTAGGCCTGCCGGAAAAAATTGAGGGAGATGATGCCGTGGCCTACATGGAAACCTGGTTTAAGACGGTCGTGGCCCCAGAAGGCCTATCCCCGTTCTTCTCCCTAGAGCGGGTGCACAGGGTCCCGGCCCGCCCACCAATGCAGGGCCGCCCCCCTAGGCCGATGGTGGTCAGACTCCTGGACTTCAAGGACCGAGACTTCTTGATACAAAGGGCGAGATCGGTAGGCCCTTTCAAAGTGGACAACAGCCTAGTCACGATTTTCCCGGACTATACACAAGAAGTTCAAAAGAACAGGGCGTCCTTTTTGACAGTGAAGAAGGAACTGAGGGACGAAGGTATACAATACTCCCTACTCTTTCCGGCCAAACTGCGGGTGATCATGGACGGAACGTCCCAGTTCTTCCAGACTCCGGACGAGGTGTGGTCCTGGCTCGAGTTGTACCGCGCTGGCACTGACCGCCAGAGTAGGGGAGACAAAGAGAGACAGAAACCAATCCAGGCCCGAAAGTCGCAAAGGATCCGTAATCGGAACAAACTTAAGAAAGTACTGCGCCCCGATCAGATGGCGGCGGTCAGGAAAGGTGCACTGGCTGCGACGGCAGTCATCACGGGATCGCAGCAGGAGAGGATGTCGGTCGCATCAGATTCTGAAGTGGAGAGCAGGAAATCTGGTGACGAGCTGTCGGAGGCGGATAGCTCGGTGGGTCTAAAGGTCACCCCACAGACGGGGGATGGATTGTTTAACGAATGATGCTCGGAGACAAGGACACGCTAGCAGCTCCTGTTGGAGCGGACTACCCCTGGTGGCTGGCGGGATGCAGGTACTCTGTTGTTATTGTTATACTGGGATCATAGGCTCGGGGCGCGGGCTTGGTTTGCCCCGGATCGGGCCTGACCTACCCCTCATAGCCCTTAAGGCTCGCTGTGGTGACGACCACAGTATAGAGGATTGTGTGTGATGTTACAAGTTTGGATGGGGACTGATGCAGCGTTATTGGGTCCTGTTCTGGGGAGTGGGGTTGGGAAAGTTGTTTGGGGCGTTCTACATGGGGGGGGGTCACTGCTATGGTGTGGGTGTACTACTGATACGGCTGAAATGGGGGAGTGATGGCAGCAATGGGGACGTTACCTGATTTAAAATGCCTTACATGGAATGTCCGTGGGCTCTGAACCATGGCCCGGCGCAGCAAGGTGCATGCCTATCTGGTGAGGCGGGGTGTCCAAATAGCACTGTTGCAGGAGACTCACCTGACCAAGCAGGAGTGCGCAGCACTGCAGAAGAGGTGGCGTGGCCAAGTGTTTGGCACGACGTACTCAGCGTTTGCCAGGGGGGCGCTTATATGGGTGAGAGCGGGGGTCCCGTTTCAGGCCATGAACCAGCTGGTGGATCCTGAGGGTAGGTTTGTGGTGGTAGGAGGAAGGCTGTATGGCCGGGAGGTGGCTCTGGGTAGTGTATATACTCCCAATGTGGACCAGGCTCGTTTTTTTGATAGTCTCACAGGGTCGCTGGCCCACTTCCTGGCAGGTCCCATCATTCTGGGTGGGGACTTTAACTCAATCACTGACGTACTATGAGATAGATCGCATCCACCACTGCTAGACTCCCTAGTGCGTAGATTAGCCACATACAGGAAGGACTGGCAGGAGAGGTGGGGTCTGGTAGACACTTGGAGGGAACAGCATCCTGAGGTCAGGGACTATTCTTTCTTCTCGGCATTGCACGCACTACATGTTAGGATAGATTCTATACTGTGTAGTGGACCCCTGGCTGCTATGGTAAAGCATACAGAATACCTTGCCAGGACCATCTCGGACCACAATCCCTTACTGATGGCGATGCACTGGCAGCGGACGAGATCTGTGGTCCCGACTTGGAGGCTGCGGCCAGACACGTTAGAGGACCCGGTGTTCAGTGACATGGTCCAAAAGGGCATTGAGCACTATTTTGGTGTGAACGAGGGCACGGCGGCCACGAGATCGATTGAATGGGACGCGATGAAAGGGATGATGAGAGGTATCTGTATGGGTAGTTTTATGAATGCGAGGACGACTGTGTTGGCGGACCTGGAGAGGGCAGAAGGTGTGCTTCGAGAACTGGAACAGCGTAGGCCTGAGCGGCCAGATCTGCAGGGCCGACTACTAGAGGCGAAGGAAGTGGTGGCGACGCATACGGAGAGGTTGAGGTGTTATGACTACAAGCTATATCTCACCAAGGTACATGAGGAAAGGGATAAAGTGGGCACGCTGCTGGCAAGACTTGCTAACCCGGAATCTAGGGGTTGCCCGATAATGAGCATTAAGAAGGGTTCGGGGGAGGTGGTTTACTCGCAGGCGGCGGTTTTGCAACGCTTTCAGTCATACTACACGACTTTATATGAGAGCCAGCTGGAAGCGGACGCTACAGCGATAGGTGAATATCTGGACACTGTTCAGCTCCCAGTAATAGATGACGAAACAGCCAAGGACCTAGGTGGCCCGATAACCCTGTCGGAGATTCGGATGGCCATTAAGCAGATGGCTAAAAACAAAACACCGGGGGTAGATGGTCTGCCGATTGAATTCTACGTGAAATATATTGACGTTCTGGCGCCAAGGCTCTTGGTGGTGTATTCTGAAGCCCTGACCTTGGGATGCCTTCCTCAGTCAATGAGGGAGGCCTTGGTGGTGCCGCTATTGAAACCGGGTAGGGAGGCCTTGGATGTAACGTCGTATAGACCCTTGTCTATGCTAACGGTGGACTACAAGATCTTAAGCCGTATCCTGGCCACTAGATTACTGCCGCACATGACCTCGTTGGTTCACGATGACCAGGCAGGGTTCATCCCCACTAGAAACACATCCATTAACATCTGCCGCCTGATCCGCATCTTGGACAGTGCCCCAGACTCGGACGTCAAATCGGCGGTACTGTCGGTGGACATAGAGAAGGCCTTTGATAGCCTGGAGTGGCAGTACCTGGATAAGGTGTTGGAGAAGTTTGGCCTAGGTAACGGCTTTGGCCGTTGGACGAGGGTGCTCTACTCTGCTGCCACTGCTAGAGTGCGACTGGGGTCTGTTATATCACCCGACTGCCCGGTGTGCAGAGGGACGAGACAGGGCTGCTCGTTATCCCCTCTCCTGTTTGCTTTAGCGATGGAGCCACTGGCAGCACAGGCGCGAACAGGAGAGTGGTACAGGGGAGTTTGGAATGGTGGGGAAACTCATCACATCTTGCTGTATGCGGATGACCTGTTGCTCCACCTGGAGGATACGGAACGGGCTCTCAGAGGGGCGATGGTAATGCTCTCTCGCTTTGGAAGGTTATCAGGTCTCAGGGTAAATTGGACTAAAACTTGCGTCTTCCCGTTGAAGGCGGGTGTGTCATATCCTCCTCTTGCAGTGGAGGTGGCCTGGTAGGACACGTGCTTTACTTACTTAGGAGTCCGTGTTTACCACGAGGCCGCGAATCTGCTGGAAGGAAATTTAGGTCGCTGCATACCGGCGCTGCTGGGGTGCATGTCCTTTTGGGCCTCCCTTCCCCTATCAGTGCAGGGCCGAGTGGCACTATTGAAGATGGTGGCTCTGCCCAGGCTACTTTACTATTTTCGAACTCTACCGATATGGATCCCCCAGCGGATCTTCAAAGACCTGAGATCAATGATTATTGCTTTCCTCTGGGGTCAGGGCAGGCGAAGAGTAGCGCTGCAAACGCTGATCAGACCTAAGTTGGAGGGTGGAATGGTGGTTCCTGATTTTGAACTGTATTATTTAGCGGCCCAATTGCAGATCCTGACATAGCACATAGCAAGAGAATTCAGGGGCCCGGACCATAGGCGCGGAAGGGGTATTCAGAGGCACGTCCTATCTTATATAGTCATGCAGCAGAAACTAGGACAGAGAGATCTCACCATCGAGGAGAACACCCTTCGGCTGTGTTGGTGCAGGAGCCTGACGAGGGCCAAAGCTGCGCGGCCGTATGCCCCGGAGATCCCTATTGGGATGGTGACAGCGCTACCGCATGGAGGCGACTGGTCCCCATTGTCGGAATGGGTGGAGTTGGGCTTGCAGATGGTGGGAGACCTGTATGTGGATGGGATGTTAGCCCCCTTTGGGGTACTACAGGATCAGTTTGGTCTTCCGGATGGGAGCTACCTCTTGCATGCCGCCATAACTGCGGCGATTCAAAAACACTGGAAGACAGGACTAGTCGAGCCGGACACGACTGCGGCCTTTCAGTATGTGGTGATGGCTGCGGGTACAGTCAAGGCGGTGACTTGCATTCACTCGCGAATGATGAACAAGGGCCTCAAACCACTCACAGTGCTAAAGGGTAAATGGGAGGAGAGCATAGGTAAACCCATACCGGACACGGTCTGGGGGCACATCTTGAAACGAACGTGGAAAGGCTGCAGGAATGCCCGCTTCCAACAAGTGCATTTTTTCGCACTGCATAGGGCCTATTTGACACCAGGGAAACTGCGACTGCACTTTCAGGTGCAGGAGGCGGCGTGCCCGAGGTGCCCGGCACTCGAAGTCGAGCTGGATCATATGCTGTGGGGCTGCCCGAAGTTAGGGACGTATTGGCCTGAAGTGGGCGAGCTCCTGAACACGGTCACGGACAGAGAAGTGGAGTTCGACATGGCGGCGTGTTTGCTGCTTTGGTTCCCTCACACGGCGAAAACAAAAATTACGAGCAAGTTTATCGACATGGGACTCATGCTAGCGCAAAGGGAGATTACCTGGCACTGGAAATCCAGGGAGGGCCCATCGGTCCGGAGGTGGACGAATGAGCTTTTGAAGTGGTCCAGATGTGAGAGTGTGATCAGAATGCGACAGGCCACGAGAACTGGTAACGAGGGGACCCTGGAAATGGCGAGGGCATGGGAAATGATTGTGCAGGCTCTGAGTGACTATCTGGTAGTGGACGAAGAGGAGGAACAACTGGAGAGTGAGAATCCATGAGGCTAGGAAGACCGAATGCCTAACCCCGATAAGCAGCGACCCATTATGGAGGGACTAGAGATACAACCCACACCAGCAGCAGTTGGGAGGGGAGGGTGGTAGGGGAGTTTCTGGGACACCGCAATAGTGACAGGACGGACGTCTGATATGGGGAGTTCTGCCTGACCTTCATGGGAGAGGGATGTCGGGAAGCGCACATGGGTCGAGGTTGAATGGCGGTCGCTAGGTGCTGATGGATGGCTGTCATTGTGGGGCGCCAGCACAGACTTGGTAATGCGGGCGCTGTGGGCCCGGATGTCGCCCATACGATATGGTTGAATGACACTGACGGTGGGGGGGGGGGGGGGGTGAGGGGATTTGGGGGGTGAAAAGCAGATTCATAATTGTGTTGTTGACCTGAAACACCTTGGAAGCATACGGTGACCATCTGATGGACCCTATTAAAGCGCCGCCCGGCCTCAGCGATGTGGGCTGAATGGCTGTGTCCTACATTAAGGATGTACAGAGTTTTACAATGCAGGTATATGACGGTCAACGGACCTAGATGTTTTGTTTCTAATTCTGCAATAAAAACATATTTAAAAAAATAAAAAAATTAATTTTAAAAATGAAATGAATCGTATGTGGTCTGTTATTATTTAATCTTTTACACACTAAGGGGTCGATTCAGATTCTGGAAAAACCGCTCCGAATAGCCGTTCGGAGCGTTTTTTCCGTACGAATCGTACCCTGCAACGTCCCCCGTACGTACGATGAAGTACGATTCGTACCAGGAGCTGGACTCTGTACGAATCGTACAGAGACCGTATGAATCAAATCCCCATACGAATCTCCCTCGGAACCCGCTGTACTCGACATCTGTACAGTTCGCGGTTGCTTTTTCCGACCCGGCAAGTACGATTCGTGTTGGGGACGCACCGTATGATCCTTTTTCTACAGGAGCTGAAAACAGCCTTAAAAGCAGAGTTTGCCCCGAAACAGGTACGGAACGGCCCCCCCGGGTACGGTGCGTACACCCCATGATAGCAGGGGTACGGTGCATACCCCTGCGATCTTGGGGTGTATGCATCGTACCCCATGTTCGCTGGGTGTAGGGTGCGTACACCCTGCGATCGCGGGGTACGGTGCGTACACCCCAAGATCGCAGGGGTACGCACCGTACCCCTGCTATCATGAGGTGTATGCACCGTACGGTGTGTAAGTCATTGTGTGCTTATACGTATGAATCGCCCTTACCTGATGTTGACCGTACGAGTCGCGTCCTCATACCCCGGTCCGGATCGTACTCGTCGGGTCACAGGTCATGTGTACAAGTCGTACAGTTCACTGTTTCAGCCTTGCAATACGTACGGATCGCGACGATTCGGACGGATTGACGGAATTTGGATCGTACTATGCGACTCGGACGGATGGGTACGAATCGTACGGAGATGGCTCCGGATGAAAATCGTACGGACGTTTTTTTTCCAGGATCGGAATCGGCCCCTAAATGTAACTCAAGTCTACTCTGTTTTTACCTTGTTTAATGCAAATTGTACTTCTACTGCAGGGGCCACTATGTTGTATTTTTTAATATGGAAAATGTCCTTGGACTCACTGTGTGTAGACTGTGACTGCATGAACAACATTGAGTTTTCCAATACCATGATGATGATGATGAGTCTTGATGATCAAAGTTACATAATATCTTTACAGTCACTCACTGGGATGGATGGATCATCATCATCGGTTTACGGAAGAACTATGGCCATTTCGTGAGTGACAAACAGGTAAACAAGTCAACAAAGACCACAGCAGAACTACATGTCTGTCTAGTCTGTGTCAAGAGGTATGCTACATGGAAGTTAGTTTATTCAGTGGTGCCTGCCTTGACAGTCTGCATGGCCCTGGCCTGCTGTGTGGTAATTCATATCCTAGAAACAGAGACTCAGAGTAGGCACTTTAGAAATGATGAATGTATGTAATACTGTCGCCTCTGAAAGTGAAAGTGTTATTTTTGAACTAGACACTGTATCTTATATTTTCCCTCTGGGGTGTCTTAATATCCCTTCCGTTTCTGTTTTTCCATCGACAATTACAGTCCAGCCCTTACCCTGTGCGATGGGAAACACATTACTTACCATAGCAATCCGCAATTCCGCATCCGCCAGGCAGGCACTGGACAGTGTGGTCACCAAGATTGATCGACGGTGCGCCCGATGGAATGGAGGAGTACCGCGAATAAGAGGAATAGCTAGATGCATGCAACTTCCCAATTTGACCAGGACAACTACAACATACAGTTACAGTATCCACGTCACTTGTCCTTATCTTTTAAATAATGTTATTGTTGATTGTGAACTTCTATGAGTGTGCGACTCGGTGCGTTCGCTCACTGCTTCAAATTCATCCCTACAGCTATTGATCAGTTTCTTTGCTATTTGTAAAACTAGTGTAATGTACTACTAAGTGTTTATTCTCTCTGAGGACAGATATGCAAGTGAAATTGCGTAATTCTTGCAGCCCTGTACTGTCTGATTGTTTAGTACTAGTTAGTAAGTTGTAGTATAAGTAGTATTACTTTTCATTAACCTGTCTGTTCACTTAGCAAACAACTTCATGCATGCACTTCCTTTAAGTCCCTTAAAAGATTTATGGATATGGTCATATCGTAGATTTGTCTTTTTTCATTTGTTGTTTCTCCATGCTGTGTTTTCTTTTTCTCTCTCCAAAACACGTTCCCAAAAACTCCCATTCCCATCCATTTTTCAAACCCTAACCCTCTTCCCCCGAGCTGTGTGGTTTTCATTGAGGTGTGTGAGTAAATGACAGCAATAATTCCACACGCTTGTTGGAGAGGATAAGGTCAAAGCAACAGAAAATCAATTTAACGGCAGGTGAAGGAATCCGAGGATATATTCCTATTCTGCTTGACACACACCCATGAGTATTTGCAAATCATTTCAGAAATTCATGTCCGCCATCGAATGGATTCATCAACAACAACCTCCTCCTGCATGTGACAAAAGTTTACAGTGCTGTGTCCTTCAGTACTAGTTCTTGTAGTAGCCATAATCCACGCAACTACTAGTTAACTTAACTTTTGATTGAATACTTTAGCATTGCTTAGGCTAAAATTTAATTGATGGCACTGTTCTTGTGTACTGTAGTATCATACTGTTCTAATGCTACTCTCAGGTCACTCAATGTCTCATTTCCTTTTTTTTCATATGCTGCTCCTGCCAGCGTGTACCACTACTACTACCACCACAACAATGCCATTTCATCCGTCCAGGATTCCATTGCCAACCTTAATCGCCATTTGCCATGCACCAGCCCTGTGTCTAGCCCTATTCTCAAACACTAATGACAGGTAAGATAAGCATTTTGTGGGAGGAAGAATAATGGTGTAGGAGGAGAGGAGAGACTGACGGTAGTACTAGTAAAGTAGTAGGACAATTGAATTCACTAACTCTGTCAGTGGCACTTTTGTAGAAATGTGGGCATTTACTTAGATAATTAGAATCAAGCAACCAGTTAAGTTTCAGGAAAACAAACATACAGTTGAGTTAACCCCACCCTGCCTCCCCCACAAAACATAAAACGTGTATGCTATGTTTAAGTGGAAAAGAAATAATTATTTTGTCCCTAACAAAAATAAACTATCCCGCAAGACCCAACCCACCCCCTCCCTAACCCCAACCAATGTCCATGAAATCAAAAGCCCAAAAACCCGAACGCCCAATTCCCACCCCCCCTAAAATTCTTTAAAAAAGGGGCAAGGGTCAGTCTCTCTCCATGATCTACTTCCGCCGGCGGTGTCCTGTGGCCAAGTGGTTGCGGAGCTCTCGACAGAGGGCCTTGAGCAGGGCTTTCTGCCTCGACAGTTGGGCCACCTGCTGCTCAAGGTAAGCCACTCACAGGGACAAACGGTGCATCCTTGCCTTGCAGGCACTGTGGGGGGCAGCTGTTGTTGTCGCTGCTCGGCTGCAGCGGGTGGTTGCCAGACCACGGTGCCGTACCACTGGAGGATTGCGCTGACCGGATGACCCAGGGGCAACGGAGGAGGATGCAGCTGTTGTCGTTGTCGACTGCGATTCCTCCTCCTCCTGGGCCACCAGCCGCCGATATTCGGTGACAATTGCCTCCAGCTTCCGGCACCTGGCCTGGATAGCCAACTCCTTCCGAGATAGTTTAGAAGAAGGAGTATCTAGATGAAGAAAAAGAAAAATACTGTAACCAAGTGCAATACTCTTTAAGATTAACACAAAATAATTCAACAGAAAGTTGTGTCACAGTAGCACTACCAACTTGCAAGCACAGTACATAACATGTGTGTGGCATGAATCTATCGAACCTCCAATTTCGTCGGCCTCTGCTCTAACATTAGTGGGAGTTTCAGGAATTCCACTAGCACTATATGGACTCACTACATTAGACTAAGACAGTACACCAGTCTTCTTCTCTCTTGTTTAGCGAAATTAGTACGTAAACTTGTGGAAGTCAGCACAATGCCAGCACAGTCAACTTGCACCCAAGAAAAACAGATGCAAGCCATGATGACGCAGACTTGCGTTACTGTTACCAGTCCAGTACATGCAGGTGGTGAAGCTCTTACTTTTCTATTACGGGTGGCACTGGCCATACTCTGTTACAAGTGCTACTGCTCAATTAATTTAACTTTCACCCTGTCCTGCCCCTGACTACTACAAATGGAAAATGAAAAAGATAATATGATCATCTATCAATTCACAGGATATTTGCTTATATAAGGGATTACTTTACGTACTTTGTTTTTATTGATTGAGTAAACACCGATAGGCCACACATGAATGACAGAGTTGAAAAAAATGTATTAACAGAGGTAGTGAGTGGTCCCCGTAATCGCCGGAGGAAGGCACTGAGTTGTGACTTGACTTGATATTGTGAACTATACAATAGATACACAATGTATGCTGTGCTTGAAAACTACTGTTAGTCAAGGGAGTATTCTGAAGAATTACAACTTCTATTTTCCTCAGCTTTGCTACTCTGGCACGGACGTGCAGTGTTACATGCTCTTCAAAGTAACACTTTTAGTCTTCATCCAGTGACCGTCTACTCTACGTACACCTATGCTATCTATGAGGAAGATACCATCCAGGCATCCATCCATTCAAAGTAAATGTCAATCATTCTTCTTACTGGACAACCCTTACTTTTTCTCACCAAAAAACACCCTTTTATTTGATTTTTGAAAGCCGCCAGCCATGCATCCGTGCTTGACTTGCATTTGAATTTGCACTAAAGGATATTTTGCGCACACATACATTTTCTGTTTCACCCACCCAGGCAGTCCTCTTTTCTTTCTCCTGAAACCCATCCTTGCTTCAGCCTTCAACCGGCAATGCATCAGATTCCCAGCCAACTGTGCCTGCATTCAAAAACACGTATCATGCTTTGCCAGTCATTAATTTAACTCGCTCGTCCTTCCTTACACCCTTCTTTCCCTTTTCGTTCATCCCATCCATCAAGTTCAACTCTGATCTGACTTGGCTTCTCGATAAAACTTTCACAGCTGAGTTGAAGTCAAATTTAGAGGAGGCCATTGGTTACTCGTCAACTCCTGCCGCTAATGCTATTGCTAATGCGAAGTCAAGGGTGACTGTCTTCTAAGTTTTACCTGGCTGGAAAAAACTTAGTTCTTAATTTGTAAGCATTCTTAACAGTAAAGTCTACTTACTGTTACTGTACAACATGTACTACACCCCTGCAGCGAGCCTACTCTGCAATCTCAATAAGGAAGGAATAATATAATAGCTTACCACTGCCCACCACCACTGTGGCATCCCCCACAGCAGTTCCTGCTGGCACCGCATCTGCCCCTGGAGTGACCGCCTCCACGCTGGCCCCAGCACTGGTGGTTGGCTGTGCCGATGGTGTCACGCCTAGAAAATACATGTGAAACTTTTAGATGCCATATACCACTCCCTATTTTGTCTAGGAATGAAAAAATATGTTACTTACTACATAAACAAATTTAGTTTTTTGTGACTCTCTAGTCTAAACTAAAAATCCCCCTTCCGGAAGGGGAGGGTGTTTTTTTTAATGCTTAGCCATGATAAGCAGCTACACTTTTTGGCACAACTGATGAATGCAGTAAAAAAAAATGCTTGCTTTTTAACACAGACCATTTTTCTCATTACAGAGAGAAGCTTCCCTTCTACAAACAAGAGCTATATGTTATGTTAATCCTCATCATCATCACCACCAGTACTTTAAGTTCCAACCAGGTGAGGGGTCTCCCACAATTAATGTGTAAAATCAGCCACTGTTCAGTTTGAAAGGCTTCACTGTTTACCTTATATGAATGAATTTGTTTGTAATACATGTTTTTATATAATGCACAATTGAAATGTATTGTACTGAGTACACACAGAGCTAGTTGTTTTACTTTTAATAAAGCTTTAAAACTTACATAGACTCTGTAGTTTTTTGGTCATGAGTGAGTGAGCGAAAGGGTTTGCAATTTGCAAGCATGATTCAGTGACTCTAAATGATCGGGAGTGGACTCTGACTCCGTAGTCTTATGTTTTGGGTTGTATAATCATTGGGGATCATCGCTGCATTCGGGAACTAAATAATGACTCTGACACACTAGCTAGTATCAGTATAAGGAGATTGGGGGTTCAACTTCTGTTATGACTGAGGTATGTGGAAACTGGAAATTTTAACTTTGCCCATTATCACCAATGCCCTATTTCTTGTCCATAGTTCTGGATGTGCAGAATATTACCTGCAACAGTAGGTGTATGTCCTCATATCAAATCAAAAAGTAAACTAGTATCTTATTCTTGGTGGCCACTGAGATTTTATTGTTGGGAATTGTCAAAGCATAAACATTAAGAAGACTTCAATAGACATTATGGAGAAACCCAAAGGACTGCACTCAGTGCCTAGAGATATTGCTGAATAGGAGTTTTGTTTATTACCTTTTGCCAACTGTGCAAGCTTAGCTAGCTACACAGGCAGACTATTAAAATAGTAGTAGCACAGAGAGTCATAGCAGAGGCAGGATAAGAATTTAGAAAACAGTCTACAAGAAGATCAAAGACGATTTAGGGAAAATAGAATTATGATGAATGTTTGGGTTAAATAGGTGCTGTAAAATTCAGGGAAGTATAATTATTAATATTAACAGGGAAACTTACTGGGGCCAGCAGAAGAGCCCTCGGCGGACCAATCCTGGCCTTCCTGCTCCGCCGGCGCCGCCACTGCCACCTCTGTCCTCTTGCCCCAGGGGGAAGCTGATGTACATGAAAGAAAGACACATACATGGATGATTGTTGTCAACGAAATCAAACATTTCAAAAAAACAATAAATTATTTCGTGGGAAATAAACAACAATTGCACTACATTTATTGACCTATCTGATGTGGTCTACTAGGATATTAGTATTGCTAGATTAGCGGACCGTCTACTTGGAAAGTTATGTAACTCACTAAACCAACTACAAAAAGGTTCTACTAGGACTGGCAGCAGTAGCACTCAGAAGCACGCGAAGTGACAGACACAGTCTGCCATGATTGCAGACCACTAAAGACTTTCCTACTAAATAACCAGACATAATATACTCAAACTATCAATCCACCACCACTATCTCTTCTTAGTGGCAGGAGTAAAAGGAAGGACTGGACTTGAGTCTCTAGTGTCTAGCATTACGCAGTTCTGTAAAGTACACTCATACATAATCACTCAGGCCAAATGAGCACAAAATTGAAAACAAGTAAGCATAGTAGCATCGCCAGTGAGCAGGCGAGCACCTGCAATCACAGAAGCTTTTGAAACATAATTTACCTGCAGTGTAATCTCTAGTGTCTAGCATTACGCAGTTCTGTAAAGTACACTCATACTTTACACTCAGGCCAAATGAGCACAAAATTGAAAACAAGTAAGCATAGTAGCACCGCCAGTGAGCAGGCGAGCACCTGCAATCACAGAAGCTTTTCAAACATAATTTAAGTACAATGTAATCAGCAGAATTCTTGCTCTTCGGAAAAAACATATATTTGCAATATATAACACAGAGCAGAAGAAAACAAAGTAGTTAATAAATAGCTACTAGTACTCACCAAGCCCAGGGATCTCGACTCAAAGCAGGTCGAGCAGGTTCAGTTCCCGGTCAAGGATGTCGGACCACCGGTGCGCCGCCTGTTGGTAGGTGTGCCGGACCCCAGACTCCCGATACATGGGTGGCACACCTTACCCAATAGCTGCCGACGCTCCCGGAGCCCGTACACGGCACCGGGCCTACCGCCTGCCGCGACGGTCTTGGGGAGGTGGCGCTGTACAAAGAAGACCAGTGTGGCCATCTCCACCGTGCTAAAGATCTCCCTAGGATTTACTGCTTCCCCCTTAACCTCCCGCAAGAGAGCCGGCTATGGGGTGCGGGACTCTTCACCTTCGACTTGCCGGCTCTCTTTGCCAAGGTCCTGGGTCACAGAAAGGAAAAAAGGAAAGAATAGGGGGAAAAAAGTAAATAAAAGAAAAGAGAGAGCTAAACAAAAAACTGAAAAAAGTAGTTATTAAAGTAACAAAAAGTTGAAAAAAACACAAAATATAGATGTACAAAAATAGAGAGATAGATAATGAGTAACAAAGATTAAAAAAAGTTCAAACAAACAAAGGATTACAAAGATTGAAGGAGGATAGAAAAAGCATGCCCAGAACCATAGCAATGAATGAAAAACAAGATGGCCGCGCCCATTACGACAACGTGGGTAAATTTGCGTGATGTTTCCCCAGCGAGCACGGAAAAACGGACGCGAACACGCAATTGCACCCCGCACGTGGGAAATGCACAACGCGAGCATGCAACTAGCGCCCGGAAACGGAAATACGCAACGCGAACACTGAAAACAAGATGGCCGTACCCATGTACGACTGCATGGGTAACTTTCGCGGTAGCCGCGCTGAAAAAAAAACCCTGCGAACACGCAAAAATAAAAAAATCCGCAAATTCACACAAATTCGCAGATTTTGCGGACCGCAAATTCGCTTTGGCACGAATTTGCGTACCGCAAATTCACAAATTTCGCCCATATCCATTCAGGATAGCCCTTAGGGGAACATATTGGCACCTTATCTTGCATAACAGAGTAGAGACGTGTGACCAGGCTACGGTGTGAAGCATTTGTGAGCATGTGTTTCAAAGCATGCACTCTAGGAGGCTCTCAGTGAAAGAAGCACATCGCGCATGGCATGTAGTGCAAATTTGGTGATGTATCAGAATATCCATCGTAGTTGGGCATGGGTCATCTGTTGGGGCAGGCGGGGGAAGGAATTGCCCTTCAGAGTACAAATCAGTGAAAGTGAACATATTCCGCCTCTGCTTTCATTACCAGGTAGGTCCTTGCTGTCGCAGAGACAAATATCTAGATTATAGAGTATAAGAGGCCAAGAGCCACAACAGATGCAACACATTTGAATTGTGGGCCTACCTGAAGGAATAGAAGGCTACAACATAGTGAAACACATCAAGAACTAGCTAGGAATCAAAGTCGTTTCTCAGGGACTCTAAGTGTTATACGATGGAGGGATCCCACAGGGTACCAGCATATTGTCCACCGACAAGCTTGTCCCTTCGCCCTATCCCAGTGGTTGTACAGATGTTACATTATTGAAACAGAGATATGATTGTCTAGATTGCCCTGGACCATAGCCAACTTAAAACAGTGAACAGCTCAATCCTGATCTTCCCAAACTACACATCAGATGAATCTCAAAACAGATTTCTTTTCAAGGCCATTAAGAAGTGTCTGGTTGATGTGGGGGTCTTCTACATGTTGCAGTTTCCTGCAAAGTTGAAGGTGATGGTGGATGACAAGGCCTCTATTTTTCCAAACTCGAGGAAGTATGGGACTTGCAGGAGAGGTATGGCTTAGGGTGGGATGGTGCTTTTCCACCAACTTTCCAATCATCGAAATGGCAGAAAAAACAAACAGCCTCAAGACGTCAAACTGGGGTTGAGAAGGCGGCAGCTCTTGAGGTGTCTGGGATGCCCCATTCTGGCTGTCCAAAAAGCAACTTCAGGGCATTCTCCTCAGACATCATTAGTTGTGGAACATATTCACATTTCCACACATGGAGACTCTAGTCTCCCTAAATAGACTCCTAAATCAGTTGTTAATCTGAGAAGATGCTGCGTAATCACTAAGAGTATGTGAAATTCAATTAATTTGCTTTCGCATAGTTATGTGAAATTTCAGGTAAATTAAGTAAAATGCAAAACCATCAGTTATATTTTATCCCGCAATATGTTGTGGAAAAATATCATGCTAAAAAGAATCATATGAAATACGCAATTGCTGCAAACAACAGCTGCTTGTGTTCTTGTTGTCCATGTCATTCCAGTGTTCCTGTGATATAATATTGCAGCAAACTGCAGCATAATTATGCAACATTGTGCAATGATAATATTTCTGGCATTTTGCATAACAAGCATACCATGAGACTCCCAAAATTGCACAAATTACCCATGTGTTATTCCAATTTCTCCCAGCCTAGTTATCACAATGGAAGGCCTACTGTGAGTGGCTGGCCTGGTATATGATGTCCACTAATGTAAGTGGGCACCTTGCACCAGTCCAGACAACCCTTATGGTGATTTAAGATGTCTCAGACAACCTTAGAAAGCTATCCAAGTGGTAGTTGTGGAGGTCAACTTTGAGGCTTAGTCTTGAAGGAGTGTAAACAGCTTGTTTTACCAGAATGTAATCTTATATTGTAGATTACATGAAAAGAAAACCACACAGTAGTTATAAAAAATATGTATTTATTATATAACACTATCCAGTATGTTACAGTATCTCCCACATGGAGAAAGCACACAATAATTTAGCAAAGAAATCCCAGTAAATAGCACTGATACCCAGCGGGACCCTGGGGCGGGGGGGGGGGGGCAAACCGTATGCTAAGAAAGTGGTATTAGAACCACAACTCGAGCCAGGACAATGTTGAGAGGGTGTAGAATTGCTGGGACCACAAGGAACGACCCAAGGTGAGTAGACAGGGACCCCACACAGTGTGTGTGCAGTGTGTGAACACGAGCGCGTGCTCCCTGCAAGTCTATGTGCAAGTTGCAGTTGGAATTTTGAAGATTAAGGACCTTTCCGAGTGGACCCTGAAGAAACCCCGTGGAAAACAGAAGGTTGAAAAGCCACCACACCCGTGGATATTTTGGTACCCAAGTGACCTGTCCCAGGGAAGCCGGGTGCATAGGTGTGAAGTGGTGTCAGAAACCGCTGTCTAACCCAATGAAGTACGTCAGGAAAGTGCCTCTGCTGGAAGAGGGGGAATAGTCCATGGGAATCCAAATGTGGATTCTTGATGAAGAGTACCTGAAAGCAGAGGGGACAGAGTCTGGGTGACTGGGGAGTGACCAGGGGCTCGTTAAATTAATGCCCACTGATGACGGGTGCTTCAGGATGGATATTGATGACCTTGACTCTGCAGCTGTAGGAACCAGGCGATGCTGAGTATGACCAGGAGCCAGATACCAGCTATCGCACTAAGGATGTCACAAGCTGAGCGGTCGGTGTCTGGCAGTAGCACCAACAAGCCTTGGCAAAAGTAACCCACGCAGGAAGTCAAGAAAGTGTACGGTTCGGACCAGCAAGGACAAGGAGAATCACTACAAGCAGGGAAGTTAGGGCAGGCCCAAGCAATCAGGGGTGCTCAAGGTAATCAAAGTTGACCCTAAAATGGACCCACAGGGCAAGGGCACAGGAGTCGCAAGAGGACCTCAAGCAGCTCACCAAAAGAGGGAGGCCACGATGCACACTAAGCGGTGTGGCAAAAATTCAGATCATAGGAGGTGCTCAGGGTCGGGGCTACGTGGAGCCCAGAGCTCTTCTTGCAAAGATGTCAATCAACCTTTGTAACTGCAAACATGACACAGTACCCAGGGGTTTGGTTATTGCAACCCCCACTCAAGCTGCTGGCCTCAAACTTGGTCAGAGGGTAGAGCAAGCATCATGGCTGAGGAAAACCACCACCTGAGTTGCAGTGCCCATGGAGTCCGGAAGAGCCTGGGATCTGCAGACCGGTCATCTTCATTGTGATGCCTGCAAATGCAGGGGAGGGACTCCTTCACTCCAAGGGAGTTTACTTTGGTTTTCCTTGATGCTTCACATGCCTTGGAAGATTCCTGGAAGATGCACAGACGATGTAGCAGACTGGAAGGGAGACGAAGTCAGACCCAAACTAAGTCCAGCTAAGTACAGATTGGACAGACGGTCGAAGTGCAGTGGTTTCAATTCAGAATCTTGTCCACAGCTAATCTAAGGTCCTACAGATAAGCCCAGGAGAACCCATGAGAGAGGGTTGAAAAGATTCAGGGGATCCTCCCAGGGAAGGGCCTGGACAGGGAGGAGATTACTCCCATGTCCTTTGGCCAGTTTCGTCCCAGAGCAGGAGCCAATGGCTCCCAGGACTGGTTTGAACTGGACTATGCACAGAGACACCAAATGTGCCCCTCCTGCAGGTTCTCAGGTGCTGCAAGGGGTGAAACACACCCAGCCCTAATACACTAATCCTGTCTGAGAGGTGGTCACAACTCCCAGTGACAGGATGCCGATTGTTCTGCCTTCCCCTGCTCGAGCTTGACTCAGCAGCAGGAGGGTAGAAATGTGCCTCTGGTCGGCAGCAACCATTTTGTGCTGTCCGGAGCTAGAAGGCTGGTACCGGGAACACCAAGGGCCCCACAGTGCCTTCCTGGTGAGTGGAATCATACCTCCCACACCGGTTACTGGTGTGGGGGTATGAGGAATCACACCCCCCACACTGGTTACCGGTGTGGGGGTATGATTCCAACACGTTTAAAACCAACCAAACATGATAGGGTTGGTTGCAGCCGTTTCCGAGATGGTCATCACGTGGTCGCATAATACCCCTCTATATTAGAAAAGGGCTACTTCACTGACAACCCAGGAGAATGGACTCCGTAGGCTGCAGGGTTGTCCTGCTCATGCAGGGGCACCCTCTCACTTAGAACCAAGGATCCTGCCCTCAGGATTGTAAAGGCCTGCTATAGGGGTGACTTCCAGGTTTTAAGTGCAGTGACCTTCAGTTGTAGTAAACATATATCTTAAGTAAGGGGTGCATGCATAAACTTACACAGGCTTCAGTGGCAGGCCCAAAGTTTCATTTTGAATGGCCTCTTATGGGTGGCATAATATATGCTGTGGCCCATGGAAGACCTCTGGGGTACCAATGCCTTGGGTACATGGGTACCATATACTAGGGACTGACAAGGGTAACTAGTATTCAATCTGGGGTGTAGCTAAGTAATACCATAACAGTTTAGGGAGGGAGCAGATAGACTGGGGTCCTGATTAGCAGGATCCCAGTCAGACTAATCAAAAACAGCATTACATCCATCAAAAAGTGGGGGTAGCCATAAGAAGCAGATCCTACTTTTCTACACCTACCATAGACAGGTTTGTGTTGTACCTCTGCTCTACTGAGAGATGGGATCATACTTCATAATATCAATGAGCAGGTGGCTACGCTAGAGAAGTTATTGAACGGCCGGTGGGAGTGTGTCACCTGATTTCAGAAGTCACTCCCAAACTCATTTTCTTGTAGGTAGGAAGAACACTATTATTTTAAGCATGGTGCACACAAATAGAGGGGCATATTACCAAGGGCATTATTGCCGCATTAGCGGGACTTTATCCCGCTAATGCGGCGATAATTTTATCCCCCTATTACCAAGCTGTCGCTATCATCAGTTAGCGACAGCTTGTAGATGATAGCGGGCATTTAGGGGCCCACTTTGCATGTCAGCGATAATTATCGCTAATGACATGCAAAGTGGGCGTGCCAAGATGTTAGCGACTGAAAACAGTCGCTAACATCTCTAACTCCTATTAACAACTTTTGGAAATATTCGCGCTAGGCGCGAATATCTCCAAAAGCTAACGCCTGCTAAAAGCAGTTCTTAGCCATGTTATCCAATGGAAGGTGGATAACATGGCTAAGAGCATTGTCACGATAATGCATGAATATCGCTGATTTTTCAGCGATATTCATGCATTTAGCAGGATTTTTACCGCTTTTGAGATAAACCTTGATAATATCAAGGCATCTCAGCTGTAAAAATAATCGGTGCTCGGCGATATTTTTTTCCCGCTAACCAAGCAAAAGCGATAATTATCGCTATTGCTTGGTAATATGCCCCAGTATTCCTACAAGAGATAAACCTCATGAAAGAGCAATCCAATAAACAGCACCACAAATGAAGGGGCTACGTGTTCACTAAGTGGTTCTCCGAGTACACTATAGACACCCTAATCTGGGTAAGGCATGGAGTCCTCTATTCCCCTTTACTGAAACGTACATTAGGGTTGACAGCGACAGTGCCCATATTTGTTTACTAAGCACATATTGTAATCGCTCCTGCCCCCCTGCCTACCTGGAACAGCAATGGAAAAAACAGCCAAGGCACTAGTCCTCTGCTGGAAACACTGCATAATGGTAAACTCTTAGAGGAAAGCGTACACTATGGGGATATTTAGAAGAAAATGCCAGAGGGCTGTGTTACACCATATCTGCCAATGCCAAGCTCTGACATTTTCAAAATGCAGGGATGTGCCATATTTACAAAAATACGGTGCACCCCTGCATTTTCCCTAACAGTGGAGCTAAAAAACATGCCTAGCATCAGCACAGGCACCCTGCTAGCATGTTGCAATGGTACCTGTGCTGCAGGGGCGATTGTTTATATGCACAAAAGGACACCTTCCTGCACATTAACAATCAATAAAGGCGATTTGCTGTTTCTATGTGTGCTGCATAATGCAGACTGCAGCACACACATAAAGAGCAAAACTCAAGGAGAAAGCAATAATTTCTACTCGTATCGCCATCCTAAGACCAGGTATTACCTGGCCTTATTCTTGGGCGCTGCCCCAGCCTTGTAAATCTGGGAAAACAACAAAAACAATGGGTGTTGTGATGGAACGCACACAGCAACACCCACTGCCTGCCCCTTTGCAGCAGCGGACTGATGCAAAAGGTGCCTAATTACGAGGTGCGTTAAGCCACATTAAGTGGCTTAGCACCACCTTGCAAAAATGTGAAATGGCACAAGGTCACCAGACCATCAAAAAAAGTGACGCTCCGGCGGCATTAGGGCTTGTAAATATGCCTCTGTGTTCCAGAGAGTATTCATTGTTCTGTCCTGTATTCAATGTTCTCATCATGTTGGAACACAAACTATGCATGCAAACTCTACAACCACTGATAAAGTGTACAGAGTTTTTGAGCAGGACACTATCTGACCATAATCCAGTAAAACAGGGCATTACCTGTGATAGACATAATAGAGCAGTGCCAATCTAGAGACTGCAAGGTACTGCACCACAGGATGGTGGTCAGAGCTACTTTAACAGAATGAGAGTCTCAACAGGAGTGTGCTATGGGAATGCAAAGAGTTTAAAGCAGTGGATGGAGGCCACTGTTTAAGACACCAATAGTGATCAGGAAAATATAAGCATGTGAATTGCCTGCTGTTGGACTTGACCCTTAAGGCAGGTTCACCCCTAATCTTTTTGCTTTAGATCTGTGATCTGTATGGATGATTTTCTGGTCTGTGCGCACTTTTTCCCTGTGTCCCAGAGTAAAGTGCGTGCATGTAGTTAGGCTGGCCTGCTCTCCCATAGGAATGCATGGGGAATGTCTGTGTCCCTGGTAGTTCCTGATGCGGGGGGAGTGCATGCTCGAATTTGGTATGTGCGAGCTTCTGGGAATGAATGCTTCGCAATGGTGTATGTGGCATGTGTGTGTCATGTGTAGAAATGCCACTTCTAGGACTTGGCATATTAATGTAAAATATGCCTGCCGTGTGATTGGCTGGAGCTGGCTGGTGAGCCTGGCTCCAGGAAGGCTGGATGGGTCTGCCCGGTGGTGAGTGTGAGATTAGCATGTTGATGGCTTGGGAGGAGTGCACCTGGTCCCTGATGGGCCTGGACTTTCCCCACACAATGCTGGCTCCACCCCCTGTAGTGCGACTGATGTCTCTAGCCCTGCCAGTGAATGAAATGGGTGGTTGAGCTATCAAGGGTACTTCAAAACCAGCTGCGACTGGTTTTTCCCCCACCCTGCACCTACAGACAAAGGGAATTTACTGTATAAGAAGGGGCTGTGTCCCCATACAATTGTTCCTTGGTTCTGCTTGTGGATCCTTGCCAGAGGGGGCTGCTGCTGCTGCTGGCGCCAGAAGGACCGCCACTTGGACTGTCTCCCTGCCTGGAGACCCAGTGTGCTGGATCTGGCCCTTGCCCCTCTGCCTGCCTCCAGACCTTGCTGGAGCTTTGCTGTGCCTGGAAACGCTTTTATTTGATTTATAGCGCTAGGCGCGCTTTATTTTCCTTTTAGCGCTGAGCGCGCTTCTCTTGGCGCTCAAGAGCGCTTTACTTTGTCCCCGAGCGCTGGGGAGCGCTCTTTGCGCAGCCGGTGCCCACCCGGCGTTTGCCCGCTTTGATTGCCGATTTTCGGCAGAGCGAGTGCCCACCTCGCTTTATCTTTTATTCGAAGCCGGAGCCCACCCGGCATTGCCCCGATCTGGGATATTTAAATATTCACGAGGGAGCCCACTCCTCGGATACTCTGAGCCCGCCTGCCTGTCTGAAGCGAGCCGCCGCGCTGCCCGCGGCGACCCGGAAGTGCTCGTCTGCCCGGCCAATCACAGCGCGGCCCTGAGGAGGCCGACCGGAAGTCCCGCCCTCAGCGCCGCAGCGCGAGCAGGAGTCTTGACCGGTCCCCCGTGTGCAGAGGGAGACCGGCCGCCTTCCCCTGCCGCTACCGAGTGGCAGAGAGCCGGTGAGTGGAGCGCTGAGTGCAGAACCGGGGAGGAGGGCGTCGGGGCAAATTGCCGGTGCCCGCCCCTCCCCGTCGGTGTAACGAGCCTTGCGAGGCTCTTGGGGGCGTTTCTGTTTACGAGCCTTGAGAGGCTCTGGGGGCAAGTGGTGTTCTGAGCCCGGCGAGGCTCCAACGACGGCCGCATTTGTTGACGAGCCTGCGAAGCTCGAGGGGGCAATTGTTGAGAAGAGCCCAGAGAGGCTCCAGGGCCCCATAGTTGTTCTTCGAGCCCAGAGAGGCTCACAGCCAGATTCATTCTGCGAGCCCAGCGAGGCTCATCGCCCATATCGATTTAGAGCCCTGAGAGAGGCTCTGGGGGCATTTCATTTGTTTAGAGCTCTGAAGCTCTTAGGTGCCAGCACCTGTGTTCTTGAGCCCACGTGGCTCCAACGTTGCTCATATTGATTCACAACTGTCCAGCACTTAGTGGACAGTTGCTACGTTTAGGCTTTGTGTTCCTGGCTGCCTGCGCAGCCTTCCCTGACATTCAGACTCAGGGCATTCAGCCCCTTGCGAGGCCAGTTGGCCTGAGGGACAAGTTCGAGTGTTGTGCTATGTGCACCCTGCGCATTGTAAGTTACTTGTTGATGTGATTCTTGCGCAAATGTCCTAACCTGCACCTCTGAATGTGTTTTAATGCCTCATGTGCAATTGTTGATGTCCGCTTACCTTTGCTAAAGGTGACCTGCTTAGGTATTTTATGTTTATCCCCTTTGCTAAATGTGACCTGCTTAGAGGATTGTTTATATCCGCTTACCTTTGCTAAAAATGACCTGCTTAGGTATTTTATGTTTATCTCCTTCGCTAAATGTGACCTGCTTAGGTGATTGTTTAGGTTTCCTTCCCTTTGCTAAAAGTGACCTGCTTAGGTGATGGTATTCCTTCCTTAGGTCCTGATGATAAGGTCCTAGTTCCCTGCGTGATTTTCCTACAGTGTTTTAGGGTTGCGTAGGAGGTATTTACTCTTTACCAGTGATTACTGGTTGTGTGCTACATGTACTATTTTGGTGCTAATCATTATATGTTAATGTGCTAAGTGTATACCTACTAGTATTATTTCTAACAAGTGCCTACCCCTGACAGTGGTCCATGTGGCCCTGTCCTGTACATAATCCCTTGTAAATTCTGCCCGTGCCTCTGGCACATTGTAAAGGTTGTGTGTTATCTAATGTGTTTTTATTATAATACAAAGGCTATTTTTATATAACCTTGTGTGCAGTTTCCTTTGTGGTGGGCCTTGGGTGTTGTTGCTGGGGTGCGTGCGCAAATACTTAACTCATACCGCCTCCAAGTTTAGCCTTGCTGCTCGCGCCACGTTACCTAGAGGGTGAGCAGGGGTTATCTTGGCGTGTAACTCCCTTGCCCTGACTTGGGAGTGGTGGTCTCTGACTGACTTTGGCGTGAGCCCTGGCCAGCCAGGGACCCCGTTTCTAACACCTGCTTTGGACAATAAGATTGCATGACATGGAACAGGAGTGGTGTTTGCAACCCCTCATATTTACTGTCAGGGCATACCACAGGTGTTCTATCCCAGTCCCACCCACTGTTTCTCAAAGGCATTTTTGGCTGCAGCTTTCAATTCTTGCTCAGGGCTTTGCCTCTCAGGATGTCATCCACACTGTGTGACAAGAATCATGCTGCCAATGATTGTTTGTCATGTGTGCTGTCCAGTTGCTGCTCCCAGTCACTAGCACAGTCAATTCTAAATGCACACATGTATCCCAAAAACTGTGCAAAGGTGCCCCATCTGAATGGCAGGATTGAAGGGTCTACTGCAGGATTCGATGATGCCTAGATTCAAGTATCTATCACAAGATTCAAGGGTCTTGGTATTCGATGATCTACTGCAGGATTCAAGGATCCTGGAGTCTAGAAAAGCCACACCAAGTGCATGGCCATGTGTTTGGCTTTCCTCCATGTTGATCAGAGGATGCTTCTGCTTGGGCTATGCTCTTCACCTTTGTTCCACTGCTTTGCCTCAGCTCTTGTGATCCTACCTCTACAATCAAGATTATCTTTAAGCTAGACATCAACAGCTTCTTCCCTGATGATTTCTATTGGTTGCGATTCTTGAAATTCTTTCTGCAACATCACAGCAAGAATTCCCTTGCATCCTTGAAATTATTTGACTTCTCCCAGCACTGTCTTCAGAGTCCTTGGGATAGAGACAGATAACTTGTTGGATTGTGGTTCTCCAGCTGACCCTTTGTAATGTCTCCTCAATCTACATACTAGGAATCTGTTACATCATCAAAGTTGTGCTATAGTAATTGTTTCTTGGGCCTCCACATTGTTATATGTAGATCCTCTGTGAACCTTTGTTTCTGAAAAGTGTCTTAAGTTGTGGAGCACTACCAACTGCTACAGGACATCAGAAAAACACCAGTCTCATGACAATTCGTTTAGCTCTCATAATATAAAGATACTGAGCCACTGATATTTGAAAGTTTACCATAGACTATTGGTTAGTAGAGTAAATATGTGGTATGTCTAATTTCCTGTAGAATGTCACCATTCATGTGAAATCCATGTATATTTAAGAAGTGTGTGCATATTAGGTTGATGTAAGAGAAGAGAGCAACAGAATTATAGTTTTCTGTAAAGAACAAAAAAGGTGTCATTCATGGGAAACTGCAGAAAATCTTAGAGAACATCCATCTGATTAGATGAGGTGGTTAAGTACAAGCTGAATACACCTCTTGTTTGTCTTTTCTTTCTCTCATATACCAACTTCCCTTTCCCTCTGTTCAGCATCAGCGCTGAGCATGATCTTGACTCTGTCAATGGTGAAAAAGACTGGTGCCTTCCATGGGCCTGATTCACAAAAGTTACACTTTTAAGTAAGATAAGACAGTCCTATCTTTTTATGTGTGAAGACTCCGCCTTTGTAAAGATACTATTAGTAAAATACCTTTTTGACTAGCAAACAATTATAAACTTACACAAAAGTATAAGTTTCACTTTGTGAATCAGGCATATATCATTGCCGCAACAACATTCAGATTTCCAGGTTATTAGTCATTTGAGTCTGACGCTGATATTAACATAAAGGGACTGTACCTTGATTGTTGTAAGGCGACAATGCTTTAACTACATGGAATGTATGGCAAGATGACAAGGAGAGAAGGACAGGACTAGGCCCTTACTTGCATTGTTGTTAGCAAATTAAAATGGAATCCTAGGACACAGTATACAGAGGGAAAGACATATTCTGAGTTTCATGAGAATGACATTGACTCATACAAAGAACTCAGAATGTCTCCTCCTGAAGTGATATAAGCTTATTTAGATGGAGATGCCCTGGCATATATTTCATGAGACTAACAGGAAATCATGAGTTGTCCAATTGATCAATTAGAAGTGAAGTAGGCACTGTAATTCATGACATTTGAAAAAGCACCAGACTCCAATGTACTGCGGTTGAATTTTATTTTACCTTGCGGATATGCTTGTTCCAAGACTGACAGTATTATACTCTGCTGCGTTGTCTACTGGACATCACCCATAATTGACCAGCAAAGGTCTGATGATCTCCATATCCAACCAAGGCCACATCCCTGTCGACAAAATCCTCTCACAGTCCACACACTATGCTTAACTTGAATGATAAAATCATTGCAGATTGCCGTTCACCCCCAATGCTATTTATGCTGCAATGGAACCATTCGCCAACATACTCTGGACCAAAGGCACAGAGAGAGTCATACCACTAGCAGATGGCATTGATAGCATGCACCTATACAACAACGATATGCTCCAGTTTCTGAGAGACTGGATGCAGTGACGGAAACCACTATGTCTGTCGTGATGACATTTTCAAAGTCAGCTGAGCAAACTCCTGTATCTTCCCAATCCCAATTGGCATGGTATAAATGTAACAGTTTGTCTATGTGAGAAATTGGATTGCTGGTTCTGTGGGGTGTGAAACTTTCTGAAGAAACAGCCAGAATATATTTAGGGTGAATCACAAAAGTCACTAAATTAACCTGTGCTTAACCCTTTGTAGCTTGGCACAGAAAGCAGTCAGGCTTTACTGAGAGGCAATGACTGAAGTATTTATGCTGCACACTAACAATATAATAATAGTTTGAAACCAAAACAACATAAATCCAAACAACTGAAATGGAGTTATGATTTTTTTAAAGCTGAAGGTAATAACTAGCGCTTGAAAGATCAAAGTGCTAACTACGGACATCAATTTAAGAGAAACCATTTAAAAGTTGAAAAATATGGCCAACAGTGAAAGAGCACACTCAGATGCAAGAGGTGTATTAGGCTCAGTCAGCAGTTACTTTCTGAGACTGTAAAGTTCAATGGGACAAGGCT
Source organism: Lissotriton vulgaris (assembly GCF_964263255.1). Taxonomy (NCBI): domain Eukaryota; kingdom Metazoa; phylum Chordata; class Amphibia; order Caudata; family Salamandridae; genus Lissotriton; species Lissotriton vulgaris. The sequence continues at coordinate 1,463,720,806 of NC_141685.1, read as the reverse complement.
GCAGATGTTGTCCGAGGAGGGAGCATTATCGTCAGAGAGCCTGGGACGAAGTCGCAGTGAAGATGTCTAGGATCAGACAGGGCCTGATTATTATGCACAGCTGCAGTATGCTTCAGCTCATAAAGAGAGCCTGAGGCACATGCCATTGCAGTGCAGCGCAACTTGCACATTGGACGCAGTATTGCCATGCATCATGTCATGCTTAGCACACACTGCATGCACGACAGTGCTGGCACCAAGGGGCACAGCATGCGCCCCCAGCCACAATTCCCAATGTACTAAACACCCTGGGGCCCAATTTGGGATACCTTCCCTGCCTTTCCATTGACCTTTTCATGGCAGGACTCCACCATGAAAACATCAGCCGAAAGGCAGGTCATGAGCACCATGGTGGAACCGGCATTTCTTGCCCAAAACTGCTGCTTTCATCGCCGTCAACCCCCCTCCCCCCTCTGGATCTGAGATCCCGGTGGTGGAAGTGGTCTTGGGTGGTCCGACCACACTCCTTGTAATCGGGCAGTCAGACCGCCGAAGAGGTGGCAGTTGGACCTCCAACAACAGTACGCAGCCCCAAAACAGCCGTACTCGTAATACGGCCATTAGTCTCTTTTTTGGAAGTTGAAAATCTCCAGCAGGATAAGGCTGGTGGCTGTAATCGATGAAAGTTCCACAAGGCTGGAAACCCCTTTGGCGAAAGACTGCTGATCAGGATTTGCTGCTGTGGAGATGAACGTAGCTGTAGCTGTTGTGAATTCAGGCTGACCTGCAATGCGGATAGACACGCAGGTTGGTCCCAGTCTTCTCTCAGTTCTCAAAGCAGTTTTTAGCCAAATGTTTTAATAAGTCCCAAGTATTGAATTTGGCTCTCTGGGCACCCTTAGCTTCATCACCAAGGGTCCAAGACTGGAGGACTCACTCAGGCTGGGTCCAGGAGCTGGTTCAAGAAAGTTAGTTCATTTTCTGTCCTTGAAGCTCTGACCATGAGGTCAGCAAAGTAGCCCTAGAGTCACTCTGGTAGCCCTAAGTTCGAGAGTTGAAAGAAAGCTCAAGCCACAGGGAAGGCCTTTGAGGGTTCAAGGCTGACTCGAGGCACTGCAGCAATCTTTTAGGGTGCAGCACAGCTGTGCTGTGGAGCACACAGCATGCAACAGCAGCAGGCAGTTGTCTCAGAGTCCTTTCCCAGGTCCAAAAAGTGAATTGAAGAGTGGGTCCAAGGTTTCTATTTTTTTTATACCTTATGACTTCTTTGACGTAGAAGAAGTTTCTAGGTAATTCTCTTTGAAGTGCTTGAAATTCCTGCTTCCCTGGCCCTGGCTCCAAGCTGGCTTCATGAACAATGCAGAGGTGACAAGTAATTTGTGTGAAAGCAGAGTACAGCCTATTCAGTTGCAAGTGTTTCCCCGCGGGCCGAACCGCGGCCCTCAACACTACCCGTTTCCTTTTCATGGGCCGCAGTGCAACCCGCAACACCACTCTCTCCTCCTCGAGTGTGTCGCGTGCAACACAACGGCCCACTATTATCATTTTGGAGTTGCGGGTGCGTCCCGCTATGCCTACTGACTTTTTACATCGGGCAAGCCACGGACTTGCGCCGCGGCCCGTTGGTTGATTAATTGCACCTTAGGCATACCGAAAGTTCCCAGATTGGGACTGCAGCTTCCTATGATATTCCTTTGGGGGCCTTAGGGGAAGACTATTCTACCTCCCTAACATGGCGACCTTCCTATTCTGCTCTTCACTCCTTTCCCTATTCAAGATAACAACAGCTTCCTTCCTGTTTTGTCACTTCCAGTATAAAAGGGGCAGAAACTTTTCCTTCCTTGCGTTGCAACACTTCTTGTTCCTGCTGGTGTGTTTTCACTCCTGTTGGTGCCCTTGCTCCTGTTTTGCTGTTCCTTTCTTTTCGTTGGCGCTCCTTTGTTCCTTTTTGCGTCTCATGCTCCAGTTTGGGTTCCTGTAGCCTCCTGGTTCATCTTGGACTTCTGGTCTTCGTGTGTTTTCCCTTGCTCCTTGTCTTCTCCTTCCTTTACATTTCAGGAGTCTCCTCGTCATCTGAGGTTTTTCCCGAAGGGGTTTTTTTCCTCTTGGGACTCCTTCTGGATGGCACTGGCTGCTCAGACTTCTCACTGTCAGCAGCACCGTGGCTACCGGGAAGGGTTGCCCATATCTCAATGCAAAGTCCAGCAGCGAGACATCGAGAATGCATCCTGCAATCAGGGCGATGCGTTGGTGTCGAGGAGCTGTGATGGGGAGTCCAGCATCAGCATTCAGGCTGCCATTGAAGAGGGATGTGAGGGCCTGCACGGAAGGTGCATCACACAGCGGTGATTCCAATGAGGTGATGGGCTGTGATGTGGGCCTTTGGGATGGTTTGGATCCATGCAGCAGCGATGATGCATCGGTTCTGTTCGGGATTGCGCCAGCCAACAGAGGAGATGCATCCATTCTTCTGGATCCATAGAGTCTGGCAGAGCACATTAGACACACTTCCAAGGGTACAGGACTGGGGTGGCACCACTTGGCAGGGTAGAATCACAGAGGGAGTCTAGGTGCAGGTGCAGGGTTGTTGGAAGGCTGTTGTGTCCCAGCGGCTTTAGATCAGGAGGCCAGGCAACTTGCCCTTGGAGTCACTTTGGGATTCTGGGTATCAGAGATGCAGGTCCAGTCATTCTCACCAGACAAGCATGCGGACAGCAGAGGAGAAATAAAAGTATTTCTCCTTGTTGCACCACATTAATACCTCCTTTCGAAAGGCATTATGTTTTGGCGCTGCCTCAGATTTACAGATCCTTGGAAATCTGGAGCAGTGTCATAAAGTCATGGGTGTTGATGGGAATGCTCACAGCAACAGCCACACCCTTTTGCAGCAGAAAACTGTATTGCAAAGGGTCACATTTAAAAGGCTGTTTTAAGCCTCGCAAAGTGGCTTAGCGCGGATTGTAAATATGGGTTTACATAGAGCACCACTGGAGCATAAAAAAAATGAAGCTCCAGTGGCACTAGGGGTTTGTGAATATGCTGTTCTGTGTGCTGCATTCTGCATTCTCTATGCTGCATTCTGCTGCGCACACAGAAGCTTACTTACAAGCCCATTGTGCCACTTTTGATTCACTTTTTTTGACGCACTAGTGGGCCAGTGCGCTGGCCAATATATTCAAGGCCAGGCAAAGCACCCTGCATGGCTTTTCATGACCTTGTAGATATGGCCCCCTTTCAAGCATTACTTTGTGTTAAAGGGGCATTGCATGGGTGTTGCTGTGGGTGTTCCCATGCAATATCCATGGAACCCGATGCATTCTCAGATTTACAAGGTTTAGTAAACCTGGGAATGCGTCAGATTCCTATCCTACGCCTCCCCAGGGAAGGCATAAGGGGGGCACAATGAGGAGAAATACCTTTATTTCTCCTTGTTTTTCCTTTTTCTATATGTGCTGCATTCTACATTCTGGTATATGCGCAGGGGTGAGTACAGGGGTGCACCGTATTCTTGTTAATAGTGTGCAACCCTACATTTTAAAAATGATGCCGCAATGCGCAGCAAATTGGATGCTGCACCGTTCTGCGCCATTTCATGTAAAACATACCTCTGAGACTTTTACATCAAAAGTGACAATTAGAAATTCTGGAGTCACACAATTTCTCTTGCTATTGTACAGCTTCACCATAATGGATAACGAATCCTGTTAACCCTACAATCCCATCTCAAGAATCCCGATCGCCCAATATTGTTAGACGGAGGGTTTCACAAAAAAACTAGGTGAGAAACCAGTGTGCTAACTAACTAACTGAGGACTTCTGTCAAGATTTACACCTTAACACTACAGATAAGTGTGTCCATTTGCTCAATTTTTTGGACCTCCTCAGTTTTCCTGCCAGTTCTTCCGATGTTATCGAGTTTTTCCAACTGTATATTGCAATCTATTAAATAGACGCTAGATGCCGCAATTTCTTCATATTTTAAAAGTGCAACTGTAATTGAATTTGTAATGCATAAATCGGGGTAGCCAAGTGAAACTTTCTCTCACTAGTAAAATTAATATATTGTATTGCTATCGTATAGAAATTGATAAGTTGATAAGTAACATCTGACATGTATGTTACATCATGCAGCTACAACTGCAGCCCTAGTAGTTGGACTAAGACTAGTGAACCATGTTTCAGGATCCTGGGTATGATTTAGAATTTGTCCACCACGAATGTCTCGGAACACCTTGTCTGCCAAACTAACGAATCTGCCCGCTCGTTTCTGCTGGTGGTGCCCCTGCTGGCTCTGCCAACTGAAACCTTACACCGGAGACCCGACGGACTTGGGCCCTGACAGTCCCTAACAGAAAAATTAAGAAAATTAGCCCAAAACCAGGAAGAAACTCCCAAGATGCCTTGGCCATTATTATTTTTAAAATAGAAAAGTTTGCTGAGCGGCGGCAAGAAGTCTGATGACTATTCCGCAAACTTACAATGCCTTCAGAAGATGGTGGCTCCTCATTGGAAGGCGTAGATGATCCTCCAGGCAGAGACCTCCAAACGTGGTGGGTGGCCATAGTGGGGGAGGTAATGACCTCTGCCCCCATGGCAGAGGACGGGCAGAGCCACAACTCCAAATGAAGCCATTTTTGTTAACTATCTGTTTTATTGTCCTGAAATTATTTTTTATTATATTGTTTGCATAAATTAGAACATTTACTTGATTGTCAATCAAGGAGTTCACTAGACAGTTTCCACTGAAATTGTATGATAGGATATGGAGATGGGACGTAATGGCTGGCTGAAATTGTTAAACAACCATATTTAAATGTAATTGTCAACCTTTTGCGTAAATAGATGAGTGATTAGCAGTTAGAAAAATGTAGGGGCATATTATCAAGAAGGGCGTTTAAATTATTGCCGCTTTAACGGCAGGAGACTGCTGCTAAAGTGGCGTTATTGAGCTTGATAATATGCCCTTGAGAATTCCCACAGAAGCCTGTGTTCACACCAGAACATGGACTTTTATGGGAATTCACAAGGGCATATTATCAAGCCCATTGTCGCCACTTTAGCGGCAGTTTCTTGCCGCTAAAGCGGCGATAATTTAAACACAGGTTCTTGATAATATGCCCCGTAGTTCACTGTCTTGTAATATGTTTTACAATATTGTATGTAAATGGGCTACAACGATGGCTGCTGCTTCAATTATGCCAAGATGATTTCATTTATCTTATTTTTTTCTCTGTATTCAATTATATATATTTATCAATGCAATAAACTCAGACTTACATTCATTCAATTCAAAGTATGCGAACTGCGGGGCATATTATCAAGGACCGGTTATAAATTTATCGCCGTTTTATCGGCAGGAAACTGCTGATAAAACGGCGATAATGGGCTTGATAATACGCCCTTGTTAATTCCCATAGAAGCCCATGTTATGGTGTTAACATGGGCTTCTATGGGAATTAACAAGGGCGTATTATCAAGTCCATTATCGCCGTTTTATCAGCAGTTTCCTGGCGATAATTTTAACACCGGTCCTTGATAATATGCCCCCTAGCTACTTTTTTAAAGTAAGTGAAACGCAAAAGATATGATCATTAAAAGATGTTTAATGTATACAATTCCAATTTATATAAGAATATATTTGATGTAATATTCTCAAAAGAAGAATGGTTTTATAAAGTTTAAAAGAAGAATGCTCTATTAAAATACGGTTTAACATTTTTTTGGGCACTCCTGTCATGTATCTATTCTACAATATTGTCTTCAAGACGAACACGTCCTAGAAAGAAGTTTATTTTGCCAACAGTTACGGGGCATCACCGGTGTGGACTGTTTTCAATGCATCCCTGCCCTGAAGTGTTTCATGTGTAAATATGTACGTGCTAGGGCCCAAGGTATTCCACTGAAGCTGGCGCCAACCACAGCTCCTGCCACTGCAGACGAATGCAAATGCCAGTATTACCTTCCAACCATCACCCACAAAGTTTGACATTTTGTACTATTCCAGGTAACCGCAAACTGTAGGGAAGCCCCGGAAATGCTAGTTGTATCATTTTGTTTCAGTTCATTGAATTGCTAAACACTCAACTGACATGCTCTGCTAAAAGAAAAAAAATAGTCTGCGAACGCCACCGTGTTTTGTACTCACACACAAAAAGTACCAGTGTTTAAAAATAAGTGACGGCGCCACGCACTGGTGAACAATGGCACACATTAAGAACTGATGCCCTGGCAAGATTAAAAGTACAGAAATCGTTCGAAAAAAGAAGAGGTAAACAGTGTGTTCGAGAGTCTGAACCTAGACTCTGGAGCAAGCATAAGATAGGTCTCTCCAGAAATAGAGGAAACGGCATCTCCTTCAATATTGGCCCATTTGTGCTGCTTTTTCAATTTGTGCCACATTATAAGGAGATGTGTCAACCAATCTTATTCCATTGTATAATGACCAGCAATGCTATGTATTTACATGTCCTTTGCAATCCTATCTCAAATAATACATATATCTCTAGGCTATGGTGTGCACCCTGAACACCTAACTCACAATATCGGTGGGACAGAATATCGAGGACAGAGTATCAGAAAGAACAAATATTGACAGGTGAGTAAGTCTACATTTTCTAAACCTTACATCACATATATGTTCCTGTCCGGTATATGTATCTTCAAGGCACGTAGATGTGGAGTTAGGAATAGAAAATCTACACTGCCCTATATTCAGTTTTGTTTCGATATTTTATCCCTCAATATTCTGGCCTCGATATTCTTGAATCTCAACAGTGTTTGTGTCGATAGTCAGTAGTGCAACCCTGGGCAAAGTTTTCCATCGAGTGAAAGGGCTCACTGAACTAAGCATTTGCATACGACATCTGTTTGTGACCTGCTGCAAACTCACGAGTTTGAAACTCGGGAAAGATATCTGACATTTCCAAGTTTACAGGATAAGCACACACAAAATGTCCTTAAATCGGGCAAACGTCAGTGCTGGAAATGGAAAAAGGTTTAGTCTGGGATCCCTAGGAGGGTGTCAGCAGCCGGGCCAGACTGAGAACGCAAACCAGCCTAGGCAATCAAGGTGGATCGGCCCCAGGGTGAGGGGGTGTTGCTGGTGTGAAACACTGTTGCTGCTTTTGTTACAGGGGGCCGATATTGCAGCACTGCAAAACAGGCCTCCAGTAACAAAAACGACATCCACCAGTCCAAAACCGGACCACACTATTCTGGCCCACCAGGTAAACTCCCTGTGCCCTCTACAGCCAGTCTGGCCCTGGTCAGCTGATAGGGGTGGAGTCTGACTGTCAACTAATAATGTCATTCTTTTAAATACTTTGAAACTCTACCCCAAAATAAATTGACAACTAGGCCAAATGTGATACTAAATCTATTCTAAATTATGTAATTGTATTCCAACAAACTACATTTTAAACTGCATTTAGAGGGTTAAAATGCCTGCTTCTTCTAAACACAGCATATAACATGCAGGTCACAGATTTGGTTATTTAATGTACATATCTCAGTGTATAACTGCTTTTGGTGGTATTGTAAGCATTCCTGATATATTGAAAACATAGGGGCTTATTACCAAGCAATAGCGATAATTATTGCTATTGCTTGGTTAGAGACAAAAATTTATCGCTGACCTGCGGTGATTTTTATCGCAGATAAACCTTGGTATCACCAAGGTTTATCGCAAATGCGATAAAAAACGTCCGCAATGCATGAATATCGCTGAAAAGTCAGCGATATTCAGGCATTACCGAGCTAATGCTCTTAGCCATGTTATCCACCTCCCATTGGATAACATGGCTAAGAACTGCTCAGGGCAGGTGTTAGCTTTTGGAGATATTTGCGCTTAGCGCGAATATCTCCAAAAGTTGGTATTAGGAGATAGCGATGTTAGCGACTGTTTCCGGTCGCTAACATCTTGGCACGCCCACTTTGCATGTCATTAGTGATAAATAACACTGACATGCAAAGTGGGGCCCAAGATGGTCGCTATCTCTTACTAGCTGTCGCTAACAGCTAGGTAATAGGGAGATAATTTTATCTCCGCTTTCTTGGCTTTTAAAGCCAAAAAAGCGGAGATAAACCCCCTTGATAATATGCCCCATAATTTCTTATGAGCAGTTCATCAGAAGGGGGCGAGGGTTTTGCTGTTAGTTCCTGGCGTACATACAAGCCACTCAGGGGTATATTCACAAGAACGTGTGCTAAACATCACCAAGAAATGCCAACGCACCTTTACACATTGCAGCCAATCGCAGGAAAATAACCTTGTGTTAACGTGAAATTCACAACAAGGCAGTAGCATGCAATAGTCTGCCGAAACCGTGGCCAATGTCCGCAATACAACCACCTCAACGGCGATAAAAACACAAACCTCAACGCGAAAAAACATGCGATGGGCCAAAGCACGATGAGGAAATCAGCGATACACAGCACCAGGCCTGCAACACACACATGGCAGGAGGGAACAATCACTATAAAAGTAGAAAAAACACCCAAAGACAAACTGACCAACACTCAAGCACCATGGAGGCAGCTGGAGCAGGCACAGAGGACGAGCGCAACCACACAAGCACCCCGGACTACCAGCTTTGGACCTGGGGATAGGGAAGGGCAAGGACAAGAAGAGGAAGACAAAGTTCAGTCCGCAGGAAAACAGGATCCTGATCACCTTCAACGTGTCATTGGGAACCAAAAATGGGATATGGCGATACATGTTGGACAAGGTGAATGCCGTCGCAAAGTACAGGAGGTAAATGGACGAGGCCAAGAGGCGATGGATTGACATCAAGCGATCCAACACATCATGGACATCATCCGCAACTCACCTCCAGGATCAGGGCAGCCCAGCCGCATTGAGGAGACCCCACTCACTACCCAAAGCACCCAGCAGGAGCACCCACAGCCCCAGCACTCTCCAAGACCTCCAGGAACAAACCATGGCCTTCCAACCCCGTGTGCTGGAGGGCCCGAGGGAGACGGCTGGGCAGGTGCTGGTAGGGCTCGGCCTCATGGCTACCAAACTGGACGCCATCCATGGGTGTCTAGGTCTCATCAGGGACCAGCTCCAGTCCCTAACAGACACCCACGTCCCGCTCTATGGTCTCCAATGAGCCCTGACTGACATCCATGGAGTCATGATGCAGAGAGAAGAACACCTGTCCGCTCAGACTGGCTCCAGCAATTCCAGCCGTGAACTGACACACATGCAGAGGCTCATGGAGGACATGGTACGGATGGAGGCGGAAAGGATGGCAGCCACCGCTGCACATCAGCGATATGTAGCTGGGGTCTATCATGCCCTGCAGATCCTCATCATGGCAATGCTGCGTGGTGCTGATAAATGCTGCTGCCCTTACACCATCCACATCTCCGACCCCTGGTGTGTCAGTGCCTCACAGTGAGACAAGCGTATCAACTCCGGCAACTGATGTGTCACTGTCACACAGTGTGTCCGACAATACTCCTCCTGCCCCTGATGTGTCAGTGGCACACAGTGTCGCAGCCGGTACTGAAACACCCACAGGTGGGGCAGAGCACACATACGAAGATGAGGACGTGGATGGGACTGTTGTCAGAAAGAGGCAGTAGCATTCATTTCTGCCACCTGGCCTGTTTGTGCTTGGTGCAGCACATGGCCTCATGACCTCCCACTGACCCGATACACTCTGCTGTACTCACCTTGGACTGCGACAAGGACTGCCATATCCTGTTTGATGACCAAGGTCACGGCGACCAGACTGCGGACTGTACCCTTCCTGTTCCGCAGTACCTGTCATCCCCGGATACACTCTGGCTGGCCTTCCATGGGCCCATATTGTGTGGTGTGCTTGGCATGGCCCTGTACCGCTCCAGCTGCTAAACTCCACTGGATGTGCAATAAACATCCAGTAACGCACTGCTGTGCCATGTCTCTCATCATTCCTGCATGAATGTGTGGATGGAAGTAGGGTCAGAGATTTCCTTTACGTCAATGATGCTCATGTAGTGGGATGCAAGTCACCGTGTGCTACATTGCATCCTGGGTGCTGTGGTCACTACAACAGGGACACATGCATTAGTCACTTCCTTGTCCGGACATGGACTGAACCATGCCCAGAGCCCCCGCTGGTCCAGTGTACGCCAGGCCAGACCACTCCACTTACGCTCCAAGGGGGGCCCACATAGCTACCTGTCGCAGGCGTACTCGCTGGTGGTGTGCAGGTCACTGGTCTAGTTGTCAGCATGTCACGGCCACTCCCTGAGGGCAGGTCTGCACACACACCTCATCCATCCGGCACAGGAGTCACAGGCCATGTGACCCGCAAATGTAAGGGGTCGACAATGTCACATTTCCCTCTGCTGGTGGTGACTGGATGACGGACGCTCCACGGTGCTCAATCATAAAGGGCCCATGATTTGCTGCACACAGGGTTGGTGGCACTCGTGGCCTTGTGGCCGACACAGGCCTACCTCCACGTGGCACTGACTGGCGTTGCACAGGGTTAGTGGAACACGTAATTACTGAGCGGGTGTGCAGCGTGCGATGATGATATGTGCACTGATGTGGTGTCCGCCATTGATGAGTCAGCGTCATATGTGGGACCTCCTGTGCCGCGTGGTGGGCCCACATGATGTGGACCATGCCATGGTGGCGTGACCGGGGCCTGGAACTCCCATGGGCATGCAGTGTGCCTACTGATGGACACACCGGTGCCAGCAGGTGAGCTGATGGACACACCGGTGGCTGCAGCTGAGCTGTGGGGCCTATGTGTGCAGGGGCGGCGGTGTCTCTCTCTCCCTTCATTTCCTTCTCTCTCACTCTCTTTCCCTTCCCTCTCTCTCTCTCACTCCCTCTCCCTTCCCTCTCTCTCTCACTCCCTCTCCCTTCCCTCTCTCTCTCTCCCTTCCCTTTCTCTCTGTCTCTCACTCTCTCTCTGTCCCTTTCCTCTCTCTCTGTCACTCTCCCTTCCTTTCTTTCCCTCTCTTTATTTATTTATTTATTTTTAAAATGTATAAAGCGCAACTTTTACCCGTGGGTGTCTTGGCGCTGTAACTCCACTTATTGTCTCCGTGAGAACATTATCGAACTTCAAAAGTGGTACAGTAAGAATTAGTGGTCAAACAACCAAGTTTTCAGCAGTTTTCTAAACTGAAGCAATGAAGGTGTAGATCTAATCACCATCGAAAGGGTATTCCAGAGTCTGGCGGCGGTGTTTGTGAAACATCTGTCGCCCCAAGTGACAGTCCTGGTCCGTGGCACTGTCAATTGGTGCAGATGTTCAGATCTAAGTGATCTGTTGGGTTGATAGAAGAAGAGCTTCTGTTTAAGAAACACCGGGCCAAGACCATGTAATGCCTTGAAGGTGAGGCATAAGGTTTTAAATCTGATCCGATTTCTTACAGTTAGCCTGTGGTAGTTCCTGATTACTTTCTTAATGGGTTTAAATTTGGGAGTGCCAGATAGTAGCCTTGCTGCTGCATTTTAGATAAGTTGTAATTTGGCCACCACCCGAGATTGAGCGTTTGCAAATAATCCATTGCAGTAATCCAAGGATGAAAGAACCAAGGAGCTCACCACCATTTTTCTTGCATTATCTGGAAGAAATGGTAAGATTTTTCTTAGGAGTCTGAGTTTGTGGAAGGCTGAAGATGCTATTTGATTGGCATGGTTAGCAAAATTCAGCTTTTCGTCGAAAATTATCCCTAGATTCCTAACCTTATGAACGGGGATTGGTAGAACTCCAAGTGAGGGGGGCCACCAGACTGAAGACCACAGAGGAGATAACTTTCCCAAGATAATTACCTCAGTCTTCTCTGAGTTGAGTCTTAGGCAATTCTCCGCCATCCACGTCTTAATTGCCAACATGCCTTCCTGAAACCGAGCCGCTACCTCTTCACCATCATTCTTGATGGCAAGCACCAACTGGGTGTCATCGGCGTATGTGGTAAGGCTCATCTGGTAGTTTTTAATAACCCTAGCTAAGTCCGACACGTAGATATTGAAAAGTGTCGGACTTAGAGATGAGCCTTGCGGAACACCACATGGTAGGACAAGATAAGCAGATTTAAAAGATACCAATGTTACTGCCTGCGTTCTACCCGACAAAAAAGAAGCAAGCAGAGCCTTAGCCATGGAGTGAATGCCCAATTCTTTGACACGGTCAATCAAGATGGAGTGATTGACCGTGTCGAAGGCCGCAGATAGATCCAACAGGACCAATACCGCTGTGCCTCCTTGGTCCCTGATGGTCCTAATATCGTCAGCGGCCTTGATAAGTGCGGTCTCGGTCCCATGCATTTTGCGAAACCCAAATTGAGAGTCGTCAAGAAGGCTGTTTTGTTCAATATATTCTGACAATTGCTTATTCATTGCTTTCTCAGCTACTTTGGCTAGGAACGGCAAGCTAGCAATCGGTCTATAATTTTTCAATGTGGTTTTATCTAGACCAATAAGATCAGTTATTGGGGGAAAAATTTTGGGGGGGCAGGGATCTAAGGCTGAGCCCGCTTTTATAAGCCTGATGATATCAGCTGTCTCCTCCTTCATTATCTCCTTAAATTGAGAGAATGAGCACTCAAGGGGTTTGCATGAAAACGTGGGTTTAGGATTAATAGGGGTTTTCGTTACTGAAAACTCCGAGTAAATGTCATTTACTTTTGAAAAGAAAAAGCTTGCCAATGCGTCACAGAATTCCTGCGAAAGAGGAGGGCCCAGATCTGCCGATTTCCCTGCCAATGATTTTACCACCTCATACAATTGTCTACTTGAGTTTTTGGAATTTTCGATTTGTTGCTCAAAATATTTCTTTTTTGCCTCCTGAATCATTTTTTTATAGACAGCTAATGTTTCTTTGTATAAAGATTTGCTTTTATTATCATAAGTCTTTTGCCAATTTCTTTCCTGATTCCTGCAGACCTGTTTTTGCTTTCTTAAGGTTTCTGAGAACCACGGGGCCGAGGGCACTTTCCTATTTTTAGAGATGGATTTAAGTGGCACATGTGCCTCCACCGCATTGCCCAACCAGGTGAAAAACTGATCCACTGCTGCGTTAGGGTCTGCCAAAATAATGGGACAAGAGTTAGTCAGCGACATTCTAAAGATCTCATAACCAATGTCCTTCCACACTCTAAACATTTCCTGTGTTGGAGGGGCCCCTCTAGGGATAGTAGCCCGAGTAATAGGAATTTGGCACAAAATAACATAATGATCGGACCAGGTAAGGCGCAGTACATCACCTATTACTCTTTCTCTGGCTCACTTTCCTTCTCTGTTTCTCTGTGTCTCGCTCCTTTGATGTGGGCATTGACACACGTCCTGATTTTGTGCTTTCTTTTCCAGGCTGTGTCGTCGAGATTGTCCATGGGGGACCCAACAGGAGTCTTCCACATTGCTGTTTTGTGTTGTGTTTCAATAAAGATTTTGGTTGTTACTTCAGATCTGTGTGACTGCTTTTCGTTCTTCTGGCCGCACATGTGTGTATTTATTTTGACACTGTGCGTCATCATGCGTTTGTTGTGGCTCTTGTGTTGTGTGGTATGTGTATGTCCGGGGAGGCCTGGGGGGGTTGCGGTGGGTGTTGAGGCCCTCATGGGTATCCGCCTTGCATGATCATTGTCTCCATGGCATCTGTGGGACTTCAGGTGTGGCTCTTGGCTGGGCTCCCTTTTATGCTGCAGGTAGTCGTACTGCTTAACACCAGAAAAAGGCAGGTGTTAATTTCCTGCTGCTACCGCGGCTTATCGCCTGTTTTGGGTTTGCATCGCAGATCTGGCAGTTCGTTGTGGTGGTGGTGTTGTGGTTTTTTCATGTGTTTTTGCATTGGAACGCCTACTCTGTATCTCATTTGGGGTAGTTGGAGGTGCCCACTGTGGTGATAAATTTTGGGGCAGTTATCGCGGAAATACAGGAGATGTCTGCAGTTTGCACCACATCACCACACCTTGCTAATCCTACTTGTCACATTTTAAGTACACGCAGTGAAGGTTCCCGACTACGGTCACTAAAATGTAGCAGCGTTAAGTTCAGACCAAAGTAGTTACAGCAGTGCCTCAGTAGGCAGAGAAATTCTCAGCCCCAAGGAGGGATAGTTGGGACATAACAAGGGTATATTTTGGGCCTCGGCTACGTCATTGCGGTACAATGAATCGTGCAATATATTTATAGCTGAGGAAAGATGCAGCCAACACTATGTGATGCATCTCAAACCATTTCCCTACAATCGCTCGTTGCCCTAAAAATACTCATGATTTAATCGAGATACCATATTAATCTCCATGCCTGATTAAAATGGCTGGGAGGTCATGATATTAGGTATTTATATGAGCTATTCCAGGGCGATACTAAAGATTTCATATTGTGCAAATGCACCACCTGCTCTGTTTACTGTTCCCTTTTAGGGACTTAATATGAGTGGCCTGGAGTAATGTCTGTGTTTTCCCTGTCCGTAAACAGCCATTGGGGGGATACCCCAATATTTATACGGGTGTGTAAATAACGGGAATTGCACGCTTTGTGTGAGTAGCATGCTGCAGTAGGATTTACATGTTTTTTTCTGGAACTCCACCCGAGACTTTGCCTGCTTGCAGCAGGGGAATATTTGATTTTGGAATACCACTCTTCGTTGGTGTTCCCACTCCCCCTGCCTGGCACAGCAGAATTAACGAGATATTCGTAATGTGGGCCATACTTGTCTCTATGTGCTAATTTTACCTGGAACTTGACGGAAAGTGCACGATTCAAAGGTTGCTACTGTGTCCCCTATGGGTTACGCCTCTGCATTGGGAAAATAAGCTATGGCTGACAATCTGAACTTTGTTCTCGGGCAATTTTGGAAAACATACATTAGGCGAATGCTTGAACTGGCCCATGTGGATATTAAGAATAACTATATCTGACTTATGTAAAGTTTGAAGCCAAGAACAGTAGTAAGGTATCTTATAGTTACTCTCCCTGTTAAGTGCAGCAATATCGTAAAGATAACTTCACACACAAAAAAGATTGTGTGCTGGTAGGTAAACAAGACAATAGGGCATGTGGTACCATAGCTAAGTGCTAATTGCAATCGAGTCTTGGCTTTCCCACTTACTGTAATCTCAGGTAAGTCTCACTTGTGATACCTGGTTCGAATGGGCACAGGGCAATTCGATTTTAGGGCTTCAATTTAACAATTAGCATTAACTTACCTCCTGTGCCCATCGCCCACTGGAGCATTGGACCCCAAACTGTATTACTAAGTGCTTCTCTTTAGTACTCTCAGGATTGTCTGACAGAGATGTCCAAGGCTTACTCACAAAGGGCACAATGGTTAGGAACACAGGGCCCGATGTAGGTAAAAGTCATTTACCGATTTTAAAATACCGATTTTTACCGAATTGGTATTTTGAAATCGGAAAATGATATGTAGGGAAAAAAAATCGGTAAAATACCGATTCGGAAACAATCGATATCGTGTTTCGATACTTACCGAATCGGTATTCACCGAATCGGTAAATACCGAATCGGCGAATACCGAATCGGCAAATACCGAATCGGTAATGGCAATACAACCCTATGAGCCAAAAGGCCCATAGGAATGCATTGTAAATACCGATTCGGTATTTACCGAATCGGTATTAGCCGATTCGGTAAATACCGAATCGGTAAATACCGAATCGGCGAACAAGTAAAAGTGAAACTAATGACAACAGCCAATGAGGTGGAACCACCCTCCCCCACCCTAGCAGGGAATGGCTACCCAGGCAGGTGCAACTCATTAGAACTTTCTGGAGAAGCAGCCTGAGCTGAGCATTCAGAGTGAGCAGCAGAGAGAGTGGTAGCACAATCCTGATCACTGTGGAAATGGCAAGCAGCTCTGAGAGCCAGAAGGCTGAGCGCAAACGCAAAGTCAAGTTCAGCAGCATGGAGCTGCAAGTTTTGGTGGAGGAGGTGGTGAGGGTCCACAGGCAGCTGTTTGGGAGGCTGTCCCTCACAGTCCCAGAGAGCACCAAGAGGAAGCTGTGGAGTGGCATCGGTGAGAGGGTGAATGCAGTTGGTGTCACCCCCAGGAGCCTGGACGACCTCAAGAAGAGGTTTTACGACATACGCAGCCTCACCAAGAGGAAATTGGCCGAGCTGCACAAGCAGGCAGGACTAACAGGTGGAGGCAGGAACCCCGCGCCACCCCTCACAGATCTGGAGGAACTGGTGTCAACCACGATTGAGACCGAGAGTGTGGTTGGAGTTGGGGACCTGGACAGCTCAGCCAGAGCTACATCACAAGGTAAGAAGCATGCGCAGCATGACACACCCTACCAGACACCTCCCCTGTAGCCCCAATGCACAGCCAAACCCCAGCCCAGTACTGCTAGCAACATACATGAGCAATGCATCATGGTAAATGTAGTCAGCTATTGTAGTAACAAATGCCAGTGCACATTGAACTGAAATGCACCTAAATACAGAATCAGAGTATTGAAAATGAGATGTGCAATGCTTTTATTGTAGTGACTGTAAGACATTTGCACTCAGTTCACAAATGCTTCTATATACCTAGGGGCACCATCAGGCAGTGGAGCAGCAGCACCACAAGCTCCAGCTCCAGCACCATCGGATAGTGCGGTGGCAGGGCCTAGCAGCATGGTTCCTTCACAGGAGGAGGAGGAGGACAGCAGTGCCATGGGCAATGAGGATGACACAGGACATACCCTCTCATTTCCCCACTCCCCCCTACTGTCACTAACGCCCCCATTGCAGCTCTCACCGAAGAATTCACCCACACAGACCCAGCCAGCACCTGCCACATCTCCTGCCAGGAGGATCATTGTCGCCCCATTGACCATCATGGAGGGAGCAGCGAGTCAGGCACCAGCACCCACACCTGCAACACCTGTGGCACAGCAGCCCACCCAGCAGGGCAGCAGCAATAGGCGCCAGCCAGGCACTTCCAGCAGTGCTTTACCATCACAGGAGGGCTCTGTCTTCCAAGGGCTGGAGGGAAGCATGGTCCGGATCCAACGGATGCAGGCCAAGTCCATCCTGGCTTGCCAGCGCCAATTGCGGGAACACAACCTGCAGATGGGGGAGATGACAAAGGGATTCCAGAATTTCGTTGACAGTAACAGGGAAATAGCAACTGGACTGGGGCGCATGACAACTGCCATAACCCAGCTGTGTGGCAAGATGGAGGAGCATGAGCACAGTAGGCGCAGGGATGCCCGCGTGCAAAACCGGGCAATCAACCGCCTTGCCGCAGCAACCGCCCTGCTATGCCGCCGAGGGGCTAACATGGAGGACTGCCTCACTCAGAACACTGCAGAGGTGACCAGGGGCATGGCCCGCATCACCACTGCCATGGAGGCACTAATAATCTCAAACACGGTGGTGAATCCTGCCCTGGACGTGGCCGAGGCTGGGGACAGCAGCAGCCGCAGCAGCCCGGCCAGCGCTGTGTCTGAGCCGCGCCGGAGCACCAGGCGCTCCGCTGAGGCAGCCGGACGCGCAGAAGGGGGTGAGCCACATCCAAGTGGGTCAGCAAAGCGTAGCAAGAAGTGAGACTGCCAGGGTGGGTGAGGCAACCGGGCCCATTTACATTCCCCACCTTTACTGTACTTATTTAATTTGTTGCACATCAGTGCTGTAACGTTGTGCCAACATTATTAAATTATATTTTTTTTCTCATCCATTGACCTGTCTGTGCATCTGTACTCACTCAGAAATAGTTTTCTGTTATCTCCTCACGTCTGTATCTGCCATCACTTGGTGTAGACACCCCAGCAGGTTGTGTTTGTGGCACAGCAACGTCGTCGTCATGGTCCTCGTAGTCTGACAACTCCACCTCAGTGCCCTTCTTCACCGCAAGACAGCTATGATCTTGCAGCAGGTGATGGGGGTATACTGCCTTGCACCTCCACTCTTGTGCAAGCATCTGAACCTGCTTTTCCAGATGCCAAAGGTCCGTTCTACTACATTCCTTGTGCTTTTGTGGGCCCGGTTATACCTCCTTTGGCTGGGTGTAGAGGGGTTGAGGTAGGGGGTGAGTATGAATGAGCGGAGGGCACATGCACTGTCGCCTAGAAGGAAAAGGGGTAACATTACTCACATGCATACATGTACTTTACAGTGCTACTTTTTGTTATGGGGGTCTCATGATGTGTCTCACCTAGGAGGTATCCTTCACCAAATTCCCCAGCCGTCAGCCGTGCATAGATGCCGCTGTTTTGGAAAATGTACGAGTCGTGGGAACTCCCTGGGAATTTTGCTACCAGGTCTGTGATGGTGCACTTAGCATTGCAGATCACCTGCACATTGATGGTGTGCGTAGACTTCCTTTTGCGGTATATGTATTCTGTGTCAGCAGGGGGGCAAATCGGAATGTGCGTGCCATCAATGCAGCCGATGATGTGGGGGAATCGTGCCATCTGGTAAAAGTCTGCTTTTGTTTGTACCAGTTCCGCATGGGTTGCAGGGAAAGAAATGTATTGGTCCATCCTCTGTATCATGGCGTCAAGGAATTTGTTGAAAAACCTTGACAGGCTGCTCTGGGTCACCCCTCCTACTGCAGCGACTCCACTTTGATAGCTGCCAGACGCAAGCAGGTGTAGGCTGCATAGCACCTGCACGTGCGTTGGGATGGCGTGTGCCCTTGGGATGGGGTGGTCCAACAGTGGTTTAAGGTCCTGATGAGCTCCAGAATGGTGTCTGAGTCCAGCCTGTACCTCTATAGGATCTCTGCCTCTGTGAGCATGAACAGGGTGATCATCTGTCTGTAGACCTGTTCCTCTCTTTGCCATTCCCTCTCCCCTTCCTGCTGTAGCCGTAGCCGCCTTGCAATGACATAAAATGCCGCCATCCTGAAAGTTGCATTGCATTTTGGGTCTCTTTTTATGGGTTGCAGTTGGTTACCACCTGATTGGAATCCATGGTAAATACCGATTTTGAAATACCGATTTTAAGGCAAAATCGGTATTTCTGTGCTTCCCTACATCTCAATCAGAGTTTTGGCCTGTCCGAATCGGTAATTTACCGATTCGGTAACTCTACCGAATCGGTAGATAGTCCGAATCGGACTACTTACCGAATCGGTATATCTACCGATTCGGTATGTTAGCGATTCGTTCTTTTACCGATTCGGTGTATTTCCGATTCGGTTTATTACCGATTCGGTACCTATACCGATTCGGTATAAATACCGAATCGGACGGATTTCAGCGTCCTACATCCCGAGGGCTGAATACCGATCGGTAAGGGCCGAAAAGCGGTATTTTCGGCCGTTACCGATCGGTATTGGCCCACCTACATCAGGCCCACAGTGCCTTATTTATGAGCCCTTGTGTCACATTTACGCTGCCTTTGCGTCATTTTTTGTGATGCTGCAGTAGCGTAAATAATGCACCAATTTGCACCATATTTACGAAGTGACGTACCTAGGCAGATGCGCCACTTCATAACCCCCTGCGCTACATTATACCTGTGCCAGGTATAATATATGAAGGGTGAGAGTTCACCCGCATCAAAGCTTTGTAGAAGGGAGCATTGAAATCGATAAGATTTCAGTGCGCCACTTCTAGGACGCCATTGGGTCAAAACCTTACTCCAGCCTCATGGCAGGCAAATGGGGGATGCAGGCCCCATGTGAAAGGACACATTGCTGGAGTTGCATCTCTTTTCAGACACACACCAGCAATGCATCACTTTTGCGCCTACAGATATGTCAGTAATTCTGCCGTATCTGTAACTCCTTGCACCATGATGTGCTGCACATTAAATACAGATTCAGAAAAGGGGGTGGTGATGAACAGAGTGTCTGAATTAAGCAGACCACTCTTACCCAGTCCAAAGATCAGGGCTTGATCCATCACCGTTTTTTAGCTCACTGCACCATCCCAGCTCAGAACTTGGCTATATGCAAATTAGTCTGACCCTGGCCCAGTGCGTCATGGGAACAGGGCAGACCAAACTACCAAGCCAATTCTTATACTGGGACACTCTGTTCATCACCACCCCCTTTTCTATATCGCACATTAAATACAGGGCATCCATCATGTCGCAAGGAGGTTGCATTGAGAAGTGTTGCTTCGCTGCTTTGTTGCAGCGATGCGACACTTCTCATAAATAAGTCCCTCGGTATCTTCGCACCAGTACTGTCTGTGCTGCTTTTCAGTGTCGGTGTGATTCATGAAGATACGCAACACTTCATTTGAAACCTCTCTGGACAGAATTCCCTGTAGACCCACCTTCTGAGTGCACAACTAAGGGCCCACTAAAATTACTGCCAAGCAATGCTCAATGAATGGGAGGTCTGGAGCGACAGCATTCAGAGGCCCCTGATGAGGAAAGAATCGGAGTCCATTAGCCAGTTTGGCTAGTGCAATTTGACTAACAGTGTGTCTGGTTTCCGACCACCTAATCCCGGGGTAGGGTTGAAGGTAATTAAAAGGCCATCTACCACCAGTTGTAGTTGGATTTTCCTAAGTACCAGAGGTGCCCAGAGATCTGGGGGCACAGACGTGGTGGTTAAAACAAAGCTAGAAACTATTAACTGGGGGTTCAAGGGCTGATATCTCAGAAACTACTTGTCAGATTGCTACACTTTTAGTCGTTCTTGAATTAGTGTGGCCTCGACTCTCTGCCTTCCTCACTTCAAGTAATGGAACTGAGGGGGTAATCCATATATTTGGGGTCAGCGAGGGGTTCATGTGAGTTTCCTTGAAGCACTAGCAGGGTGATGGCAAAGCTGGTATACCAACCACAGTGTAAGGTATTACTCTTCCTCTGGACTCAGGAAAATCAGACACATGGTGTAAGCTTTTCCTCCTGTACAGCAGCTGGGAGACGAGCTGTCTTGAAGTGGCACAAACCTCATGAGGGCTCCCATATATCCTCACCAGCAGCTGACTGTTGCCTCCTCCATGCAGGATCTCTGCTGGAGGATGAAGTCTGAGAAAGCAACAGACACACAAATGGTGGACGGAATGCAAAACAAATCAAAACATTCACCCTCCAGTCAAGCGATCTGGGTTAAATCTATTGTTCTTTTGCTCACTTTGCCACCCCTGTTCAGACCCAGCCATAAGCAAATCAGTCTTGAACCTGTGCCTCATGGGAACAGTCCATACCGAACTGCCAAGCCAGATCTTCCCTGGATTGGAAACAAGCATCCTGGGACCGATATCATGGGTTTCAACCCTCATCAGCCAGGCTAACTTGAATCCAGTGGCACAGTGAACCCATTATCCACATCTGGGCATACCCGGCACAGGCAGGGCGAGAAAGCAAAAGACATACTGCATTCTCTCTCGCAGCATTGAGGGATCTGCTCCTTGCAAAGCAGTACAGCAGTATTTCCAAAGAAATCAGAACCAAAAATTGGTCCTAGTATGGTCGGAGGACAAATGTCAGGCAAATTAATTCCCTGTAACTCAATCTTAATCAACTGCATTGGCGAATAGCTTATACTTTGTTATGAGTGATTCTAAAACAAAATAGGGGTTAAGCCCGCCAGTATTTATCACCCTGGTAACCAAAAAGGTCCCTTGCAAGAATCACATTCTGTGAGCTCTTCCAATCAAACCATTTCAAGGCCAATGCGTGGTCAGCCGTGCCAGGACCATGAACAAAAGGAGACTCTCTTGAACTTGTTCAGTGCAGCCTAGGTAAAGATTTTTTTTTTTTTTTTAGACCAGGCCACATTCTTTGACAACGCAGCTCAGACAGGAAGAGGGAGCATGGCCTTGAGTCTTCTACGGGAGACACTGTAGCAAGATTGTGAGGAAGGGGTCTAACACCCTCCTCCCCAGGCATAGCCCATCATTAAGGGCAGAAGGGCCCCCCACCACCCACCTTTTCTTTAGCAAAGATCAGCCTAACAGACAATCTTCATGTTCAGGTCAGGCAGCCAAGCGCTGTGCTGTGCGCTAAATGTGCAGGTGCCTGAACCACACTTTGCCCGGCTGAAGATTGCACAGTCCTGAGTGTGCGATCTCCTCAGCTCAGAAAAGCTGCGAGGTCCTCCCCTAATGACAAGTGGGCATATCACCAATATACTCAGACCTGGGCGGTTCAGTATTAACTCCTGTAGTGCCCAAGGTTAACTGTTCATCAGTGACGCCTAGTCACAAAGTGGGGTGGGGTAAGCAAGCATCTCTGACCCCATCCCACTCTGTGACGAGCAAGGGAAGGTCCTCCTTTCATCAGCTGACCCTTGAAAATGTCAGCCAATAAAAGGAGGAGATGGAATCTTCCTGCAGTCTCTTCCCCAAAGCCTCCAGAAACCATCAAGACTTCCCTCCCACCAGCTGATGTCACCACCTGCAGCCTGTTAATTTGATGTTTTTTAGGTCTCGCGACCTATCGATGTGCGCAAGCGCATCGAGCGGAGCGAGAATTCATGTCGGCAAAACACAAGTCAAACCAAAGGGCTTTCAGCCCCGCGGTTTTCTTGCAGTTCCCGTGTACATGCACGCACATCGCATGCAAACCCAGCCTCTCGCATTCCCAGGCTCTCCCGCCCCCATCCGGCATCAGGCTTCTCCTCCCCTAACAGCACTCCTCCCACACCAGCAACTCCCCCCTCCCACACCAGCACCTCCCCTCTCTCTCACCGCAAACACACCCTTGCCCTAGCAGCACTTCTCCCACACCAGCACCTCCCCCCTCCCACACCAGCACTTCCCCTCTCTCTCCCCGTAAACACAGCCTTGCCCTAAAAGCACTCCTCCCACACCAGCACCTCCCCCCTCCCACACCAGCACCTCCCCACTCCCACACCAGCACCTCCCCTCTCTCTACAAAAGAAAATTTCTCATTGAACCTAGTCTTACAGATAAATGCTGGAACGCAAATTCATTCGCTGGCCTCACTTCTCCCCCCTAATTGCTTACCAGCCATGTCACACACCACCATTTGCTGTGCCAGCAAGCCGGGCCGAAGAAGGCTGAAATGCCAGAAACCGGTCCCCGGTAGCTTGTCTCCTTTCTGGTAAAGAATTGGCTTGGTAGTTTAGTCTGCCCTGTTCCCATGATGCACTGGGCCAGGGACAGACTGATTTGCATATAGCCAGGTTCTGAGCTGGGATGGGGCAGTGAGATAAATAACGGTGATGGATCAAGCCCTGATCTTTGGACTGGGTAAGAGTGGTCTGTTTAACTCAGACACTCTGTTCATCACCACCCCCTTTTCTAAATCGTTTTTGGCCACTACAGGTGTGGCAGGGTATACTCAGACATGAGTCCCTTTCTCACTGCTCCATCATGATTCAAGCAAGCCGGGCCGAAGAAGGCTGAAATGCCAGAAACCGGTCCCCGGTAGCTTGTCTCCTTTCTGGTGAAGAATTGGCTTGGTAGTTTAGTCTGCCCTGTTCCCATGATGCACTGGGCCAGGGACAGACTGATTTGCATATAGCCAGGTTCTGAGCTGGGATGGGGCAGTGAGATAAATAACGGTGATGGATCAAGCCCTGATCTTTGGACTGGGTAAGAGTGGTCTGTTTAACTCAGACACTCTGTTCATCACCACCCCCTTTTCTAAATCGTTTTTGGCCACTATAGGTGTGGCAGGGTATACTCAGACATGAGTCCCTTTCTCACTGCTCCATCAGGATTCAAGCAAGCCGGGCCGAAGAAGGCTGAAATGCCAGAAACCGGTCCCCGGTAGCTTGTCTCCTTTCTGGTGAAGAATTGGCTTGGTAGTTTAGTCTGCCCTGTTCCCATGATGCACTGGGCCAGGGACAGACTGATTTGCATATAGCCAGGTTCTGAGCTGGGATGGGGCAGTGAGATAAATAACGGTGATGGATCAAGCCCTTATCTTTGGACTGGGTAAGAGTGGTCTGTTTAACTCAGACACTCTGTTCATCACCACCCCCTTTTCTAAATCGTGCCTCGCATCGGAGCATCAGACCTTCTCTTTCCCCTCATTAACAGGCTTCCCCGCCCCTAAAAGCTTCCTTCAGCGATGTTCATGTTAGTTTGTTTACTTCTGTGGTGAATCATCAGGAAGTGCTTGTTTTTTAAGTGACTACAAATGTATATTACATTTTGCACCAAAGCAGTGTTCCTGTCCCTTTTACTGATACGTGTAGCGTTTTTACACACATTGATACAGTTGCTGCTGCAGTATCACAAAGATGCAGACAACGTTTTTTCCTCCTGGAAAGGAGATTGCCCTGGGAGAGGAGCGACTTTTGTTTCAGGTCACCATGCAAGACAACAAAAATTAATACTTGCAAAAAGGCAATGCAAATGTTCTTTTGTTTCTCATTTGCCGTAGGCGTCATTGGGGATACATAAAGCACAGGCATTTTAGCTAAATTGTAAACAAACTTGTTGAGGAAAGGTTTCGATGAGAAATTAAAGGCAAGCTGATCAGGAGGAGGCAAAGAGAGGGTCGCCAAAAGAGGAATGTGGGGGCTGTAAACCGGACCCAAGAAACCTATCCACAGACTGGAGAGGCAGCAGGCGTCAGCAGGGGACAAGCTGGTGAAACTCACAAAAGAAATGAAGTCGCAAGGTTGGTCTTCGTTTCCCCTCCACAGATCAAGTTACACCCCTGCCCTGCTGGGTATCAGCGGAGGGAGGGGGGCCTAGTCAAAGTGCACGGAGTCCCTGCAGTCTTCAGAACAGAATATTGCAACGTGTACAGGTCGAGTATTTAGTGTTCAGCTGACCAGAGTGCTGAAGAATCAGGATATATCATCTCATCCCATCCCAATGTTTGACGAGAGTCACAGGGAGCCCCAACTGTTTAGAGTTAGGTGCATGAAAGGCCCCATTCTAAACTATAGTTACTTGCTTCTAGAACGGTCACGAAAATTAGGAATCCTAATAGTAAAACAGCATTTATAGCCATTAACAAACATTTCCAATTTTGAAGCACTTAAGGAAAGGAGCTAATATAATCACATCTCAGTCAGAGCAACTTCTTTGTGCAATGGATCCATCGTATTTGCTGCTGTTGATTGTACGATTCATCCATTGGCAAAATCAAGCACTGGATGTCATGCCATTTCCTCTAAGGTCACACCAACAATATCAGAGCATCCACTAACTCGCAACGTCACTCACACCCACGCAGGCCCACTATCACCCACGCAACGCCACTCACACACGCCACGCCACTCACACACGCCACGCCACTCACACACGCCACGCCACTCACACATGCCACGCCACTCACACATGCCACGCCACTCACACATGCCACGCCACTCACACATGCCACGCCACTCACACATGCAACGCCACTCACACATGCAACGCCACTCACACATGCAACGCCACTCACACATGCAACGCCACTCACACACGCAACGCCACTCACTCACTCACGCAAAGCCACTCACACACACGCAGTGCCACTTTCACCCACACAGCACCACTCACAGCCACGCAACGCCACTCACAGCCACGCAACGCCACTCACACCCACGCAAGCCCACTATCACCCACGCAACCCCACTCACACACGCCACGCCACTCACACACGCCACGCCACTCACACACGCCATGCCACTCACACATGCCACGACACTCACACATGCCACGCCACTCACACATGCCACGCCACTCACACATGCCACGCCACTCACACATGCAACGCCACTCACACATGCAACGCCACTCACACATGCAACGCCACTCACACATGCAACGCCACTCACACACGCAACGCCACTCACTCACGCAAAGCCACTCACACACACGCAGTGCCACTTTCACCCACACAGCACCACTCACAGCCACGCAACGCCACTCACAGCCACGCAACGCCACTCACACCCACGCAAGCCCACTATCACCCATGCAATGCCACACTCACCCACGCCACACCACACTCACCCACGCAACACCACTCACCCAAGCAACACCACTCACCCAAGCAACGCCACTCACCCACGCAACGCCACTCACCCACGCAACGCCACTCACCCACGCAACGCCACTCACTCAAAGCCACTCACACCCACGCAGTGCCACTTTCACCCACACTGTGCAGTGCACAATAGGTCTCGCAGTAGGAAAGTCGGAGCTATTGGTTTTGTAAATAACAAAGCCCTTTATGTTTTTAAAATGAAAACAAAAATAAAAGGCATTGTTATTTGCAATTGTATTAGCTCCAACTTTCCTACTGCGAGACCTATTGGCAACGCCAGTGCTTGTTTATGCTGGAAGTGTGCTTGTTTGTTGGAATGTATGTGTATTTGTGCATGCATGCTGTGAATGAGTGGGTGTGTACGTGCCTGTGAATGGTGGGTATTTGAGTGTGTGCTTGTGAATGGATGGTTGTGAGTGACAGTGCATATGGATGGATGAGCACACATGTGGCCCGCCCCTCTGCTCATGCACATTACCAGCTGCCACTACTTCCCACATTTTCATCTTGTAACATTCTACAATGTAACTCAATAGAAGGTGAGAAGTGACCAGGGTGTGAATACAAAGGCTCAAGCTGTAATGTGCAGAAAGTGTACATACCTTGCAATGTACATCTCAATCATAGAATGAAAGACCCAGTTAAGGGAGACTCACACAACCATGTACATGGACGATGTCAGTATGCACAAGTAAAAAGATCTGTCACCTCACTGTCAAACATTCTACCAACATTACCAGTCTCGGAAAGCCTATTTGGAGAGAACATTACACAGCTGCTAAAAGAGGGATGGTCTTTGGGTGCCCCCTCGCCTTCGGGCATCACTCTGGGTTCACAGCGCATTTCAAAGAAATGTTCTTGGTGGGTATGGTGTCGCTCTATACTCAATTTACAGACAAACACCGTTTCGTGTGATTAGAAGTTTCTTTTTTGTAGGAGAGGTGAATGCACCCATTCTCCGCGGTAATGCCTTCTACACGGGCGCGACACAGTACGCTCTCCCGTCAGGCACCACTGCGGGTCGCGTGGGTGCCTGACGACTGGAATGCAATACCACATATCTCCCCCTTAATAACAACAGAATGAGACGAACACCACAGTGCAACCGTTTCATAAAGGTCCTGCCCGCTGGTCAATGTGTGGGGTTTGTCGTGGGGAATTTCACCCATGGGGGAAGAGAGAGAGAGAGATGAGGAAAGGGGCTGTCCCATGGTTAGGTGGGTGTATGTGGGGACGAGGTTACATTTCAAATTAGCTGTGTTTGGTGGGACGCAACACTAAACTTCCCGTGTGGGTGCATGTGCCGGAGGCCTGCTCCCCTTGTGTCCCCACCATCCGAGATGTGGTCTATGTGGTGCTCTCTGTTTGATTCTTGTTGTGAGCGCTGGTGCTCTCTGTTCTTCTGTGCCCGAGTTGCTTACGTCATTGGCCTGCTGGGGTGGTGTGTGCTGTGTAGGATCTCTGCTGTTACTTTGCTCAGTGTGACCTCCTGTCCCTCCCCTTGTGCCGGAACGGCTGGAGTTATCTGGTGGAAGGACAGCATCGGCTACATCCTCTTCACTCTCATACCCAGCTCCTTCAGCATCCATGCAGCTGTGTGACCAAACCTTTCCATCACTCAGGAGAGCAGAATGTGAGTAGAGTTCTTTGATTTGTAGCGGCTTGCTGTACTTGCTGTCACCTTTCTTGCAGAGGTGGCCCAGTTTCACTCTGACCCAGTCTCCTATTGCCAACAAGACTGCCCACACTCCGTGTCTCCGGTCATAGTGTTCCTTGTAGACTTTCTGAGCTTTGGCTATGTTGCTTCTGACCACCGCCCGGGACCACCTGCTTTGGAGCGTCATGTTCTTCCAAACGAGATTGTCCCTTGTAAAGGGTTCTCCACCCTGTAGGATCTTGAATGGGCTGTAACCCGTCAGTGTGGGTGTTTTGCGGTATGCCCATATCGTGTTTTGAGTTCTGTTTCCCAGTTCTTGCCTGCGTTGATTGCAGCTGGGACTGAGCTCTTGATGACTCGGTTGAAGCGTTCGGCCAGGCCGTTGCCCGCTGGTTGATACACTGGGGTGTGCTGTGTTTTGATCCTGTTCCTCTGAGTGAAGGCCTTCCATTTGTCCGAGGTAAACTGGGGTCAGGGATCACAGGTGATGACTTTTGGGATGCCTTCTCTCAAGAAAGCATTAGTGAGAAACGCGATGATTCTGTCCGTGTTCGCCTTCTCACAGATCTCTACTTCTGGCCATTTAGAGTACCTATCGATGAGGACTATAACATATTTGGGCACACCCCAGAAATCTAGGATGGGGCCCAAGATGTGAACTGACAGCTCTTCCCAGGGGTTGGCAGGAGTGGTGAATTCACCCATCGGGGGTCGTAGCAGAGTAAGGGATTTGTCCGCACTGGAGCAGTGCTGACACACCCTTATGTATTTTTCCACTGAGGAATCAATGGCTGGCCACCAATACGACTGCTTTATCCTTCTTTTGGACTTTACGATCCCTAAGTGGCCTTCATGCACTATGTTGAGGATGTGGTCCATTAGCGACTCTGGAGGCACTACCTTGTCCCTACGGAGTAGGAAGACAGTGTCGTCACTGAGGGATAATTCGTCCCATACTTCCCAATACTTCCTGGTATCCTCTGCGACCTGCTTCTTCTCAGGCCACTCCATCGTGACGAAGGTTTTGACTTTTGACAATGACGGATCGGTGTTGTAAGCATATGTCCATTCTTGTGCACTGATGCTGTTCTCATGGTCTTCCGTGAATGCTAATTGGTATTCATCCCACTCACTGGGTGATGGTTCTGCTTCCATGGCGGCGGAGCGGCTGAGGAAATCCGCAACCTTGTTCTTCTGACCGGGTAAGTACTCTACATCATTCACGAAGTCAAGGAGTTTGAGGACATTTTCATGGGGTGGCTGTGGCGTGACCGCTCAATGTCAGAACCTTTATCAGCAGTTTGTGGTTCATGCGGAGGCTAAAACGGGAGCCCCAGAGGTATTGACGAAATTTGCTCATTAGCCCAGGTGACAGCCAGCATCTCCTTTTCGATCACATTGAATTTTTCCTCATTGGGAGCGAGCGATCGGGACGCGAAGCACATCGTAGATTCTGTGCCTTCAGTCAATCGTTGCGACAAGACTGCTCCCACCCCCTTTACACTTGCGTCCGTGGTCAGTATGCGGGGGGCCAAACAGTCAAAGCCTTGGAGAGGTACCGCCTCGCAAATGCCCTGTTTGAAGGCTTTGAACTCAAGGTTGGATTCGGGTGTCCAACAGAAGCTGGCTTTGTCTTTCAAAGGTTGTCGCATAGAATGGGTTTTCGTGGCAAAGTTGCCGAAAAATTTACTGTAAAACTCTGCTAGGATGAGGAAGGATCTGACTTCGTCTTTGGCCCGTGGCCAGGGTGCAGCTTTGATAGCCTCGACATTCGCTTGTTTCAGAAATATCCCCGTTTCTCCAATCTCGTGTCCCAGGTACGTCACTGTGCGCAGTCCAAACTTGCACTTGTCCAGCTCAGCCGTAAGGCCGTTGGCCGACAGGGTGCACAAAACATCCCGGAGAGTGGCGTTGTGTTCTTTTCTGGTCTTCCCCATGACAAGTATGTCATCCTGAAAGTACAGAACATTTTTGCTGGCCTTGAATAGCATATGCATGAGTTTTTGGAACACTGATGCTGCGTACTCTGTAGCAGCCAAATGGAGTAATGAAGGAGGTCAGTTTCCTACTGGATGGGTGGAGCAGAATCTGGCCGGGGGTCGTAGCAGAGTAAGGAATTTGTCCGCACTGGAGCAGTGCTGACACACCCTCATGTATTTTTCCATGGAGGAATCAATGACTGGCCACCAATACGACTGCTTTATCCTTCTTTTGGACTTTACGATCCCTAGGTGGCCTTCATGCACTATGTTGAGGATGCAGTCCATTAGCGACTCTGGAGGCACTACCTTGTCCCTACGGAGTAGGAAGACAGCGTCATCACTGAGGGATAATTCGTCCCATACTTCCCAATACTTCCTGGTATCCTCTGCTACCTGCTTCTTCTCAGGCCACTCCATCGTGACAAAGGTTTTGACTTTTGACAATGACGGATCGGTGTTGTAAGCATATGTCCATTCTTGTGCACTGATGCTGTTCTCATGGTCTTCCGTGAATGCTAATTGGTATTCATCCCTCTCACTGGGTGATGGTTCTGTTTCCATGGCGGCGGACCGGCTGAGGAAATCCGCAACCTTGTTCGTCTGGCCAGGTAAGTACTCTACATCATACACGAAGTAAAGGAGTTTGAGGACATTTTCATGGGGTGGCTGTGGCGTGACCGCTGGATGTCAGAACCTTTATCAGCAGTTTGTGGTTCATGCAGAGGCTAAAACGGGAGCCCCAGAGGTATTGTCGAAATTTGCTCATTAGCCCAGGTGACAGCCAGCATCTCCTTTTCGATCACATTGAATTTTTCCTCATTGGGGGCGAGCGATCGGGACGCGAAGCCCATCGTAGATTCTGTGCCGTCAGTCAATCGTTGCGACAAGACTGCTCCCACCCCCTTTTCGCTTGCGTCCATACTCAGTATGCGGGGGGCAAACAGTCAAAGCCTTGGAGAGGTACCGCCTCGCAAATGCCCTGTTTGAAGGCTTTGAACTCAAGGTTGGATTCGGGCGTCCAACAGAAGCTGGCTTTGTCTTTCAAAAGTTGTCGCATTGAATGGGTTTTCGTGGCAAAGTTGCGGAAAAATTTACTGTAAATCTCTGCTAGGTTGAGGAAGGATCTGACTTCTTCTTTGGCCCGGGGCCAGGGTGCAGCTTTGATAGCCTCGACATTCGCTTGTTTCGGAAATATCCCTGTTTCTCCAATCTCGTGTCCCAGGTACGTCACTCTGGGCAGTCCGAACTTGCACTTGTCCAGCTCAGCCGTAAGGCCGTTGGCCGACAGGATGCACAAAACATCCCGGAGAGTGGCGTTGTGTTCTTTTCTGGTCTTCCCCATGACAAGTATGTCATCCTGAAAGTACAGAAAATTTTTGCTGGCCTTGAATAGCATATGCATGAGTTTTTGGAACACTGATGCTGCGTACTCTGTAGCAGCCAAATGGGGTAATGAAGGAGGTCCGTTTCTTACTGGATGGGTGGAGCAGAATCTGGTGGCATGCCGCAGTGAGATAAATAGTCAAAAACCACTTTATGCCCTTGGTCTGAGCCAGTAGGTCATTAATGCGTGGTAACGGGAATTTATCCAACAGGATATTTCTGTTTAATTCTCAAAGGTCAATGCATACACGCACCTTCCCATTCGGTTTCCGGGCCACGACAAGTGGCACCAACCACTCGGCACTTTCGATGGGCTTTATTACACTGCTGTCTTCAAGGTGTTCTTGTTGTGCAGCGTCCCTGCAGTTGAAAGGGATGTTGCTCACTCTGTGGCTGACGGGTATGGCGCCTTCCTTCAGTACTATCTTCTGCGTGAATTTGGATAGTTGGCCTATGGTGCCACCAAAGATGCTGGGAAAGTCTCTACTCAAGTTGTCCACAACCGGGGTGGGCGTGTCATCTGTCTTGAGGATTTGAATGTCGCCACTGGGTTTGTGTTGAATGCCTAGCGTGCCCTGGTTAAGCCCATCCCAAGAGCGAGGGGCCCTTTTCTGCTACATACAGTTTGCCTGTGGTGACCCTGCCTTTGAACTCAAATGTGAGGAGAAGGTGGCCTGATATGCAGTGCTCACTATTCTAGTGAACACTATGTATCAGTCCAGCAACCCTTATTGATGATTGGTTGTAAGTCAACCTTATAGACCAGCTATCCTAGTAGCGTGGATACGAGCAGTCTAAGGCTAAAGACTCGAGAGGGCGTGTTAAGCCAGCTGTTTACCACACATATACCCCTTGAACACCAAGTGAAAGGACACCACACAAGTGTTATGAAAATAAACAGTGTATTTATTTAAATCACAACAGCCCTGTACTCTTTATGAGGACAGGGTACTAAGCACAAAACAAAACTCTTACGAAAATACTTAAGTTAGCACAGTATATACAAATGCCCGAGGGGCACGGAAAACCATATACTCTGAAAGTGGAATGCGAAATTACTAGCAGGTAAGTACAGTACTAATAGGCTTTGGAATCGCTAGATCTTGACTATAGAATCTTCAGATTACTTCTAGGAGACCCAGGGGACTCGGGTGCAGAGTGTGCACTCTCACGCGGGATGCGGGACAAAGTCTATGGTAGCTAGAAATTGCAAAATTAGTGTTCTCGGGCGAACCCGACCTGGTAGGAGGAAAACTAAAGTGGATCCTGACCCTTGGATAGTGAGGCTATGCTGGGGCACCGAAATGCTGAAGTTACCTAGCCCAGGGGCTGCAGCTGCATAGGTCTCAAAAGACGTCGGGAATCCTCGTTGCCGGACCAGGAGCCTGGAAGAAAGAAGTTGCTGGCAGGCGACCAGTGAAGAAAGTTCGGTGGATCCAAGCCTGGATCGATGGAAGATGACACCTGAAAGCAGAGGGGACCAAGTTCGAGACTACTAGCCAGTAGTCAGTGGGCACCAGGAGGGCACCGGATGGTAGCCACCTCGACAAGGTGAGTGGGTGACGCTGTGCTCGAAGATCTCACGGACCAGGAGGCGTTGTCGGCGACCAGGAAGGAGGAGCGAGCTGTCCCACGAAGATTGAAGCTGTCGGCGTCGCTGGACTCAGGATTGGGCAACAAAGCCTTGGCAAATTCAAGCCCACGCGGTGGACCTAAAATGGTGTCTGGAGTGGACCAGGAGGGTCCGGGGTGCCTCTCTTGAAGAAGGAAGCAAGGGCCAGTCTGGAGCAACCAGACCAGCAGCAGTGATGTCGTCGGGCGTCGTGTAGAAGGCCACAAGCCAGCCGGCTAGTAGCCACACAGCGCGGTGAGCACGCAAAAGCAGAAGGGCCCCACGCAGATCGTGGAGATGCTGGAGGGCTGATCTTCGGTGCTGGAGCTGCTCAGGGTTGGGGCTTCTCGGACCCCAAAGCACTCACCAGTGGAAGACTCGGTGGGCTTGTTACAAAGAAGTCGTGCAGTCTTGGCGATCGTCGGTCCCTCGAGGTCTCGTCGCACTCACAGTTCTCAGCTTTGCTGTAGAGGTGAGTAGAGGTCAGAGGTGCCAGGGAAGCCGGGTCTCGTCGAGCTGGGTCGTCGGATTCGTGAAGAAGGACTTGCAGCAGACCGCAGTGTTCTTAGGATGGTGCCCGCTTGATGCAGGGTGACTACTCCTTAGCCACAAGGGAGAATCTTGAAGAAGAAATCTTGAAGTCCTTTCGAAGAAAGTCGTGTCTTGATTCCAAAGATGATCTAATTTGAACAGGGGGCCCGCTCCCATCTTTATACTAAAAAAGGGGGCTGACCCGGTGACTAGGTCCTGCCTATGGGTGGGACTCGGAGGGGGGTGGTTACACCCCTCTGCCATGCCGGACTTCCCCCAGGCCAGGGGCTGGTGTGCCCCTGGAACTGGTTCTGACCGGCCTATGCGTAGTGAGCACCGGGGTGCCACTCAGCAGTCACCTTCCTGAAAAGCCCTGCCTACCCAGGATACACAAAACCATGTCTGGGACGGTGCTAGCACTGCCCCGGACAGGAAACCCTTTGTCCAGGCCTCCCTCGCTGGAAGGACTCCCAGCAGCAGGAGGTCAGACTCGTGTCTGTGGTGGCAGCATCCATTTTGTGGAGCTGAGGCTTCAGTTAACTTTAACCGGGGTTCACAGTTACATACATGTCGTGTCCCTCTAGAAGGGTGGAATGCTAACCCCGTCGCCAGAATTGGCGAGGGGTTAGTATTCCAATTCGTATGACACCTTACTCGACATGTTTTGATAAAGCAATACCAAAGTTAGCATTTAACCGCGAGGTTTATAATGCACTTAAGAGTATATGGTATGCGATATCATGGAACAGCTATTAGGACTTGGTTCCGCAAGCTGCAGACAGGCTCAGCTCATGCCAGAGCACCATCTCACACGATTCCAAGCACTCTGCCTTCAGGATTGTCAAGGCCTGCCATAGGAGTGACTGATAGGAATCTGTGTGTCCATTTTAGGGTTAGGTATAGGTATACTATACCTACAGCAAAGGGTGATTACACGACTTTGCCCCAGCTGTCATGCAGCCAGTTGTGTCAAATTTAAGAGGCCAGCCAGGGGTGGCATAATACATGCTGCAGCCCCTGGCAGCCCTGGGTACACCTATGCCCTGAGTTACAGGGTCTGATAAGGTGGCCCAGTACCAATTGGTAAATGCACCTAGGGTACATGTTGTAATTTAGAAAGGGAACAGCCAGGCTGTGGGTCTGATTGGCAGGCCCACAGCCAGAGAAAGTCATAAACCAGTGAAACAAAAGCAAGAAATCTGGGTGATCATAGGATTGCAGACCCTACTCTCCTACAGTTGGCCTATGGTGCCACCAAAGATGCTGGGAAAGTCTCTACTCAAGTTGTCCACAACCGGGGTGGGCGTGTCATCTGTCTTGAGGATTTGAATGTCGCCACTGGGTTTGTGTTGAATGCCTAGCGTGCCCTGGTTAAGCCCATCCCAAGAGCGAGGGGCCCTTTTCTGCTACATACAGTTTGCCTGTGGTGACCCTGCCTTTGAACTCAAATGTGAGGGGCCTGAACCCTACCATTGGGATTCTCTCACCAGTGTTAGTGACTGGGTGGATGTCCGTGGGGTGTAGCTGGCGCCCTAAGGTGCCCTAAGGTGCTGGCACAGTCGTCCCAAACCACCCTCTGTAAAATGGTAAATGGGGAACCCGAGTCCGCTACCATTGAAACTTGGACACCCCCAATGGCCACTATGCACGGCTGTTTCTTTTTAGTGTTGCAATGAATGGCCCAAACCTGGTTGTCAACACAAAGGATGCAGTCTTCATCCCTATCCCCCTCCCCCACATCGGGTTCAGAGTCGTACATGACACACTTCACAGATGTGTTGCTGGGTCGCCGTCAGCAGGCTTTACCATAATGTCCCACTATGCCGCAGAAGGAGCACTTAACCCGATATGCAGGGCAGCATTTGTCGTTGGCCATGTGTGTGGAGCTGCCGCATCTGTAGCAGGAACCCTTCTAGTCTGGGGTGGGTGGAGCATGCGCCGCCAGAGTCCGAGTGGACCGCCTGTTCTGTTGGTACGTTGTGGGAACGGCAGACTTGTCCCTTGACACAGTAGCGTCACTCACTTTACAGACAGCAGGATTCGTCCCTGCTTCCTGCTTGGCTGCCACCGCGCACCATTTGGATAGTTCCACTTTTTTGACAATGGTTATGATCTCATGGACGGGTGCCTCGCCATTCACCCATAACTTCTCGCTAATTTCTTGAGTACAGCCACATAATCGTCAATCGTTTCAGTTTCATTTTGTTTTCGCTGGAAGAAAGTGTATCTATCAATGGCCATGCAGATGACCGACTGGTAGTAGCTGTCTAAGTCCTCCAACGTGTGTTGGAACACAACTTCATCTGTCGCGGCTCTTGGTTTCTTTACCATGTTCTCGTAGAACCGCAACCCTTCGGGTCCTAGGTTGTGCAGCAGTATTTTCTTCCTGTGTTTGCTGGAGAACGCTTCTTCATCTTCTACTGCTGACAAGTAATTGAGGAAGTACCCCTTCCAGTCAGCTCACTTCATTGCAGGATTCGTGAGGGAGAAGGCCTGGGCACACATTGCGATAGTCTAGGTGCGCCTTCCGGACAGTGAACTCCCTGGACGATAAGCGCATGATCCCTTGCGGACAGGATGGCTGAGCTGGAGGCACGGTGACCAGTGGTGGTGGAGCAGGGCTCTAACTTGCTCTGTTCTACTGGCTGGGATGCTGTAATAGAGTCCTTTGTGTTGTGGCCCAGCGCGGGGCATATGGCATGCTGGGGCTCTTGGGCCGATGAGAGCAGCTCGCACAATGGGCTCATAGAGGTGAGAGCAATATATGGCTGGAAAAGTGTGCAGCCAGGCAGAGTCCTGCAGAATGGTGCTGGCGCTGGCTCGTGGGCCCTCTGTGTCACTACAATACTTTATTCACAACTGTGTGGCGGGCATTAAAAGGCGCTGGTTCCTCACCGTGCGCGTGATGGCCGTGCAGCCACCGGTCGAGATCAAAGGTGCGTCTGAAGACACACTGTGCAGTATGGGGCGGGACATCACTCCCCCTCTCCTGGTAGCTGCGCCGACAGTGCACATCACTTCAGGAATGAGCGTGTGGCAGCTGCAACGGCGGGGTTCAAGTCCGCTCGTCGCCAGTTTAAGGTGTCGCTCTATACTCAATTTGCACACATGTGATTAGAAGTTTCTTTATTGTAGGAGAGATGAATTCGTCCAGTCTCCACGGTAATGCCTTCTACACTAACGTAATGCAGCGCGCTCTCCCGTCAGGCATCACTATGGGTCATATGGGTGCCTGATGACTGGACTGCAACACCACAGTGGGCTTGTATCATTGTTTGGCGAACTAGGTAAAAACAAAACGCCAGAGATATTGCACAGCGAAAATAACATACGGCGGGGTACTTCCTCTCTATAATCATAGGGGAAGTTTCCTTCCCAAAACATGCATTTCACTGTACCTTAGTGTAAGTATTGGTAAATACATGATTGAGTGTATCAAAAACGTCTAAATCTTGGTTTCATCTACTATAATGTCGATCCTTGCATAATAATTAATATTGATCATTTACATAGTTTATGCCACAAACCAAAAAGCCTTGACATGTTTCATAGCAGCAGTGTGAGCCATGTCGTTTCCTCAGTAACAAGTGAAATAAATGGCATGTTGCCCTATGTCGAATCTCATAAAATGTATGTGTGCCTCTCAGATCACCCTCACCTGGAGGGTCTTTTATTCACCCTAGGACAATGTCCATCTCACTTGAGTTTAGTGATATCACTGTCCACAACCATTCAGTCTCACCCTTCTGGGAGACTTCAAGGTTTGCAGTATCTATTTGGATAGGTAAACAGGCACAAACTTCATCCTAATTTGTACCTTCCCTTAACGTTTGATGGCTGCTCGTACTTTGTGCCCCATGTGCAATGTAAGACTGGCCTATAGGGTAATTCGACAGTGCTTGATGGCTGGTCTAACAGGTTAATGTGTGGGCTGTTTTTTGGATGTTTCTGTGGCTGTTTTATGGTCTGTTGGGCCAGTTGTACTGTTACTTTCCCTGATATTAACACAAACATTGTCTGCAGAAGCACAATGCATACTGTCTCCCATAGCTTGCAAATCACCTAAACAGTGTGTCTTCACAAGTTTAAAATTACTCTGATCCGCAAGAGTGTGCACATTTTGAGAAATCTGATTCACGAATGGGGGTAGCATTTATTTTGATGCCTGGTCCTATGTTTTTTCCAGTCTGATCCTGCCCGGGGTATCACCAAGCTCTAAGTTCTAGAGACGACCATCCAAAAGGAGCTGTACTCCAAACTAACTCCTATCTACCCCCATATCATTTCAATCTGGTCATGTGTTCAGTCATAATGTGGAAATTATTATCCTACTTGTTTCCTCCTAGTTTCTTAAGGCGAAAATGAAAGTGCTTTTATTTTTCTGTTGCATAGCTGACAAGGAAAATTAGGATGTGGCACATCTACGAAGTGCTTCGCAATTCTTAAAATATGTCAATTGTGTTGAGGAAGTGCTCTTTTGGCATGAAAGATGATTCACACAAATTTCAGGGGTAGTGGAAGTGACATCCCATTCCCTTTGACCTTAATTTTTTAAGTCTGGCATATCACAAGACCCTAACAAACATATTTCAAATATCTGCATTGTATCTACACAACAATTCAAAATGTAGCCACAAGAGGGAGTAAAAGTATAACTTTGATCACATTTCCTTACTGTTTACATAGTTGTGAAAG
Organism: Lissotriton vulgaris; assembly: GCF_964263255.1. NCBI lineage: Eukaryota > Metazoa > Chordata > Amphibia > Caudata > Salamandridae > Lissotriton > Lissotriton vulgaris. The sequence continues at coordinate 1,463,683,139 of NC_141685.1, read as the reverse complement.
AAACTGTCTTTTCTTTTCAAGTCAGTCAGGCACGGTAGCAAAAGTTTTATGTATTCAATTAATTAAATGTATAATTGAATTTTGAAAGAAATTGAATTATCGTATCACCTTGCAATGGAGTGAGTCAGTCGCGGGTGCTGCACTGACGCCACAAAGAGCAGCGCTGGGATTGGTAGAAACAGCGGGTGTGTAGCCGTGAGAAAATTGTAAAGGAGGGGTGAGTGCAGAGAGTGAGATTTCACGTCACAGAAAAGCTGCACAATCATTGGTTAATGCTGCTTGTAAGTCTAAATCTCATTGGTCGTCAAAATTAAGAGACGCGCTGGTATTGGATAATTATTTCTGCAAAGTACACAAACTGAGGTCATTAAATTCATTGACATTACGTACAAAATTAAATAGCGGTATATGTGGAATTTAGATCCAGCAGTTATAGGAAACCGTCCTGATAGAAAATATTTAGGATTTGCAAGATAACAACAAATTAGAGGAAGACCTTACATTATGTATGGAGAAAGAAGAAAGATGTCACTTTTCAGTAGAATAAAGAATTTTTTCAAGAAAGACAAAGTTATTAAAACTAGAGAAGGAATTATTATTCCACCACCTAATACGCCTGCATCATACATGATGGTAGAACGGGGCTACCACACCTGTGTGTGGTTAGAAAACTGGATAGAGTATACTAAGGAAGATGGAGTTTTGGCATTTCCAGAATATGGTACCTTTAATGGTAGAATTTTGTGCAACATGAGAAATCGCATGAATAAATTAGATCCCAGACCAAGATTAACGCAATATGAAGCCCTAGAAGAGTGGGAGACAGAGGCGTTTGAGCGAGACAGGTCCAGAAGTGAAAGTAATGGGAGTAGGTTTTATCCCAGATTCCCAAAAGAGACACAAGATAAGCAAATGAAAAGGTGGAGACAGTCCATGGTAGTGGAAGGATTATATCCTGTTTTTTCCACAGAAGAACCTTTAGGAAGTAAAAGTACAGGGAAAACATGAAATGTAATGACTAGTGGTGATTCGGATGATGATTTAGTAGATGACTTGTTAATGAAAAATTTGCCACCTTACCAAGAGGAAACTCAGAGAGTTACTCCTAGTGCTCCGTTTTTAAACCCACCTTTAGTTCTGTAGGTTATACATCAAACCTCATTATGAAAGGTACTTCAAGAGAGAGAAAAAGAAGCTTTAAATAAACAGGGTAGTGAATTAATTCAGAAAATCTCCCAATTAAATACTAAAGCCCTGACAATACCTGTAACAATAGGTCCCGTAGTTCCTTTGTATGGAGATTAGCAAATTAATCCTAAAACTCCCATTCTGACTACACCCATAATTCAGCCAAGAAAAGAAACCCTAATAGTTGATGATCATGCAAGTGAAGGTGAGTCGGTAATTTCCTTAATGGATTTACCTATACGAGAACCAGTAAGTGACTCAAACAGAAAAATTACACCCCCCATGTTCAAAAGAGGTACAGATTGAAACATCCTCGGGAACAGGGCATGCAACCATAGTAAGTCCGGAAGAATTAGATAGATGGACTTGAAACATAGAGAAGCCTAAATTGCAACCGAAGGTATTGGACATATTGAAATTAAGGGTGGAATTAGATAAAATGGTAGAAGGAAATGTGGGACTGGACAGACTGGACTCATTTGATGAAGATGAATTATTGTTTATATGTAGAAGCATTACTCGAAATACAAAAATATATCATGAAAAATTAATGAATTTGGCTTTGGAAATAGGAATTGACATTGGCAAATCTAAGGTGTTGCAGAAATCATATAGAGCTGAATTTTCTGACAAAGATTTGGAAAACATGAATGTGTCAGGTCGTAAATTGCAGATAATGGAATTGTTGTCGTTGTTGCAAAAATGGCGAGATTTAGACAAATGAAAAGTTAGATAGACAAAGAAAAAGGAAGAGGCACAGGCAAATAAAACGTCTTCTGAATACTTATTAAAAGAAGCAGAAAAGGTGTACAATGGTACTTACAAGTCGAAAGGTTTGTGAAGGTGTTGAAAGTATTGTTAAAAGATTTAGATGGTTCATTTGACATTGTTGTTCCAGCTGATTTGTGGTCTGAGTGCAAAATCACTGTAGATTGGCCGAGTGAGGAGTACCCTAGAGACCAAAGGACAGGAGCTCCTTCAGGGGAGGTGATGAAGAAATATAATCAGGTGATAACTTACTTAAAGGGAAAGATTCCTCCTAAAGAAACTGATTGGACTAAAATAGACAGAACTACCCAAAATAAAGATGAATCTGTGCATGCATATTATGAACGCCCCTTGCAGGTATTTAAACAGTATAGTGGTTCAGAAAACATGACACATTTTATTTATCGTTTTGTGTCTGGACTAAAACCTGAAATTTCCCAAGCGATTAGAGAGCCTAAATTGTGTTGGCAAGCAAAAGCCTGTCGATGAAATTCTCAATTATGCAAAATACTGTGAGGATGACATTGACAATAAGCGAAAGAAATTAGAAGAAAAAGTAATGTGGGCTCAAGTTAAAATGGCAGAGCAACAGGATCTTCAGTTAAGTCAGCAAGCAAATAATCAGAAAAAAGGGGAAGGCCAAAGTGAAGGAAGTGGAGGTAAACCCAGAGGGAAAATGAGTAAAGAAGAGGAAAAAGTTTCCTTGTCATGAGTGCGGAAAATTAGGGCATTGGAGAAAAAAGTGTAAATTAATACAGAATAATAATGTCCAAACTCAACATTTAAACCCACAAACGCAGAATGAGTTATCAATGAGACAGCCACATTAGGTAATACAGAATCAATTGCCTCAAGCCCCTATGCCAGATTTTGTGAGTCAACCAAAATACAGTGTGGACACCGGATTTCGGGAGGGAAGTGGTAAGAAAAATACAGTAACCCCACAGTTTCTTTTGCAGGATACATTTTTTTAATTTGAAGATTGACGGTGCCTGAGAGGGGGTGAAGAGGATTGCGTACTTGGCGCATCCTTACCGGTAGATCAGTCAGGTCCATACATTGAAGGGAAAGTGGAGGGAAATGATGTTACCTTTTTACTGGATACTGGTGCTACCCATTCTACTGTGAAAACAGAAGACATCCCAAACCTACCCCTCTCGGGAGAAGCGATCAAAGTAGTGGGCGCTTTTAATAAACAAATTAGGACCCCTGTCACAGAACCTATGGAAGTTTGTATTGACAACTTCCGTGAAATGCACAGATTTGTAGTGTGCGATTCTAGCCCTGTAAACTTGCTAGGAAGAGATTTACTGTGCAAAATTAACTGCACGAAATTCAGACTCCGGATGAAGACGGAGTGTATAAAATGATGCTGGCTAGACAGGAAACAGAAGTTAAAAAGATGTCTCTAGAAGATTTACCCAGAGAACTAAAGACCTTTGTAAATCCTGAGGTGTGGGATTTTACTGGGAAAGAGGTAGTCCTAATGGAAGATGTCAATCCCATAAAAAGTGACTGTGAAAGAAAGTGCAGTTTACCCAAACATTCGACAGTACAAAATGAGTCCCGAAATAAAAGCAGGAGTTGCATTAGAAAAAGGGCATTTGGTTGAACAAGGTATTCTGGAAGAAATAATGAGCAGTCCTTGTAATTCACCTATAATTGGCATAAAGAAACCAATCGGGAAGTACAGGAAGTTCCAGGACCTCCGAAAGGTAAATAAAATTGCCCTCCCATGTTGCCCAGTAGTACTAAACCCAGCTGTGAATTTGTATCAAATACCATGGGGAGCCGGATGGTTCACTGTAATTGATTTATGCCATGCTTTCTTTTCCATCCCACTGCATCCAAATAGCAAATTTTTATTCTCGTTCAAATTTTATGACTATGTTTATGTTTGGAATCGTGTCCCTCAGCTGTACACGGAAAGTCCATCCATCTTTAATCGGATTTTGAAAAAGTGCCCTGAATCACTAGTGCTGCCCGGAAAATCTGTCCTGGTGCAGTATATCGATGACCTATTGCTGGCATCGAGAACAAGAAATGACTGCGTGATTGATTCCATTGCATTGCTGAATCATTTAGCAAAAGTTGGACATAAGGTATCTCCACAGAAATTGCAATACTGTACCACCTCAGTAAAGTATCTGGGACACTGAATAGAAAGAGGGGTCAGGAAAGTGACATCTAAACGAATCAAAATAATTCAGAACATGAAATTACCCCAAACACAGAAAAAAATCCGGATGTTTCCTGGAGTTGTAGGTTACTGCAGGCAGTGGACTGTGGGTTTTGCAGTACTTGCAAAACCACTGATTCAAACGACAATGAGACAAGCAAAATATCCAGTTGAGTGGGACAATGAAAGCATGACTGCCTTTTTAAAATTGAGTAACAGTCTGTGTGAAGCTCTAGCATTAGGGATGCCAGATTATTCAAAATAATTTGCATTATTTTGTGACACGAGAGACAATTGTGCACTTTCAGTCCTAACCCAGACTCATGGGTTAATGCGACGACCTGTGGCATCTTTTTCTGCAACATTGGACCCAGTGGCATCTGCACTGCCAGGTTGTCTGAAAGCAGTAGCTGCAACATGCATGACTCTTGAGCAAAGTGAATCCATTGTTATGGGACATCCTGTAACAGTTTTTGTTCCACATTCAGTCGTGATTCTGTTAACCAGAACACGTACTCAGCACCTAACACCTACAGGCATATGCATCAAAGTAAATGCCGATCGCAAATGGGCAGATTCTCAGAATCTGCCCCTTTGCTCCCGGAATTTTTGCATTTGGGATGCATCATCCCAAATGCAAAAATCGCAATTTAAGGAATCTCTAAATTGAGATTCCTTAAATTGCGATTGCATTTAAGGAATCACAAATTGAGATTCCTTAAATGCAATGCATGAAAGTCAAAAAAATAGCGAACTCGCTAATAGGAGTAGCAAATTACCATGAAGTTGAACTTCATGGTAATTTGCTAAAACTATGAAAAAAGCACTTTTGTGCATTTTTCAAAGTTTCATGTTGCGCACACACATGCCCTTAGGGCATGTGTTTGTGCAACATACGTGCAGAGATCAATTTCAGGGGTGCAACAGCGTGTCATTTTGACACCCTTGCACCCTTGAAATTGAATGAGCAATTTGCGAGTACCTACTGGTACTCGCAAATTGCTCATGCAATCTCCAATTCATTCCTATGGGCCTGTAGGCCCATAGGAATGAATGGGACAGCATTCCTTAATTGCGACTAGCAATTTGAGAGTAGCAATTAAGGAATGTTTAGGAATCGCTATTTTAATAGCGATTCCTACATGCATAGGCTTTTGCTATTCCTAAATAGCGATTCCTTAAAAATCGCTATTTAGGAATAGCAAAAGGCTACGTTGATGCATCTGCCAGAAAGTCGGATGACTAAGTATGAAAGAATTATCCTTGGCTCAGAAAATGTGACAATAGAGAGATGCACTGTTTTAAATCCAGCAACCTTGTTGCCCAATTCTCACTTTGAGGAAGTCAGAGAGGAAGTCGAACATGATTGTATCGACTTAACTGAATTCAGGACTAAACCCCGAGCAGACATACAGGAAGAACCTTTAAAAGATCCAGACCATGAGTTATTTGTAGATGGTTCGTGTATGCGCCATGAGGAAGCGCTGCTTTTGCTGTATGCACTTTACCAAACATAGTCAAAGCATTCTATTTACCAGGAGTCAAGTCTACACAACTAGCCGAATTGATTACTTTAATAAATGCATGCAAAATTGGGAAAAATTGGAGAGTAACCATTTACGCTGATAGCCGTTATGGTTACGGGGTTGTGCACAACTTTGGCCAGCTCTGGATGCAAAGAGAGTTAATGACCTCTTCAGGAACTCCTGTCAAAAATGAACACTATGTGAAGGAATTACTTGAAGCAATTCAATTACCTAAAGAATTGGCCATGGTCAAATGTGCTGCTCACCAATCTGGAACTGACAGAGTGACAGCCGGTAATCATTATGCTGACCAAGTGGCTCAACATTGTGCCAAATATAAAATGGAAATACATAAGAAAATTGAAGCATGTGGAAACAGCTGACAACTTTTGCTTTTTTGTGGTGTGAATACATAGGAGGAAGTGAGATATTTACAAGGTGAGGCAGAGGCCAAAGAAAAAGAAGACTGGCAGAAAATAGTGTGTCGAGTGTGACCTGAAAATGGCATAATAGACTACCTAGATGGGAGACCAGTGTTACCTGACTGTATGCTTGCAACAATGGCCAGAATGTACCATGGGAACACGCACATAGGGAGAGATGCAATGGTGAGCTTGTTTAGACGAGACTGGTTCAATGCAAAGTTCAGGAACATAGCAGAGAGTCTTTGCCAGAGATGCCTTACATGTTAACAATTAAACCCTGGTAAGAAAACTGTAGTGTGTCCTGGGAAACTTGGGAAAGCAAAGGACCCTTTCATTAGACTACAAATTGATTTCATTCAGTTACCTGCATGTCGAGGATTGAAATATATTCTGGTCATTGTCTGCCTATTTTCAAAATGGGTAGAAGCATACCCTACTCACAGGAATGATAGTATAACAGTAGCTAAACTTTTCTTGAGGGAACTCATCCCACTGTTCGGTTTTCCAGTAAGGATTGAATCAGACCGAGGAAAGCACTTTAATAATGTGAAGCATTCAAATTGAGCAAAAACTGCACTGTGCATATCGCCCAGAGGTTTCTGGAGTGGTAGAATAATTGAATGGCATAGTAAAAGCAAGATTGGGAAAGATGTGTGAATCTATCCATTTGGAATTGCCTGATGCTTTACCTCTTCTTCTAATGGGACTCAGAAGCATTCCAGACAAGAAAATAGGCTTGAGTCCACCTGAGATACTTATAGGAAGGGCAATGAGGCAAGCATGTGTGCCAGGACATCAGCTGTTAACTATATCTGATGATTTAGTGTTGAAGTACTGCAAAGAGTTGGCTGACCAAGTGCGTTCTATCTCTCACCAGGTTGGGGAAGATGCAGAAGCCAGACATTCAACTCCAGCACATGACTTGAACCCTGGAGATTGGGTTGTGGTAAAGAATCATACTCGGGAATCTTGCCTAGCACCAAGGTGGGGAGAGCCACAGCTAGTGATATTGGTTACTGCCACAGCTGTAAAGTGCAAGGGAATCCCAAATTGGATCCATGCAAGCCATACCAAGTGGATACCAGAACCTGATGAAGTTGTGGCTGAAGGTTGTGCAGCTTGAAGTGTCTCAAGAAGTTGATCCTGAAGTAGTTGACGAAGAGAAACCGAGCACTAGTCAGGATGGATGGATCCCAGTGGTTGATACACTTGAAATCAGAATGAGAACAAGAAGCCAAGCATGTTTAGATAGTCAGACTGATAGTGAGGACGAGATAGGCATAGAAGAACGTACTCAGATTACAGAAATCCAAGCCAATTGTAATCATGAGGAGGACCAGATAAGGAAAGAGCAATATACTCAGACCAAAGACACACCTACCAGAACTCCATTGTCTCAGAAGGGACAGATAGGTACTAGTCGAAATGCACAGGCGGAAGACAATCAAGAATCTGCAAGACCTGTGCAGGACCAGACAGGATTAGTCAAAAGGATTCAGGACGAAGAACATTTTTCAGGCCCAACAAAGTCATTTCCTGAATCAGGTCAGGTTAGGATAGAAGGTTCAGTACAGGCAGAAGAGAGGAAACCTGAAGTTGACGAAAATCAAGTTGTGCCACAACTTTAAGAAATCAAAAGATCATTTGAAGAATCAGAAAGCACAGTGCCAGCCAAAAGACTCAGAAAATATGAGAAAAAGCCTGGTTTTGTTAAAAGACTGAAATATCGCCTAGTGACAATAGATGAAGAACCTGAACAGGTGAACGAAGTGACAAGCCAAACTGAACCATCCACCAGCAATCAAAGAAGGAAAAGTCCACACCTGAAAAAGCTGAACAATAAATTCAAAGGCCCAGAATGGACATACATCATCCTTGAAGATTTTGAGAATCTAAAAATCAGTGATGACAGTGATGAAGAATTGATTGCTGATCAAGATATTGAAGTGAGGCCAAGTTGAGATAAAACACAGGAATACTCTGTGAACATTCTCAAAGAAGAGGGGTTAAGCCTCCTTATTCAAAATGGCTGGTAAAAGAGTTACTGGAAACTCAAAAATAAGTTGTATAAAGACATGCTGTAGGATATGCATATGTAGTTTTTACTTCTTTGTTTGATCTTTTAATACCACGATAGCTGAGACTAACCTCCTAGTGGCGATCCTTGCCGCTCCTGCCACCCCGGTCCACCGCAAGCGCTAGGCTTGTTTGTTGTGGAGGGTGCAGGCTGCTAACTACTTCCGGGCTCTTACACATTGCCAGGCAGTGATTGGCTTAGAGGGTGGGAGGCGGTGCTGACTGATAGCGCGGCCCCTACAAAACACTGAGGATGTCTAACACGCGCAGCGAGGACGCGCAGCACCCCCGCCGAATCCGCGCCGAAGACACGCCAAAGACGAGCCCGTCTGTGCCCGTCCGGGCCAGTCCGGGACACGGGACTAATGGCTATGCTCCTCAACCCAGGCCCTTGAAGGTAATGTCATCTGACCAATTAAAATCTTTGCGCCCCACCCAGAATGTCAATTGCACTTTGCTCGAAATCCCTCGTCTGGGTACTGCTTCCTGCTCCCATTGTAGCTATACAATTGCATCTTTTCAACCCTACCCCCCTCGCAGAACTAGACGTAGCAAGCAGGTAAAGCAATCACGCCCTACAAACGAAAACCATCTGTTTTACAGCTTAAACTGTCACTCCCTACCCATGCACAGGGTAGAAATTTTTGATCTGTTAATGGATGACAAACCTAGCGCCCTGTTTCTTACAGAGACCTGGCTACATGCAGGTTCAGGCCCTGATATAGCTATGGCCCTCCCTCCCAACTATGCGATTTCCAGAATGGATAGAACCCGTAAAACCGGGGGTGGAATCGCGATTGTTTATAATAAAAAATTTACATGCACATTTGAACCGGTAGTTATACCAGATTGTGAGGCTGCATCTTTCAAAATATGTCTTAATCCCAATTTCACGTTGTCTGGTATCCTTATTTACCGGCCTCCCGGAAATGGCACTAAATGGGCTACTGAACTAGCCAATTATATTACCCCTTTTATATTAGCGTCTAAAAACTTCACTATCATCGGAGATCTAAAGCTTCATTTAGAAGATAAATTAAACTTGTCATGTACAAATTTGTTGGATGATCTCTTAGCAATTAATATTCATCTTATTAATTCAGGGCCTACCCATAGGGCAGGACATCTACTTGACCCAGTACTGTCTAATCTCCCTTCACTCACCTGGATGGATACTATCCCTGTATGCTGGTCAGACCATTTCTTAGTTAAATTCAACCTTACTATACTCAGTACCTCCACTGACCAAAACATGCTATTGCCTTCTCTAAGGAAAAATTGGAAAGCCCTAGACGTCTCCAAACTAAATGTGAAACTTAACACATACCCCCCAAATAAAAACCAAAATATGGAAAGCATTGCCAAGGCCACTCAACAATGGCTCACTAATGCGGCAGAGTCCTGTCTAACCTCTACTAAGACCAAGGGTAACTCACATCGTCCCCCGGCCCCATGGTTTAATGACTCTCTTAAGGAAGAAAAATCAAAATGCAAGGCACTTGAAAGAGGCTGGCGTAGAGATTTCGATCCTGATAAAAAAAACAGGTACCATACAGCTAGAAATCTCTACCACACTGAATGCAAAAAAGCTCGCGCCACATATGTAGCCACGACTATTATGGGAGCTACGAATAAATCCAAAATACTGTTTAACACAGTTAAAGACCTTGCGGGGGCTCAAACTACTGCTCCAACAAGACCTTTAAATATGAAGCAATGCCAGGATCTAGCTCAATTTTTCTCTGATAAAATTGACAATCTAATCGTCGAAATAGACAAAAACATCCCGGCAACTGCCTCTAAGGAAGAGTGGGAGCACACTCCGCCCATAAATCAGACCCTCCATAAATGGCCCCCCATTACAACTGATGCTCTCATCTCCATTATGAAAACGATAAAACCTGGCTCTCCACAGGATCCTATTCCCATCAACATACTAAATCACTAGATACGCCCGCCCTCAATATCATTGCAGACACCTTAAATTCATCTTTAGAGCTTTCCACAGTACCAACTATATGGAAACATGCCATAGTGACCCCACTAATGAAAAACCCTACAGCAGATCCGGATAAACTGGCCAACTACAGGCCAATCTCACTTCTTCCTGCTTTTTCCAAATGCTTGGAAAGACATGTGCACTCAGCCCTGACTCTTTTCTCTGAGGAGAATGCCCTTCTTCACCCCACCCAGTCAGGTTTCCGAGCGGGTTTCTCTACTGAAACTGCCCTATTGGGTGTTTCTGAAACCATTAGGAAACTCCTCGATGATGGTCAGACGGTTGCGCTTATTTTACTTGATTTAAGCGCAGCCTTTGACACTGTGTCGCATAAAAGGCTACTCACCCTACTGGAAAAAAACGGATTATGTGGAAACCCACTGCAATGGATTAGATTTTTTTTGAGTCAACAGACTTTTCAAATAGCATCGGCTGCGGCATGCTCGGGAATTTTCAATTCCCCTCACGGAGTACCTCAGGGCTCCATCCTTAGCCCGCTCTTTTTCAATTTATACCTTAGACCCCTAGCGGATCTAGTGGAAAAAGCGGGTCTTACCTTTTTGTCGTATGCTGACGATTCTCAGATTGTTTTTTCACTGTCTGAACCCCAAACTTCTTCTTCATCTCTCCTCAAAGCTGGCCTGCTGTCCATTTTCAACTGGATGTCAATCAACCAGTTGAAATTAAATGGAGATAAGACGGAGATTCTCCTTCTGGGCAGGCAACCTGAGCTCTGGAGCTCATTACATTGGCCTGCCCAGATGGGAAATCTCCCTACACCAGTGCCTCATGCTAGAAATCTGGGTGTAATCCTGGACAATTCATTGTCCATGAAACAGAAAGTTAATAAAGTAGTGAGCCTCTGCTTTACCATCATGAGGTGGCTCAAGAAGATCCTCTGGATGCTGCCTAGCTCCATGCAGAAAACGGTGGTCAATGCCTTAGTTACATCTCGGCTTGACTACGGGAACATCCTGTATCTAGGTGCAAACAAGGCAGTTACAAAGAGACTGCAGCTTGTACAAAATACGGCTGCTCGTCTACTTTGCAGCATACCTAAAAACAGCAGCGTGTCCCCCTACCTGCGCGAACTGCACTGGTTGAGGGTTGAGAATCGTATTAGGTTCAAAGAATTAAACTACATGTTTAAAATCAAAGCAGGCACCGCTCCCAAATATTTGCAGTCACTAGCTTCTCCTTACATCCCTAAAAGAAACCTACGATCTAAATCAGCGGAAAAATTCTGTGTTCCCAGATTCAAGCTGGCCAGGATGAGAGGAAGATCTTTTGCCCACCTGGGTCCTGTTATCTGGAACACACTCCCAATTCACATACGAAAGGAGCAAAGCCTTCTCAGGTTTCGAAAGGAGATAAAGACCTGGTTGTTCGACCAATAACCTGTATGACCTCTGCCGTATACTCCATCTACCGTGCTGTGTCCTAGGCGCCGGGAAACCCTTTTTGGGTAGCTGTTTTGCGCCATATAAGTTTATAAAATAAAATAAAATAAATAAATAGTGTATTGATAATACTTATAGTATGGCTAGGACTGACAATAGCAATACCGTACTTGATGGCTGCTAAACAAAATGACACTAGTATACATGGAAAGATAGAACACCACAAACAAGATAGAGTAGATTTAGAAGCACCAGATGAGATAGAATTACATCACATTAGAAATAGAAATGAAATTGAAATGAATGTATTTGCTAGTCTATTAGTACATTATGTAGAGACTATGCAAATTAGTGATTGTTATGTCTGATGAAATTACCTACTTCTGTAGCTGAAGGTGTAACTTACCATAATTTGCCCCTGACTTATGGAATTTCCTGGAGCATATTAACTAGTTTGTTTTATAAAACTGGAAGGTTGCAGTATTATTATTCTAATATGGATGTTATTTTTCCTGAAATTCCTATACATAGGAGAATGAATCCTGTCCTTAGTGCTAAAGATGCCCAATTCTTTGGTGAATTTTTCCTAAAAATGAAAGAAATAGATATAGCTAATGCACACACAAACAATCTAACATGTAGTTTACACGAAGAAGAAAAGGTATTTTTAAATTTAGTAGTGAAAAGGAGACAGGATTTTTATAGAAAAGCCACTGAAACGAAACCCCAGATACCCAAATGGACTGAGATGGGTGGAATTTATGGCAACTGGCAAACCTCATGCTGCTATGTCTTTAGACTTTGAAAAGATGGGGAAAATCTGTCTCCATAGAAAGAAAACTGAGTATAACAATGTATTCATCAGTTCCAGTGAATGTGAACACAATTTCCTCATAGTTGGGGGTTGGGGACTAAAAGGGGGAACTGATCCAGTATTTCCTGGAGTATACTACATTTGTGGGAATAAAGCTTACTTTAAGCTGCCTGACCATTGGTATGGGAGCTGCTATTTCAGAATAGTATTCCTAAAAGTATACCATGTAAAAAGAATCACTGGAAGCAATGAACACGAAAATGAACTAACACGTTATAGAAGAGCTAGTTTTGCAGAAATTGTAGGTGATATATTTAGTGCATTGATACCTTCAGTGGGAGTGGTTCTGAATACTCAAAGAATTTGCAATTTGTCTACAGTGGTGGATCGCTTATCGACTGACCCTGCTGGGGGATTCTTATTGATCAATACGAATTGGTTGCGATCAGATCAAAGGTTTTACAAAATTGACTTGCTCTTGATATATTATTAGCAAAAGAGGGCGGAGTCTGTAGAATGCTGAAAGCGCAACATTGTTGCACTTACATACCAGATAAAAGCATTGAAATTGAAAGGTATGTAAGGAACATTACTCATTTGGAAGAAGAACTGAAACCACTGGAAGTTGGCAGTGCATGGAAGAGACTTACTGATGGTCTCTCCTCTATTGGCACTGGATATCTAATGTAGGTAAAAGTATTGTAGGTAAAGTACTGATGCCAATAATGGGGATATCACTAATAATATTATGATAATGATTTGGTGCAAATGCTGCAGAAATAGAAAAAGGTACACCGTTAATGAGAAAACAAAGAAGCACAAACTTGATGAAATTCAAATGGAAGAGTTAAAGGGAGACATATATAAGCGAATTAAAGTTTATCAGAATAATGGTAAAAAGAAAACTCCCAAGTAATTGAAGAGATTGAACTGGGAGAATGTTAAAGTTGGCATCTGGTTCCTTAATTTGTAATGATATAAAATATCATCAAAGAGAGGATTGATGGAGCAAGGATTCGCATTTTCCGAAACTTGCTTGTACTCAGCCCTCTCTACATAACTTATAAAATATTAATCAACATGTTTCGTTTACTTATAGTTACATTTCACGAAATGTTTAGTATCTAGGGGAAGCTTTTCAATGTGCTTTTACTGACAGTAACTCTAATGCATTAAAATGACCGCCGAAAACGTGGGAAACCTGCGCATGCATCTGTCACATCTACGTGGCATGACGTACCTCTCTGCTTGGTGGGAAAACTTTGCTTCTGCGCACTAATGACAGAAATGGCTGCTTTAAATTTCACATGCTAATGCTTATGCTACAGCTTGTACTAAACTTGCTTGTTCTGCCTAATCATTAATGCTCAAGTTAAAATAAAGTAATGGGGATAGAGTAGAGATAGGTGGAATACAGTGCATTCATTTATTTCTGTATTCTAATATGTTTCTTTTTTACTTTTCTACTAGTTCGCACTTTGGGCCTGACTACTGACACATCTTCCATGATGGATGACACTGCACATGGGTATTCAGACACTGAAGCACTGGCAATGAACCTCTGTCAGCTCACTTCTTACCCACGATGTTCCTGGGAACTTGCTCAGTTGACCTCTAGAAAGGAAGCTACCAAGAACAATGTATTCAAAATGTGTACCAATATTGTTGGGAGGAATAAAGTCATGGGAAAGTAAATTGTGAGTGGGGATTCAATCAATATGATTCAAATTGAAATGACATCATCTTAATATGGTGTGATGACCTCTCCTTGTCTTTCCAACCAATCATTGAAGGGGAACACATAGATTTGCAACATTTGGGGTGGTACATTGCCCTCAAAATGGTATAGCTAAGGTAGGCTTAGATAGAGAAATTGTCTGACTTGTCCGAATAGCTGACCTGTCACTGACCCAACGCACTCAATAGGCGATCGAGAGCAGAGGTGCTGGCGGAGCACTCTGTCAGAAGAATTTATTACTCAATCGGGGTAATAATTGGCTTTCCTAGAGAGAGGGGTGTGACGCTGGCTTTGCACTTAGTTGAGGTCACCTGTCCTGATCTACACCTCTCTTTTCCCGTGGGCACCTGATTAGTCGGGAGCCTGGTCCTGGTCCGTATTTTGCCTCAGCCCATCGCCAGGATTGGTCATTGCACCATTCTAGGTAAATATAATCAATGTGATACGTCTTTGTGCTATTTCCCTTTCTCACCTTTCCCAGGTACCAATTTCTAAAGGTGTTACTGTGATTTCTTACAAACTTTATGTCCTTCTGCTATATTTTTACTTGTAAAATTAATGGTCTCGAGATTGTTGGCCCTTTACATGTGACTCCGAAAATCTATCATAGATAAAGGTATTAAAACTTTCCCCGAGTCTGTGGTTATTATAAGAAAGGTAAATGTGTTTAAATACTATCTGTTTATGCTAACTCCCTGATCCACAGGACTTATAATACTGTGACAAGAATTGGTAAGTCATGGTTCACAGGTATAAAAACTAAATTGGACCTCTGCACAAACTGATAGAGTGAATAAATTAGTAAAATATGTTAGGCAGGACTATTAGTTCAATGTGTGAATGTTGTATGGGTCCCAGGTGAGTATGGTAAAACTGAGCTAGTTGATCCCTGTGCGCTCTATCACTATTCATATGCAGAGAAGGCGTTCCTGTCCAAAAACTCATGATAACACCAGTTCGTGATATTCTCAATGACCAGCCAGATCGGCGATGCGGTCCAAAAACAGGCAATAAGGCACGTTAGCAGCAGGGGTATTAAGACCTGCTTTTTTCTGGTCTTAAGTAGGACGAAAACCTGCAGCATAAAGGGAGCCCAGCCAGGTGCCACATCTGAAGACCAACAGATGCCATGGAGCCACTAATCATGCAGCTTGGATACCCAGGAGGGCCACAACACCCACTGCCACCATCCCCAGGGCCACCCCTACCCCCAGGACAACCCCCCCGGTCTACCACCGAGGCAGCGCAGAACAAGACAGCGGACCTTCTGAAAACGCACCAGCCTCAGAGACTTAACACCAGAGGATGTCATTGCCCACTACAGGCTCAAAAGGACAACCATCCTTCGCATCCTGACCCATATTGCCCACAGGCTGACGGTACCAACACAGTGGACAACCAACATTCATCCGCAGACAAAGCAGCTGGCTCTGCTGCACTTGTTGGCCTGTGGTACCTTCCAACCAACAACTGCCAGAGTCGGAGGAGTCTCACAGCCAGCCCTATCAAAGTTCCTCACACCTGTCTCAGATGCCATCATCAGGCTGATACCCCAGCACCTTCACTTCCCCCACACTGCGCAGGAACAGCTAGAGACCAAGCAGGCTTCTACTCCATAGCTGGCTTCCCGCATGTGTTGGGGGCAATTAACTACACACATGTCCTACTTGTGCCCCCTGCTGACACTGCACACAATTACTGCAACAGAAAGCACACTCATGCCATCAATGTGTAGGCAATAGTGGACCACTGGGGACTGTTCGTCAATGTCGTTGCCAACTTCCCAGGCAGTGTGCATGATTCCTACATCTTCCAACAGTCCATCATCAACCAGCACTTTCAGGATGGCACCTATGGAAATGGACTGCTCATTGGTAAGTACCAACGGAACACACCACACACCTCAACTCCACAATCATACAGCCCACAACTGTGGGAATGCACACATAACAAAATCACATTCAACATGCCAAATAACATGCCCACCTACCAGACACGACAACACAAGTAATTGTGGTAACAGGGGCCAGACATGTAGATTGACCATTCCCAAGGGCATAGCCCCTCTGCCACACAATTTCAGAATGTGGGGAAAGGTGGGAACCAAAAATGTGAGAAGGAGGCAAGTGACCCATGAATAAGAATGTACACAATGCCAAGTGTGGCGGTGATGTGCTGGACAGTCTTGAGTATGCAGAGCACAGACATGTCCATGTGGACATATACTGCTGGTATTTATAGTGTTGTGGACAGTGGACGCAACCATGTTACCTCTGGAAGTGTGGAAGACCTTGGACACATAGCTATGTCGCCCCCCCTGTAAGCGTAAGGGTAGTGGGCTGGGCCGGCATACGCCAGTCCAACGTAGGAGTGTGAATAAATAGCCCGGGCCTCTGGGCGTGGTTCACTTCTGGAATGGCCACCAAAGTAACTACTGTGTATGACTCTGTGTCCTCCATATCCTGACCATAGGCCTACACACATGTGGCCGACCACCTTCAACTGACAAATCTACACCGGCGACGAGCTGGTGGCAACGTCACACGACACCCGGCGCATATCTTGTCATCACCTGCAGGGACATGTCTGCCAGGGCGGCGCCCTCCACCCTGCCATGATGCTGCCGCCATGACCAGTGGGCCTACACGATCCTGTGCGCATGCTGCATCCCTGCCCGCTGGTCCCCAGATCAATCCAGCTCCCAGCGGTGACTGCCTGCCCCTGCGCACCCAGAGGGCCCACCACGTGCCGATGCAATCTTCAAGCCAGAGACCTGCGAGCTTGGCAGCCTCCTCAGCTGATCCCCGGCTTCCGCACAACAGGCCCACAGAACACCCAGCGGCACTGCACCGCGGAGTTCTGTGTGTACTGACTGCTCCCTTCGGCCTATACTGCAGTCAAGCAGGTCTCACACAAATCAAATTCAGTCTGGACCGCCAGGCCTACTGCATCATCATAGGCTGCACACCCACTCAGCTCTTCAGGTGAGCTTACCTCAGTGCACTGCAAGTCATCGACACGTGGTGGTAGGCCTGTGCTAGACGCAGTGCCTCAGGTGACACTATCTCTGTGCACCACAAGTCTCCGTCCAGCCTCCAGGCCTACTGCATCATCGCAGGCTGCACACCTGCTCAGTTCTTCAGGTGGGCCTACTTCACTGCAGCGCAAGTCAGTGCCACAAGGTGGTAGGCCTGTGCCGGACGCAGTGCCGCAGGTGCCACTACCTCTGTGCATCACAAGTCATCGTCCCATGGCGCAACCCCACAAATCCGCCTCCAGCAGCCAACAGCATGTCCTCGGTAATGCCACTGGAGCCCTTCACAGACACTGGGCCACCCCCGTCCCAGGCAGGCTGCTGGAAAACCTAGGTGGAACGTCTGGAGATGTACTCCGAAGCGCACAACATCCCAGCACCGCGTCCACTTCCCACGTGTAGGCATGTGAGGAGTGTGAAGAAATGGCCCGGGGCTCTGGGCGTGGTTCAGTTCTGGGCTGGCCACAAAAGTAACTATGGGGTGTGTCTCTGTTGTAGTGCCGGCACCACCAGGCTCTTAATCGACCATGTTGCAATGTAGCATGCACCCCGAGCGTGGGCTCACCTGAATGGATAAATAAAGGGGCGCAAGACTGCTCAGGGTCATCAGCCAGGCTAGCTTGAATCCAGTGGCCAAGTGAGCAAGGGACTCACATCTGAGCATACCCTGCCAACTTAGGGTGAACAAAGCGATACAAAAGGGGATGATCGACGGAGAGCTTGAACAAATCAAACACTCACCCCTAGTCAACTGATCTGGGTTTAATCAATCACTATTCTTTAGCTCACTCCGCCACCCCAGTTCAGACATGGACATATGCAAATCAGTCTGACCCTGTGCCTCATGGGAACAGTCCAGCCCAAGCTGCCAAAGCCACGTCTTCCCTGGACCGGAAAAAAGCATCCTGGGTGTAGCCAATCCACGATAACCGCAGTTAGCACGGTTTATTTTTATTTTATTGCGGGTTTCCTCTTGGCTTAATAATATTGCCCTGCTGTTTCCACGCCGATTTCCTTGGAGAAATGTAAGGGAACGCCTACTTTGCATGTCATTAGCGATATTCATCACTAACATGCAAAGTGGAGTTTAAAGGGCTGCTCACTCAAGGAGACATGCATTAGCGTGCCCTTGATGATTGAGGGGTAACAAAATCGCTGCTTTTCGTCCCGAAAGGGCCCCTAAAGCGGCTTAATGATATGCTCCTTTATTTTTTATTTCCCTCATCGTTGCCATTAGGTAGGGTGACCAGACGTCCCAGATTACCTAAGGTAGTCTCGTTTTTCTATGGACTGTCCCAGCGTCCCAACAGTTTTAATAAAAACAGATTTTTTGGGGGGGGGTTTATCATTTGCTTTTAGCACTTTAAGCTCTGATTTTCCTTTTATTAGTGCAGAACTACAAGTTCCCAGAGTGCAAACAGACTGACTGAGTCACTCATGAATCAACTTGATGTATCTCTGATGCCTTCTCTTGGCTATGTAAAGGTTAACAAAATGGCAGATGCTCTAAAACGCTGATTTTGTTTGTCTAACATGTAGTCTGTTTAATAGGTTTGTGGTAGGCCCCAGTGTAATCCATCTACGACAGCTGTAAAAGAGATTTCGAAAATGTAAACGAAAATAATGCTGGTTTCAATTAAATGTGTAGAATTAATGTGCAAGCTTCGAGAAAAGGTTTAATAATAAAATAAGCTTGAGAGAGAATGTGGGATGCACATAAAAGGTTTGATACTTGACCACTCCATGAACCTATTTTCATAATAATTAATATGTTGCTTATATCGTTTATATAGTTTAAAGTATTCTCACAGAATGTTTCTGCTTATACAAAGACCATTGTTTACACAAAACTACTTTTTGTCATTTAATGGGGTAATAAAGAGTTAATTCATTGAAATCCATAGTTTCAAACACGAATTTAATATCTAACCTACTTGTTTTCCCTCTTAATGATGATCTTGCAGAAATGTTTTCTGTTCATTATTACAGATATTTCGACGTTTACGTACTTCAGTGTTTAGAAAATTGATATTAGAAAGTTAAAGACTTCGTACAAATGTGGCAACGCAGTGTGAGGAGATGAGGAGTGATCCTTTTCCCAGGAGAGCATTGAATGATGATTGGCTGATGGAGACAAGAAGAGTAACATGTTGTGAAAGCTTTGTGAAATGTGATGTCTATAATAATGGGTGTTCCTACAGTAGGTGCAGACACTTTCCCACACTCTTTTCGATTTTACCCAGACTTTATGTCACAATGCTTTGAGACTCAACTGAGTTTCCTGAACTTCTCTTTATGGGAAGTTCTTTGCTTTGGTATTTTTGATCGTATTGAGCTGATTTATATGTTAAAAATCCCCTCTGGGGCGGCCAAACAGTCATGGGCACTTTGCATGTTAGCCACCCAAGCTGCATTACAGCCTCGGTGGAGAACATGCCCAGGCTCCCAGTCCCTGGCTGTGGGCCGAAAAACAGTGCTCAGTCCAATCACAATGCTGCATTGCAGCGTTGTGATTGGCTAAGGGAAGCCTGGGTGCTTCCTGACAGAGCAGAGGGACAAGGACAGATGCGGTGATAAGGTACGTTTTAAAAAATAACATTTTACAACACCGGCCCTGGCAAACTGCTCAGCTGCCCCCCCTCCCCCACCCCCCTTGTGTGAGGGGGAGTGCAGCCGAGCAGTTATTGAGGGCCGGTTTTCGGCCGATTTTGTTACAGGGGGACGATAATGCCGACCCCCGGTAACAAAAACGCACCCCCAGGCACCCAAAACCGGCCCCCACACTAGCAGGGGAAACGCCCGGTGCCCACTATGTCCAGTCCGGGCCCAGGGATCCAGGACCAGTTTTGCCCTTGTTATGAGCTCATCAGCTGGGTATAGCTTGTATCCCATGATACAGTGTGCAGGGATTCCACTTCTGGGCATACCTGTCCTGCTTAGGGTGACATACCAAAGTATGACCTTGAAGTTCGAGGTAAACTGTTCTGATTGGAGCAGGGTCAAGTCGGATTTGCATATGACTGGGTCCAAACTGAGATGATATTGTAGGCGAAAAGCAATGAATTGGCCAGAGTGATTGCTATTGGATGAGATTAATTTAAGCATTCCATCCATCACCTTGCTGCTATTTCAGGAAATCACAGCATCTTTATCCGCAAGATGGTCATTTGTCATCTTTTAAACCCATTTTGTGATTTGGTTAAGCCTTTCCACATAGCAAAAAGGGTTAAACAACTTCTTCTTAAGGGTCAATAGGAGGCAGCACCACCTTCTATTTGTGATTCACAATGAGAAGTAACAAAGTTTTGCAATCACACTTGTAGTCACAAAGCATTGAAAGGCTACTTACTTGTGAGTTTTATAGTGTATTATATCGTAATGTTATGTGACCTTATCATGTAATACACTCGCAATGCTGTCATGGGTCCAGTCAGGCTCATTTGCAAAAACCTTTAGCCCAACCCCAGTGTTGTGAATGTTTCTAGGACCCTAATTAAATATTCCTGATTCATGCCCTTATGCGATTATGATAAATCATGTCTAATGAAAGCATACAAATCTTACCCATATTCAGTCATAGCCCACGCGGCCCAAATACGGCAAGGCTACTTCCTTAGATTCCTAGAGAGCACAGCGAGTTCTTTCGACACACCAAACCTTCAGCAACCTGGGAATTCCCCATGTCTTTGTTTTGATTTGTCTTTGAACTCCTGTGAGCACTAAAGGAACAGTCAGTTCTTAGTGACATCTTTTATTGACGTCTTATGTCCAACCTTACGTCAAACACTGCACCTTCCAGGTATAATATACCAACACTTGCCTTAAGCAAACACACGGTGGTGTGGAGCAGAGCGGCTATCTACTTATCCGAAGCCCAGCAGATGCGAGAGCCGAAAGAAGCCGCCCCTCCCCTTTGACACACTGGAGAAGCTGCCTTTTCTCACGCTGAGAAATCCAGCTCTGGTGTTTCCAGTCATCCTTGCGGGTTACTGGGAGATCGAGTCCTGAGAAACGAGATAAAAGACCTCCTTCATTCTATAACCAAGGTACGGAGCTGATTCAAACCTTAGAGAGAATTCTTGATTCAGATTCTTGGCAAAAAACCCAACTTAACTTAAAACTGCAACTTACTTACTCCTTCCCACGTATTAGGCTTAGGTCAGGTACACTGGGGTAGGCGTATCTTAGAAGCACCAGTTGAGTTCGTTAGTCAATGTTTTTATGTATGTAAATATTTTATCCATTTTAAAGTATCATATGGCTAAGAAACCATTTCAACGTTTTTACAGTATTATTTCATAATACTCCCTTTACTGTACGCACTTTACTTCATGATAAGTATTGCAATTGTGGCAATTCAATTCAAAGAAGACTGCTCAATAAAATAACACCTTTTATTGAAAACGCCCGTCTCTCTATTTCTCTGCACTCTGGTGGAACTAAGCATGCACGATTGACTGAGTGAAATAGCTGTCTATAGTTTTCACACAACTCTGGAGATACACTCCTTATTCTGGGGGAGCAAAGTTGTCATGTTATATGGTTGTCAGAAGCTAATCCCTTCTTGTCTAAATCAGGGAAGTTAACCCCTCCCTATTCACTCGAGAAAGTTTCTAGTGCCCTCTGAGCTAGCTGGCAAAACTAATTATGTCTAACATAGTCAGTAGAGACCTAGATGACCTCAGTCCTACGTCTACACTGCTATTTATGTTATTCCAATGCGCAGAGCCTATTGGGAATATAGGAACTACACTACACCAAGTAGCTGTGGCTTCTTGCAGTAAAGCTTAAACAAAGGAACTAGTATAAAGCATTCATTAGACCAAATAACAAAATAAGAAATATTATATTTTTAGGAATTTTTAGACACCAAGATGAGCAACATCCAATGGAGGGTTCCAAAGCTATAGTTTGCAAAGTAAAATGTAAATCTTAGCTTTCTAGTCCAAAGTGTAAACAAGCATTGGTAACTGTGAACATTCTGAAATTTTTTGAAAAGTTGAAAGAAGTGTGTTCAACTACTACAGACCGAGTGGGGTGACCAACCCCGGCACAGAGAAGGTCAGGAGGGCTACTAAGGACAATTTGGACATTTAGCTGGTCACCAAAGCAGCCTCAAATCAAGATCCATGTTTTACATTCAAATCTCGGGCTGCAGGGTGCTAAGAATGCTGAGCATGCTCTGTGTGCTGTGAAGTCGATGGGGTTGTTCTTGCGGTTATTCCTTGTGTAGGAAGGTGGATATCTGACTATGGTTACCCCCAAACTTTTTACCTGGTGTTTAGCTGGTTTTTGACATAGTTGGCCTGGGATCCTGCTATTCAGGGCCCCAGGCTAATTGCTCTCTCCTTAAAATGGACTCCATGTACCTTAGGTGCATACACAATTGGAACTGGTTCACCTTATTGGCCCCTGTAACAGTGTACCCTAGGTACCCAGGGCATAGGTGCATCCAAGGCCTACCAGGGGCTGCAGCATGTATTGTGCCACCCCTGGCCTGGCCTCCATATTTGACACAACTGGCTGATCACTCAGCTGGGGTAAGTTGGTGTAATCACCTCTTACTTAGATATAGTATCCCTATATCTAACCTTAAACTGGACACATATGTTCCTATCAGCCACTCCTATGGAAGGCCTCTTCAATCCTGGAGGCAGAGTGCTTGGAAATATGTGAGATGGTGCTCTAGCATGAGCTGAGCCTGTCTGCAGCTGTCGGGAACCACTCCCTAAGCTGTTCCGGGATATTGCCATACCATATACTCTTAAGTGCATTATGATCCTCGCGGTTATATGCTATCTTTGGTTTGGCTTTATCAAAACATGTCGAGTAAGGTGTCATACGAATTGGAATACTATCCTCTCGACAGTTCTGTCGACGGGGATAGCATTCCACCCTTCTAGAGGGACACGACATGTGTGTAGCCTTAACCCCGGTTAAAGTTAACCAGAGCCTCAGCATCACAAAATGGATGCTGCCACCACAGACACAAGTCTGACCTCCTGCTGCTGGGAGTCCTTCCAGCGATGGAGGCTTGGACAAAGGGTTTCCTGCCTTGGGAGGTGCGAGCACCACCCCAGACAGGGTTTTGTGTATTGGGTAGGACAGGGCTGAATAGATTGAGACATGCCCGGGGCACACAAGGTGTCTCCGTGCATGAGCCAGTCCAAACCGGTCCTGGGACTTTCCAGACCCAGGCCTGGTGAGGAGCTGGACAAAGGAAAGGGGGTGTAACTGCCCCCCTTCCTGGTCCCACCCAGAGGAGGGACCTAGTAGGTGATCCACCCCTCAGATTGGGAATAAGAGTGAGAGCAGTGCCATTGCACAGCAGATCATCCTGAAATCAACTTTAAACAAAGAAGAAGACTGGACTTCGACATTCTGCTGCTCAGAAGACTGAAGAGAATCTCCCTTGTGGCCTAGGAGTGGCCACCCTGTGAATACAGGTACCAACCAGCGAATCCACGTCTGCTTTGCCACCGCCTCCCGCCGGAGCCCGAGCCCAGAGCCTGACAAGACTCAGACTCCCAAAATTCTCACAGCCCGATCCACAGTCCCTGCAAAGAAGGGACCCTTGGAGGCACTGAGAGACGTGGGACCGGACTTCTTGGAAGACACCTGAAGAGCTGACAGCGCAGCACCAGAGGCATCCTCGATGTTGTGCTTTAGGGACTGAGAACCCCCACCACCGAGCAGCCCTTGCACCGAAGATCAGCCCCCCAGCATTTCCACAATCTGCGTGGGGCCCTTTTGCATTGTGCCACTCGATGCGCCATCCCAGCCACTAGCCACGTGGTCAGCAGCCATCTTGGCGACTACAACTACAAACTACACTACGGGTCTGGTTGCTCCAGACTTGCCCTAGCTCCTGTAAAAAGGAGCACCTGCTCTGGCCTTGCTGGTCCGAGGAACAAGCCTTTTTTGATTCCTGCGTGGCTTTGCATTAGCCAAGGCCTGTTTGCTACAATCAAGTTGCCGACACTGCCAACAGCGAGAAGCCTGTGTGGGACAGCTCGTGACCGACTCCTGGACGTCCTCAACCCCCGGTGTCCACGTGGCTGCAGAGAGAAGCTACACCTCAATGCCTGTTTGCACCCAACATCGCCTGGTTCCAATCTGGTTCCACGGTAGTCACTGGCTAGTGACTTTGAACATTGTCCCCTCTGCTTTCAGGTCTTCACAACTTCAGATCCACCCTTGGATCCACCGGAACTCTTCACCTCGAGCCGCCTGCAGCATCTTCAGCTCCAAGCACCATCGACCAGCGTGACAAAACCCGACACTACTTCGACCCTGTGCACCCGCTTCCTGTGGGTGAGGTAACTCAGCTCCGCCGGTGTTCCTACACTGGTACACATCTCTAGGACCTGTGTCTTAAGTTTCAGCTTTATAGGTCACTCGGAAGGTTCTGAACTAACTAACTTTGTACTTTTTACGCACCATAGACTTTGCATTGGTGAGTGCGTGCACTTTAAACACTGCACCCGAGTCCCGCGGGCCTTTCCCGACTTAGTCACTGCTAGTCTCGAATAGCTCCAGCGATTCCCAAGGCCCAAGGCCTGTTTCCTTTCCGATTGGTATCTCTTATACCACTTTCTTAGTATATGGTTTAGGTGGCCCCTAGGGCTCATCCATATTGTGCAACTTTTGTGTATTTTAAACTGTCTTGTGTTTAACGCTTGTGCTTCTGTGCTCATAAAGAGTCCAGGGGATACTTTTAGTTAATAAATCTATATATACTTTCAATATATATCTGTGTGGTGTCCTTTCATTTGGTATTCAAGGGGGTTGTGTATGGTAATACAGCTGGCTTCACATGCCTTTCAGAGTTTAGCCTAAGACTGCTTTGTCCACGTTACCACTAGGATAACTGGTCTATAAGGTTGACTTACAACCAATCATCATAAGGGTTGCTTGGCATGGTACAAAGTGATCACTAGAATTAGTGAGCATTATATACCATGACAACTTCTCACATTGGTGAGCAGCGGATTGGGATCTGAGCTTGCTGTTGTTTTACCATTACAATCTTTGAGATTATCATTTGAAAGATCATACAGGTACCTGCTAGGTACATATAAAACAAGACTAGTATACTTAAGTTCTACTGAACTTAGTTGTTGTAGAGCAAAGGGAGTATCACACCCTGACTACAACTACTAGATAGGTTTAGTAGGTAAACACCAGTGTAGGTAGATTGCAACACATCCACCCACACTAGAGCAATGTCTGGAGCAGAGGGTTCCACTGGGAACATCCCTGTTGAGAGTGACCCTCCAAGGGCACCATCCAAATTTGCTATTTTTTCCTTTAAGGAATTATGACAGCTTTGTGTCTTAAGGGGTCTGAGGACAGGGCCTTCCCCTACCACAGACCACCTTAGAGAGATCTTGGACCAGTCTGAGACTCTAAAGACCTCTAAGGCAGACCCCACAGGGGATGCTGAAGGAGGCCATCCTTCAGAGGATGACACTGTAGAAGCCCCTGTCCCTATCATCCTGGTAGATGAGGAAGCCCCCATCACTGGAGCTCCTCAGGTAGATGAGGAGGAGGAAGAGGAAGAAGAGACAGAAGGAGGGAGCAGTGAGTCAGATGATGACAGAAATAGTCAGGTACTGGTCAGTAGACTGAACCAGGCTAACTTAAGCCTATTTGGGACTGAATCTGGTAACAACCCATTCAGACCCCCGGGTGGACTTAACCAGAAGCCTAGGAGGAGAAGGACTCCCTCAGGTGACTCTAACAACTCCCATGCTTCTAGAGGTTCTCATGGTCACTCCAGAAGGGAGATGACTAGCCCTCAGAGAAGGGAACATGAGGCCAAAATGAGAGAGGCTGAATTGAGGATCCAGAGACAAGAATTAGAAGTTGCCCTGGCCCAAGAGAAACTTGCTAGAGCAAGACAGCCTAGAGAAAGTGGATTAGGATCCACTGGTGGCAGCACTATCCCTAAGGATAAAGACAGGTCTTTTGATACAAGAAACCTGAGTAAGATTGTGCCCCCCTACAAAGCTGGGGATGATATCCACAAGTGGATGACTGCACTTGAGAGAGCCTGCAAGGTACAGCAGATCCCTCAGGAGCAGTGGGCAGCAATCTTGTGGCTCTCCTTTGAAGGTAGAGGCAGAGACAGACTCCTCACAGTTAGTGATGGGGATTCTAGAAACTACATGGTCCGGAAGAGTGCTCTGATTGATGGGTTAGGCTTAACCACTGAACAGTACAGGTTAATGTTCAGAGATACCCAGAAGACACAGACTCAGGACTGGTCTGAATTTGTTGAATGTGCCACTAAGGCTCTGGAGGGCTGGTTGCTGGGAAGTAAGGTTACTGACTATACAGGATTGTATAATTTAATTATGAGAGAGCAAATCTTAAGTAATTGTCAAAATCAGCTTCTACATCAGCACCTGGTTGACTCTGATCTGACCTCCCCACAAGAATTGGGTAGGAGGGCAGACAAATGGGTCAGAACCAGGATCAGGCCTAAGAACCAGGGTGGTGACCAAAAGAAAGAGACTACCAAGCCTCAAGAGAAGGGTGGGGATAAAAGCAAGGAAAAGACTTCCCCAGGGCCCCAAAACTCCAAGAATGGGGGTGGGTCCCAAGACACTTCTTCAACCCAGAAAAAGCCTTATTGTCATGCCTGTAAACAGGTTGGGCATTACAAAACAGACAGCTGTTGTCCCAAGAATGGCAATAAGGAGAATATACCTCCAGGTAAGGCTCCAACACCTCCTGTCACTGTTAGCAGTGGTCCCCCAGGTGGTGGGAGCACCCCCAAGAATTTGGGTGGGTTTACTTTTGGAGGACAGGTGGACTCTGGCCTATCTAGGTCCCCTAACTCAGATACTCTTGTCTATGAGACTGGCATGGGGTTTGCCAATTTCACAGCTTGCCCAAACACTTTGAGCAAGTATAGACAGGAGCCCCTCATCAATGGCTTGAAAGTTGAGGTATTCAGAGACACAGGGGCTAGCATCACCATGGTGGCTGAATGTCTAGTCCCCTCAAGGCAACTTTTACCTGATGCCAGATATCAGGTGACAAACATTGATGGCATAGAAACCAATCATCCCATGGCAGTAGTCAATCTTAGCTGGGGAGGTGTCACTGGCCCAAAGAGAGTGGCAGTGTCAGCAAACCTGCCTGTAGATTGCATACTGGGTAATGATTTGGAAATCTCAGCCTGGGCTGAGGTTGAACAGCAAACCCATTCTAGAATGGTAAATCTCCATGGAAAGGTTAGTGGGGCTGTTATGGCTACAGCCCCAATCCAAGATGTCCTTCCTGAAAAGGTTGGGATGGCTGAGCAAGCCTCAGCCCCATCTTTAACTAACTTCCCTCCTGAAAAGAGTAGCAGGGCTGTGATAGTAACAGCCCATACCCACACTGAGTCTCCTCCTGAAAAGGTTGGTGGGGCTGTGATGGCCACAGCCCAAACTCAAACTGATACATGGGTAGTGAAGCCTGAAATGATGGATCACTCAACCCAAACAGAGAGCATTGAGGAGGAAGAGAAATCTCCCTCCCACCAGACTTTAGGAAAAGATCAGCCTCCTCAGGGAACTGATCTTACCCCTGATGAAGGAACTGTCCCAGAGGTTGTTAGGCCTGGTCTGACAGAGCCTCTGATGGTAGTGGACCCTTCTCAGGTGGGACCCAGTCTAGAGCAGGTAACCTGCCCCTCTCTACCTTGCCTTACTCAGCCCAGGGCTGCAGAGGACAAGAAGGACAGTGAGACCCAAAGGGCCCCATGTCAAATAAAGCACCCCCATCAACAGATTAGGGGCACCAAAACTAGTAGCCCTAGTGAGGTGCAAACTTTAAAAACTCCTGAGGGATCCCCCTTAAAAGTAGTTAGGGACCTCCCCCAGATGGATATTGTTGGGCACAGCCAAACCTGGGACCCTAAGGGCCCAAACCTGAACTGTCCCTCCAGTAAGCCAAACAGAGGGACTCAGCCGCCAGCTTTAGGTAGCCAGAGGTTGACCCTGAGAGCACAGTGCAACTCAGTCAAAGAAAGAAAGGCACACATGGTGGAGAGTGATTGGAGGAAGCTGAGTCCTACAGAGGAATCTCACTTCAGTACTCCATCCCAACACCAGCCTTTAACTTTGCAAAGACACACCACAGGTAGAGATTCCCTATGGTGGAGACCCTCAGATACCCTTAGGGTGAGGGATTGCTTAGTGGACCATGAGACAGGGGGTAACCAAGCCAGAGCTGGTACTTCCTTATATGGCCACTTAGGCAATATAGGCTTACCTGGTCAAGGATAGCCTTATCTCCTTTCGTTTGGGGGGGGGGGGGTTATGTAGGAAGGTGTATATCTGACTATGGTTGCCCCCACACTTTTTGCCTGGTGTTTAGCTGGTTTTTGAC
This sequence comes from Lissotriton vulgaris, assembly GCF_964263255.1. Taxonomy (NCBI): domain Eukaryota; kingdom Metazoa; phylum Chordata; class Amphibia; order Caudata; family Salamandridae; genus Lissotriton; species Lissotriton vulgaris. Next base: position 1,463,654,607 of record NC_141685.1, on the reverse strand, counting down.
ATAGTTGGCCTGGGATCCTGCTATTCAGGGCCCCAGGCTAATTGCTCTCTCCTTAAAATGGACTCCATGTACCTTAGGTGCATACACAATTGGAACTGGTTCACCTTATTGGCCCCTGTAACAGTGTACCCTAGGTACCCAGGGCATAGGTGCATCCAAGGCCTACCAGGGGCTGCAGCATGTATTGTGCCACCCCTGGCCTGGCCTCCATATTTGACACAACTGGCTGATCACTCAGCTGGGGTAAGTTGGTGTAATCACCTCTTACTTAGATATAGTATCCCTATATCTAACCTTAAACTGGACAGATATGTTCCTATCAGCCACTCCTATGGAAGGCCTCTTCAATCCTGGAGGCAGAGTGCTTGGAAATATGTGAGATGGTGCTCTAGCATGAGCTGAGCCTGTCTGCAGCTGTCGGGAACCACTCCCTAAACTGTTCCGGGATATTGCCATACCATATACTCTTAAGTGCATTATAATCCTCGCGGTTATATGCTATCTTTGGTTTGGCTTTATCAAAACATGTCGAGTAAGGTGTCATACGAATTGGAATACTATCCCCTCGACAGTTCTGTCGACGGGGATAGCATTCCACCCTTCTAGAGGGACACGACATGTGTGTAGCCTTAACCCCGGTTAAAGTTAACCAGAGCCTCAGCATCACAAAATGGATGCTGCCACCACAGACACAAGTCTGACCTCCTGCTGCTGGGAGTCCTTCCAGCGAGGGAGGCTTGGACAAAGGGTTTCCTGCCTTGGGAGGTGCGAGCACCACCCCAGACAGGGTTTTGTGTATTGGGTAGGACAGGGCTGAATAGATTGAGACATGCCCGGGGCACACAAGGTGTCCCCGTGCATAAGCCAGTCCAAACCGGTCCTGGGACTTCCCAGACCCAGGCCTGGTGAGGAGCTGGACAAAGGAAAGGGGGTGTAACCGCCCCCCTTCCTGGTCCCACCCAGAGGAGGGACCTAGTAGGTGATCCACCCCTCTGATTGGGAATAAGAGTGGAAGCAGTGCCATTGCACAGCAGATCATCCTGAAATCAACTTTAAACAAAGAAGAAGACTGGACTTCGACATTCTGCTGCTCAGAAGACTGAAGAGAATCTCCCTTGTGGCCTAGGAGTGGCCACCCTGTGAATACAGGTACCAACCAGCGAATCGACATCTGCTTTGCCGCCGCCTCCCGCCAGAGCCCGAGCCCAGAGCCTGACAAGACCCAGACTCCCAGACTTCTCACAGCCCGATCCACAGTCCCTGCAAAGAAGGGACCCTTGGAGGCACCGAGAGACGTGGGACCGGACTTCTTGGAAGACACCCAAAGAGCTGACAGCGCAGCACCAGAGGCATCCTCGAAGTTGTGCTTTGAGGACTGAGATTCCTCACCACAGAGCAGCACTTGCACCGAAGATCAGCCCCCCAGCATCTCCACGATCTGCGTGGGGCCCTTGTGCATTGTGCCACTCGACGCGCCATCCCGGCCACTAGCCACGTGGTCAGCGGCCATCTTGGCGACTACAACTACAAACTACACTGCGGGTCTAGTTGCTCCAGACTTGCCCTAGCTCCTGTAAAAAGGAGCACCTGCTCTGACCTTGCTGGTTCGAGTAACAAGCCTTTTTTGATTCCTGCGTGGCTTGCATTAGCCAAGGCCTGTTTGCTACAATCAAGTTGCCAACACCGCCAACAGCGAGAAGCCTGCATGGGACAGCTCGTGACCGACTCCTGGACGCCCTCGACCCCCGGTGTCCAAGTGGCTGCAGAGAGCAGCTACACCTCAACGCCTGTTTGCACCCGACATCGCCTGGTTCCAATCTGGTTCCACGGTAGTCACTGGCTAGTGACTTTGAACATTGTCCCCTCTGCTTTCAGGTCTTCACAACTTCAGATCCACCCTTGGATCCACCGGAACTCTTCACCTCGAGCCGCCTGCAGCATCTTCAGCTCCAAGCACCATCGACCAGCGTGACAAAACCCGACACTACTTCGACCCTGTGCACTCGCTTCCTGTGGGTGAGGTAACTCAGCTCCGCCGGTGTTCCTACACTGGTACACATCTCTAGGGCCTGTGTCTCAAGTTTCAGCTTTATAGGTCACTCGGAAGGTTCCGAACTAACTAACTTTGTACTTTTTACGCACCATAGACTTTGCATTGGTGAGTGCGTGCACTTTAAACACTGCACCCGAGTCCCGCGGGCCTTTCCCGACTTAGTCACTGCTAGTCTCGAATAGCTCCAGCGATTCCCAAGGCCCAAGGCCTGTTTCCTTTCTGATTGGTATCTCTTATACCACTTTCTTAGTATATGGTTTAGGTGGCCCCTAGGGCTCATCCATATTGTGCAACTTTTGTGTATTTTAAACTGTCTTGTGTTTAACGCTTGTGCTTCTGTGCTCATAAAGAGTCCAGGGGATACTTTTAGTTAATAAATCTATATATATTTTCAATATATATCTGTGTGGTGTCCTTTCATTTGGTATTCAAGGGGGTTGTGTATGGTCATACAGCTGGCTTCACATGCCTTTCAGAGTTTAGCCTAAGACTGCTTTGTCCACGTTACCACTACGATAACTGGTCTATAAGGTTGACTTACAACCAATCATCATAAGGGTTGCTTGGCATGGTACAAGGTGATCACTAGAATTAGTGAGCATTATATACCAGGCCAACTTCTCACACCTTGTTCCACAAATTTAGTGGGGTGACTTAACATACAGAGGTTGGGGTCCCTCGAAGTCTTCTTTAAGCCAGTAGAAGGACAGGTGCTACTGTGCTACTGGTTCCTGTACACATCAGGTCCAGCAGTCTCCTTTGGTGGAGGCTTGTGTCCCTTGGGGGTGACCAATCTGGACTTAGTTGACACTTCAATTCCCAACGACCTCAGGAGCAACTTTTGTCCATTGCAGATCGGGTTCTTGGGATGCCCACCAGTGGTTTACGATGATTTCAAGAATGTGGCTACCAACTTTCCAGATGGGGCTTCTTCAGCTTTGATGGCCCTGGTGCTAGTCCCCTGGCACCCCCTGACTGACCCTTGGGGTCACTTCCTTGGTCTGGCATAGTCCTCTCTTCGCTAGACCAAGACGCAGCTGGTGCAGCCAAGCAGATGGTGCACCCTCTCTTGCCAGATACACGGGTCAGAAAGGCGGTCCTTTCTCCAGTTCCAGCATGAGATGAGCTTTAGGGTGCCAAGGGTGCCATAAACATACCCAGAAAGAGCCCTAAGGGATATTGTTTGTTGACTAGACAATGGGCTACTGGGATCTATTTGTGCCCAATGCCAACGTGTCTCAAACCTTCCTTGGATGTTAGTGGCTTGGTAGCCCACCCCAGAGGTGTGGCTGCCTATGAGCTAAATGCCCATGGAAAAAAAGGGTTGGGCACTGGCTCCACAATCTGTTCCCGTGGCCTGACTGCCTACTTGAACAAAGGGGCAACACTTCAGGAGTGTAATCGTCATTTGTCCATCAATGGTGTAGCAGCGGCCGGTGCAGGTAAGAGCAGTGGTTCTGTAGGTCTTGGTGGGGGGGTGGGGGGGGTATTTTAACAGAGGATGACAAGGGAGAATTAATTATTTATTTCATTTTCCCTCGTGGTTGTCTGTAAACCAGCCCCCCCAAACGAGGACCACTGCCTCACCGCTGTTACATGCATGGGCTGCTCCTGCAAAGGTGGCTTCACCTTTGAAGCTGGTCTCTTGGGCCAACACCCAGAGAGGTTCCCTGCAAGTGGGAGGTAACACCTCCTCTGTAGCAGGCTACCATTTTTCCTGAGCCTCGGAGTGGTGTACACTGCTCCTTTGGAGGGCAGAAAGCTGTGTGGTGGTCAGCAACCATGTGAGGCCAGTGGACAAACTGGACTTTCCATAAAAGTGAAATTAAATTTGATTTGGGCATCATGCATACTTTAATGTCACAATTCATTTGATACCGTGAAGTATCCATTTTAGCAGTACCATTCAGAAGTTAGCCAGGCTGAGCGGTCCGCCAGTCATTCTGTGTTAGCCAATGGGACTACTAACATTTCCCCAGTAAACACAATGTTTGGGAAGTTTTGTTGTCAGGACAAATAAAGAGTATATGTCATATTTAATAATACAAAACTCCTGTTGGGTACTTTGCCGCTGGTTTAAATGGCAAAGTTGAACTAGCAGCTTAAAACTGACCTTCCAGGCTGGGACCCATTTTGTACTTGGGCACCCACATGGTGGCATAGTCAGTGCTGCAGCCCTGGGATAGACACTGTCTTACATGCCCTGGGTACCCTTGATCATATATACTAGAGACTTATAAGTAAGTCAGTTTATGCAATTGGGGTAGCCAATTCAACATACACTTTTTAAGGGGTTAGAACACTGGCACTGAAGTCTTGTTAGCAGGCCTCAGGGCACTCACTCTAAGAGTTGGAAAACCAGCAGCATCAGTCGTAAACCTTGGGGGTGATCATGCAAAAAGCGGAATTTCTTTTCATGGCCCCTCTCCATGTGAAAGGTGATGAACAACTAATCCTTGTCCTGGCAGGTCTCATCATCTAAGTTGAAGAACATGGAAAGGCCAACTGCATTGGCAAGGGCAGTCCAAGGTCTGTGTTCCACTGTGAAGTCCATACCCTGTGGGAAGATGGACCACCTAAATGGTTTGGGAATCTCTCCTCAGCAATACGCATCTAAGTGGTCTGTGGTCACATGTAACTCTGAAGTGAGTCCCAAACATATAGGGTCTCTGCTTCTTCAAGGACTAAACCACAGTAAATGCTTCCCTTTCAATAGCACTCTAAGTCTGCTCTCAGGAAAGGACTTTCCTGCTGATAAAGGCAACTGTTTGGTCCTGTGGCTGTCTCTGGTCATTTATTCATGACTATACTACTCCAGGCTCATGTTCTAAAGTATAAGTTTAGACAACAAACTCCTTAATAAAATCATATGTCTTTAGGGCAGGAACTGAGCAGAAAGCTTCCTTTAGGGTGTAAAGGACCTATTGGCATTAGTCATTACTGATGACTTTTCTGGGCTGTTTCTTGAGGGTTAGCTCTGTCGAAGTTGCCACTATGGTACCATAACCTTTGACAAATCTCCTGTTGTACCCGGTCAGGCCAAGAAAGGCTCTGACTAGGTTCTGAATCTTAGAGGCTTCTCAGGTGAGAATTGTCTAGACATTGGGCTGGAGAAGTGGTACATGGCCTCCACCCACATGCGTTCCAGGTGCACAGCAGAACCTTGCACTTTATGGTATTTGATTCCCTTTTAGTCAGCCCTGCGTGTTGTAGGGCTTTAAGCACCACCCTGAGGTGGACCAAGTGATCCTCCCAGGTAGAACTAAACACAGCAATGTCCTAAAGATAAACTGCACTAAAGTCATCCAAACCAGAGAGGACTAAATTTACCAAACGTTGGATGGTGGCAGTAGCATTTTTCTTCCCAAAGGGCATCACTTTGAATTGAAAGTGGCCTTCTGGTGTTGAAAAACCAGACCTCCCCTTGACTCCTGGTGTGAGGGCTATCTGCCAATAACCTGAAGTCAAGTCAAAAGTGCTCCGATATTTCATAGCCCACACTGGTCAGTGAGCTTATCAGCTCTTGCTATGGGATGAGCATCAGTCTTAGTGACTTTATTCAAGTCTCTGTTGTGCACACATAATCTAATTTCTGACTTTCCTTCCTCTGAGTGTGTTTTAGGCACCAGAACTACTGGGCTAGACCATTGGCTACTAGATGGCTCAATCACCCCCAACTCTATGATTTTTGCCACCTCAGCTTTGATGTTAGCCATGACCTGGTCTGATAATCTGTAGATTTTAATTTTGATATACAAGCTAACACCAGTGTCAACATTATGGGTACACCATGTTGTCTGCCCTTAGGTCAATGAGAAAAGACTGGCAAACTGACTGAGCAGTTTATCAAAATCCCTTTTCTGTTGTTCTGTCACAGTGGAAGAGAGGACTACTCAGGGAGGGGTCCCCTTTACTCCATCTGTCACCATAAGCATTGTGATATCAGCACTGTCATGATGGAGGTTGAGCCTATTCACATGAATCATTCAAAGAGAGTTTCTGGCCTCCTCTACATCCACCAGAAATGTGAATTCACCCTTCTTTCCCTGGATAGAGTAAAGCCCAGTCCTTTTGTCTTGGAGGGTGTTAAGAAAGACACTCAATAATTCTTGAAGGTGTAACTGTATTTTCTGTCATAAACGACACACCGGTAGGAGAGAGCGCTCCGGTCACCAGTTCACAATCATGGACAGTTGCAACTCTCAAACCAACTGTCAGATGGCATAGGACAATCGCTATCTGACGTAATGCATGCAAATGCGGGGAGTCGCGCGGCAGGGACGGGGCATGCAGGGGACAAATGCAAACGGGGAAAGTACCAACGTAACACATCTCCTTCGGAAGGGAGGAAGGAAAAAAAAAAGGAAAAAGAAGAACATGTAACTGTCAGTCACACAAGACATCCTTGTACTCCATGGTCTGTTCACAAAGCTACCATGTCGACACAGGTAACTGGTTTCTTCCCCGTTGTCATCATCTGTGTTTAGTCCAACTTCGGACCACTGGTTGTTCTTAGTTCCAGAATCACTGGTGGTGTTGATGTCAACAAGGTCCATTTATTACGTAATGGCCTACACAAAATCCTGTCCTTCCTCCAACGTGGATGAATAAATTACACAGGAGGATTCGGCAGAGTCCTCTGATCCGCTGAACTCGTGCTCTCCCATAAACTCAATATGCATCCAGTCAGCTCCTAAGTTTACTTCAGGGTGTGGACATTGTAGGTGTTTGTGTGTCTCCTTAACCTCATTCTCTGACTCCTCATAGTACAAACCGCCATAGTAATCCTTTTTGTTATTGTGCTCTTGTCTTCCCTTACTCATACCATCTTTTCCATACAGGTCAGTGCCAGCATCCTGAAGATCCTTTTCCTTGGGATATTTCCTGGACACGACCACACTGCGTCTACACCAACACATACCACTGGTCTCTTCCCCATCGTCATAATCTGTGTTAGGTCTAACGTCGGTCATCTTGGTACGAAGTTCAGCGAAGGGTTATAGGAGTGTTCAGAAATATGATGGCGCTCTACAGGTAGTGGTCAGAGGGTGATTGTGAGATTTAGGTGGTTGGTGCTTCTTGATCAGAGATAACCTTGGTCTCTGAGAAAAGAAGGGGGAGAGGAGCTCTACCTTCTGTATACATGTAAGCAAAGTCAAGCACACACAACCTTAGTTAGTTCATAGGTAAGGTCTTGTATCATTCAAATGGAAGGATAAGAGCAAACTCCAATGTTGTTATTTTAATTGTTTTTTATTCATCCGGTGCGAGTATTTGTTTCACAAGAAACCAGCCGACACGTGTTTGGTCATTAACGGAGTAGACCTGTGACTCTTCAGGGCTGTGGAATTTGGGCTGAAAGCAGTATCGTGGGACCGGTGATAATTCCAACCCGGTCCTAATCAGGTGTACACAATAGCTGACGCGAGAAGTAGGTGCTTCAATGGCGTCAGGGAAGCGTGTAGAAGGTAGAATGCTCCGCCGCCGGGTATGCGGTCGGGCCAAGCAGGGAAGCCGATCCGCTTACCCTTACTTGTAGGCTTGTTGCCGTATTGTGGAGATGCAAAGTAGTCAGTAGGTTCTCAGGGTGTATGACCTTTAACGTCGGTCCTCCTGTTGTACTCTGTACCAGAACCACTGGTAATTTTCTTTCCGACAAGGTCCACTCCTTCCTTACCAGCTTCATCTAAGACCTGTCCTTCCTCCAATTTGTTCGAGTGAATTCCCAGGAGGATACGGCTGAGTCTTCTGTTTCGCTTAACTCGTATTCTCTCCTTGACCCCATAAGCATCCTGTTCTTCCCTAAATCAACTTTGGGGTGTGGACATTGTAAGGGCCTCATTAGGATTGCGGACGGACTTGCGACCGTCCGCGACCCCAGAGCAGGAGGGAACCTCCGCATGGCATGCGGAGTTCCCTCCTGTGCAATTAGGATGTGACCGCCACCCTGGCGGTCACATCCTCTATTTTTAACATTGCGGCGGGTGCGGCTTCAAGCTGCACCCGCGGCAATGTTAAAAATGCAGGTGTTGCATTTGTATGCAGAAAGAGGCAAGCACTGCGCGGTGCCTGCCGCTTTCTGCATACAAATGCAGGGGGGTACCCCCCCATGTGCACCCCTCACCCCCCCTTCACCTAGGGGGCCCACAACGGGCCCCCGCAGTGAAGTTACACATGCTTTTCCACGGCGGAAAAGCCGCCGCGGAAAAGCATGTTTCACTTCCCATCCTAATCTGGCTGACGGTGTCTGAGAGACACCGTCACCAGATTAGAGCTTTTCCACCGCGGTTGTAAGCCAACCGCGGCGGAAAAGCTGCGGACGGAAACCAGGACCCACCAGCCATCCTAATGTGGCAGTGGGTCTTTGGTGGGTCCACTGCGGATTTTCCGCATCCTCCGAGCCGGCGGTGGCTTCCGCCGACCCAGAGGATGCGGAAAATCCGCAATCCTAATAACCCCAAAGTGTTTAAGTGTCTCCTCATCCTCATTTTCTGGCTCCACACTATATAACCAGTCATAGTTATCTTCTTTGTTGTTGCACTTTACTTCGTCCAGACTCAGACCATCTTCCCCTTCATTGTCAATGTTACCAGCATATTTCTCCTTTACCTTAGGCTTTGTCTCAAACAGTGCAGTAGCATGCCACAATTTCCCATATTTGAGGTGGGCAGAATTACAAAAGGCCTCCTCTATCCCTATGGGTTGTGTAACCCTACAGTGGAGTGGTGTGGCTCACTGGTTAGAGGCGGCAGACCCAGAAGCAGAGAACGGCCCGGGACCAGGGTTCAATTCCCGACGCGGCAGGGTCGTGGACCAGGGTCAGCGGACTCGATAATTCTCACATCAGTGCCTCCTTTAACCAGGGATCACACTGGGCAACTCTGGGCATTAGCTTGCCTCATCTCTACAACGGCCCCCCACATTCGCCGGGGATGCCTGGTTTCACCTAGGAGATACCCAGTAGGGACCATCTCACAGGGATAGCCAGGACGGGTTCCCCAGCGGTCTACAGCGCCACGACACCTCAGGGCAGCAGTGCGCTTTAAATTACAAGACCTTCACTTTTTTTTATCTCGAATTCTTTTCTTACATGTTTTCCATTATCTTTTCCCATGTATGTACCTTGTTTGTGTTTAAATGTAGTTAATCAGAAAAAATGGACACTTGTTACACCTTCTAACCTTAGGTTCAAAGGATGAAGAGTACCCTCAAAGACTCAATGCAATCGTAGGTGCGGTATATATGGTTCATCCGCCCCGCATTGAAGTTAAGGCAGTTATCATTGGGTTATCTTCTATGTATGAACTGCCAGCCTCACCCGAGGCACCTCTGGGTTATTGGTGCAGTGTCCAGAGATATGAGGGTTTCCCCACTATATACAGTGCAAAGAAAAAGTGACAAAAAGAAGAAGTGATGTGAAAAAATATTTAAAAAATGGAAGTAGCCCCAAGGATTTATTGAGGGGTATATTTCCACTGTAGGTTAAAATAAGACTATACTTTTTTGCAGACCGAGTTACTGGGTCTGTTGGTATATTATTGAAAAAGCGTCGACATGTTTCAGCTCCTTGGGCCCTAGGGGTCTATGGAGCTTTCGTCAGGACTTATTCACAAACATAAAACATAGATGGTATACTCACACGATTTGTGCGGTATCTGTTTTGCAATTTTTCATTATCTTAAATCAGCAAAAGTTGTGCCACTACGGGGGTTCGCTTGTTTCTGAAGCCCAGAGCCGCATGGAAGTTGTATCCAACTTGTGCTGGCTCTGCCCCCGGATGAGCCAGCCAGTGGAAATATACCCCTCAATAAATCCTTGGGGCTACTTCCATTTTTTAAATATTTTTTCTCATCACTTCTTCTTTTTGTCACTTTTTCTTTGCACTGTATATAGTGGGGAAACCCTCATATCTCTGGACACTGCACCAATAACCCAGAGGTGCCTCGGGTGAGGCTGGCAGTTCATACATAGAAGATAACCCAATGATAACTGCCTTAACTTCAATGCGGGGCGGATGAACCATATACACCGCACCTACGATTGCATTGAGTCTTTGAGGGTACTCTTCATCCTTTGAACCTAAGGTTAGAAGGTGTAATAAGTGTCCATTTTTTCTGATTAACTGCATCTAATCCCTGGGGAAAGAAACGGACACTACTCTTCCTCATCCCTCCCTTTTTGATGAACATGTGTTTAAATGTATCCATTTCTGCTTCGCTTGTCCATTCAGTTCTCCTTGCAGCCCTTTTCCATCCTACATTGTCCTTAGATCGTGGTGTTCTCCCACTTAACATCTCAAAATGGGTATTTTGTGTACTATCGTTTACAGCCCACCCATTCACTGTTCCTGTACTGTTGGGATTTAGCATTATTCTTAAATTTCCCAGCTCTTTCCACCCCAGAACAGAGGGTCCTTTTTCTGAAATGTATACCATATTCTGGGTACTTCTCTCCTTGAAAACAATTCCATCTCTCTGCATCCAATTATTTCAATGTTTTCACCAGTGTATGTTTCCAGGGATATGTCGGCTTCCTTTAATTCGTTTCCTAGTTTTTCTACTAATTTACTTTTCCATATACTCTTGTTAACCATTGTACAATGTGACCCTGAATCAACTATTATATCTATGTCAACTCCTCCTATGGTGATGACACACTCAGGTTTTTTTTACATTCATCCTCTTTCTCTTTGGTATCTCCATCTCTCCTTTCGAATGTGTACCTGTGTACATCGACACACACCACTGGCTTGTAATGAGCATCTAAATCTTCCATAGCATCCTCAAATACATTCCTGTCTGCTCCCTCATGGACTTTTTTTGCAATGTTATTGTACACTTTCAGACCACCTGCCCCCAAACTGTGTAACAACATTTTTACCTTTTCCTCTGGTTTTAATGGTTCATTATCCTTCTCAAATATGGATATATAATTACATAAATATTCCTTCCACTCTTCCCATTTTTTATTTGGTGTACCATCCCCTTTCAAAAATGGCTCAGGTGGCTGTAAATTATAAATGCTGCTGTTAGCCATGTTAACCTGTGCTGTTCTTTTATTTTGTTTTTATTAACAGTTCCCAGTACTATCCCTTTTTTTTATTTCTTAATTTTGCACTTAAAATTCACTCTTTTCTTGTTATTTACTGTAAAGGATACTGTTTTTGTACTCTTCCTGTAGGATTTGCTGTTAACGATGTTTTTTTTCCCCGTTGCACGCTATTGCTGTTGCGTGTTAGTCTAGTTGTTCTTACTCTCAAAATGGCGCCCAGAGCGATGACGTCATACACGCCGAAGCGCAGTTCGCATTCTTCTCACGTAGCTCCTCAAAAGATTGTTCCTATGAAGTGAGTGTTCAGCCTTTACACTTAACGTAAGTATTTTTTTTTACTTACAATTTCCTTGTATCTAATGTTTTTTTTTTTTTGATGTAGTTCTTGTTCCGCTCAATGTCTCTGCCAGTAGTTTCGTTTATTTCCTTTTTGCCTTCAGTGCTTACACCTAATAGGATTCATGCTCCTGAATTACTTTTGATCTGATACTTGCGTTTCATTTGTCACCGTCCACTAGTTTCAAGTTGCTTTGTTTATGCTTATATTCACTTTTTTATTTTACTTTCTCCTTTCACTGCCGAAACCTCACATATAAGTTCCAATTCTCTTTCACAGGATTGTCCACATTTTAAGTGCTTAATTTCATGTATCTCCTTTTTTGTTATTTTTTCTTTTTTTAAATTCCTGTACTATTCTCTTTTACAATGAAGTTTGACATTCATTTACTTGTTTTCAGATATTCCTTACGTTTTGTTCTCCTTGTAACTTCTATTCACTTTTTACTAATTTATTTATTCCTTTTATCCTTTATCAACACTTCTGGTGCTTATAGGTTATTTACTTCCCTTCAAAATTAACACACGCGTTTCATTTACTTCACTACGCAGTGACTTCCTCAGTCAAAATGGCCCCTTGACGCCAGCACGTTATCACGTTTGCTCCTGGATGACGCTAAGATCTGAGGAGAATCTCACTTCACACGCTTTATGCGCTGCTTAAGATCAATTTCAAAATGCGGTTTCAGAGAATTAACTTTGCTCCCTGCTCCGCTCACTTCTCCTCCTCCCAGCATCCAAGGCGCACCTCATAGACCTTGCGCAGATTCCAGTGTTCCGCAACTTCGGGTCTTCCTTATCTTTTCAAATTCATTTCCTCACAATCTCCCAAAGTTCAATCTATATTCACCGGTCACACTTCTTCCGCTCCGCATTAAAGGGTCACTTTTTTCAACTTCACTCAGATGTTACAGATATTAAACTTCAGGGGCCTTATTTATGAAGGCCTTGCGTCAGTTTTGCGCCACCGGTGCGTCACTTTTTGTGACGCACCAGCGGTGTAAAAAATGCGCCTCGTTGCGCCATATTTAAAAAGTGACGCATCTAGGTAGATGCGTCACTTTTTAAACCCCTGCGCCACATTATACCTGCGTCAGGTATAATGTATGCAGAGGGGGCGTTCCCTCGCAAAAAGCCTCGTAATAGTGACGCAGTGAAATCTATGAGATTTCACTGCGTCACTTTTAAGACGCTGTTGCGTCAAAATCTTGCGCCTGCCTCACAGCAGGCGTAAGACTGACGCAAGCCCTTTCACATGGGGCTTTCCCCATGTGAAAGGACGCATTGCTGGAGTTGCGTCCCTTTTGTGACACACTCCAGCAATGCGTCCCTTTTGCGCTTACAGATACGTCAGAAATACTGAAGTATCTGTAACTCCTTGCGACATGATGCGTCATACATTAAATATGACGCATCAGGAATGTCGTAAGGAGTGCGCAGTGAAAAGTGACGCATCGCTGTTTTCACGCAGCGATGCGTCACTTTTCATAAATGAGGCCCCAGGTCTTCATTTATTTCTTTTTGCTCCTCAAGTTAACCTAAGTTTCAATCTGTACTTGCAGAGTTCACGGAGACTGCACTGTTACCTTAACTCAATTTAACTTTGTGTATGTCAATACACATTTCACGATGCCGTACGCTTCTTTCTTCTTCACCTTTAAATTATTCCTCAAGTTGTGGGTTCTCCGGTGTGCCGTCACTTGTCGCCAAATTTGTTTAGAAAGACACTCAATAATTCTTGAAGGTGTAACTTTATTTTCTGTCATAAATGACACACCGGTAGGAGAGAGCGCTCCGGTCACCAGCTCACAATCATGGACAGTTGCAACTCTCAAACCAACTGTCAGATGGCATAGGACAATCGCTATCTGACGTAATGCATGCAAATGCAGGGAGTCGTGCGGCAGGGATGGGGCATGCAGGGGACAAATGCAAACGGGGAAAGTACCAAAGTAACAGAGGGCCTTGGGGAAACAGACTCTAAGACTCACACCAGTTGTCTAGGTTGGTAGTCAACCATGGAAGTTTTCTGGTCATACTAATGTTTGACAAGCTCCCGACGGGTCTCCAAGTTTCTACTTGCTTTCTCTATGTACTCAGCCACTCTGAAGCAAAGTCCAAGTACATAGTTCAAGATATCTTGTTTAAGCTCCTTGAGAGGTCTCTCCCATCCTACTCTCACCAAGCTAAAGGGCCCTCTTATAGGGTGTTCAAAGAGTGGTGCAAATGAACTGAAACCTACTCTTTTCAGAGGAACCTCCCGGAATGCAAACAGTAGGCATGGTAGCTATCACAGCTCTCCTGGTTGCCCCTGGTCTGGGGTCCCTTGCATCACTCTATAGGATTCCCTCCTCCCAGTACACCTTATGGGTTCCAATGACATCACCTTCATCCTGTTTGAGCTAGCGGTCTCAGTGAATGTATGACAACATTCTGCATGCATTTTTCACCTATGCCCTAGAAACTCTGTCATCTAAATGAATGCGTCTCTAGCACGCAGTTGTCTACACACAAGTCATTTTAATGACTTCCCTTAGGGGTGACCTGGCTATTGGATTAGTTTAATTTACTATTCCGAACTCCAGTCTGCGGAACAGTAGGGAAGGTGTTGGACTTTAATTCCTTTTTTTTCTTTTTGTACTAAAATCTGTGTTTTGCAGCATTGATTACATATACATACAATCCAAACATAACTCCAGAATTTCATTTCATTTGATAAAAAGGAACAATCAAATAATACATTACCCACAATAACCAATAAATCATAAGCAAGAGAGTAACATGATATAACAACACCATTTTTCCGCAGATTGGACTTGAGGCAGAGATTTCAGTTTATACAAAAGTTGCGATCCAGGAAGAGAGGGGGCCCCAGATCTTATTCCCTTTGATTCTGCCTTTCCTGCCTCTCCTTTCAGTTAGTGCCTTTTCTAAGTTATATATATGTAAGAATCGTCCCTTCCACTGCTGGAAGGTTGGAGGTTGTGAATCAAGCTAGGCTGACGCGACACAAATGCCTGTGGACCGCCATTTCTATAAAGGCGAGTTCTATCCTTTCATTGCCAACTGTATCATTTACCCCTAATAATTGAGGTGTCAAATTAATCTCTTTGTTAAGGATTTGTTTTAAGAAGCTTGAGATTTCACGACCTACAGATTCTATACAAGGTCAAGTGGCAAAAAAATGCACTAAATCCACTCGAAAAGTTGCACATCTGAAACAAGAAGTCCCCTCTGTACCACCCCATTTAACTATTTTCGCAGGTGTAATATACAGATCGAATATAGTCTTAAAATGTTGAGCCGCAGATTGGCAGAGCACAATACCGTGTTCCACAACTCTAATGATCTCATAAAACAGCTATCCTCAACTCCCAACCTATCCTGCCATTTTATCCTATGTTTCTCTAAATCATCTGGCACTCCTTCCTGCAAGGATCTAAATATTTGTGTAATTGAGGATCCTGCATTACTGGTTAGCTATTCCATTAGAGGTACTTGTCTAAACCCTGCCGCACCACCTGCCTTTTTAAGCAAAAAATCTCTCAGCTGTAAGAATTAGAAAAAAATCCTGAGGCCCAGCACCAAACCTTTCCCTAACTACTTCAAATGATGTTATATGGTCCCCAGTTAGGAGATCCCCAATCCTGTATAAACCACCCTTTACCCACCTTGCCAGACATGTGTCTTGTAATGCCGTTGGTAGTTGGTTGTTACCGATTATGGGAGAATAGCGATTGAATCTACCTACCCCAAGTTTCTTCCTAAGGCCTGCCCAATTGCGAAATGCAGCAATTAATACCTTGAAACGCGTTTTCTTAAAATAGGTTGCGTCCTAGAATTTAAAAAACAGCCATTATCCTGGATGCCTATTAATAACTCATAAATTGTCGATACTTGACCGAGATCCTCCCTATCCTTTTCCATAACTCCAAAGAGAGGGCAATAATATTGAAGTGAAGCCGCTAAATAATATATCTTAATATGCTGGAGCGCCCATCCTCCTCCATCCCTTGGAAGGGAAAGGAATACATTCACTCTCCTGGTCCTCTGGTAGCACAAAATAAACCTAGATACCTCCTTCTCTATTTGTTTAAACCAAAAATTATGAAATTCCAAAGGGATCGCACAAAAAATATACAAACGTTTTGGCAGGATCATCATTTTAATGAGATTACATCTCCCTACTATAGACAATTTCAGATTATCGCAACACTGGAGATCATTCTTGGTTTTCCCTATTTTATAGGAGTGATGTCTAAATCCACTATATCATCCACCTTAGCCTTAATGATAATACTAAGATAAACCGCTTTTTCTACGGTTCTATTATCCATACCTGTAACAAATTTGTTTGTCACAATCTGCGTTTTAGCTTTATTCATTAAAAAACCTGATTGAGTCCCAAAGTTTTCAGCAATACTTTCAACCGCGGACATTGCACGGTCAGGGTCAGATGAATTAATAGCCACATCATCGGTGTAGGCCAATAGCTTGGTGTTTGAAAATGGAGCCGTCTCTTCCCCCATAATTCACAATCTTGCTATAGGATTGACAGGCAAGATCTGTATTGCTTTTACAAATGAGTCCCCTAGGCCATAAGCCTTGAGGGTCTGCCATAAAAAGCTCCATGACAACCTGTCAAAGGCCTTCTCCGCGTTTAAAAAGGCTACTCCCATAGGTTTAGAGGCAATTTCAGCAGCATCAAAGAGGGTAATTAATCTCCTAATGTGATCTGCAGTCCCTCTTCCTTGTATAAACCTGTGCTGCCACAACGAAACAAGATGATGCATCACAGAATTCAAACGTGAAGCAAAGATCTTAGAATAAAGCTTAGCATCACTGTTTAGCAGCGTTATAGGTCTGTATGAGCCTAAGTTCGTTGGGCCTTTACCCTTTTTTTAAAAGATGACTATATTTGCGGTACTCCAAGAACCCAGTGGTGTAGCCCCTTCCTTGATCTCCTGAAATACACTAAGCATAAGACAATAAATCTAGCTGAAGAAGACTTTATAGAACTCTATAGGGATACAGTCAGTACCCGATGCCTTGCCCGATGGGAGGGCTTGAAGGGCACTAAATAGCTCCTCCTGTATAATCTCTGCCCCTAGTCGGGCACCCTTCTCCTGTGAGACCCTAAAAATCTGTTCGAATTCCTGTACTTCACTATTTGATAGATGTCCATCGGGAGATTGAGCTGAGTAAAGATCTTCATAAAATTCTCTGAAAGCCTCTCTAATCTCGGTAGTCTCCGTCATGACTTTGCCCTGGATATTTCCAATCCTATCTATGTATCCTGCTGCCACCTGCAGTCTTGCCTTAATTGCTAATTGCTAATTGCTAATGATCTGCCCCCGTCTCACTATATTCATAGCAATCCAACCTCTTAGCTCAGTATTTTCCCGCGAGCCTCTCAGCGTTGAAGTCATTCAGACAAGCTTTAGTTTTCCTAATAGAGCTTGTGATTCCACCTACCTCCCCTCCACGAAACACAGTACTGATCAATTCTGTTTCCAATCGGGCGGGCTTTTGATAACACTGTTTAATCTGTTCTACCTCTTTTTTACGCTCACACAAATAATCCTGCAGGATCTCACCTCTCACTGACGCTTTAAAAGCGTCCCAGACCATACCTGGGGGGGTGCTACCGCTATTATTATCAAAGAATACCCTGATCCAATCCTTCATATATTCAATACATTTTTGATCGGAAAGCAAGACCCTCTCAAAGGTCCATCTAGAATTCACCTTCCTTATGTCGGTTACTAAAAACTCTGGGACTACCGGGTTATGATCGGACATCACTCTGGGGAAGAGCTCTATTTTAGCCTCTTGGAGTATAGATGGCATGGTTAAAGAGTAGTCTAGCAAACTTGCCGTGTGGTGCTGAATAAAAAGTATAACCGGGCTCCGGAGCTCTAAGTTTAGGATAAACATCTATCAAATAAATATCGTTTACAAGTTTTTGAACGCCCGCATTGAATGTGGCTTCCGCCCTTTGCTGGAAACTCCTACTGTCCCCGGAATGTCTCTAGACCCATTAAGATTTAGGTCCCCACACACCACAAATGGAGCTGGCCAAGATGGTAATTAATTGGCCAGGAAACAGAATAGCCCTGGGTCATCTAAACAGGGGCATAGATTGTACATAATATGAAAGAGCCAGTTGCGTGCCACCATTCCTATTGACAACTTTCCTGCCAGGGTTAATAACACTTTCTTTTATGAGGACTGTGACTCCCTTCGTCTTCACATCTTGTGTAGTGTAGGCTGCTACCTTCAGCCCCAGGGATTTAAGTAGGTTGCTTTTATTCCTGGCAATACGGGTCTCCTGTAGACAATAAACATCTGCCTTTAATACCTTAAAATCTTCCTGGATTCTCCTCCTCTTAGCTGTCATGAATGATTCTCCAAATCCCCAGACTTAATAAAGCCTGAGAATAGACTGAGTATATGAAAAACCCGCCCCTTTCCCGTGCACCAGCACCTCATATGTAGCTTAGTGTGTTAATGTTAGGAATGTGTACATAATTGTTTATTTGTATTTCTTAAACTTCGAAAAGCGTTATGCATGTGAGGACTTGGCTGCAAGATTCATTAATATCAGCAAGTGGTGTTAGGTTTCATATTGTGCCTTAGTTGTGCCTTTGTTTTAACACTCGAGAGCGCAACATAAAGGGAGGCTTTCTTGATAGGAGAGTCTCGTTGTGCTTAGGAGCCGCTTTCAGCGTTCGGCTCGCAGCTGAGTGAAACGTGTGCGTGCGCACGTATCTCCTGGGTGCGGTTCTCTATTTAAACCGCACCCAGGCTTCTAGAAAACGCTTTGCCTTCCGCTTCTGCTGGAGGAAGGTTCGCGTCTGGAGGCTCTCTTCCCTGCAGGAACGGACCATCGCTGGGACACCTCTCTTGACGACTTCCGACGGCAAGACCTGCGAGGAAACAAAAAGAAAGACTGAGTTAAGTACATTTTGTTTTGAATGAAAAGGCGCCCATCGCAAGACAGATAGAGATAAATCTTTTGAACTTTGCTGATTCCTTCTGAGTAAAGGACTTCAGAAATAACATTTGGCAATTAGAAAAGGCTCAGTTTGAGTAACGTTTGACAACAGGAATCTTTTGGATTTAAATCAAAGAATTTTGGAACACTTGAAAATCGGAATTTAAAGGCATTGCAAGACATAATATTGTAATGTGATTTTGTTGCTTTAATTTGTTTGAGGCTTTTATTGATGTTTGGAAGTCAAAGATAAGGAGTCTGGAGTATGTGGTATTTCTTCCCCATTGTGTTACAACAGGTTTTGAACACAAGAAAATCACAGAACCCCACGGTATTCATCTTTTAGGAATCATTTGCAAGTAGGTCAAGGCGCTAAAGGGAAAATTAGAGAATAAATAATAAGAACATTTATTTAAGTACATTTTCTTTGTTTTCTTTAGTATTTAACGCAAAGACACAGTAAACAAGCTGCAGACAAGAACCTTTGATGACTTCACACTACTACCAAGACCAAGAAATACTGGACGAAGGACAGAACAAGTTTGATCGCAGGTAGGAGTCTAAGTAGAAAGCGTAAACCTAACTATAGAGTAGATCCAGGCTAAGGGAGGGGATTGAATGGGAATTAGGAGTCAGTAAAGGCCTCTAGTAAGTTTCATTTGCTTGTTGTTTCGCAGGTCGACAGCAAGATTCCTTCTACTCACCATCACGTCCAATACCGGCCCTCCTCCCAAAAGTCTAGTTTTATTCTTAGCTGTAAATTTAGAATCAGCAAGTTTATTCGTTAGATTATTGGGAAGTTGGTCCCTTGCGTCTCTGCGAAATCTTCTACGTCTTCCAAGATCTTCTGCACAGCTCAAGGTAAGGGACGACGTAGTTTGGCTCTTGACAGAAGGCAAAGCCCACAAATACATTTCGCCCAGACGCAATGGATCAAGTTACCTTACAGGAAATAGCAGCTATCCTAAAGGATTTGAAAGATGAAAATACATCTTTACGTAGAGATATGTCTGCATTACAAGAGTCTATCCAGCAAAAACCCATTTTGAGACCAGCAACTTTCCAAGGTCAATCTTCTGAGTCAGGAGTTCAAACTCAAATTCAAGTAGTTACTCCGGTTCCCACTCCACTAGCTCAGCCAGAAAGATTTTATGGAGACTGTAATAAGTTTTCTATTTTTATGCAGCAGTGTCATTTACATTTTTTGGCCAAAAAGTCAGCCTTCCCAGATGACTCTTCAAAGATAGCTTTCATGTTGTCATATTTCGGAGGAGATGCTGCTCTTTGGTCAATTCCCCTAGTAGAAAATGATGACCCAATTTTGTATAATTTAAAAAATTTTGAACGTTCCTTAAAGAAAATCTTTGCTAAACATGTATTTGTGCAGTCAGCCGATAATGAGCTACTTGGTTTAAAACAAGGATCTTCTGATTTACTCCATTATATTTCTCAGTTTAATCGTTTGGTCCTGGAAGCTATATGGCCTCATGAGAAAAGAGTCTCTATTTTTTATACAGGTTTAAGAGATGACCTAAAAGATATGGTGACTCAAATCTTGGAACCTCCAGAGGATATCAATGACTTTATAGATTTAGTGGTAAAACTAAATAATCGCCTAAGTGAAAGGAAGGGAGAAAGAGGAAAGAGTGATCACAAACTTTTATTTGTTAAAGAGAGAAGTTCTACATCCCGAGAAGTCAGTTCAAAATTAGATCCTGTAGAACCAATGCAAATAGGTTCTGTTCGGGGTCCTTTGACTAAAGAGGAAAAGGACAAAAGACGTAAGATGAACCAATGTCTTTATTGCGGAAAGACAGGTCATTTCGTAAAAAATTGCCCTACTCGACCTTCTAAGGCTAAAACTAAGATTTCTGATATAGCTGTTGTTCAGGAACAATCAGAAAACTAGAATACTCGACGAAAGATGAGGTCAGTTCGTCGAGTGCTATTTCTAATTTGGCCTCTACTGTTCCACCTATTGGATGTAAACATTTTTGCATCATAGTTGAGTTAAGGAGTTACTTTCCGCTTCAATAACTAAAAGGGTTGAAGCAGTCATAGATTCGGGAGCAACAGGAAATTTCATTGATACACATTTCTTTTCTCAATTAGGATTTAAATCAGTTCCAAAAGATCATCCTGAAATAGTAAGAGCAGTAGATGGTAAAGAGTTGACTTCAGGACCCATCAGCAAACAATCCGAAGTTTTAGAAATGGACAGTTCGCCTATTCATAGGGAGAAGATAACATTTGATATTATTGATGCGCCTCAATTCAGACTGATTTTGGGAATTCCTTGGCTAATTTCACACAATCCACATATAGATTGGGTATCCAAGACATTAACGTTCAAGTCCACTCAATGCTTAAACCAATGCTTTCTTTTAGAGAAAGCTAAGGACGTGATTCAAGGTTTTGACTTTAATGCTGAATCTACCAGTATTTTGGCTTTGGAAGGGGTCCCATCTGTTTACTCGGATCTCACTGATGTGTTTGACAAGAAAAAAGCTAATACCCTTCCTCCACATAGGGATTTTGATTGCAGAATAGATCTAGTTCCCGGTGCAACCTTGCCCTGTAGTAGGATATACGCTCTGACAGAGAAAGAAAATTTACACCTCAGAGAGTACCTTGACGAATACCTTGCAAATGTTTTCATTCGACATTCAAAATCGCCTGTGTCATCAGCTCTTTTTTTTATTCCAAAAAAGGGAGGTGAGTTGCGCTCGTGTATCGATTATAGAGCTTTGAACAATGTGACTATTAAAAATAGGTACCCACTACCTTTGATTCCTACTTTGTTAGATCAAGTTAAAAAGGCTACTATTTATTCTAAATTGGATTTACGCGGGGCTTATCATCTTGTGAGAGTCCGCAAGGGCGATGAGTGGAAAACAGCATTCCGAACTAAGTTTGGCCTCTTCGAATACCAAGTAATGCCATTCGGACTTTGCAATTCTCCAGCTGCTTTCCAATTTTTTATAAATGAAGTGTTACACAAATTCATTGAAGTTTGCTGTGTCGTCTATATAGATGACATTCTGATTTTTTCTAATTCTGAAAAGGAACATGTACAGCAAGTTTGTGCTATTCTTCAAAAATTGCTTTCTAATTCCCTATTCGTAAAACTGGAAAAAAGCCTATTCCATGTTTCAAGAGTAGAATTTTTAGGTTATGTCATCAGCCCTAGTGGAATTGAAATGGACCCCAAGAAGGTAGAAGCGGTAGATTCTTGGCCCAGTCCCACTACTGTAAAACAGGTTCAGAGCTTTTTAGGCTTTGCAAATTTTTATCGCCGCTTTATTCAGAATTTCTCTCAGATCATCACTCCCATTACCAAATGACTGCGAAAAGGAGTAAAATTTGTCTGGTCAGATCAAGCAGAAGATGCTTTTCGTGACCTAAAAAAAAAGTTTACGTCAGCTCCAATTTTAAGTCATCCAGATCCCAGTCAACCTTTTATAGTGGAGGCCGATGCCTCACAGTTTGCACTTGGAGGAATCTTATCACAAAGAAACACCAACACAGGTCAAATGCATCCTATTGCTTATTATTCCAGGAAATTGTCTGAAGCAGAATTAAATTATGCCATTGCTGATAAAGAACTCTTGGCAATAAAAGCAGTTTTTGAAGAATGGCATCACTACTTGCTTGGTGCTCGTCACCCTGTAAAAATTTATACAGATCATAGAAACCTACAAGCTTTAAGATCTGTAAAGGCTTTATCAGCCAGGCAGTTGAGATGGTCGATGTTTTTTAATGATTATAATTTTGTGATCACATATCGTCCTGGAAAAGAAAACCTAAAAGCTGATGCTTTATCTAGAATTAGAGACAATGTAATTGAACCACCCCTAGAAGTCCAACCTGTTATACCTACATCTTGTTTCCAAGCTAGTCTATCTATTTGTGATGTGATGTGCCGCTCGCTTTGAGGTTTACTGTGTTCCAGTTTGCTTACTGCTACAGGAGTAGCTCGACAGCCTTCCAGCTCTTTGTGTTCCAGGAGGGAGGAGGAATCCATTTGCGAGGCCGCAGAGGAGGCGAGAGGCGCGGCCCCGGGACTGCGAGGTACAGCGTTCAATACTCTCAGCTGTTTCCTCTTCCCGCGTGAGCCGCACCCCCTCCCAGTGCCACGCCCCCTCTCACTCTGCAGAGTCTTAAGCAAGGTCACTGACGCGCATCGCTGGACGCGCGCGGGTCGTAGCCCGGGGCGAAGCCCGGGCAAAGGGCGGGCCCGTTTAAGCCCGTTCAAGCCAGGGCAAGTCTGGTCTGGGCCAACTCCCTTTCATCTTGCCTATTGATATTTACACCGCATCTTGGTAGCCCCTTGCTATTAACTTCTACTTTCATCAATCCACGTGTATTACAGCGTCATCATGACTACAAGGGCCATGAGGAACAAGACGGCTCAAGGTGTGGGTCAGGTGACTGGCCCAATTGACCAATTCATCACAAAAGCAAATGATGCAATCAATCAGGGGATTGTACTCTTAGAAAGACGTGTTTCCCAGGACCTTGCTGCAGCACGAAGATCCTCAATGGGTCTTCTGGCTTTAGCCAAAACACCTATCCAACAAGAAACTAACGTCCCACTATTGCAAGAAATTCGTGCTGAACTCCACACTATCCCAATGAGTGTCGACTTATCTGTCACTCACTTATCTCTAGGGGAAGTTACTCTGGAAGATTTGGAGAAAACACCCACTCTGGTGATTAGCCCCACTCAAACTGCCCCGCTAACCTTGATAGAGTCGCAACCCTTGATAGAGTCGCCACCTCTAGTAGTAGCTTCCCCCACAAAAACTGATAGGGAGCCAAGGGAGGGTGCCATTCCCAAACAAGATAGCACAAGGCCAGTAGTTAAGACTAAGCAGCACTGCCTATCAAAGCACACCAGGTCTAAAAAATCCCCTTGTACCAACCATCGAAATAATGCGACTCATTCATTGCCTGCTATTGTGGATGACCCCTCTGTTACAGCTGCATTGCTGGATGACGCTCAGAGGGGTCATGATGCTGCTAATATAAACCACCCTGAGCTCAACGCACAAGTGCTAGACACAATCAAGGATCTCATAAAATCCCAACTACTACCAATTGAGCGAACCTTAAATAACATCGAGAAGCAGATTGCCAGATTAATTAACCACACAAGTCATCTTAAATCACCTACCACCACCCTAGCTTCTCTAGCCCCCACGACTACCAATCACACTAAGGCAGTCACTGTACAGAAATCCATATCCCCATCCTTAACTCATAAAACTTCCCTACCCACAGGAAAAATCCCTAAAACCCCTATTATCACACAAGCGATTCTAACAGACACCAAGGGTACCACTAAACAAGCACATGGAAAGCCAGTAACAACTGCTGACCCCCCTAGAACAAAATCAAAGCCCCCTTCGCCTAAACCTCCGGCCACCCAGCAGTCTGACGATACTACCAGCAATCCAGTTAGTTCAAAGAGGCCAGTCCATCTTCCTCCAGAGGCAAGCCCCTATACTGTGATCCTCACGGGGGTCCCAGAACTGGAGGAAAATATGAGCGAATCCACTTGGTCACTAAAAAATAAAGTCATGCAGTGGCTCCAGATTAACAGACCCCTTCCCTCACACTGTAAAAGCAGACTTTCTATGGTTCGTAGAGTTTCTTGGATTGGGGAAACAAGGAAAAGAATAAAGGGGGACTGTATTATCATCAATTTTGATAATCCAGAGACAGTCAGTTATATATGTTCCTGGTCAACCTTGGAGAGAAAGGGAAGTATAGACACTAATCGTCTGTCCTTTTTCTATCCCCCAAGGTTTCCTCGTGAGCAAGATTATCCTCTTAGTTGGAACCAATCCCCAGGCTGGAGTTGGACTCAAGTAGAAACGCGTAACAGGAGGAGGGACTGGGATCATTATCCTTGGAATCCAAGAAGGGATCAACCCTATGCAGAGGGGTGGAGAGGGGCTCCAACTAGTAATTATTTCTCAACCCTGGAAATGGTTGACTGACCATCAAACAACCAACTACCTCCCAATAACATGACTAAAACCCCCCGTCTCCTGATAGCTTGGGCCCATCTCCAAGTCAACCTGGGGAACCTGTTTCGGTCCAACTCACTGTGGATTCCTCTAACATGTCCCCGTTACATGGCCCTCCTGGGCCGGGAATCGCACAAACTGACGGATCTCTGGCTCCCCTTTTACTCTCAACCCCTGACTTAAGCCTTCATCACCGCCCATTAATTCATTCTGATCTTGACCAACACATGTCAATTTTAACTTGGAACATAGCCGGTCTTTCAAATAAAGCAAAGGACCCAACCTTCCTGAACTATATAAATACCTTTGACATCATAGCGTTTCAGGAATGTTGGGATCTGACACCTGCAAACCTGGACGGCTATAGCACACACTTTACCCCATCCATCCAGTCAAGCAGAGGTAGGCCTTCGGGAGGTCTTTGTTTTTACGTCTCAAACAGACTAAATGTATCTTTAGAACGCGTTGAGCTCACCCCAACCGATTCTAGCTCAAAGTCCTTTGGTCGCTCCCTACAGGCCTTTAAAATGTCCGTGAAAGAGGCTGTCAGCTCTCTCATTTTAAATTTATATAACAGTGCACAGAGAGACGACCAACCAAAATTCATAGAGTTTCTTTCCAAACTTATAAAGAAGGGTATGGGAGGGTCCTGCTCAGACAGACGTTTAATTATTTTAGGTGATTTTAACTGTCACCTATGCCCACGCAGTGGAACCAGGGTCTGTGATCATAGAGCCCCAAATGATGAACATACTACCCATTTCGAACATTCAACCATGGGTTCCCAACTGAACAAACTATTACATGAATGGGATCTGGGCTTCTTCAACGATTTAACAGCGCCCCGACCGACTTTCTACCCACATTTCATGGAAGGGGATCGCTCACGACTATAGACTTCATCCTCTTGTCTCACAGTCATCATGGCGACGCCCTAGAAATCAGCAGAGAGGAGCTGGTTCTGAGCGATCACTATCCCATCGGTGCCAAAATATATTCCCCCTCCAGTGGAACTAAGCCTAGGAGCAACATAGAAAATCTTTTCTCACATACTATATCTCTTTCATCAAGAAATGGGTACACCATAAAATGGGCAAAAATTGATACATCGAAATTTCTTGAAAATCTGATCAAAACTGCCCCTGATCTCTTTCGGTCTTGCTTAGAATACCCTCCCAATCCACAAGAAATTATCCTTGCCTTTGACCAAATTGACTTACAAATTAGAAAAAATTTGCCCAGAAATAGCAACAAAAACAATGTCTCCAAGAGCGGTGGTTGGTTTGACCATGAGTGTTCAAACACTCATAACATTCTGAAGGCTACTCTTAATAAATCTCCAAAAAAACGGGTGGAAATAAGATCCGCCCGTGCTGCTTATAAACAGGCAATTAAAAACAGAAAAAAGGAACTGAAAACTGCGGCCTGGGAAGCTCTGCTGAAAGCTAGCACTTTAAGAGACAATACGGCCTTTTGGAGGGAGGTCAATGCCCCCTTTTTTAGCGACAGGTCAACAGACCTCATAGAAATTGCCATCACGGAAGAAGTTTGGATAAATCATTTCACCGAACTGTACAAATTAGATGACCAGATTGAACCACTTAACCCCGAAACTCAACGAATGGAGAGTAATGAGCCGCAAATCAACAACACAGAGCCGTTCCCGCTATCCATCTACTTTAACTATTCAGAAGTGGAATTGGCCATCCTGGAAAGCTCTAATGCCAAAGCTCCCGGCCCGGACGGAATTCCTATAGATCTATTTAAAGACAACATTCAACTATGGGCACCTATTCTTACAAACGTCCTCAACTCTTATGCCCACAAAGGATTCCCTGCAACTTGGCAAGAAGCGATCATAATACCCATTTTTAAAAAAGGTGAAAGAACGGACCCAAAATGTTATAGACCAATTTCCTTATTGGACTCCATGATGAAGGTGGCTGGGAGAGTCCTGCTGAACCAATTACAAACATGGGCTCAGGAAAATAACATTTTGTCTAAATTTCAATATGGGTTCGTTTCTGGTCTCGGGACAGTGGAACAATGCCTAAACTTAGCTTTGATCATTGACAAATACGTGATGGCAAAAAAGGGCAATATATACATGACTTTCGTGGACTTAAGCTCTGCTTTTGATTGCCTTAACCACAGCTTACTAACATCCTAGCCTTTATAAAAGAACTATATCGAGGAGCTGGGGCCAAGGTTCGCTACGGAAAGGACGGAGCCTGTACGAGCAAGTTTCCTATCAAAAAGGGGGTCAGGCAGGGCTGCATCCTTGCCCCCTTTCTTTTTAATCTGTATATTAACAGCGTCGCTGACTGCCTGGCCAATCTAGATGTTGATTCCCCAAAAATAAATGGCCGCGCGGTTCCGATTCTTTTATATGCGGACGACGCTGTTATCATGTCCAGGACCCAACTAGGGCTTCAAAAAGCTTTGTCAGCCTTTTCAACTTTTATGGGTTCGAGAGGTCTCAAGATCAATGTAAGCAAAACTTTTACAATGTGTTGCAGTAACAAAAAGAACATTTCCTGCAATACGTTCATTGACGCAACCAAGATCAGCCTCAAGAAAACCTTCACCTACCTGGGTATACTTTTTAGCAGCACAGGTTCATGGAAGAATGCCGTACACACTCGAAATTTGGCTTTTATCAGACAAATTGGAGCCTTAAAGAAATTTGCCACTAAACTAGGTGGGAAACCGGTTAGAATGTTGTTGGACATATTTGCTGCCAAATGCGTCTCCACCGCAACATATGGTGCTGGTATCTGGGGTCTGGCGGACTGTGGAGAGATACAAACCAGCGAGAATGCCTTCCTAAGATTTCTGCTGGCTGTTCCTCGATCTATTTCAACCACAGTCTGTCACAATGAGCTCGTACGTGTACATATCTCGGACATAATCAAAATCGCACCAATCTTACTATGGCATAAAGTATGGTCCTCGGAAAAAACGGTGCTGAACCAAGATGTAATCAAGGACTGTATGGCCCTAACTGACTCAAGAAAAATACCCTGGCTCGCCTATGTACAGAAATTTTTAATCTCATTGGATCTGGCTGATTTGTATATTAACCCTACTATGTGCCAAACTATTTCAAAAAAGGACCTCAAGGCTCACTGTTTAGGTCTACTTTCAGACAGACGCTCTTATCTTGAAGGTAATAAACCATCGATCGCTCATCACAACCTCTTACTTTATGATGCTGGCACTCCCCTTTATCTTTCCCCGATTCATACAACCTACACGAGAATGTTGCTAACAAGGATGAGGACGGATTGTTTTTTACGTCTATTAACATTTCCCACCATAAATGACTGGTCGACCACTCTGGTGGCCTGTCCCTGTGACAATGTTTCTATACAATCCAACATTCACGTTATTTTATTTTGCAAATTTTACGACTGGGGCAGAAGGAAACCTCTCCTCCCACTCTTGAAACTGTGGGGCTTAAGACAGTGCAGGCCAGCCTTACTCAAGCTATACATGCTCGAAGATGAACTTACAATCATTGCAGCTACTAGCTTCCTGAAATTTGCAGTAAGGTGTAGAGCGTCCATGAATTAACTGTGTTCTGCTCCCCGACAGCCATAATTTGCACAACCTTAAATTTTTTGTTTCTTTCTAAAATTGTATGTTTTTATGATTGAGCCTCGTACTCATTTTTATGCCGTATTAAATGTGCTTTTATGATTTTCCTTGTTAAAATCGAATAAAGCTATATTTGAACTTGAACTTGAACTGACATTAAAAAAGAATTAAAGACAAAGGAATTTGACGAATGGAGGAAGGATCATTCTTTTCTTCAAGAAAGAGACAATCTGATTTTCATGCATGATCTCATTTTTGTACCTACTGAGACTATCAGGAAAGATATTCTCCATTTTCACCATGACACTTCTTTAACTGCTCATCCAAGCATTGTAAAAACATATGAATTAATCAAGAGAACGTTCTGGTGGCCATCCATGTTTAAAGATGTACAAACTTTTGTTGAAACATGCAGTGTTTGTATCCAGAACAAACCTTCTCACCAAGCACCAAGTGGTTTGTTAACTCCACTTCCTATACCACCACATCCATGGCACACTATCTCTTTGGATTTTATTGTAGAGCTTCCAATCACGAAAAAAGGCTATTAGATCATTCTAACAATAGTTGATCAATTTTCTCGTATGGCTCATTTTGTTCCTCTAAAAAAAATGCCAACTGCTATGGAATTAGCTCATCTTGTTATGATTAACGTCATACGTTTGCATGGTATTCCATCAGTAGTTATTTCAGATAGAGGTTCACAATTTTTGTCTCGGGTTTGGCAAAACTTGAGTTCCCTTTTAAATATGGAGGTCCGATTATCGTCTAGTTACCATCCTCAAACTGATGGTTTAACCGAACGCACCAACCAAACCATTGAACAATTCATTCATTGTATTTTAATCCACATAGAAGACGATTGGTCAGATCTTTTAAATCAATTGGAGTTTGCTTATAACAATGTGGATCATACTTCTTTAGGAATGTCTCCATTTTTTTGTAATTTCGGTTATCATCCCAAAAGTTTTCCCAAAGAGATTAAAGAAATCAATCCAGTACCAACTATTTCAGAATATGTTTCTAATTATCTTCTATCCAGGAACAAGCTGAATTCCAATTGGCACAAGCAAAAGAAAATCAGAAAAAATCTGCAGACAAACATAGGTCCATACAACCTACTTACTCACCAGGGGATAAGGTTTGGTTAAGTACCAAAAATTTGAGAATAAAGGGAAACCGAAAATTTAACCCTAAATTTATCGGCCCATTTTCAATTGACAAAGTGATAAATCCAGTTTGCGTCAAATTGATTCTCCCCTCAAAATATCAATTTCATCCTGTGTTTCATGTTTCCTTGGTCAAACCCTTTCATCCTCAAACTCGTTTCATTCAGCCCCCGTCTTCTATTATTGTAGATGGGAATCCGGAGTTTGAGGTAAAAACTATTTTGGATTCGAAACGAGTTCGAGGGAAACTCTTTTATCTTGTAGATTGGAAGGGTTACGTCCCGAAGAAAGATCATGGGAACCATTGGAAAATCTAAAACATGCACCAAAATTAGTGAGAATCTTCAATGCCCGTCATCCAGACAAACCGAAACCTATTTCACCCGTATTAGGGGGGATCTTGAGGAGGGAGTACTGTCATGATTCTCCAAATCCCCAGACTTAATAAAGCCTGAGAATAGACTGAGTATATGAAAAACCCGCCCCTTTCCCGTGCACCAGCACCTCATATGTAGCTTAGTGTGTTAATGTTAGGAATGTGTACATAATTGTTTATTTGTATTTCTTAAACTTCGAAAAGCGTTATGCATGTGAGGACTTGGCTGCAAGATTCATTAATATCAGCAAGTGGTGTTAGGTTTCCTATTGTGCCTTAGTTGTGCCTTTGTTTTAAGACTCGAGAGCGCAACATAAAGGGAGGCTTTCTTGATAGGAGAGTCTCGTTGTGCTTAGGAGCCGCTTTCAGCGTTCGGCTCGCAGCTGAGTGAAACGTGTACGTGCGCACGTATCTCCTGGGTGCGGTTCTCTATTTAAACCGCACCCAGGCTTCTAGAAAACGCTTTGCCTTCCGCTTCTGCTGGAGGAAGGTTCGCGTCTGGAGGCTCTCTTCCCTGCAGGAACGGACCATCGCTGGGACACCTCTCTTGACGACTTCCGACGGCAAGACCTGCGAGGAAACAAAAAGAAAGACTGAGTTGTTTTGAATGAAAAGGTGCCTATCGCAAGACAGATAGAGATAAATCTTTTGAAGTTTGCTGATTCCTTCTGAGTAAAGGACTTCAGAAATAACATTTGGCAATGAGAAAAGGCTCAGTTTGAGTAACGTTTGACAACAGGAATCTTTTGGATTTAAATCAAAGAATTTTGGAACACTTGAAAATCGGAATTTAAAGGCATTGCAAGACATAATATTGTAATGTGATTTTGTTGCTTTAATTTGTTTGAGGCTTTTATTGATGTTTGGAAGTCAAAGATAAGGAGTCTGGAGTATGTGGTATTTCTTCCCCATTGTGTTACAACAGGTTTTGAACACAAGAAAATCACAGAACCCCACGGTATTCATCTTTTAGGAATCATTTGCAAGTAGGTCAAGGCGCTAAAGGGAAAATTAGAGAATAAATAATAAGAACATTTATTTAAGTACATTTTCTTTGTTTTCTTTAGTATTTAACGCAAAGACACAGTAAACAAGCTGCAGACAAGAACCTTTGATGACTTCACACTACTACCAAGACCAAGAAATACTGGACGAAGGACAGAACAAGTTTGATCGCAGGTAGGAGTCTAAGTAGAAAGCGTAAACCAAACTATAGAGTAGATATAGGCTAAGGGAGGGGATTGAATGGGAATTAGGAGTCAGTAAAGGCCTCTAGTAAGTTTCATTTGCTTGTTGTTTCGCAGGTCGACAGCAAGATTCCTTCTACTCACCATCACGTCCAGTACCGGCCCTCCTCCCAAAAGTCTAGTTTTATACTTAGCTGTAAATTTAGAATCAGCAAGTTTATTAGTTAGATTATTGGGAAGTTGGTCCCTTGCGTCTCTGCGAAATCTTCTACGTCTTCCAAGATCTTCTGCACAGCTCAAGGTAAGGGACGACGTAGTTTGGCTCTTGACATTAGCCATGTCATTAAGCCCACAAATATTAATAGACGCAATATGAATTTTAGCCATTATTCCCAAAAATTAATTTTTCCAGCTGTGTTACCATATCTGAATTAATACAAACACTGTACTGGTCCTGCAGGCCGTCAGATACAGTCTTCTTTCCAAACTGCTCTCTAACCTTTAGTATCTTCATAAAATAACACCCATCATAAACGTCATGCTTCTGCTGCAATTTGCACTTCACATTACCACCATGCACCCCCCTGGCCCATCCCCCCACCACCCCTTTTCCGCCCCACCCTTCCTCCCCTACCCTTAGAAGCAGCCAGACCAAAAGAGGTCTGAGTGATGGAGACAGGAAAGACTATAGCAGTGCCCCCAAGTTCCACCTGTGCCTTATCAAGCCAATACTTAATATAAAATAAGGGGGAATAGGGGAAAGAAAAGTAAAGCATAGTAAACATAATAGACTGTATATATGATCATTTGCTTATGACAAAAATCTCATTTAAATTAACCCCGGAAATGCATTGATGTCTCAAACATTTCTTTTATTCGACCAGGCTTGATCTAGATACTCTCTAGCCTGGATTTCTGAGGTGAAGAACTTAACCGCCCGCTTACTATTGTCTCCAGCCTAGCAGGGGCAAGCAAAAAGGCCTCAAACCCAGCATCCTGAAAAGGCTTAATCAGTTGCCGCAGTCTCGATCTACGCTCTATGGTAACGTGACAAAAGTCTGGGCGTACAAAAAAAGAGGACTCTTTATAGTGCCTTCTGGCCTCGGGACGATCTTTTCCAAATATAGCTTGTCTAAGCACGTAGTTACCAAAGAAGACTAAAATGGCCCTTGGTTGGTTTGAATCCCTGCCAGAATTTTTATAAAGAGTAAAAGGGAACCGGTGAACCAACTGGACTTCCCGTTCGCATTCCCACCCTATAACCTCAGGGAAATTTTCTTTGAGGAGATTTAAAATAAAAGAATTAATATCCTCCCCTTCCAAGCCTTCTTTTATCCCTAAGAAGCAGAGGTTATTCCTCCTTATACGATTCTCCATGTCCTCCAGATTCCACATAGCGTTGGTGAGCTGAGCATCATGAGTTTTAGTCTCTTCTTTAACATCATACAGCTCCTTTTCAACCACCGTAGTTCTTTCTTCCAGAAAATGTATCCGTTCCCCAATTTCTGTGCAAGTTTTGCTAACTTTCTGTACTGCTGCCTCCAGTTTTTTTAGAAGCCTGCCTTGTCTCCTTTCCATCGCCCGAGTCTCAGCACGTGTTCTTTTATAGTATCCAATATCATACTCAAAGCGGAGTTCATATCTGTTATTCGCATTGCCTGTGATGAACAGGGGGAGATACTGTCTGTTCAGCTATCGATACCCATGGGCATCCGCATTCTTTTTTCCAGGAGGGGGGGGTGGGGGGGGGGGCAAAATGATAACGTCATCACCATCCTTCGACATGATGTGTGCCAGGTGGGGCACAAGAAACACTGGGGCGCAGAACTGGGATAGACTCAATTAAATGACAGGAATTCAGGAGATGTGACTGACCCTGCACATGCCAACAAACACTGCCCGTAGGGAAAATGCTAAACTTTCTGACAAGCTCCTTTATCTCTGTCTGCTAGGTGTGCAGGCTTCCGGGTCCTCGATCCAACACCAGTCAAGGCTGTCTTCAGCACTGAATACTTTAAAATAGCCTATGATTGAAGCACCAGATTAAATATACTGTATGCACAGTGTATGTTAGGGATTATTTGTAGCGCACATATTTACCAATATTGGCTTCTTGGCGCTAGAATTCATGATAAATGTTATGCAAAGTTAAAGCACAACGTCAAAGTCAGTAATAAATATTACAGCAATCACACACGCTAGTGATTCGCCAAGGGGTGCTCCCTTTACTAGAATTCCACGGGCATTGCAAAATTTTACACACATTCAATTAATTTATACAAAATAAAATGTATAGGTCCAAATCTTAGCTATATTTTTTAA
The DNA here is from genome assembly GCF_964263255.1 of Lissotriton vulgaris. Taxonomy (NCBI): domain Eukaryota; kingdom Metazoa; phylum Chordata; class Amphibia; order Caudata; family Salamandridae; genus Lissotriton; species Lissotriton vulgaris. Next base: position 1,463,621,481 of record NC_141685.1, on the reverse strand, counting down.
AAGAAACTTAGAGTCCCTCTACGTGTAGTCAATGTCAAACTGACAACGTGCACATGTTTAGGGATACAATAATGGCCAGCTTCCTTATGCGGAAGCCCTGCACCGTAAATGTGTGGCACATGTGGCGCCCGCAGCGGCGGCACATCACAGGTCCAGGGATGCTGAGTCTTACACAGTGGTCGAAGTGGGGGGAAAAAAGTAGGAGAACAGTGGGCGGAGAATCAGAGGGTGGGAATAACCCAAGGATTGGATCTGTGGGTGGAGCCAGAGGTGTGGCCAGAATGTGCAGCCATCCCAATTTGTAGTATTTGTTTGGCATTTCACTGCCCAGTTTAATCAACCAATGGATACACATGATTATTTAAGGTTATAATGAGTTATTGACATTCAAATATATTTACAAAGTGGGATATGCTTCTAATCACAGAATGTACCAAATACGATAAAATGTGGAAACACAAGCCATTTCTCTCCGAGCCGTGGAGTTTCTGTCATAAGCACTTCTCCCTTTTTCCTACAACAGCAGTTCAAACATGAATGGCAAAATATCCTAATTTACAAATGTTTTCTCTAAAATTATGGCTCTGTCATAGTTGCCTTATAATGCAAGATCTGCTGCATGATCTGACCATTTAAACTAATAAATTGTTTGTAGCTCAAACATATCAAAAGTTAATAAAGAATGTGACTTGTGTTGCTGCGGAGTGGATGGCCTATTGCAAAGGTTGACTGGTCACCTTTCTCACTGCTGCGTTCGTATGTTACACTGGTACTAATAAGGCAAAATCTTTCCGGAGACTGTTAGCATGTGTACACACGTCAAAATATTAAAATATCTGAAAATATACTTCATTACGCTGCAGCCTTATTTTTAATGCATAATGTAGTCAACACTACGGCATCATTGTGTCATCCTTTGCTGCATAATTAATTCCAGTGGCCCCACAGCAGGCAGCACATGTTAAAAGTGATTGTAAATGAAGCAGGGAGACTGTGAAGTTAGTGAACTTAGTTTGGTGTGCGTTCAAATCCTGCATTGTCAATCCCTGGTGAGTTGCAGCTACTACTGCCGAAGCAAGGCCAATGGAGGTACCTTTGGGTGAAGCAGACTGGCTTCAAGGGCAGGGCCAGCCATAGCACTGGTGGTGTCCTGTGCATTAATGTTTCTTAGTGCCCCCCCCCCAATGACCACCTCTGCCATGGATTCCCTCACTACCACCCTTCAACAGTGCCCCCCAAGTCTCTATAACCACTCTCTCTCAGATGCATTTAATTTGATTTACAGTGCCACTCATACCATTGTAGGGTGTCAGAGCACTTTACATCACACACATTACACAGAGACAATCAGTATGTGTGTAAATCACTGTATAGAAAATGTAACATAAGACTAAGGACTACAAGGTGTAGGAGTCACATGACAACCATATTAGTAGCCCGTATAGTTTTATAGTGATTGTTATGGAGAAACACAATACCAGGAATTTAAAATATAATACCATGGTTGGGGGTTCTCCTTAATAATCAGAATTGATTTCTGTCCAAATTAACACTTTTTGGGCATTAGGATAATCAAAGACTATGGGGTGGGGGACATAACGCTCTTTTTTATACCCTGTAGTTTGTATGTAGCTCTTACATGACAATTAATAGCTCACTGTTCTAAGTTAGGATTTTAACTTATAAACTGCAAGTAACAAAAGGATCTCTCTGACAAAAGCAGTACCCACTGACCTATTTACATGATGTGCACTTTGTGATCTGCATGGCACATGTTCTTTGCAGCCGGTACATTAACCCTCTGAGCTACCTTTCCATGAGTCAAAACTTCCACTAGACAAAATTCTGATCTCTCTCTAGGAAGAACCTTAATCACCAGAGTCATCATGACATTTTTATTGTTGCCGAAAATTGCTGGAGGCCAGGAAGGAGGCAGCAAGCGTTTTTAAAACTATAATATACTTGCAAACATGATGTCACCACCTAAAGTCAGCACCCTGTGTGGTCACACTGGTTGCACCGCCCTAGAGCTGGCCCTTATCAAGGGTTCTGTGACATCAGTGACAGAGTTACTATTGTTCTAGGGTGTGTTGCTTCAAAGTTCTGCTCGCAAGACTGGAGGTGAACTTCAGTATGGATAGTGGTGGACAAACCTTGAAGGTTAACCTACACTTGTCATGCTAGGGTCCACCTGCTGGTGCAAAGACACTAGGGCTTCTAAGGTGTTGCGAAGCCTTCTAAGGTCTAGCATATGATTGTGCTCTCGCTGGAGAGTGGTCTGGTGGACTGGTTATTAAGGCTGAACTTGGTTCCCAGTTCCAAATTCAGCAGCTCTGACCATAGTGCCACATCCTCTCCCCAACTGAACACCGTACTGCCCCACTGAGAAAAGCTCCCACTGTCTTCAACTACAACCCAATTGTTGCCCGCTATAAACACTGGATGCGGCTCAATTTAAATTACGCACTAGACAAGAGCAATATGCGGCCCACAAAAAAAAAAGTAACAACATCCTGGAAAAAGCAAACACTTATAGGGAATGCAACATTTTGCAAACCATGGGAAATGTAATGAGGAACAACATGGTTACCTTAATGCTTTTACACTCACGATTCAGAAATCAGTGAGTGCTTTTGCCTGAAAAGTTAAGGACCCGACTACAGGGCCCTGAATGGACCCATTTCAATGGCCATTGCTTGTATCCTTACAAAACGTAAGCAGTATGGTAAAAAGACCACATCCATGGACGCGGAGCCGCAGCACACATTTTGTTTTCCAATCCACACATTGCAGTACCTCCAGGATTGGTGCACTAGTTCCAAGTCCAGGGAAAACAAAGACAAGAAAACAAAAATAGCCCTTCACTGGCAAACTCTGTAAAAGTGACGCTAATGTGTTTCGGTGTGAATAAAAACAATTTGGGCAGTTTGCTACCACTCTGTCTAACTTTATTTAGTTATTTATCTATTTTTCATATTTTTAGCCATTTCTTCCCTATGCTGCACTTTGGAATTAAAATGTCAGAAAAATACGACATTTCCAGCAAAATCATCTTTCTTTTTTGGATCCATTTAACAGGGAAGCAAATAAAAGAAAGGAGAGGAAAGAGAGTGAGAACCCCACCTTGAAGTCACGGTTTTCATGGGCGTCCGCAGGCGGGGCAAGGAGGGGTGCTCCGCGGGGGGCAAGCGCCCCTCCTTGCCCCCCCCTGTGGACGCCCATGTCGATACCGTTTGTCCGGTTATCCTTGTGTGTGAATAATCCCACTTCAAGCCAGGGCCGCCTGAGTGCCTTCCTTTATTTTTCCGAGTCTCGCTATTGCCTTTAACACCTTTAGTGTTCATCTGAGATTTCTGCCGCTTCAAGACTGTCTCAGGTGCTTCTAGGACACTGGAGCCTGATGAAGACAGGCTATCGTTACACTCACTATGGTCTGAGTCGGATAAACCTGATAATGACTCCCCAGTCACTGAGTAAAACTTATCTGTTCCATCAGAAATTATATCTCTAACTACTAGAGACAGTTCTCTGGGACATGTGGCATCTCCAAACTCCCCAGCTCTGATGAAGATGCATACCAGCTCAGCTCAGGGAGACCCAGCATCACTGCATGAGTCCTTCTCTCCACCTCTGCCCAGGCAGAGGTTTCAAGTTTATTGCCCTGCAGATGCTCGGCTGGGATGGCAGGGTACACAGCTGGTTTCTTAGGGCCAGTAACCCCTTCCCACTCAATGTCTTCCATTGCTATGGGATGTGACTTTGTAAATTTGCCAGAGTTAACTATCTGGTTCACCTCACCAGGTATAATCTGCACAAGAGAAACCAGTTTGGCCATGGCAATGGAGATGTTGGCATCGATATCCCTCAGTACTTGAACTTCAACCCTGTTGATTTTTGGCCACAGCCAAGAGTTCAGCTTCCTCCCTACCCATGGAGACTAAAGTGACTGCAGTGTATACCTTGAAATCCCCAGGAACAACTTCTACCCGTCCCTATACTTGCCAGCCTATTTTGCCCTGGTTGTTTACAGTCAAAGCACACCCCAGCCTTTGTAGGGTCAAAATCTTTTCCAAGGTACCCCATAACCTTTGAATGGGATGTGGCTCTCTGACCCACCCCCCAGACATCTTTTGGGGACTCTTTAGGAGTCTCTGACTTTTTGTGTTTGGCCCCATCTTTCCCCTGAATGGGACATCTGCTCCTTTCTTGTGACTATGACTATGGTACTTCTTGTTTAGGAAAAACAATGGTTCAGTTTGGCTCAATCGGGTCCTGTGCAAGCAAGTGGAGGCCGCAAGAAGCACACAAGGCAAAATATTTTGGATAGACAATAAATCATAGAGGGAGCACGAAATTAGTAGGGGAGAACATATGGTGTAAAATAAACATTTTATTTTACACAAGCATGGTTAGCGATTATCAGAGTAAACAGGTGCTCACATAAAGTTACTTAAGATCATCATCAGTACAGGGTTGTTCTTCTTGCCTTGAGGCAAGAAGAACAACCCTGTACTGACCACAGACCGATTCAACAATCATCCCCCTCCCTTATGGAACTGGACCTCGTAGAGATTTCAGGTTGCTCACTAATTGTCCTGATGATGATCTTAAGTCCCTAAAAGATCGAAACACCGTCGACTCCCACAACAGGAACTTCCTCAATTGTACTGACCTATGCAAAGTTCCTATTCTGTTGTCAATGTGATGTAATGTGTTTAAGTTCACCGCACCTTGTGACATTACGCACCTGTCACTTTATGTGAGCACCTGTTTACTCTGATTATTGCTAACCATGCTTGTGGACTCCACTTGCTTGCACAGGACCCGATTGGGCCAAACTGAACCATTGTTTTCCCTAAACATATGTTAACCCCAGGTTCTCCTAATGGGGTACTCTTGTTCTACCATACTATAGTACTTCTTGGGCACCTTAGTGTGTATCCATTCATCAACTATCTTCCCAAGCTCTATTAGACTAGATAGCTTAGAATCTACTAGATGCTGGTGTAACTTCTATGAGGTACAACTTGTAAGTATGTGTTCTTTTACCATTAAGTTGTAGAGCCCATCGTAGGTATCTACCTGGTTACCTTTGATCCAGCCTTCCAGTGGCTTCACAGAAGCATCTACAAAGTCCACCCATTTCTACGCTGGCCCATGGTGAGTATTTCTGAACTTCTGCCTATATTCTTCAGGTGTTAAACAGCTCAATGAGTGCCTCCTTCGTGTGTGTGTAAAATTCTGCCAAATCATCTTCTAATGTCAGCAGATTATTTCTCCACACTGTTGGAATTATCTTATACAACAAGGATCCCTAATGATGGGCACCCACCATTCTCATCCTGAAAGACTTCTCATATGATGCTAGCCATTTTCCTATAACAACCACCTCAGTAGATTTTGGCACAATACCCATAGGCAACCTAGGGTCGTAGGCACTTTCTGCGTTTACCTCTATGTCTTTGTTTCTTCTACCATGTCATTGGGGTCATAGCTACAGCTTGACCCTCCACTCGTGCAGGGCCAACTTTCTATCCTCTAGGGCCAGCTTCAACTCTTGGATCTCTAAGACGCTGAGCTAGGCCTCTGGGTCCTTGGGCACCCTCACTGAAGTGGAACTCTTCTAACTTTCAGATTTGGAGGGATGCCTTGAATGAACTGGGAGGGCCAAACTCTTCATCAAAGAGATGTCTGCAATCATCTTCATCCTCACTGTCAGGGGTAATCACCCAAAGCAAGTTGGGCTTGACCTACTCTGGCTTCATTCCAGGATCTGAGAGCCTACTCCAGAGCCTCTTTCTTGGCAGTGATCCACAGACTTATTTTCCTGTCCCTGCACAGCACACTCAAATTGTTGATTTTCAGATTGGGCAGGATGATCAAGTTGATTTCGCTATTTTCCATTTACTTGAAAGTTCGTAAAGCTCGGGGAAAGCGGTGAATTGGATATACAGAACTTGGAAAAAACCATTGGAACTTGTTCTCAGTGTTGACTTGGCTGATATTTGGTGGTTAATAAATTATTCATTGTCCAGTACAGCTAAAAACAAGTTCTGTATACCACTGCAAGGCACCAATGTGAGTATTATTATGCATTATAAGGCATGGTTGTGCAACCTTACAGTGTTAAACACTCGCAAAACTGTCTTGGGTCCAGTCAGGTTCATTTGCAAAAACCTTTACCTCAACCACGGGTAGCTGGGGTTTCAAGCAGCAAGGCTTGAATAAAGAAACTAGTGTAAATCATTTAGGAGCACCAAGCAGCGAAATAAGAAAGTCACACAACATCAGAAGAAATCCAACAGTCACACAACATGAAATAAATCCAAAGCTAATTTATAAAACTAGATTATATTTAAAGAATATTTAGACACCAAGATGAGCAAAATCCACCAGAGGGTTCCAGAGATAAGAATTTTAAGGTGAAACATAAATCTGAGCTACTTAATAGAAAGCGCAAACAAGCATTTGCAACCACAAAGTTTAGAAACTTTTGAAAATTTTGAAAGAGTTGTGTTTGTCTACTCCGGTCTGAGTGGGGCAACCAAATTCGACCAGAAGAAGGCCAGGAGGACCTCTAATGAGTATTTGGTCAGTTAAGCAGTCTCAAGTCCAGTTCCATGCTTTACATCAAAACCCCCTTAGATGTTTAAGGGGTGATTCTGACTCTGATGATGCAGGATGCTGAGTATGCTCTGGGTGCTGTGCAGATGATAGGGTGTCCTTGTGGTTATTCTTTGGTCCACAGGTAAGGTGAGGTGACTTTAGCCACAGAGTTTGGGATCTCTCAAAGCCCTTTTTAAGCCAGAACAAGATCCGCTGCTGCAGTGTTACGGGTCTCTGTAAACCCCGGATCCAGCAGTATCCTTTGGTGAAGACTTGTGTCCCATGTGGGTGACCAGCCTGAACTCAGACATCACTCCTGGGTCCTACGGACTTGGGTGCAACTGTTGGCCATCAAGGATTGGTCTCAGGATTCCCAGCAGCGGCTAGTGATGTTTTCAAGAATGTGGCAACTGACTTGCTGGATGAGGTTTTCAGCTTGGATGGCCCTAGTGCTAGTCCCAGGGGCTAGTCCCAGGGGTTAAGCTAAGATACCCTGGGAGTCAATTAATTGGTCTGGGGCCACGTATGTCTTCTCCTTGAGCAAGGAGCCACAGGCACAGCCCCCTCTCTTTTCTAGCCCAATGTGCTGCAGCTGCAGTCCAGCAGACTGTGCAGCCTCTCTTGCCAGATCCAGGGGTCAGCATGGAAGTCTTTCTTCAGTCCTTTCTCCAATTCTGGTGTGATCTGAGATTCAGGGTGGCAGGGGTGCCATATTTCTGTTTAGAAAGTACCCTGGGGGGACGATACTGTCACTAGCCAATGGCTACCAGGATCTCTCCAAGCCTGTGATAGTGTCCAGCTATGTGTGGTATCTTACAAGCCCAGGATGCATTATCTGCCAACTCCCAATATGTCTGAACCCTCCCTTGAACTTTAGGAGCTTAGTAGCCCATCCTAGACGTGTGGCTACCTTTGGGGTACAAGCCCGCGGTAAAACCACTTTGGGCACTGGTCTTCCCTTTCTGTTTCTGCTGCAGCCTGTCTACCTGAACAAAGGGGAAACCCGTCAGGAGTGAGATTGCCATTTTCCCACCAAAAGCAGCTATGCCTTTAAAGCTTGTCTTTTGGGCCAGCACCCTGAGTGGCTTCCTACATGGTGGAGGTAACACCCCCGTGTAGCAGGCTACCATTGTTCCTAAGCCTGGAAATTGTTCACGCACTTCCCCAAGAGGGCAGAAAGCTCTCTGGTAGTCAGCGACCATGTGAGGCCACTGGACAAATTGGGCAACAGAGAGGCAACTTTCTAAAAGTTGCTTTTCCATGAAAGTGACATTCAATTCGGCTTGAACATCAAGTCAGGTTTAATACCACAATTAACTTGATACCTCGAAATACCCAATTACATTTGACTTGGGCATCAAGTCGGGTTAATGCCACAAATAATTTGATACCTTGAAGTACCCATTTTAGTAGTCCCATTCAGAAGTTCACCCGGGCAGAGTAGTCAGCTGGTAATGAAGTACCCATTTTAGTAGTCCCATTCAGAAGTTCGCCCGGGCAGAGTAGTCAGCTGGTAACTCTGCATTAGCCAATGGGGATACTAACTTTTCCACAGCAAAAATAGCAATTTGGAAGTTTTGCTGTTAGGACATATAAATTATCATGCGAAAAGAGGCATTTATTTACACTACTCCTCAAAGGAGGTGGTAAAAGATCAGCAGAGGGGAGCAGCGTCCCCTTTAGTATTTGGGTTGCATAGCCTCAGGGTAAGCAGGCAGTGGCCCAGGGGACCCTGCTGTCATTCCCCATTCTACCTGACCCACCCTGTTCTTGCAATGTAGTAGCTGTGGTTTCCAGGGCCTTAGAGGCAGCGTGACAGTGTGACAAGTCTGAACAAAGATGCTACTTCTCTTTTTGGGTTCTGCATAGCTTGGCTTGATTTGACCACAGCCACCTTTCCCAAATTAACTTCCTACCCGTGAAACTGTTTTATCCTGGCATGTCTCTATTCTTGCTGGTTGCTATTTGTAGCATGATCTCTCTGAGGTGGCCTTCTAGGGAGGGTGCTTGATGGTCATTTTGTCTACCAGTTGGCTTCCTCTGTGTCCTATGGGGAGAGTCGCTCATGGTTGAAGTTTAATAGTAAGGTCATGGTGCCTCCATGGTCAATTCCCTCCAACAGTCCATAGTTTTATTTAATACTTTGCTTAGCTTAATATACTACAAGGCCATGGTAACTCTCACCCCTCCGAGTCAGCAAGCCCTTTTGTATCAGCTGATTACATTTCACTGGTTTAAGGGCCCTTATCCAGTACCTTCATCTAAACTGTTCCAGTTTTTGGGAGCTTTTGATCTTGGCCTGTGGTATACAGATGAGACGGGACCAGTCTGGTATTTTAGTTTCACTGTACAGGTGCGTGGGTTGGGCATTGTCACTTGTTTGACTTCCAGACTTTAGCCTTCGCCCTCCAAAGGTGATGGTCATTACCCTGTTTTTCTGATTTCCAAACCCTTTTTCCATATCTGGGATGGTTATACTTCAAACTGGCTTCTCTGGCTTTGGCTTTTGAGGTTGGGGCTTGGCTCTGCGTCCTGACCATTGCACTTCTCCTGGGCTTCCATTGGCCCTCTTTGTTGACTGTTGGATTCATAGCCTTGCTTCACCATGGAGCGAGAGGGCCTTCGGTTTCCTTCCCTAACCTGCACCAGGGGTTCTGCTGGTGGCTTGTTGACAGCTTCACCTGTCCTTGTTCTACCCCCTTCCCCACCTTATAATTTATGTCCATTGCTCATTCCAGTCTTCAGAGAATCATTTTTGCTGCCTGGGCAGCTCGGCAGGTGGCTTGGCAATTGAGTGGACTCCAGACATAGAGTATTCGCTTAGTGGGGGTTTCTGTTATGTTATGTTATGTTATGTTATGTTATGTTATTTATTCTTTTATATAGCGCACGGCTACTCAAAAAGAGTGTCCCGGCGCTTTTGAAAAAGGAAGGCTGCAACACAATAACATAACACCATAAAAGAAAAGGACAGAGGCCGAACGAGCAAATACACATAAAAAGAAACAGGCTACTGGGTAAACAGCCAAGTTTTAAGGCCCTTTCTAAAGGCAAGTAGGCTAGTAGCTCCCCGCAAAGTGAGCGGCAGCGAATTCCACAGCTGTGGCGCCAGTAGTCCAAAAGAGCGGCCACCCAGGCGAGCTCTCTTCACACGCGGGACAATCGCCAGGAACAAAGATTCCGACCTCAAAGAGCGAGTCGGAAGATAGAAGGCCAGTCTTCTTTGAAGATACTTTGCTCCCATCGCATGGAGGGCCTTATAGGCCAGAGTCAGAGCCTTAAAGGCGATCCGCTTCCAGATTGGGAGCCAATGCAAGGTTTTCAACAGGCCCGATGCACTGGCCCGTCTATTTAAACCGAAAATTGCTCTCGCGGCAGCGTTCTGCACCACTTGGAGCCGCTGCAGCAGATACTCTGGCAGGCCCAGGTAAAGAATGTTAGAATAATCTAACCTGGACCCGATGAGAGCCTGCACTGTCAGTTTCCTATGCTCCTCAGACAGCAGAGGAAGGAACCTCCGCAGCATCCTAAGGATGCCGAAGCAAGTGCCTGACACCCCGAGGATCTGGGATTTCATCGTGAGCCCCTTATCCATCTTGACCCCCAAGTTCTTAACAATTTGGGAGGAACAAGACGGAGGAAACATGTTGATGGGCCACCAGATGTGCCAGTCTGGCTCTGTGTCACACCCAAAGAAGAGTACCTCGGACTTGTCGGAATTGCACTTGAGGCTGTTCAGTTGGAACCATTGGAAAACAGCCCCAAGGCAATCCCGGATACTCTCCCCGTCAAAGTCTCCTCCTCTCTTACACGAGAAGAGGAGCTGGGTGTCGTCAGCATAGGATACGATCTGGGCCCCATACGACTCCGCCAACGCCGCCAACGGGGTCATGAAGATGTTAAAAAGGGTCGGGCTCAAAATGGAGCCCTGCGGGACCCCGACTCCCAGAGGCGGCATCACAGCGGAATCTGGCGAGGCCCAGACCGTTTGCCGGCGGCCGGCTAGAAAGGAGGAAAACCAGTCGAGCACCGTCCCCCGCAGACCTATCTCATAAAGTCTTACGAGAAGGCCATCATGGGGGACGGTGTCGAAAGCCGCCGACAAATCCAACATCACCAGCATGGCTTTGCCCCCAGAGTCCAGAACCCCTTTAATGGTTTCCGAAACCTCAAGAAGCGCAGTCTCTGTGCTGAGATGGGGACGAAAACCCGACTGGGTGGCATGCAGGATCTCATTTGTCTCAAGAAAATTGGAGAGCACCACCTGAACGTGCTTTTCCACAATCTTCGTGAGAGCCGGCAACAGAGAGATAGGCCTATAGTTGACCGGGGCCTTCTGATCTAGGCCTGGCTTTTTATGCAACGGGATCACCATTGCCTGCTTCCAGGCTTGCGGGACCACTCCCTGGCTCAGCGAAAGATTCAGTAGCGGGTTCGCCAGCGGATTGATGACCTCCGCGACTTTCGCCAGAAATTTAGCGGGGCATGGGTCGAGAGGCGAGCCCGATTTGAGATTGCCCATTAGAGCCAGAGAATCGGGAGTAGAGATCGGGGGAAACACCTCCAGTGTCGCACCTGACGGAGCCCGCGGGGACGAGATGGTCTCAGGATTAGTCAGGCCCGTAGACACAGGCAATGAAAAATAATCCTGTATCAATTGGATTTTGCTCGTGAAGAAATCAGCAAGGTCCGAAGCCCATGTGTCAGATGGCTTTTCGTCCGAGGTATTCAACCGTGGGGAAATAAATTCTCTCACAATGGAGAAAATCTCCTTACAGGAGTTAGACGCAGCTTCTATTCTCCCGGCCAAGTATGCTTTTTTTTCCAGGCGAATGTCCCGGTGATAGGCCTTGACCGCCGTCTTATAGGTCAGCTTGGCTACAGAATCGTATTGTGCCCGCCACGCTCTTTCGGCCACCTTACACTGCTGCCGCGTAGCCGACAGTGCTGCGGTAAACCAAGGCGCAGAGACCCGTTTCGGCATCAGGCGAGGAGTCAGTTCCGAGGCAAGATCATTTAGCCTGTCTAAAAGCCATGCTTGCAAGGTCTCCAGATCCCTATCCAGATCGCCTAAGAGGGAGCATGGATGATCCACGGCAGCCTGGGCCAGCATCTCGGGGGTCACGCGATGATATGCCCTATGGACTCGACCCTGCTGCTGTGCCAAAGCAGCAACCGGTTTAACTATGCCTTTGATCGTAAATTTGGCAAGTAAGTGGTCTGACCATAGTACCGGGATAATCTCAATCAACTCCAGAGGGGACGACGAGAATACCTGGTCAAGAGTATGCCCCTTCTCGTGCGTAGGCCCCTGCAAGTGAGGGATCAATCCCAGCGGGGCCAAAGCCTCAAAAAGTTTAGTGGCAGCAGGGTCAGACGGATCATCCATCCGAAAGTTGAAATCCCCAGCCACAATACAATGTTCCGCTTTAAGGGCCAGCCCCAGCAACACGGAGTCCAGATCTTCAAAGAACGTTCCGGGCGGACCAGGTGGTCTATATACAAGTATTCCCTTAACAGATTGATGCGGAGACAAAGTAATAGAAAAGGCTAGGGTCTCCGAGCCTCGGATGTCCTCCACTGACAAGATCATACAAGGCGTGCCTTTCCTGACCACCAATGCCACTCCACCACCCCTTCCCTTAGCTCTATCCTTCCTGAAGATATTATAATCAGGGGGGATTGCCATGGTGACATCAGGGTTAGAAAATTCACCCCACCACGTCTCAGTAAGCATAAGACATAGTGGCTTCGCAGTATCTAGAAGCTCAAATATGTCCTGAGCATTTCTGCATGTGTTCCCAGTGGTTGTTCTGACAGGCCAGGGTGACAGGTTTCACCCAGCATTGAAGCAACCTTGGGCTCTGGTGTGGCTGGGAGGGGTGTGCCTTCTGGCATCCCTATTGCATCTGAATAGTCTGTTGTGTGCCTGAGTGTCTCCTACCTTTGAGCGGGTGACACCTATATTCAGAGAGGTCAATGACTAACTTGCTGCTGGTAATGGCTTTCCTCGCTTCTAGAAGTTTCTTTGCTGAGTGTATGAAGTTTCCTAATCGCCTTTTTTTCTGGGTGAGCACGGTGGCTCAGTAGATGAACAGATCTACTACAGAAATCTGCATTTGGACCCCTTGGTTAGAGATCCAAGTGGCAGCAGGCTGATGCAGCTTTCCTTATCTTGTTGTCAATGGTATTAGTCCCATTGAGTTAGCTAATGACACATATTTGCTTTATTGCATCCCTAGGTTATGCACTTAGTGATCCTCATTATGCTCCATGCTATAGAGTCTGCCTTTGGGTCCTATTAGTATGCAGGGGCTTTCTTCAGCTTTTTGGTGTTTCCTTGGAGTTTCTCGGGCCGAGTTGTGGGTTTTTGGTTGCCATTTCCTGAGATGCAAACATGTATTTTACTCTGTTGTAGGTTTTCTTCTCGGCTGTGTCCTAGCACACTGCTCCTTCAACCTTTATCATCTTTCAGCTTCTGCTGCTTTCAGTTTCTCTTGTGATTCCATGTTTTGCTTCATTTGACATGCTGACAGGGATGCATGACCCTCCCAAGCGACTTTGAGTCAGGAGACCTAGTTGCCAATTTCTCTGGGATGTAGGGCATCTGGGGCCGCTAATCTCTAACTAGTCATATCTTGCATTCTGGGGGTTCTCCATTCTTCAGGTAGTTGTCTGTGGTGAATGTTCCTGTGTGCAGAAAAGGGGCCATCACATTCTTGTGATGACCCCTTTTCTGCACACAGGAACATTCACAGCTGGCCTTTAGGGCCTGTTTTATGGGTTCATCTACCAATGGTGGGTTCTGTTCTTCTGTAATAAATCCTAGCTTGAAAAGGACTGAGGTAGGGAAAGGAAAGGAAGAGGTTGATCCAGCAGATCTCCCCGTATTCAAATACTTTAGTATAATTCTCATACAGGATCCTCCTTTTGACATATGAACCTTTGATTGTCGACTAGAAGTACATGAAAGGAGCTAACATCAGCAACACATTTCAATTACAGTGAAACCAAAACTAATGTGGCTCCACAAAAACAACAGAGAGGATGATGCTCAAACCATGAAGGTTTATTGGCAAATTTTTGTCAAGCTACAAATGAATCAATCAATAAATCAGTTTAGCCAAAAAGCATGTATATCTATATAACTCTGCAATATTAATATGTATATTATGTAAATGTAAATGTGGCGTATTTGTATAGCACGAACAGTGACCCGGAGGCATCCCGGCGCTTGTACTCCTACCACAAGGGAACCCCTCCTGGCTTTTCCTTGTGGGGTGTCCACTCCTGGGCATCCCATGGTGAAACCAGGCATCCCTTGTGTATCAGGGGGCCTTTGTGGAGACTAAGCAAGCTATTGCCCAGAGTTGCAGCGTGGGACCCATGCTTCGAATCGGCACTGAGGCGAGAATATCCGGTCAGAGGAATTTAAGCCCGAAACCCGCCGAGGCGGGAATCGAACCCTGGTCCCTGGCCAGCGTTCTGCATCAAGGTCTGCCGTTCTAAGCATTGAGCCACACTTCTCCACTATAACAATGAAGTGCAAAATGTAACAAGATACAAAGCTCAGAACCTTAAATAGACTGGTTCCATGAAGGAACTTCCCTAATCTGAATAAAGCGTCGAAAGTAGCAAGGGGATTTTTTATGAAGAAGGTGTCAGCATCAGAAGAACCAAATTAAGTTAAAGGGGCATAGGCACATATTTGCAAGCATAAAGCTCAACACCTCGGGCAGGGGAAATTAGGAGAGTGCGGGACAGGTCTTCCCACTGAGAGTGCAGGACAGAATCTGCTAAACTATTCTAAGAACACGCTATTAATACAAATTAGAACATTGGAATGTGGAGCACTCCATTGAAGACAATGGAGTGCTCCGTGCTTTTACGGGCTGGCAAAGGGCCATAGAGCAACATTCCAATGTTGTTTTCACAAAGGCCTCTCGGAGCCCGAGGGGATTTAAACCCCCTAGGGCTCCGAAATTTTTTTTTTTGTTAGAACATTCTGCCCTCTAGTGGGAGAATGTTCCTATAGCCTTATAGCCCTTCATAGCTGGGCTATACGGCTATTAAAGTCCCGCTTCCTTTAACACTGGAGTGGGCCGTTAATAGACTGTATAGCCCGATACGGCGGGCTATAAGGCTATAGTAAAAGGTTCTGGATGCTTTTCCCCACCAATTCCATCTGGTCATTCCAATCAGAAGACAATGTTCTCTGGGAGCAGGTAGACTCCTTAAAGTTCCCTGCATTAGATGAAGAAATGTGCAGCTGTACGACCTTGAAATTAGAAACAGTCTCTCTCATCCCCATACACTACTCATCCATGCCCAAGCTCTAATAAAAATTTCGAATCTTACAGTTCCTACAAAATAAACAATCAGACTAGTCTAACTAAAAAGCGCTGCTTGATAAACTCTTGCATGGAAAGGAAGAATATGAAACTCAGTGCAGTTAATAAGAAACAGCTGAAAGGTTCAGGCCTAATCACAGTCAAGCCAACATTAAACAAGCATTTGCAATGCAATAGGTCTCGCATCAGGAAAGTCTAAGCTATTGGTATTGTAAATGACATTTTTTACTTATGTGTTGGTTTTGAACATAGCGAAATTAATAGCTTTGTCATTTACAATGCCAATAGTTTTAACTTTCGCAAATGTGACACCTATAGCATTTGTACTGCAATATGTGTTGTATTTACTTGACTTCGATGTATTGATATTACAAATAACAATGGCTTTTAATTTTTTAAATAATTAATACTTAAATAAAAGGTATTGTAATTTATAATGGCAATAGCTTAATAGCTTAAACTTTTGTAAATAACTTTTGTGAAGATTATGTTCAGTGTATTTTATTGTGACAAAATCCAAGAACAGAAGTGAAATATCAACATCTTTTTGTGACATTTGTAATAAAGCTTGAAACATTGAGAGAACATATTTGAATCAGTTGTTTTTGAATGGTTGCACAGATTGATAATGTGGTGGCTCTGAATGATGTTGTGGCGGCGACGAGTGATGCTGTGGCGTTCAGTGATCCTGTGGTAGCGCATAGTGATGTTGTGGTACCCCTGAGTGATGATGTGGTGGTGCCGAGTGATGCTGTGGTGATGCAATAGATAGTGAGGGCGATAGATAGATAGAGGGAGGGCGAAAGATAGATAGAGGGAGGGCGAAAGATAGATAGAGGGAGGGCGAAAGATAGAGGTAGGGCGAGACATAGATAGAGGGGGAGAGAGAGATAGAGGGAGGGCGAGGGATAGAGGGAGGGCGAGGGATAGAGGGAGGGCGAGGGATAGAGGGAGGGCGAGTGATAGAGGGAGGGCGAGGGATAGAGGGAGGGCGAGGGATGGAGTGTGGGGCGGGGGAGGGATGGAGTGTGGGGCAGGGGAGGAATGGAGTGTTGGGCGGGGGAGGGATGGAGTGTGGGGCGGGGGAGGGATGGAGTGTGGGGCGGGGGAGGGATGGAGTGTGGGGCGTGGGAGGGATGGAGTGAGGGGCGGGGAGGGATGGAGTGTGGGGTGTGGGAGGGATGTAGTGTGGGGCAGGGCGGGGGAGGGATGTAGTGTGGGGGGAGGGATGGAGTGTGGGGCGGGGGAGGGATGGAGTGTGGGGCGGAGGAGGGATGGAGTGTGGGGCAGGGGAGGGATGGAGTGTGGGGAGGGGGAGGGATGGATGGATGGAGTCAGGGGAATGGATGGATGGATGGATGGATGGAGTTGGGGGATGGATGGATGGCGTGGGGGGGATGGATGGATGAGTGGGGGGATGGATGGATGGCGTGGGGGGGATGGATGGATGAGTGGGGGGATGGATGGATGGATTGAGTGGGGGATGGATGGATGGATGAGTGGGGGAATGATGGATGGAGTGGGGGAATGATGAATGGAGTGGGGGGATGGATGGAAGGAGTGGGGGATGGATGGATGGAGTGGGGGGCTGGATGAATGTATTGGGGGATGGATGGATGGAGTGGTAGCTGGATGGAGTGGTAGCTGGATGGAGTGGGATGGATGGAGTGGGGGGCATAAATGGATGGATGGAGTGGGGGGGTGGATGAAGTGGGATGGATGGAGTGGGGGGATGGAGTGTGGGAATGGAGTGGGGGGAATGGAGTGGGGGGAATGGATGGATGAGTGGGGGGAGGGATGGATGGAGTGGGGGGGTGGTAAGATGGAGTGGGGGGATGGTTGGATGGAGTGGGGGGATGGTTGGATGGAGTGGGGGGATGGATGGAGTGGGGGGAATGGATGGATGGATGGATGGATGGAGTGGGATGGATGGAGTGGGGGGATGGATGGATGGATGGATGGAGTGGGGGGGTGGAGTGGGGGGGATGGATGGCTGGATGGAGTGGATGTACTGCATGTACCCTTGAAGGCGTTTACTGTTCACAGATAGTGTTGGGTGCCGTGCAGTGTTGGGTGCCGTGCAGGGGTGTAACGCAAAACCCTGCAGCCCCTACGTCGCAGGAGAGACCCCAAGCTTTCAGGGGGGCCCAACCGTCAGAGGGGCCCTATTCACCCCGAGGCCAATGAACATCTGCCTGTGAGATGCAGTAGACTAGGGGGTTTCCCCTCACCTTCTGCACGGGCTCACGCGTGCGTCACGCCGCTGCTTGGTGTTTGCATCTTAACTAGTGCTACTATATCGACCGTTTACAGGTGTGTAACCTAATATAAATATAATTGCATCCACTGAGATACCCCAAATATACCTGCGAATAGTATGTGGTGAGTACCTCTACATTGCACATAATAAGAGCTGCGTGGATCATTCTAGACGGAGTAGCGTGGCTGTTCCTAGTAAAGAGTGCTCGGTGCAAGATTTAATAGCGCCATTTTTATGGAGTGATATACCTGAAGTACCACGCACAGATCAGTGTAGAGGTTATGTAAACTGCAGAGATGGTGCCGCGTGCAATTGTCTTCCGGGGCTACCACGTACCCTGAGCTAACGGAGCTGGCACATAAAGGATATACCCACGCCACGGGTGCAAGCGGTATCCAGCTGCATGGGTGCGCAGAGACAGAGTAGGCAAGGGCAGGCACTCTGCACAGCTGGCGTCTGCCTCCCCCTCCTTGCCCACCTCCAGAGATTGACAGCCAAGGAGCTGGCAGAGGACACACTCCCTGATTGACATCTCAGCGGTGACGCCAACGCTGACTGTGGTCGCCATGGCTTGGCAGTGAACTGTGAAAGTCTGCTCTTCCCGGTGCCCTGACGTCAATTGACGTCACCGAGGGGCGGTGCCGGGTGCAGGCCTCCCCTCCCCCCTGGCCGAGGCTGAGCTCTGCCACCGGACCGGAGTCGGAGCTGCTCGCGCCGCTTCCCCGGGCACCCGCACGCTGGTGCCGCCTCCGCTGCTCCTCGGCCCCAGCATGGTCATGGCCGAGCCCCCGGGGCACCCCCAGCACGGCCCGGTGCGGGTGGGCTTCTACGACATCGAGCGCACGCTGGGAGAAGGGCAACTTCGCCGTTGTGAAGCTAGCAAGGCACCGCATCACCAAGAGCGAGGTGAGTGCCTGTGAGGACCTAGAGAGGGATTCCTATAGATGATGCACATTCATCCGTAGACACAGATACATGCAAGCCTGGCCCCTGGATCACCGAGAGGGAGGTGAGTACACGTGGTGAGCGAAACAAACAAAAACAAGAATGGAGGTAGAGCAGAGAGAGGGAACAAAAGCGGAGACTTTGGGGGAAATTAAGAAACATGTGTGAAAGTTGCAGGAGGTGTGCGTGTGTGTGTGTGTGTGTGTGTGTGTGTGTGCGCGCGTGCATGTGTGTGCGTGCGTGCGTGTGTGCGTGTGTGTGTGTGTGTGTGCGTGTGTGTGTGTCTGTGTGTCTGTGTGCATGCACGCGCGATAGGCTGACTTGCTGGGAATGTGGACAGGAGATGTGCACGGCGCCGGGCTGGACATGCGCGCCCACGAGGTGAAATCGCCGAGGGCTTGTGCTTGCACATCCCCTGTCCCACATTCCCGGCACGCCGACAACAATAGGTCTTTCGCTGGACAGCGAGACCTAAAAAGGAGGAATAGGTACAAGGAAGAAGAATGAGTATGCTTTTTTTAAAAACCACTGGGCTGTTCGTGGCGTTTTGATTGAAACATTTCACTTAAATACAGAGATATCACCCTACAGTTTCCACAGAACAAAGGAATGTGACTTATTGGTCCAATTCCCCTTCGGTTTGCTCTTAGCAGATTATGCAGCCAAAAAAACCTTAATAATGAGCCACTTTCATGTTACGATATATGGGGACCTCAAGAAAAACGAGACATGCTTTTAAATATTACATACAACATACAGTATGAAAGTTAAAAAGAATCAAGAATGTTAATCGGGAGATTAAACTGAAGAATTAATAAGACGACAGGAGATAAAGAAGTTATGAAACAAAAAAACAGGTGGTAAAGTAATTAATAAAAAAACAGGTTACAAGCATAAAACAACCACGAAATTACCAAAGTTAATCACGATCGTTGCTGGTACAGAATTAACTAATATTCTGTTTGTGGGTGGGGTGAGGAGGATGAGAGGGAAATACATAACCAACAGAACATTTCTGGTGTCCACACCGAGATAAGGCAGCCAAGGTGTAGATGGACAGGAATAACAGTATGGCACTAGGCAAATCGTGTTTACTGCATTCAGTTAATGGAGAAAATTTAATAGCTGGAATTAAAATTAAGAAAGGGAAAAAGATAGAGAAAACAGT
Source organism: Lissotriton vulgaris (assembly GCF_964263255.1). Taxonomy (NCBI): domain Eukaryota; kingdom Metazoa; phylum Chordata; class Amphibia; order Caudata; family Salamandridae; genus Lissotriton; species Lissotriton vulgaris. The sequence continues at coordinate 1,463,602,151 of NC_141685.1, read as the reverse complement.
CTACTGTGTGCAAGATTTCAAAGAAAACGGCAGCACTACAATTGCTAACAAAATGGATTAAAGGAAACCGCACTACTATATACCTTGCTCTTTCTATAGCTTCTGTTCTGTGAACATTAGAAAGCTGTCCGAGACAAAATCGGTCACCACCTGAAGGATCGACATAGCCATCCACAGTCACAATGGGGCAGTTTGAAGGAACCTTAAATGTCTCCCCAACTTGCACGTCCATTTCGAAGTAAGCGATGGAGCACCAGTACTCGGGAGCTAGAGAAACAAGACGTCATCGTTTAGTTGCGTCGGCCGCGAAATGGATCCAAAAAAACCAAGCTGGAGGCAGCTCGGGCGCAGCACGTCTTCCGGAGACGTGCGCGTTCACAGAGCACAATCGGCTCGGGCACAGGCCAATAGCCGCTCGTGCACAGCTCTGTACTCCCTTGGCTGTGAGCACGGTGACTATAATACTCGCTGCGGCAGCACTTCGCGCTGCTAACGGCAGCGAGCCCTAAAAAGGAAATGACAGTCAAATTAATACAGTTAACATGAGCAAATAAATATGTTATAGTTTGATTATATAAAGGTGGCTTACACTGTATATGGTACAGTGGCCCCATATAATTTTAATCAATTCAGTGCACTCAGGTTAATATTTGATTACATATGGAAGCATTTCATTTATAAAAGTGTAAAACACCAAATGTTGCTGTTCTAATGTAATGCCCTGTTTAGTTCCTGCTAATCTTCAATACTCCAAATCATGAAATTCCTTTTCCCAGTTCTAGCTTCTTGCTCACACTAACTTAATTGGGATTGCCCGCAGGAGACTAAGTTTGCTTGGTAATTCAGGCCTTGCTTGGAATTAAGCAGTGTTTCATTTGTAAACAAATGAATGCAAAGACCCAAGATATTTCATGGCAGGCTGCTGCAGCTCATGTAGCCTGTGAGCTCTACCAAATGCCAATGCCAATGCTAACTTATAACCAAAACATTCCAATAAAAGTGACTAATTAGACTTTCCCATATCGGTAAAGCTGTAAGAAAGGCCTGCAGAAGGTATTGTTATATGTATTTACATGTGCTTGGCTCAAAAATAGATTGACAGTACCACCATGTGGTAGATTGTGAGAAATAAATGTCGGTGTGGAGAAATAAGTGCTGTTGTCGAGCACCTGAGAACACTGGCACAAATTAAGCACAGAGTCCAGGTATTTGTGGCTAAAAGAAATGTTTGTATGGTAAATATCGTCAAAGTCAAAAATTACTTTATTCGGTTAAAACTTTAAAACCATCAAAGTACAGATCACATTACATGCTACCTAATTACAATTATTGACAATACAAAAGAAAATTAATTTCAGATCACATGCCAAATACAAAAAAGTCCATCGGCCAGCCTATGATACACATTTCCACCAAAAACAACCCTTGGTATTTGAATAAATATGTTAAAAAGTTTGTCACACACCACAATCCATTGACTAAAGGGCTTTGTTTTTCTTAAAAAATTTAAAGGAAAAAGAAAAGGGACACCAGCACTATAATTACAGACTGTTACGTCGCCTAATTGCCCCTCAATATAGCTTGCTACCCCAAAACATACAAGCGGGAGCCCAGCATTTGCAAGTAGGCTAGCGCTGGTCTAACTTGCTCAAAGTTACCTCCTCTTAACAGTGGCAAGATACATTTTCTGCATAACGTAACATAAAAATCGCTGAAAAATACCATATGGAGGGTTTTCTGCTTTGAGAAGTTGTCACATGGACAAGGTCCTAACGATCCCTCTTTGAAATAGCCTTTTGGATGCGCTAATAACCATGGCAGCATATTATATTTAAATCTAAATAGGGTAAATAGATGATAGGGTTTATTTATGTAAGTTAGGTACGGCTGCATCTCCCTACCTAGACTTAACATAGCAAAGCTCCTCACTGAGGGTCTGACTACTTCCACTTCCTCCCTTATTAGCATTAATCTATTCAGAAACTGGTGCTTCAGACCTCTAATAGCTGCCTTACCAAGAGCTCTAGGAGTTAAAAATAGATCAGAGCAACCCAGTGATTCCATTTCTGCCTTGACATAACGGATTCACAGGATATCAAGGCCTTTGTCCAAAGACACACAGTCCTGAATGATCAGCTGATTCAGATTTGTTGACGGCTGAGACCAGATTATTAGCCAACATAATAATGGTACAACCGCGATCTGGTCTGAAATAAAACCGGTACCTAAGTCCTCATGAAGGTTAAAAATTGGAGTGGAAGCTGGAACGACAGCAGCTTACGGAAAAAATTATTTTCAACTGTCTGAATATCTCTTGTCTCAGTGTAGCCCCATACATCGCTCCCATAGGTTACCATTGGGAGGCTCTTGGCATTAAAAATTTTCATAAGGGCAGGGAGTTTTTTGGATCCTATTCTCTGTGCAAACCCCAATATAGCCTCAGACGCCCTAGCCAGGGTGTTCTTTTTATGGGCACGCTGCATCATCCACGAGCGTCTTTCATCAAAAAGAACACCTAGATAAGGAAAGGCGTGGACTTTCGTGAGTTCCAGGCCCTTATAATAAAATGTAACCTTTTTTGCCCGGCCTGTGCAAATTGACATTGAGTGTGACTTTTTGAGGTTTCTAATTAAATCTAGGGAGTCCATAAAATCAATAAAACAATCTAAAAGGGATTGTAATTCGCGCGACGTCCTTGCTATCAAAGTGCATCATCTGCATACAGTAGGGCAGGGATCATTTTTGTGCCTGCTCTTGGGATATCCTTACAAGAAGAGGTCAAAACATCTCCCAATTTATTGATATAAATCGTAAACAGCAGGGGAGCCAAAATGCACCCCTGTCGTACCCCTCGCTTTACAGCCCATGCATCGGTTAGGATGCCGTTCTCATTATAGCAAAAAGCAGCCAAGGTGTTTTTGTGGATGGTCGCCAAAAACGAGATCAGGGCCGGCTCCAGGCCAATGCAATGTAGGGAAGCCCAAAGTTTTTGCCTATTTACGAGGTCGAAAGCAGTGGATAAATCCATAAAAGCCAAATGGACGTCACCACGCTTAGCGACCGTGTATTTCCCTATTACTAGATGAAGGTTAAGACATTGACCCGTCGTGCCCTTGCCCTGCCCGAATCCATACTGGAGATCCAAGATGATGCAGTTTTTGTCTAACCAATCCGTTAAACAGACAAATACGACCTTCCCCATTATCTTGGCTGCAGAGTTCAAGAGTGAAATCTGTCTGTAACAGGCCGGTTCCTCTCTTGAGCCCTTTTTGAATATTGGAATTATCACCGCTTTCGCCCAGGACAGGGGAAAGCCGACCTGTGTCGCAGCATTAAAAAACAAAAGTTAAAATCTTAGCCCATACAACAGTGTCCGCCCTGTAAAGATCAGCCAGTACACCGTCTGGGCCTTGTGCCTTTCCCCTTGAAGTAGACATAATTGCCTCCATTACTTCCTCCTCTGAAAACACTACGTTCGGGGTATGAGAGCCAAACCCCTGCTGACTAGTTAGCTCCAGACTCCCGTCAGTGTACATACCACTAAAGTGCTCAACCCATCTTTCTGCAGAGATGAGACAATCTTTAGCAGAATTGTTTGTCTCATCAAACACAGGGCTATTGACCACTTTCCAGAAGCTGGAGCTGCTAGACAGGGTGCTCAGTTGACTAAGTTCGTCCCAAGCCCTTCTCTTAGCTCTATCTTTCTTCTTTTGACTGTGATTTTATATGCCCTGCTAACCTGCATGAGCCTAGTTGGATCCCTTGGGGTCTCTTTCAGCTCCTCCAAGAGCGCTGCGTGTGCGCTAGCACACGCTTGGTCAAACCAATTTTTAAATTTCTTGGGTTTAGAGCTACAGTGAAGCGTCAGATTGGCCGCCACCTGTTTCTTGATGCGGTCAAAAGCGCTCAAGATTTGTGATGGATCAGAGTCCTTGCTTGAACATACCCTAAAGTCATCTAAATTACTTTTGTACAAGTTGTCAAGGAAGCCTTCCGGGGTAATTGCTTCCCATCTTAGCCTCCGTTCTTGATCTTTAGTGGCAGTATTAGAATTAGATATGAGTGCCAGGGGTTTAATAGTAACAAGAGCCTGGACGGTAATTACCAGGGTAAGGGGGTTATGGTCACTCAAGCAAGTCTAAGTTACACGAAAGGAACCTAATAGATCCATCAATGAGACTAAGATAAAATCAATAATACTTTGATGCCCCTGCCCGGTGTATGTGGGAATAGGAGGAAGAGTTTCTGACTGTACAGGGCAGAACAAATTGTAAGCACATAAAAAACTCTCTAGAAAAACCCCAGACTTTGTATGCTCAAAATCAGTTAGCCCCTACGGGCCATGCTCATCCCTTAAACCTGACATACAATTAGAGGGACAAACATCAATATTAAAATCACCAATGATCAGTAAATGGTAGGAACCGTCATTATTGGCCTCATAGTCATCTAAAAAGGTAGCCAGGGCATTTAAATGCTCCAGATCGTCCAACCTTGTAAAAGAATTATAAAAATTTACCACCACCAGGGTTGGTAAGTTTTCACACGTTAATTTGACTGCCAAAATATTTGGTGAAATTGTTTCCACCAGCTTTGCTTTATACAGTAATTTAAGGCTAATCAGTAATAGGAGACCCCCCTCGATCTGCCCATTGTTGATGGAACAGCATGTTTAATAAAAGAACAATACCCATCCAGAAAGTAAGTGTTATTACACTCCCATGTTTCCTGCAAAGCAATAATGTGATGTGTTTAAAGAAAAGACTCCCAATTCATATCCCCCCTTTTAGACCGTATGCGGGCAATGTTCCATGAGAGTGTTTTCAACTCTGGCAGATATACCGTCTGCCCCGTTAAGTTAACGTCAATGTCTACCAGCATCGTTCGAATAGACTCATCGGTATGATGTAATACCGCCAAGCTGGGACTAGGCATTGAAGATGGGGTCTCATTTTCTCCCAAGATCCCCTTAATTGATAAAACCTCTATAGGCACATAATTAGTTTCCAGTCATCCCTGATCATCTAAATTGGACAGGGCGTTAAACCTATTAGAGACCGCTAATGGGCGAATAAGCTCCCCTAGATGACTCAAAGGCGGCCTATAGAAATATCCTAGTGGGAGTGCCACAATAGAGGTATTTGGGGAGAAGTGATGATATTGGGCTTTGAGGATCATTTGGGCAACTGCAGGACTTTGAAAATTAATAATAACACAATCACCCCCTATCCTTTTTTGGGATTTGCCTACCCATGCAACTCTGCGGACCATCAAAATGTTGTTGGCCATAGAATACCTAAAACCTTTATGTTTGGCCAACCGATCCACAGTTTTGTTTTTTAACTGCGCCCATGATTCAGATTGATCCGATCTCAACGGGGGGAAACCAGACAGGACTACAACAAGGGGACTTGCCGCAGGTGGGAGATCAATGACATCTTGCGAAGGTTGAAAGAGCACATTATTTGTTGCCTCCTTTGTTATATTTTGACCCACCCTGGACCAGCTGGTGGGGCGGTTGGTCCTCCTAACAGTTTCCTTGGCATTTGCGTATAATGAGGACCTAGGCAAGGCAGGATAGTTTGCCGTTCCCCACCCTGAAGTTTAATACTAGGTCTTGAGGGCTGCCCGCCAGAATTTAAACTTACATCCTGGGCAGGGAGGTTTAAAATGTGCGTTGTTCCACTCACATTATCTGCAACCAGCCCGGGCGAAGCTTTGTTTTGTGTAGCTCCTGGTGTACAATTTCCCAAGCCTGCTCTTAATATGCATTCCTCCAGTCCTGTGTTCAGTGTATCTATGTTGCTCCTTGCCTCAAATTCTTTGACCATATTGGCAACTTTTTCTTCTATGGCCCCTAACCTCGTCCAGAATGGAGCTAATATTGTTAAGATTAATGTTTCCATACGTTCCCAATAAGCCTGATTTTTCCCTTTATCCCCTAGATCAGTCACATTATGGATTGCAGATGGAGACACACATGGCTCAAAAGGTCAGGGCGATTTTCCTTTATGATGCTTGCTTTTCCCTTTGTCTTTATTTTTATCTCTTGTGGCTAAGCCGCCCCTCGTTCGTTTCGCCAGTGGTTCCCCTGGCCCACCCTCCATGCCAGTGCTTTCCCTTGCTGGTCTCTTGGGCCTAGTAACTCAGTCTTCTTTGACTACCACAGGCTCAATAGAGCGATTGGATTGGGCATGAGCACCAGGTGGGGCTTGAACCAGGGGATTACTGGACTCCACAATGGGGCCGAGCGTGTCACCATGTATGGATAGTCTTGGGGAGCGGATCTCCTCCACAACACAGATATCAGGCTCACCCCCCTGCTCCAGGGTCAGACTATGCCTCATCTCCACCATAGAGCCTTAAGGATTTACAATAATATTTTTAATAGGCTCTGTGTTTAAGATACTAGGGGTTGAATAGCTCCCGTTGGTGATTTAACCATTCTTATAGCCCCCAGGGATGATCTTTTTTGTTCTGCATAACAACCTAAAGAAAGTCTATTATTTGTGTGTCCTTTGCTGTCACGTCCAAAGTGCTCCAGTTAAGCCCAGACTTGGGTCCTGGGCTCACTGTGCCAATGTATTCAAGCCAGCCTGGCTGGTGAGCGGTGATACCCTTAAACGGAACCCAGTATGCTCGTTTCTGGTCGAGGGAGAACCTGGCTTGGCAGTTCGGGCTGGACTGTTCCCATGAGGAGCAGGGTCAAGATTGATTTGCATATGGCTGGATCTAAACTGGGGTGGCATGGTGAGCAAAAGAATGGTGAAGTTAACCCAGATATCTTGACTTGGGGTGAATGTAGATGTGTTCCGCATTCCGTCCATCATTTGTGTGTCTTTTGCTTTCTCGCCCTACGTGAACCAGATATGCCCAGATTTGGGTCCCAGGCTCACTGTGCCACTGGATTCAATCTAGCCTGAATCCCATTCTAGGATGTTTGTTTCTGGTCCAGGGAGGGCCTGGATTGGCAGAGTCAGATCTCTTGAATGGATGTAAATGTATGATTTGTTCTGCATTTTGTCTATCATTTGTGTGTCTATTAGATAAGCTGAACTTTACTTGGTAAGGACTGGAAAAAGGCAGACTAGGACTGGGGGCAATGAAGATTTGTGGTTAGTAATCAGGGCTGTTACAAGGCTCAGGTTGTGCGTTCTGAAACAGCAGTTTGCATAAACCACACCTTTTCCATCTTATGAGTAACCATGTGCAATATTAGTATGCCTTGTTACTGGGTCACTTGCTGTGGCGATCCGCCCACATATGGCTATCCTCAATTCTTTCAGCATATATGTTAGGCAGCGCTCCCTTTTGCGGTATCAAACTGTGGTATGTCATAGTATCACAAGCATCATGGTTGTTCTTGGCATCACAAGGGGTTAATCCTTATACCAGGGATTTTCCCACCTCGTAACACAGCCTGCGTGATGAACAGATGGTGAAAGTCCTTTTTTCTGCGGCAGCTGCATGCTTTTTTTGATAGACCCCCACCTCCCCCTGGAATGTCCGCTGTGTGTTCCCTACATTTCTTTCTGGCATTTTGGTAGTTGTGTTGGGTGAAAATTGTGTGTGTGTTTGTGTGTGTGCGTGTGTGTGTGTATGTGCATGCTTGTGTGCGTGTGTGCATGTGTGTATGTGTGCGTTAGATGCTTGGTTATGATGAGTGTATGTATCTATATGGTGTTTACTAGACTGTCCACACCAAGATACTGCAGAGTCTGATTGTATTTCAGGAAGCAAATTTCTGGGACTTTGTCTCTTTTTTGTGGAATGAGTTTGCATAATTTCCATTGAAAGCTATTCATAGAGGCATTTGCTTTTATGGGAGGTAAGAGGAGAGATGCGACAAGGAGGACATGCCGGCAAGGAGGTAAGTTTAATATTATATTTTATTTCCCCCTCCCCCTGTACCCCCCACCTCCTTCACCACCCCAGATCTGTGCCAGCTGCCACTGATAACGGCCCTGGTCATCCGTTTCAGAATGAGTGACTATGAAGGGCACGCTCTTGTTTACCAATTGCAGCACCCCCCCTTAAGTATGAGGAGACTACTTGCACAGCCGCCCACCAGGCACCGACATTACTTTCAGTGTGATGTGTTAAGGGCGTCCCTTGTAAGAGTGCAATTTGCACATTGTGAGTGTCTAAATACGCTAGTGCCTGTTATGTTTTACGGAGGTTGTTAAGTCCCCACACATTCCATCATGCAAAATATGCATCCTGGATTCATAAGCCCAACCACATTGCATGAGTAGGAAGCAAGCTACGTGACCCAATGTCAAATATATGGCACCATATCCAGCAGCTGTACTGAGTAGCACAATGATGGCAAATACAACATTTATCATAGAGCCCCCCCTACTTCAGCATCCCAAACATGCCAAAAGCATTCCCCTTATCTAAAAGGAAAAAACACAAATTAGAAGCAAATAAACCTCTTTCACAGTGTCCACTGTGACTCTGTAGAGTGCTAACATATGAGGTGTACCCTCATGGGGGCAGCAAGACTCCAAACATCCTCCAGATGGACAGAGGTGCCCAGGGGGAAGGGCAGTGCTCCGGCTATTGTAGCTCACTTCTCAACTGAGTTGCAAGACCCCCTGAAAGTTAAGGAGGTACAGTTGGCATATCCAAAAGACCAGCTCATTAAGCGTTCAAATAGGGGTCTTTGCCAACAATTCATGTGATTGGAAGGGATGCCCTGTGCAAATGGTCCCACCCTATGGAGGCCCCGGTGGCTAGGGACTCCATTTGATCATGCAATGTATCTGCTATGCAACACTAGCCTTCTCCCTAGCTGAGATGAACCACCGACAATGTGCCGCCAGTGACCCCGTAAGTGGACAAATTCACTGTTCCTCATTGCCCGTCATATTCTCTGAGAGTTCTGTATTGTGGGGGGTTATTTTCTTTACAATCCCTATTGCCGCCTTGGGTGTAGTGAGGACTTTCTGTGTTACTCGATGATCAACGCTCAGTCAAGTTGGATAAAGCATGCCATGAGATATTTCTGCTTGCTGTAGCTTCTGTTTAACATGTGGAAACTCTTACCGGGCTGTCTGTACTGCCGCCGTGAAGTTTGGAAAGAATGCAACATTGTGTCCCTGATAGTGCACGTCCTTCTTCTCTCACGCTAGGTGAAAGACCGTGTTGCGGTCTCTATAGTTAAGTAGCTTGGCTATTATTGGGTGCAGGGGTGCTCTCGGCAGCGGCCTTGTCATGATAGATCTGTTCACCAATTCCACCACCAGCATGTGGGAAAAGTTGCCATAGTCGAATGTCACAGTGAGTATGTTCTCCACATACTGTTGCATTTTGCCAGTATTAGTTGACTCTGATATACCAGTGATGCACAAGTTATTGTGGCGGGATCCTGCCTCCAAGGCTTGGTCTGTATGACTGCAAGAACCTTCAGTCACACTTTCCCGTTTGTGTGTCTGTGCTATTTCAGTAACATTGCCTCCACATGTTGTGTCCACCTCATGGAGCACAGTTCATTGCAGGGGCACACACCGCCCCAGGGGTTTGCTCAGCCCGCACTTCTTACTTGTGTTTTGTAGGCTCCATTCTGATGTCTATCCCGCTGCCCTGTGTTGCAGACCTGCCATCTGGGCACAGGCTTGCTGCAGCAATCCCTATCCCATAATTCGCGGCCAACAGCTCCGATGTCTCCCACTGAGTCGCTCATCCCCCGGCAGATGGTCCCGGGGTGGCACTCAGAGTCTCTGCATCGCATACACGCTGCTTTAGGACCGCCTCACACCCTACTCGCCCAGTACGGGTCTAGTAGGTGATCGCAGCTCAGACACGAATACTGTACAAGAGCCGCAGCCACACCCCGTCCAGAGGTTCCACGGCTGCCTTTAATGTGTGACCGCCATCTTCCTTGCAATCAGCCTTTCACACAGTGAGGCAATCTTTTGTTGCTGTCGGCCAAATCTAGCAATAACGACTCACAATTACGTGGCCCAACAACTCCCGGCTCACTTCTGCACCCCTCCGACTCAGCAATTGAATGGATTTGTGCAAAAAAACTGAAAACTGCAGAATATGGCATGGATTGCTGCTCCTGGCTGGCAGAGCTGCACTAGGGTGCGGTAATCTTGCTGAGGGCTCACTAGCACCCCAGAAGACACATATGTTTAAGAAGGTTGATGTAATGTGTCTCAATATGAGAATAATGCACTAAGAGAAGCACATCCTGTTTATCATAGGAAAAAATTGTTTATAAATTGAGACCATCATTAAACAGGTTGTGTAACTTCTAATTATAATACACTACCTATAGGTTTGTGTCAATTTCAGTAAAATTATTTAGATTACTCTTCCACTCAATATTTTAGATCTACTGACTCGTACATCTTCCAGACACTTCTGTTGTCTGCTGCTTTTTTATGTTTTTTATATACTTATAGGGGTAGATTTACAAGAAAATGATGAAACCTGTAGAGATGCGTAGCTTTCTCTGTGCCTCCCTGCGGAACCCTTGCCCCACCATGGATGCGCCGTATTTACGATACGGAACACCGTGGCGCAAGGATTGACAGATGCATCAGAAATTCTGACGCATCTGTTGCTGCAAAGTCACGCATTGCTTGAGTCGTGTCGCAAGAACGACGCAACTCCAGCAATGTATTGGGAAGCCTGTTTCCAATACACTGCATCACTCCTTATGCCTGCTCCAACCAGGTGTAAGGTTTTGACGCCGGGCGTCCCAGAAGTGGCACCGTGAAATCTTGCAGATTTCACTGCATCACTTCTACGAGGCTTTTTACGTGGGAACGCTCACCCTGCATACATTATACCTGATGCAGGTATAAAGTGATTTAGGGCTTTACAACGTGACACATCTCCCTAGATGCGTCACGTTGTAATAATGGGCCACATTTTTACGCCGCCACTGCGTCACACAAAGTGACGGAACAGCAGTGCAAAAATGACGCAAGGGCTTGTAAATCTGCCCCATAGTTTTTAAACCATCAGTTTGTCAGAATTGCTTTAAGTTTGTCTACGTCAGAGAGTTCTAAGTAGAAAGAGCGTCTTCGAAAGAGTTCCTGAGAGAAGTCTATCCAAATAAAAGTGATTATTCAAAATAATATGGGTTTATCTTCGTTAGAAAATGATTTTTTCTGTCACTGCCTCAGTTCTCTCTTATCATATGCAGCAAACCATTTTTGCACCTGAATTATGACAGCACAGTTGCCAAACAGTGCTATTGCTTACAAAAGTGTCTGCCTCTTTCATTCATTAGCTTTCTTCGACCAGCCTCTTTCACACATTGGATTGAGGCTTTGTCAATCATATAATTGTGCACCCCAGTGGAATGGTCATCTCTCTTCTAATTCTGTTGGCTGTTCGAGTGTATCCTTCCATTTCCACTCGAGTCTTGATTTGAACTGCATGAGGGACTACTCAAAGACTATGGACCCTTCTACCCATTACTGTTGTTTTCTCCTCTGTGTCTGCTCTGTTGCTGTTCTGTTCTTTCTAATTGTTTCCTCCTATATATCCCTCCTTCCCCTGTGCATTCCTTTTTCCCCCATAGTCCACTTTCTTGTATCTCCCTTCTGTCCCTCTATTACTTTTTTTTTATTTCTGTAGTTTTTTATTGTAGAAAAATATATATTTACATGGAGCATACAGTATACATGGATGAGAAGAGAGGAAGAAAGGATGTTCTTTGTAGGGAGGAGTCTTTATGGTCCTGAAAAACATCCGCCTTTGCTGCGCATTCAAATGGCACGTGCCTGTGTTTAGGAAAAATGTGTTTGTTAATGAAATGTGCAGGACATTGTGATTCATTCCATCGTATTTCTGACATCTGAAAAGCATTCCGGGAAAGAGGCAGTGCCTGCAAAAGGCATGTGTTGATTTTTCCACGAAGCGTGTACAAAGAAAACAATTCTGAATGAGGGTCTGAGGTCAATGCAAAAAATGTTTTACACGAAATACCTCTGAGCCAGGCTAGGAAACAATTAAATGTGCTTCTGCAAGACAATTGTACTCACCTCAAACAAAAAATAGTTTCAAAGGTCATGAAGTAATCACCCGGGCTCCATGTTTTTTTACACTTTGCTAATTCGGAGTTGTTTACTTTGGCATCTTAATTAGATTATTTTGGTAGACACGAAAGAAACTATTTTGTAGTTATGAAGACTTGCTTTTCATGAAATCACAGCACTTGCAACCGCAAAATCTGTTAAAGATATTTTGTTTCATATTACGAAATGGGTTCAACGACCTATTCTGAAGTGTCAGTAGGAGGCGGCGCTCCCATCTATTTGTGACTCACAATGAGATGTACCAAAGTTCTGCTATCTCACTTGTGGTTACAAACCATTGACAGGCTACCAACGGGCATATTTACAAGGGTTTATCGCTACCAGGACGTCACTTTTTTTGACGTTCTGGTGGCAATAACCTCTTCGCCTTAGTTACAAGGCAACGTTAAGTCACATAACATGGCTTAACATCGCCTTGTAAATAATGTCCCTATTCACGCAACACTGAGCATGAAAGCGGCGAGAAATTGGTGTTACACCCATTGCTTTTTGACTCTGCCCCCCATTTACAAGGCTGGTGTGAATATGGGGCAGCGCCAAAAATATGACCAGGGAAATCCTGGTCTTAAACGGACACAACAAGGAGCAGACAGATGTGCAGCACACATAGAAGTTCGACATTGCCATTAGTGATTGTTTATGTGCAGGAAGGGACTCCCTCCTGCACATGAATAATAATTCCCTTCACCACAGGCACCCTTGCACTATGGTGCAAGGGTTCCTGCGTTGGCACTAGGCAGCTAAATTTAGCGGCAGAGCTAGGGAAAGCGCAGGGGTGTGCCATATTATTGTAAATACAGTGCATCCCTGTGTTTTCAGAATCTCGGAGCGCAGCGTTACCAATTGTGGTGTAGCACTGCGCTCTGACATTCTGTTGTACGTTTGTTCCCTAGTCTCCTTGTGGGATTCGGGTCACATGTCCTCAGGGGAATCAGGCAGTGGCCCTTGGAACGCTGCTCTCGTTCCCCAGTTTGCCTGTCCTGCCATCATCCTGCCATCCAGTTGCTGTGGTTTACAGGGCCTCAGAGGCAGTGTGACCAGTGTCTGCATCAGAACCCAGATGCTGCTTATTGTGATTTTGGGTTTTGCCGTAGTTTGACCTTATTTGACCACAGGCAACTTTCAAATTCACCTGCCACTAGTGAAACAAGTGTTATCCTGGCGTGACCCTATTCTGCTGACTGCTATTTGTAGCATGGGTTCTTTGTGGGCTGAGGCGACCTTCTAGGATTGGTGCTTGATGGCTATTTTGTGGACCAGTTGGCTTCCTCTGGGTTCCATGGGGAGTATTGCTCATGAATGAAGTTTAATGGTTAAGGTCCTGGTGCCACTATGATCATGTCTTTCCAATAGCTCATAGTTTTTATATTACTGACCCTTCTTCCATACCAGGCATTGTTCTAGTTCGACCTGGCGTATCTGGTTTTGGCTTTAGAGATTGGGGCTGGACTCTGCTTCCTGTTCCTGGCCCTATTTGTTGACTGTAGGATCCATAGCCCTGCTCCATCGTGGGACAAAAGGGCCTTCTGTTTTTTTCTCTAACCCACACCAGGGGTTCTGCTGGTGGCTTCTTGCAGGTCTCACCTGCCCTTGTTTAGCCCCGTTCTCTGCCACAGCCCCTTCCAGTCTTCTGAGATTCGATTTTGCTGCCTGGGCAGCTCGGCAGGTGGCCTGGCATTTGAGTGGACTCCAGACATAGGTTATTCGCTAATGTGTCTTTCTGTCCCCTGCGGTTGTTCTGACAGTCCAGGCTGACAGGTTTCACCCAGCATTGAAGGAACCTTGGGGCCTGGTGACGCTTGGAGAGGTGTGCCTTCTGGCATCTCTGTTTCTTCTGGATAGTCTCTTGTTGTCTGCGTGTCTCCTTTCTGTGAGTGGGTGGCATCTATTTTCAGAGAGGTCAATGTCTATTTTGCTGGTGCTATAGATTTTCTCTCTTCCATTAATTTTTTTGCTGAGAGCACGGGGTTCCCTAATCGCCTTTTTTTCTGTGTGGGCATAGTGACTCAGTAGATGAACAGATCCACTACAGAGATCTGCATTTGGATGCCGTTGTCATAGGTTCAGGTGGCAGCGGGCTGATCTGGCTTTTCTCATCGTGTGGTCAATGCTATGATCTGAGTTAGGTAAGGTCAAGGTTTAGTCAAGTTACAAATTAATCAATCAGTAAATCAGTTTATCCAAAAAGCATGTACATCTCTATAATTCTGCTATCTGAATTTGTATATTATAAAGGAGAAGATGCAAAATAAGGTACAAAGCACAGACTAAAAATAGATTGCTTCAATTAATTAAGGAACTTCCATGATGTTAATTAAAGCTTCAGTAGTGGCAAAGGGATTTTCTATGAAGAAAGTGTCAGCATCAGAAGAACCAAATTAAGGCACAGGGGCATAGGCACGGATATTCAAACATAAAGCTCAACAGCTCTTGGCAGGGAGAATCAGCAGAGTGTGGGACCGGTCTCCCCACAGGCAAGTCAGGACAGGATCTGCTAAGATATTCTAAGAACACACAACTACTTTACAGTAGAAGCTTCTGGATACTTTATCTCACCAGATCACTTTAGATAGGTCCAATCAGATGACGATGTTCTCTGGGAGCAGGAAGTCTCCCTGACCTGAAGTTTACAGCAATAGATGAAGAAATGTGCAGCTGTACAGCCCTGATGTTAGCAACAGTGCAGTGTGCCTGGCACAGAAGGTTTAGCTCTCATACCTACAACCTAATCATCCATGGCCAAGTTCTAATTAAAATGTCAAATCTAACCAGGGTCTGCTTTAGCACTGGTGGTGCCCGATGCGACAATCATTTTTGGCACACCCACATCCCATGACCGCCACCTCGGAATCTCTCACTACCACTGGGCAAAAGTGCCCATCATCTCTCTATTCATAAGTTATTGCTAAACACAGCGTCCCCCTTTATTTGTTTAGTTGCAGGTTTGTACCGCGCTGGCTTCACTCCCGAAGGAGTATCTCCGCGCCTTTGGCTTCTGCAGAGAATTAAGAAGAAGTGCTTTTAGAAGCTGTTATAATCTACTGTTTAAACAGGAAGGTCTTCAGCATTTTCCTAAAAGGAAGGTGATCTTCACATAACTTGAGGGATATTGGGAGACTATTCCAGAGAGAGGGTCCGGCTATTGATAGTGTTTTTGCTCCATGTCTGGCCTTCTTTGCTCTGGGTACACACAGAAGGCCTTGTTCACTTGATCTAAGTGTCCGAGAAGGTGTATAAGGTATAAATTTGGTAGTCAGATATGCAGGACCCATTCTATTCAGGCTTTTGTGTATGGTACAGCATACCTTGAACTTGGCCCTCTGTCTGACAGATAACCAATGTAATTTTGTCAGCAGAGGTTTAGAAGGCGTGCGTGGAGGAGCATTCAGAACCAGGCGAGCAGCCGTGTTCTGGGCCACCTGAAGTCTATTCATAACTCCCTCATTGGCAGACAGGAGCAAGCCATTGCAATAGTCCAGACGACTCAGGACAAGCGCCTGGACCAGCGTCTTCCTAGTTGTATCAGGTAGTAAGGGGAAGATTTTTCGCAGCATACCAATTACATGAAAGCAGGCTCCCACCACCTGGTTGCCATGTTGTTTGAGAGTGAGCTCCTGATCTAATCGGACTTCCAGGTTTTTAACGGTTTGTTTAGGCTTGGGCACTGGGCCGAGATCTTGTGGCCACCAGTCTGGGGTCCAAAGCAGTTTTGCCTCACCAAACAACATGACTTCTGTCTTCCCAACGTTGCATTGCAAGTAGTTGGAGGACATCCATCGTGCCACTGCTTTCATGCCCTGGGAGGAGTTTCTGACCTCAGGTGTAAAGATCTTAAAAGGAAAGAGGAGTTGCGTATCATCCGCGTAAATATTGGGATGAATCCGTGTCTTCTCATGATGTTAGCCAGGGGTGCCACATATATGTTAAAGAGGGTGGGGCTCAAACAAGAGCCCTGTGGCACCCCCTTGGAGATTCCAACTTCCTCTGACCTGTATGCTCCCATAGCTACTTGCTGGGTGCGGTCAGTCAGAAAGCTCTTCAACCATGCCAAGGCTTCCTGCTTCAGGCCGATGTTAGCTAGCCTGGTAGTCAAGGTGGAAAATGAGACGGTGTCAAATGCCGCACACAGATCCAACAGCACCAGGACAACAGAGTGACCCCTATCCTGGTACATGTGTAGATCGTCTGTGACTGACATCAGAGCGGACTCCGTACTGTGTCTGGGCCTGAAGCCAGATTGTGATTGGTCCAGCACTCCAGCAGATTCAATGTATTTAGACAGATTACTATTTACATGTTTTTCAATAATTTTGCCTAAAAACGGGAGCAGGGATATGGGTCTAAGTTTGGCTAGCTCCTCCCATGGAGTAGCAGTGTTTTTCCTGAGCGGTTTTACCAGAGCTTTTTTCCATCCTTTTGGAACCTGTCCTGTGCTCAGTTAGAGGTTAATTAATCTCTGGATAATAGGTCCCAGAATCGTGGCTAAAATGGGCATAACCCGTGCAGGGATAATATCCATCGGAGAACCACTCTTTATCTGAGAGATGATTCCTACTACTTCCTCAAAAGAGACAGGGGGAAAGACAGAGAGGGAGTGCATAATCGGATTTTCTGTATCTAGGTTTGTAATGAGGTCATTATCATTAGTATTATGTTGATTCGAGAGCGTGATTTTGCTATAAATTGCATCGATTTTTTGGTTAAAAAACTGGGAAATGTTGTCACAAAGTTGCTGTGAAGCCACTTCTGAGCTTTCACAAGCTGTGGGTTTAATAAAGGTCTCTAAAATCTGGTAAAGTAATTTGGGGTTATTACCAGCTGCCAGTAGTTGGGATGCAATGTGATTTTTCCTCGCCGCAAGGATAGCTTTGTGATATGTTTTCAGAGAGCTTTTATATAGTTGTTTGTCTTTGTCTTGGCGAGAGGCCCTCCATTTCTTCTCCAGTTTTCTTGTGGCCTGCTTGAGCAATCTAAGATGCTCTGAAAACCAGATTTCTTGTTTGTGTGCAGGTCTAGGTTTAAAAACTTTTAGCGGAATGACACCGTCTATAGTTTTGAGTAGTGTTTCTTCGTATTTATGTAGGGCATTGTCAATGCTCTCATTGGCGTTCGATGTCGGTGCTACAAATTTTTTGTTGAAGTCTTGTTGGGTCAGTTTGTGCCAAGGTCTTCTTTTATTTGCTAGGGCAGTGTTTCTGATATCATATGAGATAGGAGTGGGGGTGTGAAATTCGATTATAAAATGTTCAGTCCATTCGACTTGATAAGGGGATCTACATTCAACCTGCAGGGAATTTGTTAGAACTAGGTCTAGCGTATGTCCTGCCTGATGGGTGGGTTTGCTATTAATTAGCCTTAGACCCAGTGTGCCAAGGACTGACAATAGTGTCTGCGCTTCATTATTGTTATCTAACTCACTGTGAATGTTAAAATCACCTAGAAGTAGGAAGTCAGAGTTGTCATGTATATGGGGTGCCAATGCTTCCATCAGAGTAATAGATACATTTGAGCATGGCCCAGGGGGACCATATACTAGTGCTCCCTTTCTACTATATTTGCTTGAAGTATGGATTTTATGAAAATCAGTAGTTCTAGATCGGGGGTGCATATTTCGTCCAACACCATGACATTGATTTCCTGTTTGTGGACAATCGCTAATCCACCACCAACTTTAATGGGATGGTCCAGCCTAACAATTTTATACCCTATGGGAATTCCCAATGTTATGGCAGGGACAGAGTGTGGTTTGAGCCATGTTTCTGTCAGAAAACATAGGTCTGGATTTTCTGAAGTGATCAAGTCCCATACTTCTACGGTATGTTTCGGTAGGGATCCGATATTACATAGCAGATTTTTGGTTTTCAAAGGGATGTTATTCACCTTATTATCCGTATATTTGGGGTTATGGACCAGTATGTCATTGCCGGGGGGACAACGCTTAGGGATGGCATGAGAAGTATTACTAGCCACAGCTCCCGCCTCAAATTGAGTCAACTTGAGGTCAAGGCCCACTCAATAGGTCAGGGCCCTGTGCGTTCTCAATGGTCGAACTGCCCTAAAGCTTGCTCTGAATCTAACAGTGCCCAACAATAAGCAAAAGACTACGATCAGTCTTGCTTGATCAAGTCAGCTTGATCAACACCAGCAGAGGAAAAAAGAACATGAAATTCACAGTGCAGTTAATAATAAACAACTCAAATGGTTCAGGCCTAGTCACAGTCAGGCCAACATTAAGAAAGAAAATGACAGTCACATGAATACAGTTAACATGAGCAAATACATAAGTTATAGTTCGATTATATGAAGGCGACTCCCAACAGCATTTTGAGCAATACAGTCCACACAGGTGAGTATTTGATTACATATGGAAGGATTTAATGAATGAAAGTGTAAAACATTACATTTTGCTGTTCCAAGCAAATGCCTGATTAATTACTGGTAATCTTCAGTACTCAAAATCCTGGTATTCCTTTTCCCAGTTCCACCTACTTGCTCATACTGACTTAATTAGGATTGACCACAAGGGCATCAAGGTTGATTGGTAATTAAGACCTAGCTAGCAACTAGGCAGTGTTTAATTTGAATGAAAACAAATAAGTGCAGGGGTCCAAGGTATTTCATTGGAGTCCACTGCAGCTTGCGCAGCCTACAAGCTCTACCAAATGTCAGTAATGTAATGTAATGTAATGTAAATTGCCACTTATATAGCGCATAAATCACCCAAAGGTCTCAGAGCGCTGGCAGGTCCACAGAGCAGAGAAGGTAGCTAGGCAGTTAGTAGATCCAAGTTTTCATTTTTTTATGAAATCTCACATGATTTGGTTCTGTCCTAAGACAGAGAGGGAGGGAGTTCTAGGCCTCAGGAGCAGTTCTACTGAAGGCCCTGTCTCCATTTCTGATGGTTCGAACCTTGGGGACCGTCAGGAGTAGCTGGTTGGAGGATCTGAGAGTTCGGGCCCTGCTTTGGAGTTTAAGTTTGTTTTCCAGGTATAATGGTCCTTGACCATGGATGGATTTATGAACTAGACAGCATAATTTGAATTTAATGCGTTTTTTGACCGGAAGCCAGTGTAGGGCTTTAAGGCAAGGCAGAGAAGGCGATCGGGAAGGAAGGTTGAGCACCAATCTGGCCGCGGTATTTTGTAACACCTGGAGTTTTGCCAAGAGGTTTTCATTATTAGAGACTAACAGGGCATTCCCGTAGTCGATCAGGCTTATAATGAGACCTTGTACCAAAGGCATACGGGAAGACAGGGGGATCCATTTGAACATTTTCTTTAGGCTTCTCATGATACCAAAGCAGGTGCCAGCAACTTTATTAACATGTTAAGTCATGGATAACCTATTGTCCACTGAGGGGCACACTCCAAGGGTAGTTGGCCACCAATCATCTGAACAAATCCTGTCTGCCTTTCCAAAGAGTACAATCTCAGTTTTACTAGCGTTTAGCATCAAAAAGTTGCTAGACATCCAGTCGTGTATTGAAATCATGCATTTTTGGAATCTTAGTTAAGTCTCAGCAGGATCTGGACCGATGGTAACCAATAGCTGTGTGCGTCAGCGTATGATACAGTTCCGAAGCCGTGGGCTCGGATTACTTTGGCCAAAGGGGCCACATATAAATTAAAAAGGGTAGGGCTCAGTATAGATCCCTGAGGTACACCTTTATCATTACCTTGATAGTCCGAGGAATATTTTCCCGCTTGGACCCTAGAGCTCCTGTTGGACAGATAGCTTTTAAGCCAACGCAGTGCGGGGCCCACGACACCAATCTCTGCGAGACGTTCTGTCAGGATGTGATGCGAGATGGTGTCGAAGGCCGCCGACAAATCAAGCAGGACCAGTATGGCAGACTGCCCTGCATCCAAAGTCATCCTTGTTTTGTCTATTATATAGAGCAAATCAGTCTCAGTACTGTGAAACGCCCTAAAACCAGATTGGGTGAAATCCAGGAACTTATTATTATCCAGGTAGGAGCCTAATTGCTTGTTATCAAGGATTCTATTATCTTTCCAAATAGTGGCAAGAGAGAGATGGGCCTATAATTTGAAAGTTGTTTAGTGTCAGCTGAGGGCTTTTTCAAAATCGGTCTAATTATGGCCTCCTTCCAGTGCAGAGGTACCGAAGCATGGGACAGAGAGAGATTCAAAATTTTTGTTAACACAGGAATTAGAGCCGGAGCAATTTTTTGTAAGAGAGGACGCAGGGTCATTTGGGGAACCTGACTTTATCTTGTGTAGAGCAATGTCTACTTCACTATCCGAGAAAGGTTGGAATTCTCTAAGAACAGTGTCTGGGAGATCACATTCTTTGTTCATTTTACCTGGTGAGGATGTCGTCTGAACGGGAAAGATAGGTTGGGGAAAGGATTTGTTGATGTCATTAATTTTGTTGTGAAAATAGAAGGATACAGAATTGACCCATTCCTGGGAGACCATGGGGTGGGCTGACAGGCCGGCGGATGAGAACATTCTTGGACTATTTTAAATAGTTCTTTCTGTGAGTTTGCTGCCTGGTGGATCCTATGACCCCAATAATCCTTTTTGGCTTTTGCTATTTCTGTCATATAAGTTCTGTGTATGTGTTTGTATTGTTGTTTGTCTAAACAGTTTTTAGTTTTACGCCATTTCCTTTCTGCTGACCTGACGGAGAGTTTTATTTCTTCCAGGTTCAGAGTGAACCATGGAGAGACTTTAGAGAGAGGTTTAGATTCATTCATGGGTGCAATTACATCTAAGGCCGAGGAGATCGCGGATTCGAGATCTATAGCTGCTTTATTTGGGTCAGTATTCGTGGTGATGGGAGGGGGACAAAATGGGCCATGAAGGAGTCCAGATTAATCTTATTCCATGGTCTGCTCAGTCGTATTTATTTACTGCTTTCGGCTTTGGTAGAGGTCCCTGTGATGTGGAATTTGATGACAAAATGGTCCGACCAGAGAACTGGGAAGACTTAGCTAGTTCCTATCCTAGGCGTATTTGTACCTACGAGGTCTAGTGAGTGGCCAGCACTATGGGTGGGCCCTGTCTCTAATAAATTTAGGCTCAGGGAGTTAATACTAGAGGTAAGGTCCCTGGTGTGTGGGTCATGGGTTAGTTCCATATGGTAGTTGAAATCACAGAGTAAAATAAATTTGTCTGAGGCAAGAACATGGGGTGCTATGGCTTCTATAAGTTTATCAGCGAAGTGAGTTCTCACACCTGGGGGCCTGTAAACAAGACCAACCTTAAATGCATCTTTGTTTCCGATTGTTATGGTTGTGACGGACATTTCCCCCTATTTTTCGAGATGGGAATGGAGCGCATGGACGTTGATATGAGATTTATAAATTATTGCAGTACCCCCCCTTTTTTGCCGATGCGGTCGAGTCTGTATATTTTGTAGTTCTCCGGTAGTGCTATCAGGATTTCCGGAGTCGAGGATTCTTGTAACCAGGTTTCGGTGATGAAAAATAAATCTGGCTTCTCATGATCAATTAACGACCATACTTCTAGGGCATTTTTGGGTAGAGACCGGGCATTGCAATACAGACAAGTGAGTGTAGTCAAGAATGGGGGAATAGACTCGTTTTTGTTAGACTGTGATGCAGGATGGTAGGTTACCGTAGGACCGGGAGCTGTGTTTAAAGAGTAGAGCTCTTGACTAGTGTATTGCATTTGGGCTATCAGCTGTCAAAGAGAAAGGCCTGTGGGCTTTACAGAGAAGCACATTTTTAAAAGAGTACAAACAGAGCATAAAATAGGCAGTGTACCTGGCGGCTGGCGGCGACCAGGCGCAGACGGGCACAGATGGGCTTGCCTTTGGCACGCCTTCGGCGCGTCGCTGGCGCGCCGCTACGCACGTCCCCTCGGCGCACTAGCTAATATTCAGCAAGTGGGCGGGACCGCGACAAGGGGGCAGAGAGTCTGGAGCGCCAACCCTGAGCTCCAGGAAGTGAGTGGATTTAGATGAGACGGTGTGTCAGTGCCACAGTTAACCTGTAATCAAAGCACTCCAATTGAGGTTCCGTGACGATTTGAACCCGTGTTTTCAACATTGTCGTAAATATATAATTTTGGTATCAGTGAACCGCAAATGATCCATTTAGTATATCCTGGTGTTTTCGCTATGCTACGAGCAAGAGCACTCCTGTTATGAACACATTTCTGATCTACCCGTGGCATCCATCTTAGATCACGGAAGCCATTTTTTTCTTGCCCTCACATAGACAATGGACACGCAGTGACCTCTTTCACTTAAGGACACGTAAGCTTTAGCCGGAGATTCACCTTGCTAGTGACACGTGCACCTTAGAACAGAACATGCCATGGCTACATGACTCGACAGAACTTGCCTCCTCTGCCTGAGGCCAGTCCTGCTATACTGGTTCTCGTATTCGTTGGCCTGATCATGATTAGTCGGCCGAAGCTGGTAGCCTTGCCCATTTACGACCCACAAACATCTCTTATCCTGCTTTTCTATCTTCTGCATCTGGCTCTGCTCCTTTCCTTCTGGGCCTTTATTAGGGGGAGGTAACGAAATTTACGATGAGGCGGTCCGGCTCTTGAATGTAAAGTTGACATAAGATTATGATGGAACAGTGGGAACCCCTCGTTCGTAATGTTTTGACATCAGATATTGTTGACGATTCCTGTGCAACGCCAAATATTTATTGTTTAAGACACAAAGGTTTAGGAATGTACTAACATGCAAAGAATTCGCCCGAAGCCTAATATTTAGTATATAAGGAGCAACCCTCTTTGTACAAATCGAACAGGCTCCTAGACACTGCCCGTGTGTAGTTTCTGTGACTTCTGTATCCCTGCAGTAATAAACCTTTGGTCTTTGACGCCACCATCGAGAAGCCAGTGTTTCTGTTTATTTGTGCACCGAGACAGGTAGAACTCCGGGGTCTTCGGGTGTTATCCCTGACACCTCTGGACGGAACCAAAAAGTCCAGAACTCCAATTGGCGCCCAACGTAGGGCGACGTCATTCGGTACCGGTCCAAAAGCCGGAAGAGTTCGAGAAGCTTCGTGTGAAGATTCCCGAGGGAGGCGCCCCACTTCATCGATCCCGGCATATCGCAAAAGTGGCCCGACGTTCTCTTCCACGAGGGTTCCCGTTCGGACGGCTGCAGTGGTCCGTTGCCTTGACCGTCGCCCTGTCTTGGACCCGAGGTGCAGTCCTTAGTACGGCGAGACGTGATGGGTTTCTCCTTGGTGACGTCTTCAGTGCCTCAGTTAAGTATTAAGTGGTTGCTAGTTGGTTATCTCGTAAGGGTTGTTCCTGTTAGGATAAAATCCTTTTAGTTCTTGGTTTGGTTTGGTTTCGTAAGATTATCACTGGTTGTTCTAGTTACGATAATCATTTGGTTTAGTTTTGGGTATCGATACATTTGTTCGCTTTGGTAGGCCTAAGTTCTTGGTTCGAGTGCGCACCTTTGTTTGTGTTTTTGTCTGTTCTGTGTTCCGGGTTATAAAATGTTAAGTCGGAAAAATTGTATGTTGTCGTGTTTTGGTTGCAACAGTGATTCCCGGTTGGAGGACTCATGTCTGGTTCCTCCGATTGGAACTCCTCTTTATGATCTGTATTGTAAGTTTGGAGTGGGTCCTATATCTTATAATGAGGTGTGGGTCCGATATACGGAGAAAGACGGTGTCCTTAGTTGGCCACTGCATGGTAGTTTTGAACCCCAAGTTATTGATAATTTAGAAATGAAATTGTTTAAGAAGAAAGCCCGGCCGGCAATGTTTGATTCTCTCCGCTATTGGCGAAAAGAATCCAAACAGAGAGAAATTAAAAAGTTGAAGAAAGAACAGAAAGAGCAAGAGTTGACTTTAGAACAGTCTGCTAAGCAGCTGCAACTCAACGAGGCTGAGAAAGCAACGGAGGTGGCCAATAGAGAGCGTAATTTAGCGATAGACAAGTGCTATCCTGCCTTGCCATCGAGTACAGCTAAGATAGTAGAGGACCACGAAAACGATACTCTGTTGTCTTACTTGTTACGGTCACCCCCACCGTATGCACAGGGTGCTACGGCTCCACCTTTACCGGTTGCTGGACAGCCTGGTATTCCTGCTCCTGCTCCCCCGAATCAAGCTCCTGTACCTCCTGTGGTCAATGTTAATGTTCCTTCGGCACCCCCTCTTCCAGGGTTGCCGGCTTCTTTACCTATACCTGTATCGCTTACACCTGTTGTTCCACAAGCTATTCTGCCAGCTACTTCTACTGCTCCTGTTTTATCTGTTCCAACTGCTACCTTATTTACTGCTTCTGCTAGCATCATGACTCCGCTTTCTGTTCGTCGGAGAATCACTGATTCGGTCTCTAATATTCTATCTCCCTTCTATAAAACTTTAATTAAAACTCCTGCCTCTGACTCTGTGCAGAGACGTAGTCAGCTTCCCAGTACTGAAGAACGGGGAATATTAGATTCCACAGCTCTTAGATGGATTTCGAAAAGTGGAAGATATAGTACTAGAGATGTATTAGATACATTTATGCAATGGAATGAACCGACACAACGATATGTGTTCGATGAAATGTGCTCCCTTTTGCGTGAGGAATTGGAAGAGGATGACTCTGAATCAAATCTAGATATATTAATTAATGTTCAGAAAGAATTTGCTGCAGGTATGATAGTTGGTCAAAATATAAAAGAAGCGATGGAACTGATTTTAGGTTATAGGAATGATCCATCACTTCGTTCACCGAGGGAGTTGGAAAAACGTAGTACGAAGCAGAATCGCCAATATCCAATGAGGGAGGTTCCTCCAATTTGGCGTGAAGCTGTGCAAGCTGATGCGGTCCTTGGTATTGCTGCCGCTCCGGCCCAATTCCAAAGAGTGTGGATACACATTCCGTGGAAGCGAGCCGAAGTGTTAGCAGTGAAACAGGCCTTGCCTGATCCGCGTAAGAATCCAGCCGGATATTACAAAGAGTTAGCACAGACAGTTGAAGCTTGTGTGATGAATTTAGCGGACATTGACATGTTATTCGGGAATGTAGTTCCGCAACCAATTTGGGCTAAAATTCGTAAAGAGAATCATCCAGTTGCCCTAGGTGGTGATTGGGCAGCTATAATTACAGCGGATGGTCAACAAATAGGTGGTTCCAAAACCGAACCTCTAATTGCTGATTTACCAGGTAGAATAATTGACTTAATGAAGACTCTGATGCCAGCATTGCGCGTTAACTGGGACAAATTGTCCGCATGCAAGCAAAAGAAGAACGAAAGTGTTTCCGACTTTTTCACAAGGTTTGAAGAGACTTTCGTAGATCATAGTGGTGAGGATATGAGTACGGAAGGGGGACAGAGACTATTCGTTGATAAATTTGTGCACAATCTGTTGCCAGAGCTTAGTAATAAATTGAAAGATTCCGAGAGTGCGTGGGCTGTCTCTACGACTGCACAAATACTTGCAACTGCCCAGTACTATGAAAATAGGGATAAAGAGGAAAAAGAAAAGTCAGAGAAAAAGACAAAAGATTTAAAAACTAAAGTTCTTTTGCAGCAAGCGTATCCGCCTCGCCCGAATCAGACTAATACACAGCAAGGGTCATATCAAAGGACAGATTATAATTCTCAGAGACCGCAATACCAGTGGAATCAGTGTGCATATTGTAAGAAAGAAGGTCATTATAAAAATGAGTGTCCAGTCTTAGCGCAAAATAATGCTGCAGCAGCTCAGAGAGGTCGTGGTGGTTTTATGCAAAATTCTAGGGGTCGAGGACGAGGTGCTATGCCTCCACAAACGAACGATCGCCCTTCTAATCATTTTGATCAACGAAATGGACAGTCTGCTCAACAAAATAGATCTCAACAGTATCATGTTGAAGACTATTGTGAAATTGGTGAAGGATTTCAGCAAAGTGAGTACTAGGACAGCCATGGACAAAGAGAGGGAGTAGTATCAGTTCCAGTAGATCAGAGTGGGCCTTATGTCGCAGTAGCAACATCAGGTGTAGTCGAACCGTTTCTGTTGGATAATGGTGCAGCAAAAAGTTCTATCATACATGAGAAACTCCCTGGCGCACCTTTGTCTGGCTTAACAAATGTCTCTGTAGGTTTTTCAGGCGCCCCTGTTTACAACCCCGTATCTGGTCCTTTGTCTATTTCTGTTGGACCCCGTCAATTAAAAGTACCCTTGATTTTGACGACAGGTTGTAATGAAAATCTGCTTGGTTTAGACTTGTTAAAACGCCTATATGCGACATTGTACTGTTCTCCGGAAGGAGTACAGCTTACATTGGGTAAAAGAATCACCTCCCCGATGTACCTGTCGATGGATGCGCTCCCACCAGAGCTGCGTTCTCTCCCTGATACTCTTTGGGCGACTGGTCCTAACGATGTAGGTCTTTTAGAAATTCCACCGTATGTAGTTACTTTGAAAGCGAATGTCAAATTTCCACGAATCCCACAATACAAAATCTCTAGTGAAGGTGAACGCGCACTTTTATTAATTGTGCAAGATTTGATCAAGAAAGGTGTAGTAGAAGAAACTAGGGGAAATGTCTGTAACAGTCCTGTATTGCCAATTCTGAAACGTACTGATCCTTCAAAGCCTCCAGTCTATAGGTTTGTAATTGATCTTAGAGAGGTTAACAAAATTGTGATTCCACAGTTTCCTGTGGTTCCAGACATAACTGCATTGTTAACGTTGATTCCTGCAACAGCCACATGGTTTTCAGTTATCGACTTGAAGAACGCCTTTTTCAGCATTCCGATAGCCGAGGAAAGCAGGGATATTTTTGGCTTCTCTCTAGGAGGTCGAAGCTTCAGGTTTAAACGTGCTCCACAAGGGTATTGTGAGAGTCCGTCCATTTACAGCCACGCATTAAAAAGTCAGTTAGATTCCTTTGTACTTCCTCCTGGTTCTGCTTTAGTGCAATATGTAGATGATCTTCTAGTGGCTGCCGATGACAAGGAAACTTGCAAAGCAGCTACAATTTCCTTATTGCATCATTTGTCTAGTTTGAATCACAAGGTGTCACCTTCAAAAATGCAATACTGTTGCCAAGAAGTGACCTACCTAGGTCATCTCTTGTCAAAGGAGGGAAGAAAGTTGACCCCAGAGAGAATAAAAGCAATTACGCAGATGAATGTTCCTACCACACAGAGAGAAGTACGTGCCTTTTTAGGTATTACCTCATACTGTAGGCAGTGGATCCCAAATTTTTCTCTTTTAGCAAAACCGTTGGTAGCTTTGACTGGGAAAAATGTTCCGAGTCCGGTGCCATGGTCTGCCGAATGTCAGGAGAGTTTTTCTGAGTTACGAAATGCATTGTGTTCAGCTCCTGTGTTGGGTACACCTGACTACAGTAAGCCATTCACGCTCTATGTTCACGAAAGAGAAGGTTGTGCGTTAAGTGTTCTGACACAGAGATTTGGTGATAAACAACGCCCTTGTGCGTATTTTTCATCAACATTAGATCCGGTAGCTAGAGCGTTGCCTAGTTGCTTGAGAGCTACAGCAGCAGCTGCGGCTTCCATTCGACAATCTGCTGGTTTGGTGATGAACAACATGCTAGTGGTCATGGTTCCACATGCCGTGGATACACTCATGAACCGAATCAAGACGCAACACCTTACCAGTGCTAGATTATCTGGCTACGAGCTGACATTGCTAGCGAGTCATATTCAGATCAAAAGATGCAATGTATTGAATCCAGCAACATTGTTGCCGACTAGTCAAGAGTCGAGTGATTCCGAACCTCATGACTGTTGCTTCAGAACCGAGGAAGAGACAAAAGGACGAATTGATCTTAAAGACACTCCATTGTCAGATCCAGATGGCACGTTGTATGTTGATGGGTCTTGCTTTAAATTGGAGAATGGTGATGTGACTGCTGCCTATGCAGTAACGACTTTGAGTACGATTGTGGAGACTGCAAGAGTGAGTCAGAATTCTGCCCAAGCTGCGGAATTAATTGCACTAACGAGAGCGTGTGTTTTAGCTAAGGGAAAGAGAGTGAATGTGTTCACAGATAGTCAGTACGCGTTCGGCGTGGCCCATAGTTTTGGCCGTTTGTGGAAAGAGAGAGGTTTCATTACGTCCCATGGGACTAAGATTCAACATGGTCAGCTAGTTAACGACTTGTTGGAATCTCTAACCTTGCCGACTGAAGTTGCGATTGTAAAGTGCAGTGCTCATAAAGCAATCACGGATGATGTTGGTCGTGGAAATGCTTTTGCTGATGAGACCGCTAAACAGACAGTTAGGAATATGATGAGTAGGATGTATGTTGCAACGTCTGCAAGATGGATTTCTGAGTCTGGAATGTGTGAGGACACAGTGGAAAGTGTGAAAGAAATTCAGAAAGAGGCGACTGAGGAGGAAAAGCTTGCATGGAAAGAGAATACGGGTAAATTGGACTCGAGTGGGTGTTGGATTGATTTGTCGGAACAACAGCGTTGGTTGTTGCCTGATGCGTATGTGCTTGCAGTAGTAACAATGGCACATGGAGCAGCGCATATCAGTTCTAAAGGGATTTGTAAGATGTTGGCTCCAGTCTGGAAGAATGATGGGATTAGCAAGTGTGCAGAGAGAGTGGTGAGAAATTGCATGGTATGCCTAATGCATAATCCTGGCAAGGGAATCCCCACACCTGCCGGCCATTTCGCTCCTCCTTCTTGTCCCTTTGAAGTAATTCAGTTAGACTTCATTCACATGGATCGTTGCAACAATCTAAAGTACGTCCTAGTGGTAGTTTGTGCTTTTTCCAGATGGATCGAAGCATATCCACTGAAGGACAATACTGCCTTGTCCACTGCCAAAATCCTTCTCAAAGAATATTTTCCCAGATATGGCATGCCACGGATTGTATGGTCAGATAACGGAAGTGAGTTCGTAGGGAAAGTTATGCAGAGTGTGTGTGCCGGTTTAGGGATAAAACAAAAGTTCCACAGTGCGAACCATCCCCAGTCTGCTGGTTTAGTTGAGGGTTACAATGGCACCCTCAAGCTGAAACTTGCTAAAATACAAGCATCCACGGGTTTGCCCTGGCCAGATGCACTACCTTTGGCTCTGTTATCCACAAGAGCGACTGTACATTCTAGAGTAGGGCTTAGTCCATACGAAATAGTATTCGGTCGTCCCGCCAACGTTTGGGGGGTACCTAGGCCAAAGGAATTTAAACAGCTGGAATACCCAATGTTAATTGATTACCTTTTTGACTTGACTGCTAAATTGAGTCTTATTCACCAACAGGTTTTCGATGCATTGCCAAAGCCACCGGAGAGTCCAGGGCATCAGCTGAAACCAGGGGATCAAGTGGTCATCCGTAATTTTGCAAGGACGAAAAATCTCCAACCCAGATTCGTCGGCCCATTCCAGGTGTTGTTAGCAACGAGAACTGCTATTCGTGTGGCTGGACGAAAAAACTGGATTCATACAACGCACGTCAAACGTGTGCCCCTGCCACTTCCTTACGACAACTGGGTGAAGAAAGGAATCGGTGCCTCTGAAACTGAACAAATACCCAGGTTTATCCCTTTCAGCGATGCAGAACTAATCACTGACACATCGAACTTTGACTCTCCTTCTGAAACTGCTCTTTTGAACTCTGAACATTTGCCATCTGCATCAAAAGAACATTTGCCATCTGCGAACGTGAACATTGCAACGTCTGCTGAAAATACACTGTTTCCAGATCAAACAGCTCCTGCAAAACTAAGATACAATTTACGATCTCGCAATATGGACAAATAAAGCAGGAAACTGCCTATTTTACACATTTGAATTTTGATACATTGCCTCCAGCCAGGAAGTTTGCTAAAACTTTGTATTGTTTTGTTGTTTTAAAATTGCCTTGCCGTCTGGGTAGCCGTAGGGTCGTGGCTGTGTACCTAGTTGAATCTGCGGGGGTCAGACACAAGGTCGATCTTTCTGTTAGTTCTGGGAACTCCCAGGGCTGATAGAGGCATTTTCATCTACGTACACATCATCAGTGGTCGCGAGCGGATTGTAGAAGATGGAGCTTCCTGAGCTGCAACGAGAGAATGTAATTTATGTTCGCAGAAATAGACTGTACAAAATTCTTCACAGCAAATGCTTTCTAATGCAATGTGCAGTTACGTTTTTGATGGTTTTAATAACGTTGGTGGGTGGAATCGTCTTTGGTGTGCATTTGATTTTTACACCGGTAACAACTACAGTACCTCCCCTTGATCCTGCTACTTCTACTGTTTCTTCTATGCATTCTTTTCACTCATTTCCTGAACACGAGCAAGCTCAACGCTCAGAATTCATTAATAACACTTTTGTACAGCTCTTGCATCAACACCAACTGGTAGTTAACACTACAGACTGCTGGGTGTGTGGCTTGATACCCCACACTATGGATAAAGGCATTCCCTATCTAGTCTTGCCTTTTAGCTATAATGGATCATTTCAGGCCTTTCAGACCATTTTTGCCTATGCCCTTGAGACCTATCCTCCGCGTCCACCACGTTCCACTAAATACAACTCTGCCAACAAAGCTTTAGTCCAGGGAATTATTGACATGATTAAAGACGTCAATAATACTCCATCTTACCCTAGAGATGAATTACGGGTATATTTGAGTTGGAACTCCACAGAGTATCGCCTTAGTTTGGGAGAAAGCAAGCGTAAAAGCTCAACTCCAGTCTGGGTCGTGCCTCACCGAGGTCAAGTCTGTTTGCAAGGAAATGGGAGAAATCCGAGAGCTCAGCTAGGGAGGAGTGAGTGCGTTGAGACTTACGTGTTTCCGTCTAACTCTTCCCCTGCCTTTCTTACTGCTAGGGGTACCTACTTCATCTGTCAAGACAGAGCGTATACATGGCTGCCTGCTGACTTTTCAGGTTCATGTTATATTGCTCGATTGTTGCCTCCAACGTACACTGCTTCTTCAGATTATCACAAGACCAGAGTAGCAAGAGGTGTTTTCAGCAAGGAAGATACCGCTGGTCAGGAAGCTGGAGACTTCTTCAAAGGTTTCCTTCCGTTTTGGGGGCCTATGGCCAATAGTAGAAATCTACGTCAGCTAACACGGGTAGTTGAATCTACTATTACAGAAACTGCTGGTGCCCTTAGTAATTTAACAGCTGAGCTTCAGGCGGATCGTCTCATGACGTTGCAGAACCGTATGGTTCTAGACGTAATACTTGCAGATCGAGGTGGGGTATGCAGAATGATCCAATCGAGCTGCTGTGTTTTTATTCGCAATAATGCTCCAACCGTCTATGAAGCAATCTCTAAGCTACACAAGATTTCCGACTCTATACACGTAGACAAGGGAAACTGGTCCTTCATGGAGTGGTTTTGGACTCTGCTATCAGCGTGGGGATGGAAGGTTCTGATGGTCATTGGTGTCATCCTAGTATTTCTGTTCTCGTGCTGCCTTATTATCCAGTGTGGTCCCACTTTGTGTAGTCTCTGTGCTGCAACAGGTTTCAGAAAACCACCTGCGTTTGGAGAAAAGGAGCGAGAAAGAATGATGATGCATCAACATGTCACTGACCTGATGAGCATAGAGATGGACTCGGACATAGAGTAATTGCCTATGTAAGGGCAAAAGGAGGGTCTGAGGTTCCGTGACGATTTGAACCCGTGTTTTCAACATTGTCGTAAATATATAATTTTTGTATCAGTGAACCGCAAATGATCCATTTAGTATATCCTGGTGTTTTCGCTATGCTACGAGCAAGAGCACTCCTGTTATGAACACATTTCTGATCTACCCGTGGCATCCATCTTAGATCACGGAAGCCATTTTTTTCTTGCCCTCACATAGACAATGGACACGCAGTGACCTCTTTCACTTAAGGACACGTAAGCTTTAGCCGGAGATTCACCTTGCTAGTGACACGTGCACCTTAGAACAGAACTCGCCATGGCTACATGACTCGACAGAAGTTGCCTCCTCTGCCTGATGCGGTCCTTGGTATTGCTGCCGCTCCGGCCCAATTCCAAAGAGTGTGGATACACATTCCGTGGAAGCGAGCCGAAGTGTTAGCAGTGAAACAGGCCTTGCCTGATCCGCGTAAGAATCCAGCCGGATATTACAAAGAGTTAGCACAGACAGTTGAAGCTTGTGTGATGAATTTAGCGGACATTGACATGTTATTCGGGAATGTAGTTCCGCAACCAATTTGGGCTAAAATTCGTAAAGAGAATCATCCAGTTGCCCTAGGTGGTGATTGGGCAGCTATAATTACAGCGGATGGTCAACAAATAGGTGGTTCCAAAACCGAACCTCTAATTGCTGATTTACCAGGTAGAATAATTGACTTAATGAAGACTCTGATGCCAGCATTGCGCGTTAACTGGGACAAATTGTCCGCATGCAAGCAAAAGAAGAACGAAAGTGTTTCCGACTTTTTCACAAGGTTTGAAGAGACTTTCGTAGATCATAGTGGTGAGGATATGAGTACGGAAGGGGGACAGAGACTATTCGTTGATAAATTTGTGCACAATCTGTTGCCAGAGCTTAGTAATAAATTGAAAGATTCCGAGAGTGCGTGGGCTGTCTCTACGACTGCACAAATACTTGCAACTGCCCAGTACTATGAAAATAGGGATAAAGAGGAAAAAGAAAAGTCAGAGAAAAAGACAAAAGATTTAAAAACTAAAGTTCTTTTGCAGCAAGCGTATCCGCCTCGCCCGAATCAGACTAATACACAGCAAGGGTCATATCAAAGGACAGATTATAATTCTCAGAGACCGCAATACCAGTGGAATCAGTGTGCATATTGTAAGAAAGAAGGTCATTATAAAAATGAGTGTCCAGTCTTAGCGCAAAATAATGCTGCAGCAGCTCAGAGAGGTCGTGGTGGTTTTATGCAAAATTCTAGGGGTCGAGGACGAGGTGCTATGCCTCCACAAACGAACGATCGCCCTTCTAATCATTTTGATCAACGAAATGGACAGTCTGCTCAACAAAATAGATCTCAACAGTATCATGTTGAAGACTATTGTGAAATTGGTGAAGGATTTCAGCAAAGTGAGTACTAGGACAGCCATGGACAAAGAGAGGGAGTAGTATCAGTTCCAGTAGATCAGAGTGGGCCTTATGTCGCAGTAGCAACATCAGGTGTAGTCGAACCGTTTCTGTTGGATAATGGTGCAGCAAAAAGTTCTATCATACATGAGAAACTCCCTGGCGCACCTTTGTCTGGCTTAACAAATGTCTCTGTAGGTTTTTCAGGCGCCCCTGTTTACAACCCCGTATCTGGTCCTTTGTCTATTTCTGTTGGACCCCGTCAATTAAAAGTACCCTTGATTTTGACGACAGGTTGTAATGAAAATCTGCTTGGTTTAGACTTGTTAAAACGCCTATATGCGACATTGTACTGTTCTCCGGAAGGAGTACAGCTTACATTGGGTAAAAGAATCACCTCCCCGATGTACCTGTCGATGGATGCGCTCCCACCAGAGCTGCGTTCTCTCCCTGATACTCTTTGGGCGACTGGTCCTAACGATGTAGGTCTTTTAGAAATTCCACCGTATGTAGTTACTTTGAAAGCGAATGTCAAATTTCCACGAATCCCACAATACAAAATCTCTAGTGAAGGTGAACGCGCACTTTTATTAATTGTGCAAGATTTGATCAAGAAAGGTGTAGTAGAAGAAACTAGGGGAAATGTCTGTAACAGTCCTGTATTGCCAATTCTGAAACGTACTGATCCTTCAAAGCCTCCAGTCTATAGGTTTGTAATTGATCTTAGAGAGGTTAACAAAATTGTGATTCCACAGTTTCCTGTGGTTCCAGACATAACTGCATTGTTAACGTTGATTCCTGCAACAGCCACATGGTTTTCAGTTATCGACTTGAAGAACGCCTTTTTCAGCATTCCGATAGCCGAGGAAAGCAGGGATATTTTTGGCTTCTCTCTAGGAGGTCGAAGCTTCAGGTTTAAACGTGCTCCACAAGGGTATTGTGAGAGTCCGTCCATTTACAGCCACGCATTAAAAAGTCAGTTAGATTCCTTTGTACTTCCTCCTGGTTCTGCTTTAGTGCAATATGTAGATGATCTTCTAGTGGCTGCCGATGACAAGGAAACTTGCAAAGCAGCTACAATTTCCTTATTGCATCATTTGTCTAGTTTGAATCACAAGGTGTCACCTTCAAAAATGCAATACTGTTGCCAAGAAGTGACCTACCTAGGTCATCTCTTGTCAAAGGAGGGAAGAAAGTTGACCCCAGAGAGAATAAAAGCAATTACGCAGATGAATGTTCCTACCACACAGAGAGAAGTACGTGCCTTTTTAGGTATTACCTCATACTGTAGGCAGTGGATCCCAAATTTTTCTCTTTTAGCAAAACCGTTGGTAGCTTTGACTGGGAAAAATGTTCCGAGTCCGGTGCCATGGTCTGCCGAATGTCAGGAGAGTTTTTCTGAGTTACGAAATGCATTGTGTTCAGCTCCTGTGTTGGGTACACCTGACTACAGTAAGCCATTCACGCTCTATGTTCACGAAAGAGAAGGTTGTGCGTTAAGTGTTCTGACACAGAGATTTGGTGATAAACAACGCCCTTGTGCGTATTTTTCATCAACATTAGATCCGGTAGCTAGAGCGTTGCCTAGTTGCTTGAGAGCTACAGCAGCAGCTGCGGCTTCCATTCGACAATCTGCTGGTTTGGTGATGAACAACATGCTAGTGGTCATGGTTCCACATGCCGTGGATACACTCATGAACCGAATCAAGACGCAACACCTTACCAGTGCTAGATTATCTGGCTACGAGCTGACATTGCTAGCGAGTCATATTCAGATCAAAAGATGCAATGTATTGAATCCAGCAACATTGTTGCCGACTAGTCAAGAGTCGAGTGATTCCGAACCTCATGACTGTTGCTTCAGAACCGAGGAAGAGACAAAAGGACGAATTGATCTTAAAGACACTCCGTTGTCAGATCCAGATGGCACGTTGTATGTTGATGGGTCTTGCTTTAAATTGGAGAATGGTGATGTGACTGCTGCCTATGCAGTAACGACTTTGAGTACGATTGTGGAGACTGCAAGAGTGAGTCAGAATTCTGCCCAAGCTGCGGAATTAATTGCACTAACGAGAGCGTGTGTTTTAGCTAAGGGAAAGAGAGTGAATGTGTTCACAGATAGTCAGTACGCGTTCGGCGTGGCCCATAGTTTTGGCCGTTTGTGGAAAGAGAGAGGTTTCATTACGTCCCATGGGACTAAGATTCAACATGGTCAGCTAGTTAACGACTTGTTGGAATCTCTAACCTTGCCGACTGAAGTTGCGATTGTAAAGTGCAGTGCTCATAAAGCAATCACGGATGATGTTGGTCGTGGAAATGCTTTTGCTGATGAGACCGCTAAACAGACAGTTAGGAATATGATGAGTAGGATGTATGTTGCAACGTCTGCAAGATGGATTTCTGAGTCTGGAATGTGTGAGGACACAGTGGAAAGTGTGAAAGAAATTCAGAAAGAGGCGACTGAGGAGGAAAAGCTTGCATGGAAAGAGAATACGGGTAAATTGGACTCGAGTGGGTGTTGGATTGATTTGTCGGAACAACAGCGTTGGTTGTTGCCTGATGCGTATGTGCTTGCAGTAGTAACAATGGCACATGGAGCAGCGCATATCAGTTCTAAAGGGATTTGTAAGATGTTGGCTCCAGTCTGGAAGAATGATGGGATTAGCAAGTGTGCAGAGAGAGTGGTGAGAAATTGCATGGTATGCCTAATGCATAATCCTGGCAAGGGAATCCCCACACCTGCCGGCCATTTCGCTCCTCCTTCTTGTCCCTTTGAAGTAATTCAGTTAGACTTCATTCACATGGATCGTTGCAACAATCTAAAGTACGTCCTAGTGGTAGTTTGTGCTTTTTCCAGATGGATCGAAGCATATCCACTGAAGGACAATACTGCCTTGTCCACTGCCAAAATCCTTCTCAAAGAATATTTTCCCAGATATGGCATGCCACGGATTGTATGGTCAGATAACGGAAGTGAGTTCGTAGGGAAAGTTATGCAGAGTGTGTGTGCCGGTTTAGGGATAAAACAAAAGTTCCACAGTGCGAACCATCCCCAGTCTGCTGGTTTAGTTGAGGGTTACAATGGCACCCTCAAGCTGAAACTTGCTAAAATACAAGCATCCACGGGTTTGCCCTGGCCAGATGCACTACCTTTGGCTCTGTTATCCACAAGAGCGACTGTACATTCTAGAGTAGGGCTTAGTCCATACGAAATAGTATTCGGTCGTCCCGCCAACGTTTGGGGGGTACCTAGGCCAAAGGAATTTAAACAGCTGGAATACCCAATGTTAATTGATTACCTTTTCGACTTGACTGCTAAATTGAGTCTTATTCACCAACAGGTTTTCGATGCATTGCCAAAGCCACCGGAGAGTCCAGGGCATCAGCTGAAACCAGGGGATCAAGTGGTCATCCGTAATTTTGCAAGGACGAAAAATCTCCAACCCAGATTCGTCGGCCCATTCCAGGTGTTGTTAGCAACGAGAACTGCTATTCGTGTGGCTGGACGAAAAAACTGGATTCATACAACGCACGTCAAACGTGTGCCCCTGCCACTTCCTTACGACAACTGGGTGAAGAAAGGAATCGGTGCCTCTGAAACTGAACAAATACCCAGGTTTATCCCTTTCAGCGATGCAGAACTAATCACTGACACATCGAACTTTGACTCTCCTTCTGAAACTGCTCTTTTGAACTCTGAACATTTGCCATCTGCATCAAAAGAACATTTGCCATCTGCGAACGTGAACATTGCAACGTCTGCTGAAAATACACTGTTTCCAGATCAAACAGCTCCTGCAAAACTAAGATACAATTTACGATCTCGCAATATGGACAAATAAAGCAGGAAACTGCCTATTTTACACATTTGAATTTTGATACATTGCCTCCAGCCAGGAAGTTTGCTAAAACTTTGTATTGTTTTGTTGTTTTAAAATTGCCTTGCCGTCTGGGTAGCCGTAGGGTCGTGGCTGTGTACCTAGTTGAATCTGCGGGGGTCAGACACAAGGTCGATCTTTCTGTTAGTTCTGGGAACTCCCAGGGCTGATAGAGGCATTTTCATCTACGTACACATCATCAGTGGTCGCGAGCGGATTGTAGAAGATGGAGCTTCCTGAGCTGCAACGAGAGAATGTAATTTATGTTCGCAGAAATAGACTGTACAAAATTCTTCACAGCAAATGCTTTCTAATGCAATGTGCAGTTACGTTTTTGATGGTTTTAATAACGTTGGTGGGTGGAATCGTCTTTGGTGTGCATTTGATTTTTACACCGGTAACAACTACAGTACCTCCCCTTGATCCTGCTACTTCTACTGTTTCTTCTATGCATTCTTTTCACTCATTTCCTGAACACGAGCAAGCTCAACGCTCAGAATTCATTAATAACACTTTTGTACAGCTCTTGCATCAACACCAACTGGTAGTTAACACTACAGACTGCTGGGTGTGTGGCTTGATACCCCACACTATGGATAAAGGCATTCCCTATCTAGTCTTGCCTTTTAGCTATAATGGATCATTTCAGGCCTTTCAGACCATTTTTGCCTATGCCCTTGAGACCTATCCTCCGCGTCCACCACGTTCCACTAAATACAACTCTGCCAACAAAGCTTTAGTCCAGGGAATTATTGACATGATTAAAGACGTCAATAATACTCCATCTTACCCTAGAGATGAATTACGGGTATATTTGAGTTGGAACTCCACAGAGTATCGCCTTAGTTTGGGAGAAAGCAAGCGTAAAAGCTCAACTCCAGTCTGGGTCGTGCCTCACCGAGGTCAAGTCTGTTTGCAAGGAAATGGGAGAAATCCGAGAGCTCAGCTAGGGAGGAGTGAGTGCGTTGAGACTTACGTGTTTCCGTCTAACTCTTCCCCTGCCTTTCTTACTGCTAGGGGTACCTACTTCATCTGTCAAGACAGAGCGTATACATGGCTGCCTGCTGACTTTTCAGGTTCATGTTATATTGCTCGATTGTTGCCTCCAACGTACACTGCTTCTTCAGATTATCACAAGACCAGAGTAGCAAGAGGTGTTTTCAGCAAGGAAGATACCGCTGGTCAGGAAGCTGGAGACTTCTTCAAAGGTTTCCTTCCGTTTTGGGGGCCTATGGCCAATAGTAGAAATCTACGTCAGCTAACACGGGTAGTTGAATCTACTATTACAGAAACTGCTGGTGCCCTTAGTAATTTAACAGCTGAGCTTCAGGCGGATCGTCTCATGACGTTGCAGAACCGTATGGTTCTAGACGTAATACTTGCAGATCGAGGTGGGGTATGCAGAATGATCCAATCGAGCTGCTGTGTTTTTATTCGCAATAATGCTCCAACCGTCTATGAAGCAATCTCTAAGCTACACAAGATTTCCGACTCTATACACGTAGACAAGGGAAACTGGTCCTTCATGGAGTGGTTTTGGACTCTGCTATCAGCGTGGGGATGGAAGGTTCTGATGGTCATTGGTGTCATCCTAGTATTTCTGTTCTCGTGCTGCCTTATTATCCAGTGTGGTCCCACTTTGTGTAGTCTCTGTGCTGCAACAGGTTTCAGAAAACCACCTGCGTTTGGAGAAAAGGAGCGAGAAAGAATGATGATGCATCAACATGTCACTGACCTGATGAGCATAGAGATGGACTCGGACATAGAGTAATTGCCTATGTAAGGGCAAAAGGAGGGTCTGAGGTTCCGTGACGATTTGAACCCGTGTTTTCAACATTGTCGTAAATATATAATTTTTGTATCAGTGAACCGCAAATGATCCATTTAGTATATCCTGGTGTTTTCGCTATGCTACGAGCAAGAGCACTCCTGTTATGAACACATTTCTGATCTACCCGTGGCATCCATCTTAGATCACGGAAGCCATTTTTTTCTTGCCCTCACATAGACAATGGACACGCAGTGACCTCTTTCACTTAAGGACACGTAAGCTTTAGCCGGAGATTCACCTTGCTAGTGACACGTGCACCTTAGAACAGAACTCGCCATGGCTACATGACTCGACAGAAGTTGCCTCCTCTGCCTGAGGCCAGTCCTGCTATACTGGTTCTCGTATTCGTTGGCCTGATCATGATTAGGCGGCCGAAGCTGGTAGCCTTGCCCATTTACGACCCACAAACATCTCTTATCCTGCTTTTCTATCTTCTGCGCCTGGCTCTGCTCCTTTCCTTCTGGGCCTTTATTAGGGGGAGGTAACGAAATTTACGATGAGGCGGTCCGGCTCTTGAATGTAAAGTTGACATAAGATTATGATGGAACAGTGGGAACCCCTCGTTCGTAATGTTTTGACATCAGATATTGTTGACGATTCCTGTGCAACGCCAAATATTTATTGTTTAAGACACAAAGGTTTAGGAATGTACTAACATGCAAAGAATTCGCCCGAAGCCTAATATTTAGTATATAAGGAGCAACCCTCTTTGTACAAATCGAACAGGCTCCTAGACACTGCCCGTGTGTAGTTTCTGTGACTTCTGTATCCCTGCAGTAATAAACCTTTGGTCTTTGACGCCACCATCGAGAAGCCC
The DNA here is from genome assembly GCF_964263255.1 of Lissotriton vulgaris. Lineage (NCBI taxonomy): Eukaryota > Metazoa > Chordata > Amphibia > Caudata > Salamandridae > Lissotriton > Lissotriton vulgaris. The sequence goes on along the minus strand of NC_141685.1, from coordinate 1,463,562,621 downwards.
GTGTTTCTGTTTATTTGTGCACCGAGACAGGTAGAACTCCGGGGTCTTCGGGTGTTATCCCTGACACCTCTGGACGGAACCAAAAAGTCCAGAACTCCACAATAAGTGTGACAATTTAGATTATTCCATATCACTATAGCTGTAAGAACAGCCTGCATAAGGTATTGTTATTTTTATTAGCATATATATATTGAAATTATAAACAATTTGTGGATGATCTCTCCTCAAAATAGACTGACAGCACTACCATGTGGTGGACTGTCAGAAATAAATGCTGGTGTGGAGAAATAAGAGCAGGTGCCGCACATAGGAAAACACTGGCACAAAGTAAGCACGTAGTTATGTAAATTTGACTAAAAGAAATGTTCTGAAGGTAAATCTTGTCCATTAGATAAGTTAAACCTCACTTGGCAAGTACTGGAAAGAGGCACATTTTGACTAAGAGTAATGAAGATTTGTGGTAAATAATCATGGCAGTTACTTAACTTAGGCATTGCCTGCTGAATCAGCCGCTTACACAACCCACACCTTTCTCACCTTTAGAGTAACTTTGTGTGATATTAGTGTGGCTTGGTAGTGGTCCACTTGTTATGGCCATCAGTCCACATGTGGCTATTCTCAGTGTTTTCTGCATACATGTTTGGCAGCGCTCCCTTTTGTGCTATCAAACTGTGGTATGTCATTGTATCACAAACATGATAGCCTTTCTTGGAATCCTAAGGGTTGAATCCTTACACCATGGATTATTCCAACTCGTAACACTCTGCTGCATGATGCCAGATTATCAGAGTTCTCTTTTAGGTGCAGCTGCATGCTTTTTTAAAGTGCCCCCTTGAATGCCGGCTGTGTGTTCCCTACATTTCTTTCTTGAATTTTGGTAGTGGTGTTAGGTGAACATTGTGTGTGCGCATGTAGGTATGTGATGCTTTGCTATGAGTGTATGGATATGCATGGTGTTTACTAGATTGTCCCCAGAAAGATGCTATAGAACCTGATTTTATTTTAGAAGTCAAAATACTGGGGCTTTTTCTCTTATGTGAAATGAGTTTGCATAATTTCCTTTGAAAGCTGCTCATAGATGTATTTGCTTTCATGGGAGGAAGTGGGTGAGCCTGTTCTAATTTCTTTGGTGGCAGCATGTTGTCCTGATTTCTTTTAACTAAACTTCATCTGCTTGCTTGCGTATATGTGTGGGTCATGCTGGAGAGTGAGCACAATGCATTTATCTTGTGGATATTGTGATTCATACTGTTTCATGAGTCAATGTGGAGCATTTTGCCAAGATGAAATAAGGCACAAAACTGTCAAAATACACTACCCTTTCAATTCAGATCCAATGGGAGCGATGCGGGCCTCCACAAACACATTACCCACTGCCAGGCATACACTGAAAATATGTAGGTTAGAAGTAGACCCAGAGAAATAGAATAAAGACAAGAAAGAGAGATAGAGACGCAGAATATTATCATAATACTTGATTGGCCAGCTGTACTTGATCTGAACTGCGGGAGCCTTGATATCTTAAGACAAGGGAAGACCCCTAGTATGGGTATTATACTGACTCTTGCAGCCAACTTCATCCATATCAGCTTGCCAAAACAGTCAAAAACACTTGCTCATCAAGCTTTACCTCTTACCATATATCTTCTAATAAATATATCTAAGTCTATACAAGACATGGTTCCTATTAGCTCTTTCTTGGCTTAGAAACAAATGATAATAGGTGTTTGCAATCCTGATAGAATGATAAGGATGTAATGTAAGCATTTGTAATTCTAATGATGACTCATTGTGAAAACAAACAAGTACAATGTAAAAGATGACAGTCATTAATGAGTGACTCCTTAAATAAAGTGTAAAGTGTATATGCTTCAACAGAAGTGCTGTGCTAGAATACTTCTCACACTCCAGTTCAGTTGTCCATTGACTTCCAAGTAACAGATTGTAAGTTTTCAGAAACTCTGACAACAGACTCTATAGACAGTCCTTCTTGCCTTCACTTATATATTTCATGTAACATATCCATCAGAGACACAACGACTCTTTTTAAGTGCATCCCTCCAGCTTCTTCTGCTCTTAAAGACATACATGTTTAAGAGGGTTGTTGTAACAAGTCCCAATGTGAGAACAGTTCGCAAGAGAAGCACAACATGTTTATCATAGGAAAATAAATTGAATATAAATCATGGCCATCATTAAACAGCTAGTTTACTTCTAATGATAATACACTGCCTAGAGTTATGTGTCAATTTCAGTAAAATGATATGGATTCCTTTTCCGTTGGATACTTTAGATCTACTTACTCGTACATCTTTTAGACACTTCTGTTATCTGTTGCTGCTTTTAATTGTTCACATACTTATAGTTCTTAAACTATCAGTCTCAGAGATACTTTAAGCATGCCAGAGAAATATCAGTAGTAAGCATGTCATTGAAAGAGTTCCTGAGAGAAATCTATCTTAATAAAGGTCATCATTCAAAAATAATGTGATTTCATTTTCGTTAGAAAATGATTTCCTCCATCACTTCCTCAGTTCTCCCTTCTTATCATATTCAGCAAACCATTTTTACTTCTGTCTTATGACCGTACAGCTGCCAAACAGACCTATTGCTTACAAAGGCGTCTGCCCCTTTCATACATTGGCTTTCTTCGACCAGCCTCTTTCAGCCATTGGTGTGAGGATTTGTCAATCAGGTAATTGTGCACGCCAGTGGAATAGTCATCTCGCTTCTAATTCCGTGGTCTGTTTGAGTGTATCCTTCCATTTCCACTCAAGACTTGCACTAAGCTGCATGAGGGACTACTCAACTACTATGTACCTCTCTACCCATTTCTGCTTGGACCATTCTCAGTATCTGTTCTGTTGTTGTTCTGCTCTTTCTCCCTCTTCCCTCTTATCTGTCCCTCTTTCCTTTTTCCCCTCTTCCGCCACAAGCCACTTTCTTGTATCTCCCTTCTGCCCCTTCATTACTTTGAATGAGTTCTGTGTCCTTTGGGGAAAGGTGTCTTGACGGTCCTGAAAAACATCTGTGCAGTGCCCTCAAATGAACTGTGCCTGAGTTTAGGGAAAATATTTGCTTGTTAATGGAATGTTCAGGACATTCTCCGATATTTCTAACATCTGAAAAGCATTCCGTGAATAAGACAGCGCCTGCAAAAGGCATGTGTTGATTTTTCCACGAAGAGTAAAATGTACAAAGGAAACAATTCTTCTGAATGAGGGTGTGAAGACGATGCAAAAAAGTTTTACAAGGAAATATCTCGGAGTTATCCAGACTCGTAAACAATTAAATGTGCCGCTGCAAGACGGTTGTATTCAACTCAAATAAAAATAGTTTTAAAAGCCATTAATTAAATTCTCAGGCTACATGCCATTTTGCACTTTGCTACATTGGAGTTATTTACTTTAGCATCTTAATTGTAGAATTTTGAGCCACAGGAAAAAGACTCTGTTGTAGTCATATACCTTTTTTTCATGAAATCAAAGCCCTTGCAACCGCAAAATGGCCTTTTGCCATTTATTAAACACATAATGTTCCAAATTGCAAAATGGGTTTAACGACCTATTGTGAAGTGTCAGTAAGAGTCGTCGCCCCCATCTATTTGCGATTTTCAATGAGATAAAGGCTCCTAACCCTTATTTCAATTAGAAACAAAGACATGATTGATTCAAAGGAAAGAAAGCTTTCAATATAGCCCGTCATTTGTTCCATATCTGGCTTTAATGTGCATAAGTTGAAGGTGTTAGCTCATTAAACTATAACCTATTGCCTTTGCGAATGCTTGTATGTACCAGTGAACAAACCTGGTATATTTGCCTCGTTGTATTGTTGTATGTAGTATATTCCTGAAGGGTTGCATTGGTTTCAGCAGCAGGTGGGAAATCAAAACAGGTGTTAGACCACCTGGCCATTTTGACAGGTTTATACCCAAACGTTTTGCCTTTTGCCTCCTATTTTTCTGACCCTGTTTTTGCTGGCTATAGGATTCTGGGAACGGTGCACGGTGTGTGCCAGGGTCTGGAAATCAAATGCTACAAGTGGGCTTGCAGCACTGGTTCTGCCACCCACATGAGTAGCCCTATAAATGTATCTCAGACATGCCACTGCATGTGCAACCTTCCTTTTTCTTAAATGTAAGGCACCCCTAAGATAGGCCCAAGGTATCCCCATGAGCAGGGTGCAGTGTATGTGAAAGGTAGGACATGTCCTGGTGTGTGTGACATGTCCTGAAAATGAAATACTGCTAATTTCGTTTTTCACTATTGAAAAGCTATCTGTCCTATAGGATAACATGGGAGTTGCTCTGTCACATCTTTCAAGCATAACTTTTCATAGGGACCAGATGGAGACATGGAGTTTAGGCTGTTTTAGGCTCTCTGAACTCAGAATTTATTCACACAACCCTTGGTAAAGGTGGTTTTTAAATTCTGTTGGTTGAAAATGCCACTTTTAGAAAATCCTGTATGCCTCCGACTGTTTGTGTATTCAGCGTCTGGTTTTAAACTACAGGAATTGGGGATGTGCATTTACTCTCAACAGTCACAAGGGGGGTTGAGGTGTGTCCTGCCTTGCCTGAGTGATTCATCACTGGGCTGAATAGATCTGCTCTGTATTTGGAGTGGCGGGAGGAGTTTTGCTTGCACCTGAATAGCCTGTGTCTTCTTTTCACAATCCTGTCTCTGCCCCCTGTGGTCATATTGCACCAGGAAGTATAGGGCTGGTTTTGACTGGGTTCAGAGACCCTTGTCATAAAGAGCTCAATGACAAATTGGGGTATAAGTACTAAACCGAAACATTCTGGACTTTAGATTACTTCAAGGAACAAGAGGACCCTGCCAAGAAGAAGAGTGAAAGACTGAGTGAGAAGCACTGCCTTTTCTGAGTGAGGAGTGGGTTGGCCTGCAGTTGCTGCTTCCGTCTGTGGTGGAGGAAAAGGACTAACTCTTTTTGCCATGCTGTGGTATCCTGCTTGTGAAGAATTTCCAAGGGTACGTGTGTGCAGGCCTCCTGTTTGGAAGTCTCTGGAATACAAAATACTTCAGGAAACATACTTGGTGGACGTCAAAAGAATCTTCCTGGAGCAGGAGAAGGACTGAACTATTCATCACCTTTTTTAACCCTTTCCATGCGGCCGCGATTCCCCTGGTGTGCTGTAAACAACACGAACAGGGGCGGGCCGTGACGAACCCCAGCCGTCATCAGCACAGGAGCACCGTAGTGCATGACGGCTGGGGTTCGTCATCAGCATGGAAGGGGTTAAAGGAAGCCTACAAGAGCACTTTATGATTTTCTTCCTGACAAACTGTGTATGGAGCATTTTGCTTTTCACTCTAAGGCAAGGAAGTGCTGAAACAAAACGAACCACAACAAGCATGGTGTAATTGCATTATTATCCAACAGTTCTTTTGTGCATTTTGACTAAGCAATTGCTGGGGGCTTTTTTCTCTGGAAATCCCCATGTAATGGTTTTGGCTCTGCTAAAAACTGGTGGAAGCAGAGCGTTGCCCTGTCCTACACAGCCGAGCAGCAGGAGAGGAGAGATAATGGATGAGGAAGGACTATCCCTCTCCCTGGCTGTGACCAGCGCATGGTGAGTTCTGTACTATTCTTGGTGCTTGGGGCAGCAGGAGAGGAGAGTTTGGGTTTGGAAGTGCTCTCTCCCCTTATTAGGAGCCAGTGCATTTGGCCACTGGGGGATAGTAGGTGAGGAAGATCCAACAGAAGCCCCCGCATTGCAGAGCAACACAGATGCCACCAATGGGCGGGGCCAGCCTCCGAGAAATACAAGTGGAAAGAGCGCAACACCAAAGGGACTTCACTCCACATCCCCACAGCCGAGGTGGAAGGGAGGAGATCCATTCTATGCTGCTGGCGGTGGCCAGCTATCTGAGAGACAGGCCGCTATCCCCACACCAGAGCCCCACCAATGCCGCAGAGGATATCACGCCTGCGTCAGAAAAGACCTTGGTGGCACCAAGCCAGCAACAGCAGTTGGCGAATAGCGAACAGGGACCAGCAGGTACTCCTGCGTGGCTCCTGAGGGTGTCTCCTCTGGGTTACGACCCCGACGATTATGGCAGCAGCTCCGTGCACTTGTGGGCAGCAGCTCAGGGAAGTCTTGCAGAGAGGGAGTAATACTGTGAATACCCTCACCGTGTTTGGGTCCTTACCGTGGCTTGCTACCTTGTGGCTGGTATTACTGGGTGAGTCCACAACAGAGGCCTTGTTCTGCACGAGGAAGGGGCATTGCTGCATATCCCTACCTTAATGCCTGCAATACCTATGATAGGCATGCTGATGCTGCTGAGTCCAGTCATCTTGTTTATTACCCTATTCATTGTAGCGCGAAGGCAGGTACCTCATATTCTTGTGCTTGGGTACTGTTCTACATATATAAGGAACACAGGGGTTCCTATGGGATGTATGACGTTACAACGCATACTTCTTCAACGCACACCATTACAACGCATTTTTTACAACGCAGGATCCTTTACAACGAAAGCCTTTACAACGCATGACATTACATAGCAGATGCTATTACAACGCATGCCATTACAACGTAAGTCTAGGTAAGTATATTATTATTTTAACAATTGTAATTAATAAATATTTACTTAATTTTATTTATTAAATTAATATTTTATTAATTTAATTGTTAATATATTTATATATTTTTTTAAATAGTGTAGGTGTTTAAAAATATTATACAAAATCCAGTTAGTGTAAAACCCAAACCCAGCTCTGAACCCTAAAAATACCCCTGTACCCCATAACCCAAACCCAGCCCTGATACCTAAAAATACCCCTGTACCCCATAACCCAAACCCAGCCCTGAACCCTAAAAATACCCCTGCACCCCATAACCCAAACCAAGCCCTGAACCCTAAAATACCCCTGTACCCCATAACCCAAACCCAGCCCTGAACCCTAAAAATACCCCTGTACCCCATAACCCAAACCAAGCCCTGAACCCTAAAAATACCCCTGTACCCCATAACCCAAACCCAGCCCTGAACCCTAAAAATACCCCTGTACCCCATAACCCAAACCTAGCCCTGAACCCTAAAAATACCCCTGTACCCCATAACCCAAACCCAGCCCTGAACCCTAAAAATACCCCTGTACCCCATAACCCAAACCCAGCCCTGAACCCTAAAAATACCCCTGTACCCCATAACCCAAACCCAGCCCTGAACCCTAAAAATACCCCTGTACCCCATAACCCAAACCCAGCCCTGAACCCTAAAAATACCCCTGTACCCCATAACCCAAACCCAGCCCTGAACCCTAAAAATACCCCTGTACCCCACAACCCAAAACTATATATATACAATTACTTTAATTAATTAATTTAATTTATTTTGTTTAAATAAAATGATATACTTACCTATACTTACGTTGTAATGGCATGCGTTGTAATAGCATCTGCTATGTAATGACTTGCGTTGTAAAGACATTCGTTGTAAAGGATCCTGCGTTGTAATGGTGTGCGTTGAAAACGTATGCATTGTAAAAGTTGCGTTGAAACGGTTGCATACCCTGCTGAAGAGATGGCAAAGAATCTGAATTCGTTCAAACAGGCAACTTCACTGTTAGTAAACGGGTCATGGTGAGAACGACAGGGGTTCTGCTATCAGCTAGGCCTTTGAAGGCAAAGGAAGCACAATAGGTGCCAGTGAAGAGGTGAGTGCCAGTTACACTGAGGACCATGAGCCTGACTAAATAGCACTAACCCAACCGTGGCAGAGCCGTAATGCAAAATGACGGCACCCCTCCCTGCAGAATGTGATGAGGGGACCCCAAGTCTCCCATATCTCACCAATATTGTTTGGCTGCATTGAGGCCCCCCTGTACCACAGGGGCTGCAGTGGTCTGTTTTACGCCCCTGAACATGGATGCACCAGGATACCCACTGAACGGGGCAGAGGAATGAATGAAAGTCATCATCTAAAGAGAGTTAGTCCTGAGTAGAAAAGGGCTGTAGCTTGAAAAAAATCAGGTAAAGTGGAGATAACTGTACTCAGTGCAAGACAGTCTGGGTAAACAAGGCAGAAGGGCGACAATAAGCCCTAGATTTGGATGGACTACAACCCACAGGAAACATGTGCAAGGCATTGTGTTTGTGGAGCTTCCATTCGGATCTTTGTCACACACGATAACTCCAGCAAGACATGGCTTTCAGCCAAAAACACTTGTGCTCTACATTCATTTAACAAATACCAGCCACGGACATCAATTCCATATTTTCAAGGTTATCACATGGAGTTTGTGTCCATATCTGAATTAATTAATAGTTCTCTGATAAATGGATTCCTTTTCCTAAAAGCATTCGGAACCAACATAGCTAACGTATAAATTTCTTGAAACCAGTTTGCTTCTTAAAAAGAAATTGAAATATCGATCAAGCTAAATTTAGAAGATAACTTATATTACAATTTATTGAAAACACCAAGAAAAAAAGTGAGATGTCAGGGTGACACTAAAAACTGTGCACTGGGAGACTCCCCTTAAAATAATGGTAGAGTGCTTAAGATCATATTGACCACGGCTGGCTGATTTGTTCGAGTGGTATACTAGTATATCCTTAAAAATAAAGGTTTTCGTGATGACCTAGAAGTGATATTAATGATGTTTCTTCCACCTAACTCTCAGTTGGGTATTTCCCAATTTTCCCAACCACCTTCTTAATACAGTAAAAAGTGTTGTAAGTTATGGTAAGAACTCTAAAGCCACTTCTGTCTTGTTCACCTGGCATGTTCTAAATTGGGTCCTCACTTAGGGGGTCATTAGGATCGCGGATGGACTTGAGTCCGTCCGCGACCCCTGAGTAGGAGGGAACGTCCGCATGGGCTGCAGCGTTCCCCCTGTGCAGATTAGGATGTGACCGCCACCCTGGCGGTCACATCCTCTATTTTTAGCATTGCGGCGGGTGGAGCTTCAAGCTGCACCCGCAGCAATGTTAAAAATGCACGCATTGCATTTGTATGTAGAAAGTGGCAGGCACCGCGCGGTGCCTGCCGCTTTCTGCATACAAATGCAGGGGGGTACCATAGGTACCCCCCATGTGCACCCCCTACCCCCCCTTCACTTAGGGGGCCCGCAACGGGCCCCCGCAGTGAAGTCACACATGCTTTTCCACGGCGGAAAAGCCGCCGCGGAAAAGCATGTTTTCGAGAACATCCTAATCTGGCTGACGGTGTCTGAGAGACACCGTCACCATATTAGTGCTTTTCCGCTGCGGTTGTAAGCCAACCGCGGCGGAAAAGCTGCGGAGAGAAACCATGACCCACCAGCCATCCTAATGTGGCGGTGGGTCCTGGTGGGTCTGCAGAGGATTTTCCGCATCCTTCCGCCGGCCCGAAGGATGCGGAAAATCCTCCATCCTAATCAGCCCCATAATGTGAAGTCTTGTGAAGGCGCAGAAGAAATAGCATAGGAGTGGATAAGGAATATTCCAAGTGCCTTACTGCTTTTCCATGCACATCTAAACAGTCGTCACTTGTATTTGGGTCCTTAATTGGCAGCAGGAAAGTCACAGCTAACCTTCTCGCTTGGACAGTCCTTTGCCTTGCATTAAATATATTTATTGCAAGAATAAAGATGGGAACAAAGTCATCTTTCTGTAGTGTATCTAACTGTAAAGTCAGAAAACATTGCCAATCCACACCCTACCACTTTTGCCCAAGGCCTCAAGCATTAGACAATAGAATTTACAGGAAAGATACTTTTTTCCTTTATTAAGGTTGTTAATTTGGGGCATCCATTGCAATTTCGTTAATGGGATGAATAACAATAATGAGACAGGATCACCTATATTTGCCATATTGAACATCAAAGCCATATTTTCACACAGGAGCGGACTGCATAATTTAGAGATGATTCTTTGGGTGCCAATCAGATATAGGTAATCAATTGGGGGGAGTGAGAGATAAGATCCTTTCAGACTCCATTGAATTGCGTTTCATCAAAAAGGGGAAAGGATCACTTGTCCTGCGAAAAACTCAGGTCTGCAGGTTGGCAACTGGGTGTCTCCCAATAAAATGACCCTCATACACGTGTGTTTCTCTCTTGTTTGTTTTCGTTAGCGGTATATGAGGTGTCCCCGCTTGTATCACACGTGCGTGCGTAATCCTAGGGTCAAGTCATTTGTGTGCACCCTCCACCAGGAGGTTTTACCTTAAGTTTTAAGGCAGTAGTGATCGTGGAAAAAAGTGATTAGGATAGTGATAAGTGATTTAAAAAATAGTCCAGATATCCAAGAACGAAAAATTTATTAAATTTGGAATCGGGCTATTGTTAAAAAGAGGTAAGTTCGTGCAGCTCTGGAATTTGTTATGAATTCTAGCGCACTTAATCGTCTGCTAAAATGGTCGACATGTTTCAGCTATAGGTGACAATTTGTCAGACAGCTTTCTTCAGGACCAGGGAGTGAAAGTGATAAATAATAAGTGAAAGAATAGGTAAATTTTAACCTGATTCTTCAAGTGTTGAGAGGTCTCATTGTACCTGTAAATGAAAAACACACACACAAAATACAAACCAAATGGGAGAATGGGGAAGGGGAAGAAAAGAACTTGGTAAAGTACAAATATGTATACATTCAAAATCGTTTGATTTCGAAAAAAGAAACTGTAAAATGGCAATACTTAGCGCAGAATCACTCTCATTTCAGGCGTCAACTCATCCATTCTCATGCCTTATCAGCGTGAGGTGATTATGCTATACTGTTCATTGGTGCTCTTAAATGTGACCGGTAATTGGTGTTTCTAACATTTCTCATGGTGGAATTCATATGCTTATTTTAGGGCACGTCGTGCTCTTAATATGGTGTAGTAGGATGTTTTAAGTGCTCGTTGTGGCTTTCTCATTATGTTCATTGTGAATATATGATTTTCATAAGTCACGTGCATGGTGGTTTATCTATGCAGAAACTACACTCTTTTCTGGCTCTTGAATTCTAGCGGGGACAGTGGTCTAGAATCCGTGGTCGATGTCGGATATGGTGTGAGTCCCTATCTGATTCGAGAGGTTGTGCCTACCTCTTTAATTGTAGCTATTCCCTAGCTACAATTAAAGAGGTAGGCACAACCTCTCGAATCAGATAGGGACTCACACCATATCCGACATCGACCACGGATTCTAGACCACTGTCCCCGCTAGAATTCAAGAGCCAGAAAAGAGTGTAGTTTCTGCATAGATAAACCACCATGCACGTGACTTATGAAAATCATATATTCACAATGAACATAATGAGAAAGCCACAACGAGCACTTAAAACACCCTAGTACACCATATTAAGAGCACGACGTGCCCTAAAATAAGCATGTGAATTCCACCATGAGAAATGTTAGAAACACCAATTACCGGTCACATTTAAGAGCACCAATGAACAGTATAGCATAATCACCTCACGCTGATAAGGCATGAGAATGGATGAGTTGACGCCTGAAATGAGAGTGATTCTGCGCTAAGTATTGCCATTTTACAGTTTCTTTATTCGAAATCAAACGATTTTGAATGTGTACATATTTGTACTTTACCAAGTTCTTTTCTTCCCCTTCCCCATTCTCCCATTTGGTTTGTATTTTGTGTGTGTGTTTTTCATTTACAGGTACAATGAGACCTCTCAACACTTGAAGAATCAGGTTAAAATTTACCTATTCTTTCACTTATTATTTATCACTTTCACTCCCTGGTCCTGAAGAAAGCTGTCTGACAAATTGTCACCTATAGCTGAAACATGTCGACCATTTTAGCAGACCATTAAGTGCGCTAGAATTCATAACAAATTCCAGAGCTGCACGAACTTACCTCTTTTTAACAATAGCCCGATTCCAAATTTAATAAATTTTTCGTTCTTGGATATCTGGACTATTTTTTAAATCACTTATCACTATCCTAATCACTTTTTTCCACGATCACTACTGCCTTAAAACTTAAGGTAAAACCTCCTGGTGGAGGGTGCACACAAATGACTTGACCCTATGATTACGCACGCACGTGTGATACAAGCGGGGACACCTCATATACCGCTAACGAAAACAAACAAGAGAGAAACACACGTGTATGAGGGTCATTTTATTGGGAGACACCCAGTTGCCAACCTGCAGACCTGAGTTTTTCGCAGGACAAGTGATCCTTTCCCCTTTTTGATGAAACGCAATTCAATGGAGTCTGAAAGGATCTTATCTCTCACTCCCCCCAATTGATTACCTGTATCTAGCAGCGCACAGCTGTGGGAGCACAAAACAAAGATTTGAATACACATTCAAATCATCTATCCTGCCTAGAGAATTCATCATGGCGGATAGCTTTGGACTCAGTTACACCTCTGAAGACTTTGACGAAATACTTGCCAGACCACCACTACTCATGGAAGGTGACCTCACCCAAACTCTATCTTCAACAGCTGAATGGGACGAGCTAAGCGAAGCCAAGAAAGAACAAGTACGCACGGCCGTGCACGGAATAATCATGACAGAATACCTTCGGGTAAATGCAGCACCAAGAGGACTATGGGTAACAAATGCACCCCGGATTTTTCTCAAAGATCTCGCTTTCAGGAAAGACTGGTCCGCCATCTCCTGGAAGTGCACTAGAGACTACCTAGTCCTGATAATAAAGACAGCCACTAGACTAACAAATGAACTGATAGTAAAAATAGAAATTCTTGAAACAAAATTGAACAACACCATCAATATAACCATCTATAAAACTCGTTTGGTGGAAATTAACAAAGAGATGAAAGAAAGTCAAGAATACTTAATTCAAACCAAATTACAAAAACTAGCGAAAGAACTCAAGAGGTTCTCGTTAGAAAGAATCCATCCTTACAGCAGTAAGGATTGCAAACCCAACGAAAACACTACAAATTCAGATTTAAGCAGTGTCTCATCCAATGATGGTTCAGACCACAGTGGAGACGAACAGCCAAATCGAGGAAGAAACAATTTCCGGAATAAAAGAGGATATAGGAGAGGCTACAACACCACAGGACGCCCCCCATATTACCAAAACAACGGACAAGGAATGCCCTTTCATCCCTTCAATCCAATGTTCCAAGGTTGGCCCAATCCCTATTTTCAATTACCTCTAAACCACCAAATGCAGACACAAGGTGGACACAATTACCAACAAGGGGTTCCTTTTTTAGGGAATGGCCGAAACAGCCGCTGACCAAAACAAAAAGGAGTAACCTGGTCAGACCAAACAAGACAGTTGGAGGCCAGAAGTGTAACCAAGGCGAAAACAGGCCCCAATCCAACGACCTCATCGTCAACTTGACCGAGAAAATCCTCACAAATGAACAAGTAAGCGTCCTAAATAAAGGACTTGGATATGTTCCAACTCCCAAAACAGACATTTTCAGAACCAAATGTGAAATAGCAAATTTCTGTTGCACTCTAAAATTGAAAGCCTTCTTCAAGGATGCAACACCACCACCTGAAGAAGGTGACACAACTTTGAGAAACAAATCCACATTCTGTCCTCTGAACTCCCACGTACCTATTGAAATCTGTACATTTGAACAGGCCATAATGAAGGAACTAAGGGCCCGATGTAGGTCGGTCGGTAACGGCCGAAAATCGGTATTTTCGGCCGTTACCGATCGGTATACATGATTTGACATGTAGGTGCACTATTTTACCGAATCGGTAACTTTACCGATTCGGTAAAGTTACCGATTCTGTAAAATACAGAATCGGTAACTTTACCGAATCGGTAAAGTTACCGAATCGGTAAAATACCGATTCGGTAGTTTTACCGATTCGGAGCCACCCATATGTAGGTGGGACTCTTCAGAGTCCCAGGAGCCTTAACGAATCGGTATTTTACCATCAAATCCTATTTGATGGTAAAATAACGATTCCGGTGTGCATGCACATGTGTGCATGCACACCTATGCCATGTGACAGGCAGACCTGCCCTTAGGGCAGGTATGCCTGCCACATGGCACCCGTGCCTGTTTTGGGGGTGCCAGAGGGTGTCAAAGTGACACCCCCTGCACCCTTGAGAAATTCGGTATTTACCGATTCGGTAAATACCGAATCGGTAATGTCCATTCATTCCTATGGGCTTCAAAGCCCATAGGAATGAATGGGCATTACCGATTCGGTATTTACCGAATCGGTAAATACCGAATTCATCCGATTCGGTATTCCAGCACATCTGGAATACCTACATATCAGACCCATTGATTTACCGATTTTAAATTACCGAATCGGTAAAATTCGGTAATTTAAAATCGGTAAATCAATTTTACCTACATCGGGCCCTAGATGACCTGAACCAACAACCACAAAAGGTCTTTCAAAATATCACCAAAGCGGAACAATTGGCCCTAACAGATCTACGGAATGACAAAGAACTAGAGATCAAACCGGCTGATAAGGGGGGAGGGATAGTTCTCCTCACTACAGAAGGATACGATAAACAATGCACTGATCTACTGGCTGACACAAAATTCTATGAAGTTCTCACTACAGACCCTACTGCACGTCTACAAAGGACCATATCACTCATGATTGAGGAAGCAGAGGCTAACAACTGGCTATCTAAAAAAGAAGCGGATTACCTGGTAACAAAGTCACCCATAATACCGTACTTCTACTCCCTTCCAAAAACCCACAAAGGGAGAATACCACCTCCAGGACGACCAATCGTCTCTGGAATCAATTCACTCCTGGAACCACTATCCGAATTTGCAGACCAGTTTTTAAGGCCCCTAGTTCAAAAAACACCCACATACCTCAAAGATACGAGAGATCTTCTGAATCTACTCAAATCTTTCACATACTCTGAAGACTCTATTCTCCTGCTGGGGCTAGATGTAGAGAGCCTCTACACTAGCCTACCACAACAGAAAACATTGAACATTTTAGAGAGCATACTTTTCAGTACAGAATGGCCATACAAAACCCCAAGACACTTTGTGCTTGAATGTTGCAGATTGGCTCTGATGGAGAATTTCTTCATGTACAAAGATACCCTCTTTCTCCAACATCATGGGACTTCGATGGGCAGCACCTTTGCCCCCAGCGTGGCAGGGCTGTACGTGAGTAATTTTGAGAAAAAGTTCATTCAAAACGAAACTAACCCTTTCCTTGATAAGATCGTCTGTTGGAAAAGATACATAGACGATATCATATTGATTTGGAAAGGAGATGAACAGACCCTGGTCCACTTCCACCGATGGCTTAATGACCAAGATGATTGCTTGAACTTTACGTACACTGCCAACAAAGGAACACTAGACTTCCTAGACATAACCATCTTTGCGAAGGACAACACCTTACATACTAAAACATTTTTCAAGCCTACAGCCAAGAACAGTTTGCTATCCTTCAAAAGATTTCACCCCCGACCTTTAAGGGAGAACCTCCCTTATAGCCAATTTCTCCGTCTCAGGAGAAACTGCAGCTCCACAAGTGATTACAAGGACCAAGCAAATGATCTTTGTGACAAACTCACAGCACGAGAATATCCTAGAAAGATAATCTCCTCCTGCAAAAAACGTGCACAAAACCAGCCAAGGGAAGTGCTTCTAGAAACACACCCTAAGCCACGGGATGACAGAACAACAGGTGTCACCACCTACAGCCCAGTCACAAACAAGGTTAAGAAGATAATTAATAAAAACTGGAAAATAATTACTTCAAACAACCTTGACTGGCCAAAACCCCGTTTTGCCAACAAGAGAAGCAGAAATCTCAAAGATCTATTGGTACATACAAGACCCCCTCCAAAAAAGAAAAAAGAACACCAAGGATTATGGAATAGTACTCCGATAACAGGACACTATCCCTGTGGTTCTTGTCTAGCTTGTGAAACTACAAAACCTACAAAAGAACTACAACTACTCCCTGATCTAACATGGAAACTAAAGAAACATACCAACTGCAACACTAGTCATGTCATATACATGATTACATGTCCATGCCAGATGAAGTACATTGGCATGACTTGCCGCAAGGCCAAACAACGGATGTATGAACATCGGAATAATGTCAATTGTAAAAGAACAACAACAAAAATGTCGTCACACTTCATAGACCTGGGACATACGGCCAAAGATCTGCAATGGGTCATCCTAGAAACTCTTGAAACTGTCGACAGGAATGCCCAAAAAATCCTGTTCGAAAAAGAACAACGCTGGGTGCATAGACTGAAAACAGACACCCTAGGACTCAATGATTCTGTCCCCTGGCTTGCTCTCAACAAATGAGAAAATCACTACTTGTCCCCCCCATTCCTCATCTCTCTCACCGTTCGGGCAAATGTCTGTCTCTAGTAAATACAGATTACTTTCCGATTTGCCCGTGACCGTAATAAACCATAAAAGGTCACCGGTGATTCACTAAATTCTCTAATGCCCAAAAATTTGAAAAACCACTATTACACAATTAATTCAGTCATACTGATTATTAATTCGAAACATTCGTAACATTTCTCGCAACATTGCGAATACTTCTTCCATTTCCATACTTTACTGCTTAAAACATCCGCTCCTCCAACACCAACCATTTCCGGGTGGTTGGAGGCAGAGACAGCACATGCTGCAGACGAGGACGTTAAGGCGCAAGGTAGAAGAGGAAGACGCCGCTCAATTGCAAGACCAAAAGCGCAAGTAAAACCTGTCTGTACTAACGTATGTTTTACTCCTCCCCAGCGCTACCGTCCTCATAAAATCCCCTTCCCCCGATGAGGCTACTAGCTACAATTAAAGAGGTAGGCACAACCTCTCGAATCAGATAGGGACTCACACCATATCCGACATCGACCACGGATTCTAGACCACTGTCCCCGCTAGAATTCAAGAGCCAGAAAAGAGTGTAGTTTCTGCATAGATAAACCACCATGCACGTGACTTATGAAAATCATATATGCACAATGAACATAATGAGAAAGCCACAACGAGCACTTAAAACACCCTACTACACCATATTAAGAGCACGACGTGCCCTAAAATAAGCATGTGAATTCCACCATGAGAAATGTTTGAAACACCAATTACCGGTCACATTTAAGAGCACCAATGAACAGTATAGCATAATCACCTCACGCTGATAAGGCATGAGAATGGATGAGTTGACGCCTGAAATGAGAGTGATTCTGCGCTAAGTATTGCCATTTTACAGTTTCTTTATTCGAAATCATACGATTTTGAATGTGTACATATTTGTACTTTACCAAGTTCTTTTCTTCCCCTTCCCCATTCTCCCATTTGGTTTGTATTTTGTGTGTGTGTTTTTCATTTACAGGTACAATGAGACCTCTCAACACTTGAAGAATCAGGTTAAAATTTACCTATTCTTTCACTTATTATTTATCACTTTCACTCCCTGGTCCTGAAGAAAGCTGTCTGACAAATTGTCACCTATAGCTGAAACATGTCGACCATTTTAGCAGACCATTAAGTGCGCTAGAATTCATAACAAATTCCAGAGCTGCACGAACTTACCTCTTTTTAACAATAGCCCGATTCCAAATTTAATAAATTTTTCGTTCTTGGATATCTGGACTATTTTTTAAATCACTTATCACTATCCTAATCACTTTTTTCCACGATCACTACTGCCTTAAAACTTAAGGTAAAGCCTCCTGGTGGAGGGTGCACACAAATGGCTTGACCCTATGATTACGCACGCACGTGTGATACAAGCGGGGACACCTCATATACCGCTAACGAAAACAAACAAGAGAGAAATACACGTGTATGAGGGTCATTTTATTGGGAGACACCCAGTTGCCAACCTGCAGACCTGAGTTTTTCGCAGGACAAGTGATCCTTTCCCCTTTTTGATGAAACGCCAATCAGATATAGCCAAAGTCATCAACATATTCAGCAAAATACCCATAGATACAACTCCACTGTTTTCAATTTTGTTTTCAGTGTGTGATTAATCATATTAAACACCCACAAACTTCCTGTGGAACCTGTGAATCCATACAAAAGGACAACCTTATAGGAGGTTTTGGCCTCTCTGTGAGTTTGACGACTACTACTAAGTATTTTTTTAATTTATTTTTTTATTTATTTGGTTTTATATAGCGCTGGCTAGACCCGGAGGTATCAGAGTGCTTTACATAGGGTTCCACAAAGTTACTGATTGGCCTAATTGTGGATAAAAGGCCTCTTTGATCTGTCCACTGCACCTCTGTCCTGCAATATGGGCTGTAAGCATGATATATGGCATTCTAGTTATATCTGGTTCCTTGCTGCATATCATTAAGCACCTTCTGATTCTGACTGTTATTCCACTGGGTGGAAAGTACAGCTCACTGAAGAATTATGGCAGCTTCTCACAGGCGGAGAGTAGTACGAAATGCCAAGTAGCTTGATGAACTGTTTGCCATCTCATTTGTACAAGGTGCTCCCAAGTAGTGGCTAGTGGAAATGAAGTGTTCAGTGCAAGTGGTGCCATGCGGTGTGTCCCACTGCAGACACTAGCTGGTTCATTCTGGGAGTGTCTCATCCAAAATCCACCAGATCTAAAATGATGAATGGGTATTTGTGGCCAACAGGTATAAAAAGCACTGATGATGGGAGGTGCTTCCTGTCCATGGAACTTTGGAATGGGGACATGTACAACTTTGTGGTAACTCGTCTATTGCTTTTTTAGCATAGTCCCACCAGTTGTGTGATGATGACCCTGATGGTGGCAAGGATGAATGGAAACTAGGATGAACCTTTAATCTGTGATGTCTGCATGTAATAAAGAAATTACATTAACATTCAAATGCAAAGAAGTAAGCTTCTTTAGAATTAAGAATAAACAATTACTCGAAGCAAAACATCAGCAGAATGTTTATTGTGTCCGACACACTATATACAAGCTTCACAAATAACATTTTATACACATATATTTTGTATCTGGATGTAGAAGAATTATACGCTTTTTTCAGTCTTTCTTTCAAATGTAATGCCAGTGAAATAAACAGGACTTTAATTCTAACAATAACAGTTCTAGTTAAAAAGGTAACAATATGTTATGGTAAATGACATGAAATTGTATATATTTAATAAATAACAATACAAAAGGTTCTTAATATTCTTAACATGTGCAGTCAAACATAACCAATATAATTAGTCTTCCATATAAATGTCATGTTTTTATTTTAATAAATTAGTTCTGTGGGTCCGTCGGTTTAGAGGTAGGTTATAATGAAAATATTGTGTTAGGCACGGATGCAGATTTGGGAGAGTTAAAGGACTTAATTAGAGTGCTTACCAGATAATCACTGTTGCTTAGTTTGCGCATCAAGTTGAGCTCTGATTGCTGATCTCTACAGGGTACAAATTTTAATCTCTCAGCATTGCCTCAGTGTCTTATACTCTTAAGAACCATGTCAGAATAACCAGCACAAAAATATTGTTCTGCCAAACTATGGTAGCCAGAATATTGACTAACAAAATAAGGTGAAGGTAAGGCTATGAAGGTAAATATAGATATATTATTCTTAACTCTGCGTCTGTGTATTGTGATAATATATCAATACTCAACGTATATAGACATAGAGTTAGAAATAATAAATCTAAATTTACCTTCACATTATTTGGTACTTAATATTTAAAAGAGGTGTGAAAACATAGATGTTTCCTTGGTTTATAAGGCAGAACCAAACAAAGCCAGATCAAACAGTTGCTATTCTTTTGACATTTTCAGAAACGTTGCAGCCATAAACACAGGTACTCGAACAAAGAACTAATTTATTTTAGTTGTGGGGTAATGGTTGACCCAGATTGTCTTAAATTCACATTGGTACCAAGGGAGAGATTATCTCTAGACAATATTGTTACATCTGACCCTTACAGCATGGTCAACCCCAAACATTTTGCCTTCATCCTCCTGTTCGCTGAACCCCTTTTTGTTAGCTTTAGAACATTTCACCCTTTACCACTGCTAACGAGTGCTAAAGTGCTTGTGCTCTCTCCTCTAAACACAGTAATATTGGCTTACACCCAATGGGCATGTTATGTTATGGATGATTGATAGCGCGCAATAATACTCTGGAGTGTCCTGGCGCGTATGTACTACTGTTTGAGGGCTGCATAAATACTTTACACATTGCCTCTAAGTGAAGCCTAATGCCTTTGTTCTAAGCTACCAGAGGGTTAAGCTAAGGTAAATTTGGCATGGTACATTTACTTAAAAGTCTCCAGTAAAGTGGAAACTACAAGTTCCCAGGGCCTGTGAAAAGTTGACAGGGTATGCTCAGACATGAGTCCATTGCTCACTTTGCCACTGGATTCAAGCAAGCTTGGCTGAAGACGGCTGGAATGCCAGAAACCAGTCCTAGAAAGCTTGTTTCCAGTCCAGGGAAGGCATGGCTTTGCAGTTCGGGCTGGACTGTTCCCATGAGGCACAGGGTCAGACTGATTTGCATATGGCCATGTCTGAACAGGAGTGGCAGAGTGGGCTAAAGAACGGTGATGGATTAAACCCAGATCTGTTGACTGGGTGTGAGTGTTTGATTGGTTCAGATGCTCCGTCCATCACCACTCCCTTTTGTACCGCTTTGTTCGCCATAAATTGGCAGGGTATGCTCAGACGTGAGTCCCTTACTCACGTTGCCACTGGATTCAAGCAAGCCTGGCTGAAGATGGCTGGAATGCAGAAACCGGTCCTAGGAAGCTTGTTTCCGGGTCAGGGAAGGCATGGCTTGGCAGTTAGGGCTGGACTGTTCCCATGAGGCACAGGGTCAGACTGATTTGCATATGGCCATGCCTGAACTGGGGTGGCAGAGTGGGCTACAGAATGGTGATGGATTAAACCCAGATCTGTTGACTGGGTGTGAGTGTTTGATTGCTTCAGATGTTCCGTCCATCACCACCCCCTTTTGTACCACCAGTGGGCCTGCAGCATTTATTGTGCCACCCACTTAAGAAGCTCTTTAAAGACATGTCTCAGGATTACCATTCCAGTCTGTATGTGCAGTTTTAAAACTGCCATTTCGACCTGGCAAAGTAAACCGTTTGCCAGGCCTAAACCTTACTTTTTAAGACATATAAGTCTCACCTAGTGTAGGCCCTAAACAGTCCACAGGGCAGGGTGCGTTGTATTTAAAAAGTTTAACATTTACGTTTATGTTTTACCTGTCCTGGTAGTGAAAAACATCCAAATTCGTGTTTTACTTCTGCATGGCATACTTCTCCTGTAGGACAAAATTGAGTTACCTTATTGCATTTAATAAGTGATAACTTTTGTTTAGTTGCTGGTAGGAATATTACATCTGGTGTCTGAGGAATTGCAATTTAAAAAGCCTCTGTAAAGGTAAAGTCGGATTTCAAGCTGCAATTCTGAAAATGCCACTTTTATTAAGTTGCCATTTTCTTGTCCTAACCTTTCAGTGCCTGCAGTCTGTATCCTGGGTCAGGTGTACCTGGCAGTTATCCTTTGTGTATCCCTCCCAGACGGTATCACGATTAGGGGCCTGAGTCTTGGCAGGATGAGCCTTCCTGACTTGATGAAAAGGGAGAAGCTGTCACCTATCACATTTGCACATCAAAGACACTACCTCTGCTCATACAAAAATACTTCACTCTAGCCCATTGTTACTGAAGGCATGCTGGGACCAGAGCAGCGGGACAGGACATTTCAGACCCTTCTGGTGGAGTACAATCCAGAGGTTTTCCCCACTTCAAAGCTGGCATTGGGTGTAAAAATGGAACCCAAGGACCCACTCTTCAGTGCACTCCTGGACCTAGGGATACTATAGAAGAAGGACTGCCCTGCTTCCAGAGTTTTGCACTGCTGCTTGAGGCCCGTCCTGTTCTATAAGACGAAAGACTGATCCTGCACCCTTGATCCCCAGCTGAAGTGACTCAAGGGTCAACGGACTGGCTTCCTGTTCTGAGCTACAGGGACACAATACGCCCCCGAGGCCTGCCTGTGACTGCCTAGCTGACCTGCTACATTGGATATGCCTGGTCCTGCCTGTGTCCTGCTGGCTTCTGATGACATGAGTTCCTGATCCCCAAATGGTGCCTTCCAGGTCCTGGACCCTAGGTACAGTATCAGTTGAGCTCCTCCTAGAAGAAAAGGAGAAATCCTGATTTTGTGGCCTTATTGCGACCTCAAATGGGCATTCCCATCAAGATCTTGCCAATGTCACTGACCAACACAAATTTCTGGTGAATACAAGTATTCGTGCTACAATGATTACCTGCGATGGCTGAAAACGCAAGATCTGCAATTCGTGCTACAGCATCGACACCCAGCAGTGGCACCAATGCACAGGTCTAGCAACAATCATACACTAAGCCTGGCCTGCTCTTTGTGCTACAGATACAACCATCTGCAACGCTCTCCCTGCTCCTCGTTGCCTCCTCCACCGTGAACGGAACTCTTCGTGCTTGACTTTATAAGGTAACATTTTCATCAGGCCTAACCTGACACCTGTATCCAGCAAACACTCCACCACAGTAAGCCTGAAACTGTGCCTTTCACCTGGTCTGGCACTACCAGATAACCGCAAATGGCGCTTTGTGCTTTTAGGTGCGATACTTAACTTAAATCTTTGAAATTGCATTTCTCCAGTTCTACTGATTGGATGTTTGTCGCTTTGTTGTAAAATGACTGGTTTACATTTTACTCTGTTTTTCTAAATTGATGTGGGATTTTTCTTGTGTTGTGTTTTCAAATGTATTACTGTTTGAGGGCTGCATATATACTTTACACATTGCCTCTAAGTGAAGCCTAATGCTTTTGTTCCAAGCTACCAGAGGGTTAAGCTAAGGTAAATTTGGAAACTTTTGTGGTTCACCCTGACAGGGACAATAACTGTTGCTTGAGAAGGGCTCACATCCTTCTCAATCAACAACCCACTTTCTCACAAATATGAATTTTGCATTTGAGGGTGTTTATATCTCAGGAATGGGCACAGGCAGTTCTTTACAGACTATTCAACTCCTGGGCACATCCACAGTTGCACTCTTATTACTTTGAATATTGCTCAATGCCCTTGTGAGGTTGCATCCTGACTTCCCACCAAGACTCCTTAATTCACCTCCACACTCAGTCCATCCCACCCCACTCGTCTTTCTTCTGACAGGAAAGCTGCAAGAAATCCTGCATATATATTCACTCACCAATCAAGGTTATACACGACTTACATATGATCATCCATGGATCACTATATTTGACCTTCCTTTAACCAGATACATACCTAACATAGGCCTTACTCAAATTACTGTTTTAATAATATAAAGAATTTCTTTACTAGTAACATCCTCTATTTCAGGATGGGTACCTCTGTCAATATCAGCCCATTTGCTTATGTTGATTATCATGAGGATCCCATTCAAGGGTGTCTCACCACCAGAAAAGTATCCCCAGAGTTTTTATATTTTATAATTTAACATGATATTAATAACACATTAGATATGTCTTATAAAACAAAAAACCTAAGTAATTGACTTGATGACCCATCACCCTCCTCCTTGCTCACTGTGTATGTCATCACTATCACAACATGATTAGCTTCTTTGTACATATCTCTTAAAATGCCTGCCACTTTTGTTATACTTAAACATGTCTTGGGTAAAAATGACCACATCATAATGATAGGGCCCACATTTAATAATCCCAGGTGATTGCACAATACAATGACGTAATAAGAAATGCAATTAACACAGATGGGAGCATTGAACAAATTTCAGAGCAAAATATATTTTGTGCTGAAAGGTTGACACAAACACAATGCCAAATGGTTTGTGTCGAGTGGCGCCTAACAATAAATGTAATGCGGCTACATGTGCCGGCAATTGTTTTTTGTTCTTGTGTATTTTAAAAATGTGTATTTTAATTACTGTGGCATTGGGATGTAGAGGGAAATTTTTAAAGAGCACCTACTTTTAGAGAGGGTTTTTTTTTAAACTGTACCTGCTTTTAACCTGAGAGAATCTTTGTTTCTCTACACTTCCGTACTTTTGCTAATTTCACCACAGAGGCGCCATTTTGGTTCCGTTACTTTCTACTGGTTGGAATTGTGGTTAATTTTTTACATTTAAGCAGGGCTATGCCGTGGATGTGAAGTGGCGTGCTACTATTGCACCGAAGGCATGCCAAAGGTATGCCTACTTGTGCTCTTCGGCGCCTGTCTCCATCCGGACCACATCCAGCGCCAGCCATGTTGGCAGTGAGCCCAGTCAGTGCACTTCCACACAGGTGTATTCAACGGAAGATTTCCTTTACTTTGAAATCTCACCATGTGACCACCAATTTAACTTTGCACAGACTTTTGTTACTGCCTTGCATATATGTGTCTTTTGTGTAAGTTCTCTTTTGATCATTCTAACCAGATTCAGTATTGGCATTCTAACACCGCTGATAATGCTAACTCTCCTTTTACGAATGGGTCTAAGGAGGGTGCCCCTTCGTATACCAACTTTCCTGCTTGCTTCATAAACTGCAGATCTTTACCCAAGGATGTCTTGGATGTTTTTAACTTACTCTTAGAGGACAAATGGGAACTTATTTTCCTTACCGAGACTTGGTTAAAGTAGTTTTCGTCAGCAGACATTGATCTACCTATCCCCCAAGGGTTTCAAATCCAGAATATCAATTTGGTGGATAAAAATGGTGGCGGTGTTCCAGTAGAAAACTGATCCACTTTTTACTGTTCAATTTATAAACTGTCACATATAGCAAACATCGACGGACTGTCCTTCACAATTGCCGTGGGACTTTCTTATTCTTTATCAGCAGCGCTAATTTATAGAACACCAGACTGTTAAACTGATTCCCTCCAACCTACTTACATATTTGCTAGGTCAGCTGTTGCTTCCCTACTCTAAGTTTATAGTGTTAGGGGATTTTAATTTACATGTAAAGGATTTGAACAGTAGGGCTGCTAAACAGTTTGTGACCGCTTTAGAAGGACTTAATCTAGTAAAGTTGGTGATTGGCTCTACACACAAGGCAGGTAATGTACTGGATCTTATTTTTGTCTAATCTTTTAAATGTTCAGGTCAAATTACTTCAGTGGCAAAAAATTTGGAGATGCTAGTTAATTGAAAACTCTCCCACTTTTTGGAATCTAATAACCGTTTACATGATTCACAATCTGGATTCCGTTCAGGAATCTGAATTTTGTTTAGGATTTAACACCGAATCTGCCTTGCTTGTGGTTACAAGGTTTATTAAGGAGAATCTCAATCAGAAATAGGCTCAGTAGAATTGGAATCCAAGGGCAGGTCTTGGCCTGGCTTAAATCTTTTCTTGAAAATAGAATGCAGCCTGTATTTTGTTCTCTTTATAATTCCACCTCCAAACCAATTGAGTGTGGGGTTCCTCAGGGCTCTGAACTGAGCTGCACCATCTTCACCTGGAGACATTGGTGAGTCTTGTTGATTTGTGTGGCCTTCATTTGATTTTGTATGCTGATGGCAAGCAAATCCTTCTGTCTTTTCAGGAGAATGATGTGGAAGTTCTGAACTCCTTTAAACAGTGTCTTAAGTCAGTTGTAAAGAGGAGAAACAGTAATTGTCTCAAGCTCAATTCCGATAAAATAGAGATTCCTTTTTTTCAGGAACTAAACTCCCCTTTGATTCTTGTTACTGGTTGCCGCCCGAGCTTGGGTCCCATCCTACACCCACTCTGCCAGCAAGACATTTGGGTAGCAAATTTGATTCTAATCCATCTTTTGAACCCTATATCAAGTAAATGTCTGCAATTTAATTTGCTACACTTAAATCTTTAAAGAGGATGCTGCATTTGGTGCCTGAGGACACCCATAAGATTATTGTTCACTCTATGGTGACCTCTAAATTGAATTAGGCAAACAGTTTGTACCTGTGCTTGTTTGCGTATTTCGTCCAGGGGCTTCAGATTATTCAAAATGCAGCTTTCCGTCTGATTTTGAAAACTCCTGCTCGCCTATCAGTGCCTTCTTATTTAAAACAACTACATTGGTTGCCTGTGACTAGATGGATTTAATTTAAGGCTCCTACCGTTGCCTATAAAGCATTTGAGCAAAAATGACCTCTCATTTTAAGTAACAGATTCAAAGCTTATCATGAGGTGATATCCTTGAGATTTAATAAACTAAAGCTTCTTCCAATTCCCTGGATTCGCAAAGCTAGGAGAGGTGGGCGGTCTTTGGTTTGTCTCACTTCTAAACTCTGGTACTTTCTTCCTCCGAGTCTTTGTTCTTGTCCCTTCTGAAAATATTTTTAGAAAACACTTGAGGACTTTTCTATTTAATTTCTGACTGGGTGGTCTCTGATCTTCAGTTTGGCTTCCTGGTTAGTTTTAGGACTGGTCACATGCTGAGAGCGCCGGGACGCTTCTTCGAAAGCAGTTGGGTGCTTTATGAATATTATTGTATTGTATTGTACTGAAACAGAGGAGAAACAGGCGAACACCCCTAGGATTTCACACAAATCCACATCAACTTAAAGTAGCTCAACTTGGCTTTTGTGTGAAATACTGATGTCAAATATAACCATTTCCAAAGCAGAATAGCATAGGATGTTACCATGGGTAACGTGTCATTTCAAAGAAATTGCATACTTTACCCATCTAATATCTTTGGGCAGCTTTCATTGTGTACAAGTTTGACATTAAGGGTATACCTCTGTAACAAATGCCATGCAAACTCCCGCCTCCTCACCTTGGTGTTTTGGCGCAAAGCTCAGAGTCCTGATAAAATGGCATATCTTGTTTAAGCTCAGGTGACGGCATTATCGGCACACAGGTCTTAATAAATATGGCGCTGTGAGATTTTTTTCCCACCAGCACATCACACGGTGCTGAGTTGCTGACTTCTGATAAACCTTTCAAACTCACTTCAGATCAGGGACGGCTTTAGGGAGGTGTGACGGGTGTAGCCGCACCTGATGCTGATTTTGGTGGGGGCCACTGTATTTAAAAATAACTGATGGCACATGAACTTCCTTGTACATCCAGCAGTTTTTAGGCAATAATAAAAATGGCAAAATAACTCTGGTGATTAATTTTACTGCTGGTGAAAGATCGGAATTTTGTCAAGTAGTTGTTTTTACTCATCATAAATTAGCACAGAGGGTTAATGTCCCTGTTGCAAATAACTTGTACCATGCAGATCACAAAACTGAGTATGAGTGAACTATCAGTAGCACTTTAAAACAAATGAACTGTATGTCAAAGAGGGGTTATGGAGAGGTATAGAGCACTGTCGGAGAGTGATAGTGGTGGAATTTGCGGAGAAGGAAGTCATGGAGGGCGCCAGAAAATTCTGTTGCACCACGCGCCACCAGCGCTAAAATCCACCCTGCTTCGGATCATTCACGGACAATTGACTTTTCTTTCCTCATGATTCTCCATAAACAGTGGATACACTAAAGATGTGTTTTATACATGACCATCACAACCTCTTTGCTTACATACCTGTTTCAAGTCAATTGGATAAATACCATTGAAGAACCAAGCACAAGGCGTTGGCTTGTCATGAGGACAGACTGCTTGAAATGACTGAACAAAATCTTCACTATAAAAGCACTTCACATTGTAGCATTTACTATGCGTCACTGAGGAATATTCATTATCTGTATGTGTGCTTTTAGCATTCGTTGTAATCAAGTTCTTCACTTCAAACTCACTGGATTTTTGTTTTAAGTTTAAGGCAGACCCGGCATATAAACTCCAGGTATAAATTTCAATCACACAGTCACAAATGAGATAACCGTAAGCAAGAAACATCATTTTTGAAAATAATATCCATTTCCAAATTGTAGATGCAATTTTCTCGATAGCAGTGCAGTAGTTCTCATGTAACCCAAATGTCTCAGCTTGATACCAGTAGAGACCATCTGTGAAAGGAGGAACTGGAATTCCCACCTGGGATGCAAGTAGGTAGCATGTCTGTTGCTTGTGAAAACACACTGAAGAGAGCTATCTGTCGTGAACAGTGCGCGGTAGAGGAAGTGCATGACTTTGGTTTGGCTGGACTTTGTAACACTGTCTCAGAAATCAGCTGAAACTGCGAGTAAAAGATGTTTTCCCTTTCAGTAGACATCATCCCCGTTGGCAGAAAGGATCGATACTCGTTGCTCTAAAGAAGAGGTTACAAACCAAAATATTCAGTTTCATTAGCATTTCCCTTGTATACATAGTTTATGTACAGAACTACAACAAAAATTAAAGTCACGTTAGCCAAAATTCTTTGTTTGGATTGATGTTCTATAAAGGAAAGTCCAATAAGAAAACAAGTTACTTACCTGTAACTACAGTTATCCAGTATTGGTATCTTTCATAGATTCACATGCCTGCATCATTCCCCGTCGCCGAGGCGGGAGACCCACGGTAATAAAATATACAATAGCAGTGCCTTCGAAAATTATTTGTAGTAGGCTGAAACACTATAGGCCCAACAAGGCCCAAAACTTAGCAGCCTATCTACCTCATTATATAAATAGAACTGAAAAAGAAGTTCCAACCAATCAGCTGTCAGCACCCTCTAGAATCTTCCCAGCAGAGGCAGTTCTCCTCAGATTTTCCCAGCACAAGTGAGAAGTACGTATCCCTAATAAAGAACTGCCTTGCCGGGGAGGAGGGTGGTGTCACGCCTGCCTAGCCTCCGTGGAACTGAAAGACGAACTGACGAGACCAATCCAAAATGGCCTCGCTGTAACGCGCATGCGCGAGGGGTCCGAGCCGGAACATAAGCTTGCTTCCCCAGGCTCTCAGCGCTTTGCGCTCTAGTTTCTAACTCTTCTGATTAGTCACTTCCACTTGGCCTTTTCCTGTTACCGGCCATGTTTGTCGTGGGCATACCTTCTTTTGATCCGAGTTACGGCAATCCCTTACCAAGTGCCGTTCACTTTTGCTGGTCTGTTTATTCCTGACTTGAGGTCAAGGTATATCTGACCTTACCTCTCGCCCGGATTCCAGAGCGGCTCTTCCTGTATCTGATGCCGCTTTCTTTGATTCCTTGCCGAGGCTCGTTCCTTCCAGATTACCTCGCACGAGATAGTTTTCTCCGGTGATTTCTCAGGGGTATTACAGAAGAGTCCTGCCTTATCCCGATAGACCCACGTGTCCTATTTAACGTGGGTCCTACTTTCCATTCCTTCCCTCGCTCAGTGCCGGCTGTCTTACCCTGGTGTCATAGTGACTTACTGCGCCCTGTTTCTTGCGGACCTTTCATTGGGCCGGACTAAGGTCCCGTCGAACGGCCGGTATTTGCGGGAGCAGTGGTGCGAGTGGTTTACGTGGCATTGTGGGATTTGTGGTCCACCTGGCGAGTTTCCTCCTTCCCTTTATTTTCTTATTTTTGTGTTAGTTCTCTGGACTTCCCGGATTCTGGCATTCATCACAGCACAGGGACAGGAAGAACCGGTAAAGCGCTTGTAGCGCACTATATTTACATCGTGTTCTTATGAAGGTTTCCATTGGTGTTTATGTATGTATTTATTACACTCCAGGCAGCTACTTCTGTGATCCAGACCTTTTATATTACAATACACCTTAGCTGGGTTGTGGTTCTGGTTGTGTAAGAAGTATAATCATACCCTTACTTAAGTCCATATGTGTGACATACTCAGAGGTAATATTTCATACCCCTCAATCTAGGTCATATTGGATATCAATAAGTTCCATGATCACATGTATGTTTCTCGAGGATGTCCTAGTTACTCTCATTGGCACACCCTTGGGCTATCAGGTAAAGGTGGTTAATGTATTAACATTGGGGGGCTTGTGAGTTGACTGTTGTTGTATTAACCCATTATTCCTTTTAGCTTCATCTTCCACTTGAAGAGAAGTGTCCGAAGAGTCCAGTGTTTTGTCTCCCCCTACTTTCCTTGTTTTGTTCCCTCCTTTCCCTCCATATCACCCTTGTGTTGTAGTGTTTGATAGGCACAGGTGGTGTAGGGGGGACGGGTTGGGGTTCTCGTCGGCTCCTGGCACTCCTGCGGAAACTGCTACCGGACCTATGAAAGATACCAATACTGGATAACTGTAGTTACAGGTAAGTAACTTGTTTTCTTATCCAGTATTGGGGTATCTTTCATAGATTCACATGCCTGAATCAGAATAGCAAGCAGTAAAACCATATCTGTCGTTTGCGGAAGGTGGGAGACAAAGCGTCATTCTACATATCCCCCATACAAACGGAAGGTTATAGAGCACTAAAATGTAAATATGCATATATGCAGAAAACCTTCTGAAAGGAATAATTATATACAGATAATATAGTTTATAGTAAAGACAGCATTTGACAATCAAAACCTTACAGTATATCATACATAGTCTTAAGACAGCAATATAATGTGAGAGACCTTTTAAAAGTCTAACCTTAATGAAGAAGATGCTGCAGCACCGCTTCTCCAACTGCTGTATCATCCTGTGATGCCGACTGCAAGCAGTAATGCTTTGTAAAAGTATGGACACTCTTCCATGTAGCAGCTCGGCAAATGTTCTCCAGCGTAACCCCAGCAAATAAGACTGTCGACGCCAACATCATTCTGGTGGAATGTGCT
Organism: Lissotriton vulgaris; assembly: GCF_964263255.1. Classification (NCBI taxonomy): domain Eukaryota; kingdom Metazoa; phylum Chordata; class Amphibia; order Caudata; family Salamandridae; genus Lissotriton; species Lissotriton vulgaris. The sequence goes on along the minus strand of NC_141685.1, from coordinate 1,463,532,155 downwards.
TTAACCTTTCTGACTAAAGGTCTGTTAGCCTTTTCGTGACAGAATTGTATTACTGAGGATAACCATTTAGCTATAGTTGCTTTTGTCACGGCTTGTCCTAGCATGACCTGTCCATAAGCAATAAATAGCTGGTTAGATTTTCTTATGTCCTTAGTCTTTTGAAGATAGAACTTTAGACATCGTTTCACATCAAGACAGTGCAGGGCCTTTTCTGCCGGTGTGACAGGGTCCAGGAAAAAAGTCTTTAACTTTATCGGCTGGTTTATATGAAATTAAGATTGTACCTTAGGGATGAACTTCGGATTGGTTCTCAGGGTTACATAGAAATGTAGGAAAGGTTCTGCAATCGTGAAAGCTTGTATCTCGCTAACTCTCCGGCTGAATTGAGAGCTAGTAAAATAGCGACTTTCCAAGTTAGAAACTTTAGTTCAGCTCTGTGAATAGGCTCGAAGGGCCTCCTCATTAATTGGGACAAGATCATATTGAGATCCCATTCAGGAGGTGGAGGTCGAACCTGAGGTTGTCGGCTAGAGAGTTTTGAACACCCCTCACATGCTCCGCTCTGAGGGTTTTGCCGTGTTGTATAACCCACTCCCACATCTCTTGAGCTTCCTGCGAGAGGGAGAGAGATCTTGTTCCCCCTTGTTTGTTTATGTAAAACATGCGGGTGGTATTGTCCGTATGCACCAGCACTGAGGAATTTGCAATTCTCTGTAGGAACACCTGCAGAGACAGGAAAATGGCTCTTAACTCCAGACTGTTGATGTGCTTCTACCGATATTGGTGAGACCATCGCCCTTGAATCTGAAGGTCCTGGAGATGGCCTCCCCCAACCTTCCATAGAAGCGTCCGTGGTCAGGATAAATTCCGGAATGGGTTGGAGAAACGTGAGGCCCGGTGACAGATTGCTTTCCTTTGACCACCATAGAAGAGCTTGTCTCATTCTGGATGTCACCTTTATGCGATCGTCAAAAGAACCTCCTATTTGTCGCCATTGTCGGTGCAATTCTTCTTGCAGCCGCCTCATCCTGAGTCTCGCCAATGGGACTAGACTGATCGCTGACGAGCACATCCCCAGAAGAGAAGTATATATTTGGACAAAAAGTGACTTTTTTGTTGAGATTAGTTTTGCCAGTTTTTGAAGTTTGTTTTGCCGTTCCTGAGACAAGAATGCCTTGCACTGGTGGGTGTCCAGTGAAGCTCCCAGAAAGGTTAACACCTGAAGAGGTTGCAGTTGAGGGTGAGCCCTAGGTTTGAGAATAGACGGAGGGAGCTTTTGACCGCTTGTCTTGTAGCCTGTTTTGATGGTCCTTTGAGGTATGGGAAGACTTGTATTCTCTGCGAACTCAGTGCTGCAGAAACGGGCTAAAAATTTGGTAAATATTCTTGGTGCCGATTTCCGCCTGAATGTGAGCACTTTGAATTGAAAGTGGACGCCAGCCACTGTGAATCGCAGGTATTTGCGATGCTTGGGGTGTATAGGGATATGGAAGTAATCGTCTTCCAGGTCCGGAGAAGCCATAAAATCCCCTTCGTTGAGACAATTGAGCACATCTTTCAACGTCACCATGCGAAAACTTTGTTTCCTCAAGAATTTGTTGAGTTTGCCCAGATCCAAAATCAGACGCCACTCTCCCGATTTCTTCTTTATGAGGAAGAAGCGAAAGTGAAATCCCTTTCCTTTTTGCGTGATGGGAACCTTCTCTGTCGCATTCTTGCGAAACATGTTTAGGGCTTCTTTGAACAGTAAGTGAAGACCAGGGGGAGGGGGACCCCTGGGCGGGGTTGTAGGCGGTTTCTTTAAGAACTCCAGAGTGTGTCCTTTTTCTACTAGGTCGAGGACCCACTGATCCGATGTAATGTTCCGCCATTGCTTGTAAAAGGCGGAGATCTTTGCGCCCACAGGGAGGGGAGAATGTTGGGCTGGCGTCCGGCATTGCTCATTGACGTTTGTTGGAATCTCGTCCCTGATTATTTGATCTTCGTCGTCCTCCCTAACGAAAGAAATTGCTGGATGTAGATTGCCTGTATGAAGACTGGTAATACGGCTGCTTGTACTGAGATTGGTATTGCCTGTTCTGTTGGTTATGGTAATTTCCCCTAGATGGAAAACCACAACCCCTTGCCCCTATAAAAGAGACTCTCTTAAATTGCAGGGTACCAAGTAATTTTGCGGTGTCGGTATCCGTTTTGATGGTAAGTAGGGCATCATCTATGTGCTTACGAAAGAGTGAAACCCCGTCATAAGCCATATCTAGGATCTTTGTTTGTACTTCCGGTCTGAAGGAGGTTGCTCTGAGCCAGCCCTGTCTTCTGAGGACCGCAGCACCTGATAACTGTCTAAAGTTAGTGTGAGCGATGTCTAGGGCGCAGTCTATTATTTCTGATGCCACCCTTTCCCCTTCCAGCACTATTTTACGTGCTTCCTGCTGACGATCTTCTGGTATCAGATCTATGAATTCGTACAGATTAGACCACATCTGTCGGTCATAGCGGGCAAGGATTGCCAATGAATTCGCTGCTTTAATGGAAGCCGCAGCATTGGTGGAGAACTTTTTTCCTATAAGATCCAATCTCCTGCCTCTTTGTCCGGTGGTTTTGAGATTGGAGTGGATGGATTCTTGGACCTCTGTTGGGCAGCTTGAAATATTACAGAGTCCGGACGTGGATGGCCCACCAGACAAGATGGGAGTTTCTGGCGGTGCTCTATACTTTTTCTCAATTCATTATCTTGAGACCCTCCTTCCAAATAAAATCTATAATGGGTATAGCCCTGGTGACCTTCCTATACCCCTCTACCATCTTCTTCTGAAGAAGAAGTATCCTGATCTTCTTGAGGTGTGGGGTCCACAGTGTGTCTTGGCGATACCGGAGCCTGCGGTGTTGGAGGCCTGGGTACGTCTGCTGGTACCAAAGGCACTGCTGTTTCAACTCTTCAAACTACATGCACTTCATATACCAGAGTGCTCAGGGGTGATCCGGAGGAGAGGCTAGCGGAGTGCGATCCATCGTAGATTTCTGTTAAAGGGCTCCCATGAGCCCATAAGCTGACGAGGTTTTGGAGACGCACCTGCGCACCGGAGAGGCATCGAGGCCTGTGACGGTTACTTGGCGGCCTTCTCATCCACCCCAAATCCTGTCTCTACTGATGAGGAAAACTAACCCGAAACCCGGGCCATGCCCCGGGTCTAGAGATCCCGGGAACCACAAGTATTTACTTGCACCAACTTTGGTGAACCACTCATGAACATTTTTATTTCAACTCTTCAAACTACATGCACTTCATATACCAGAGTGCTCAGGGGTGATCCGGAGGAAAGGCTAGCGGTGTGCGATCCATCGTAGATTTCTGTTAAAGGCTCCCATGAGCCCATAAGCTGACGAGCTTTTGGAGACGCACCTGCGCGCCGGAGAGGCATCAAGGCCTGTGACGGTTACTTGGCGGCCTTCTCATCCACCCCAAATCCTGTCTCTACTGATGAGGGAAACTATCCCGAAACCCGGGCCATGCCCCGGGTCTAGAGATCCTGGGAACCACAAGTACTTACTTGCACCAACTTTGGTGAACCGCTCATGAACTTTTGTTTCAACTCTTCAAACTACATGCAATTCTTATACCAGAGTGCTCAGGGGCGATCCCGAGGAGAGGTTAGCGGTGTGCGATCTATTGTAGATTACCGCTTGCGTGGACGTTGTAGGCAGGAACCTCTGGCGATAGTCCGCCAACATGGTCTGTAAGTCCTGAACCAAAGAAGGAGGGAGATGACCCATCTCATCCGAACGTGAAGCTCTGTATGGTTGTCTATAGAAAGGTGTAGACAAATCCTCCTGATAGGAATGCACCTGCATAACCTCATTGTCATCCTCTTCCTGACATTTTATTCTTAATTCTGATGGATGGCGTGCAATCCCAAAGGGACCTTCTTCGTCTCCATCATCCCCATCCGATTCCTCTTCCTCCACATATGTTTCCAAAATATGCGATGGTAATAGAGGGGAAATATTAGAGTAGTCCTGCCTATGATAGGTCTTTAACTGGAAATTAGTTTATGCCACTCTTGCAGGTCAGGGCCGGCTCTAGGCATGTGCAAGCTGTGCACCTGCACAGGGCCACCAAACCCGAGGGGCCACCACGCCAATATATATCCTTAATATATTAATCCTCTGAGGATGGAATCTTATTTGCGTGGTGGCCCCTGGCAGGGATTTGGCGGCCTCCGGCTCTGTTCCACTACTAAACACCCTGACCCCCTCCCCTCTTTACTGGCCTGCGCGCTCCGCCCCGCCCGGACCACCTCTTCCGGGCCCCCTACCTACGCTCCTTGCCCAGGGCCACCATGAGCCTAGAGCCGGCCATGTGCAGGTGGCGTCTTTGTAATAACAGGACTCTTCATCGATTCCGGCGTCTTGATAAGATGCGCTGGAGGCGGCTGGCTCATTGATGGAATTGCCGTAGACGAGCCCGTCATCGACGGACTTGTCGTCGTGGGAATAGTCGTCGACGGTGGTAATGTCGACGGGACCGTAGTCGACGGGGCTGACATCGATGGATTCTTCGTCGACGGGACTGTTGTCGATGGGACTGTCGTCGACTGGGCTGTCGTTGACGGGCTCTTCGTCGACGGGCTCTTCGTCGATGGACTCTTCGTCGACAGGCTCTTCGTCGACGAGATCTTCATTGTCGACAGGCTCTTCGTCGACGATGACTTCGACGTCGATGGGGCTTTCGTCGACGATGACTTCGACATCGATGGGGCTTTCATCGACGACGACTTAGTCAACGATAGAATCGTTGTCGATGATTTTGAGGAAATAGAAGAAATATCCTGAGCCCCAGTAGATTTCTTTGAGGAAACCTTGGATGACACAATAGGTGAGGTGATAGAAGACGTAGACACCATAGCAGAAGAGCTTGAGGTGACAGAAGACACACAAACTGTGTGAGAAGACACCAGAGAGACTGGGCTTTACTCACAATTTTAATTGAAGATCCTGAAGATGGAGATACAAGAGGAGGAGAGGATGACCTCCTTATGGGTTCTGTGGCTCTATGAGAGGATTTGAGATGTTTCTTCCTCTCAGGAGAAGAGCTATCTCTGGATCTGGCTCTTTTGCTGGAAGTAGATGCTTTGTCCTCATCATCTGTAGAAGATGATTTGAGCCATAGAAGAACCCTTGCCTCTCTGTCCCTGATAGTTTTGGCAGGGAAGGTGCAGCAAATCCTGCAACCCTTCACAATGTGAGAGGGATGCAGACAGTAGATGCAGTCTAAGTGCTGATCATCTATGTGGACTCTCTTTTTATTACAGGTCCTGCAGGCCTTGAAAAGGGCTTTCTTCTCAGACATTCTGAAGAGAAAAGTAGAAAACTGAGTAGGCACTCAGGGAGACTCGCTTCCACACGACGTGCAGTGAAAATGTGAGGAGAACTGACACTGCTGGGAAGGTTCTAGAGGGTGCTGACAGCTGATTGGTTGGAACTTCTTTTTCAGTTCTTTTTATATAATGAGGTAGATACGCTGCTAAGTTTTGGGCCTTGTTGGACCTATAGTCTTTCAGCCTACTACACTGCTATTGTATATTTTATTACCGTGGGACTCCCGCCTCGGCGATGGGGAATGATTCAGGCATGTGAATCTATGAAAGATACCCCAATACTGGATAAGTAGTATTTTTTTTTTTTTTTGCATAACCTGGGGAAATTTATAATACGTACATGATTGAGTGAGCGAGCAGGAAAATTCATATAGTGCTTTATTCAAATCCAGCCGCCTCTCGCATCTGTGTATTTATCATCTTCTTTACCTATAATTTAATTATCATGCTTCATACTAGCCTTAAAATGTGGCATTCACCCATAATTTCGAAGAAGGTCAAGTTTATCATAGGTTTCCTTTTATTATTTTCAGAGAATTCCAACTGCAAATCCTAGATGTCCTTAATTACTCCACAAGACTGTCTTAGAACAAGGATGTCATCTGCACTATGGGGAATCATTTTGCGCTTGGTTAGTATTACGAAAGTGACGCTAACCAGCACAAAATGTTTTTTTACCAATTTATTTTCCAGAGCAAATCTTTGCTTTGGAAAGTACCCTGCAAGGAACGCAAAGCATTGCTTTGCGTTACTTAGGGCCAAGTGGGAGTTACATTGTTGGTACATGGGCATTCCCATGCAACCACCCATGCCTTTTGACGCAAACCGAATCTACAAACGATTATAGACAGGGTTTAGTGCCAAACGTTAACACCATCTGAAAGGAGGTGTTAGGAGGAGAAATGTTTTCATTTCTACTTTTTTTTCCTACTTTGTATGCGTTCTGCACTGTGTTGCACACATACAAAGTGAGACAAGTGTTTGAACTTGCCTAGGTCTAGTATTTTGACCAGGAAGAGTAGACCTCCTATACAAAACCTATGCTAGACTCAGATACGCACATTCGTGCTATGGTGCTAAAGTGTGTGCCTGGCCCACAACAGCTGAAATAAGCATTGGCACTAGGGAGAGGCGAGGAGAGAGCCTTATGTCTTTAGATATAGTGCACTCCTACTCCCTCCCTGTCATGCAACACATCACAGCATTTTTTACTGCTGCGCTGCGTTTCATGACTACTTTAAAAATCTGCCCCTATGTATTGTGGAATAACCAGTTTTTTTTTTCTGCACCAGACACTATTTTCCCACATGGAGAAATGCATTACCCTATGTCACAGTGAAAAATGTTGGTGCTGCATGGCCATAACCACACATGACGCACTTTTTCAGGTGTAACTGTACTTGTGTTTCCAGGGTTGGGAGAGGGAGGCAAAAGACTGAATTCTTCATTAACTACCTAAATGGGAATTTACCTAAACCTATCTCTTTTTGGGGTGTATCTCAGAATGTCTTTTACAGAAATATTGCTCTACCAGAATATTATTGCATATAGCCATGTGTCAACTGGGTGGCAGAGTGGGCTAAAGAACAGTGATGGATTAAACCCAGATCTTTTGACTGGGTGTGAGTGTTTGATTGATTCAGATGCTCTGTCCATCACCACCCCCTATTGTACCGCTTTTGGCCGCAATAAGTGTGGCAGGGTATGCTCAGACGTGAGTCCCTTGCTCACTTTGCCACTGGATTCAAGCAAGCCGGGCTGAAGACGGCTGGAATGCCAGAAACGGGTCATCTGAAGCTTTTTTTTCAGTCCAGGGAAGACATGGCTTGGCAGTTCGGGCTGGACTGTTCCCATGAGGCACACAGTCAGACTGATTTGCATATAGCCATGTCTGAACTGGGGTGGCAGAGTGGGCTAAAGAACGGTGATGGATTAAACCCAGATCTTTTTACTGGGTGTGAGTGTTTGATTGATTCAGATGCTCCGTCCATCACCACCCCCTTTTGTACCGCTACCAGAATATTACAGCAAAAATATTGCAAACCAAAATATCGTGGGGGTAAGTATATATTAGAGAGTATAGATTTGCTATTGTTAACTATATATCCATGTAGCTTGAAGGTGCATATATTGTCGAGGTAAATAGATATGGAGTTAAGTAGTTATCCTATACTTATTTCCATATACTTAAAGCTTGTTGATATTTCGGTTGTCAATATATTTTTTGTGATATATTTGAAGGACAATATATAAAACTCAAATGTCTAGCATATCAAGATGGTTCAATACCATACAACTTTGCCCTCATATCTATAAACAGACAGCGGCAGAAAATCTCCTGTACGTGCAGAATTTCCATCAGTTGTAAGCGAAATTTGTGGTCAGGATCAGAATCAGGATTTATGTTTTCCTGAACACAATTTCAATGATGAGTACACAATGGGGTGCAAAACGTTTTACATATCAGTCCTCCAACGGATACCTTCAATTCTGCCCTTCAACCTCTGCACCATAACTGCTATTGGTTTTTCTCTGTATAATACCTGCTCTGTCTTGTTGCTATCAAGTGCAATATATCATTCATGACTAGGCAGTCCTCTCCATTACTGACTAGCCATCTTTAAGCATTGCTCCCAAATCTCTTCTGCCTATCTTCCAACTATGCAAGCGTAATAATAAGAACAAATCCTGTTTCTTATTCGTGTGGATTTTATCCATATTACTTCGCCTACATGGTGGACCTCTACCTTGTGCTCCTCCACAACCCTCCACCCATCCTTGTCCCGGCCTTCATGTAAAAAAGGATATCCTTTTATTTGTGAAGGACATGCTCAATCAAGAGGAGAGGATTTTCAGCTGACAACCAACTTTAAATCAGGCCCTTGAACATGTAAAAATCCTATAAACAATCCTCTGCCCCATTTGCCTGTGTATCATTTTACAATTCCTATTTATCTTCTCCCTTCATTTAAAAAATACAACTTCCTGAAAGTATTTAGCACACGTCTACTAGGTTGGCCTTAATATTTTTCACTTACCTATCCCTGATGATATATGCTGGACCTTTGCTTTTAAAGAGTATTCATGTGCAAGTTGTTTTCTCCGGTGCACTGTGAAAAAAGAAGGTATATCATTACAGAAAAATCAAACACATAGTTTTGCAGTTGTTAGAAATTGAATTTCTGGTTGGCTAGGGCTTGCGACTAAGCCAGACACAAACCACCACTCTAGTCAGGGCAAGTGAGTAACACACTGACGATAACCCCTGCTCACCCCCTTGGTAGCTTGGCACAAGCTGTCAGGCTTATCCCAGAGGCAATGTGTAAAGTGTTTGCTCAACACACAAACACAGTAGCAACACACTAGGCACACTACAAAAGAGACTCCACACAAGGTTATATAAAAAAGCCTTTGTATTATCCAAAACACATTAGAATCATAATCACATATATACACTTTGCCAACTAACACTAGACAATATTTACAGGGGATTATATACACGGGACAGGGCCAATTGGGCCTCTGTCAGAACCATCACAAGCACAAGCAGTCGAAATAATATCACAACTAGTAACTACTGGTAAAATACTGTACTCAGCATTATATTATATTAGCAACATAAAAAAAATTATCCATAAATCACATTAGAGCAGGCATAAAACCACCTTAGGCATCTATCCTACACTAGCAGTGCCCCTCAGTGACCCTTAGCATAAACACATTATGCAAAACATGATCAGCAACAGCGCACCATAATCAATCATCAGGTGTACCCTTCAGCTGTGCATGGTAGTAGGGAGATATCGTGCCTACCGACTTTCTGGAGCACACTTAAACACACTATGCCCCAAGTACTTTGTGCACATTGCATTAGGCATAACACAAATGACGACACAGCATATTTAATCTTGCACAAAATTAGCCACAGTGCACCCTACTAAAATAAACGGGCATGGTGCACACATTAGAAATACATTATAGAGACAGTAACCCGGTACTTTATGGCATACATGCAATTAGCAGCAGTGCACCTTCCAGCATTATTGGTGTACACATAGCCTCAGCACAACCGGCCCATAACTGCGGGGAGCCCTGATTCACCTAGAGGGCATGTTCACTGTCCCGGCATCCTCAGCTCCATTAGGGCACCTCACTCCTGTGGCCCTGGAGCCAAACTGCGACTCCTAGACAATGTGCCCCTCTTGTTGCAGCTGCCCGCAAATGCTGTGCAGTTGTGAAAAGTAAACAAGCTCAGGCACTCACTGTGCCTCGGAAGCGCCAACATGGGTCCACTCTCAGCGAAATCAGCACTCACTGTGCTCTGGGAGCCCCAACATTGAAGCGGCCCACTCTACTGCGGGACCGCTCAGGAAAACAGGCATTTATACCACAGTGCCTCATGAGCAACAACAATGCACAGATTCGAGCCCCACTCACCGGCTCTCCGGGGACTGCGCTCTTCGTCCTCCGGTCTTCCTCTTGTCACCGGTGATCTCTGTGTGCCTTCCTCCCCTTCTGCCAGGTGGGGGAAGGAGGGAATGAAACAAATGAAGCCCAAGAGGCTCAGTCGCCTTTCTCTCCTCTTTGGGTCTCAGGGCTTTCTGCTTTCACTGCGCGCCTCTTCCGGCCACACCCACAACCAGGCAAGTTGCCTCTCTTCCGGGTCAGGACGCGGCGGTTCCTCTCTTCTCGGGGGCAAAGTGTGGGGTGGGCTTCCGCCGTAAAAATACCACCAAAGCGGAGTGGGCTCCCGCCGATAAACACAAAATGCGGGGTGGGCTCCCGCTGTCTCCCACCAACTCAGGGGAATCCCTATGCTGAGATTCCCTAAATCATCATGCAGCACAGCGCTGCAGGCCACCCATGCTCCCCCTGTCTTGGGAGAAGATATAGCGCTCAAGAGGTGCTTAAGTCCCAGGGGCACAAGGCTGGGGCCAGGCAGGCCAGCTCAGAGGGCCCTCCAGCAGGGAGGCAGTCCCTCGTGGCGGTTCCTCCAGGGGTCCAGCAGCAGCAAGTCACCAAGAAGCACAACATTTTTATGGGGTCACAGCCCCAGTATTTTCTTTTGTCTGCCCTTGGCACAGGGCTTGGGGGAACCAGCCTGAGCTGGTTCTGGGGGGTTTTGGAGCACTCTGTTTACAAGGCTCCTCTTCCCTATTGTCAGGTAGGGGATTGTCATACGACACACCACAGGGGGGGGGCGAGCCAGTTTTCACCCAGGCAGGCACAGACCTATTCAGGGTCAGGGGATTACTCCTCCCACTACTCCAAATGCAGATCCCCTATTCAGCCTAGCGCTGATTCACCCAGCCCTCCCTGGGGCCACACACACCTCACCAGCCCCTGTCACTCCAAAGCCAGACATGCAATCCACATCAGGCAGGCAGACACACAGCACACAGAAAGTCCAACTTCTAAAAGTGTAATTTCTAAATTAGGTATAATAAATTTGCGTGCACCATTGCACAGCATTTGTTATTACCATTCCAAATATACCAAACTTGACCACACTGTTCCTCTCATATCAGGAATAGCCACTGAAACACTTATCAGGGAATCCCCAATGCATTCCTATCAGAGGGCAACCTCAAAGCAGTGAAAAACCAAAATGGCTGTTTGTCACTACCAAGACATGTCTCGCACTTAAGGCACATGTCCAACCTTTTACCTACAATGCACCCTGCCCATAGGGCTAGCTAGGGCCTACCTTAGGGGTCACTGACATGCAGTAAAAGGGGGGTCACAGATGTGGCACACACTTTAGGTGCCATGTCACAGTGGCAGTAACACTCCGCGCACATGCCTTTCAATGGCAGAGGCCTGAGACAGATTTGAAAGGCTACTTTGGTGGGTGGCGCAATCAGCACTGCAAGCCCACCAGTAGCATTTAATCTACCAGCCCCGGGTATATGAGAAACCACTTTGTAAGGGACTGACAGGTAAATTAAATATGCCAAACAGATGTAGACCAATCTTTACCATATTTACCACAGAGAGAACAGGCACTTTACACTGGACAGCAGTGCTAAAGTGCCCAGAGTCCTAAAATCACCAACACAATGTCAGAAAAAAGGCTAGGAGGAAGGCAAAAAGTTAAGGGATGACCCTGCAAAAAGGGCCACATCTAACAGCAGTACTATCAACAAGGAATGAATTTGGGATCATGTATGATGCATTGAGCGCAATTAATATTTTATTAATTATAGGTAAATCATATATTTTAGAACATACAATTTGCAAGAAGACTTGCATAAAATACAATTTAAGTGTAATTAGTAGCAATTGCGATTAACACAAATTGGTATGGTACCAAGTTGTGGACACTGTGGCTTGAGTCTAGGCTAAGGGCGTCTAACAGTAGCCCGGGAGGAACGAATCCATGTCAGGTTATAAGACTATCCAGGGACGTAACACAAACCCCTGCAGTCCCTGCGGGTCAAGTGGGGCCCCCAACCATTCACAAGCCTCATTCATCCCAAGACCATTTAATATTTGTGAGATATGGAAAACTCGGAAGCCCCTCATCACATTCCGCAGGGAACCACATCATTTTTAAGTTATGCGATGGAAGCTACCCTCTGATTTATGTGAACTATTTCATTTTAGATTTATTGTATGTAACTTTAGATTGTTTGTGTAGCCTAAAATCGGATGTATTCTCGCCTTGTAAACCCAAACTAGAAACATTTTAAACAGAACATGACTTGCCCTGATCATTTCCTTTCTCTAAATCTGGTGTTTTAGCAAGCTGATCAGATATTCATGTCATCATGTAGACCCTAGATCACATGTCTCAAATACTGGACACCTCTTGCTGCTGTCAAAGATGGAAATGTAGTGGAGAATAGAAAGTGGATGCTTTAAACATAGAAAAATAGGGACAGCATAGTGGGAGGTAATTCCTTCTGAAGTAACCAGAAAAGCATGACACATCTGTGCATCTTTTGGTATCTAACCCACAGTATACAGAGTTTCTACGTTATATTAATAATAAACAAAACTAAAAAGCAACACAAGCAAATAGTAGGGCTTTTACTGGAGGGTGTGAGAGGATGGGAGAGTTTGACAGGGCTTGGTGAGGCCATGCTCTTTTTTGGCCTCTTAAATGTTTGCAAAGTTTTCATATATCACTTAACCTCGAAAATATACATTTTTTAAGATAACTGACAATATCTGCTCTTCATTGTGAAACAACATTTTCAAAACACTTTGTGGAAGATTTAACAAGGGATTGTGTTTCCCTTTGTAGCACACATGATGTTGGAAGGGCAACCCAATCCATAAGTCAGATTTACCCAGAAATGCAAGGCTACCTTACATGGTACTGCATTACTTAGTAAATCTGCTGCCTTGCGTTACTCTGCCCCAGGGAGGCATTCCATGGGTGGTGTGTGGGTGTTCCCACGCATCCACCAGTGGTTTTGCCGCATTCCCAGATTTACCATTAGTGGTAAACCTGGGAATACATCAAAATGATACGCCTCCACAGGGGAGGCATAACGAGGAGAAATTTGCTTATTTCTCCTTGTTTATTCCTCTTTCTACATAAAGAAGCACCCTTGCACCATAGTGCTCCTACTTCTCCAACAAGCAGTTCTATTTGCACATTTTTCCTTCCGTCAGCACAGATCAGCCTGATCATTCAAGGGAGAGATCGCTGGAGCCAAGAACACTATATTGTGTGTGTTTGAATGTGTGTATATGTGTGTGACTATGCATGTATGTTGGTGTGTTTGCGCATGTGTATGAAGGTTGCATACCTAACTGAGAGTGTCTGTGCACACATTAGTGTGCATGTATTTTACACTAATACAATGCTGAACTTAGCACAATGGTGGGCAATCATGGTAACTGGTAAGCATCAATGAGATAATGTCAATTGAACATGCATGTAAAAAGCTGGCTCTTGCACAATAGTGGCATCTTTTGACAACTTGTGGGTAGCCCTGAAATGATACCCTTCCCCACCACTGGTGACGTGCTTGCCTCCACAATATCATGTGTTTTCTTGGCATCTTGCAGGCATCCACGGAATAACGCTCACCATTGGTGAAATGCCTGTTGTGTCTTAATGGTAGTAATTCCTGGAATATTGTGGATAAATATTGAAACTATTATCATACTATTTTTTTTTTATTTATTTTACTTATTACAGGCACTTTTTGATGTCAGAATGCACCTATACAAGAAAATGATGATGCACCCAGTGGCTTGTGTAAGTTATTGAAAGCGACATGTGATGTCATATTACTCAATAGACCTGGAAGTGTTACCACAGCTTGAAAGAGGTTGGTATGTGTGAGCTCAAGCACTGTGTTCCTGAAGAAATTTGAAAAATAAACTGTCACTTCACAAATACATTACTTGAGTGCCCATGTTCCAACTTCCCTCATTAATACCATTCCGGAATGAGCAATGTAGGTCTGTCGAAGTAATAAAGTAATTTGTTTCACAGGTGGTGAAAGGCAGGAAAGCAAATTAAGGTTCTCCCCTACCCTTCACCTATGAAGGAATACATGTGTGTTTCTTGGATTGACAAGAGCTCCTAGGTTCTGGAGGATACTCAAGCACAGCTGCCAAGAGGTCCTACATGATACTTGTAGCAATTCCTTGCTTTTTATCCTGAAACATATTACATTCCAGGACATTTAATTTTGCTTCAACATTGCACATTCCAATATGTAAAGTTTTGTGAGCTAAAAAGGCTAGATTAGTAGAAGATGTCACTCAAAACAGTAGGCTATGCAATGTATTTTGAAGAGAAGGGGTAAGTGGTCCATATATTATATGTAATAAAGTACTCCTTTCTGTCCATTAAGAAGTATATTTCAAATCACCTTGGAGTTCTGTCACTAATAAAGGCACTCGGCCTGCAGCCTCATGTCCCTATATAGTCACAGAAGTCCTTGGTGACTTGCAGTATGCATAATGATGACAAACTCTAATATAGCATTTACCATGGTACAATGCTTGCAATTCCTTGACTATTGTGGGCATTCTTGGAACAATGGTGGTTCTGACAATATGGTTGTAATTCTTTATGTACTCAATAAAATCAAATACCCAATTGTGGCACTTCTTAACTTAGTATGGTCATCCATGGTACACACGTGTGCTATAATATTAGCCCCGGCATTATGGAGGTAATTCATGATATATATTGTGTGCATGCATGACTGTATGAAGGCATTACTGTAAATTATTTTGAACATATTGAGGTTCAATGCTTGGCTAAGAAAGGGACTAAGCAAGGAAACATATTTACCATGCCCAATAGTGTACCTGCATAGCTAAACCTCTCTCCAAAATTCAGAACATATGAATTTGCCAATGCACTGGTTTTGGAGAGAGAAGTGAACAACAATCAACCTATTATATTTGTACATTTGAAAGTGCTTGTTAAGGGAGTTGCTCTCTAGCTAGCTTACAACTTTTTTCTCACTTTATACTTGCTAAGGGATTAGTCAGTCATGATGCTGTTCTCTTGTCTCACCACTCTCAACATCACACAATGTCTCTTTCTTCCACTTCCTCCTCTTCTATTCCCTCGCAAAAAAACAATTACCAAGAAGAAAACAACACAATAACACTGTTATACTGACCTTTGTTTAGAGATACTAACAGGGACATTAACATGGAGGTCCTGGCACGTACCCACTAATACTAAAATGTTGACGTTGACCAGAGCCAGACAGGCCTATTATTCCACCAGGCATTTCCCCAGAAGCCCCATTGTGAAAGCCCAGGCCTGCTCCTGGTGCATTTGTCACTTTCACCAGCTCCCGAAGTTATTTGCAGCAGGAGTATTCAAGAGAGAAATAGAGGGGGGGAAGAATAACGTAGAGAGAACGTGATCAGAGAGGGACAAAAGGGAATGGATGAATAGAAAGAGCAAGATGGTGCAAGGAGATAAAGGGAGGGGAGCAGGTTTGAGAATTTTTTCCAGGGCTGCTATTGGTTCCCCAGTACGGCCCTGACACTGAGATGGGAGCACTGACAACAAGAGGGCGAAACTGACTCTGGAAAGAGGGCAATGAAACTGAGGCACTGGTATAGAGTCACCGACAATTAGACAAGCTTGTTGTCACTGTGACACCTTAATACAATGAAAGTGACACAGAGCACTAACAAAGACATATGGTCATTATCACTGAACATTGGGTTGCCAATGTATGTATTTAGTTATTCCTTTATACGGTGGAACTTAGGTCTAAATACATTTTACCATACTGCAAATGTAACACAGGAACACAGGAAACCGACTGGGGGCATGTAGATGAGAACAGTGGGGGATGATTCCAAGATGGTGAGACCCAACTGTCATGCTCCTTTCAATCTTTTTAATTCACAAAGGAAAGAACTTTATTAGTTTTCTCTCTCTTCCTTGAGGTCTACAAATGGCAGTAACCTCAGTCCATAAAATGATAAAATATGTGAGGAACCCCAAAAAAGCAAAATCCTCTACAGAAGGTGAATTCTATTGTGCAACACATTTGATGGTGGACTGGTGAAGGTCTGGTCAAGGAATCAGTCCTTAAACATAGCAAGTCTTTTCAGAGGAAATTTTGCAAAATGTTGATTGATTAATAACTAATAATAAAGATCCTTTATTGTTTTCATAAGAAATAATTTTCTTTCTGTTTTCTCATAATTCTTTTCAAATGTAAGTTAATTTCACAGAACTTTTGGGACAACATTTTTTGATAACATTTGCAAAATAATTATTTTTGAGTTGACAATACTTCATTCAGCAAATAAATATTTGTATTCTAAAAATGAGCATATGGATATATTTTAATGAAATACGCTTTTGTGTGTTATTGTTTTATGTCGGTGAAGGTTTTCTGGTGATGTAGTATTCGATATTTATAGACCTTCAATGTGCACATTCAGCTCTTTGTTATTGAGATCTCCAATCTTTTCTGTATTGAGAGCTACTTATGATCAGTGTAAATCATCATGAGCTATTAAAGGCAGAGCAACTCGCGCATTGTTCCCAGAGTCTCCTCCACACCCACTTCATTGACTAAAGGCCCTCTAAGGAGAAAGAGATACACATTTACTGTTTGCAATGCACAACATGAAACCCGAAAACCTGGCTTCCATCTTTAAAAAATTGTTTGATTCTGAACTATGCAGTCACCAGATAAGTAGACTACAATCAAGCTGTGCAAAGGTACCAGCATACTGAAAACAAACTGCACGTATGTCTCTCATAACTTGTCATCCACCACATTACTATGTGCCATAACACAGTAAATGCATCTGAGTGGTCATCACGCATGACATGGAAACATGTCCCGTATAGGTTCACAAAACAATGATAACACCATTCTAATCACATAGCTAACATGGCCTTGCTTGCAGATCATATAGGTAAGAGCTTCAGGGCCCTACTAAGGGGTAGTACATGCAATATAAATGCTGCATTATAATTATTTTGCTACACCATGACTTCTTTTTATTATTAGGCCATCAACTTGATATGCTTGAATTCAGGGTGTGCACTGGGCACTATGCAAAAATCTCTACTGATAAACTCCTGTTTCCCATGTAGTTATAACCTATGAAAGATGTATGTAACACAACTTACCTCTTACTTCATTAAAATAGCATTGGCATCATGGATGGTGGGAGTCCATGACTGTTTCATGTTGAAAAACCATCACTTCTAAAAATACCTTTTAAGGCAGTAATATAATTTGATGTTCTTATTAAGTGGTTCTAAATGTTGGAGAAATAAAAGCTGTGGTTTTTTTCGTCAAAAAATTGCATTTTTGTTTTACTTTTGTGCCACTTCTTGCAATATTTAGAAATGTATGTTTTCGCAAGGAAGGTATAATGCACCTAAGCTTGGCTCATGTCTCAGCTTCCCTTGTTTATTGGCTGTATTTACAACTGAAAAATACAGCCACCGTAGGAGTGAGGTACTTTTTATTTTAATGAGATCAGTTCAAAATTCCGTGTTAAGCCTTTTGTTCATTGTGCCATAAAATGAACATCTCGTTTTAAATATCTCCCGTTATTTAATTAAATTGAAGCAGGGTAAATCTATCTGGGAATAACCATAACTTCAGAATTAGACAAGTTAGTTGAATTAAATATCGATCCTATTGTACGGAAAGTTGGGGGGGATCTAGACAGATTGAACAATCTCCATCTTACCCTGGTTGGAAGAGTGAATATTATAAAAATGTTAATTATGCCGAAGTTTTTATACCTCTTCCGAACAATTCCCTTATGGTTCGATAATATGTGGTTCAAAAGGATTGAAAATCTGATCAATAAATTTATATGGTCCAAGGGTAAAACTAGAAGAGCAGCAAGGTTTCTGGCACTCCCGCAAGAAAGAGGAGGATGGGCGTTGCCAGACATTAAGTTGTATTACTGGGCAGCTGCCCTGCAGTATATGGTAGGGTTAATAGGCGGAGCCGAAGTGGAAGGGGAAGATCATTTAGGGTCATTAGCGGTATATGGTATACTGATGGGTGAAGAAATAAAAGATATTTTTTTGAAAAACTTTGACACGGCATATTTTAAAAGAACACGCTTTAAGACTTTATTGGGCACACATAAAATATGGAAGGCTTTTATGAAAAAGTTTGGCTTAGGGAAGTTTAATAGGTATACAAGGTTATACAAGAATATGTTACTTTCGGGAGATATATTTTCTGATTCAGTTTTTATAGAATGGTATGGGAAAGGGATAAGAAAACTAGGGGATGTAATGGGGACACAAGGGGTGAAACAATTTGCAACAATACAGAAAAAATATAATTTGTCAACACAACACTTCTTCAAATATTTGCAAGTAAGAAGCTGTCTACAAAGTAAAAGAGGGGGTGCATGTGGATTCGAAAAAAACAACATATTAGAGATAATAGGGTCTGGAGTAGATTGCACAATCAAAAGGTTCTATCTTGAGTTAAACGAAAAAAGGCCAGACGACCTGGCTAAATGGGGGGAAATTTGGTCAATGAAGTTGGGTGTAGAACAAGAGTGCTTTAATACATCATTAGAATTACGGGTGAATATTTTATGTTCTGCGTCATTACAAGCACAACATTACAAGACTATGTATTGGCTATATTATACCCCGGCTAAACTGGCACAGTGGGGAGCGACAACTGGCACAAATTGCCCCAGATGTACAAGCGCAGTCGCAGACTCAATCCATATGTTTGCAACATGTCCGAGCTTAGCTATAGTACTTAAAGATATAGAATTGTTTCTACATAGGGCATTAAAATTACCTGTTAACCTAACACCTGCGATTATTTTGCTAGGTGTAGATGGAAATAATGGTGTGGAGACAGGGGAATATTTCATCTTTGTGGCTATGGCAGTATACAGACTGTGTGTTGCCACTGCATGGTTAGACCAATTGGCTCCATCATTTCAACAATGGTTAGCCAGGCTGTTGAGTATATACAATCTAGAAAAAGCGATCTACTCCAGAAGAGGGAAAAGGCTGAGGAAAATAGGTCTGGAAATATGGGGGATAATAACGAAATGGAAGGAAGAAGAATGATCTGCATAGGAAATGTATATGTATATAATTTGTATATAAACTGTATTTGTGTGTATAGGAAAATGTATATGTATATATTAAAAAAGGGAGGGTTTAACAACGAATAACATGTATAGTATGCAATTGAAGTTAATGTGTATGTATAACTAGATGGAACTTACCCCAATATGGAGGGTTGTTATTAAGAAAATATCTCTTCTCTTCTGTTCTTTTTCTTTTTCCTTAGTCAAAACATATGTTGTAAACCCTATAGGAATATACAATTGGTTTTTCTGTATTGTTTGCTCCATGTCCCCTCTGTGCTCCAGAGGGTGGAAATAATTTAAAAAAATTCTGTGAATAAAAAGATTTAACAAAAAAAAATGAAGCAGGGTAAATAAATAAATAAAGTACCTCCTGCAACTTATCCCTATGCACAAACCGGATCCAGGAACTTAATTTTACGTTGCTCTCATTATTCCATGGAAATTAATGAAAAGAAAGGTAAAATGATATTCCTGTCTCCTGTTTGTGGCCAGGAACAACTTGCAATGTACTTTATTTAAAAAGGAAAGATCCCTGTAAAATGCTGCTTTAACTTGATGTTAAATTAAATCAGCGTTTCAAACAGATTTTTCTTACAAAATAAATAAAGTATCTTTGCAATTTTGATGCCCTGAATAAAGCATTTCACAGTCATCTTTTTCTTAAAAAAAAAGTTTCTCTCTTCCACATACTTTAGGCTGGCAGTCTGGTTATGCCTCCGAAGCTGATGTTCGGGCCGCACAACTCATTCAGGATCAAAGTGCGGTGCTGGGCAGCAGAAGGCAGGTGTTGTGGTTCCCCATGGGAAGTTTAACGGTGCCGGGCCAGCATCACTCGCTTCGTCCCACCCCTCCCCAGCTAAGCTCAATAGGCAATGGGAGAAGTTGGTTCTTGAGTCAGCAGGCAGGAACGCATACAAGGCTAAAAAGGCCTAAAAATATACAAAATGGCCATGACAGGATACAAAAGTGGGCACTGAGCCGCGAGCTACGGAAAGGTTGTCAGCGAGCTACTGATAGCTCGCAATTGACTAGTTGGAGACCTCTGTTCTAGAGATTTGAAACCTTGCTGAAACAAGCAAATGTATTTCGGCAATTAGGCACTTTGCACCAGTGGTGCAGCAAGGGGGGCGAGGAGGCAGTT
Source organism: Lissotriton vulgaris (assembly GCF_964263255.1). Classification (NCBI taxonomy): domain Eukaryota; kingdom Metazoa; phylum Chordata; class Amphibia; order Caudata; family Salamandridae; genus Lissotriton; species Lissotriton vulgaris. The sequence continues at coordinate 1,463,512,082 of NC_141685.1, read as the reverse complement.
CGCTCCAGGCGGCACACATTTTTGGGGCGGCAGCTCCCCCCCACCTCCGGTAAAGGCAGGGACTGCCATGGGCAGCCAAGTGCATAGCTATGCCACTGCTTTTCACAGGGAATTATATTAATTGTTTTGAGGATAGGAGTGGTCAATGAGAGGAGTGTTGAGAAGTGTTATTAATGTTGTTTCTTTTTTTTGGGAATGTCATGTGCCATAGGTTTTGGAGCTTTTATGTGAACTGTTGATAATAACTCAGTGTTCTCTTCACAGCATACTCATGCAGCCCAGAGTCTTGATTTGAATGCAATTTTGAAAGATAACCCTGGAAATAAGGCTGAAGGTGTATTATCATCTGAAAGAGCCCTGCACTTTCCAATCTCATGGAACAGGCGATTACTCACAAGGAGAGAGCAGAGGAAGCTGGTATAGGCTACTCACTGAAAGCATAGGAGAATTGAAAAGTAACATAGGTTATCCCACCATCACAAGATGTCTCATGGACAGACAACGTTGACTTCCTTGTTGCTCCACTCTCTCTGCCCCAGTAATCAGATGCTCTCTGACTGGGGGTTGTGTTAGTGTGAGGCACAATAGACAGAGATAGTAGGCCAGACTGCTATTATGGGCAAAGGGATTTGGGTAAATGACAACAGGCGACCCTATTGCACTTTCTGGGTTCACCCACATTGCAAATTTGTAGCCAAGTAATTGTAGGATGAATGATGAGACAGAAGTATCATTCTGTGTTCTCATGCATGGCTTGCCGTGGAGTTGTGTACTATATAAATGTAGCTACTTACAGTAGGTGCATCCTTAATCTACACATATTTGTATAGTAGATTGTTATGGTGTTCAAGGGGCAAAAATGAAAAATTGTGTACGGTGTTGGTTTTCTTGGGCTTAGATCTATCTATCTATCTATCTTTCTGTATATCTATCTATCTATCGGTCTGTCTGTCTGTCTATCTATCTATCTATCTGATCTAAGAACAGTATAGTCATGGTGTTTGGGGGTGTGGCTTGAATTAAACGTGACATGAGTCCTTCAATGACAATGTGGTTGGTGGTTGAAAGGGTCAATTATGACTTATTAACAACTGATAGCTTAACAACTATTTGACTATCTCGGTTTTCTGACAGCATTAAGAAATTCTATTATATTAGGTCTGTGAGTGGTGTTTGCCAGCTTCCTGGGATGAAGAAGCAGTGGGCTTTGTGTTTGTAGACTAAGTTGTAGGTGTCATATTTGGGCCTGGCTGCTGATCTGGGGCAGTAGCATATAAATGGCTAATAAAAGCACGGTTGGCATCTGCTCTGTCCCCCAGTGTATTTGTGGATTTGCGCATCTCTAAATCATGCATTATATTTTAATTTAATGTTGTGGGGTTTACTGAGGCATTGGGTGTCTAGTCTTTTTGAATATTTTCATTAATGTTCATTTGCACGTTGATATTTAAAGATAAAACGTTGAATTTTTAAATGAAAATATATTTATAAATTACTTTTTTTTTAAATTAGGATATTGAAGGTTTGAATTTCTATTTTTTAATAACATATTTATAAATGTACACTATCTGGCTTTTGAACTGGCAATTGATTAATTGTATTTTATGTAACTTTCTAAGTCTTAGTTAAAACATATTCCTTAATTTTCAAACCTATTTTATTAAATGTTATTCACTACGGTATCAACTTGATTGAAGTTTTAACTAAAAGAAAATGTTTTTTGTAATTAAGTAAAAGCATATATTTTAAAAATAAAAATATATGTTCTGTAAATAATTATATTTCTCGAGAATAATTGGATATGTATTTGTTTTATTGGTGAGTTTGATGAATTATGTTATTTAAAAGAAATTGTTTTTAAAAAAAATCTAGTTATTTAAAAAAATCTTTAAAATGTTAAAAAACCTTGTTGTTTTCATGTTTCATGTTTAATTTCTGTAATGGGAAGCTAATTGATATGGGTATAATGAATGTGACTCCTCAAATGTACGCACATTGTTTGTTTTACAGGAGTTAGAATAGTAAATTTGACCCTTCCAATGTATTACATTCCTCTATCTTTTTTTGGCTGGAGATAGAAAATAAATCTAACAACCTCAAATGTGTATGTGCTTTCTCCAGTAAATTTAGAATTCTAGATCAGATACGTAAATCTCCCAATGTATTCATTTTCCTTAAAGATTGTTGGTCTAGATGCAGAAAAGTAAATCTAACGCACCCTCCATGTATGCCTTTCCCCCAATGTTTGTTGGACTCGAGTTAGAATAGTACCTCTTCACCCACCCCATTGTTTACATGTTCTCTTTTTTGTTGGATTAGAGTTAGATTAGTAAATGTATCATACCGCCTTCTATGTTTACACTTTCTACAATGTATGTTACTGGAGTTAGAATAGTAAATGTTAACCTCACCCTAACATATACACTTTCTGCAGCATTTGCTAGATGAGCTAGAATAGTATATCTGACCTACTGCTTTTGTTTCCTGTTTTTCTTCTGTTTGTTGAACTTGAGTTAGAATAGTATTTCTGACCCTCCCACCCCCTTTCCCAGTGTATGAATTTTCTTCAAAGTTAGAATATTACATTTCAATCCCTCCACCACCAATACATACACATTTCTCAATGTTGGACTTGTGTTAGAAAAGTTAATCTAACACCCGTTGTATACACTTGCCCAAATTCTGTTGAATTAAAGTTTGAATTTAGACCCTCCCTAACTCCCAAATTTACACTTTCACTTTTATGTTACCGGAGTTACAAAAGTAACCCTTTCTCCGTTTGCTGGAATGGAGTTAGTATAATACATTTAAACCACCATATATGCATTTCTCCTAACATTTGTTAGACTGGCTCCTGCTTGGGTTGTTGGTGAACTAGGGTTTTAGCCCAAGTCAGGCAGCAACCACAATCCTAGTCAGGATAAGAAGCATGCAAACCCCTAAGTTAACCTGTGTTCACCCTCTGTTAGCTTGGCATAGAGCAGTCAGGCTTAACTTAGAGGCAATGTGTAAAGTGTTTATGCAACACTTCAAACAGTAAAACAGTGAAAACACCACAAAAAGAGATTCCACACCAGATTAGAAAAATAGAACTTAATTCAAAAACTAAATTAAGATCAAAACAACAAACTCGAATAAGTAGAACTTGAGATATGCATTTTTCAAGAACAAACTCTAAAATAGCGCTTAGAAGCAATAGGCACTTATTTGGGATATCTGGTTGTGCTGTACCAGGACAAAGTCAAAGGTTCATGCCGACTGAATTGTGTATGGGCTAGATACAGGGACCCAGTGAGGCCCTCTGAACAAAAGTACTTTGATCCTTGCTGCATTGGGGGCAATGAGGCAGGGTGCAGCCGAAGCGATGTGTTGGTGTTGATCCATGCAGTGGTAGCGATACGCTTGTCCAGATTGGTGCAGTAGTGGCAATGCATTGACTCTAATGGGTGAAGGACTGCAATGAGGAGATGCATTGTTGTTGTTGAGAATGCCGTTGATAGAGATGCGAAGACCTTGTGCACCGTTGGTTCCGAAGGCAATGCATCAGGCCCATCCACGCAGTAGAGGCGATGCGCCAGGTCTGGTCCATGCAACAGGAGTGATGAACTGGTTCTGATCCACACAACAGGAGTGATACATCACTTCTGATCCACACAACGGTGACAATGCACCGGTTCTGATCCATATAACAGTGTTGATGCGCCAGCTCAACAGATGATGCTGGGGCAAAAACCTTATGCCCACTTCCAAGGGTCCAGGACTGGGGTGGCACCACTTGGAAGAGCAGACTCATAGATGGCAGAATCCAGGTGCAGAAGAAGGTAGGTTTGAAGTCTTTTATGTTCCTGAGACTTCAGATCAGGAGGCCAGCCAGCTAGCACTTGGAGTCACTCGGGGTTTAGGTGATGCTAATCCAGTTCTTCTCACCCAGGCAGGGGAACAGCAGGCAGCAGGGCAGCAAAGCAATCAATCAATCAATCACTTATTTGTAGATTGCACTAATCACCTGTGAGGGTCTCAAGGCGCAGAGCGGGGTTGCAGCTACTGCTCGAACATCCAGGTCTTGAGAAGTCTGCTGAAGGTCAGCAGGTCCTGAGTCTGTTGCAGCTGTGTGGGGAGGGTGTTCCATGTCTTGGCAGTGAGGTAGGAGAAAGATCTGCCGCCGGTGGAGGTCCTGTGGATGCGTGGGATGGTGGCGAGGGTGAGGTTGGGGGAGCGAAGCTGGCGGTTCGGGTTGTAGAAGGTGAGACGCTTGTTGAGGCATGTTAGTCCGAAGTTGTGTAGTGCTTTGTGGGTGAGGAGCTTGAAGGTGATCCTCTTGTTGACTGGAAGCCAGTGCAGTTTTTTCAGGTGGGCAGTGATGAGGGTGTGGCGGGGTATGTTGAGGATGAGGCGTGCAGAGGCGTTCTGTATGCGTTGGAGCCTCTTCTGGAGTTTGATCGTGGTCCCCTCGTAGAGGGTCTTGCCCTAGTCCAGTCTGCTGCTGACGAGGGCCTGTGTGTCCACCCTTCTGGTTCCAATGGGGATCCATCTGTAGATCTTGCGGAGCAAGCGGAGGGTGTTAAAGCAGGAGGAGGAGACTGCGTTGAGTTGCTGAGTCATTGAGAGTGATGAGTCCAGGATGAACGCCAGGTTACGTGCATGGTCAATGGGTGTGGATGCGGCTCCTAGGGCGGCTGGCCACAAAGAGTCGTCCCAGGCTGATGGAGTGGATACGAGGATGAGGACCTCTCTCTTGTCAGAGTTGTGTTTCAGGTGGCTGGTCTGCACCCAACTGGTGACGGCCTTCATTCCTTCGTGGAGGTTGGTTTTGGTGGTGGCGGGGTTTTTTGTGAGTGAGAGTGAGCAAGGCAGGTGTTCATCAAAGCAGCAGTCCAGCAGAGTGGCAGTCCTTCAGCAGCACATCAGTCCTTCTTACTGCCAGTGTCTTCACTGGTCCAGAAGTGCACTGAAGTGGTGGTGTCAGAGGTCCAGTACTTATACCCAGTTGTGCCTTTGAAGTGGGGGTGATTTCAAAGGCAGGTCTTTAAAGTGCATTGAGATCTTCCCTTACTGCCCTGGCTCCAAACTCACTACAGTGGGTATGCAGCCCTTTGTGTGGGAACAGGACACAGCCTATTCAGGTGTAAGTGAGGTTGGGTCCAGCTCCTCCCTCCCATTCTGCCAGGATGGCCTATCCATTCACACCTAAGCTCCCATTGTGTGTGGGTGTCTAGGGGGAATATACAAAGGCCAACTGTAACCCATTCCAGATGTGGTCAGAGACAGGCAGCAGGCACCAAATGTAAAGTAAGAAAATGCCAACTTTCTAAAAGTGCAATTTTCAGAATTGCAATTTAAATCTGACTTCACCATAAGTTGTGATTTTAAATTGTGATTCCAAAGACACCAAACTTGACATTTCTATCCCTTCACAATTAGGAATTACACTCAACAAAATACCATAAGAACCAATCAACCAAGTCCAGCGTAACATAGCTAACTAATATAGCGTGTTGGATTTGAGAATTACTAAACCAGAGATTGGCTTTCTAACTTCTTTCCCCCTCAATACTTCCCATTCACATGTATATAGGTCACTAATTGTCTTATCACTCAGTCACAATATTTCACTTTATGTCACAACTGTCACTGATTTGAATTGATGCGCCGTATTTGTAAATAATCTTTATGCATATCTTAAGGAGTCAGTTGAAAACTAAAAGATAAAACATGAATGAAAAATAATTCACTCATTAAAAACATGTCCTGACCCTTCCTCTTGTTTGGTTTGCACTCAATGATTTAATCTAGATGTCGTAATAAGTAATACTATTATGCCATAAATATGTTTTGAGATACGTTCAGTATTTGAAGCAATTTTGTTCATACCCGACAGGACCATTGTTGATAATATCATTGTATTGCCCAGGTTCTGAGGGACACTGGGTTACCCCATAGGATGTTTACTGTAATATACATCTACGGCAGCTGGTGCTATCCCAGACTCACCTGAAGGGTCATATTCTGGATCTAGTCTTTGCGGATGCCACTCAAGTCACGATCAGGGACATAATTTCCCAAGGCTGGACAGACCATGCCCTTGTTCACTTCTCCCTACTTCTCCTTGCTGACACTTTGAGGTGTAGCAAGTCAGGGGCTACCAAATTTAGTAGACAATGGTCTAAACTTTTCAAATATCCTAGCCTACCAACCTTGCTTTCTGGTGGATTTACTTTGGGAGGAAATGTGGAAGAGAGCTATGCGAGCCGTGCCAACAAATTACAAAATCTTTGGATAAAGCGGCTCCATTGCAGAAAGCAAGGGAAAGGTCAAAACTTGCCATGCCTTGGTATACTAAAGATCTCCTCCAGTTGGAGCTGCGCTGTAAGCAGGCAGAAAGAGCCTGGAGGAAGCACCATTTAGAGCCAGATAAAGCCCTTTTCAAACAGACACTTCTGGACTATAAAGCGCAGATCAAGTGCGCAAAAGCTAAATTTCTTGAAGAGACACTAACTCAGGCAGCGAATAAGTCTCAGACTCTGTTCAAAATTGTTAAGGACATCTCTCATCCGGCCTGTGCTACTAACAACATTCCGGCCTCTCATTCCTGTAAGTCATCTAATCATTCATGTAATAACCCCCAATACTCTACTAGATTCACTCAGGGACTATCTAACCCCTTATTTTGAGTATGTCATGAATTATCCATTTCTACTCTTAGTCTTTGTATGTCAATACATCATACCTATTTCCCTTTTTCATTTAGAATCTACGATCTTTTTGTGTTTTTTTTACACAAATTAACATGGGTTCCAATATAGGATACGGCATAGAAATTCTGAAATTCGTTTTTCCATGTGAATTTTTTTATAGATAAATCGGTTAAAGATAGACCAGTGGTTTTACAATTAATAAATTGACATTAATAGAGAACACAATATAGGATACGACGCAATAGAGGTGAGCGGGGATGTCTTATACATTGTGTGTGCATGCTTTCGCCTGTTACATGGTATTAGAGACACTCCAGACTTTTGATAGTCATATATTTTGACATCGGGTGTTTGTACAAACTGTGGATGCGACTATGCAATGTTTTATAATGGATTTCACTTACCCGTCTCTGTGTTATTCACAAATGGGTCTTGCGGTAACATGGAGTCATATATCTTGATATCGGGTGTTTACAGACACTTTGGATGCGACTATGCATTGTTTTTAATGGATTTCACTTACCCCCTTCTGTGTCATTCACAAATAGATTTTGCAGTAGCATGGAGTAACACTGGTTGGATTGTTTGGGATGCGTGGCGTGCTTCGCGCTTTCTTGGTGCTTCACAACATGGAGCTTTCATCAATCTTTATTTATAATGAGGTTGAGGACAGTGATGTTACCCACTTATACGGTGATGGTGGCCATTACATACATAAGTGTAATGCATGCAAGATATGCATGATTAAGAATGAAAAGCTTTTCAATCCTATGTACATTTGCGTTAATTTAATCAAAACGCCTAGGATTTAGTATATGCTTTTTTAGGTCGAGGACCGGAAATGCTGGCTTGCTAGCTTCCGGTAGCAGATCTAATGTTTCTTAGTAGTGTGGTTTAACCCACCTCTCTCCTCCATTGGCTGGCTTCCTAAACGGAGGCCAGCCATTGGAGGAGAGAGCGTCACTCCAATTTAGCCCCGTCTCTTTTGGATTCGGGGTGTGTTTTTGGCGTTCTTTCGCCCTGTGACATCATCCGTCACTCAGAATGCAAAAACACGGCCCCATAATCCGAAAATGGGGGCGCTTTTATTATGCCATTTCACGCCGACGGCCGCCCCAAGAAGTCGCCGAGTCCTCGCCCCTGCTGCTGCATTACTGCAAGGGAGCTCGCGATGGCCAGGGAGTTAGGCGGTGGCAGCCCGGCCCAGACAGGAGACACGCACAGGATCACAGGTACGGAGCGGGAGCCGGAGCGCACAAGCAGCAGCCCCACCACACCCCGAAGCCAACCCTTGCGTCCTCTATATAAAGCCCATAGAGCCGTTGCTTTCAATCCCGGTGATTGTGTCCTCTCTCTCTCTGTCTGCGTGTGGGCACCCTCCTTCCTTCTCAGCCGCGGAAATCCTCGGAGCCATCTCTTGACACATCAAGGTAGAGAACAGGACTGTCTTGTTTCCCGTTTTATTGTCTGCTGCATGTAATCTGCTACTGGTAAGGGAACGGAGGCCACACACATATATCTATATATAACGAAAGCCTCCATCCCGAGCTCCCCCTGCGTCTCCCCTCTGCTGAGAGTCTGCAGCCAACCCCCGGTGCTCACTGACAGAAATAGATTACTTTCACTCTTCAGACGCTGAAACGTAGCACATAACTTTAAATTCTGCTTAGAAGAAAGACCTGACCTTTGTCCCCAAAAAATTTGATATTTGCCTAAAATTAAAAAGAGTGTCAGGACAGTGGGACAGTCCTCCGAAACCGGGACTGTCCGGGGTAATCCTGGACGCCTGGCCACCCTATAGTTACCTCACTTCCCTTTCAGCGTCACCGGCCCTCAAGCCGTTTACGACATACTCTGGTACCACATGGTTTCTTAATAGTAAAATAAAGAGACCTCCACCTTATTATAACTTTGAAGAACTGTTTTCAGTTAATGCAGTTCGTATGTGAGTTCGTTCCAGACACACGGTTGGGGGAGTCGATTAGAAACATTTATGAAGAAGACTCCTCTCCTCGTTGTGCCCGTGCCCGAGGTGGGAGTCGGAATGGGCTAAGGGGGTGGGAATCGATGCTGGTCTAAAGGACAGGGTTAAGTAATATGCCATTAAAACCTCTCCTGGAATTACCAGTGTCCCTAAGGACGCTGGAAACACGCATGCTGTCGATTATTGCACTCTCCAGTGAGCTCGAGCACCACTGTGGCAGGGGTTAGCTCTGCATCTTGGAAGGATGTGGAGAGCAAAGCATGCTTGCTGGAAGGCAGTGCTTTAAATGGGCCAGTCCTGTCCGGTACTGAGTACCAACACTTTGCGTGTGGCGTGCACGCCGTGGCGTGCAATCCTTGCACGGGAAGGCTCCCTCACTGGATCGGCTCCTTCTTTTATTTATAAGCTACAAAACATTAAGGACAAGGCACCTTCTGCTGTCTTCATTCAACCTAACCTACTACAGTAACAGAAACATCGCCTTTACCCACCACACATGTCTCCACCTGCTGGTGTTCCCCACAGCCGTTCCTAAAATGCTAGTATTGCCTTTTCCATCTAGATTTCGTGCATCGTCCATTTTATCTCAAAGGGAAGCTTCTGTGTGCCTCACTACAGTTTAGCAAACTCGGAATGAAAAATATGGGTAGTTCTGAACCAGAAAACCTTTTGTCCCAGGTGTACAAGACTTTGCACCTGGGAAAAGCAGTGGAAAGCAGGGCATACTATTTACTATGGCAGGAAAGGTGCTGTTTTGCACTGGTAAGGTGCCCTTCAAATTAAGGATGTGACATTGAGTTGTACCAGTACAAATACCCTTGGGGTTTGATGAAAATCGTTTTCTTCTAAGATAGCCAAATCAGACGTGGGCCAAAAACTGCTGCCTACCTTAAGTAGTAGGCAAAAAAGTTATGGATGAAATGCTTGAATTAATCGCAGTCGCTATACCTGGCTGATGAGCCTTAAGTCAGACGAAACCATTTCTGGGTTGCTTGTGTTACACCTCAAGGAGGACCTGGCTGGGGAAAGGGAGTCGCCACGGGGGGATTTGCCCCCAGGTCGGATTTCTTTTAATTTAGGTTTATTCATGGGGTGAGTTATATGGAACAGGTGGGCGCACAGACAGGGGCGGGGCATACAGATGACAGAGTGCAGACAGGGGATGTGGTGGGCACAGAGGGGCACATTCCGTATTGCACTGCAGAGAGGTGGGCACAGTGGGGCGCATTTCATATTGCACTGTAGAGAGGGGTGGTGGGCATAGAGAGGGGATACAAGAATGCTGAGAGGGGAAAGGGCAGAAGGGATAGCTGGGACTGCTGAAAGAGGATATGTGGGCTGGAAAGGAAAATAGAAACAGAGGACAAACTGAGTGCAGAGGACAAACTGGGACTGCTAGAGGGAAGTGGGGGCTGGAGGTAAGAGGAGGGGCACACAGGGACTGTTGAGAAAGAGTGTGGTCATGGAAAACGGGAAGACGGGTGTGCAGAGAAAGGAAGTACACGTAGAGGAAGGGGACACAACCTGACTGCTGAGGAATTGACCATAGGTGGACATCTTGGGATTTCTGAGGGGTAACTGATGTGATTATAAAATGGTAGTCAAATACAAAGAGGGAAGAGAGATGAGAGGGGGGTAGAAATACAGCGTGACCCATTAACGAAAGTCGGGAAACATCAGAAACTGCTGAGTATGGAGTGAGAGAGGCTATAAATTGCTAAGGACAGAGGAAGACATGGAAAAGCTAACAAACCGTAACTTTCTGAGAAAATTAAAAGACGTCAAAACAGGTAAAAACACACACACAAACAGAGCGTAGCAGAAACAAGCACTGCCAAAGCCAATATGTTTTGCCTTTGGAATAGAAAAGCTGAGCTATTGACCTTGGCAATGCCTGTCTCTAAAACACTGTTTAAAAAAAAGTAAAAGAAAATGTATATATATCGAATAAGAAGCAAAACACAAATTTTAAGGTATCTCGAAACTCTACATTTAATTTAATATATTCAATCTTTTTAAAAAGCCATAGTTTGTTTTTTAAATACTTTTCACCAGGAAACCTTGAATAAAAACTAAAATAGTGGGAAAATGTCAGAATTCCACAGGACTCCGAACCGAAACAAATGCTACAGCAATCGCTCAGCAACAACCCAGGGAGCAAATTTGAGGGCACCAAGGAGAACAGAAACTCCTTTTTCAGTCATGCTGCCTCAATGCTAGGAATCTGCCCCTCCATCAGAAATATAAATGCTGCCTATGTGTGCCTAGGGCTGGCCATTGGTGCAACATGTGGAATGCAGGAGATACAAAAAACCAACTCTATAATCTGTTTTTTTGCCAAACCCTGACAAAAATACACCTGTTGCAGAGCTTCTATGGGCGAGTAGAGAGGCCTAGGGAGGAACACAGCGGGTGCAGGGGCAGAGTGGAACTGTGATCGGGTAAGAAGCACACAGGGATATCATGTACACAGGAACAGAAAGAAATAGTTCCCCGATGTGAGCTGTAGAAGGGTGTAAGTCATCCAATCAGATGACTTACACCCTTCTAAAGAGGTTATGCTCAAGGGAGGGACAAACACGCTGTGTGTGTGTGTGTGGGGGGGGCTCTGTGTGTGTGTGGGGGGCTCTGTGTGTGTGTATGTGGGGCTCTGTGTGTGTGTGGGGGGCTCTGTGTGTGTGGGGGGGGCTCTGTGTGTGTGGGGGGGGCTCTGTATGTGTGTGTGGCTTTGTGTGGGTGGCTCTGTGTGGGTGTAAATGCAATAGGTCATGAATTTCCGAGCGATTAAGCTATTGGCATTGTAAATGACAATGCCATTTATTTAACGATTAAGCTATTGGCAATGTAAATGACAATGCCATTTATTTAAGATTTTTTTTTAAAAAAATTAATGAGCAATGCCAATAGCTCTACCTTTAATAATGCCGAGACCATTGCATTGTAAATGCTTGTTTCTTTTCTGTTTTATGTACAACTTACAGCCTTGAAAAAGCCCGAACGGGGTGAAACGCGCGTCGGCTGTGGATCAATTGAAAAATAAAAGCTTGAATTTTCTACATCTTATGGTCTTTGGAAGTTGCTTCTGACAAAGAATATGGACTAACAAGAAAAGTGCTATAATTGCACAGAGGATAAAAGTGACTATTTTGATGAGCACTGGTGTATTACGCTATAAACAATGAATGGTGACCTTGTGTAATGTAACAGGTGCTCATATTCAAGCACACCAATATCTTCAGGTCAAGTTAGCTCTAGATAAAAACTGTAGAAAAATGCACAAAGTGGTAGAAGTGCGGACTTAACATAAGGAAAGACAAATAAATACCGATTTACTGGCTGATTTGTACAAAGTGAAACCAGAAAACCAGGATAAATCACTGCTTCCCCACTTAATTGTGTGATCTTAGGAAAAGAATTTTCACCCCAAAGTTCAGAATATCAGTTCCACAAAAATCTATTGGGTTTGATTTAATAGACTACATAATGTTGCTGTATAATAATCTGGCCCACCTACAGGGATTACATGACAATTATATTGCCTTGCTGTTCACTAATGGTTCATGTTTAAAAACAATAACTTTTAAGTTCAGTGATATAAAGTTATTAATGGCAAACCTTCTACATTTTAAAGAAATGCGCTTTTTGAATTTTAAAGGGGCTTTATCATATTTTATGTCTTGTTCGGTGTTTGATTTACACAGCAATCATTTTTTAAGTCTCAGCTCGTGCAAGGGCCCTAAAATCTGAGCAAGACCCTTGCCTCGACTCTAGTTTGGCTCTCCCTGTTAATTTGTTGGCCTGCCCATGTCTATTAAAATGTGTACGTGTCACATATCCTTCATAGCTCACTGTGCTATATTACAATTTATGAACTGTATTAAAAGCAATAACCCACTTACTTATCTACATAAAATAAAAAAAATCTGTCGTCTGCATGTCACAAAATGTTCTATGCAGGAGACGTATTAACCCTCTATGCTACTTTGATTCAATACTGGGACTAGACTAAACACAGATCTCTACAGCTAACTCGGTAACCTCCAGAGTTATTTTAACATTGTTATTATTCCCTGAGATTTATTGGACATATAAAGAACTCTGCAGCAGGTGCATTAGCAACATTAGATATTTTAAACTGCAGGCTTTGCAACTAATTAACCAGAATACATTTACTGCCACTTTTTTCCTTGTTACTAATTTCTTTGTGGTAGAGTTTAAAAAAAATGTATACGTTGAGGGCCAGATTTTACGTCGGGGCTGTGTCACTTTTTTGGAACAACCCGATGCAAAATGTAATTTGTTAAATATTGCAAAGCGCTCCAATGTACTCATGATGATAGACTTGCTAAAGATATGTGTGCGGTCTTAAGATGTGATGTCACTTCTTCTAATGTCGGTTCCTGTGAAGTCTTAGGCTGTGATGCCACGTGCGATATCATGGGCCATGATGTCGCTTGCTTACTGCCTAGCTTGGGTAGTTCCCACCACCTCTATTTTAGGATAGTTTCCTGTACGTAGTGTGGCATGTATACATATTTGTGATATATTACTACCACGTTGCCATAAGTTGGAAGAAAATGCAAATGTGAGGTAAACTCCTTAGTGCACATTTAACATGCCCATCTCTAAGCAAGGATCTTACCCACCTCTTATGAGTCCCACGAATTTCAATGAGGAAACGCTAAAGTTAAATTTTAGGTACACGCGGGCTTTGATTCAGTTAGAAGCACGCATCTCACACATGACAAAAAACTGCATAAAGAATCCAGTGAGCCAAAGGCACAATTGACGCTGGAGGTGTGTCATTTCCTGCGCACTGGCCGATACTGAATTTTAACAAACTGCCTAGTCACAGTTCATCATGTGTAATTTGACAGTTGGTTACACAATGCATAGCGTGTGCGAGTGTGAGCCTACGTCTCTGTGTGTTAACCAACCATTATCATTATCGTATCAGATGGCAAATAAAAGCTCAAATGTGTGAAGGAAGTGAGAAGGCAAATCAGCTCTTGGGCAAACTGGGAAATTCCCTTGCCAAATAATGAAATATTTTACCTGCAAAAAGCACATTAGAAATATGATGGCTGGAAGGTAAACATAAATAAATAGGTTACTCCCTAGTGCCAGTGCACTGCATTCAGACTCGGGAAAGAAACCAACTGCTTTTGGCTGAAGTCGCATTGTCAGAGTCTCTTTTTCTCTCTCTTTGTATACTTTATGTCTCTTCCTCTCCTCTGCCATTCTCTCAATGTGTCACCTCTCTCTGACCTTCTCCGTCTTTCATTTCCCTTATATCTCTTTTCTCCCTTCTGTTTTTGTCCAGCCAACTCACTCTGTTGTGATTCTATCTCTATATCTCTGCCCTCTTTAAAACTGCTTTCTACCTTTGCTTCATTCTGTCCCCTCTCTTCATCGCTCCTTGTCGCTCCTTGTCTCTGACTGACTCAGCCTACCTCTATGCATCACACCGTCTCTCTCTATCTTTCCCACCACCTGCTCTGTCTTTCTATGTCTCTCCCAGACACTCTTCCTTTTTTTCTCGATCTCCATGTTTTTCCTTTTTGTCCTGGTCCTCTTTCCAGCAAACTCTTAATGAGAGCATTACACTGCGCATTCTCGAAATATCCAAACATAGAAATGTGCATTACATCTATCATACTGAAGAGCCAGACCCAGGGAAGCGTGCAGCAAGTAATTTAAGAGTGAGAAATAAATACGCAAGCTTGTTGAGACACACAACGCTTCATCATGGCAACACTTGCAAGCTGATACATGAGCATGTAGATTCTGATTGATAAATTGTTCATTTGACAATGTAAAAAGAGAATTGATTGGCAGAATGGTAAACAATGTTAAACATTCACCTCTGTACAGATATCCGGGACTATATCTGTTGTTTTTTTGCTCCCCGTGCCATTCCAGTTTAAACCTTATGCAAATCAGTCTTAACCCTGCTCACCATGGGAACAGTCAACCCTGAACTTCCAGGCCAGGACCTCCCTGGACCATAAACAAGCATCCTCAGACCGGTTTCAGGGCATCACCCCTCATCAGCCAGGATAGCTTGACTCCAGTTCAAGTTCAAGTTTAAAATTTGTATAGCGCACTACTCACCCAGAGGGTCTCAAGGCGCTTGAGGGAGGGGGGGTACTTACAGGGCATGGAACCCACGTCTGGGCATACCCATCCCACTCGAGATGACAAATGCAAAAAGAAAAATTGAATGACAGAATGCAGAACAATGTCAAACATTCACTCCAGTACAGAGATCTGGGCCTAAATCCATCTTTGTTTTGCTCCCAATTTCATTCCAGTATAAAATCCAGCCATATGTAAATCAGTCTTGTCCCTGCTCCCAGAGGGAACAGTCCAGCCTGAACTGCGAGGCCAGGTTCTCCCTGGACTGGGAACAAGCATCCTGGGACCGGATTTGGGGCATCACCCCACATCAACCAGGCTAGCATGACTCCAATGGCATGGAGAGTGTGGGACACACGTCTAGGCATACGCCACCCGGGAAACATCCTTTACAACGCAACTTTTACCACGCAGTGCTTTTACATCGCAACTTTTACAACGCAAACCATTACAACGCATTGCGCTGGGGGCGCTCTAGGATAGGGAATAGATTTAATTTACTATCCAACACCTTCCCTACTATCCACGGGGACTGGAGTTAGAATAGTAAATTAAACTATTCACTATCCAGCACCCATCAACACTATGCGTTGTAAAGGCATGCGTTGTAAAAGGTGCGATGTAAAAGCATGGGTGGTGAAAACATGCGTTGTGATGTCATACATCCACGCCACCCACATGCAAAAAGAACAATTGCTGGACAGAATGCAGAACGCTGTCAAACTTTCACCCCAGTACAGAAAACAGGCCTAAATCCATTGTTATTTTGCTCCCCATGCCATTCCAGTTTAAACCAAGCCATACGCTAATCAGTCCAGACCCTGCTCCCTGTGGGAACAGTCCAGCCCAAACTGCCAGGCCATGTCCTCCCTGGACCGGAAACAAGCATCCTGAGGCATCACCCCTCATCAGCCAGGCTAGTTTGACTCCACCGACATGGAGAGCACGGGACCCACATCTAGGCATACCCATCCAACTGGGGTGACAAACTCAAAAAGAACAATTGATGGACAGAATGAAGGCCATGGTCAAGACTGATTTGCATATGGCTGGGTCCAAAAAGGGGAGCCATAGTGAGTAAAAGAATAATTAATTTAACCAAGATCTCTTGATTGGGGGTGAATGTTTGATTCATGCAGCAATCCATCAACTTTTCACCGTAGGTCGGAGAGGTCTGCCTAGACAGCGGTCCCTTGCTTGCTTTGCCAATGGATTCAGACTAGACTTGCTATTGAGGGGTGTTACCCCGAAACCAGTCCCAGGATGCTTGTTTCTTGTCCAAGGTTCTCTGGACCGGAAACAAGCATCCTGGGACAACTTGGCAGTTCAGGCTGGACTGTTTCCATGAGAAGCAGGATCAAGACTGATTTGCATATGGCTGGGTCCAAACTGGGGTGGCGTAGTGAGCAAAACAACAATGGATTTAATCCAGATCTCTCGACGGAGTGCATTTTTGATTCATTCAGCATTCCTCCATCATTTGTTGATGTAGCACGTTTTGCCTTAAGTGGCAGGTAGGCCCAAATGTGTGTCCCTTGCTCACTGTGCCACTGGATTCAAGCTTCCCTGGCTGAAGAGGGGTGTAACCTCGATATCAGTCCCAGGATGCTAGTTTACGATGCAGGGAGGACCTGACTTAGCCGTTCAGGCTGGACTTTTCCCATGAGGAGCAGGGTAATGATTGATTTGTATATGGCAAATTCCAATCTGGGGTTGCATAACAAGCAAAAGAACTTTGGATTTAACCTAGATCTCTTGACTCCCGGTGAATGTATTATTCATTCAGCATTCCATCCATTATTTGTTGTTGCAGCACTTTTTGCCCTAATGGGGATTGGTATGCCCAGATGCAGGTCCCTTGCTCAGTAGGCCACTTGATTCGAGCTAGCCTGACTGATGTGGGGTGTTACTCTGAAACCTGTCCAGGATGCCTGTTTCCTGTCCAACGAGGACCCGGCTTGGCAGTTCGAGCTGGACTGGTCACTTGAGGAGCAGGGTCAAGATTGATTTTCATATGGCTGGGTCCAGACTGGGGTGGAGTAGTGAGCAGAACAATGATGGATTTAATCCAGATCTCTTGACGGGGTGCAATTTTGATACATTCAGCATTCCTTCATCATTTGTTGATGTAGCACTTTTTTCCATGAGTGGTAAGAATACCAAGATATGGGTCTGTTGCTCCCTGTGCCACTGGGTTCAAGCTTCCCTTGCTGATGAGGGGTGTTACCTCGATATCTGTCCCAGGATGCTTGTTTCTGGTTAGGGAGGACCTAGCTTAGCCGTTCAGGATGGACTGTTCCCATGAGGAGCAGGGTCAAGATTGATTTGCATATGGCTAAGTCCAAACCAGGGTGGCATAGCAAGCAAAATAAGTTTGGATTTAATCTAGATCTCTTGACTCGGGGTGAATGTATTATTCTTTCAGCATTCAGTCCATTATTTGTTGTCGCAGCACTTTTTGCCCTAAGGGGGACAGGTATGCCCAGATGCAGGTCCCTTGCTCAGTGTGCCACTGGATTCCAGCTAGCCTGGCTGATATGGGGTGTTACTCTTCAACCAGTCCCAGGATGCCTGTTACCGGTCCACGGTTTTTGATGCCAAGGCAGTTAGTTCAGCTCTGTACAAAGCAGAACTCTGGGGATTTGATAATGTTGACTACCTGGGCAGGTTTGAACACAAGTTCCTTAGGGACCTATTGCTGCTGCCCCAATCTACCCCACATACACCGTTAAGGCTTGATATGGGCAGGAGGTCGATTGGCGGCACAGCAAGGCTGCACCCACTGCTCTTCTGGGCTTGCATCAGGTGGACCCCTGAGCTTTCTAAGTATGCTGAAGCACTTACAGAGGTCATACGATTGATGCTGGCCACAAAATATGATGGATTTCCAATGTCAAGAAAACAATGTCAGCCCTGGGACTCCAAGCATATTGGGATAGACAAGAACCACCAAGGAAGGGGGAGCTTAAAAGGTTGTATTGAGATTGGGTGGACTGCCGGGAATTCCGTAAACCCAATGTGGGCAGACTGATGGCTGAGTTTTACCTATACGAGCAGACTAGATGCTTAGAGCCTTACTTAGACTTAATTCAGGTCCCAACGGACAGAATGCTGTTCACCCATTTTAGGTTTAGCACACTTCCTGTCTGCGCAATAACTGCAAAATGGCAGGCATCCAAACAAACACCAAAGGATTGCCCGTTTTGCAGGGCCCGATGGAAAGTGTTGCGCATGTTATTTTTTCTTGCTCAGCATAGACCGCCCGAGGTCCAAGTGGCTTAAACCAATTTGCCGACAACTGGGCACACACGACCATTGGATAGTCCTGTGCATCCTCAGTTCTGACCCCAGACCTTATTTTGTATGTGCTGTGGCCAAGTTTCTCAGTCACACATGGCTAATCAGTCAAAAGTCCTTGTCAAGATTGTAATCTTTGAAATTGAGATTAATTTGGTTGCACTATTTGAAGGCAGCCCAGCTATGCACTGAGAGCACACTTTATGCACATGCACTTTATACTTTGCTTTTCGTTATCCCAATGAGGGCTTACTATATCTTAACCAGGTGTGTATTAAGGGTGCCATATCAGGCCTATACTAAAAGCCCCCACATATAAGGCCCATATCATGAAGGATTGTCATGTTGTTCACCTATGAACTATTTTATCGCATATTATCCATGTTTTTATTGAGGAACTGTATAATAGCTTTCAACTAGCAGCTTTTAGCAATTGCATCCTTTACCGAGCGTGCAATAGTGTACTTTTATAGATTATCTGTGAATATTGGTTTTTACAATGCTGCTGTATCATATGCTTATTTTGTACTTTTTTATTACATTAAATGTTTTCTGTGGCCGTTATGATACTTTGGGGCCCCATTAGAATGCGGGCGGATCGCCCCCGCCGGGCCGGCGGTAGTCACCGCCGACCCGGCGGGGGCGATCCACCCGCCATCCTTGCAGAAATGACCCCCTGCCACTTTTCCGCCCGGTCTACATGTCGACCGGGAGGAAAAGGGTTCAATATGGTGGCCGAATGTGGGTTTTGAAATGCCTCGGCATTGCCACCAGAGAAAGGCACGCATAGTCTGCTTGAGGGGCCCGCTCCGGGGTGGGGGTGCACATGGCGGGTGCCTGTCACGTTGTGCATTGAAAAGCACACCATGCATTTTTAGCATTGCGGCAGGCGGTGCTTTCAGCACCGCCCGCTGCAATGTTAAAAATGCGGGATGCTCCCGCCAGAGTGGCGGCCGCATCCTAATGGAATGTGCGGGACTGCGCATCCTTATCGGGCAGTCCCATTTCCCACTGGTGTATGTATCAAAATAAAGCACATATAATGATGATGAGGGGTGTTACTCTGAGACCAGTCCTAGGATGCCTGTTTCTGGCCCAGGGAGGACCCGGTTTAGCAGTTCAGGCTGGACTGTTTACATGAGGAGCAGGGTCTTCTTGGCATATGCCTGGGTCCAACCTGAGGTGGTGTAGTGAGCAAAAGAATGATGGATTTAACTCAGAACTCTTGACTGGAGGTGAATTTGAATTCATTAAGCATTCTGTTCATCATTTGTTGTTGTACATTTTTCCCCCTAAGTCAGATGGGTACGTGTCAGGCGTTACCGTGACTCGTGGTGCTGTGGTACTTTCAGGAAACACAGGACAGAACAATCCGCTGCCGTCTGCTGGGCTCCGTGCACAAATCCGGAATCAGAAGCACCGAGCCGGAGGTGCTTCTCTCCTTTATGCGTAGTCCCCCGGAAGTGAAAGGATTGGCCGGAGGACTAGTCCGGGACACCACTTCCGGCCGGAAGTGAGTATTCCCGTATATGTGTTGTGGTGCCCGGAACGGCGGAAAACCGCCACATGACAGTACGCCCAAATGTGTGTCCCTTGCTCGCTGTGGCACTGGATTGATATTAGCCTGGTCTCAGGATACTTGTTTCTAGTTCAGGGTGGTCCCGGCTTGGCGGTTAGGGGTGGAATGTTCCTATGAGGAGCAGGGTCAAGACTGATTTGCATATGACTGAGTCCAAACTGGATTGGCGAAGTGAGCAAAAGAACGAAGGATTTAACCAAGATCTCTTGACTGGGGGTGAATGTTTGATTAATGCAGCATTCCGTCCATCATTTGTTGTCACAGCACAAACCGACAATGTTCGCATCCTTAAATAATGCAATGAGTAGGAAATGGAGTAAGACCAACAGCATGTAACCCCTAGGTAAATTATGCGATAGTGATTACATAGTTAACCTAAAATGCAATGGTCAGCGATTTAATGAATGCAATCCAGGGCCGAGATACCTTCATGGGTGATTAGTCCCGCTCTTCAAATTCACTTAACATAAGAATATTATTGTAGATTGGAATTATAAACCTCGATATAGTGGCGTTCAACCACACATATGCAACACAAGATATAAATGAAAAATGAGTAATACCCAATTATGTGGTTTAAATCTTACTAAAGGATCATAGCTAAATATTTTTGAAAACCGGGGACTTTTTTTTTGTAAACCTACCTATAGATTTACCAGCAAACTGTGCACTTCTCTACAGTCATCATATACTGTGCAACCTGTTTACTGTCATTCACACACAAACACAGCATGCCCTTCCCCTTTTCAGTCATTAATCTGTTGCTGCCACCTCTTAACTGTGCATTTTTCAAACTCGTATTCTTCTTAGATGAAATTTTTTCACTATTGAGTAGCTGCTTTAGTGGGTGCGCTTAGGTAAATTCTCCAACCCCTTCTTCATCTCTAGTCAAGAGTGAGCCAACAATGTTTTCACATCAGATTCACTGCAGTAACTGTGTTAGCGTGGGGAGGAATGAATCACCTCACTTAATTTATTACTATTATTTATCAGCAGTGTCTTCAAGCTGCTCTTTTTCCTACTCTCCCTGATGTTTTCTAATGTTGTGGTAAGAAATTCCTACCAGATAATTATTACTACCAAATTCTGAAGAGCACCTGTCCATCAAAGTGTAAAAGTTAAGAAAATATTGACTGTAATTAGATTCTCGTGAAGAAAATGTACTGTCACAACCAGTGCATTTTAATTTTTTTAACAGGATGTGAGCAAGATGCCCAGGAGGAGCATAAACATCAAGCACCACATGTCAACAGTTGAAGACATGGCACATAGTCACAGGTGTGAGAACAGTTGCTATGAAACGATAGCATGGAGGAAAACAAAACTCTTAGAGCCAGAACTTTGCTTAGAATTGAGCTAGGTATTTTGTGCCACCCAGAAAATACAGTGAAGGACGCTGTCGAAATGTTTTTAAAGAGTCTATTACTCAGCAGTTCTTATATAACATTATTTACAAGTGATATAGTACGCACAACACCATGGAAGAAAATTACCCTACTAGTACCATTTACGTCAGCCATGCCAATAAAGATAACATTCTAAAATAAGTTTAACTTACTTATAACTATGAGGAAGCAGTACATGTAAATTTTAAAGGTAGTTAGATCTATTTGCTCCTTTTGCACTAGACACAGCTGTTGCCAGATGTGTTTGTGGGTGAACCTAAAGGCAATTAAGGGGACATGGTGAAGAATGTCCAGTTAAATATGGTGAATCAGGTTACAGCCCTTAAAAGTAAAAGAATAAATGAATGAAAGAGCATTTATAGAGTGCACAGCTACTCAGAAAGAGTGTCCTGGCACTTTGTATTGTGAGTATTCCACCTAAAAATTGATTCCAAATATCGGTTGACCTTAATATTGTGGTCAAAATATTGTGACTACAACACTCTTGCAGACAAAAAAACTGAAGGTATGTATAGTATTGAAGTAAAAAAAAATGTTTTATAATATGGTTTTTACTATGCTATTGTATTGTTTTATGGCTTCATATCATTATTGATATTATTGTGATATTTATTTTTAATTAATTTTAAATTATATTACAGTAAGGTATCTTTTTTGGGGTTGATGGGTTTAATGGAGAATTGGTGAGTAGTTTTGTTTTATTAATAGATCATTTTATATTAATTGAGAAAAGTGTTATTTTAAAAAATGTTTCCCTGTTTATTAAAGTATTATTTTGTTATGCAAATTTGGAGTCGTCGCTTTTATTAGGGGATTGTGTAGGTAGTGCTTTTAAAAATCTCATATTCATAATATTAATTGGTTAGGCTCACACATTTAGGGGTCCTGTAAATGGAGACGTTAGGGCAGCATCGTATAATCAGCTGCTCGGTTTCCTTTCCGACCACCTCATTATGTTGAGGCGGTCAGAAAGGGAACCTACTGGTCACTCTGACTGGCAGACGTAGCTTCCAACAGGCGCGGAGAGACAATCCGCAAGTCGGAAGCTGGTAAGAATTCTCAAGGGCGGGTCTTTCCGCCCTTGAGATTACGATCACTGTTTCTAACATGGTTTTCATGCCGGTCTGTCCGACATGGAAACCATGTCGCAAAGTGTGTTTGGTGGGCTCAAGGGGAGCCCCCTTTGATGCATGGCTTCCAGTTGGAGGCTAAGGGGGCAACTATGGTGCCGCTCTGTTGATCCCTTCACCTTGTGGCAGGCACGGCGTCCAGGGATGAACTGCACCTCCCATTTCACTATGGGTTACAGTGTTCGGTTGCATCCTAATGGGGCGGTTGGGACCATCAACTGGGTGTTGCTCGGTCTCATGACAGAGACCGTGTCGGACGGAAGTGATTCCACCCGCCATCGTAATAAGCCGGTAAATTGTTATTGATGTGTTTATACATTGAAATACAATTTTAAATATTTAATCAATTGTAATTTTTGGTTGTGAAGTTAATTAGAAGGTTGAGTGGAATATTTAGACAAAATATACATTGATATCGATTGATTAATGTATAAAGTACATTTTGGATCTGGAAAATATTTGTGTATATGTTTAATACATTTTAATTTATAAAAAAATATTTGTTTACTTTTAAAAAACATAGTTTATTTATTTTTCGTAGAATATTGGGTGAATTGGGATTTATTTGTTTCCATGTTTCATTTTGAACAAGTTATTGCATTTGGTTTATGTTTGCATGTTTAGTACGGTGGAGTTGAGGGATATTGTTTTTTTTAAATGTGACTTATTTAATACATTAGAAAAAGAACACTTCTGTAATATATATCTGTAATATAAATATTAATTTTCAAAAACTAAAATGTGTTAGTGTTGAGCTAGAGCAGTACAGCCGACCCAACTAGCATGTATACACTTTCCCCAGTTTTTGTCAGACTGGAGTTAGAACAGTAAATTTGCTCCTCCCTCCATGTGCGTATTTTCTTAACAGTGTTCAGACTGGGGTTAGCATTGTAAGTTCACAACCCCCACCAATAAATATTTACTACAATGCTAGACTAGAGCTTGAATAGTAAATGTAACCATGTGTGCAGTTTCATCAATATTTGTTGTAGTGGTGTTAAAGTAGTAAATGCTACTCTTCCTGATGCATGGATTTTCTCCAAATAATTGTTGGGATGGAGACAGAACAGTAAACCTGTCCCCCACTCTCCTAATACAAGCATGTTCCCAGTGTTTTTGAGATTGGAGTTAGATAAGTACATGTGATCCCCCACATGATGTAAATACTGTCTACAAAGTGTAGGTTTGTAGTTAGAATAGCGCAGTACAGTTGTTCTGTGTTTGCTTATTTTTTAATGATATTGCACTGAAGTAAGGGTACTACTTGTTACATTATGCTGCAATGTGTTTTCGGCTATTTTGAGCAGATAAAGTGTATATATTGTTTTGAATTATTTTTATTTCTTTTAGTTATTTAAATTGTGCATTTTTTTTGGATTTTTATAACCTTCATTTCTATTACTTAGTTCACAAATTATGAATAATGGTTAATTTAAAATATGCTTATAGATTTTTCTAAAAAAAGTATGCTAGTTTCATGTTTATGTTGTTTCATTTTTTGATGCAAATTAGGAATTACAATTTTTATTTAACAATTGTTTTCAGTTGTGCAATAAATATATAATTTAATGCTGAAATAGATTTGTATTAATTAATTCAGTAATTATTCTTTTTAGATTCTATATATATTAAAAATATTTTTAATTTTAATTAGGATTACATAATAATTGTATCTATATTTTTTCTATACATTGTTTTAAAAATTAATGTTAACATTTATTTTAATTTATAATAATGTTACTTACAACTAAATATGTATAAGTACCATTATAATGTTTATGCCCGGATCCCAATAATGTAGTAAACAATAGCGGTCAGTAGTGTGAAGGACTGGGTTCTTTAAGACCCAGCGGTGCCAGGGCACAACACCTGAAACCTTCGTGGGTAACCTGCTCCGGCGTACAAGTCACAGAGACACGGGACACTTCCTTTGACGTCAAAGATTCAAGGTTTATTTGCTGCAGGGAACACAGAGATCACAGGAAGTACATCGAGTGTAGTTCGGGGAGACTGCTTCAAATTGGTTCTGTGGATCGCTCCTTTTATACAGTTTTTACCCATAGGATTACATTGAGCACAAAAGTTTACAACCCGGTTCCCACAATTATCCCCCAGAGGGGTCGCTTTGGTCACTTTGAAACACACAAGGTCCGGAACATAAGTGCGGAAACATTTGGCGGTTCCCAACTGTAAAAACCATCTTCCCACCATTAGCAAATTCCAATCAGCAGTAAAGTAGATCGAAATAGGACAAAGACAGGTGCAGAGGAAGACGGAGACAGTGGGGAGGTCGGAAAGGGTGTAAAAGGGGAGGTATCGGGAAACACGAGATACAGGCATCAAAGGGACGTGCCTAATGAGATGCACGGCTGAGACAATAAGTCCGTGCGGCAAGATGAGCCTCGAGCGGCGCCATCTGCCTTACAGTAGCAACCCCCTCGTCATAAAGACACTTTCAAAGAACATGTGTCTTCCGCAAATATCTTGGGAGTCCCAGGGTCGCGAAGCGGACAGCGTCCGTTCGCTGGCTACTTGAGGGCAAGAGACAAAATGGATGCCGTATCTAAGATGGAACCCGTGGGTACAGATGAAAAACCCACATAACAAACGAACGGTTTAAGTTAGCACAGCGAAACTGCGCACACTTACTAAACTCGTCATTTGCGGTTCATAGATACCAGACTCGACCATATTCGTGCGAGTCGAAAACACCACTTACAATCGTCACGGAACCTCAGACGCTCCTTTTGCCCTCATGTAGGCAAGCACTAGTCGGAATCATATTCGATATTCATCAGACCATCGAGATGTTGCTGTAGCATAGCTCTGTCCAACCGAGTCCCCTTGGTAACAGATGGTTGTCTCATACACGTTGTAGCACAGAGGCCACATAAGGCAGGACCACACTGCACACAAAGGCAACACGTGAACAGGAACACTACCACAACTCCGATGATCATCAGAATTTTCCAACCCCAAGTCGACATCAGCCCCCAAAACCATCCAAGTAGCGTCCAATCCCCTACATCCACGTGTATGGATTCGGAGATCTTATGCAACCTCGAGATGGCTTGATAGACAGTAGGAGCATTATCTGGAATGAAAATGCAGCAGCTCGAATGGATCACCTTACATACCCCACCGCGATCTGCTAAAATGACATCTAAAACCATACGGTTTTGTAACGTCATAAGTCTCTCCGCCTGAAGTTCTGTGGTGATATTACCAAGGGCACTGGCAGTAATATTAGCTGTCGATTCTACCACTCGAGTCAACTGTCTCAGGTTCCTACTATTAACCATAGGTCCCCAAAACGGGAGGAAACCCTTGAAAAAGTCTCCTGCCTCTTGACCGGCAGTATCCTCTTCGCTAATTACGCCTCGCACAACTCTAGTCTTATGATAATCGGCATCTACAGTGAACGTCGGAGGCAACAGATTTGCAATAAAACATGAGCCCATGAAGTCAGCGGGCAACCATGTGTATGCACGATCATAACAGATAAAGTATGTACCCTTGGCAGCCAGAAACACAGGGGACGAGAACATTGGCAGAATGTAATTTTCAGTGCAAGCACTTGCTCCAAGTCGGGCTTGCGATCTTCGGCCACGACCCATAAGACAGAAATTACCAGTGTGGGGTACGACCCATATTGGAGGCGAGCTTTTAAGCTGCTTTTCACTAGTGAACACACTATATTCACCTCTACTTAGGACCTTATAGGCTTGTACCTCTTCTTCAGGGATGAGCGAAGGATCATAGATCTCACTATCTAAATCCTCTATGGCTATCGATAAAGGCTTCTGATACGAGGTAGGACCAGAGTAGGGGGAACGTGGTTCTCGAATGGGGTGGAAACCCAGTGCGCTTCGAAACATTGTTTGAAATGCTCGAGCTGAC
Organism: Lissotriton vulgaris; assembly: GCF_964263255.1. Taxonomy (NCBI): domain Eukaryota; kingdom Metazoa; phylum Chordata; class Amphibia; order Caudata; family Salamandridae; genus Lissotriton; species Lissotriton vulgaris. The sequence goes on along the minus strand of NC_141685.1, from coordinate 1,463,485,953 downwards.
CCTTGGGAACTATACGGTAACACCAGATATGGAATTCCCTTATCCGTAGTATGTGGCATCAACCCACACACCCAACAATTAGTAGTGTTAACCACTAACTGATGCTGATGGAGGAGCTGAATAAAGGAATTATTGCGGAATTCTACACGTCTAGCCTGCTCGTGTTCCGGTAACATGTGAAAGGAATGGGGAGAAACAGTCGAGGTAAGATTAGGGTAAGGAGTAGGAGTAGGTGTAACAGGTAAGAAATAAGACATCGTATAATACACCCCACCCGCCAGTAGTGCAGAAGCAGTCAAAAACATTACAAACAATTGAAATATGAAACATTTAGTACGACTAAGTTGCTGCAGCTTGAATCTATAGACTTGAGCTCCCTCCAAATCATTCAGCTTCGAGAATGCCATTCCCTACGACCGTCCGCAACGTTTCTTGACGCACTTCGTTCTGTGCAGCAATAGTCAATCCCCAGGAGTTCCTAGGAACCGACGGCCGTTAACCTAGCGTCAAGACCTACTGTCCAGAAGGAAGTACGCGCGCGGCCCTACGGCCTTCAATACACAATATGTATATACAAGCACAAAGTCTCTCAGCTGTGGAAGCAAAAGGATTGCAGGGAAGGAAACTCAATATATATATATATACACAATTCACAGTGATACGAATGTTCAAAACTGATCACGGGAAACGGGGATAATGCAGTTGTCAATTTCAGCAAAGCAAGGAAAAATTTTATTTGTCCTTAGTGCGAGATCGCAAAGAATATCGGTGTTTCCCGGGACGTGTCTGCTCGTCGAACAAAGGATCCGTTGAAGAGACCGCGTCCTGCTGATCAGTTGATGGTCTTGAGTCTTTTGCTGACAAGTTTTCAACAGTGGCTTTCTGCTGCGCTGAGGATTCTCCAACAAGCTGTGCGTCGCTGAAAGGCACAAACGCCGGCAATGTTTCTGTTTCTGTTGACGCAATGCCTTTCCTTACCCACGGGTCTGCCGGCAAAGGGATAGGGACTCGCTTGGTGTGCGTAGCATGCACCCAATTTTTACGCCCCTCGAGACGAACGGCAGTCCTCGTGGCCAGGAGCACCTGATAAGGTCCAGTAAATCTTGGGTCCAGATTATTCTTGCGTGAAAAGTTGCGAGTTACCACCCAGTCTCCGGGCTGGAGCTGGTGGCCTGGACCCTCCGTCTGCGTCGGCAATGCGTCGTAAACCTGTTGGTGAATTAGCCTCAGTTTAGCAGTCAAGTCATGTAAATAGTCAATCAACATTGGATACTCAAGATCAGAAAACATTCCTGGCCTAGGAACCCCCCACACATTCGCAGGACGGCCGAACACTATTTCATAGGGACTAAGCCCTACTCGGGAGTGTACAGTCGCCCTAGTTGACAGTAATGCTAGAGGTAAAGCGTCAGGCCACGAAAGACCAGTCGTAGCCTGAATCTTTGCTAACTTTAGTTTAAGGGTGCCGTTATATCCCTCAACTAATCCAGCTGACTGGGGATGATTGGCGCTGTGGAATTTCTGATTTATTCCAAGGCCCTTACACACACTCTTCATCACACTTCCAACAAACTCACTTCCGTTATCTGACCACACGACTCTAGGCATTCCATACCGAGGAAAATATTCCTTCAGTAGGATTTTCGCAGTAGACAAAGCAGTATTGTCTTTGAGGGGATAGGCCTCGATCCATCGGGAGAATGCGCAAACCACTACTAAAACGTATTTCAGGTTATTGCATCGCTCCATATGGATGAAGTCCAATTGAATCACCTCAAAGGGATACGAAGGAGGAGCAAAACTGCCAGGGGGAGTTGGGGTTCCTTTGCCAGGATTGTACATTATACACACCATACAATTCTTCACCAGACGTTCAGCACATTTCGTAATACCATCATTCTTCCACACAGCAGCCAGCAGCTTACAAATACCTTTCGCGCTAATATGTGCTAACCCATGTGCCATTGTCACAACAGCCAGCACATACGCATCAGGCAACATCCATCTTTTCTGATCCGACAAATCAATCCAACAACCATTCGCATCCAACTTTCCCGTACTTTCTTTCCACTTCGTCTTTTCAATCTCAGTGGCCTCATTCTGAATTGCTTTCACACTCTCAATAGTATCTTCACACATACTCGATTCTGTAGGCCACCTAACCGAACTCGTCACATACATTCGAGTGCTAAGGTTCCGGGCAGTCTCCTTAGCAGTCTCATCCGCAAACGCATTACCACGACCAACATCATCCGTCACTTTACGATGCGCACTACACTTAACAATCGCAACTTGTGTAGGCAAAGTCAATGCATCCAAAAGGTCGTTCACAAGCTGGCCATGCTGTATCTTCGTACCGTGCGACGTCAAGAAACCACGCTCTCGCCACAATCGTCCAAAACTATGTGCTACACCGAAAGCATATTGACTATCAGTGTACACATTCACACGTTTCCCTTTCGCCAACACACATGCTCTAGTAAGAGCAATCAGCTCTGCAGCCTGGGCAGAATTCTGATTCAACCTTGCAGTTTCAACAACAGTGTTCAACGTTACAACGGCATAAGCAGTAGTCACATCGCCATTCGGCAACTTAAAACATGACCCATCCACATACAGAGTGCCATCCGGATCTTCCAATGGGGTGTTTTTAAGGTCCACTCGACCTTTCGTTTCTTCTTCAGTCCTCAAGTAGCAGTCATGTTCTGCTACTTCATCTGACTCTGCACTAATTGGTAACAAAGTTGCCGGATTTAGGACATTACAACGTTTTATCTGAATATGGCTTGCCAAGAGCGTCAATTCGTACCCAGACAACCTCGCACTCGTCAAGTGCTGAGTTTTCGTTCGATTCAAAAGAGTATCGACTGCATGCGGAACCATCACCGTAAGCATATTATCCATGACCAATCCTGCTGATTGTCGGATGGAGACCGCAGCTGCCGCTGTTGCTCGTAAACAACTCGGCAATGCTCTAGCTACTGGGTCTAAGGTCGAGGAAAAATATGCACATGGACGCTGCTTACCACCAAAAGGTTGCGTTAAGACACTCAAAGCACAACCTTCCCTCTCGTGAACATATAACGTGAACGGCTTACCGTAGTCAGGGGTACCTAACACAGGAGCCGAACACAATGAATCACGTAGTTCAGAAAAACTTTTCTGACATTCTTCCGTCCATGGTAAAGGAGTTGAAACATCCTTGCACGTAAGAGCCACCAATGGTTTCGCTAGCAATGAAAAATTTGGAATCCATTGCCTGCAGTACGACGTGATACCTAGAAAGGCACGCACATCTCTTTGGGTTGTTGGCACAGCCATTCGCGCAATCGCTGCAATTCTCTCCGGGGTCAATCTCCTTCCCTCCTTTGACAATAAGTGACCTAGATAGGTTACTTCTTGACAACAATATTGGAGTTTAGAAGGTGACACCTTGTGATTTAACTCACAGAGATGTTGCAGCAATGACACCGTAGCAATTTTGCAAATGTCCTGAGTATCGGCAGCCACCAATAAGTCATCGACGTATTGGATTAAAGCCGCACCAACCGGCAACCTAAACGCATCCAGTTGACCCTTCAAGGCTTGACTGTAAATAGATGGACTTTCACAGTAGCCCTGAGGAGCGCGTTTAAACCGGAAGCTACGTCCACCGAGAGAGAAACCGAAAAGGTCCCTGCTCTCTTCGGCAATCGGGATGCTGAAAAACGCATTTTTCAAATCAATCACCGAAAACCATGATGCAGTAGCTGGAATCAGAGTCAGTAGCGCCGTGATGTCAGGCACAACAGGAAATTGAGGAACCACAATTTTATTTACCTCCCGTAAATCGATAACAAAACGATACACAGGCGGTTTGGTAGGATCTGTACGTTTAAGAATGGGCAGTACAGGGCTATTGCACACGTTCCCCCGAGTCTCTTCAATAACATCTTTCTCGATCAGATCATAGATGATCGTTAACAGTGCTCGCTCACCATCGAGGGAGATACGATATTGGGGAATACGTGGCAATCGCACATTAGATTTCAACTGAACAACATAAGGGGAGATATCAAGCAGGCCCACGTCATTTGGACCTGTTGCCCACAAAGACGCAGGAAGAGAACTCAATTCCGGTGGAAGCTTATCAAGGGACAAATACATAGGAGAGACAACCCTCTCTCCTAACGTAAGCTTTACACCCGCAGGAGAACAATACAAAGTTGCATACAAACGTTTAAGCAAATCCAGGCCCAAAAGATTTTCACCACAACCAGTAGTCAAAATCAACGGAGCTTGGAGCTCACGTGGCCCAATTTGAAGGGGCAAAGGGCGAGAAACTGGATTGCTAACAGGGGCGCCAGAGAATCCAACGGAAACATTTGTTAAGCCAGACAAAGGTGCGCCAGGGAGTTTCGAATGCATGATAGAACTTTTCGCTGCACCAGTGTCCAACAGAAAAGGCTCAACGACGCCCGATGTAGCAACTGCGACGTAAGGCCCTCTCTGATCAACCGGAACTGATACCACTCCCTCTCCTTGTCTATGGCTGTCCTAGTAATTACTGTCGTCAGTTCCCTGATCGACGTAATAATCGTCCACATTATACTGCGCAGATCGTCCTTGCGATGATCCACGTTGATCAAAACAGTTATTAGAATTTGACGAGTTGTCTAAACGATCATTTTGAGCACCACGACCTCTACCACGTGATGCGTGCTGTGAACCACCACGGCCTCCTTTAGACGAGTTACCACTATTACGTTCGTTTAAAGCAGGACAATTGAATTTAATGTGTCCTTCCTGTCTACAATAAGCACATTGATTGTACCCTAACGAAGATCTTTGGAAGGAGGAATCATTACGTGTTTGGGATCTGTTCGATTGTGACTGTGATCTATTTTGTTGGGGCGCATTCTGATTAGAACGCGGCGGATACGCTTGTTGCAACAATACTTTAGTTTTCAGTTCTTTCGTCTTTTTATCAGCACGGTCATTCTCCTCTTTCTCCCTATTCTCATAATATTGTGCCGTAGCCAATATCTGAGCTGAGGTAGAAACGGCCCATGCACTCTCCGAATTCTTTAATTTATTGCTCAAATCGGGCAACAAATTTGACACAAATTTATCCACAAACAACCTTTGTCCACCCTCAGTACCCATATCCTGTCCACTGTGGTCAATGAATGCTTCTTCAAACCTCGTAAAGAAGTCCGAGACACTCTCGTCTTTCTTTTGTTTGCAAGCTGATAATTTGTCCCAGTTTACCCTCATAGCTGGCATAAGAGTCTTCATTAATGTAATGATTCGCTGGGGAAGAGCAGCAATCAACTGCTCAGGCTTTGCACCACCAACTTGCAACCCATCCGCCGCTACAATGGCCGCCCAATCACCGCCTAATTCATTTGCGTGATCTTGGTGACGAATCTTAGCCCATACCGGTTGCGGCACGACATTACCAAACAACATATCGATATCAGCAAGATTCATTATCGTAGCATCTACGAGCTGCGACAATTCCTTGTAATACCCTGCAGGATTTTTGCGAGGGTCAGGCAAAGACTGCTTCACCTGTAACACTTCCGATCTTTTCCATGGGAGATGTATCCATACTCTCTGGAAATGCGGTGGAACAATAGGAATAGCAGTAGCATCGCCTGGCATCCACACTGGTGGAACTTCCCGCATAGGGTATTGGCCAGACTCGTCTTGTTTTTCAATATCCTCAACAAACAGTGCATGAGGAATGGGAGCGGGACGAAGAGATAGCAACCGCTCAATAGCACGTCGGACATTAGTATCTACTATCAGTCCAGTTGCGAACTGAAGCCGAAGTTCAGACAGGGCGGTCAGCACCTCGTCAGGCGCATCGGCCGCTATCTGATCATGTAGGAACTTGCACATTTCGTCAAACACATATCTCTGAGTGGGTATGTTGAATTGACTAAACGTTTCGAGGACAACACGGGGTGGATTTCTAAGAGGGTTTACCATCCAACCCATTGCCATATTATATAGCGCAACGCGTTCTCTGTTTCCAGGAAGCTGACTACGTCTCTGAGGACCATCGGAACCAGCAGACCCGTGAACAGGTCCGAGTGACTGAAAGAAGCTAGCCGCAAGGGGAGAATTGCGACTACGAGTAGAGGGAGAAGAATAAGACACAGGACTAACAAGAGAAGGAGTAGAAACAGTAGCAACAGCAGGAGTTAACAAAACAGGAGCAGTAGCAGGAACAGTAGCGGGAACAGGAGTATGTGGAAGCGGAGGAGCAGTAGGAATAGAAACAGACAAAGGAACAGGAACAGTCGGAAGAACGGGTGCAGGTTGAGGAACAGGCGGAGGAACAATAGGTGGAAGAACAGGTACGGCAGGGACCACAGGAGCTGCGGTACCCTGTACGTACGGAGGTGGCGACTTCATAAGATAGGACATTAAAGGATCCTCAACTGCCTCTTCCTTCTTATCCGACTCCGTAGGCAAAGCGGGATAACATTTATCTATGGACATACGCTGTAGTCTCTCAAACACTTCCTTATCCTTATCCTCCTTATCACGCTGGAACTGCTCAGCTTTCTTCACTATGGTAGCAACATTATCTCGCTGACTACGTTTATTCTGTCTGATCTCTTTCTGTCGGGCTTCTTTACGCCACAACCGAAAGGCATCAAACATGGCCGGCCTTGATTTACGTTCGAACAACTTCATTTCTAGATTATCTAAGATCGACGCCTCGAAGCTACCGTGAGGTGGCCAACGAAGGTCGCCGTCTTTCTTTGTATATTTAATCCAATAATCGTTAAAGGTAATCGGGCCTAGCCCGTGTTTGCTATACAAGTCATAAGTAGGAGTTCCAACCGGAGGTATCGGACACGAGTCCTCCAGTCGGGAATCCGCACCACAAGGTCTGAAACAACTGAACAAAGTACTGCGACCAGGCATCTTGCACACTAGCCGAGTTTCACAAACTTCAAGGGTTACGGGATTTACCAAGTCCCAGCAAAGAACAAAACCCTCGGTTTTTGGCGGCTGCAGTCGTCAAACAACACAACAAAGTACGCTAGCAAAGTGTCACCGACAAAAACACTCACACAGCGTGAACAACAAAAACACTCGCTAAAGTGTCAACAACCAAGAACCATGGGAGCGACCCACAAATACTTAACTCAAAGATCGATGGCGTCTCCAGGAAGGCCCGTCAATCGTCTCGCTATACCAAGGTCTACGCCAGGCGCCAAAACAGGTCTACAGTCAGGGCAGCAGTCCGTCGCAGCCGTCAGGAGGCGGGAATCTTCGCGGGAAAAGTCTTCGGGCCACTTATTTCGACAACAGGATCGATGAAGCGGAGTGCACCTTCCCTCGGAGATTTCACACGAAGTTCCTCACGATCGTCGGGCTTGGACCGGTACCACTGATGCAGCCCCACGTTGGGCGCCAACTGAAGGACTGGGTTCTTTAAGACCCAGCGGTGCCAGGGTACAACACCTGAAACCTTCGTGGGTAACCTGCTCCGGCGTACAAGTCACAGAGACACGGGACACTTCCTTTGACGTCAAAGATTCAAGGTTTATTTGCTGCAGGGAACACAGAGATCACAGGAAGTACATCGAGTGTAGTTCGGGGAGACTGCTTCAAATTGGTTCTGTGGATCGCTCCTTTTATACAGTTTTTACCCATAGGATTACATTGAGCACAAAAGTTTACAACCCGGTTCCCACAATTATCCCCCAGAGGGGTCGCTTTGGTCACTTTGAAACACACAAGGTCCGGAACATAAGTGCGGAAACATTTGGCGGTTCCCAACTGTAAAAACCATCTTCCCACCATTAGCAAATTCCAATCAGCAGTAAAGTAGATCGAAATAGGACAAAGACAGGTGCAGAGGAAGACGGAGACAGTGGGGAGGTCGGAAAGGGTGTAAAAGGGGAGGTATCGGGAAACACGAGATACAGGCATCAAAGGGACGTGCCTAATGAGATGCACGGCTGAGACAATAAGTCCGTGCGGCAAGATGAGCCTCGAGCGGCGCCATCTGCCTTACAGTAGCAACCCCCTCGTCATAAAGACACTTTCAAAGAACATGTGTCTTCCGCAAATATCTTGGGAGTCCCAGGGTCGCGAAGCGGACAGCGTCCGTTCGCTGGCTACTTGAGGGCAAGAGACAAAATGGATGCCGTATCTAAGATGGAACCCGTGGGTACAGATGAAAAACCCACATAACAAACGAACGGTTTAAGTTAGCACAGCGAAACTGCGCACACTTACTAAACTCGTCATTTGCGGTTCATAGATACCAGACTCGACCATATTCGTGCGAGTCGAAAACACCACTTACAATCGTCACGGAACCTCAAGTGGGAGTGCTGCCGGGCGGTCACGTGGGGCGGGGGAGGGGCAGGGTGTTGGGTAGTTATCTACGGAATACGGCCAAATGCAGGTAAGTAAACATATAAATAAATAAAACAATTTCTTTGTGCGCACTGCATCGCCAAATTCGATGCATTGCGTGCAACGAAATTAGTTTATATGTCCTAACAGGTGCAAAATACATCACTTGGAAAACAGTGAGTCATTTCAAAAGCAGCTTCTATGGCATTGACAGAAACAACTTGTGATGCATGACATACTCTGCACCCACTTTAGGAATGCTAATGTAGAAAGGATGTGTTATATGCCAAGGTGTCTGATAAACAGGATGTGCCCTCCAACAGGAAATTACTTTACACATTCCAAAGGTACTTTTTCGGTTTAAAAAAGTACCACTATAATAGAAGCAATCATACTATGTAAAGTTTTGCACCATTGAGAAATAATGTACCTAGGTAAATTTTTGCAGTTTGTCTAGAAAGCAAACTTTGGGGCCGATTAGGATTGCGGACGGAAAGCGTCCTGACCGCCAGTCCAGCGGGAATTGACCGTCCGACCGCACCGTGGTGAAACCGGCGGTGCAATTATGATTCCCCTCCAGCAAAACCCGACCCTGGTGGACGGATGTAAACGAAGTCCGCCGACAGCGGACGGAACCAATGAAAAAACGACCGCTGTGGACGGAGTGGCCGCGGTAACAGGCCCAACCGCCGACAGTGCAGCGAAGTGACCGGCCGCATGATCAAGATAACACCGACAGGGCAACGTAAACAATCCCCCTCCACGACCGTCGTGGAAAATAACATCGACAATTGTAAGTAATAGCGGAAGGGCCAAAGCTAATCCTCTGCGGCGGCAATATGCAATCCAGCAAATCAGGACACAAACCTACCATGAACACACCCCTCCCCCAATAACCCACATCAAAAACACACCCCCATGGTGGAACACCTGACAGGCAAGGGTCCACACACACAACATACCTGACTGCAAGATTCCATTGGGACACAGCCATAAAGACAAATATAAAAGGAGACCCTCCGATCCCCACAATCCTTTACATCACAGCAGAACCGAGAGAAAGAGGCACACAGCAGAACTGAAAGGAAGAGGCACACAGCAGAGCACAGCACCACATACACAGCAGAGCACAGCACCACATACACCAATAGCCACACAACAACCTGCACATCAACACACACACCTCACCATCCACCACAACACCACCACAACAAACCACACACCTGCACCCCCAACACCCTCCACAGCACGCACCATGGCCCACAAGAAACAGCCCAAATGCACAGAGAGTGAGCTGAAAGTCATGGTGGATAAGATAATACGCGTAGAACCCAACCTGTTTGGAAACCTTGTACAACAGACCACACTGGCCAACAACACCAAAATGGGGGAAAGGATAGTCACCAGAGTGAATGCATCAGGGACCGCACCACGCAACAAAAGAGACATCCAGAGGCGGTGGCACGACCTCAAGGCAAAGGTGAAGACAATCAGAGCCAAGAACCGCGAGCGGGCTGACCGTACTGGCGCCGGCAGTCCCATCCAGCCAATACCATACACTGAATGGGAGGAGAAGGTGCTTGGAATACTGCACCCGGAGAGCCTGGAAGGAATAGCTGAGGGAATGGAGGCTGGTAAGTACAACCTAATGACCACAATCACAATGTCAAGTACTGCTGTGCACAACCGCTAAGATACTCTGCCTAGGCCCCACACCATGCATGTTGAGCACACATACATCCAAATGTGTGAATGTCAGGGCCAAAATGCATCCACCATGACCACCCACACACGGAGCTACCACCATTTCCTGGGTCACATATGGCTAAGCAGCCAGCACTACAACTACCAACAGGCCCCCTTCACCCACAGCCCAGCAAGATGGAGTCCCTCCACCATGTGCTAGCCTCACATCCCCTCCCACCAAAGTAACAGGTCGGTAGCCATCTTCACAGGGAGGGGTGCACCTGTCTGAGGGGCCAGCACTACAACTCCCAACAGGCCCCCTTCACCCACAGCCCAGCAAGATGGAGTCCCTCCACCATGTGATAGCCTCACCAAAGTAACCGGCAGGCAGCCATCTTCACAGGGAGGGGTGTACCTGTCTGATGGGCCAGCACTACAACTCCCAACGGGCCCCCTTCACCCACAACCCAGAAAGATGGAGTCACTCCACCATGTGCTAGCCTCACATCCCCCCACCAAAGTAACAGGTAGGTAGCCATCTTCACAGGGAGGGGTGCACCTGTTTGAGGGGCCAGCACTATAACTCCCAACAGGCTCCCTTCACACACAGCCCAGCAAGATGGAGTCCCTCCACCATGTGCTAGCCTCACCAAAGTAACAGGTAGGTAGCCATCTTCACAGGGAGGGGTGTACCCGTTTGAGGGGCCAGCACAGTATGACACCTACCCAAGTGGCGTATGCCACCCAAACCCGTCATGATGCCCAGTACTGTGTACAACAACAATGTGATGAGTTTGTCAATCTTGTGCTGCATGACCTGACATCCCAATTGTCACAACAACCAACCTGTGCAGTACACATCAATGACTCTCTATCCTTTGTACAACAGGTGATCGTGTAACTGGCAGGAAATATCAGCAACCGGCAACACCAGGCACCCCCCTCAGACCATGGACTCTCTTGAGCAGATGACCTTGATGGCTTGGATGCTGGGGATCAAGCCAGTACAGAGGTGTTGCCAGTGCCATCACAGTCCCAGGACATTGCTGTCACCACCACCTTTACCACAACACCAACAGTGGCCCCTGCCATCGGGACCTGTACTGCCACTACCACCACCACCACCACTGCAACAAATCTTCCCTGTGCCACCCTCCCGGACCCATTGGACAATGAGACACCCTACACATCCCAGGAGAGCAGGGAGAGTATCCGGGCTCGGACCCAGGTGAGGCAACAGGTTCCGGACAGGAGGGCAGGTGGAAGGGTATACACCCAATTGTGGTGCCCAGGCCCTGGATGCCATCAACAGGGTTGTGGAAGTTTATGGGCGTGCACAGGCACAGGCACGCAAAGACACACTGGAGCACCAGCAGCTGTTGTGGTCCATCGACAACAGGCTGGCACAACTGGTGGACATCATGGGGCAGCAAGCAGCGTCTCAGAGGAAGCAGCCTGCAGCCCATATACCACCTCCCCCTACCCCCAGTGGCCTGCAGGATGTCATTACACAAACATCCCCTGAGGCCACAGAGAGGGATGTGGCTCCCGAGCAAGCTGCCCCCCAGCTGTCCCCCCGCTGGCCAAAATACAGAGGGGACGTCCCAGGAAACAGCCAGCTGAAACCAGTGGCAAAGCACCAGCCAGCTACCAGACGATGAGCCAGCGCTGACTACACTATGCCCTGAGCCTGCGATTCACTCTGATGAATATCCTCCCCCACACCACCAGACCATCGCTTTCATGTGTTGTTCTGGGTTTCCATGACAATGTGGGTTCTACACGATGTTCCTATCCCCCATGACTTTCAAATTGATGATCCCCACCCACCCATCTTGTATATATGCACTCCACCAACACTGCCACCATTGTAAATTAACACCTTTGAAACACTCATGTCTGTGTGTACTCCATGTTTAAGTCACAGGGTGTACAATGATGTAAACGTTACCATGTCCAAGGAGCAATGCTTGTCTGTACTCATGTTCAAAATGAAGCGACCTAGGGAGAGCAAGAGCACAACATACACATGTCAGGAAACTGCATCACAGCCTTCACACCACCCCACATTTCACGGCTGTGCTATCTATCCACTCCACAATTTTCACCAGTCACAACATACCCATTTGTGAGCCGTGCATGACTACCATGTCCCACACACATTTGCAAGCAGCACAGAGCCAACCACAGGCAGCAGTTAGAACACACATTCAACATCACCACCAAACACCCCTCCCGCATACCATGTCAACACCGTACGTTGACACCCACCTTCAGGGAAAGTAGCGCTCAATGAGCTGACGTCTCTGGTACACACCTTCCTCCTCTCCACTATCATCATCACTGGACACGGGCGGGATAGCATGCGGAGCCGCTTGTTGGTCTGCATGGTCCAGGATCAGGGGGATCCCCTTGCGCAGGGCTAGGTTGTGGAGCATGCTGCAGGCAATCACGATTTTGCAGACCTTTGCGGGTGAGTAAGGCAGGGCCCCTCTGGTCTTCTCCAGGCAGCGGAACCTTGACTTCAGCAGCCGGAATGTGCGCTCCACCACCCGACGTGTCTTGCCATGTGCCACATTATATCGCTGTATGCCTGGGGTAGTGGGATTTCGTACTGGGCTCAACAACCATGGGCGGTTCGGATACACAGAGTCACCTATGCGAGAGGTGGACAGGCACATCCAACATTACCACTGTGGTGTGGGTCAGCAGGGCACACATACAACACAGTGTTTGACAATTACAACTCACCAACAAGCCAGCCACGTTCCGGATGCATATTCGCCATCAGTCGGGGCACAATGCTGCTCCGCAGGACATGGGAATCATGTGCCGAGCCTGGAAATCTGGCACACACATGCGAGATGATCTGATTGGCCTGGCACACCACTTGGACTTTGATGGAGTGGTAATGCTTCCTATTACGATAAATGTATTCATGTGCCTGTGGTGGAACTAGACCATATGTGTTCCATCAATGGCACCCACCACATGCGGAATCCGGCCCAGAGCATAGCAATCAGCCTTCACAGCTGGCAATTCCGCTGCCCCTGAAAGATGGATATATTCATCCTTAAATAGCATCATGGCTGCCAGGACATCACGCAGTACCACTCTAAACATGGGTTGGGACATCCCCCTTGCTGTACCAATTGTGTGCTGGAAAGTGCCAGTAGCGAAGAAGTGAGATGCCGCCATAACCTTGGCCGTTGGTGTGATTGCCCCAGGATATTCCCTGCATGGCTGCAGGTGGGGCTCCAGTTGTGCAACCAGGATCTGCAATGTGGGATGGTCCAAGCAGAATCTGTGTATCACCTCGTCGTCCACAATGTCCTCCAGCACAGTGTATGGACGGTGCACATTCGGAGAACTCCTAGGATGGTAGCACAGTCAATGATGGTAGTCAATTGTAAACACAACACAGCTGTACCACAATTGTCATCATGACAGACACAGCAACAACAATGACAGACATCACCAGTGATGGTACCACAGACTACATGTGGGTTGGCCCTGGCACACAACAATGGCACACCTGTAGACTTACAAAGAATAGAAGCAGGACTTGCACGGCATAGTAAATCCAAAAGTTAATGTGTGTTGATGGTCTGTGGCGAGCTACCAGTGATGACGCTGTCTGTTCCAATCAGCGTAAATGATAAAAACTAATACACAGCTCCCTCCACTTGGAGGAAGACTCTCCGGTGCTCTGCATGCAAATGACTATAAAGTCTAATGTTTCAAACAAGTTCAAAAAGTTTAATCCACGAGTAAGAAGGTTGCTCCAATGTTTTAATCCATGCTCATTGTTTTCATGAGCGGTTCAAGATTACTATACGTTACCATATCAGTGTCAAACTCATTGTACCCAATGTCATGTTTGCTTTCCAACACAGTGGGTCATGTTTGCTTTCCAACACATTGGGTACAATGAGTTTGACACTGATATGGTAACGCACGCAGTTCTAGAGCTCGTTGGCATGTCACAGATTCTTCTCACTTTGTCCAATCCAGATATTACCTTTGGTTTTTCGTATGGGGCTAGGTCTCTGAACATCACAATATTTTCAGTTAAATTCTGTATAGTGCATGGCAGACAGTCAGTGATTGCTTAGCAGTACATTGCTATGGATGAACCCAGTAGTGATGGCATGTTGTTTTCTTTTATGTTTGTAGAGCATTCCCCTGAGTAAGGGCTACGCTATAGCCCGAAATGCATTGGGATTGGGAGTGTTAACGTTGGATTATACCTCTTATGGATTTGTTCATTGAAACTGTATTTCAAGTAATCTTGAACCGCTCATGAAAACAATGAGCACGGATTGAAACATTGGAGCAACCTTCTTTACTCGTGGATTAAACTTTTTGAACTTGTTTGAAACATTAGACTTTATAGTCATTTGCATGCAGAGCACCAGAGAGTCTTCCTCCAAGTGGAGGGAGCTGTGTATTAGTCACCTGTAGACTTGCCACACATTGACATCCCCACAATGACGTCACAGACTTGTGTATGCACAAAGGCACGTTCCAACGTGTAGCACAGACAGCCTTGATTGTGCAACATACACCTCATGTGTGGATCTGCATCCACACAGGCCCCAATCTTTGTGCTGCACCATGCCAATACATGAATACACAGTCCATGAGGTCTTGCACCTCTGACAACATTTGCATAGGCTGGACAAGGACACATGAGAGGGCAATCCATCAGGCATACATCACACAACAACCAATTTATAGTGCATCCATCACATCATCACATGTCGTTGCACATACCATGCACAGACACACATGTAACACATTTTGCAGGTCCATGGTAACAATGAACTGTGTAAATGTAAACCAACAACCCATGTCACATGTGAGCCACCACATCACTACATTGTCACAGATGTGCACTGGCCTGGCATGTGCACTCAGCATTGGTCTGGGTGTGTAACTTGCAATGTTAGCATTGCCCTGTTGCATGATCATGGTGGCCAATGGACACCCTTGGACAGTGCCTGCGCCACAGCATGATGTGTTGGCAGGTACCATGTACCTGCTTAGCCACCCATGTGCCCTTGCCAACACGGAATATGTGCCTGACCATGCAGTAATTGGCCTCGCGTTGGCAGTGCACGCCTGACGCAATTTCAAAACTTGCATTCAGCCTACACGAATGCGTTTCTCATTGGCTGTTGACTAGGGTGCCATGGTGTGGACACACCGGCGTGGTCATGCGTGCGCTGCCGCTATTGTGCATCTTTCAAATGCATCCAGTTTCCGGCACCGCGATGGAGGTTCACGCATGCCGCGTGGGCGGGGCAGGCTCTCCACAACATTTAAATCTACATTGTGAAATGGCAGGTGGTATCTCCCGCCTTGCAGACTGCGTTACCCACCGCCGCTCCCCAAGGGTGGGTAACTGCCCATGCCCATGCCCATTCAGTCCAGGGGCCCGCCAGGCAGACCGCGGTACCCACCGCCGGGGAGCGGCGGTGGGTACCGCCCATGCCCATTTAGTCCAGGGGCCCGCCATGCAGACCGTGGTACCCACCGCCGGGAAGCAGCAGTGGGTTACCACCCATGCCCATTCAGTCCAGGGGCCCGCCATGCAGACCGGGGTAGCCACCGCCGCTCCCCGGCGGTGGGTATTGCGGTATTGCTGGTCAGACACAGTGGTGACATCCATGGTGTATATGGTGTGCTGCTATTTCATGTTGGTGGATTAGCGGAGTGAGAGTCAGCATCCATGTCAGCCAGCTGGACATACCAGTTGCATTGTAGTGCAGGGGCCAAGGACATGTCTTTCATGTCTGTGGTCCCATGGCATCACATGTGTGGGGTCTGCATGCATTTGCCCTGTTAGTTTCATGTACATGTGTCACAGGGCCCACTTATTCTTTGTCATGAGGATGTCTGGGAGGGGTGGTTCATGTGCAGGATGGGTTCAACATGTTGGGCAGCAGTCAAGGAAGTTTGGATTTTGTAATTTGCAGTTCATGACTGTGGCACTTAGGTATCCCTCTGAAATCTCTCTTTCAGCTTTGGGCAAAAGCACTGACTGACAGACAAACAACGGAGGGAAGTGGAGGCAATGCATCTGGATCAGAGACCACACAAACAATGACTGAGATGGAACAGAGCAGCCCCAGAGAGGGGGACAGAACTATCCCTGAGGACTCACATGTAGAGACACCATGGTCATCATCTTCAGACAGTGGTGCCGAGTCAGCACTGAGCGGTGGTGAGTCAGCACTGTTGGTAGACACAGGGAGTGGACAATCTACACCTTCAGTCGGTACACAGCACACTGGGCCCACACTGCCACCAACTGCAAAAAGTACTGCTTGTGCTCGCTAGAGTAGGGGGAGCAGAGTGGCCTTTGGTGCAGACACCGCTGCCCCTGCCCCTGTGACACAAACTGCCCTTAGTGCTGAGGCGGTTGATCTGCTGCGACAGCTGTGTGTAGGGCAAACAAACATGATAAATGCATTCCTGGACCACAATAGGAAGTTGGGGCAGGTGGTAGCATTCATGGAGGGGATGCATGGTGATGTTGCTGGTCACCACAGGACAGTACAGTCCTTATCCAACACAGTGTCTGCAGCCATTAAACAGTCACATGGACAAGGTTCTACTTTATTTCACCCATCCACACCCCTTACTGTCTCAGGGGAGAGTGACACTTCTGAACATGCATAATTTTCCGGGTATTGCACTAGGAGCAGCCACAGGGAGCATGGCAGGCAACGGAGGCCACATACACCATCCCCTGGAAAGGGAAATCTTTCACAGAGCAGGACATCAGCTACCCTGGAGATGACACACAGGACCCTCAAGGGGTGTTGTGGGGCACAGATTTCACGGGACACACAGGCATCCCCTTCAATAGGTACTCACAAGGGCAAGGCACATCTCATGGACAAGGCACAGACCAAGGACAGGGCATCCGCAAAGGACAGGACACCACCCACGGACACAGCTCCTCCCAAGGAGCAGGCACCTCCCAAGGACCAGGCCCCTACAAAGGCCAGGGCACCTCACAAGGACAGGGCATCTCCCAAGGACCAGGCCCCTACAAAGGCCAGAGCACCTCACAAGGACCAGGCCCCTACAAAGGACAGAGCACCTCACAAGGACCAGGCCCCTACAAAGGACAGAGTACCGCCCACGGATAAGGCACCTCCCAAGGAGCAGGCCACTACAAAGGCTAGGGCACCTCCCAAGGACAGGGTACCTCCCAGGGACCAGGCCCCTACAAAGGACAGAGCCCCGCCCACGGATAAGGGACATTCCAAAGGCAGGACACCTCCTAAGGCCAAGGCGTCTCCCACGGCCAAGGCTACTCCCAGGGAGCAGTCACCTCCCAGGGCCAAGGCGTCTCACATAGACAGGACATCCATCAAGGACAGACATCCATCACCCATGCGTCCCCTGAAGCTGGTGTTGGTGAAGGAACGTAAACCACATGTGTCAGAGGTGGAGGCCCCATACCTCTACTCCCATCCACACACCAGTGAAGCAGAGGAAGGAGTATACTGTTGTTGCATCCCCCATTGCACATGATGCAGAGGGCAGAAGCAGGGCCAGAGCAAGCGTCAAGCACGTTCCAGCACGTCCCCAGAGAGCAGACCCACACATGCACATGATCCAACCTTGATGGGTGATGTTTCAGATGAGGCTGCACCACTTACCAGTCCAGTCATGTCCAGGATGCCCTTCCGAATCCCCAAGAAACGAAAACACACACCGGTAACACCTGAGCACCCCAATGTTGCAAAAGTAGAGCTGTCCCCAGCTCCCAGAGCCACCCTGCCTCCTGGCCAATATAGCCCTGTAGCTCATCATTTCAGTGGTCCTAGTGGGTCAGCTGCAGTTCACTGTCATGTGTCAGATAGTGGCACTGTGTCTGTTGTTCGCTGTCATGTCTCATGTTGTAGCACTGTGTCAGTTGTGCCCTATCCTGTTTCAGGTACTGCCACTGTGGGTGTCCGCCAATCTCATGTCTCAAATGCTGCCATGGTATTTGTTGGTCAGTGTCCAGGGAAAGGTCCTGGCAGTGTGTCAGGGTCTGTCGCTCATGTGTCAGTCACTAGAGCTGTGGCTGTCTCTCACACTCCTGTATCAGGTCCTGGCAGTGTGTCAGGGTCTGTCGCTCATGTGTCAGTCACTAGAGCTGTGGCTGTTTCTCACACTCCTGTATCAGGTCCCAGCAGTGTGTCAGGGCCTGTGGCTCATGTGTCAGTCACTAGAGCTGTGGCTGTTTCTCACACTCCTGTATCAGGTCCTGCCACTGTGTCCGAAGGTACAAGGTCTCACAGTCCACCTGATTCTGTGCTGTGAGGTGCAGTTCCCATCACTCAAATCTCATTGTACTTGATGTCTGGACTGTTCATTGTAACCACACTTGCAATATTCTTGTCCATGGGACTGTCCGTATGACACACATCCTTGTGCTGCCTCAGATGTACCTGCTCTGTTCTGTACCCTGGCCAATTGATGCCCTGTGCCCCTCACTTGTGCTGCCTCAGATGTACCTGCTCTGTTCTGGCCACTGGCCTGTTGATGCCCTGTGTCCCTCATGTGTGCTGCCTCAGATGTACCTGCTTTGTTCTGGCCACTGGCCTGTTGATGCCCTGTGTCCCTCACTTGTGCTGCCTCAGATGTACCTGCCATGTTCTGGCCACTGGCCTGTTGATGCCCCGTGTCCCTCATCTGTGCTGCCTCAGATGTACCTGCTCTGTTCTGTACCAGTGACTGTTGATGCCCTGTGCCCCCCACTTGTGCTGCCTCAGATGTACCTGCTCTGTTCAGTTCCATGGACTGTTGATGCCCTGTGCCCCTCACTTTTGCTGCCTCAGATGGATCTGCTCTGTTCTGTACCATGGACTATTGATGCCCTGTGCCCCTCACTTGTGCTGCCTCAGATGTACCTGCTCTGTTCAGTTCCATGGACTGTTGATGCCCTGTGCCCCTCACTTGTGCTGCCTCAGATGTACCTGCTCTGTTCTGTACCCTGGCCTGTTGATGCCCTGTGCCACTCACTTGTGCTGCCTCAGATGTACCTGCTCTGTTCTGGCCACTGGCCTGTAGATGTACTGTGCCCCTCACTTGTGCTGCCTCAGATGTACCTGCTATGTTCTGGCCACTGGCCTGTTGATGCCCTGTGTCCCTCACTTGTGCTGCCTCAGATGTACCTGCTCTGTTCTGTACCCTGGCCTGTTGATGCCCTGTGCCCCTCACTTGTGCTGCCTCAGATGAACCTGCTCTGTTGTGGCCACTGGCCCTGTTAGTAATGTGATGTGCTGTGCCCCTCACTTGTGCTGCCTCAGATGTACCTGCTCTGTTCTGTTCCATGGACTGTTGATGCACTGTGCCCCTCACTTGTGCTGCCTCAGATTGACCTGCTCTGTTGTGGCCACTGGCCCTGTTAGTAATGTGATGTACTGTGCCCGTCACTTGTGCTGCCTCAGATGGACCTGCTCTGTTCTGGCCACAGGCTCTATGGTAACTGTGCTGCTTGGTGCCCCTTGGTTGTGCAGCTTCTCATGGACATGCTCTGCACTTGCTCATTGCCCTGCCTGGAACTGTGCTGCTTGTTGCCCCTTGGCTGTGCAGCTTCTCATGGACATATTCTGCATTCGCTCATTGCCCTGCCTGGAACTGTGCTGCTTCTTCCCCCTTGGTTGTGCAGCTTCTCATGGATATGCTCTGCACTCGCTCTTTGCCCTAGTTGGAACTGTGCTGCTTCTTACCCCTTGGTTGTGCAGCTTCTCATGGACATGCTCAGCACTTGCTCATTGCCCTGCCTGGAAACTGTGTTGCTTGTTGCCCCTTGGTTGTGCAGCTTCTCATGGACATGCTCTACACTCGCTCATTGCCCTGCCTGGAACTGTGCAGCTCCTTGCCCGTTGGTTGTGCAGCTTCTCATGGACATGCTCTGCAATGTGTACTGGCCACTGGGCTGGCTCATGGGTACATCAGAGTGCTATCTTTGTGATGTTTAATAAAGGCAGTTACTCATGTTGTGTACTTTGTCAGTGTCCCTGCTTGTTGTGGATTTCTTGTGTTTACAACATGTCCTGTCTACCACGGATTAGTTCACAACGGTGACGCACCTGACAACTAGTGAGGCGAGTTTTGATTATGCCCCCTGCACCGCTCAGTATAAATAGATTACTGGTCCGGCCCAGCAAGAGTAAGGGAGTGACACCTCTGCCATTGATGGGAGGGTGGCAATGAACGCACATTTATTTACAGGAAGGCCTCTCAGGCGGCCGCTGGCGGTCATTTACATATGCAGGGACCGCCCAGATCGGTCCACCATGGCTGCCCACAACTGCAGCCCTCAGCTGGGACTGGACACCGGCCCCTCGGGCAGTGCCCTAGTGCCCTCGTTGATAATCCTACACTGCTGGTGTGAACAGGTAACAGTGTTCATGCATGCTGTGGCGTGGTATGTGTGTATTGCATGCTTGCGTATCTGCGGCGGCAATGACGGTGCATGACTTGCTGGAAGTGAAGTACGAACAGGGCCGGAAAGGCGTGTAGGGCTGGGTCTAAGGCGGACGGGTCCGTGCGGTGGGTCTCGAGGCACTGCTTTACCTCTCGGTTGTGGTGCTTCCGCCGTCTATGGGATGGTGGTTTTTCCCCTGCAGTGTTCTGGTTTGTTTCCGACTACGTAATATAGCGGACGGTCGGGACATCATTCCGCACGGAGGTGAGGCTGGATTGGCTCCGTCCGCCATGGTGTCTAGTGTGTTCCCGCAGCGGTTCATGTTTTTCCGCGGCGGATGATAAATGTGCCCAGTTCGCCTTCTTAATATGGTGATGGGAGGCCCGCTGCTGGCAAGCGGTGAGGTGCATTTTCCGCCGCCTCCAGCACTGCGGTCATGCATCCGTCCGCCATCCTAATGGACCTCTTTGTTTGCATTGATTTAGCTGATTATAGCATTGGAGCATAGATGTAGGCGAATGAGTGACAGAATAGCAACAGACAGGAAATCGACCTGCAAAAATATCGACACAAAAATATAGAAGTCAAAAATATCACAAGTACAAAAAAAAAAAAGATATAGTTGTAAAAAATATCGAAGCTAAAAATATTGTTTTTAAATGTTTTAATAATAATGTAGAATTAAGTAAATAATACATATAATTAAAAAATATATAGTTAAAAATATTAAAATATATTTAAAAATAGTAACTAGTACATTTAGGGGCCGATTCCGATCCGGTGAAATAACCGTCCGTACGATTTGCATTCGGAGCCTTCTCTGTACGACTCATACACATGCCGTACGACCAAACGAGTACGATACAGACCGGGGAATCAGGACGCGATTCGTACGGTCCACGTCAAGTAAGGGCGATTCGTACGGAAAAGGGCACAATCACATACACACCGTACGGTGCGTACACCCCATGATCGCAGGGGTACGCACCGTACCCCTGAGATCATGGGGGTACGCACCGTACACCCAGCGTACATGGGGCACGCACTGTACACCCAGCGTACATGGGGTACGGTGCGTACTCCATGTACGCTCGGTGTATGGTGCGTACCCCTCATGATCGCAGGGGTATGCACCGTACCCCTGCAATCATGGGGGGTATGCACCGTACCCAGGGGGGGGCCTTTCCGTACCTGTTTCAGCGCGAACTCTGCTTTTACGGCTGTTTTCAGCTCCCGTAGAAAAAGGGTCGTACGGTGCGTACCCGACACTTTTCGTACTTGCTGGGTCATATAAACCAGCCGCGAACCGTACATATGTCGCGTACAGTGGGTTCCAAGTGAGAATCGTACGGAGATTAGAGTTGTACGGCCTCTGTACGAGTCGTACGGAGTCCAGCTGCTGGTACGAATCGTACAGGAAAAATGCTCCGAACGGCTATTTGGAGCGGTTTTTACCGATCCGGAATCGACCCCCAAATGTTAAAATAAATTAAACATATACATATGAATTAATGTATATATTTACTCCACACAGTGCAACATTAGGGAAAGCGTTGGATAGCGTAGGGGTAAAAATTACTATTCCCACTCCAGAGAGTGCAACAGTAGGGAAAGAGCTGGAAAGCGTAGGGCTAAATGTTACTATTCCCACTCCAGTGAGTGCAACAGTAAGAAAAGCTCTGGATAGCGTAGGGGTAAACATTACTACTTACACTCCAGAGAGTGCAACAGTAGAGTAAGCCCTGGGTAGCGTAGGGGTAAAAATTACTATTCCCACTCCAGAGAGTGCAACAGTTGGGAAAGCGCTGGATAGCATAGGGGTGAAAATTACTATTCCCACTCCAGAGAGTGCAACAGAAGGGAAAGCGCTGGATAGCATAGGGGTAAAAATTACTATTCCCACTCCAGTGAGTGCAACAGTAGCGAAAGCGCTGGATAGCGTAGGGGTAAAAATTACTATTCCCGCTCCAGTGAGTGCAACAGTAGGGAAAGCGCTGGGGTAGAAATTACTATTCCCACTCCAGTGTGCAACAGTAGCGAAAGCGCTGGATAGCGTAGGGGTAAAAATTACTATTCTCACTCCAGTGAGTGCAACGGTAGGAAAAGCGCTGGGGTACAAAATACTATTCCCACTCCAGTGTGCAACAGTAGGGAAAGAGCTGGATAGCGTAGGGGTAAAAATTACTATTCCCACTCCAGAGAGTGCAACAGTATGGAAAGCGCTGGATAGCGTAGGGGTAAAATTACTATACCCACTCCAGTGAGTGCAACAGTAGGGAAAGCGCTGGATAGCAAAGAGGTAAAAATTACTATTCCCACTCCAGCGAGTGAAACAGTAGGGAAAGCGTTGGATATAATACGGGTAAAAATGTATATTCCCACTCCAGAGAGTGCAACAGTAGGGAAAGCGCTGGATAGGGTAGGGGTACAAATTACTATTCCCACTCCAGTGAGTGCAACAGTAGGTAAAGCGTTGGACCACGTAGATGTTAAAAATAAAATACTTATAAATGAAATAACTATTGTAATTAAATAATGATTTATAGTCTAAATTTTGAAGAAAAAAACTACAAATATCTAAAAAATAATAATTACTTTAATATTATTAAATACTTTCTACCCTATTCCCCAATAAACACACAACACACTCCACATAAAATTTCACACAATTAAATTAATTTTCAATTAATCAATGAATACAAATTAATTTGCAATTAATAATGAAATTATAAAAATTGTTTTGGCAATAACAATAAATAATATGTGATAAAAATTAATAGCCAATTAATAATTCATTCACAAACATAACAATTATCAATACCAATAAATAATATTTAATAACAAATTAATAACACATTAATAATTAAGTAACAAAAAATATCGATTCCACTCAATAATATTTAATAACAATTAATAACCAATTATTAATTAATTAACAACAAAAGTAATTATCGATACTCAATTTTTCTTAATTACAAATAATTTACTTACAACCCTATTCCCCTAAAAACACACAACCCACTCCAAAAATAAATTAATACAAGTAAAATAAATATCAATTAATAATAACTATCAATTAACAATTAATTAACAATACATTAATTATTAATAACAATAATTAAAAATCAATAATTACTTAATTAAAATTAAATTACTTCCCACCCTAATCCCCTATCAACCCACAACCCACTACAGAAATGAAACACAAAATGTAATTAAATTAATAATTTCTAGAAATTATTATTTCATTTACTATAATTAAATTATTTCCCACCCTATTCCCCTATAAACAACCCACTACGGTACTAAATGCAAAATGTCCTTTTAAAAAAATTACTAATTTCCAAAAAATGTATACATATATTTTAAAAAACAGTACAATACTTAACAAAAAATATAGAACGCATATTAAATACATACTAAAATACATAACACTCATATAAATATCGATATTATTAACATCAATAATTTAACTATCGATATTACTAGATCACAGCCTGCTTTGGATCTAACTGCACCCTCAGCAAGACTCTCAGAGTTTGATTGACTATCCAAAAGACGGATAAAGGGTGGTATACCAACTGTACAGCAAATAAACCCTGCAGCCGCCATTCCACTCACAAGCGCACTAAGGGACAAAGTCTATGAAAAAGGGGGAATGGTGAATTCACTTTTATCTGGCCCACAACTTTCTGAGACAGAAAAAAATAAGAAACACAATAAACTTGTCATGTCAGTGGGTGGAACCCCTGTCCAACCAACATCATAAAACTCCTATCCTGAAATGTAGCAGGGATCAGAACGAAGCTAACTGACCCAGAATGGGGTTCGTTTATAGACCAGCATCACATCATACTACTCCAGCAGACATGGGCAATACAGTTAGTATTTAGATCAGTATGCATCTCCTTTTCATCTAGTGCTATACCATCCGTAGGTGCAGAGCCTCTTGAGGATGCTGATCTGGATAAGGATGGACCTATCCATAAAAATTAAAATAATTTTGATTGACAGCAGAGACACTTGGGAATAATTATTTCTATAAACTCTCCTTCTCATGTTAGGCACGTAATCATCTATATACGTTCACTCTCTGTCTATTTACCATTACTGCTGACCAACTCTCTGACTTGATCGACTAGTTGCACTATGATTGGCCTAAAATAATCACAGGTGACTGTAACACACAAGTGTGGGCAGGAACTCTATCTTCAGCCACGACGGCAAAAGCTTATGGCCTCCGGGCTGAGACTTCTGCTGCTGTGGACATAATCCAAAGACAACCTAAATTTGTGGAACAGATTACCAATCTAATGGTCACACATGGGTTGAGCCCATTGAATTGGTGAACTCCCACTGATTTCCTTCGCTGTCCAACCTTTAAAAGATGCCTGTATATAAGGACCATTGACTATATCTTTTTAGACACCAAGTTATGGCCTTCTATGATTGATATGGGGGTGGTCCCTAGAATCAATAGCGATCACGATACATTTAGTGCTCAAATTCAAACAAGACTTTACATAAACCCATATCTGCTGTGTAACACCTCACTTGGTATGGTTGTTACATACAGAAATAGAAGAAGGGCCTCAATCTCAGAAAACACTGTAATAGTGTGCCAAATGTACCTTCTATATGTGGAAACATTGGGCCTATATTAATTAATCGATAAAAGATTGCTTGATTTTGTAGGTCTTCATTTTGAAATGATGAAACAACTGAAAAACAAACTTTAAAAAGGAGGGGCAGAGGGGTCAACCACAGGAAAGTGACCATGGGTGCTATATGGGTAAATGTAGATCTGTCAAAACAGCTGTCCTCGGAGCAATTAAAAAAGGTGAACACAGAGAAACCATTCAGCCAAGAAGGGTGTATAGGGCAATAATGGTAAATTACAAACATCGCTGGTAGGTAGCTCAAAGGGATGGCTTTACAGAATCATTATCCACTAGGAATATGAAGGCCTTTTGGAGGCAAATAGCTGATGGTAATAGTCTCATAGATAAATACCTGAAAGCAGGGGTACAGCCAAATGCATGGGTCACCCATTTCTCCAAATTATACAGTAAGTGGCCTGATGAATTTTACCCCTGTATTGGTGTCTCCACAAATCCTTGTGCATAATTTGACGATGAGGCTGGGGTCAGACCTTTGTAGAATTTGGGACAGCATAAACAGAATAAGCCCTTCACCAAAAGGTGATCTGTTTATATCTCAACCTGAAATCTAGCTTCCATATTTAAACACCCTGAGCAACTCCATTATGAGAAGAGAGGATATCCTCCCATCCTGGCGTGGTGCCATTAACATTTCCATCTATAAGAAAGAAAGGCAGGATGTACCCTCCAACTACAAAAAGATCAGCTTGATGGACAACAGCTAGAAGATTTTCTGTAGATATGTATTTTCCAGACACCCCCTATGGATAACTGAAGATAATATCTTAACAGACAGTCAGGCCGGATTTAGGTGTAGAATTTGAAATGTGGCCCACGTGTTCTGAATCAAAACGATGTGTTGGAAATACATCTTCTTGAAGTCGGACAATTTAGATGTGACCTTCGTGAATCTGAGAGCCGACTTTGACCTGGTCTCCAGGGACAGCCTTTTGAAAGTCCTGGAAAATTATGGTATCCCAGTAGATTTATTAAGAATTCTGAGGTTTTTGTATTCAGGGACCTCTCACAGGTCAGGTGGAACACAGAGGGTGGCCTTAAGCTTAGGATACCAATCAACGGTGGCATGAGACAAGGATGTGTGGTTGGGCCAACTCTGTTCAGCCTATATATTAACAGCATAGTGGCATGGCTGGAAGATTGTAAACATGATGCACCAACATCTGCAAATATCACTACTCCAATTCTCATGTTGCAGATGACACGCTCCTTCTATCTAGAACTCTGATGTGTCTTCAGTCCTTGTTGAATCACTTTTCTTCCTTTTGTATGGCTAGGGGCCAAGAAATAAACTCTACAAAAAATCCAAATTCATGGTACTGAGCCCCCACCATTCTTTTAGAGGTATAATTTTGTTGCAGAAGGTGACCTTGGAACAATTGAAATATTTTGATTATTTGGGTGTCAGTGTGGCGGACAACTTGCCTTGGGCCCCCAGATTGAAAAAAGCAGGGTCACATCAAACAAAAGGGCAGCTGCCGTGGTAAGGAAACACCAGGTTATAACTAGGGGTGCAGTCTTCCCAGCCCTTGAAGTCTGTAGGGCCACTCCTGTAGCAGGGACCACCTATGGAGCAAAGATCTGAGGCTGTGCCGACTTGTCTACTCTAGTCCTAGCTGAAAATAAATCCATTAGATCACTGCTATGTTTGCAAACGAACACACTCCTGATATCTTATGCTTTGACCTAGCAATAGATAAGGTAGACTCTGTGGCCTTCTTGAAATTTCTGATGCACTGGGTACGTATCTGGACAGTACCAGAACTGGTAGTGTAGAGAGATGCTCTAGCAGAAATCATATTTTTAGATAAAAGTGTATGAATTCCATGGTTCAAAAAGATACAACTTCTGTGCGAAGTTACTAAAATGGAGGAAGGAGGGTACTCCCCTGCACAGATGAGTATACACATTGCTGTTAAGCTGAAGAAACTATTTTAGGAATTCACATTGACTAGAATGTAGAGTGCCTAAAATGGGGGAAGAAATGCCCAATAACTTCCTTCAAATCAAATATATTACCTCTTTTGAGAATTATCTGAACAGGATCCGCCTAGGCAGGCTGAAAGCCTGTATGTTGAATGTAGAATTGGTGGTCTGCCTCTGAGGGCTTTCACAGGCAAATGGGACAAGTCAATTACTTCAACTTTCAACTACTCTATTTTGCCTGTATTCCCCAGAGTATGTAGAACACTTGCTTTTCTTCTACCAAGGCTGCGTTCTACCACGAAAAAGGTAGTTTGCTCCAGTTTGCAAAGTCATGGGAATAGCCTTAGATGTGACACGGAGGAGCACATTTTATTCACCACCTCAAGGTTCCTCCTTTGGCCATTAGAATTAGATCAAAAATGGTTGTTTGAGATGTTAAAGTTAGCAAATCTTTTCAGCTACATTGTTTTAATTTATGTCTTCACACCTTTTAGAGTCCTCTGGAAGTAGGAATATTTTGATAAAACCTATTATCCTAGTTATCCTGCAACTGCTCTAACACACTTTGTATGTCTACTGCCATTGTTCTAGTAGTGTACTCTGAACTGTTTTCCATCTTATTGACTATAGCAGCTGGGAAAAGTTGAAGCAACTTTAAGGCACTTTAATCCCCAGCACCTTAGCATTGGTAAAACACTGATTTTGCTGGAACAGGTATCATGAGTTTGTATCCTTCTATTTTCAACTTTTGACTACTGTTTAGGGAAATCTAGGCCTATACATTCTTCCATAGATAATGGTGAACCGTAATAGATTGTTGTCTATTGTTGTGTTTTTTTTCTGTTCTTAACTTTGAGCCATTATGTTGCAAGAGAGTCCCCATGTGTAAAATTACTGTGTAAAAAGACTAGCAAGAATAATGGGGCATATTATCAAGACAGGCGATAAAATTATCGCCGCTTTAGCGGCAAAAAACTTCAGCTAAAACGGCGATAATGGGCTTGATAATATGCTCTATGGAATTCCAATTGAAGCCCATGTTAGATGTGAAGGACATCTAACATGGGCTTCATTTGGAATTCCATAGAGCATATTATCAAGCCCATTATCGCCGTTTTAGCTGCAGTTTTCTGCTGCTAAAGCTGTGATAATGTTATTGCCTGTCTTGATAATATGCCCCAATGTGTTGTACAGTAAATGACAAGATTTATTGTAATTTCTGTTTTGTGTGTAACTTTTATGGCCTGTGGCCGAAATAAAGTATATCTGATAAGGTGTACTTGTGTGATATAAAGTTAAAGGCAATAATTAACAGCTGTTCTATAAACAATCTCAACTCTTGTAAAATGCCTAAAACATCGGTATAAAATTTCAAAAATGTGGTCATTTTACAAAAAAACTAAAGCATGACGTATTTAACCTTTTAAACATAGTTTCAACACTTATTGAAGTTTCATATATTTAAAGGGATTTGAATTAATATCAAAATGTTTTACACTCCAAGGTAATTTGCTTTCAGTGTCCCTTCCACATGAGGGAAAACCAGCACATCTCACAGAAAAGTCCTACCAGAGGGATACACAGAGGATACGATAGTAAGCCTCATAGGATGATCATTGCCACAATTCAAATTACAAATCTGGAATTTCAAACACCTCCACTAGAATTGCTAATTTATTAAATAATTTCTCAGTCATTTGTAAGAAAATATGGGTCTCATATACAAAGCGCTTTAAAGATCAACCCTGCAATTCTCAAAATCATTGGATTTGTGGCTGAAAAAGGACTTCTCCTTTCCGGTGTGCAAATCTCTTTTATGAGTCAGAAAAATCTTTCTGACTTGTAAAAGGGCTTTTTTGACCTTGTCCAATTCGCAAATAAGTAGAGGCATGAAAGGGGCATCCCCCTTATATTTATGAGTATGAGAGGGATATATATCAATGTCGTGTAGCTAGAAATGTGGCTGCAAAATATTGGTCAGATTCTGACACCTCACAGGCGGTGGTATCTGATTCACAACGTGAAAAGGGTCTCCTTTGATCTGTTTCGTGAATCTTGAAAAACTTTTCAGGAAGAGTCAGCGGTGGTTCCGTAGCCAACTGCAAACTGTCAATTAACTTTTTTGATAAAATAAAACCTTTTTCTTTAAACTCATGCACGTTTCCATTAAGGAACAAGAGCTACATTAAAAATAAAGATTCCTTACTTCAACACAATTATTTATGACCCTGGCAGGCTACAATACAGGTGATTGTGGCCAATTGCAGAAGGTCGCAGATTGTTAGCTGCTTAGTGAAGTTTCATAAGTCAAGTTCTGTTGCCACCCTTCTCCTATTTAGTATGTTGGGAACTGATTCCCCACAAATTAGTAACGAATTTGCGACCACTTACTTCAGGATGCAAACGAATACTCTTAAGTCTCTTCTTTCTGATATTTGTGTTCTTCAAATTCTCTTAAGATTATGTGTGACTTTTGTGTTCTTCTAATTCTTTTAAGCATAAATATTTCCCTTTTACTGTTCTTCTGTGTTCTCAATGAATGTCACATTAGAATATGCAAAGGTTTTGCAAACATTAGTATTGGTTCTGTACCTTCTAACGTGATATATCCAGCCATGCCCACAAATGTCACCAATATCAGTGAGATCACAGCAATTGTTATATCCAGCAAATAATTTTCACCACCATCCGTGTGCTCCATGGACAGATGAGCTAAAAGAAGAAGATTTGTAACACATTTTATACCACACTTTCCAGAGAAGTTAATTTCTACATTGTGAACAGGTTATAAGATGTAGCAGTGCCTGAATATATGGCAGCAGCATCAAATGTATCAAATGTAAGTACAACACTCAGCCATGATGCAGAGCATGATATATCAGCAAAACTGGTTAACTATGCCACAATCATACCAAGAATTGTCATGTCATCTATCACCTTTTTACTGTTGGAGGTGTCCCGTCTGAGTCATGAAACATCGTAGAGCCACAGGAGATAACACCACACGTTTCTAAGTGTTGTGGGGTCTGAAAACAAAAGGATTTAGGGAACCACTTATGGTATTGGACCCAGTAGGTCTGGACCTCACATATTCTTCTCACTTATAGGCCAAGTAACTCCTAAGGACTGGTAACTGGGGTGAGATAACAGCTGGAATCTGTAACTCTAGGCCAGGTATTTCAGCCTCCAGTTTCCTGGCTAATTGGTAAGAATCATAATTCTTGAATACATGATTTGAAAATCCTCAAAGGTGCTGATGTAGTGGAGTACCATTTGTTTGACAAGAAAACAAGTTACTTACCTGTAACTACAGTTATCCAGTATTGGTATCTTTCATAGATTCACATGCCTGATTCATTCCCCGTTGCTGAGGCGGGAGTCCCACGGTAATAAAATATACAATAGCAGTGCCTTAGAAAATTATTTGTAGTAGGCTGAAAGACTATAGGCCCAACAAGGTCCAAAACTTAGCAGCCTATCTACCTCATTATATAAAAAGAACTGAAAAAGAAGTTCCAACCAATCAGCTGTCAGCACCCTCTAGAACCTTCCCAGCAGAGGCAGTTCTCCTCAGATTTTCCCAGCACAAGTGAGAAGTATGTATCCCTAATAAAGAACTGCCTTGCCGGGGAGGAGGGTGGGTGCATGTGAATCTATGAAAGATACCAATACTGGATAACTGTAGTTACAGGTAAGTAACTTGTTTTCTTATCCAGTATTGGGGTATCTTTCATATCTGAATCTGAATCAGAATAGCAAGCAGTAAAACCATATCTGTTGTTTGCGAAGGTGGGAGACAAAGCGTAATTCTACATATCCCCCACACAACCGGAAGGTCATAGAGCACTAAAATGTAAATATACATATATGCAGAAAACCTTCAGAAAGGAATAAATATATACAGATAATATAGTTCATAGTAAAGACAGCGTTTGACAATCAAAACCTTACAGTATATCATACATAGTCTTATGACAGCAATATAATGTGAGAGACCTTTTAAAAGTCTAACCTTAATGAAGAAGATGCTGCAGCACCGCTTCTCCAACTGCTGTATCATCCTGTGATGCTGACTGCAAGCAGTAATGCTTTGTAAAAGTATGGACACTCTTCCATGTAGCAGCTCGGCAAATGTTCTCCAGTGTGACTCCAGCAAATAAGGCTGTCGACGCCGACATCATTCTGGTGGAATGTGCTTTAACCTTTCTGACTAAAGGTCTGTTAGCCTTTTCGTGACAGAATTGTATAACTGAGGATAACCATCTAACTATAGTTGCTTTCGTCACGACTTGTCCTAGCGTGACCTGTCCATAAGCAATAAATAGCTGGTTAGAATTTTCTTATGTCCTTAGTCTTTTCAAGATAGAACTTTAGACATCATTTCACATCAAGAGAGTGCAGGGCCTTTTCTGCCGGTGTGACAGGGTCCGGAAAAAAAGTCTTTAACTTTACCAGCTGGTTTATATGAAATTGAGATGGTACCTTAGGGATGAACTTCAGATTGGTTCTCAGGGTTACATAGTCCTTAGAGAAATGTAGGAAAGGTTCAATCAATCAATCAATCAAACCATTTATAGAGCGCGCTACTCACCCGTGAGGGTTTCAAGGCGCTGGAAGGAGGGGGGGTGGGGGTGCTACTACTGCTCGAAAAGCCAGGTCTTGAGGTGTTTCCTGAAGGAGAGGTGGTCCTGGGTCGTTCGTAGGTGTGTGGGGAGAGAGTGCCATGATGTGGCCGCCAGGTAGGAGAACGACCTTCCTCTGGTGGTGGTTCTGCGAATCCGTGGGATGGTGGCGAGGGCAAGGCTGGCGGAGCGGAGCTGGCGGTGGGAGTGTAGAACGAGAGGCGGCTGTTGAGGTATTCAGGCCCATGTCGTGGAGTGCTTTGTGTGCGTGGGTGAGGAGCCTGAATGTGATCCTCTTGTTGACGGGGAGCCAGTGCAGGTTTCTCAGGTGGGCTGATATGTGGCTGTGGCGAGGGATGTCGAGGATGAGTCGTGCGGAGGCGTTCTGTATGCGTTGTAGTCGTTTCTGAAGTTTGGCGGTGGTTCCTGCGTATAGGTTCTGCAATCGTGAAAGCTTGTATCTCGTTAACTCTCCAGGCTGAAGTGAGAGCTAGTAAAAAAGCGACTTTCCATGTTGGAAACTTTAGTTCAGCACTGTGAATAGGCTCGAAGGGCCGCCTCATTAATTGGGACAAGACGATATTGAGATTCCATTCAGGAGGTGGAGGTCGAATTGGAGGAAAAGCTCAAAATAATCCTTTGAGAAATTGCTTTATCAATGAGGAAGAGCATAGTGATGGCTTGTTTGAACTCTTTCTGAATCTGGAGATAGCGGCCAAATGTACTTTTATAGAAGAGAACGACAGACCTGCTTTGGCTAACGACAACAAGTAAGGAAGTATATCCTCAGGTGGTGCCTGGAGCGGATGAATATTATTTGCTTCACGCCAACTACAGAATCGTCTCCATTTTAAACTGTACGTTCTGATGGTACTCTGAGCACTGGCTTGAGATAGAATCTCTCTGCAGTCTGAGGAAATTTTGAGATCCTTAAACTCTAAGAAGTCAGGAGCCAGGTGTGCAAGTGAAGCGATTGAGGATCTGGGTGTAGAATCTGACCTCCTTCCCTTGTCAACATTGAAATCGTCGGTTTGAGGCGAATTGGAGGCTGTTGAGATAGCAGGAGCAGTTCGTGGAACCAGTACTGTCTCGGCAAGCCAGGAGCAATGAGGAGAAGAGTGCAATGTTCCCTCTTCATCTTTTGCAGTTCCTCTGTATTAAAGGAATCGGGGGAAAGGCGTATGCATAGATTCTGGACCATCTCATCGACAGGGCATTTCCTCTTGACCCCCGTTGAGGAAACCTGCTAGCGTAGTACTGGCATTTGCTGTTCTGTCGCCTCGCAAACAGATCCAGAGTTGGTGTGACCCATATCCAAAAGATCCTGGTCACCTGATCCTGCTCTAGTTCCAATTCGTGGCAACCTGTGAGAGATCTGCTGAGGTTGTCGGCTAGAGAGTTTTGAACACCCCTCACATGCTCCGCTCTGAGGGTTATGCTGTGTTGTATAACCCACTCCCACATCTCTTGAGCTTCCTGCAAGAGGGAGAGAGATCTCGTTCCCCCTTGTTTGCTGATGTAAAACATGCTGGTGGTATTGTCCGTACGCACCAGCACTGAGGAATTTGCAATTCTCGGTAGGAACGCCTGCAGAGACAGGAAAATGGCTCTTAACTCCAAACTGTTGATATGCTTCTGCCGATATTGGTGAGACCATCGCCCTTGAATCTGAAGGTCCTGGAGATGGCTTCTCCAACCTTCCATAGAAGCGTCCATGGTCAGGATAAACTCCGGAATGGTTTGGAGAAATGTGAGGCCCGGTGACAGATTGCTTTCTTTTGACCACCATAGAAGAGCTTGTCTCATTGTGGACGTCCCTTTTATGCGATCTTCGAAAGAACCTCCTATTTGTCGCCATTGTCGGTGCAATTCTTTTTGCAGCGGCCTCATCCTGAGTCTCGCCAATGGGACTAGACTGATCGCTGACGAGCACATCCCCAGAAGAGAAGCAGACAAAAAGTGACTTTTTTGTTAAGATTAGTTTTGCCAGTTTTTGAAGTTTGTTTTGCCGTTCCTGAGACAAGAACGCCTTGCACTGTTGGGTGTCCAGTGAAGCTCCCAGAAAGGTTAACACCTGAAGAGGTTGCAGTTGAGATTTCTTTGTATTGAGGGTGAGCCCTAGGTTTGAGAATAGACGGAGGGAGCTTTTGACCGCTTGTCTTGTATCCTGTTTTGATGGTCCTTTGAGCAGCCAGTCGTCGAGGTATGGGAGACTTGTATTCCCTGCGACCTCAGTGCTGCAGAAACTGGGGCTAAACATTTGGTAAATATTCTTGGTGCCGATTTCAGCCCGAATGGGAGCACCTTGAATTGAAAGTGGACACCAGCCACTGTGAATCGCAGGTATTTGGGATGTTTGGGGTATATAAGGATATGGAAGTAAGCGTCTTCCAGGTTCAGAGTAGCCAAAATAATCTCCTTCGATGAGACAATTGAGCACATCTGTCAACATCACCAAGCGAAAACTTTGTTTCCTCAAGAACTTGTTGAGTTTGCGCAGATCCAAAATTGTGCGCCACTCTCCCGACTTCTTCTTTATGAGAAAGAAGCGAGAGTAAAATCCCTTTCCTTTTTGCGAGATGGGAACCTTCTCTATCGCATTCTTGCGTAACATGTTTATGGCTTCTTTGAACAGTAAGTGAAGACGAGGGGGAGGGGGACCCTTGGGCGGGGTTGTAGGCGGTTTCTTTAAGAACTCCAGAGTGTGTCCTTTTTCTACTAGGCCGAGGACCCACTGATCCGATGTAATGTTCCGCCATTGCTGGTAAAAGGCGGAGATCTTTGCGCCCACAGGGAGAGGAGGATGTTGGGCTTGCGTCCGGCATTGCTCATTGACGTTTGCTGGAATCTTGTCTCTGATTATTTGATCTTCGTCGTCCTCCCTGACGAGAGAAATTGCTGGATGTAGATTGCCTGTAGGAAGACTGGTAATATGGCTGCTTGTACCGAGACTGGTACTGCCTGTTCTGTTGGTTGTGGTAATTTCCCCTAGATGAAAAACCTCGATCCCTTGCCCCTCTAAAAGAGCCTCTCTTATATTGCAGGGTACCAAGTGATTTTGCGGTGTCGGTATCCGTTTTGATGGTAAGTAGGGCGTCATCTATGTGCTTACCGAAGAGTGAATCCCCGTCGTAAGCCATATCTAGGATCTTTGTTTGCACTTCCGGTATGAAGGAGGTTGCTCTGAGTCAGCCCTGTCTTCTGAGGACTGCAGCACCTGATAACTGTCTAAAGTTAGTGTTAGCGATGTCTAGGGTGCAGTCTATTATTTCTGATGACGCCCTTTCTCCTTCCAGCACTA
Source organism: Lissotriton vulgaris (assembly GCF_964263255.1). Classification (NCBI taxonomy): domain Eukaryota; kingdom Metazoa; phylum Chordata; class Amphibia; order Caudata; family Salamandridae; genus Lissotriton; species Lissotriton vulgaris. Next base: position 1,463,450,928 of record NC_141685.1, on the reverse strand, counting down.
TTTTACGTTGATCCTGCTGACGATATTCCGGTATCAGATCTATGAATTCCGACAGATCCGACCACATCTGTTGGTCATAGCGGGCAAGGATTGCCAAGGAATTCGCTGCTTTAATGGAAGCCGCAGCATTGGTGGAGAACTTTTTTTCCTATAAGATCCAATCTCCTGCCCTCTTTGTCCGGTGGTGTTGAGATTGGAGTGGATGGATTCTTGGACCTCTGTTGAGCAGCTTGAGATATTACAGAGTCTGGACGTGGATGGCCCACCAGACAAGATGGAGTTTCTGCCGGTGCTCTATACTTTTTCTCAATACGATGAAGGACTGCAGGGATAGAAGCTGGCATCTTCATTATCTTAAGACCCTCCTTCCAAAGGAAATCTGTAATGGGTATAGCCCTGGTGACCTTCCTATACCCCTCTTTAAAGTTGTGTAAAAAGCAGTCCGACTGCTCAATAGTAACAGGCAGTTCAAATCTTGTAGCAGCCCTTTGCATAATATTGTGAAAGCCGCCAAGGTCCTCCGGTGGAGAATTCGAGGGTTCTGGCAAGGGAGGTGAAGGCATGGGGATTATGTATTCATCCCATGGATGTTCAGGTGTGTTGTCATTAGTTAGCTCGCCTTCCTCTCTACCATCTTCATCTGAAGAAAAAGTATCCTGATATTCTTGAGATGTGGGGTTCACAGTGTGTCTTGGCGACACTGGAGCCTGCGGTGTTGGAGGCCTGGGTACGTCTGCTGGTACCGAAGGCACCACTGGCGTGGACTGTGTAGGCGAGAACCTCTGGCGATAGTCCGCCAACATGGCCTGTAAGTCCTGAACCAAAGAAGGAGGGAGATGACCCGTCTCGTCTGAACGTGGAGCTCTATATGATTGTCTATAGAAAGTTGTAGACAAATCTTCCTGATAGGAATGCACCTGCATAACCTCATCTTCATCCTCTTCCTGACATGTTATTCTTAATTCTGATGGGTGGCGTGCAATCCCAAAGGTACCTTCTTCGTCTCCATTATCCTCATCCGATTCCTCTTCCTTCACATATGTTTCCAAAATATGCGATGGTAATAGCGGGGAAATATTAGAGTAGTCCTGCCTCTGATAGGTCTTCAACTGGAAATGAGTGTATGCCACTCTTGCAGGTGGCGTCTTGGTAATAACAGGACTCTTCATTGATTCTGGCGTCTTGATAAGATGCGCTGGAGGCGGCTGGCTCATTGATGGAATTGCCGTAGACGAGCTGGTCGTCGACGGACTCATCAACGAGGGAATATTCGTCGACGGTGGTAATGTCGATGGGACCGCCGTCGACGGGGCTGACGTCGACGGATTCTTCGTCGACTGGCCTGTCGTCGACGGGACTGTCATCGACGGGCTCTTCGTCGATGGGCTCTTCGTCAACGAGATCTTCATCGTCGATGGGTTCTTCATCGCCAATGACTTCGACGTCGATGGGGCTTTCATCGCCGATGACTTCGACGCCGATGGGGCTTTCGTCGAAGACGACTACGTCGACGCTGGAATCGTCGTCGATGGAATAGTAGTCGACGATGATTTTGAGGAAATAGAAGAAATATCCTTAGGCCCAGTAGATTTCTTCGAGGAAACCTTGGATGACACAATAGGTGAGGTGATAGAAGACGTGGACACCGTAGCAGAAGAGCTTGAGGTGGCAGAAGACACAGAAACTGTGAGAAGACACCAGAGAGACAGTTTTTGCTTGGACTTTACTCACAATTTTAATTGAAGATCCTGAAGATGGTGATACAAGAGGAGGAGAGGATGACCTCCTTGTGGGTTCTGTAGCTCTATGAGAGGATTTGAGATGTTTCTTCCTCTCAGGAGAAGAGCTATCTCTTGATCTGGCTCTTTTGCTGGAAGTAGACGCTTTGTCCTCATCATCTGTAGAAGACGATTTGAGCCATAGAAGAACCCTTGCCTCCCTGTCCCTGATAGTTTTGGCAGGGAAGGTGCGGCAAATCCTGCAATCCTTCACAATGTGAGAGGGATGCAGACAGTAGATGCAGTCTAAGTGCTGATCATCTATGTGGACCCTCTTTTCTTTACAGGTCCTGCAGGCCTTGAAAAGGGCTTTCTTCTCAGACATTCTGTAGAGAAAAGTAGAAAACTGAGTAGGTACTCAGGGAGACTCCTTTCCACACGACGTGCGGTGAAAATCTGAGAACTGCCTCTGCTGGGAAGGTTCTAGAGGGTGCTGACAGTTGATTGGTTGGAACTTCTTTTTCAGTTCTTTTTATATAATGAGGTAGATAGGCTGCTACGTTTTGGGCCTTGTTGGGCCTATAGTCTTTCAGCCTACGACAAATAATTTTCTAAGGCACTGCTATTGTATATTTTATTACCGTGGGACTCCCGCCTCGGCAACGGGGAATGACTCAGGCATGTTAATCTATGAAAGATACCCAAATACTGGATAAATATCTTTTACACAATGGACAATATCAATGTCATCAATATTCCCTATAAATATGTAATTAGGTTTTATGGGTATTCCCATTAAATATTTAATTAAGGGTTATGGGCATTTCAATATCTAAAAGGGTATAATAGGGTAGTAAAGTAAATGGTAGTCTGCAACTCCCTTCCTTTCTTCTCTCCTGTATGCCACAAATGGCTACCTTTATTCCCAACAGTGAATGCAGATGCTTTCAATAACCCTTTTCAATGCAGTTCCTTTTGAAGAACCCTCAAATGTGTGCATGTTGGGTCAACAAGGGTGGGAAGCATGGCAATGTGGCTAGGTGTGGTGTCAGTCTTGCTGTTGTCCCAGGATGCTTGTTTACGGACCAGGGAAGACATGGCTTGGCAATTCGGGCTGGACTGTTCCCATGAGGCACAGGGTCAAGACTGATTGCATATAGATGTGTCTGAACAGTGGTGGCAAAGGGAGCTAAAGAACGATGATGATTCAACCCAGATCTGTGACTGGGGGTGAGTGAAAAGTTTTACCGCAACACATGTAAAGAGACTATTACAGATACCACAGTGAATGAAGAAACAATTTACAGAAACATAACTAAATGCACCAAATAATCTATTATACTGTGAAAGCTTTCAATAATGTTAGAACGTATTCCTAAAAGAAACAGCAGTCAGCATTTTTGTTTAAAGTTCATGTTAACCAAAAACAAAATAGTTGAAAACCGCAGAAACGAAAGACTTCATCCCACCAGTCCAAAAATAAACAGTATCCACGTTCAACTTAAGCAACCAAAAACAAAAGAGTTCCAAAGCAATTACTTAATCTCACCAGTAGCAAGTTTACAGTAGTTAGGCAGTGCTGCATAAGTGTTACCAAAGAACTAAAAGGAGGAAGTACAACACAGATTAACCACCAGGAACAAAGAGACTTTACAAGACAAACCAACAAAAAGCCAGTAGGTGCAGTGTCACTGCACATACTGATTACAGCATGTCTCGGAGAGACACCATTGCGCTGCCTAGGCTCGACCTAAAAATGGAAGCAAGGAAGCATTCTTATTATCTATCCCTGCAAATGCTGGTTCAGTGACCTCTTCAGGCCTGGTTCTGAATGTAGGCATCCCATCCTATAATCATCTAAAAGGTATTCACAAAAGAACAGAAGAGGCAGGTTTTCCAAATCTTTTGTTTAAATTGTGGTAGCACAAGGAGAAACTAGGTCTCTGAATGTCTGGGGCAAAAAATCAGGAATGCTGCATTTTGCAACAATTTTTGTATCGTTATGCCGAACCGATTAATTGATATACTATTGGTACCAACATCTTAATGATTGACTTTAAAGTCTCTGTCCTCAGGATGTTTCATAAATAGCAAACATGTATGCATTTCTGCGGTGTCTGGAGGTTTGTGATGCAAATATTATGGGACAGTATATATCGAAGACAACAGTGCACCTGAACTTTGACACTACAAACACATATGAGTCAAAACTGGGCTTTATGGACGACACCCTAAAGCTTGCACCAATCAGAAGATGCAGAGGAGAAACGTAGTTGAACTTGTGTACATGTAGGCCCTCTCCTTGATTTATACATAGGCTGCTACTTGGCAAGCCAAACATACATATTTTGGTCTTCTGTTGCCAAGTTTAAGCGGGAGGTTCACAAATACATCTCTGAATGTTCTTTGTCAAAGTGTGCTCTAAAGTGGTATGTACATTTGCCAAAATTTGAAATGTGCAAGTACAAACAATGCCTGCGCTCTAAATTATACTTAATCAAATAAATCAATATTTTGGAATGGAGTGTTAACACTTACGGCAAGGGAAATCACATATCTCAACTGGAATAGAATATTGTACGTCAGTTCTCCAGCCCTAATAAAATGAAAAGAGAAAACTTTCATCTTTTACGCACATCAATTTGTTTGGGAGTCAGTTGTCATAATATTGTAAATCATTTAGGATCTGATTTAGATTTTGGCGGATGGGTTATTCCGTCACAACAGTGACATTTATCTCTTCTGCCAACATACTAATCCCATAGTATTCTATGGGATTTATATTTTGGTGCACAGGATGTCTATCTCCTTTGTGATGAAGAAACCTGTGCGCCGAAATCTAAATCAGGTCCTTAGTCATTAGGAGTGATTCATCTATAAAACGTACCCATGATTCATTCTGATTCAGTGACTGTACAAATGATAAGTAGAGCTCCCTGCTTTATTATATATATGGTTTTGATATTGCCTTCTGTATTTATCATGTCCTCATCTTCTTGATATTTAATCATAATAATTCTTGGATGGTGAAAATAATGAAGCTCCAACTGGTATATTTTCACATTTATTTAACTGATCAATTGACACTCGGGCCCAATTCCCAAAGGTAAACTTAGACCTGAGGTCTAAGGGTCTTTTTTTCCCTGTCGCTGTATTGCTCCTATGGGAGCTAAATGTACTCGGGAACTCCCACAGGAGCACGCACTATGATTGGCTCGCCGCAACATAGGGATACCATGTCTCACTAGACCATGTAGGAAAGGGGTCCAGAGGGACCCCTTTGGGCCCCAAATTTATAAAAAACATTTTTGGGGGGATTGTCGCAATCCAATGGTTGTCCCGAGGAACCAGTGAGTGCCCTAAACCCCTGCCGGTGTCCCATGAGCACACAGGAGAAAGATTATCTGCTGGAGTAAGAACAATATTTTTCAAAAGTGGACTCGACGTGAGGTCTTTAGTGGCTTCCTGCAGCCAACCCTATGCTTTATAGTTATAGTGAGGTGAAAATGTCAATTAAAATAACAAATTGAATTGAATTGGAACTAACAAAACCATTGAAATTCACCAGTTATGCTTATCTAAAGGAAAAGCTCCTGCCCTTAAGTAACTAAAACTCAAACCGTCACCATGCTCTGCTCATGACCTATCATGACATGTTCAGTGAGGTCATTGATAACATTACGGATGACAACTTAACTGATATCATTGATGACAACAGTGGGAGTGGGGTTGTACAAATTATAGTTACTTTAGGGCATTCGTTATAGTTATTTCAGATAACTGTAACTGGTAATTTTCAGCTGTTTTGTTAGTTTAAAGAGGCTGGTTTTAACTGACATTTTTACCTAACCATAACGTTCATTTAAACTTTGTTTCTTTTAGTGAAATTCGAAGTTTTTTTTTTAATGTGAAGTAAGATATAATTATAACTCCTAACTATAATTTCACTTCAACCTTGTTTTTTTTATTGAGTATATATACAAAATGTGGGGGGGGGGGGGGGTCCCAAAACACAATTTCCCCAGTCATTTTTCCATTGGGAAATAGAACAGTCATACAGTGAAAATAGTTGAACTTATTTACACCAAAATTGGTGAAAGAATGCTTTTTGTGAATTGGTGTAAATCCGTTAGTAGTTTTTGACAAAAAGTAGGTTGAAAAACGTTGTACATCTTTACTGTTGGGTTCACAGGACAATCACAAAAGTCCCACGATCACACAACTTCAAATAACATAGTAATTGGCTTGGCCATGGCTTTTTTTTCACATCGGCCATCATGCTCCTATCGGAGTGAAAGGCTCTTGTGAACTCCTGTGTGAGCTAACACTGATTGGCTGGCCACAACATGAAGAGAAATGTTGTGGCTGCCATTAAAGGACAAAGAGATTCGGCCCGGTCGGTTGCGGTACGACCGTTTTCTAGTGCTGCAGTGCAACCGCTGCATTAAGATGCGAGGCATTCAGAGGCAGCATGTGGAGGAACGACCAACAATTCGGATGGGCTCAAGGAGCCCGTCCTACCATTAGGCAGCAAGCAATCTCCTACAATGGGGTGATGCCTGCTCAGGCGCCGCCATAGGGATTACGATTTCCCTTTTTAGGCAGCCTTTCAATGGCGGTCCACCGATATTGAAAGGCTATTGGAAAGTAGCCTTTCAATCGCGGTCCAACCGCCATTGAAAGGCTGTTGGAAATGAACTTTGGGGGTCCCTAGCATGGCCCCCAACCCTCTGGGGCCTCTGCCATGAGGCCTGGGGGCCACACATCTATGCCCGGTTTGCCAGGCATGACATGTTGCCTGGCATACGGAGCATGGATGTTTGCAAACATCCATTTTTCCAAAGCACTGTTCTAATTCAGTGTTTTTTTTATTTTTAAACATTACTGTTAAAGTGATAATTTCACATTCCTACAATGTAACTTTAACCTTCGCTTTTTCCAGTGAAAAACATATATATATATATATATATATATATATATATATATATATATATATTCACAGAAAAAAACAAAGGTTAAAGTTAGGTTAGTTAGGTATAAATGTCAGTTAAAACATTACGCCCCCTACGTCGATGTCGTTCGGAGCTGCCTCCGATCGACACAGTCTTGGTGTGGGAACCGGCCGACTGTAGGTCAGCGGTTCGAACTTCATATTGCAATGTGACTGCACATTGTGCGGTCGCAAACTCCAATTTCTCTATGGAGCTGGTTCCTGCCACACAGTGCAGGGATTTACAGGGGGGCACCATAGGTGCCCCCTGGCATCCAACCAGGAGACTGCATGGTGAATTGGGCCCTGCTAGGGGTCCCTAAGTAGCTGTCAGACAGGCTTTCCATGTCCAAATCCCGACATGCAAAGCCTGTTGGAAACTGACATCATAATCCCGACGGCGGAAACGCTGTCCACACAGGATTATGTTTGGTTTCTGACAGGCCGACGGGCTCCATGAGCCCATCAGAAGCCAGCCGGAAAGATGAGTAGGTCTGATTTCCGACGTCGTAATCCGAATATGGTGGTCCTAATTCAAACCAAGGATGTCAGTCGGAAAGCACCCAACCTGTTGTCGAAGCTTTCCAACCGACATCCTAATGAGGGCCTACATATTCAACTAAATAAAATCATTGAAATTCACCTGTTATGTGGTAACTGAAGTAAGTTACATTAACTTGCGGCTATCACACACATTGTTGTTGTCAATTATATATTTTCAGATGAAGGATTGATATTATCATTAATGTTATTGAACAGACCATGAGTGATGTAATTTGTGAGGTCACAAGCAGTGCAGCTTAATTAAAATTCTCAAAAGTTGACACTAAGGTACAATTGTACTGAGACAGGGTTCTTTCTGCAGTTCAGCAGTTTTCAAGAAATTAGCATTTAAAGCGAGGCTCCAGTTTAACATGAAGGGAATAAGCCACAGAAAGGGTTAGAAATATCTTGGCCTTTGGGTGGGGATGCTAAATATCTTGCAAATTAGTTGAGCACTGTGATTTACAGGAAACTATTTACAGTTCTATTTTTTGTGAAATGCAAGCTTTGAGATAAGGCTTGCCCAACTAATTTATTGGAGGACTAAGCAACAAGAGCTATATAAATATGTATATTTACGAACTATTTGTACAAATGCTGTCCAAGTACTTCATCTGCTGGCAAATCTTTAAGGAAATTACAGCTCTAGTTGGTTGATGCTCCTTGGGAGAGTGCTTTCAAGTCTACCTGCCTTTTTGACAGTGCTCATAAACATTTTAGCCCTTGGTACTATTTATATTCACATTGTCATTTATGTAACATGAACAAGTACCCAAAAGTATCCAATAGAATGAATTAACATACCGAAAAAGCAAGAAAAAGAATACAGCAAGATAAATCACATTTAAGACATGTTTTCGTATCCTTACACATCTGAATCAGATTCTTACACAAACTGACCTCATAACTAATTATACCAATCAGATGAGTTATACAATGTTTTTGAAATGCATTTGTTAAGTGTGTGTGTTTATTGTATTAATGCATGTCCGGTCTTATAAATTATTACCCAATGGGATTGCCAGCATAGCACTGTGTTAAAGTAATATAAAGGACATATTGAATGAGCTTCTTCCTCATCTAGATAAGGGGACAGGACTCTAGTTGCAGTCCGCCTGTATCTATCGCCACACCTGACTTACATACTGCACTCTGATAGCCGTAAGAAGACACACAAAGAGCTCTTCAATGCACTTATAACCTGATCTCCCAGGTGCCTCATCTCCCAATAGTGAGACATTCCCAACTATATTGTGCTCTGTATTAGAAGCTACATTATGAGAGGTCGACAGAGGTCTCCGAATTGCCTGTGGCTCACACATAAGCATTTCCATTACAGTGAGAGGAGAGCTTTAAGTGGTATGAAAAAACTTGGTAGGGGTCTCTCGAAGGGGCGTGGCCTGTGTAATTAAGGGCGTGGCTTAAAAACACTGTATCTAAAAATCTATGGTTAGCAGTGTGCTGCCCGACTGGTATTTTGCTGTTTCTGTCATTGTAGCCAGATATATAAGTCAACAAGTAACATCATAAATACAACAAGCCAGGACTAATGGATTTGTTAGTTGCACAAAATAAATAAACAGCAACTATGGCTTCGTTGTAAAGAATATTGAAAATGCTTCAGTTCTGACATGATGAGACTGTGTAAAACCTAATAATGAGTCTTATTGAAGTAACATTAAAGGAAGAAAGGGGTGATACTGCAGTAGAGTTAAAACATTATAGTCATCCTGAGGGTGAGGGCAAGGACGGAGAGCCCGATAGGGACCCATCCCAGCAGCTGCTTTTAAGAACTGCCGGCAGGACCCGACCCACTTAAAGCCCTGAGTATTAGCCAAAAATGCAGCTCCATCTGTGCTCTGCTGTCCAGCTCATCAACATGTAATGATATACCAGGCAGCTACAGTCAGAGGGCTCTCCCACGGTACCCCACTCCATGCACTGGTATCACAGAAGCACCCGCGTACCTCTTACAATGGAGCTATATCTTTAACATCTCAGTGTATTAAACGCTCATTTTTATCCTCAGCAAAGACTTGAATTGGTGATCAACATCAATGAACCAGTATTCACTTTCAAAATTAATTAATGCAGCAGTTATTACTAGTGATATGTTTTACCACCGACCTACCTTTAAGCAGCTATCCTTGTCGCACCATTGATGTGAAACATTAATTTTCACTGAATTAGTGCTGTCCTGTGAAGTAGAAATGTGGAAGATCACCAATGAGGAAAATCAGATTCTTGCATTCATGTTAATTTATTCATTCATGAGCATGATTATCTCATGGAAAGAAGGGAGTGAACACTGTTTTGCCTTTTCTTATGAGGATTACTTAATAACACCCCACACACTTTGTGGGAGCATTTACAATGCATTAGAAAAATAATGTATCTTAATTGAATAAGAAATTTCATATACTTATAGAAGCACACCCCACACTATGACACTTTATAACATGATATAACATGATAAAATCAAATCAGTCTTTTAGATTAGCCTTTAAAGGCTTTTTCGCGAGAATATGACACTAACTAACCAGACACTTAATAATATGATTATTGCACAGATGTATAGCACAGTCCTCATGGCCTGAAAAATTATTTAGACTTCAACAGACACATTTTCAAACTAATTATGTAACACGTATTCAATATCCCTCACTTGAATGCCAATGATAATATTCATTTTCATTTGATTTGATTTAAATGTATAAAGCATAACATCTGCTGGAAGAAGTCTAGGCACTAAGGCAGGGGTATTCAAACTGTGGGGCGTGACCCCCAGGGGGGCCGTGGAGCGATGCAAAGGGGGTCGCGCCTTCACAGTGTCACTTCTGCCCTGGCCTCCAGGGCTTCAGCCCCCTCCTCCCCCATCCTGTGTCTCAGCCTGGGCTGCTGCAGTGCAGCTCGTGCTCCTGGGGCCTCGGCTGGGCAGTGTCTGGAGTCTTATCTCCGGCCCGAGTTTTTCACAGGTCTTTAAAGACCATTAGCAAATTTACATGCCTTTGTTAACTGATTACCAAAGCTTAGTTTTTTTTATGGTTCCAGTACCCCCTGGGCCCCCACTCTGCCTATTCCTTACATTTGTATTTTTACACTTACTGCTGTAGTGTGAGAATGCATTTAAAGAAAATAAATATAAAGTTGGGTTGCCAAAAGAAACATGCCTGCTATGTGTTGTTTAAAGATCCTGCAGAGACCTGCTCTTGACACTAAATTGAGTTATAAATAAAAAAAAGTATGTATTAATTAGTTATGTGACTTTTCTGTCTTTATTCTCTTTAATTATTAGCCATGGATCATTGAGGCATCCCTAGAACACAATTAAAAGTGCTTTCTATTTATATTTGCTGATCTAAGTATTCACGGATAAGTGCAAAAAATACAGCTGTAGGTGACTGCTTATTTCTGGGCCATCAAAATAATGAGCTGGTAACCCTAATCATAAGTCTGGAAGTTTGTTGCAGGATCAGCACATTATTTATTTCCTCCACCCTGGAACCCTGATTAATGCCATTATAGCAACTTATATCTGAAACCCTACGCTTCAAGTTTCTGGGAATGCACCCTGCTTTCAGAATACTCACTTCTCATTCTCGCCTTCACTTTCACGTTCACCCTGCACTCCCAGCGATCGCAATGCACTCACACTGATCACCATGCACTCATAGCGATCACCATGCACTCATAGCGATCACCATGCACTCATAGCAATCACCATGCACTCATAGCAATCACCATGCACTCATAGCAATCACCATGCACTCACACTGATCACCATGCACTCACAGCAATCACAATGCACTCACACTGATCACCATGCACTCACACTGATCACCATGCACCCACACTGATCTCCATGCACTCACAGCAATCACAATGCACTCACACTGATCACCATGCCCTCACACTGATCACCATGCACCGACACTGATCACCATGCACTCACGCTGATCACCATGCACTCACAACATTCACCCACTCACCCTGCACTCACAGTGATCATAATGTACTCACAGTGATCACAATGCACTCACACTGATCTCCATGCACTCACAGCAATCACAATGCACTCACACTGATCACCATGCACTCACACTGATCACCATGCACCCACACTGATCACCATGCACCCACACTGATCACCATGCACCTACACTGATCACCATGCACCCACACTGATCACCATGCACTCACACTGATCACCATGCACTCACAACATTCACCCACTCACCCTGCACTCACAGTGATCATAATGTACTCACAGTGATCACAATGCACTCACACTGATCACCATGCACTCACAACATTCTCCCGCTCACCCTGTTCTCACAGTGATCACTCTGCACTAAAACTTTGCTTGAAGTGTTCACTCTGTACCCCACCCTGCAGTCACACGAGCACACTCCTCACCCTGTACTCATGTGACACTTCACTCACCTGTCCCCCCTTCACTGCTCAATCTGTAGCTCACTCAAACAAGGCCATCACTAACCATGCACTTATTCGTCCCACTCTGCATTTACAGCCGAACACAAATTCATATGGTCACCTCACTCACCCTGCAGTCACTCCTTTTACCCTACTCTCACACTGTTGCATTGCTCACCATGCAGTCACTTGGGCACTTTTGTCACCCACACAGTGCAGAAGGTTAAAGTGCCTGGTACAAAGAAGATGTACCATGAACATCACAGAACTGAGTGTGAGTAAACTATGAGTAGCGCTATAAAACATGAAATGTTTGTCAGACAGGTGCTATAGAGAGATGAGGTGTATTGTTGGTGAGTGGTAGTGAGGGAATTCATGGAGAAGGTGGAAAGACTGTTGCACCGTGTGCGACTAGTGCTTGGACAAGCCCTGGCTGGGAGTGTTAACCCCCCCCCCCCCTCGCCCCCGGAAGTTCGGGTCTAGTGGATCCCCTGCTTCTGCCTACTATTTACATTTGTAGTGCGCTACTGTTACCAAAAGGTGTCCTGGGGCTAATAACCATCGGCCTGCAATGCGAAAGAGGGATCCGGGGTTGGGAGAGGAGACAAGAGAGGGATGGAAGAAAGGGGGTGAGAGGAAAGGGGCATGGGTAAACTGCTTAACTCTGCACAAGACCGCCACGGTTCGAATGCACCCTTGCTGCTCCCGGCCATGGCCAGGTGAGCTTCTAATGTGGCAGTGCCTATTCCTGCGGATTGGGAGGCCCTTCACAGAGGTTGACTAGACACCTTTCTGAAGTTATAAACTGGTACTGATGGGGTGAAATCTTTCCTCAGTATTACTGTGTTTAAAAAAATTCTAAATAATAAAGCAATGCTACCCCAAAATACGCAGCATCACAGAACATTATTTACATTTTCTACTCACACAATTTAGTCAAGCCTGTCGCATAATTTGGTCCTAGAGGTTTAGAAATTTTTGTCAGGAGGGGGTCCTTACGCTTGAAAATGTTGACAGGGGGGTCTCGGCATCCAAAGGTTTGAGGACCTCTGCACTAAAGACTGGAAGTAATGAAATAGTAGACTAAAAAGCAGAGGTTAACAGCCAGGTTTTCAGTCGCTTTCTAAAAGCCAGATGGTAAGAAATGTTCCTTAAATGATCTGGCATTTGGTTCCAGAGGTGAGTGGTTGCATGGGAAAAGCTTCTACCTCCCCAAGTAGCTTTGAAGATAGTTTAGACCAACATTTTGTTAGCTGAAGCTGAACGCAAATGTCTATTTAGGATGTACCATCTGAGTTTGTCTCTAAGCAGGGCAGGCCATATGGTGGAGTGATTTATGTGCTTTGCAAAGCGCCTTGAAAATTAGCGATTCTTTTTTTGATGGGTAGCCATAGTAGATCATGCCTGGCTTTGGTAGGGGGTTAAGATTTTATGTTTTTTTTAAGCACCCGGATTGCTGCATTTTGCAGCCACTGGAGTCTATTCAAAACATGCTGTTGAGCTCCCACATGAAGAGCATTACAATAGTCTAACTTTGTATGCACCAGGGAGGTGGTCACTGCCTTCTTTAAGTCTGAAGGCAAAAAATGAAGCATTTTCTTCAGCACTTTTAGAGAGTGGAAGCAGGAAGAAGCCAAATGGTTTGATCCTTAAAAGAAAGCTTGGAATCAAAAATAATGCCAAGATTCCTTGCTTTAGCCAGAAGGAGTAGGAAGAGGGCCAAGTGCTGGTGGTCACCATGAGCTGTTCCAAAAAGAACTATCCCTTCCAAAGAGAAGAACCTCAGTCTTTTCGGAATTCAGTTTTAGTCATTCAGTTGAAATTGCCGACATTCAATTGCTGAAATGTGTGGCCACCTTATCAATGTCATCATTTATGGGGACAATAATTTGAGTGTCATTGGCGTAGGATACAGTAACAAAGCTGAATGACCTTATAAGGGTCAAGAGAGGGGCCACATATATGTTAAACAGTGTAGGGCTCAAGCATGAGCCCTGAGGAACACTGCAAGGCAGCGTGAAAGGCTTTGAGCTAAAGTAGCCATGGTTCATTGCTTGCTTCCTGTCATCTAGGAAGGAACAGAGGAGTTGCAGGGCAGACCATTGGATACCCATCTCCCTCAGTTGTTGTTTCAAGATTGTATGGCTTACCCCTGTCAAAGGCTGCAGATAGCTCTCGAAGGACCACCACAGCCTTGTCACCTCAAGCTAAGATAGCCCTAACCTCTTCAATCACTGAAATCAATGCAGTTTAAGTACCGTGTGTTTTCCTAAAGCCAAATCGAGAAATGTCTAAAATGACAATTTCCTCCAAAAAGATGGTGAGAGTGGTATTAAGGTGTCTCTCTAAGACTAGCAAAGAAAGGAAGTCTTGCTATCGGGTGATAGTTTACTTCAGACACAGGATCAAGACGTTAGTTTACTTCAGACACAGGATCGAGACTACCTTTTTTCAGAAGTAGTAGGATGGAAGTCTTTTTCGATTCAGTGGGATAGCAGCCAATATTTAAGATGTTGTTAAGCAACACAGTCATAGAGGGAACCACAAAATCTGCAATGTCATGAAGTTCCTTAGTACTTAGGACAGGGGTCCCAAGGAGCTCCGGATTTGGTTGCTTTAATGAGCTTCATCAACAATTCCAGGGAGATGACGGGGAACTCCTGAAGGGTTGATTGGTTATGATTAGAACAAAGTAAGATTGGAGGGTTCTGGTTGGTCATGATGCTATGAGGAAGATTGTTGAAGATTGTTTCAACATTGTTTTCAAAAAAGAGAGCTAGGTTATCACAAAACTGTTACGATTGAGAAGTCGAGGAGGCAACAGAATCAGAAGAGAGGCAAGCCTATTTACTGTTTGAAAAAGAACCCTGGTAGGATTAGAGACAGACCTAATTTTCTCAGAAAAGTATTTGGTTATCTCTGAGATGATCAGGTTTTTGTATTCCTGAATCAATGATATACATTTAAATTACTGAGGCTAGAAATAGGCTTGAAACGCCCGGAGTTGGTACTACAGGGGGACCTGTTAAAATACTACATCAGAGTACTGAAAGCACCTGAAAACAATCTTAAACATTTTCTAAACATTTTTTGGGGAGAAGTGGGCACCCCATGGCACATCAAGGTGGCACAAGGCATTGACCTATTGAAAATCGAGGGAAACAGCTTGCCCCTTCAAGAAATTTCACATCTGCTTGGGTCTTAGCTATCAAGCGCCAAGTCCAGACCATCTCGTACGAGCTGGAGCTGGACTGCTCATCACTCCGATATAATCCACTAACTCTGGCCCTGGACAAGTCTTATATTCCTGGCAAACCCCAACCGTATCTGCAAGACTCACTATCAATCCAAGCGAGAAAGAAAATTCTGTATCTGCGCCTCTTGGCCCTTGGGATCGTAGATTTTAACCCAAAATGGGCACGAACGGATTGTGCTATTGCCTGCCGGCTATGCAACTACCGCAGAGAATCTTGGTTACACCTTTTGTGCTGCTGTACAAAGTTGGTCAGCGATCGCCATCGTCTGCTGCGCCCGGCCCTACAGAACCTAGGCTATAGAACCTGCAGAGAGGCCTCGGACTGGTGCTTTTTGGAAACAACGACCTGTCTACTAGCTAGGGTCGGCAAGTTCATCCATCAAGTCAGAACTGCACTTGACAATCACCAAAAGGCCATTGACCCGAAGGTTCTTGTCATTGAGCCATGAGCTCCATCTGGTGCCCTAACCATGCAAGCTGTCAGTCAATTTAGGAGCTATTGCTAAGCAATTGGGATTACTAGACCCAGAAACCAAACCAGGGGCGGATAAGGGCCTAGTGAAGAACTTTCCCTTTGACATATGGCATCGAGTTGAGATTAACCTTGCTGAACTTTGATTTAACTTTCTAGACTCTCGAAGGCGTAAAGACAAGAAGCAAACAAAAGAGGTTTTAATGGACATAATGTAGTAAAAACAGTCATAATGTAATCTTAATGTTGTATATAGGGTTTTACTGTGGGAAGGGTATTCTGGGGGGGATGTTCATGTGTTTTATACTGTAAAGATTTTAAGTTATCGCACAGTCAATAAAGTATTCAAACTAGTGAGTTCTCCAAGTTCTCCCTTGGTGACGGCAATTTTTCTTTAGTTCTTTAAATTTGGTGAAATATCAGGGGGCTGATGGTCTAGTTCTGTGATTAGAGACATTCTTGAGCAAGGCGCTATGTCTGGAGCTTTACGCAGCCAAGTGCGATAACACACTGCATCAATGTTATGGGGAGTTCACAAAATGGGGTTGAGAGGTCTTGAGATGCTTAATGAGATCAGTTTTCTTCACTTTATCCAAAGACATGGCCAATTTGGTCAGGGGAACAGAGTTAAAAGGGTCTTTCAGAAGTTTAATAATACAATTAAACTGAATTGCCTTATGATCAGACCATGTGAGTGGAAGGATATCACTAATTTGATGTCCTTGAACATTTGTGGAAATTCCATGCAGAGTGTGCCCTGCTCAGCGTGTAGGGGCAAGAACCATTTGTTTAAGCTCAAAGTGCATAAGATTATCAAGCAGGGTGTTAATATCCATGTCATCAGGTTCATCTAAATGAAAATTGAAATCCCCTAAGACTGAATAATTACTGAAATGAATACTTCCTTCTAGGAACTCACAGAGCACTTCCAAGAAACGGGTTTTAGGACCCGAAGGTCTATAACCAATAACTCATGAATCGTGGCATGGTTATTTAATTTAGAGCTAAAAGAAGAGCTTTGCAATCGGTATTTTCTTCTGGGCAACACATTAGAACAAAAGATTTTTTATGGATAAGGGCTAATCCTCCACCCTGTTTGTCTACTCTAGCCAGGTGATAATATTGAAGTTAGCAGATAAGGCGGCATTTATATCACAGCCAGCAGCTGAGTCTGCCCAGGTCTCAATGAGAAAGGTAATATCAGGGCTGTAAGATTCTATATATTCATAGAGCTCATATTTATGCTTTATTATTTAATGAGAGTTTAGTAGGGTACAATACACGGCTTGAAAGTGATCAGGAGAGGTAACCACACTTTCAGTGATGTTACACACAAAGTGGAACTTATCTCAAGTGTATGATTTTTGTGTTAGATTAAAGGTAAAGCTATTACATTCATCACAGGAGGCAATAGCTGAAAGCTTTTTTAAATAGTTTGTTGTGTACTTACAGATTTAGCCAGGGTTTCTGGCTAAATTGTGTACCCATTGTGCACATCTGCTATGTGGACGCCCTGCCATGGTGTTCACTGCCGGCTCTACAGCAGGTGAACAGGATACTTGTAACTAAAGAATAGCTAAAAAATGTTAACCCTCTGAAAGCTGGCGTCCATGTCTATAGGAGTCAGGCAACTCCTAGAAATTGCACGAGCTTATGCTTGTGCTTACAAGGAAATTAAAACATGGCGAGGACTCAAGTCCCTCGGTGCAAGCTGCATGGGCACACTGCCAAGGTGAAATTATAGACCACCTATCGTAGGGCATATCAGGAGGCGTGACCCGGTCAAAGTTCATGGCCGAGAAACAGTTGGGTGAAAATTAAAACCAAACCGGGGTCCAGCAACACCACGAGTACACCGCCAGTTCTCCAGCAAGTGAACAGGATACTGGAAACTAATAAAATTAATAAAACAGGTGTTTTAACCCTCTAGCGCCTGTGTCTATAGGAGCCAGGCAACTCCTAGAAATGGCACAAGCTTGCGCTTGTGCTTACAACTAAATTAAAATATGGGGCGGCTTCAAGTCCGTCGGTGCAGGTTCCACATATTTCTAAATATGCACAGTCAGGCTGATTTAAAAAATATCACTTGATGATAACATGAAACATTGCTGAAATCATTTGACAGCAGGAGGACTAGAAAATCATTACAACATGTATCAGTACCCTTAATAGATAATGAACAAATTTGCTCTAATTATTGAATGTAACCACACCTCAGTGAAACTTACTGGTGAGACATAATTGATTGCTAAGTGCTTGCAGCCTCCCATGGAATTTCCATCTGGGAGGAGTTCACAAGATGCAGTTTCTTTTTAAAGGACAACAGCTTTGTGTGTCAGAATGTAATATCAAAGCAAGATGAGCATTACTATTAATTGTCAGACAGACAGCTATATAGTACCAATAAATGTTGCATTTTTATTGGCTCCTAGCTTGTCGATGTCTACCCAATAGATTCCTATGTGTTACCTACAACAAGTCTCATTACCATACCAACCCACATATCATTACACCTTCTTCTTCTAACAGCTGAATGTGAAAATCTAATAAAGAACAGAGGTGTTCATCGAGCTCACAAAAGGTTCTTGCAGTGGGAGATGATCTTACTGTGTACAGAAGTGTTTTTTTTTAATCTCTGCTTTGTTATGTGAGGAATTAAATATGAAAACACGGTGCAACAGCAGACAGCATCACACAGCTGTATGTAGTGAAAAAGCATTGCAGGCCAAAAACTTGTGCTGATGAAAAAGAGGTGGAGAGTGCATGACCTGTAAGGTCATAGTTAAAGGAAAACCTGTGTTTGACAAACTTAAAGCAATTGAAAGCCTAAGCACCAAAAAACATATTCTGTGTTTTCAATAGATTGAAAATGATTCGACAATGAGGGCAAGAGATTGAATTTGCCAAGAACACACTGAATCTGAGAAGAGTTCTTAGAAGCACAATGACTGAGCACACGCGCAAATAAATATACATTCATTGAACCCAAATACACAAGCATTCATTGTTAGAATTGCAATAAAGGATGTGTAGAGAATTAGGTTAATGTCTTGGGTCACAGGTGACCTCATTTTTTCCATAAACAATGTGTACAATTGTGTAACTACCTAGTAATTAATTGATTGCATTTTATAACTGGCATTGTTTAACTGTGTAATAGATAGCTGCCTGAGAAGAAGCGAATTGAGACTGGCTGTTTACTTGTGTGAAGAATGTCACTCTCTCTGCCACAACAGTATAGAGCTATTTTTACATTACCAAGATTAGCCAGTCTTTTTCAAAATTTTGAAGTTACCCTGCATCAGTTGGTGCAGTTACCCTAAACCGACTGCTGCCACAGGAGTACCGCCTGCCTCTGCTTCATAGTTCATTGCACAACTTTGATGAGGTGAGCAGACACTGTGTTCTCTCAAGTTCTACCTACTCGCGGGGAAAAGTAGGATCCAGGGATTGACGTCTTTAAGGTGAGGTCAATGCAGACTCTGTTCCATGTCTATTGAATGACAGGTTGTTTTTGGCAATGGTAAGTACAGATGTAGATATAAGGATATAAGAGAGATAAGGGTATTGCATGCAAGATTGTGTACATGTGTTGCACAATATTAAGTTGAAAGCGCTACATAGTCAGATAACATGTTTATCCAAATATAAAATTGGGCGAATGTTTGACATACAGGGACAGCTGAAAGACTTATGTCGCTAAACTTTACACTCCAATTGCCACCTGGACCTAATGTCCATGGTCTATGAGACGAATGGTTTGAGGGTTATCCTCTATAAGAGCAAGGGAAGTGGCCAATGGTTGCTGACAGCACTTACTGTGGAGAGCGGAACAATGGTGATTCATCCTTTAGAAATAGTTGAAGTGTTTTTATAATGTTGATGGTGAATGCATGTGTGTGTTTGTGAATGGAAATGTGGCTACAGAGTGATGTGTTGCATAATGGTATTTTGATGCATAATGTTTAATGTATGATTGTTTTGGCAGATTTTCTTGTTTATAAGGACTAGTGTGAAATTGTTAAAGAAAAAGCAATATTAACCTATATCGAGACAAAGAATGTCACCTTTAACTAGTGCAGGATCATAGTTAGTTGAATTTTGCGTTTAAGAAATGTGGAATTCTGCATTATCAAATTTAGGGTTGAACTGTGCATGTCACTGGTTGGGGCACATTGCTTAAGTAGATGAACACTCACCAACCCTTATTCGCATACCCCTTGTAGGCTTCCACACCACAAATGCATGGAAATGTTTTCCTGATGATGTCTGGAGTATGTGCATATCCGGACCGGGAAAGGAAAAACCCCTAGAATTAACTTGCAATGGTGATAAAAGAGTACTTCCATGAGGAAAAATACTTAAGCATTGAGGTGCAAAATTACATATGATGATGCACATTATCCTGTCATTAACTCATACAGAATTTTCCACGAATTTTCCACACAGTGGAAATGCTAGAGGTGTAGGTGTAATTCATGGGAGTGTGGTGAGAAATCCATAACTGCTGTAGATTGCCCAAAGAGTGCCTGCGATTATTTATGAAACCCTGTTATGTTATGTTATGTTATGTTATGTTATGTTATGCAGGGGTTTTGTATAGCGTGCGGCTACTCGGAAGAGTGTCCCGACGCTTTGGATTGCACACTAATCTCATAACACAACAGGGAAAATAAAATAAGAAACAGAGATAAAAGAAACCTAATAGGGACCGAAACTAAGAGGAAAAGAGCCAAGTTTTAAGCCCTTTCCGAAAGGCCAACAAATTAGGAATGCTGCGCAGGGACACAGGCAGTTTATTCCATAACTGAGGCGCTAGTAGTTTAAAAGAGCGGCCTCCGATGCGGGCTCTCTTCACACGAGGAACCGTCGCAAGAAACAGGGCTTCAGACCTGAGCGACCTGGCAGGCAAATAAAAGGCCAGCCTCTTCTGCAGATATTTTGCTCCGGAGGCGTGCAAGGCTTTGTGTGCCAGAGTAAGAGTTTTAAAAATTATCCGCTTCCGGACAGGGAGCCAGTGCAGAGCCTCCAGAAGACCCGAGGCTCTGGCACGGCGAGATAATCCAAAGATGGCCCGTGCTGCCGAATTCTGGACAACCTGTAGCCGTTGGAGCAGATATTCTGGCAAGCCGAGATAAAGGACGTTGGAATAGTCAATTCTCGAGCCTATAATCGCCTGCACCGTGATCTTCCTATGTTCCTCCGATAACAGGGGAAGGAACTTACGTAGCATCCGGAGTAGGCCAAAGCAGGTACCAGTGAGACCGATTACCTGTGAACGTAGTGTGAGGCCATTATCGATCTTAATCCCAAGGTTTTTAGCCACCTGGGACGAACTTGCTGGTGGAAACATGTTCTCAGGCCACCACACTTTCCAGTCCGGATCCGAACTGCACCCAAAAAAGAGGACCTCGGATTTATCCGAGTTGCACTTGAGGCTGTTGTGATGGAACCATTGAAACACAGCCTCAAGGCAACCCTGGATCCTACCTCCATCGAAGTCCGCACCCCTCTCACAGGTGAAGAGGAGCTGGGTGTCATCGGCATAAGAAACGATCTGGGCCCCGAAAGACTCCGCCAATGCCGCCAGAGGGGCCATGAAGATGTTAAATAGAGTTGGACTCAGGACAGAGCCCTGAGGAACTCCGACACCCAATGGCGACATCTCGGCGGAGCAAGCAGAAGCCCAGACCGTTTGTCGACGGCCTGCCAGGAAAGATCGAAACCACTGGAGCACCGTCCCTCGGAGACCAGCCTCTGAGAGTCTTGCAAGAAGACCCTCATGAGGGACGGTGTCGAAGGCCGCCGACAGATCTAGCATCACCAGCATCGCTCTCCCGCCCGAATCCAACACCTCCTTAATCGCCTCCGAGACTTCCAGGAGGGCTGTTTCGGTGCTAAGATTGGCGCGGAAACCCGACTGGGTAGGGTGCAGTAGGTCGTGGGATAATAATTTTAAATATGTTCTGTAATAGAAATAAACTAAAAAGTAGAATTTTGACTTTTTTAAACTGCCTCTGTAACTAGCGGGTCTGTGAAGATTCATGAGGATTTAGATTCTTCGTTACGAGGGGCGCCAAAATTTGTGTAACATGCGCAACCACCTATTTGTACAGGAGTACTAACCTACCGGCATGCTTTGCTGTGCTTTCTCACACATGCATAAGCTTTATTCAGTTAAAGCATACCATAAAATTATGTCATACACAAATAAAATTAATAACTCTCTTAATCAATTAGATTAATTGTCAGCAGTTACTTAAGGTGCAGAAAAGAACAAAAAATGTGACGAAATTCAGACAAACGAAAAAATTTGCTCTATTTCATGATTATGCTCCTATGTTTTACTGCAGATGCAATAAGCCTTTGGGTTGCAAAGCCACCATAATACATTTTGCCGCATCTGCAAGTCTTCCGTGGCCTCTGAACAATACCCAAATCCTAAATACTAATGAGCGTCTTAAAACATGTAAAACATAGCTCAATGTAATACCTTTTTTAAAGCGCTTTTCCAAAAAAGATTAGCACTCTAAAATGGATAAATTGGTGCAAGATACTGTTAAACTCAGGACATAAATAGCAATAGTGATCAGAGTTAGCCTAGAATTCCAGAAGATTTATGTAAAGGTCAGATAACGATCACCACAGTACACCAAGTCATAGGCAAGTGCCAAACTTTCTACCGCACCAAACTGAGACTCACTAGAGCTCTCTCGATTTTTCCAATTCCTTGGCTACCTGGATCAAACCATTCCCGGCCTTGCATGATGATTGGACCAGGGTCCCTCCTAATAGCTTGATTACCAGTGAACATTATCTCTTTGCAGCTGTCTTAGTGAATGACGTAGTAGTTTCTTCCTGATTAATAAAAAAGTTAGGCATATGCACAGCAAGTGGAGTAGTGTTTCACTGCTGTGCCCTTGGTGGGCCAGATTTATTTCCATACAGGGGTTAGATCCTTCGAGCATAAAGTCATGCTTCTTTGACTGAGAAAAATGTGCCGACGGATATGGCTGAGGTCCCTGTGCTATATATGAAGGCAAGACTACCCATGCATGCCTTTTGTTCGCCAAAGCTGCCTTGTCTTTAAAAAATGATTGAAGCTTGGCTGCTTTATTGGTTAACAGTTTGAACACAGAGTATTACATTATAGCGCACCAAACCTCTTCTAAATGTAGTCCTGCTATTGATTGCTGTAGTATAGGGCAAGCTTGTTTTTTTCTTCATATCAAGCCAGCACTGATGGGCCAAAGATTAACAGCTAGATTCATCAAAGTGAAATCGGCTCGCAAAGGGCCAGATTCTGAGAATCTGGCCTTTTGCAAGCGCAATTTTTGAATTTGGGATTCATCATCCCAAATGCAAAAATCGCTATTATAGAATTCGCAAATTTGCGAGAAATTGCATTTAAGGAATCTCTATTTGAGATTCCTTAAAAGCAATTCATGAAACATTTAAAAATTGCGAATTCGCAATTTTGGGCCGCCATTTACAGCGAAGTCAAACCTCGTGGTAAATAGCGGAAACTTAAAAAAATGCACTTAAGTGCATTTTTTTAAGTTGTATGTTACACACACATGTCCTTGGGACATGTGTGTGCGTAACACCAGCATCCAATATCATTTCAGGGGTGCAACAGGGTGTCCTTTGGACACCCCTGCACCCTTGAAATTGCAAACTCAACATGCGAATCGCTAATAGCGATTCGCACATTGATATGTCTTCCCATTCATTCCTATGGGCCTTTCAGCCCATAGGAATGAATGGGGAGTTATTCCTTATTTGCGATTAGCAATTAGCGAATCGCAAATAAGGAAGATGTAGAAATCGCTATAAATTTTGCGATTTCTACATGCATCCCGTTTTGCAAGTCTTTAATAGTGATTCCTTAATAATCGCTATTAAGAACTCGCAAAAGAGGAGCATGATGAATCTGGGGGTTAATGTCTGCTGTCCACATTCACCAGTAATATTTTATTAGGGTCCCGTGTCTGATTAGGATTGCAGCCCAAACTCTAGCCTGATGTGGGCTTGCGAAATGTATCTTGGGATCCCAAACAATTTTTTTAAAAGGCATGATTGTAAGGTGTTCAAACTCATTGGGTCTTTACCTTTAAGTAATTCTGAACCATACGCTATATAGGAAATTCATTTTGCTACCACCAGCCGGCAAAAGTTGGCTGGTAGAACAATTGCTTAACTTTTGTTGCAAGGTTTTAAATGCGAACACCAGTTTATTTGCCATTAATTGTCTGGATAACACGTGCTGTTTGTAATTCTAATGATGATCCAAATGTACTTCAAGATATTTATAAGTTGTGACCAGTTCCAGGACATTGCCTTTTGCCCACCAAATAAATCTGGGTTGTTTATTGTTTGTGGGCTCAAAAAGCACAGGACCTTCGTTTTATTGTAGTTGAGGTCCACACCCAAATTTCACATATGTCCGAGTAATTGGTTAATCAACCGCTGCAACCCTATTGGAGATTTACTACAGAGAACAATATCATCGGTGTATTGCAAGTTTCTAATATGATCATTGCTCAACCCTGGGGAATCTCCCTGCACTTGGCATAGATATTTATCTAGATCGGCTGTATAGATGTTAAGCAGACAGGGTGCTACGACGCACCCCTTTTTTAATCCATTAATAGTGGAAATTTTAGTGGTAATGCTGCACCCGTCTCCTAACTTTATTTGAACCCATTTATTTGAATACAGATTGATAATTGCCTCCAATAGTTTCGAAAGGCACTCCCAGCTGTGCAAATTTTTTCCATAACATGACCCTTGAGTCTTTATTGAAGGCCAGTTTTAAGTCAATGACGCAAGCGTAGAGTTTGCTGGTTCAGATCATTGCTGGCTCTGCCGAGAGAATGACTGCTGATAAGTTGTATAAGGTACTCGTTCCACGTCTAAAGCCTGTCTGGGTTTTGAGGACTAAATTTGTGCCACTCACGGATTCCTTTGCTGCTGCTGAACGAAGGGCGACCTTCAGCAAATCGTGCCCAACTGCTTTCAGACTCCTCGGAGGTCGCGCTGCTGGTGGGAGCTCCTCCGTGGTCGACGGAGTGCCTAACAGCTCCCAGCGTGCGCTTGACCCCACTCCCATTGGCTGCCTGCACCGGGGGACTGCGAGGACCAGAAGCCTTTGCTTCTTCCACCTGGTGCCTCTTCCCCCGGCGGTAACGCCCATCACCTGCTGCTGCCTATTTACCTTTCGTGACATCCGCTTCGCGGGTGCCACTCACGGATTCCTTTGCTGCTGCTGAACGAAAGGCGACCTTCAGCAAATCGTGCCCAACTGCTTTCAGACTCCTCGGAGGTCGCGCTGCTGGTGGGAGCTCCTCCGTGGTCGACGGAGTGCCTAACAGCTCCCAGCGTGCTCTTGACCCCACTCCCATTGGCTGCCTGCACCGGGGGACTGTGAGGACCAGAAGCCTTTGCTTCTTCCACCTGGTGCCTCTTCCCCCGGCGGTAACGCCCATCACCTGCTGCTGCCTATTTACCTTTCGTGACACCCGCTTCGCGGGTGCCACTCACGGATTCCTTTGCTGCTGCTGAACGAAGGGCGACCTTCAGCAAATCGTGCCCAAATGCTTTCAGACTCCTCGGAGGTCGCGCTGCTGGTGGGAGCTCCTCCGTGGTCGACGGAGTGCCTAACAGCTCCCAGCGTGCGCTTGACCCCACTCCCATTGGCTGCCTGCACCGGGGGACTGCGAGGACCAGAAGCCTTTGCTTCTTCCACCTGGTGCCTCTTCCCCCGGCGGTAACGCCCATCACCTGCTGCTGCCTATTTACCTTTCGTGACACCCGCTTCGCGGGTGCCACTCACGGATTCCTTTGCTGCTGCTGAACGAAGGGAGACCTTCAGCAAATCGTGCCCAACTGCTTTCAGACTCCTCGGAGGTCGCGCTGCTGGTGGGAGCTCCTCCGTGGTCGACGGAGTGCCTAACAGCTCCCAGCGTGCGCTTGACCCCACTCCCATTGGCTGCCTGCACCGGGGGACTGCGAGGACCAGAAGCCTTTGCTTCTTCCACCTGGTCCCTCTTCCCCCGGCGGTAACGCCCCTTAAACCTTCCCTCAAAGCAAACCGCATCACACGCAACGCGGGACGCGCGCGAGGAGAAGCGCGAGGCGAAGCCCGGGCCAAGGGCGGGCCCGTTTCAGCCCGTTACAGACTGTGCAGGACTGGACTGGGCCACGGTATTTGTGTGTTTTATTTCTATCCTTAGATTTGCTCTGATAATAACTGTGGGGACCTACACCCACTTCTTCAGTCAACAGGGAGACCTGTCTGTGTTTGCCCTATCACTATTGCATAGCGTCCGACCATGACTCGAGTCACCAGAAGTAAAAAGACAGACAAAACTACTGACATAACTGGCCCACTTGACTTATTTCTAAATAAGGCCAATGCAGCTATTGATAATACCATCCAATTGATAGAGCGACGGGTGTCTCACGAATTGGAGATTGCCAGAAAAAGATCGTCATTGGGCCCCTTGGCCCTAGCACAAACTCCAAGCTGCAAGGGTCCAATCACTCCCTTGTTGAATCAAGCAAGTGCACTAGTTCACACAGTTCCAAATACTGTGGACCTGTCAGCAACACAATTGTCACTAGGATCTGATTCTGTGGAGGACTTGGAAAAAACTCCGGATTTGCAACTCCTACATAGTCAAGATAGGGCACTAGAATCTAACTCCATGGGTGAAAGGGAGGGGGCCATACCTAAGAGGTCATGTAAGGGGTTGATTTCACAGGAGAATACACCGGCCCCACCTAACCGTGCAAACCCTTGTAACCTGAATAGGAACAGTAACAATATTGTAGTACTGCAAACTCCCCCACCCACACATAGAGCGGCACCTGACATGCCCCCACAGTTTACTGAGTCAAGGGGAAATCCAGACGCACTAGGCGCTGCAGGTGGTATACACAAACCATGCACAACATGTGTATCACTACACGATTTTCTTACAAATAGCATGGGGGAATTGTTAAAATATCATCTGAAACCCCTGGAAAAAAGTATAAGAATAATCGAAAAACAACTTGCAAAATTAAACACCCCTGCATTTACTCAAAAGACACTGGGCGCCCTAGTCACGGGGGAGGGGAAATCCAAAGAGCCAAGTAAACCGGCTAAACCGGCTCAACCGCTTACCCTACCAGCGGCATGCCCAAAGCCGGCCAAACAGGCCCAACCGCTTATTACATCAGCGGCGTGCCCAAAGCCCCGTGTTCAAGATAAAGTAGCAAACACCCAGACTAACAAAAGTGTCAAATCAAATTTACAAAATACCCCTAAACCCCTAACTGTAGAAGGGAAGGGCCAATCAGATAACACTAGTGATAATGCGCAACCCACCCCAGCCCTTGTGGCGTTAAATACTCAGTTAGCTAACCTAAAGGAGACTGCACACACATCACAAAAAAACCACCCACCCCAATCTCAGGGAAAACAGAGGACGGGCATTAGATTCAGGCGGCCGTTTCACTTGCCACCTGAGGCTACCCCGTACACTGTCGTCCTAACAGGGGTCTCAGAACTGCCAGATGGCTCGGATGAGCCCCCGTGGTCACTGAGGAACAAAGTTCTGCAATGGTTAAGTCAAAATAGACCCATACAGCCATCGCATCTCAGCAGAATAAATTCAGTGAGAAGAGTGTATTGGATTGGGGACACGAAAAAAAGCCTACAGGGTGACTGTGTTATAGTCAACTGTGACGATCCTGCCATGGTGGACTATATTTCATCCTGGCCAGCGCTCGAAAAAAGGGGGGGGGTTGACGTACAGCGTCTTTCCTTCTTCTATCCTCCTTTAAATACTCCCAATTTTGGTGATACAACCGGTTGGGATGAAGACCAAGATTGGCCATGGACGCAGGTGGGGTACACCAATAGAAGTAGAAGCAGGAATAGCAATAATCACTGGAACAGAGGTTGGAACTCTTGCCCCTGGTATTATAGTAGAGGAAACCCAAATCACGATTATTGGAGGGGGGCTCCTACAAGGAACAGATACGACTGTTTAGATATGGTCGATTGACCAATAAAGGTCACCACAGGGGTATCAGTAATCTTAGTTCCCCAAATTAAGATCCATGATGTCCCTACCCAGGCAGAAAGCTCTAATCCCATGATGATAGAGACCACATTAAATCATGACACAGGTGGTGTAATAGTGTCAGGCCAGCATCTAACAGATAAATCTAGTAAGCCACTGAAGGAGAACGGATCTGAGTCCACAACCGTAACCTTCTCTATGCTTTCACATCTGAGCACAGTAGATAAGTTTAAGAGTCAAAGTCAAAACGAGACTGGAGCCCTGTCCGTGGGCATTGCCCCACCAACTAGCCAGGAAGAATCGAGTCCAACCAACGAGGGGAAATGTTCACTTAAAATAACATCATGGAATATTGCTGGGCTGGCAAAAAAAATGCGGGACCAGTTATTTCTAACTTTCATGGAAAGGCAGGACATAATCTGCCTACAGGAGTGCTGGGACCCAGTTGAGACCCACATTGAGGGTTTTAGCACTTTCTATGTTCCCTCGATCCAGGGCAATCGAGGCAGAGGCTCTGGGGGACTGTGTATTTTCACTTCAAACCTCTGTAATATAGAACAGAGTATGTATGAGGCAAGTGGACCAAAAGCAGGCGTAGGGAGCTTACTACAAGGCCTGTTTCTTAAATCGAACGGGCGCTCCTTTTTCCTGATCAACCTCTATAACAACGCGCCAAAACTTGAGGTTAAAACCTTAATAGCGGAGTTGGACTCTCTCTTAAAGAAAGGTGGGCAGGCGGCAGACTGCTTACTTATAGCAGGGGATTTTAACTGCCACTTATGCCCCTATAGTCAAACTAAAAACTGTGGTATTTTTGATCTAAAAGGGGATCCGACTACGCACTTTGAACACTCCATAGGGGGCGACCTGTTAAATCAACTCATGCACAAGTGGGATTTTGCTTTTGCAAATGAACTCTGTCAGCCA
Source organism: Lissotriton vulgaris (assembly GCF_964263255.1). NCBI lineage: Eukaryota > Metazoa > Chordata > Amphibia > Caudata > Salamandridae > Lissotriton > Lissotriton vulgaris. Next base: position 1,463,422,514 of record NC_141685.1, on the reverse strand, counting down.
CCTGTAGCGTTCCAGTCAACTTTTTTTGGCCATGGGGCAGGCACTGTAATTGACTTTATTTTAGTCTCCAATAGGAATCAAGGCTGGGTGGGGGGTTTTGATACGGAGGAACTAGCAATAAGCGATCACTTCCCTATCAGTACCTCCCTTAGATTAGGGAATTTGGGGTCCCAAAAAACAAGTACCATGAATATACTTCATGGTCATTCAGTCGCGCTGGCCAGAACAAATGGCTACGCCATTAAATGGGCAAAAATAGAACCTACAAACTTTCTAAAAGATCTGGTACGGAAAGAGTTTAGACAATTTGGCACCTGTTTGGAACCAAGTACCAACCCCGAGCTAATAATACAGGCGTATGAAGGGATCAAAGCTACAATAAACGCCAAGCTAACTAAAAAATTAAAGTCAGGGGATGACACAAGACTACATGGGTGGTTCAATCGAGCCTGTACTAAGGCACATAAAGCCCTCTTACAGGCCTTAAAGACCGTACCTAGGGATAGTGGTCTGGTGAAGGAAGCGAGACAGGCTTATAAGCAGACCCTCGGACTTAGACAGAAAGAACTCAAAAACGCAGCCTGGGAAGCCCTGATAAAGGCAAGTGCTCTAAGGGACAATACGTCGTTCTGGAAAGAAATTAACGCCCCTTTCTTTCTGGACAGGAAGGCAGACACTATAGAAATAGGCATTCCAGAGGATGTCTGGGTTAATTACTTTACCTCCCTCTACAAGAAAGATTCACTTGCTCCGATTCCACAAGATGAGATGGATGCGGGGCAAGGGGTTCTTCCATCTCTACAGGAAAATTTCCCACTAAAAGTACTGTTTTTCCCTGCAGACGTGGAACAAGCTATCTGCCAGAGCGCTAGTTTAAAGGCCCCTGGACCTGATGGAGTTCCCATTGATTTGTTCAAAGGGAACGTAGATCTTTGGGCCCCCTTATTAGCAAATGTACTGAATGCTTACACTAAACTAGGTTTTCCAAACACATGGAATGAAGCAATAGTTATCCCAATATTTAAAAAAGGGGACAGACAAGACCCAAAATGTTATCGCCCCATTTCCCTGCTAGATAACCTAATGAAAATAGCAGGCAGGGTGTTGTTAACCAAATTACAAACCTGGTCTAAGAGCAATGGAATACTTTCAAAATTCCAATATGGTTTTAAATCTGGTTTGGGAACTATAGAGCAGGGTCTAAACCTGTCCCTCATAATGAATAAATATATTGGAACAAAAAAAGGGAATCTGTTTTTAACATTTGTCGATTTAACTTCGGCGTTTGATTGTTTGGATCATGGTACGCTGTGGAAAACCCTGTACAAAATGGGGATAGATAAAAACATCTTAAGTTTCATCCAGGAGTTGTATAGAGATGCAGGAGCCACGGTGAGATATGGCAAAAATGGCGAGCAAACTAGAAAATTTCCCATAGCAAAGGGTGTTCGCCAGGGCTGCATACTTGCCCCATTTCTATTCAACCTATACATCAACGAGGTAGCAGCTTCTTTGTCTGATCTGGAGGTGGACTACCCCAAGATAAATGGTCTCGCAGTCCCACTATTGCTATACGCCGATGATGCGGTGATCATGGCCCGCACACAGCGGGGACTCCAAAAGGCATTAACGGGCTTTGCAACCTTTATGAGCTCTAGAGGCCTAAAAATAAACGTGGGGAAAACTTTCACGATGTCGTGTACCACCAGTAGAAAAGTTCCTGATTGTAAAACCTTCGTTAATGATTCAAAGATAGCTATGTCTAAAACATTTTCTTACCTAGGCATTATTTTTAACAATAGGGGGACATGGTCCGCAGCAATCACCTCCCGGAACCTGGCCTTTGCCCGCTCAATAGGGGCGGTCAAGCAATTTGCTAAAAGACTCGGCGGGAAACCGGTAGACACATTACTTAAGGTTTATGCAGCAAAATGCGTGTCTACAGCTGTATATGGGGCGGGAATATGGGGACTTGCAGACAGTTCCCAAATTCAGAGGGGGGAAAATGCTTTCCTGAGATATCTTCTAGGGGTCCCGCGTTCCACATCTACTACCATATGCCACAATGAACTTGACAGATCCCATATTAGCGATCTGATAAAGATAGCGCCAGTCATGCTGTGGTACAAGATTTGGACATGCGAGGACACGACCTTTAATAGGGAAGTAATTCATGACTGCTTGCAGCAAGCCAAGGGCTCAAATCAGCCATGGCTGGCCTACGTTAAAAAATTTCCTGATTTCCATCGGCCAACCGGAATTCTTCTCAAACCCAACCTCATGTACCCAAATGTCAAAAAAAGCACTAAAAGAGACATGTCTTGGTCTACTGGAGGAGAGGAGATATTATCTAGATGGGAATAAGTCTACCATCGTAGCCCATCGCCAGATCCTCCACGATCATGGCCTTCACCCCTATCTGGCCCCAAACTTTTCTTGTTATCATAGAATGCTCTTAGCACGATTGAGGACTGATTCTTTTTTTAGGCTAATAACGTTTCCCGCTCCAAATGACTGGTCTGGGAATTTGATAAAATGCCCATGTGATGGAGTAGCTACTCAGTCTAACATACACTGCATTCTTTTTTGCCAGTACTATCAGTGGGGAAGGAAAAAACACCTGTTGCCACTATTAAAGCTGTGGGGCCTGAGAAGTTGCAAACCTGCTCTCCATAGATTGTATCTGCTTCAAGATGAGCTTACTATTGTAGTGGTGATAAAATTCCTGTTGTTCATTATAAAATGTAGAGGAACCATGAGAAGTGACTAGAAGGCTGAGGGTTTGTTGAGTATTATTCTGTGCCTAATAACACCATATAATACATAAATATGTTATATTTACCTCAACCGTTCCATCAACCCAATGAAATTATTTTCCTACCAAATGTATTTTATAAAAAGTTTTTAGGGCTTGTAAGATTAGATAAATTGATTGATATATCCGACAAAGTGTACTTGTTGCAGCGATTTCTTTTAAATATTAAGTTTTTAAATGTTGTGTTTGAAATGTACCTTGCATTGTTCGCTTTTATGGTGTTTTGACAAATACCGAATAAAGTTATTTTTGAATTTGAATTTGACTAAATTTGTGCTAGTTACCCAGTCCTCTTAGTACCCGTACCCTCCAGATATGCCCCCGCCACCCAACTACCCTAGACATGCAAGATCCCCACATTTGAAATCACTAGAGATTCAGGTGGGGTTAAAAAGGCCATGTTTATTCACACATTGCATAAACATGACAAGCAATAACATGCATATCTAAAATCACAAGTTATAACATAACTACATTTATGAGCATATCAGCTCCATCACCTTCCCAACCCTAAGGGAGGAACACCAACCATCTGGTTCGCATCTCGCAACTGGGTATCCTATGCCAAGTGCCGTGCACCTGCCCATAGAGTGGTGGGTCCCGCCCTTCTATCCTTGCCCGCCATTACCGGAGCCCACCTCTCGACCACCAGGCTGCCCAGGGTCGCCCGGGAGGCTCGAAATCTGTCGCCCTAGCCTCCCCAGCCGGTGGTCACTTCCTCCCAGTGGAGAGCTTACCATATCCCCCCTCAGAGCTGGCCTATGGAGCCCGGCAAGCGGGCTCCCATCCATCTTGTTTAGCCACTATTTACTGATCGTAGGTCTCTTCTCCGCAGAACGCCCCTCAAACCATTAATCTAAGGGACGGGTGGGTGGGAGTTTCGGAAAGCCGGCCTGGATCACGAGAATGGCCAGGTGCCGGCGTGAGCAGTCAGGTATCCAGGAGGGATAGCGGGAACAGAGACCCCAGTCACAGGGAGTTGACTCTAAATAGGCCCAGAGTCTCCACCCCCTGACCCTCGGGTCACGCAATATCGCCAGAGCGGAAATGGGTCGGCCGGACGCCGATTGGGCCGTCCGCCCGACCAACCACCAGAGACCAGGAGCGGGCGGGGTCCGGAGAGGCCAGGTCCTAAGTGCGCGCGTCGTGATACTCCACGCTTGTCATAGGACCCGTACCCTCCAGATATGCCCCCGCCGCCCAACCCTAAGGGAGGAACACCATCTGGTTCGCATCTCGCAACTGGGCATCCTACGCCAAGTGCCGTGCACCTGCCCCTTAGAGTGGTGGGTCCCGCCCTTCTATCCTTGTCCGCCATTACCGGGGCCCACCTCTCAACCACCAGGCTGCCCAGGGTCGCCCGGGAGGCTCGAAATCTGTCGCCCTAGCCTCCCCAGCCGGTGGTCACTTCCTCCCAGTGGAGAGCTTGCCATATCCCCCCTCAGAGCTGGCTTATGGAGCCCAGCAAGCGGGCTCCCATCCATCTTGTTTAGCCACTATTTACTGATCACAGGTCTCTTCTCCGCCACAAGGGTGGCCAAGGCCCACAGGTCTGACACCCTCCCCACCTGCGTTCAGAATAAATGACCAAAGTTCTTGGATAAACGTATCAGTTCCATAGTCCGACAAATGCACCCCATCCTGGTGGTACATTGCTTCTCTGGGAATCATCCGGTGCTGGAGGTAGCGCAAGCGGCCCTTCACTGAGCACAACCTTGCTAGTTCGCCGTTCAATCGCCTCACGAGACGTTCAAAGATCTAGGACGCACTCCTGGGCCCCATGCCCTGCGTGATATCATGCCAGACCAGACTATTTTTGTTGATGGGAACTCATGCCCCAGCCAGGCAAACTCTGCTAGTAGGGCTTCCTTGACAGCCAAGCGCCCCCTGTCGACCATGTCGTTGCCTCCCAAATGCAAAATAATCCAATCCGGCGATTTGCGCTCTCGTGCCCTGAGCTCCTCGACGCTCCGCCTCAAGTGTCGGATCCGCATCCCTCCAACGCCATGCCATACGAATTCGGTCTCGCCCAATGCGGCCGGTTTCACCACCTCTCTTCGCTGCAAGCGCACCGCCGCGCGACGCACGAAGGAGTGCCCGAGTACCCATACCACGGAAGCGGGCATACTAATCAGAAAGGAGAGAGATGAAGCCGTTAGACACTGCACACATATGTGTTACAACAATTCAGGCCTTACATATCGTTTGTAGCAATCAGAGGTCCAGCGACCTACACCTTTCACCATGTTGGGGGCCAGACCAGCCCCTGCCGCTAAAGTTGCGGCACCAATCCTAAAGGAATGAGAAGAATAGCCCGCTGCTCCCAGCCTCAGATTCCCCAGAGCCAACCCAAATACTGCCTTGAACTGGTATTGAGACAGGCAATCCCCGTTCTCATGGACGAAAAGAGCCGACCCCCCCCTGCTGGGCGTCGGGCCAGGTACGCCTGCATAAGGGATACGGGGCAGGCAGCTATCCCTGGGGCTGGCCGTAACTGGATGTTGACCCCCTTTCCTGCTTGGTCTGTCTTGGACCGTCTCAACCGCAATACCAGGCCCGCCGGGGTAATGGAGACATCCCTGAGCTGCAAACCCCCCCCATGGTCTATTCTGGAGGCCCCAACAATCTCACCAAGGCGAAAGGCCCCGTAGAAGGCCAGGCAGAAGGCCGCCCCCAGCATGATCCCCTCGAATGGTGACGGCAAATAACAGGCAGTACCCCCAAAATATCAATCAAGGTCGGGAGATCCAAAGGCCTACGACAGTCCCGCCGTGACCCGTCTAATCGGGCCCAACCTGCTAAGGCCTTCCTGATCAAGAATGAAGCCCCAGGGTCCCGCTCCCCCGCCAGTTTAGCAAAGAAGCCTATTGCAGCCAGGGAAGCCCTAGCATAGGACACTGTTTTACCCTGATCCCTCAGAACCTGTAAAAGGCGTACATCGTTTCAGTTGAAAAGGCCCTCGCATCACCCAACTGTTCCACAAATGATTTGTAAACATTAAATTGTGACTGATAGGCACGTTTGGTGCGATCACTCAGAGCGGCACCTACCAGCCCCGCTAAAGCGGGGCTCCAATTTTCCACAGTGACGTAGGGAACGTCGTCATGCGCTCTTCCGCCTGCGGGTGGAACCTCCGGAAGTCCTGCAACTTGGAACGAGACAAAGCGTCAGCAGCATGGTTATCAACACCAGGTATATGCGCAGCCTTAAAAGTCAAATTCAATTTCAAGCATGCCAACACCAACAGCTTCAGCAACCTAAGCACATGCGGGCAAGTCGCCCCTTGTCAGTTGATCACCTGAACCACTGCCATGTTAGCCGACCAAAAGGTCACTGCCTGGTCCCTGAAGCGATCTGGCCAGGCCGTAACTGCCACCCAAATTGGAAAAAGCTCTAGGAAAGCTAAATTCTTCGTCAATCCTGCTAAGTGCCACTCCGCTGGCCAGACCACCCCGCACCAGGAAGGGCCCAAGATCGTCCCAAATCCAACACTCCCGGCTGAGTCGGTGTATAGGCCACACTACACTACCCGCCCGTTGAAATCTGCCAGGAAGTCTCGCCATACCTTGAGGTCTTCCTTAACACTTGCTGTTAATCGCACCCGATGATGCTTCTGGGTGAGGCCCACCATCGCTCTGGCTATAGACCTCGAGAAAGGGCGTCCCATGGGAATGATGCGCAAAGCAAAATTTAGCTGACCCACAAGAACTTGTAACTGATGTAACGTCACCTTCGGACACGCCAAGGCTACCTCAATGGCTAGGGAAAAGGCTCTTACTTTATCCATTGGCAATCTACATTCCCCCGCAACCGTGTCAATTTCAATGCCCAGGAAGGACATGCACGTGTCCGGGCCGACTGTCTTGCTCGGTGCCAGCGGCACCCCAAATTCCATCAACATGGCCACCAGCTGACTCAGGGCCAAAGCGCAGGCATCTGAGGACGCGGGGCCCATCACCATGAAGTCGTCTAAGTAATGCACCACATCTGTACATCCTGACTTCACCGAAAACACCCATTGCAGCATGGAGCTAAAGGTCTCAAAGTACTTGCAAGAAACTGCACAACCCATAGGCATACATTTGTCGTAATAAAATTGCTGTTGGACCTGAAAGCCTAGCAAATGGTAATCCTCGGGATGCACCGGCAACAAGCGGAATGCTGACTCAATATCGGTTTTCGCTAGCAACGCCCCCCGGCCCAGCTCCTTCACTTTCTGAACCGCGGCATCAAAGGACGAGTACGTCACTGAGCACACTGCCGGGTCGATGGCATCATTTACCGATGCACCCTTTGGTGCGGATAGATTGTGAATCATCCGGAATTGTCCCGGCTCCTTCTTGGGCACTACTCCCAGAGGAGAGCACACAAAGTTCTCCCATGGAGGAGCCGGGAACGGGCCTGCTACTCGGCCTAAGGCCCGCTCTTTTTCCACCTTTGTGGCCACAACTGAGGGATGGGTCCTTGCTGAAACTTGGTTCCTACATTGACTAATAGGGGGAACATGAGACGCTGGGATACGAAATACCCTGGAAAAACCCTCAAACAACATCCTAGCAGCTGCCCTGTCCGGGTATCTGTTCAACCACAAAATCATCTTTTCAATATTCTCTAGAGTAGGCAGTTTAGGCTTGGGGGGGGCTTGATATCCTTAGGGGCTGTACCCCCCGTTCTTTGGATTTCTTGTTGCACCTTGGTTCAGGATGGGATGGGTGACCGCAGTAGGCGCAGGCGTGTTTAAACTTGCACTGCCCGGGGGGCCATGTGCAACCTTTGCCATTGAATGCCCAACATGTGCCTTTCTTCTCGCCCGGCCCTCCCTGGGAAGTCCGAAACGGCTGCCTCGCCGGGTGTTCCCTATTGCTTACGCTCTCTAACCAAGCATTGACCTCAACCTGGTCCCAACAAATGGAGGGGTTTTCCTCCTTCGCCCAGCGAAACTCCCTATCGTATGTCAGCCAGGCTGAACCCCCGTGGGTGGCGTGGGCCTTCACAATCTTATTAGTATAAAACACCAGCGGAATCGCCAACTCTGGCCTTTTTTCCAACAACACTGAGACATAGACGTGAAAGCCGAACAACCATTTGGTTATTGTCTCCTCTATCCTAGGTCTCCGCTCTCGGAAGGAGTGCTCTTTCCCATCCCTGTCCTTGTAATCCTCGTCTCGCCTCTTCGGCCTGATAAGGGAGAATATATCTACGTAGGCACCTTTCCAAATCTTCGCTCGCATTTCCATACTCACATGTGTAGCTAACATCCCTGACTGAGACAACACATTCCCCTGACTAGTTCCCACCTCGCTGCTCCTCAGTGTAGCATCACCAGGCTTACCTCCTATAGATGGCACCGCTATCGCTGTCGCGGGGGGCTGGGCTCCAATCGCTACAATGGGCAACGCTTTGCGCGACTCGGCTAAGAGCGCCAACTGCCTCTGAATATCCTGCAACGCGCCCTGTTCCGTGGCCTGCGGGGGCACCCACGGTGCCGCCGCCCCAGCGCTCACTCTCTCTAATACTTTCTCCGGGGCTGATAATTGGCCCACTAATGTGGAAACTGAGGCCAGCAAGCTATCCAACGGATCGCCAGCGGCTGGCACTGCGGCCACCGGCTGCGGTGGGAGTGGGGCCGGAGGGACCGTGACTAATGGTACAGCGCCTCCCGGGGCCCACGCCTTCAGCGCCTCCCTAATCTCAGACAAAACTGAACCCACTGGGTCCACTGGCGTGGCCACATTCGGCATGGGATCAGAAGGAAAACCCGCTCTGCATCCAACGGAGGTGTGGGGACGGGACCTACTGATCCCTCGTCCTGTTTCCCCCTGGCAGGGCTAGGCCTACTCTTCGCCCCTTTTCTTTTAAGCTGCGCCTTGGCCTTCTTCTTTACTGGTGGACAAGCGGCCTTCGGTGGCACCCCCCTGCGTGGCCGCTCCACTAACTCGGGCTGCTACCCCCGGGGAGAATCGCTCTCATCCCCGCTATCGGGAGCCTCCTTGCTCAACTTCTTCAGCAGCAATTTCATAATCTGCGCTAGTTCAGGTTCAGACTCCTTTCGCTTTTGTCCTCCCTTTTTTGGCGCCATGCTAACTATATCGCGCTTCGCACTACCTGCACCTAACGCACCCCGAGTTCCCTGTTCCCGCACCCCTAAGCACCGTTCACGCCGCCCTGCAGGAGCCCGCACCACGAGGATCACCGCACACAGCTGTGAGCCCCGTAAGGCAGCGACACTCCAATCCCTTACCAGCACCCACCGTGACTCACGGCTGCCCACGAGGCCCCCCCGAGGCACTCGACCCCTTACCTGGCTACACGAACGATGCTCGATCCTTCTGCTTCTAGAGTTTCGGAAAGCCGGCCTGGATCACGAGAATGGCCAGGTGCTGGCGTGAGCAGTCAGGTATCCAGGAGTGATAGCGGGAACAGAGACCCCAGTCACAGGGAGGTGACCCTAAATAGGCCCAGAGTCTCCACCCCCTGACCCTCGGGTCACGTGATATCGCCAGAGCGGAAATGGGTCGGCCGGACGCCGATTGGGCCGTCTGCCCGACCAACCACCAGAGAAGAGGAGCGGGCGGGGTCCGGAGAGGCCGGGTCCTAAGTGCGCGCGTCGTGATACTCCACGCTTGTCAAATTCAGACAGCAGATTCTTTTTTAATTTTTAATTTATTTTTCATTGATCAATTTTACAGTATACATCATTCAGTTAATGTTACATTGCACTATCTTATTACGACCTTTACACAAATTTCCTGAATCACATATCAGTTCATATTTGTTACATAATTCCAGAGACCGTCAGATCACAATTGTTCAGTGCGCCTTCAGCAGTTAATTAGATTCCCGCGTTTGTCCGTGTCCCCTCCCACTTGACTCTACCCTGCTGTCTCTGGCATGTCTGTTGTTCATAGTGTTCTAATCTGTGTTGTTGTTTGCAGCTGTTATGTCCTGTTCTAACAGGTAACGCTGCAGCGGTTCCTAAATATCTCGGGGTCTCGAGGTGAGCGGAAGCAGCTCAGCATTAGTGATGAGTTGATCCTTGGAGTGGGTCATATCGTGGAGCAGCTGCGGTCCATGAAGCTACCAGCGGTGGGGCGGGGTGGGGGAGATTTCTAGTGACGAAGCAGAGAGAAAATGTAATAAATAATTAACTTTCCCTCAGCATCGTCGCTCTAAACTCACCCCCGCCCCCACGCGGCCCCACCGCTGTTACCTGCATGGACCACGGCTTCTTTCGTGGACCCATTCCTTGAATTTGGGGGCTCTCCCTCTTCCCCATCTGCATGCCAAAAGTATTTTTGCTAGCAATAGGCCTAAGGATATGAGCTTCCTATTCGGTGCATCTATCTCCTCTGTGTAGCTTAGTAAAGCATTTACGCAGTATGGGACTATCTGTTGTTCAGACATAAGTGACAGAGCAGTGAACACCTCCAACCAGAACTCGTGTATAGTCCTGTATTCCCAAACTATGTGCAGGAACCCCGCCCCTTCTCTCGAACAACGTGCGCATCTGTTGTCTTGTCGGACCTGATATTTAAACAACTTAACCAGGGTGTAATTAACCTTTTACACATATTTATAGTGTATGATTCTAAGGCGGCTACTGGCTGTAATGGACTCTGTTTGACTACAACAGTATATTCACTGCTTATCTGTTAGCGGGACATCTAACTCTGAGTCTCACCCCGCCCATGCTCCCCTCGTTTCTGCCTGAAGTTCTAGTAGAGCTGCCTTATATAAACGAGACACTGTATGGATAGGCCTCGGATATTGTAGTATTATATGCAGCATGTTTAATGTAAGGGGTTCCTTTGGGAACAAAGGTAAAGCCGTTTTGACATCCTGTCTAATCCAAATGTACAGAAACGCCTCAAGTGGAGTGTATGGCTTGTCACAGAAGAACTCACCTCCCCATTCTATGACCCCCCTACTGTGTAATATGGATCTGCATGCTGCCTCGTGCATAACTGGGATTTGAGGGGGTACTGCAAAGGCATCAACGGGGGGTAGAGTAATGGCTTATGCAGCTGCTTCTTTTGATTTTCCTAAGCCAAACCAGTACAACCCACAGTTGTGAGGGAATGTCCAGTTCGAGGAGGCATGGCCCCCAAGAATGCTGTGGTGGGCAACCGAGCTATGTAGCCCTTTTCGATAGCTAAATGCAGCATGAACGGTGGCAGATGGAAACCAATGTAGGGCAAAATGTTCCTGTGCGCACAGGTAGTAAAGCACCATGTCTGGGGATTCTAAACCACCTTTACTGAAGGGCTGTGTTAACGTTGTCCATCATACTCTGGGTTGTTTGCCCCCCCAGGTAAGTTTTGGGAATTGTGTCTACAGCGCACAGAAGAACAGGAGCCCTGGTGAGTAAGGTATGTTTGTGAATAAATAAAGCAGCTTCAGCAAAACAATCATTTTAATTAGAGAGATGCGCCCTGTGAGTGACAGTGGCAGTGTAATCCGGCATGCCACTGAGTCTGCGATGTTGTCCATTGGGGTGCCATAGTTGGCCCTCAGGGACGTTCCCCTGTCTCTAGTGATGATTATCCCTAAGTATCTAAGCTATGAGTCACACGAAGATAGGGCGTAGTCCAAGGAAAATTGATTCGTGTTTGAGGTGAGTGGGAACATCTGAGACTTATCCGAGTTAATAATGACTCCCGATAACCTCCCAAACTGTATAAACTCCAGAAGAATGGGAATCAAATTTATATGCGGTTCTCGGAGGTATAGTGTGATATCGTCTGGATAGGTGGACACCAGTTGGTGCCATTCTGGGTATTCCAACGCATGCTTCCTATGGTGTTGCCAAAGCTTTACAGCTAAGGGCTAAACCGCCAGGGCAAATAATAACGGCGATAGCGGACAGTCTTCTCTGGTTCCACGTGATATTGCAAAAGGAGGCAAGCAGCAGCCATTAATTTGGACAATTTCTTGTGGTTTTTTTGTATAGTAAGGTGAGGGGGGTAGCCAATTCTTTACAGCACCGCAAACAGGTAGTTCCACTCCAGGGAGTCAAATGCCTTAGTGGCATCCCAAAAAAAGCCACAGCATTGAGCTTGGGATCTATATCCTGTATTACTGCAAAAAGGGTGTGCAGATTGTGAGAGGTTGCCCTCTCTGGAACTAAACCAGATTTATCCAGCAAAATTAATTTGTCCATCAGCAGACCAAGCCTATTGGCTAGTAGTTTGGCCAATATTTTGGCATCACAATTTATGAGGGATAGGGGCCTATAAGCTTCACATTTGGTTGCCTGGCTTCAGGAGGGAGATGATCATAATTTTGTGCATTGTGGGCGGTAGTATGCCTGTATCATTAGCTGCCGTATAGACCTTTTTCAGTACGGGCACTAGGATGTCTATATACCATTTGCAAAAATCTGATGGTAGTCCATCTGGGTCTGGGTCTGGGGCTTTTCCCTAGCTGAGCTGCATTATAGCTGCACGTATTACGTCCTCCTCTATATCCACCGCTAAGAACTCCCTGTAGGCCCCTTCCATCCACGCTAGTGCAGTATCTTCAAAATATGTGTTTGCCCCTACTGGATGTCCCCTACACGTTGTGTACAATTTGGTGTAGTAAGCTGCAAATGTCTGAAGAATGTCTGCAGTGTCTTTTTTTACGCATCCCTCCGAGATTTCTAATTCCAGGATGTGTTTAGAGTGATTGTTTCCGCCAGTGTTTTTCCCGGTCATTCTCCTTCCCCGTATTGGTGTGCCCTGTGGTATTTGGATCTGAAAAGGCACTCTCTCTCTCTGCTTCCGATTGATATTCAGTTATTAGTTTGCACAATTTAGTTTGAGCACTCCTGAAGACTTGTCTACAAGCATGGCTTCTGTGTCATTAATTTCCCCGTCCAGCTTTTGCAGCATCCGCTGGATGTCCTGCAGTATTCCCCCACCCTTCGCCATACATAACCCCTGCATCATGACCTTAACTGCCCCCCATATGGTCCCTATACTATGCCCTGAGTTTATGTTCCTTTCAAAGAAATCAGTGATTTCTTGCCTGGTTTCCTCTCTAAAACATATGTCTAAGAGGTGTCTAGGCGATTAGCTCCCTGATTGGTAAGGGGAGATGGAAACGGAAGGGGGGTCAGCTGCATCAGCACTGGGAAATGGTCTGAGAATGTATGAGCTAAATACTCCACGTGGGTGAGCCACGTCCCCAGGCCCCTGGAGATTATTCAGTAGACAATCTGGGACAGCTATTATGTGCACTTAAATAGAACGTGTCCGCTCTCCACATTGGGTGCAGTTTTCCCCACGCATCTAACAGTAGATGATCTTGTATGATGCGCATAAGGTGCTTCCCCGCTGCTACATTTTATGTTGTCTCACCTCTTTATCTGTCTTTGCTCAGATTTAGTGCTAAATTGAAATCTCCCCCCCAAATGAGGTGCATGGAGATGACATTTTAATCACTCCAAGGCAGCAGATTCGAGGCATATATCTTAGCTTTCACATCTATCAAAGTGATTGATCTATAATTATTAGGAGCTGAACGCTCCCCCGATTTGTATGTTGGCTGAAATATACTGCCTTGCCAAGATTCTGGGATAATGAGGTTTTCGAGGCATAGTAGAACAGGGGGCTTAGATGTGATGACCAGAACCTATGATATTTTGTATAGTGCATTTGGGTGGCCGTTTGGCCCTGGCGCACCCTCCAGCCTGAGTTTGTTTATGGTATGCACCACCGGATTTTGATCAAGGTGTAATTGGGCAGCATTTGGCGTTTTCAGCATTGATTTGGCCCCTCAAGGCTCTATGAATCTTGGTGGAGAATTTGCCTGAACCACTTGCTTGTAAGCTGTTGTTATGTGGTGTATCCATTCAGTTTCTGTGGTGACAGAATTATAATGCTGGTTGCTGCCATTGGCCAAGTTGTTTATTTGGGCCCAACATTTTTTCTGGCTCTTTCGCTGGCTTGCGGGTAGCAGTGTGCTCCAGATTCCCTCACTGTGCTTGAATGTTGCCACCCTGACCGCTTTATTGTAGCTTATTTCATTCTGGTGATTCTGGTGATTTTGGAGATTGAGTTTTGGCTCGTTGGTTTCCACGCAAGTGTGTGCTTCGCATTTCCTTATTATGGTGTTTTTTCACGGACCTTAGTTCTGAAGTGAACCAAATCGCTCTATTTTGGCCTATCAACAGTTTGCTGGGGCGCTTTATCAAAAATGTTGAAATGAGTATATCCTCAAATGCCGCCCAGACCTTATACCGGAGTCAACCTATCATCATGGTTCATCAGATCTTGATTAAGGCAGGTGGTACTGAAATCCATGATTGCATCTGTCATCTCTCCCCTACATTTGAGGCACCGTAACTTAAATGGGAAACATCCTTTACAACAAAACTTTTACAACGCAAAGCTATTACAACGCAGGTTTTACTACGAATACCTTTACAACGCATTACACTGGGGGGCGCTCTAGGATAGGGAATACGTTTAATTTACTATCAAACACCTTACCTAGTGTCCACGGGGACTGGAGTTGGAATAGTAAATTATTCACTATCCAGCACCCCAAAGTGTAATGCATTGTAAAGGTATGCGTAGTAAAACCTGCGTTGTAACAGCATGCGTTATAATGTCATACATCCTTTGGACAAAGTGATCGCTTCCTTTTAATTTGAAATTGGAAATGCCCTTGAAGAAGTGCGGGTCTATCAGAGTAAAGTCTACGGTTGGAAATGCCCTGTTATTCACTGTGAAGGCGACTTGGTGATCCACTGGACTGCAACCTTTAGCTATGAAAAAGCCCATGTTCTCCAGAGCAGAGATGTACTTCTTACTAGACGGGTCGCATTATGATTAGTTTCCCAGGGTCTCCTGTGTTGGGCCTAGAAGTTTAACTTCGGAGCCCTGTAGTAAGTTCATAGTGAAGTCAACCAACAGTATCATTATTGGATATGGCTATGTGGACTTCATGGCTTTGAGTGTGCCTATCAGAGACTCGATTTTTGCCGCTTCGTGCTTAAAAGACGGATGCATGTATAGGTTCAGGATGATCAATGTGAGGTAAGGTGCTGCTTCAAGTTTAATGCACTGAATCCATGTTGTGTCCATTTCCACCTCCTCGTGGGCCCAAAGTATATCAGTATCAGTTGATATATACATTGACAGGTCACCCATTGCTCTTCCAGGCCTCACTTCTTTAATTGCTATATTTTGATATTCCTTAAATCCCACTGATGGAGCAGGGATTCGGAAAAAGAAACAAACTCTTGTTACGTACCCCTGTATCATATACTAATATTAAGTAGATAGAATACTAATGCCCATTTATACATTACATGAGGGTGTACCGCCTCACAAAATGCATGAAATGAATATTAACCAAACGTGAATACCCTAAGATGTAATAATATGATGAGTGGAATGTGTTGTGAATGCCTTGCACTGCAAATTGCGCACATATAGCCACATGCACATTGCATTCGCAAACGGTGCGAATCGCAAAATTCGGCCGTTTGCAAATGCAAATCCCATTTTTGGGATGCATTAACATTTTTGTTATTTTCGCAATTTAAGAAATCGCAAAATTGTGATTTCTTAAATTCCAATTGCATTTAAGGAATCTCAAATTGAGATTCCTTAAATGCAATGCATCAAACTTTAAAAATTTGTGAATTCGCAAATAAGGGAACAAATTACCACGAAGTTGACCTTCATGGTAATTTGCGAAAACTTTGAAAAATCCACTAAAGTGCATTTTTCAAAGTTCCATTTTACACACACACATGCCCTTGGGCATGTGAGTGTGCAAAATGTACTCCTAAGCAGATTTCAGGGGTGCAACAGGGTGTCCTTTGGACACCCCTGCACCCTTGAAATTGCATTCTTAATTTGCAAACTCCTCCCAATCCGGCTTCAGAAAAAACCACAGTACGGAAACCGCCCTCCTCGCCGCAACATACGACATCCGCACCTTACTGGGCAAAGGAGAAACAGTAGCCCTCATCCTCCTCGACCTATCAGCGGCGTTCGACACAGTCTCCCACCGCACCCTAATACGCAGACTCTACGATGCAGGAATCCAGGACAATGCCCTCGACTGGATCTGCTCCTTCCTCTTCGGCAGGACGCAGCGGGTCAGACTCCCCCCTTTCCTCTCGGACCCCACACCGATCACCTGCGGAGTCCCCCAGGGCTCCTCCCTCAGCCCGACGCTCTTCAACGTCTACATGGCTCCACTTGCCCCCATCGTCAGAACCTGCCGACAACATCGTGTCATATGCAGACGACACCCAGCTCATCCTCTCCCTATCCAACGAGCCCAACACCGCCAGACGCAACTTTCGAGAAGGCATGGAAGCCGTCGCCAAATGGATGAAAAACAGCTGCCTTCAACTAAACACCAACAAAACAGAAGTACTCATCATGGGCCCAAACCCCGACGCCTGGAGCGACACCTGGTGGCCCACCGCCCTCGGAAACCTGCCAACCCCCACAGACCATGCAGCAACCTGGGAATCATCCTGGACTCCGAGCTCAAAATGGACTGCCAGATCAACTCTGTCTCATCTTCCTGCTTCCACACCCTCCGCCTCCTTCGTAAGACCTTCAAATGGATCCCCCTCGAACACCGAAAGACAGTCACTCACGCCCTGGTCACCAGCAGACTCGACTACGGCAACGCACTCTACGCCGGAATAAACAAAAACCTCATCCGCAAGCTACAGAACATCCAGAACGCCGCCGCAAGACTGGTCCTCAACCTGCCAAAACACTGGCACATCTCCCAGCACCTGCGCACACTCCACTGGCTCCCCGTCGAGGCGAGAATCACCTTTAAGATGCTCACCCACGCACACAAGGCCCTCCACGGCACCGGACCAGCATACCTGAACAGCCGATTCAAATTCCACGCACCCCAAAGGACCCTACGATCAGCCCAGCTTTCTTACGCCGTGGTCCCCCGCACCAGAAAGACCAGATCGGGAGGCCGCTCCTTCTCCTTCCTCGCGGCCAAAGCATGGAACGCCCTTCCGCTCCACCTCAGACAGACAACATTGCTCCCCATCTTCGCAAGAAACCTCAAAACCTGGCTCTTCGACAGACCCCCTCCTTGATGGAATGGAACCTGCACCCCCCCACCCCTAGCGCCTTGAGACCCTTACGGGTGAGTAGTCGCGCTTTAACAAACTCCTGATTGATTGATTGAATGGTGAATTGCAAATTAAGAATGTCTTTCCATTCATTCGTATGGGCCTCTAGGCCCATAGGAATGGATGGGGAAGTATTCCTTAATTGCGATTCTCAATTAGAGAATCACAATTATGGAATTTTAAGAAATCGCTATTTCTATAGCGATTTCTTGATGCATTGCAGTTTGCAATTCCTTAATTGCGATTCCTTATTTTTCACAATTAAGGAATCGCAAAATGCAATATTGATGCATGTGCCTGATAGTGTATTAAAAAACATGTCCTGTGATGCTTAAGAAATGCTAATTAACTTTACTTTGCTTATGCTTTGCTAGAATAATTACTAACTAGGATCTGGGTGAAGGAGGGTGGTTAAGAGTGAACATTTCATTACTACCTTTTTAATAAACATCTGTTTTCATTTCTTTTAGTAAACAGACAAGTCGCCATGTTTATTAAATTGACCAAACTGTGGTGAGTGAAACTTGCAGCACACACAAACCATGTGACACTGTGGATAAACTTGCTCAGCCAGCTGAAAGAGTATGATGCGGTGAAGGACACAACACTTGACAAATGGCCAACTTCTGTGCCTCTTTGTGAAAGTCTGCAAATTTATAAATTGTATAAACTTTGTCCTTAACATGATACTCTTTCCTCATGAGAGAGTAGGGATGTGTTATGAATAGGTGGAAACCGAAAATGACAATGGGGTAGTTAAAGAAAGCATGATCTAATGTCGACTGACCATTCACCCCTTGTTTTAACCAATCCTGTAGCTAGAATAGTAGGTATTAGCAACTTTAGTGGGATGGACAAGTATGGAGGGTATAAAAAGTAGGTGATTAGGGGTGGGGTTTAGAAGAAAGGGTTGCTGCTGCGAGATCCTTGAGGGAGACGGAGAGAGTGAGGGTGCGCTACTGATTTCCGGTTTGCAGAGAGGCCTAGTCGATCCAGTCCTATCCTTATCCAGATCTTAAGCCTTTGATCCCTGACAGTCAGATCCGGGGCTCCTTGCCACAACCTAGGCCAGGGTGGTGGTTTCCTCATTCTTATTTCCTTGGGTTGGTATCTTAGATAACTCGAGAATGTATTTTGTGCTTTGTCTTTTCCTCTATTTTTATAAATGAGAAGTAAATGTAATGCTTATATTATCTGATGTCTCTTCACCTATCCCCTCCTCGTTACAAGTGTATTTGTTGAGATTGAGTATTTGCTAGATGATTATTAGATTGTATTCTCTCTCATGAGGTGTTAATAGATTGTGTTAGATACAATTTTAATAACTCATAAAGGTTGTGGTTATTGACGTCTGTCGATGATTTTGAAATGACTATTTACCTTCAATTATTCAACTAATTGATCAATCAATCAAGTAGGTGAAGAATTGATCCTAGGTGATTATATGTGAATTTGTGGGAATCCATAACTATTGTAATTGGGTTATTTGATTTATTAAGGAAATAGAAAACTTCACCGACCAGCGCAACGGGGACATTTGGGTGTATTTGTATGGGCCACAGTACATGGAATAATTGAATGTATGTCCCTGTCCAAAAATTATTGGGTCTACGCTGGATCACCACCATTGGTGTATGTGATAGCTGCCAGGTTTCTTGCAATAACAGGAGCTTGTGCTGGTGGATACATTTCATAAAATGGTCCTGTACCGCCTTGTTGCTTAAACCGTTCACATTCCAAGAACTTATTTTACAGGGGCAAAACTGGTGGAGGGGAGCCTGGAGGCCTCCCTCATGTCTCTCTGTTACATCTACCCTTGAGGGGCCCATGTTGCTGATAGTCGACAAAGCCTGCAGGCTGCTGTGTTGCTCTTACGGAAGGTAAGTGCCTTATTATTTGCGATCCTTCTTTGAATACTATTGGGTAGTCCCGACCAGTCGCCCCCTTCAGGATGTGTAACATTGGTTTAGGCTGTTGCAGTGGACTAGAATAGCATATTGGCTCTACCTTCATTTCATTTCAATGCCCCATGCTGCAAAGGTTCCCTATACTCCCATACCTGCACTGGTATGGATTCAACCAACCAGATGATGATGGTGATGTCATTCTCTGGTTGATTGGGATTTGATCTGAACTCAATTGTTTCTATGTTTTTAGATCTAATGTGATTTAAGCCTGGCAATGCCTCAACTAATCTTAGTACTGTACTTTGATTTAATGTGTCATGAGCACCCCTCGATTTGTAATGTTGAATCAACTCAATCTTTGCACCATTGTGGCGGGAGAAGCAAACCCTTGTCCCTGGTTCCCTTCACTGCTGGTGCCTCTGTTGGCCCTAAATATGTTTTTGTGGCATATATGGTTGATCCACAGGAGATTGTGAAGTTCTTTGAGGCTCAGTATTTGGACCTTCTCCAATTACTCTTCTTGGTGATTTTATTGCCTCTAACCATGAGGCGTGTCTATCTAGTGATTCAGGTTTCTTAGTTAAGAAAGACCACCTGCCGTTACGAGTATCCCCCATGCTTGGGTCTTTGATTTGCAAAGGTCCTGCTCGAGGAACTTCACTGCTCTGCTATGTTGTTTTTTTTGTTGTGTTGACAGAAAAGGAGAAGGTAATTGGCTCACTTATGCACTATGATCAAAATGATTTAGTAGGCCTCTTGTTGACGAGACCTCAGCTGGGTCTGCGTACCTTGAATACCGGATAAGGAGTAATGGCGGACGTTGTGTGTTTGACCAGTTCTGTGGCCAGTTCTATAGTGGATTTCTTGATGCTATTGCTGCTAAAGGCTTGCCTGCATGCAGTTTTGATGTGTCCGACCCGTTCTATAATGATTTTCTGATCACTGTTGTTACTGGAGGCTTGCATATGAATAAATGATGTATGGGTGCTCTGTTTTTTTTCCTTTGCTTTTCCTGGCTTTCCGCAAGCATTTACGGTCCCTCTTTGTGATGGTAATTTGTGGGCTAGTACTTAGGGAGACTTCTGCTGATTATTCTGTTGAAGCTGGGTGTGTTAAAGAGGTGTTTGGCGCACCCTTTGTTTGTCTTGACTCCATCTGTAAGGCTGAGTCGGTATCTGGTTCCATCTGCGTAGAAATTGGGTAAGAGCTCCTGTCAACTGGATCTTGTAAAACAGCATTGGTGTTCTCAAGCCACTGTTTGGCTGAAGGAGGTCTAGAGTCTCCTTCACTTCTCCCAATAGTTCTGTCATTATAATGGGCACCATGGCAAGATCATCTATGATCGAAGAGCAATGACACATGTGATAAGCAGTCTCTGGATCCTGTTGCACTTTTGTTATCATGCTATTCAGTGCCTACAGTTTATGGTCAATTCCCTGTACGTGGACTGCATATCCATTTTGTAAGCATGGTATGTGACTGCCATTCCAATTACCTCCATGGTACTTAACAACTGGTGCCAGATGGAAGAATTGTCAGTTAATTGACCTGGGAAGCCCTTCCATCTGGGCATCTTGCATTTTAGATGGCTCCTTCGGTGTCCCTTGTACCCCATTTTCTCCTTTCTTTCTAATGTGAGTGAAAGTTGTCCTCCTTTATGTCAAGTATTTCCTTCAATGCCCTAGTGTCTGCATTTTTCAGTGTGTTCCCCATATCCCTCTACTATGTCAGTATCAGTATTTTACCATTGGAGCCCATTATACCATTAAGAATTTTCTCTAATATACCAGTGCCAGTATTTTGGCACACGTGCCTTTATAAACCAAGATTTATCTTCAGTAGCCAGACTCAATGGCACTCGCAGGCATAACACTACATTCTCACTCACAATCACTTATAGTAACTGTATAACTGTAGAAAAGTCATCTTTTTTGCCCTGATCACCCCAATCTACTGGGACCTATAGATAAATTCAACATGCCAATGGTGGATAAGTCAATCAAACCATGTTTTAGGGGAAAAGCAGATGCACGTTTGCACTGGATAACAGTGGTAAAGCGCTGAGAGTCCTTATGCCAACAAAAAGAAATCAGCAAAAGGGTGCGGGAAAACAGGCAAAACGTGTCGGAAGACCACCCTAAGGCTGTCAAGTCCAATACTCACTCACCACCTGTCACTCACCCAATCACTAACACACACATGCCTGCTTACACATGTAGGCACTCTCTCTCACACAAACACACTGTCACCCAATGGCATGCATGCAACATACAATTAAAAGCATTTTTTGCTTACCATGCTGTGAGCAAAGGTCCCATTCCAACTTGTGGTGCTCCATTTTTTATCAATCTAATAGTGAATAATTACTAGTACCACTATTAGTGTAATAAAAGATGGGAAAAAATAATGAGGTTGGGTGCCTGATGCCCATAAGGGCGAGACGCTTATGTGCTATTGGCACTGATTTTGCGACTTCTCAGGCCAGAGGTCCCAAGTGCAGAGCCAGAGGTTACAGCTGTGACCCCCTCGCAACCCCTAAATGACTGCTGTGATTCTGCCTCCTTACCTGCGACCATTCAATTAAGTACAAATGTGTGTTGCCATGACAGGCCATGTTTGCACCCTCTGACGTGATGCATGAGACATGTGTGAATTGGATGTCTGAATTCTGACATGTTGGCACTCATAAGGAGTACCTTACTCGGTAAAACTACGAATTTGTGCATTAGCTATTGACAGCACAGCTTGGAAAAATGGAGGTGCAATCAACACTTATGACCTGTGCTATTTCCATCTCTTTCATGTACTATTAGAGCTATCTACAGAGAGCCTGAATACGAGTGTGGCAGAAAGGATAGATGTATATACCATACTCAGAGCTTCATAATGGAAAACTAAGGAATGGAGCATAAATGGCGATTCTGAGTGGCGGAGACTCCCATGATAAAAGATTGGAGGAGGGGCGTGGGCCTCTACATAGCTGCGGAGCGCACGACCTACATTAGCAGGGGATGCACACGCACATTTCACAAAATATGGAGACGTTATTACGGATTAGACCTGTTGGATGACACACCCGTATCCACACCTTTCAACACCAAACATATTGATGCCTTGGTTCAGGGTACCCATCGTCAGACTTGTTCAACATCAAAGCTTTAGGAACAATCACAGGGGTCCTCAAGTTGGGGTTACTACAATGTGGAGATAACCGTGATCATTCAATGATTTCCATCGGCGGTAATAATATATGGTCCTTCTGGAATGTACCTCCTGCGAAACAAGTTATCGTTTTGGTTGTTGTCATGTTCTTTCTGCTGTATACACGATGCAAAATAAGAAAACGGAATACAAAATATGTTTGTAAGAAAAAGATGGCGATTCTGGGCTCATCACACCAAAATCCGCCATGTTTTGCCTTTTTAATAGGTACTTTCTTTTAATACATTTTGCAGGTTATCCCGGGTGAAATATGCTAGGGGAAAACAGCGGTGGTGCACAACTTGGACCTCCCGTCACTGCACAAACTCCTGTTTGCACACATACTTAACCCCTAATTCTAATCAGGGCCTTAGAATGTACACTGCACAGTTTAATTGAAAACTGGTGCCTGACCCACATCTGCTCCTGTGCATGGGTGCCACATTGCCATGGATATATGCTAGCCTAGAGTCTATCCAGGCACCTTTCAAATAGCATACTTTTGTCAGTCTGGCTTAACATGGCTTAATGTCATGCACTCTGCTCAGTGTGTGGGTCTGATCTTTAAGTTCTAGTCCAAATGGTTTTAATTTACGTTCATATAAAATAAGTTCCATTTGTTTCATAGCCTTTTTATCATCCTTGCTACCTCGCAGGAATCCCAGTTTGAAGAGATAATTGGATACACATGGCCAATGCTTATGTTAATCTAGGAGCTCCCTTTGCAAAGTTTACCCTTCGTCTCTAAAATAAACTGACTCCTTAACTGCTTCCTAGAAAGGAGCATGGCTTTTCATAGAAAGTACACACTCTTTAATCATTGCAAAAGTTTTAATGAGATTACTCAAGATAAACTGATTAGAAAGTATTTGTTTGGCATCTTAAATTTGGGCACAGATGAGGTTGTTGTGACTTTTTCTAGGAAAGTATTTTGTAAACCACAAAGTTGCACAAAGATGTGCAATTTCCAGGAAATCTGAGAGCTTTCAAAGACCACAGGCTGCCCTTTTGAATTATCGGCATTTTACATGTGCATTATTTTAAAGCAAAGGCTGTTTTTTTCTTTCCACCATCTCACAAGTGCAAACATTGCATTCCAAACAACTGGTAAGTACAACAAAAACTCTTAGTTATCGATCAACGTCAGGCGTGAGAGGTCTCTTTGATATATATTTATTGCTGACCTGCACGTGCAAGTTAAGGTCCTTACAGGATAGTGCATTTTATAGAGCACTAGACTAGGTCCTGTCTCATTTTATTTATTTTTGTAAGGCCCATTGCGGTTAATGTCATGCAACACAAGAAAACAAAACAAGCATTTACAATGCAATGGTCTGTGCATTATTAAAGGTAGAGCTATTGGCATTGCTCATGACAATTATTATTATTATTTTTTTTATATCATAAATAAATAGCATTGTCATTTACATTGCCAATAGCTTCTTCGTTAAATAAATGGCATTGTCATTTAGAATGCCAATAGCTTAATCGCTCACATATGCATGACCTATTGCATTTACACCCACACAGAGCCACACACACACACATACAGAGCAACCCACACAGAGTCATTCACATAGCGCCACCCACACACACAGAGACACCTACACAGAGCCACCCTCACACAGACAGAGCTACCCACATATAGAGCCACCTACAAAAAAGCTATCCACACAGAGCCACACACACACAGAGCCACACACACACACAGAACCACACAGACACACAGAGCCGCACACTCACACACAGAGCCACACACACACACAGAGCCACACACACAGAGCCACACACACACAGAGTCACACACACACAGAGCCACACACACACACAGAGCCACACACACACACAGAGCCACACCCATAGACAGAGCCACTCACACACAGACAGAGCCACGCACAGACAGAGCCACACACACACAGAGCCACACACACAGACAGAGCCACACACAGACAGAGCCACACACAGACAGAGCCACACACAGAGTCACACACACACGCACAGACAGAGCACACACACAGAACACCTCTATTTTTCTATGTTTGCCCTGAAAAAGTAGGTTTTTTAACCAGACCAAGTAGTGGAGAAGTGTGGCTCACCGGTTAGAGGCGGCAGTCCCTGATGCAGAGGTCAGACCCGGGACCAGGGTTCAATCCCCGACGCGGCAGGGCCGTGAGCTCAAAATGTCCACGGACTCGATAATTCTCGCCTCGGTGCCTACTCGAATCGTGGGTTCACACTCTGCAACTCTGAGCAACAGCTTGCTTAATCTCCACTACGGCCCCACCGCGATGGGATGCCGGGTCTTCACCTTGGGGATGCCCAGTAGGGGTAATCTCGCAGGGAAAGGCCAGGACGGGTTCCCAAAGCAAGAGCCTTGAGACCTTACGGCGAAAAGGCGCTATATAAGAACGTATGATTTACGATTTACCCAAATGAAGTTACTGTAAAAAACTGGATTGTGAATATTTAGTTGTGTTCCATAGTTAAAACAGAACATGCATACAGCAACATGACCCATCTGCAACGATGCTGCCCCCGCTGCAGGCACTAAAACACCCAGGTCTCAACCCGACCCTCAAGCGCATCCTGCCCCCCCACTTGCCGTGTCGCCAGAGCAACCGGACATGGCCTTGCGCCGACCCCCCACGAGGAGCAGCCCCCGACCGGGCCGAAGGAAGCAGACCCACTCCCGCCCCCCAGCTGGCGCAGAGACTGAGGGATCGTAGCGGAGCACAGGCGCCCACCCCGAGCCGGCATCAAAATTCGATAGGGGCTGAGGAGGCCAGACCGGCGGGGCGCCAGGAGGACCAACGGAGAGGGACAGATAAGCGTGCGCGGGGGGAGGAGAGAGGGGAGCAAGGCCAGGCCGCCCTGCCGACCATGTTCAAACGCCAGGCCTAGTATGCGGAAGGCACGGGGGAGGTGAAGAACCGGGTTTCTCAGAACCCAGCGGCACCAGGGAAACGCCCGAAGTCTTCAAGTTCACTTGGTATACAGAGACACAGAATACTTCTAGGTGGCGTCAGGGATCAAATTTTTTAGCTGCAGGTAGTAACAGTAATCCCAGCAATACAACACGGTGTACAACTCAAGAAACTGTTCAATTTTTGTAGAGCAAGACATCAGTATTTATCCACATTTTACTCATTTGTAATGCACACCCACTGCGACAAATTCTAACGAATCATATACATTTTCCCATGCTTCGTCATATCATAAAACACTCACTTTACATTGTACCAACTCACAAGTTAATTATTAAGAATGTCCCAAATTCAATTTCCACGAGCCGGACAAACCCATAATTGAAAGCACTACCCATGTAACGAGAAGACATAAAAGGAAGAAGTAATCAGATATTGAGTAGGATAAGATATATGCAAGCGAACTAAAAATTAACGATGTCCTGAACAGTGATTGCCAATTACAGACAACGATCAGCCAGGGAAATTGGCTTCACAAAAGGTCAGTTTCAGGTGACGAGGTCAGCATCTTACAGTCCACTCGCAAGTCAAAAAGAGCCTAGTTAATATGTACATGAACAACGAAGCCCATGCAACTTCGTTCGTTTGGTCACCTCCATGGCCTACGCGAGGGCAACACAAAAATGGTGGCACAGACAAAATGGAACCCATATTCAAGACGAAGTCTCTGAATACGTAATGAACTCGCTAGTTAATGCGACAAATTCATTCCATATTGCCCGTACTTACTAGATACGGTACAACATCACCAAAATCGTGACGGAACCATAACCTCACAGGACGAGGCATAATTTTTACAGAACCTCAGGCCCTCCTTTTGCCATCACGTAGGCAATAACCTAAACTCACGTCAATCTGAATTTAGGTCTATGTCTATTCTCATCAGATCATCAAGGTGTTGCTGTAACATCATCCTATTCTCTTTTACTTCTCTCGAAGCGGGTCTCACACAGATCATAGCACAAAGACTACAAATGGCGGGACCACACTGGATGCATAAGCAACACGAGAAAAGGATAGCTAACGCCATACCAAGGAACATCAGAACCTTCCATCCCCATTTGGACAACAATTCCCAAATCCATCCTGTTAATGACCAGTCTCCTTCGTCTACATGTATAGACTCAGCGGACTTACGTAACCTAAAGATGGCTTGGTACACTGTCGGGGCATTATCTGGTATGAAAACGCAACAACTAGATCCGATCAATTTACATACCCCACCTCTATCTGCGAGTATAATGTCTAAACCCATACGATTTTGTAACGTCATAAGACGATCTGCCTGAACCTGCGCTGTAATATTGCTTAGGGCACCAGCAGTCTAGTTAAAAGTGGCCTCGACCACTCTCGTAAGCTGACGAATATTCCTGCTATTGACCATAGGACCCCAAAAGGGCACGAAACCCTTAAAGAAGTCTCCAGCTTCTTGTGCGACAGTATCTTCCGCATCGATGACACCTCTATCATATCTTGTTTTGTGGTAATCGAAAACAGCAGTGTATGTAGGGGGAAGCAAAAGTGCCACATAACATGTGCCTGAAAAATCAGATGGCAACCACGTGTATGCTCTGTCGTGACAAACAAAATACATGCCTTTAGCTAGCACAAACGGTGGAGAATTCTGAGACGTATAGACATAGATATGAACACACACACTCTTACCAAATTGAGCTCTCGGATTCTGACCATTACCTTGCAGACAGAAATGACCTCGGTGGGGTACAATCCAAATAGGGGGAGACCTTTTTCGTCTCTCCTTCTCTGTCAGACTAATACTATACTCTGTCTTGTTCCAACCAACATATGCTCGTACCTCATCCTTGGGAATAGCATTGTATGCATCGATATCTCTGATCATATCTATCATTCCCCGTATCAAGGCATTATTACTTGCATTATCTTTGACAGAACGTACAGGAGATGCTTCATTTGCATAGATAAACATCGACTGGAGCGCCCAAACTGACCCATTAGGCGAAAAGGGCAAAACCAAATAAGGCATTCCCTTATCTGTCATATGTGGCATAAGTCCACATACCCAACAGTTTGTGGTATTTACAACTAACTGATGCTGATGCAATAACTGTATAAACGAGTTGTTAACAAATTCTGATCTTCGTGTCTGTTCGTGTTCAGGCAAAGTATGGAACTCAAGTGGAGAATCAATAAAGGAAGAAAGAGTAGGTTGGGACGTAAACGTAGGCGTATGTTGTGTGGCATAGAAAATCCAACCCACACAACCCAGCATAATACTCAAAAGCATTAAGAAACACAATATTAAAAAACATTTGCTACAGACCAATATATACATTTTCATTTTGAACCCGTTTTCCTCAACACTCTTATCAGACCTAAAAGACTCCATCCTCTAACGTGCTGCTCACGGCTATTACCTTATTCACTTAAGTGTGCGTCAAGATCGTACTAACGACCATGACCCACAGACCTTTCGTCAATTCGCGGCTCACCCCTTAAGAACTTCCTAGCAGCTGAGTCCGGATGGTGACTCGAAAAAGTAAAAAGTAAAAAAAAAAGTCTCTTGGTCTGAAAAAATGTAACACATTTAAAAAATGTTGCTTTATTAGTCCTTTTTATCTTTTCTCTGTCTCAAATTGTAACGTTCTTTGCCAGGCACAGTCTGGTCTTGAAACAGGGTTTCTGGATCCGTCGTATTAAGTCTCAATTCAGGAGGCACAGCAGCTTGTAAGATGTTGTCATCTGCACGTTCTGATTGAGTCCATTCCAAATGCGCATCATTAAAAGGCACGAATCTAGGGGTTCGTTCGCATTCAGAATCACCAATACCTCCCCTCACCCACTTATCATACGGTAAGGGCAGCGGGACTAGCTTACAGTGGGTGGCATGCACCCAATTCTTTTTACCAGCTACTCTAACAGCAGTCCGAGTTACTAACAAAACTAAGTGCTGTCCAGTCCACCTCGGCTCCAAGTTTTTCGATCGCTGGAAATTCTTTAGCAGAACATAGTGGCCGGGTTGGATCTTGTGACCTGGATCCGCAGGCGCTGCTGGCAAACTGTCCTAGACCTGTTGGTGGAGAATACGTAATTTAGCAGTCAAGTCATGTAAATAATCCACCAACATAGGGTACTCAATGTCACTGTACTTCTTAGGCCGGGGGATATCCCAAACATTGGCCGGACGACCAAACACAATTTCATAGGGATTAAGTCCCACACGAGAATGTACTGTCATCCTTGTTGACAAAAGAGCCAATGGCCAGGCATCTGGCCATCTAAGACCAGTGCTCGCTTGTATCTTAGCCAGTTTTAGCTTCAACGTGCCATTATAACACTCGACAAGTCCAGCTGACTGGGGGTGATTCGCAGCGTGGAACCTTTGATTGATACCCAATCCCGCACACACTTTCTTCATGATCTGGCCCACAAATTCACTCCCATTGTCACTCCATACAATTCTCGGCAAACCATACCTAGGGAAGTACTCTTTGAGCAAAACCTTGGCTGTAGACAAGGCGGTATTATCCTTTAGGGGGTAGGCCTCTATCCATCTGGAAAAAGCACAAACAACCACAAGGACATACTTCAAATTGTTGAATCTCTCCATGTGAATGTAATCTAACTGTATCACCTCAAACTGATACGTTGGAGGAGCAAAATGACCAGCTGGAGTTGGAGTTCCCTTTCCAGGATTGTACATCAGACAAATCATACAATGCTTCACCACATTCTTAGCATATTTAGGAATTCCAGCATTCTGCCATACTGGAGCCAACAACTTGCATATCCTTTCGAGCTTATGTGAACCATTCCATGAGCCATTGTAACCACTGGGAGCACATACGCATCAGGCAACAACCATTGCTGGTTTTCCGACAACTCAACCCAACAACCTGTTGAATCTAACATACCCGTACTTTCTCTCCACCTACTCACTTCCTCCTCAGCAGCTTCAGCCTGAATCAACTTCACACTTTCTATTGTGTCTTCACACATTCCACTTTCCACAACCCATCTTGCGGGCCTGCAACATACATTCGACTTGTCATATTCCTTGCTGTCTCTTTCGCAACTTCATCTGCGAACGCATTTCCTTGACCCACATCGTCCACAACCTTTTTATGCGCACTACACTTCACAATTGCAATATGTTTTGGTAACGTAAGTGACTCAAGAAGTTCATTCACCAGTTGCCCATGCTGTATTTTCGTACCATGCGAGGTCAAGGTTCCTCTCTCTCTCCACAGACATCCAAAACTATGGGCAACACCAAACGCATACTGGCTATCAGTGTAAACATTCATTCGTTTTCCTTCTGACAACACACACGCTCTCGTCAATGCTATTAGCGCTCCTGCTTGAGCTGAATTCTGTACAATACGTGCTGTTTCAACAACTGTATGTAAAGTTGTGACAGCATATGCTGCAGTCGTTTCTCCATTCGGAAGCTTAAAGCATGAACCATCTACCCATAGGGTACCATCAACAACCGAAAGAGGAGTATCCTTTAAGTCAACTCTAGTCTTTGTTTCTTCCTCTGTCCGAAGAAAACAATCATGCTGTTCCTGAACATCTGTCTCTACAGAAATCGGTAACAACGTAGCTGGATTCAACACATTGCATCTTTTGATGTGTACATGGCTAGCCAAAAGCGTCAACTCGTAACCTGACAAACGAGCGCTAGTAAGGTGCTGTGTCTTGGTCTTATTCAATAAGGTATCCACTGCATGTGGGACCATCACAATCAATGTATTATTCAATACCAAACCAGCAGACTGTCGGATAGAAACAGCAGCGGCCGCTGTAGCTCTCAAACAACTCGGCAATGCTCTAGCGACCGGATCTACGTCGATGAAAAATACGCACATAGACGTTGCTTATCGCCAAATTGCTATGTCAGAACTGACAACGCACAACCATCTCTCTCGTGGACATACAATGTAAAAGGTTTACTGTAGTCCGGAGTACCCAACACCGGAGCAGAACACAATGCGTCACGTAATTCAGAAAACAAATTCTGACATTCGTCAGACCAAGGGAGAGGATGCGGAGTATCTTTAAGAGTCAATGCCAACAAAGGTTTTGCTAGCAAAGAAAAATTGGGGATCCATTGCCTACAATATGAAGTGATACCTAAAAATGCACGCACTTCTCTCTGCTTGGATGGCACACTCATTTGCGCAATTGCTTGAATTCGTTCTGGGGTTAATCGGCCTCCCTCCTTCGACAAGAGATGACCTAAGTAGGTCACTTGTTGGCAGCAATACTGTAACTTAGAAGGCGCCACTTTATGGTGAAGATCAGACAAATGCCGTAACAAAGAAAGAGTAGCTTCTTTACAAATCTTTTCATCATCAGCAGCAATCAATAGATCGTCAACATACTGGATAAGAGTAGCACCAGAAGGCAACACAAAATTATCAAACTGATTTTTCAACGCCGGACTATAGATTGAGGGACTTTCACAATAACCTTGAGGAGCTCTCTTAAACCGGAAGCTTTGGCCTCCTAAAGAGAAGCCAAAAATATCTCTACTCTCCTCAGCAATCGGAATACTGAAGAAAGCATTCTTCAGATCAATAACAGAAAACCAAGCAGCTGAAGCAGGAATCAGAGTCAACAAAGCAGTAATGTCCGGGACAACAGGAAACTGTGGTACCACAATCTTGTTCACCTCTCGAAGATCGATCACAAACCGATACACAGGTGGCTGGGAAGCATCAGTGCGCTTAAGGACAGGCAAAACAGGGCTGTTACACACGTTAACTCTCGTTTCTTCAACCACACCTTTCTCAACCAAATCATAGATGATCGCTAAAAGAGCTCTCTCACTGAAGGACTGGGTTCTTTGGACCCAGCGGTGCCAGGGCACAACACCTGAAACCTTCGTGGGTAACCTGCTCCGGCGTACAAGTCACAGAGACACGGGACACTTCCTTCGGCGTCAAAGAGTCAAGGTTTATTTACTGCAGGGAACACAGAAGTCACAGGAAGTACATCGAGTGTAGTTCGGGGAGACTGCTTCAAATTGTATTTGTGGATCGCTCCTTTTATACAGTTTTTACCCATAGGATAACATGATACACAATAGTTTACAACCTGGTTCCCACAAGTCGCTCTCAGAGGGGTCGCTTAGATCACTTTGAAACACACAAGATCCGGAACATAAGTGCGGAAACATTTGGCGATTCCCAACTGTAAAAACCCATCTTCCCACCATTAGCAAATTCCAATCAGCAGTAAAGTAGATCGAAATAGGAACGAAGACAGGTGCAGAGGAAGACGGAGACAGTAGGGAGATCGGAAAGGGTGTAAAAGGGGAGTGTCGAGAAGCACGAGATACAGGCATCAAAGGGACGTGCCTAATGAGATGCACGACTGAGACAATAAGCCCGTGCGGCAAGATGAGCCTCGAGCGGCGCCATCTGCCTTACAGTAGCATCCCCCTCGTCATAAAGACACTTACAAAGAACATGCGTCTTCCGCCATATCTTGGGAGTCCCAGGGTCGCGAAGCGGACAGCGTCCGTTCGCTGGCTACTTGAGGGCAAGAGACAAAATGGATGCCGTATCTAAGATGGAACCCGTGGGTACAGATGACAAACCCACATAACAAACGAACGGTTTAAGTTAGCACAGCGAAACTGCGCACACTTACAAAACTCGTCATTTGCGGTTCATAGATACTAGACTCGACCATATTCGTGCGAGTTAAAAACACCACTTACAATTGTCACGGAACCTCAGACGCTCCTTTTGCCCTCATGTAGGCAAGCACTAGTCGGAATCATACTTGATATTCATCAGACCATCAAGATGTCGTTGTAGCATAGCTCTGTCCAACCGAGTCCCCTTGGTAACAGATGGTTGTCTCATACACGTTGTAGCACAGAGGCCACATAAGGCAGGACCACACTGCACACAAAGGCAACACGTGAACAGGAACACTACCACAACCCCGATGATCGTCAGAATCTTCCAACCCCAAGTCGACATCAGGCCCCAAAACCAACCGAGTAGCGTCCAATCCCCTACATCCACGTGTATGGATTCGGAGATCTTGTGCAACTTCGAGATGGCTTGATAGACAGTAGGAGCATTATCTGGAATGAAAATGCAACAGCTCGAATGGATCACTTTACATACCCCACCGCGATCTGCTAAGACAACATCTAAAACCATACGGTTTTGTAATGTCATAAGTCTCTCCGCCTGAAGTTCTGTGGTGATATTACCAAGGGCACTGGCAGTAATGTTAGCTGTCGATTCTACCACTCGAGTCAAATGTCTCAGGTTCCTACTATTAACCATAGGTCCCCAAAACGGGAGGAAACCCTTGAAAAAGTCTCCTGCCTCTTGACCGGCAGTATCCTCTTCGCTAATTACGCCTCGTACAACTCTAGTCTTATGATAATCGGCATCTACAGTAAACGTCGGAGGCAACAGATTTGCAACAAAACATGAGCCCATGAAGTCTGCGGGCAACCATGTGTATGCACGATCATGACAGATGAAGTACGTACCCTTGGCAGCCAGAAGCACAGGGATCGGGGACATTGACAGAACGTAACTTTCAGTGCAAGCACTTACTCCAAGTGAGGCTTGCGAACCACGACCCACGATACAAAAATTACCAGTGTGGGGTACGACCCATATCGGAGGCGAGCTTTTAAGCTGCTTTTCATTAGTGAACGTACTATATTCCCCTCTATCCGGTGCCCTATAGGCTTGTACCTCTGCCTTAGGGATGAGAAAAGCATCATAGATCTCATCTTCCAAATCCTGTATTATCATCGATACCACCCACTGCCACGAGGTAGGACCCGGTTTGGGGGAACGTTCTGGAGAGGGGTGGAAACCTAGTGCGCTTCGAAGCATTGTTTGGAATGCTCGAGCTGACCCTTGGGAACTATACGGTAACACCAGATATGGAATTCCCTTACCCGTAGTATGTGGCATCAACCCACACACCCAACAATTAGTAGTGTTAACCACTAACTGATGCTGATGGAGGAGCTGGATAAAGGAATTGTTGCGGAATTCTACACGTCTAGCCTGTTCGTGTTCCGGTAGAATATGAAAGGAATGGGGAGAAGCAGTAGTAGCAGTAGAAGTAACGTTAGAGCAAGGAGTAGGAGTAGGGGTAGGAAGTAAGAAGTAAGACATAGTGTAATACACCCCACCCGCCAAAAATGCAGAAGCAGTTAAAAACAAAACAAACAACTGGGATACAAAACATTTCGTACGACTAAGTTTCTGCAGCTTGACTCTATATGCCTGAGCTCCTTCCAAATCATTCAGCTTCGAAAATGCCATTTCCCTACGACCGTCCGCAACGTTTCTTGACGCACTTCGTTCTGTGCAGCAATAGTCAATCCCCAGGAGTTCCTAGGAACCGACGGTCTTTAACCTAGTGTCAAGACCTACTGTCCAGAAGGAAGTACGCGCGCGGCCCTACGGCCCTCAATACACAATATGTATATATTAGCACAATATTTCTCAGCTGTGGAAGAAAAAGATACAAGGAAGAAGCTTGATATATATATATATACAAAACAATTTTCAATGATACGAATGTTCAAAGTTGATCATGGGAAACGAAGATATTGCAGTTATCAATTTCAGCAAAGCAAGCAAATTTTTATTTGTCCTTAGTGTGAGATCGCAAAGAATATCGATGTTTCCCGGGACGTGTCTGCACGTCGAACAAAGGATCTGTCGAAGAGACAGCGTCCTGCTGATCAGTTCGTTGGTCTGGTCTTGAGTCTCTTGCTGACAAATGTTCAACAGTGGCTTTCTGCTGCGCTGAGGGTTCTCCAACAAGCTGTGCGTCGCTAAAAGGTACAAACGCCGGCAATGTTTCTGTTTCTGTTGACGCAATGCCTTTCCTTACCCACGGGTCTGCCGACAAAGGAATAGGGACTCGCTTACAATGGGTAGCATGTACCCAATTTTTCCGCCCCTCAAGACGAACGGCAGTCCTCGTGGCCAGGAGCACCTGGTAAGGTCCGGTGAAGCGAGGGTCCAGATTGTTTTTTCGTGAAAAATTTCGGGTAACCACCCAATCTCCGGGCTGGAGCTGGTGGCCTGGACCCTCCGTCTGCGTCGGCAAGGCGTCGTAAACCTGTTGATGAATTAACCTCAGTTTAGCAGTCAAGTCATGTAAGTAATCAATCAACATCGGAAACTCAAGATCAGAGAATATTCCTGGCCTAGGAACCCCCCACACATTCGCAGGACGGCCGAACACTATTTCATAGGGACTGAGCCCTATTCGGGAGTGTACAGTCGCCCTAGTTGACAGTAATGCTAGAGGCAAAGCATCAGGCCACGAAAGTCCAGTCGTAGCTTGAATCTTCGCTAATTTTAGTTTAAGGGTGCCATTGTACCCTTCAACCAATCCAGCTGACTGGGGATGATTGGCGCTATGGAATTTCTGATTTATTCCAAGGCCCTTACACACACTCTTCATCACACTTCCAACAAACTCACTTCCGTTATCTGACCACACGACTCTAGGCATTCCATACCGAGGAAAGTATTCCTTCAGTAGGATTTTCGCAGTAGACAAAGCAGTATTGTCTTTGAGGGGATAGGCCTCGATCCATCGGGAGAATGCGCAAACCACAACCAAAATGTATTTCAGGTTATTGCATCGCTCCATATGGATGAAGTCCAATTGGATCACCTCAAAGGGATACAAAGGAGGAGCAAAACTGCCAGGGGGAGTTGGGGTTCCTTTGCCAGGATTGTACATTATACACACCATACAATTCTTCACCAAACGTTCAGCACACTTAGTAATTCCATCATTCTTCCACACATCAGCCAACAACTTGCAAATACCTTTCGCGCTAATATGTGCTAACCCATGTGCCATTTGCACAACGGCCAGTACATACGCATCAGGCAACATCCATCTTTTCTGATCTGACAAATCAATCCAGCAACCATTCACATCCAACCTTCCCGTACTTTCTTTCCACTTCATCTTTTCAGTGTCGGTGGCCTCATTCTGAATTGCTTTCACACTCTCTATAGTATTCTCACACATACTTGATTCTGTAGGCCACCTAACCGAATTCGTCACATACATTCGAGTGCTAAGGTTCCGGGCAGTCTCCTTAGCAATCTCATCTGCAAACGCATTACCACGACCAACATCATCCGTCACTTTACGATGCGCACTACATTTAACAATTGCAACTTGAGCAGGCAAAGTCAATGCATCCAAAAGATCGTTCACAAGCTGGCCATGCTGTATTTTCGTGCCATGTGACGTCAAGAAACCACGTTCTCGCCACAATCGTCCGAAACTATGCGCTACACCGAAAGCATACTGACTATCGGTGTACACATTCACACGTTTACCTTTTGCTAATACACATGCTCTAGTAAGAGCGATCAGCTCTGCAGCTTGGGCAGAATTCTGACTCAATCTCGCAGTCTCAACAACAGTATTCAATGTCACCACAGCATAAGCAGTAGTCACATCACCATTCGGCAATTTAAAACATGACCCATCCACATACAGGATGCCATCCGGGTCTTCCAATGGGGTGTTTTTAAGGTCCACACGACCTTTTGTTTCCTCCTCTGTCCGCAAGTAACAGTCATGTTCTGTTACTGCATCTGACTCTGCACTAATTGGTAACAAAGTTGCCGGATTTAGGACATTACAACGTTTTATCTGAATGTGGCTTGCCAAGAGCGTCAATTCGTACCCAGATAACCTCGCACTCGTCAAGTGCTGAGTTTTCGTACGGTTCAAAAGAGTATCGACTGCATGCGGAACCATCACCGTAAGCATATTATCCATGACCAATCCTGCTGATTGTCGGATGGAGACCGCAGCTGCCGCAGTTGCTCTCAAACAACTCGGCAATGCTCTAGCTACTGGGTCTAAGGTCGAGGAAAAATATGCACATGGACGTTGCTTACCACCAAAAGGTTGCGTTAAGACGCTTAAAGCACAACCTTCCCTCTCGTGAACATATAACGTGAACGGTTTACTGTAATCAGGGGTACCTAACACAGGAGCCGAACACAATGAATCACGTAATTCAGAAAAACTTTTCTGACATTCTTCCGTCCATGGTAAAGGAGTCGAAACATCCTTGCACGTAAGAGCCACCAATGGTTTCGCCAGCAATGAAAAATTAGGAATCCACTGCCTGCAGTACGATGTGATACCTAGAAAGGCACGCACATCTCTTTGGGTTTGTGGCACAGCCATGCGCGCAATCGCTGCAATTCTCTCTGGGGTCAATCTCCTTCCCTCCTTTGACAATAAGTGACCTAGGTAGGTTACTTCTTGACAACAATATTGGAGTTTAGAAGGTGACACCTTGTGATTTAACTCACAGAGATGTTGCAGCAACGACACTGTAGCAATTTTGCAAATGTCCTGAGTATCAGCAGCCACCAATAAGTCGTCGACGTATTGGATTAAAGCCGCACCAACCGGCAACCTAAACGCATCTAGTTGACCCTTCAAAGCTTGACTGTAAATCGATGGACTTTCACAGTAGCCCTGAGGAGCGCGTTTGAACCGGAAGCTACGTCCACCAAGAGAGAAACCGAAAAGGTCCCTGCTCTCTTCGGCAATCGGGATGCTGAAAAACGCATTTTTCAAATCAATCACCGAAAACCATGAAGCTGTAGCTGGAATCAGAGTCAGTAGCGCCGTAATGTCAGGCACAACAGGGAATTGAGGAACCACAATTTTATTCACCTCCCGTAAATCGATAACAAAACGATAAACAGGCGGTTTGGTAGGATCAGTACGTTTAAGAATGGGCAGTACAGGACTATTGCACACGTTTCCCCGAGTTTCTTCAATGACATCTTTCTCGATCAAATCATAGATGATCGCTAACAAAGCTCGTTCACCATCAAGGGAGATACGATATTGGGGAATACGTGGCAATCGCACATTCGATTTCAACTGAACAACATAAGGGGAGATATCAAGTAGGCCCACGTCATTTGGACCCGTCGCCCACAAAGATGCAGGAAGAGAACTCAATTCCGGTGGAAGCTTATCGAGGGACAAGTACATGGGAGAGACTACCCTCTCTCCTAACGTAAGCTTTACACCCGCAGGAGAACAATACAAAGTCGCATACAAGCGTTTAAGCAAATCCAGACCCAAAAGATTTTCGCCACAACCAGTAGACAAAATCAATGGAGCTTCGAGTTCACGTGGCCCAATTTTAAGGGGCAAAGGGCGCGAAACTGGATTGCTAACGGGGGCGCCAGAGAATCCAACGGAAACATTTGTTAAGCCAGACAAAGGTGCGCCAGGGAGTTTCGAATGCATGATAGAACTTTTCGCTGCACCAGTGTCCAACAGAAAAGGCTCAACGACGCCCGATGTAGCAACTGCGACGTAAGGCCCTCTCTGATCAACCGGAACTGATACCACTCCCTCTCCTTGTCTTTGGCTGTCCTAGTAATTACTATCGTCAGGTCCCTGATCGACGTAATAATCGTCTACATTGTACTGCGCAGATCGTCCTTGCGATGATCCACGTTGATCGAAACAGTTATTAGAATTTGATGAATGGTCAGAGCGATCATTCTGAGCACCACGACCTCTACCACGTGATGCGTGCTGTGCACCACCACGACCTCCTCTAGACGAATTACCACCACTACGGTCATTTAAAGCAGGACAATTGAATTTAATGTGTCCCTCCTGTCTACAATAAGCACATTGATTGTACCCTAATGAAGATCTCTGAAAAGATGAATCATTACGCGGCTGCGATTGATTCGATTGCGACTGCGATCTATTCTGCTGAGGCGCATTCTGATTAGAACGCGGCGGATATGCTTGTTGTAACAACACTTTAGTTTTCAGCTCTTTCGTCTTTTTATCGGCACGGTCATTTTCCTCTTTTTCTCTATTTTCGTAATATTGTGCCGTAGCCAATATCTGAGCTGAGGTAGAAACGGCCCATGAACTTTCTGAATTTTTCAATTTATGGCTCAAGTCGGGCAATAAGTTCGATACGAATTTATCCACAAACAACCTCTGTCCACCCTCAGTACCCATATCCTGCCCACTATGATCGACGAATGTTTCCTCGAACCTCGTAAAGAAGTCTGAAACACTCTCATCTTTCTTCTGCTTACAGGCTGACAACTTGTCCCAATTTACCCTCATAGCTGGCATAAGCGTTTTCATTAATGTAATGATTCGCTGGGGAAGAAGTTCAATCAACTGATCGGGTTTAGTAGCAGCCACTTGTCCAGC
Source organism: Lissotriton vulgaris (assembly GCF_964263255.1). Taxonomy (NCBI): domain Eukaryota; kingdom Metazoa; phylum Chordata; class Amphibia; order Caudata; family Salamandridae; genus Lissotriton; species Lissotriton vulgaris. The sequence continues at coordinate 1,463,384,252 of NC_141685.1, read as the reverse complement.
GTCTGCCGCTGTAATGGCAGCCCAATCACCACCTAATTCATTCGCGTGATCTTGGTGACGAATCTTGGCCCATACCGGTTGCGGTACGACATTGCCAAACAACATGTCGATATCGGCCAGATTCATTATCGTAGCGTCTACGAGCTGCGATAATTCTTTGTAATACCCCGCAGGATTTTTGCGAGGATCAGGCAAAGTTTGTTTCACCTGAAGCACTTCCGATCGTTTCCAAGGGAGGTGTATCCACACTCTCTGGAAATGTGCTGGTATTGGAGCATTAGCATTAGTATTATCAGCGGGTACCCAAACTGGCGGAACTTCACGCATAGGATATTGGCCAGACCCATCTCGTTGTTCAATGTCCTCAACGAACAATGCATGAGGAATAGGAGCGGGACGAAGAGATAGCAACCGCTCAATAGCACGTCGGACATTAGTGTCGACTATCAGTCCAGTTGCGAACTGAAGCCGGAGTTCAGACAGGGCGGTCAGCACCTCGTCAGGCGCATTGGCCGCTATCTGATCATGTAAGAACTTGCACATTTCATCAAACACATATCTCTGAGTAGGTATGTTGAATTGATCAAACGTTTCGAGGACAACACGAGGTGGATTTCTAACAGGGTTTATCATCCAACCCATCGCCATATTGTATAGCGCAACACGTTCTCTATTACCAGGAAGCTGGCTACGTCTCTGTGGACCATCAGAACCTGCAGACCCAAAAACAGGTCCGAGCGACTGAAAGAAGTTTGTCGCAAGGGGAGAATCACGATTACGAGTAGAGGGAGAAGAGTAAGACACAGGACTAACAAGAGAAGGAGTAGAGACGTTAGCAGCAACAGGGGTTAACAACACAGGAGCAGTAGCGTGAGCAGTAGCGGGAACAGGAGTATTTGGAAGCGGAGGAGCAGTAGGAATAGAAATAGGCAAAGGAGCAGGAACAGTCGGAAGAGCAGGTGCAGGTTGAGGAACTGGTGGAGGAATTACAGGTGGAAGAACAGGTACGGCAGGGACCACAGGAGCTGCGGTACCCTGTACGTACGGAGGTGGCGACTTCATAAGATAGGACATTAAAGAATCCTCAACTGCCTCTTCCTTCTTATCCGACTCCGTAGGCAAAACAGGATAGCATTTGTCTATGGACATACGCTGTAATCTCTCAAACACTTCCTTATCCTTATCCTCCTTATCACGCTGAAACTGCTCAGCTTTCTTCACTATAGTAGCAACAGTATCTCGCTGACTACGTTTATTTTGTCTGATCTCTTTCTGTCGGGCTTCTTTGCGCCAGAACCGAAAGGCATCAAACATGGCCGGCCTTGATTTACGTTCGAACAACTTTATTTCCAAATTATCTAAGATCGACGCTTCGAAGCTACCGTGAGGTGGCCAACGAAGATCGCCGTCTTTCTTTGTATATTTGATCCAATAATCGTTAAAAGCAATCGGGCCTAGCCCATGTTTGCTATATAAGTCATATGTAGGAGTTCCAACCGGAGGTATCGGACACGAGTCCTCCAGCAGGGAATCCGCACCACAAGGTCTAAAGCAACTGAACAAAGTACTGCGACCAGGCATCTTGCACACTAGCCGAGTTTCACAAACTTCAAGGGTTACGGGATTTCGGGATTTACCAAGTCCCAGCAAAGAACTAAACCCTCGGTCTTTGGCGGCTGCAGTCGTCAAACAAATACAACAACAACAAAGTACGCTAGCAAAGTGTCACCGACAAAAACACTCACACAGCGTGTACAACAAAGACACCCGCTAAAGTGTCTACAACAAAAACACTCGCTAAAGTGTTTACAACAAAGACACTCGCTAAAGTGTCTACAACCAAGAACTCTGGGAGCGACCCACAAATACTTAACTCAAAGATCAATGGCGTCCTCAGGAAGGCCCGTCAATCGTCTCGCTATACCAAGGTCTACGCCAGGCGCCAAAACAGGTCTACAGTCAGGGCAGCAGTCCGTCGCAGCCGTTAGGAGGCGGGAATCTTCGCGGGAAAAGTCTTCGGGCCACTTATTTCGACAACAGGATCGATGAAGCGGGGTGCACCTTCCCTCGGAGATTTCACACGAAGTTCCTCACGATCGTCGGGCTTGGACCGGTACCACTGATGCAGCCCCACGTTGGGCGCCAACTGAAGGACTGGGTTCTTTGGACCCAGCGGTGCCAGGGCACAACACCTGAAACCTTCGTGGGTAACCTGCTCCGGCGTACAAGTCACAGAGACACGGGACACTTCCTTCGGCGTCAAAGAGTCAAGGTTTATTTACTGCAGGGAACACAGAAGTCACAGGAAGTACATCGAGTGTAGTTCGGGGAGACTGCTTCAAATTGTATTTGTGGATCGCTCCTTTTATACAGTTTTTACCCATAGGATAACATGATACACAATAGTTTACAACCTGGTTCCCACAAGTCGCTCTCAGAGGGGTCGCTTAGATCACTTTGAAACACACAAGATCCGGAACATAAGTGCGGAAACATTTGGCGATTCCCAACTGTAAAAACCCATCTTCCCACCATTAGCAAATTCCAATCAGCAGTAAAGTAGATCGAAATAGGAACGAAGACAGGTGCAGAGGAAGACGGAGACAGTAGGGAGATCGGAAAGGGTGTAAAAGGGGAGTGTCGAGAAGCACGAGATACAGGCATCAAAGGGACGTGCCTAATGAGATGCACGACTGAGACAATAAGCCCGTGCGGCAAGATGAGCCTCGAGCGGCGCCATCTGCCTTACAGTAGCATCCCCCTCGTCATAAAGACACTTACAAAGAACATGCGTCTTCCGCCATATCTTGGGAGTCCCAGGGTCGCGAAGCGGACAGCGTCCGTTCGCTGGCTACTTGAGGGCAAGAGACAAAATGGATGCCGTATCTAAGATGGAACCCGTGGGTACAGATGACAAACCCACATAACAAACGAACGAAACTGCGCACACTTACAAAACTCGTCATTTGCGGTTCATAGATACTAGACTCGACCATATTCGTGCGAGTTAAAAACACCACTTACAATTGTCACGGAACCTCATCGCCATCATTCGAGATCTTATACTGCCGAATACGAGGTAGCCTAGCATTCGACTTGAGAGTAACAACATCGGGTGGAATCTGCAAGAGATCAACATCATTGGGACCTGTAGCCCAAAGTGTATCAGGAAGAGAACGCAATTCCAGTGGAAGACAATCTTTAGACAAATACATTGGAGAAATCACTTTCTTACCCACCGTGAGATGTACTCCTTCAGGAGTACAATACAATGTTGCATACAATCTTTTCAGCAAGTCCAAACCCAACGGATTCTCACCACAACCAGTCGTTAAAATAAGAGGAGCTTCCAATTCACACAGACCGATAGAAAGAGGCAAAGGACTAGAAACCGTATTACGAACTGGGGCGCCAGAAAGTCCTACTGAAACATTGGTCAAGCCAGACAAAGGTGCGCCAGGAAGTTTAGAGTGCATAATAGAACTCTTTGTCGCACCAGTATCTGAAAGAAAAGGTTCTGCCACACCTAGTGTAACCACTTTAACATAGGGTCCACTCTGATCTACTGGAACTGACACTACTCCCTCTCTTTGCCCATGGCTGTCCTAGCAACCATTATAACCAGCAGTCTCACTCTCAACACAGTAATCATCAGTATAGTACTGAGCAGACTGAACAGTCGGAACATTCTGTCTGTCAAAACAATTAACAGAATTCTGAGGGGGAAAGGAACGCTCATTCCGAGGAAACACACCATGTCCCCTACCCCTAGGAGCTTGTTGGAAACCACCACGACCTCTCTGATCAGATACACCATTCGCACGCTGTAACAGAACCGGACAACTATGCTTAAAGTGACCTTCTTCTCTGCAATAAGCACACTGATTAGGGCCTGGTAAAAATCGCGGAGGAAAATACTCGGGCTTCTGTAACAATCTCTGAAACTGTGGGGGTTGCTGATACTGAGGCTGATTCATACGAGGCTGATAAGCTTGCTGCAAAAGAACTTTCGTCTTTAATTCTTTAGTCTTCCTCTCTACTTTATCCTTCTCATCTTTATCCCTATTCTCGTAATATTATGCAGTAGCCAATATCTGGGCCGACGAAGAAACAGCCCATGAACTCTCAGAATCTTTAAACTTATTAGAAAGTTCGGGAAGCAAATTAAAGACAAATTTGTCCACGAACAACCTCTGACCACCTTCGGTTCTCATATCCTGACCACTATGATCGATAAACGTTTCTTCAAACCTAGTGAAGAAGTCAGACACACTTTCATCTTTCTTTTGTTTGCATGCTGCTAACTTATCCCAATTCACTCGTAAAGCAGGCATCATAGTTTTCATCAAATTAATAATTCTACCAGGTAATTCTGCAACTAAAGGTTCAGGTTTGGCACCTCCTACCTGCCGAACATCTGCAGCGACAATATTAGCCCACGTATCTCCTAATTCTTACGCATGATTCTCATGACGAATCTTCGCCCACAAAGGTTGAGGGACTACATTACCCATCAACATATCTATATCAGCTAAATTCATAATACACGCTTCAACTGTCTGAGACAACTCTTTGTAATAACCAGCAGGATTTTTACGTGGGTCAGGTAAAGTCTGCTTCACCGCCAAGACCTCTGCTCTTTTCCAAGGGACATGTACCCATACGCGCTGAGAATGAGCTGGCTCAGCTTTAATACCCAAATATACATTAGCCTGAACTGCCTCTCTCCATACAGGGGGAACTTCTCTCATGGGATACTGCTTCACTTTTCTCCTAACAGAGGAATCAGGTTCGTACAATGTCTGAGACGGTAGCCTAGACCTGAAGACAAGTATCGTCTCTACAGCATCTGTAACATCGGACTCCACTATCGTCCCTTGAGCAAAATCTGACTGAACATCAAGCACTTCCTGCGGAATCGGACCCAACTCATTATTTTCCCATTCCTGACGAAGAAAAGTACACATCATATCAAACACATACCTTTGCTTCAGTGGTTCCCACTGAAAAAAAACATACATAATCGCATGCAAATTATACCTCGAAGCATTTAAAACCCATCTTCGAGCCAAAAGATCCAACACTGTCTGCTCTTCGGGACTAGGAAACTGACTACGACTCTGTCTACGTTCTGAAACAGGGGTCATATTCAATGACCCAAAGAGTGGAGACAAGAGATTAACATCAGTCTCAGTCATTCGTTTTCGAGCAGAAGGAGAAGAAGTAGCCATAAGAACAGGAGAAAGAGTATTTTGAGACAAAAGAGACGTAGGGACACGAGGAGCAGGAATCGAAGATACAGAAGTAGAAGGCAAAGGAGTTTGAGGCAAAGCTGGTAGCAAAGTTGGCGACCCTGGAAGGGGTTGCGCCGTAGAAGGGAGAACCATCTGTGGAGCAACGGGTGACTGAACAACAGCAGGAGGCTGAACAGCAGGAAGTGCAACAACCAGGGGTAATGGAGGCACAGTAGCACCCTGCACATAAGGAGGTGGTAATCTCAGTAAATGAGAAATCAAAGGATCTTTTTCAGGATCTTCATTCACTTTTGAAAGAGAAGGCCGCAGGGCCGGATAACATTTATCGATAGCCATGCAACGCTGTCTATCTAAGACTTCACTCGCATGCTCTTCTCCATCTTCCTTAAACTGCCTAGCAGCTTGTAGCACTGACACATTCTTATCTTTCCTATCTCTCTTTGCTTGCTTAATTTCCCGCTGTTTGGCTTCCTTACGCCAAAGGCGGAAAGAATCAAACATTGCCGGCCGGGCTTTCTTCTTAAATAGCACAACTTCCAAATTATCTAAAATCTCTGTTTCAAAACTACCATATTGGGGCCATCGTAGAACACCATCTTTCCTAGTATAGCGGAACCATACCTCATTGTACGTAATGGGACCCACTCCGTGTTTTGAATAGAGCTCATAAGTTGGAGTTCCAACTGGAGGTATCGGACACGAATCCTCCAATCGGGAATCGCTGTTGCAACCACAACCAAACCTTTTCCCAATTTTGCTAAGACCAGGCATCTTATAGCTCACTAATCTAGCTTCAAACTTCAAGGGGTTATCAAATATCGATACACTCGTAAATATACGAGCCCCTCGGCTTCAGCTATTGCAATATCTGAATCAAAACCAAGGACCAAAACAAAGATCGTGGGAGCGACCCACTTATACTTAACCAAAGTATCCGTCACGCCACCAGAAGACCGTCTATCATCTCGCTCTACAAAGGATCAATCAAGGGTCCAAGACAGGGTGACAGTCAGGGCAGCAGTCCTTCGTAGCCGTCGGAAAGCGGGAAGCCTCGCAGCAAAAACCTTCGGACCACGACGACATACAGGGGTCGATGAAGTGGTTGGCCTTCCTCCAGAATTTTCTCACGTGGCTCCTCATGATCCTCGGGCTTGGACCGGTACCGCTGAAGTCGCCCAACGTTGGGCGCCAACTGAAGAACCGGGTTTCTCAGAACCCAGCGGCAACAGGGAAACGCCTGAAGTCTTCGAGTTCACCTGTCTTGGTATACAGAGACACGGAATACTTCTAGGTGGCATCAGGGATCAAATTTATTAGCTGCAGCTAGTAACAGTAATCCCAGCAATACAACACAGTGTACAACTCAAGAAACTGGTCAATTTTCGTAGAGCAAGACATCAGTATTTATCCACATTTTACTAATTTGTAATGCACACCCACTGCGACAAATTCTAACGAATCATATACATTTTCCCATGCTTCGTCATATCATAAAACACTCACTCTACATTGTACCAACCCACAAGTTAATTATTAGGATTGTCCCAAATTCAATTTCAAGGAGCCAGAAAAACCCATAATTGAAAGCACTACCCATGTAACGAGAAGACATAAAAGGAAGAAGTAATTCAGATATTGAGTAGGATAAGATATGTGCATAGGAACTAAAAATTAACGATGTCCTGAACAGTGATTGCCAATTACAGACAACGATCAGCCAGGGAAATTGGCTTCACAAAGGGTCAGTTTCAGGTGACGAGGTCAGCATCTTACAGTCCACTCGCAAGTCAAAAAGAGCCTAGTTAATATGTACATGAACAACGAAGGTCATGCAACTTCGTTCGTTCGGTCACCTCCACGGCCTACGTGAGGGCAACACAAAAATGGCGGCACAGACAAAATGGAACCCATATTCAAGACGAAGTCTCTGAATACGTAATGAACTCACCAGTTAACCCGACGAATTCATTCCATATTGGCCGTACTTACTAGATACGGTACAACATCACTAAAATCCTGACGGAACCATAACCTCACAGGACGAGGCAGAATTTTTACAGAACCTCAGATGGGCCCACAGCTCGCGGCAGGGCCCTCCAGCTCGTGACTCACCAGCGTACCCCAACCAATGGCGTGCCGCAACCACACCCATAGCCGGCGAGAAGAGAGCCGGCGGGCCACATGGCTCGCTACGCAAGAAGGGGGGGCGCCACAGCAGGGGATACAGCGTCAGGAGCGCGAGAAGGGCGGAAGGCACCAAGTAAGCGGTGGCAAGCCAGGGGACCCCAATTCTCCCCCAGAGTCCCGCAGGCAGACAGACGGCCGTGCCGGGCCCGCAAAGCACTGCTGTGCCACCACAGGCCCCCCAAACCGGCCACAGGACAAGAGGTAATCTCACAAGCACATCAACCTCTCCCCCTGAGACCCATGGAAGGCGACCCCGACCCTAGGCATCAACAGAACGGCACCCCAGCCCCCACCCACCCCGATACCCAGCCCCACTATCACCGCCCGCTTCCTGCCTCCAAACGCGCTGCATATGGCCCCCAAGCAAGGCAACCCATCATCCACACCCAGCCAGGCCGCACATGGAACAAGGGACCCGAAGAATAAACCAGGGCAGGGAATGGGAGAGGGAGAGGACCACTCACCTCAGCAAAACAGCGCCGGGCAAAACAGCCTCAGGCAGCACGTTCAACGAGGTCCAGAAGGGGAGGGGATCCGTCCTTTTCAGACTGGGGGCCTGTTTTTTAGGTTTGAGTGACTGAAGACTTCACAGATAGAAAGAACCTAAAAAACACGTCCCCAGTCTGAAAAGCCCCACTCCCCCGAATCAGGAAAAGACGGGGCTTAAAGGGATTGACGCTCCTCTCCTCCAATGGTTAGCCAGCATTTAAGAGGCCAGCCAATGGTGAAGAGGGGCGGGTTCAAGCCCCCTAACTAAGAAACATTAAATCTTCGGACCGAACTGCGTAAGCGCAGCCTACGGTCCTCGACCTAAAAAGTAGCCTAGAAAATAAACTAGATTTTCCCCACCTTCGTGAAAACGCAGCAAACCTCGTAAGTTTATTGGGGATATTCACTATTGACACCGTCCCATCAACATGTAGAGACTATGCACCATAAGGTCCCAATGACCTACTTCCTAGTAAAGAGGTGGGAGCTGTGCCGATCATCTATCAGCCGTGCACAAACGCACTTAGGCGAGTGCATCCCCTATACTTTCCCTCTTGTTATTTTGACCCAATATTACTTCAACTCCCTTACAAAGACACCTACCATTACTCACACACCCCCCATAACTGAGGCAAGGCATTACACTGGCAGCTGCATCTGGATTTTGATTTGCAAGGCAAGTAAAGGATGTGTTCAAAAGGTTATTAAAAAGTGATAATAAATGAAAATCATTATACTGCACCAACAAAATTAATGCAATAACATCCTCTAAAGAGCTTTTTTTGGGTGATGCAACAGCTCTCTCCTCCCTCCCCCATTGCCCCCTCCCTGCCCCCCCCCACCCCTTGGTCGGAGGGGTTGTAGGGTCGCAAGACTTCTGTAATCAGTTGCCTGCTTTTTTTACAGCTTAAAATTACCAACATTTATGATGAACTTGAACTATCGAAAAGAACAAACAACAGGTTACAATCTCTTAGTAGTGAACATCAGAGGGAACCTTGTAATAAATACCCTGCTTTCCATCCATCAAAAGACTAATTTGCTCACTGTTTTTCCACCACTTACCACCGAAATGGTGCAACAACATCTTGCTTACACTAAATCGGGTTCACCTTTGCAAGCATGCAGAGCTGCAAAGCTGCACATAGTGGCCGGTTCTTTGGCATACCCTCTCACATCCTTAAGGAATGAGGCGATCTCCTCTGGCTGCTATCCACGGCTATGGAAGGAGGCGTTAGGCCGGCCTCTTTAAAAAAACAATCTTGATAGTAAAGAATGCAAAAATTATCGTTCCATCTCGCTCATTCCATTGCCTGCTGAGATCCTGGAGAAACACTTAAATGGACACCTGATGAAGTTCATGGAAGATCAAGGATGGTTGGACAGATCAGAGTGCAGTTTCAGGCAAAATAACAGAACTGAAACTGCATTAGTGTCGGCCCTAAACTGTATTTAGTGGCTAGTGAATAAAGGGCAAGGTGTGTCAATCATGCTCAGTGGTCTTTGATACCATTTCCCGTTCTCTACTAATTAAACTCCTACAAGAGATGGGCATTACAGATAGGGCCTTGGCACTGTTGTCCTCCTCCCTTAAAGATCGCTCTGAAAAGGGTCATGCTGAATCAATACAATTCTGTTGTCTTCTCCCAGCCTTGTGGAGTACCGCAGGGCTGGTCCTTGAGCCCTACGTTATTTGATTTGTATGTTTCTCCACTCGCCACCATTATCTGTTCCTATGGGCTGCATGCGATATCATATGCAGATGACACCCAAATCATTGTGTCGATTCCTGAGAACTCTGCAGCCACACTATGAAATTCCTCACATTGTATGTCTGCTGTAACAGAACAGATGGGAAGAAATGTCCTTAAACTCAATGGTGAGAAGATTGAGATACTGCTTTTTGGACCACATACCTTGATCTGGTGGCCCGAATCCCTCAGCACTTTGCCTGTCCCAGCTGATAAGTCTAAAAATCTTGAGTGATTCTAGATACTGAGCTTTCTCTAAATGGATCGGCCAATTGCACAATTGCAACATGCTTCTGGCTTATTAGAAGGTTAGAAAAATCTTTCCCTTCATTCCCATTCCGCCATGGAAGCAGGTCACTCTCGCATTGGTTATGGCTAGGATTGACTACTGCAACGCTCATGATCTGGATTCTACCATATGTACCCAAGTAAAACTGCAGGTAGCATAGAACACTCTTGCTAGGGCTATTGATATTCCCAAGCAGCAATCTGCTAATGCAGGGCTGTGTGACCTTCACTGGCGCTCTATCAGAATGCATATTATTTTAAGGATATCTGTGTGGTACTTAAGGGTCTTCATCAAGCAAGCCCAGCTGAGATCAATCAATCAACCAAAGACATTTGTAGAGCGCACTACTTACCCGTAGGGTCTCAAGGCGCTGGGGGGAGGGGGGTGCCGTTACTGCTCGAACAGCCAGGTCTTCAGCTTCTTCCTGAAGGAGAGGTGGTCTTGGGTCAGGCGCAGGTCGGTCGGGAGGGAGTTCCAGGTCTTGGCGGCCAGGTAGGATAAGATAAGATAAGGCGATGTTTCATTGGTACGTTCCAGATAGAGACCTGCGATAAGCCCATCGCAACCTGGTCACTTTGCCCAGAGTCTGCAAGGTGAGATGGGGGGGGCAGAGCTTTCTCAGTTGCTGCTGCCAGACTCTGGAACTCGCTCTCCCCCGTCCTTAACTTCAATGAAAGGAAACTTGCCTTTCACAAAGGTATTAAAGACCTGGCTGTAAAGTACATAGGCTGTGGTTTTTTTTTCCTCGCAGCTGTTGATTTACTGATGGATTGTGCAGGCAGCTGTGACTAAAGCGAAAGATCCTGCGGACATTTGTAGTGCTTTATCAATTAAAATAAAATACAATCAAAATTACTTTAAAATAAACTAGGAATGTAATTTACTTTAAATTAATAAATTAATTTAAAAAGGGTCTGGATTAGTCTAAGAGTTCCCTTTTTAATAAAATGGATGTTAATTCAACTGTAATTCCAATTTTTGAATTTAATACGTTTGGTTGAGTGTTAAGAATTGGAGTTAGGGTGTCTTTTATGTATAGCTTTAACATAAGAGTTAGGGTTGAATTACACATTGAAGTAATAGGGTAGAAATAATGATTGTTTTAATGTTACAGACAGAGTGCAAGCAGTGGTATGTAGTGCTAAAAGTGTCTAAGTGTGGAAATGGTGGTTAAAGAAATGGCAAATATCCCGAGCAACTTCTACCAATCTAACAGTTCTTTCAATATTACAGAAGTTCTGCATTCCCCAAAGATGGCTTTACAGACACAGGCAGACAGAAACATAATTTACTAATGTCATCAAGGGTTAGAGGCAATAACCTGAACAAGAATTAATGTCAGTACTTCACATTCAAAGCACATCATATTCTCAATTGCCGGGTCTAATCAAGCGCATTGCTCTGTGCCTTAAGATGTGCTGAAACAATTTTTCACATGCAAACTTTTGGGATGAAAGTGATTGTGACGCAGGGACTTATCTAGTGTTAGCTGTGAAAGTAATCCATTGCAACAGCGATGGAGTACCCTCTCTGCCAAACTGAAATTATGCCCATCAGATGTACAGACTGGCTGACCTTAAGTATATCAGCAACGTCTCTGTAGCTGACATACTCTAATGGCCCCACATAATAAGGATTGTCAGAGGTTTGGTCATTCAACCACCTGCTAGATTTAGAATTGAATGGCAAGTTTTTTACTCTCCCTTACTCGGGGTAAGGGGAAGTAAAACATTTTAAGTGGCCCCAGGTTTGAAAACGGCCCTCTCAGAAGCGTCACTTTAAGCTTTTTGCCTTCCTCCTCCTCTTTTTGCTGAACTCTTTTTGTTGGCCTTAGAACTTTGAGTACTTTACCACTGCTAACCAGAGATAAAGTGCACATGCTTCTCATCTAAACATGATGACATTGGTGTATACCTGATTGGCCTATTTGTTGTACTGCTAAGTCCCTTGTAAAGTGGTGTACCATACACCCAGGACCTGCACTTAAAATGCTACTAGTGGGTTGCAGCACTCATTGTGCCACCCACAGAAGTAGCCTTTCCAACCTCTCTTAGACCTGCTGTTGCAGTGGCCATGTGTGTATTTTACAGCCACTTCGACTGGGCATTTAAAACATCTTAAGCTCCCCTTTTATTACATATAAGTCACCACTAAGGTAGGCCCTAAGTAACCCTTAGGGCACGGTGCTATGTAAGTAAAAGGTAGGGCATGTACTTTTATGTTTTGCATGTCCTGGTAGTGACAAACAGCGTATATTATTTTTCACTACTTTTAGGCCTACCCCTCAAATAGGCCAGCATTGGGAATTCCTTAATACACTTTTAAGCTGTCATTCCTGATCAGAGAAGAGTAGCTTATTCATGTTTCATTTTTTTGGAATGCTAACCATAAATCCTTCTTACTGGTGAAGTTGGATATAACATTACTGTTTTGTAAATGCTACCATTAGAAAGCTAAGAAACAATGTGTCCTAGCTGTCACATTCACATGCTGCTAAACAAATGTAACAGACTAAAGGTCATCTATTCAATTGATATGGGCTTGAAGCATTTATTTTCTGCTTCATTCTATACACTTTACTTCACATATAACCATGGGTCAGGAAAATGCAGATACGTTTTAGTCAAGAACAAATTATACATATTAAACCAACAAATAAAACAAAAACATACTAACTTTGCAATTGAGTAATGTGATGTATAACAACAATTAACTAAACATTATATCACCAGTCTTAGTTCACAAAAGGAGCAGCTACTAGGACATCCTTTAGCATCCACATTGTGTAACAAATTGAAGAAGCTGCTATCTACGGTGAAAAGAAACATTAGACCCAGTAGTGAGACCATTCTAATTACATTTGTACTGGGAGAAACTTAATTAAATGCAAAAGTCCCTGTGTTGTGTAATGCCGACGCGTTTCGATTCTTATGGTGGTTTGTAGGGATTCTATTCAGGGCATTGAATGGTTTATCTAAGAAACAAAGTGCGGCATGAATTATAGATGAGGAAAGACTCTAAACTTCCCAATTACTGAAATTACGGGGCAATTTCTCAAAAGTACCTGATTGAATAGAGACATAAATTTGCACGTTGCAGGCGAGAAGAGGCAAGCTAAAATGTAGTTGGCACGATCTAGAATGAAAACGGATCCATCATCAGTAATGTACATGGTTTGGTGAATGTTAATATTTTGGAACTGAAGGAACAAGAAAAGGCACTTACTTGTGCTAGTCGAGCGGTGCCACTCTGTGTGTCTGACACCCTGTCTCCAATAAACGTCTGTGGTAAGTGACAGCTGCACTTTGTGCATTCTCTCTGAACAGCCACAACACAGGAAGGATAGGTGTGTCTGAGTACCCATCTACATACATCAGCATTCTGATGGCCTTGCCTGGGCAGGATGGAAGGGAGGGGCAGGTGATCTCCAAGGGCTTGTTGGCTTGCCTGGTGTTGCTTGAGACTTTTCTCCTGTCTGTGTGTAACAGAACTGGCTCATCGGCCCGGTTGCAGGAGTAAAATCGACACATCACATCAGAACCAGTGCTTTGCCTCCAGAGATTGATGAATTGGAAAGCATATAACCGCCACTGTAGCATAGTAACATCAGCGCATCCCCATGACTGCGTGGCAGTAACCAGGACATCTTTCAACACCTCTCGACTCTGGCACCCATCTTCAGAACTGATGCATAGCCTTAACTGCGTGGAGAAGGTCAACGCATCTCATTGCTTGCGACCAAGAAAGGTACTTTGTTCACTGGGGCCTGCGTGGGTCCTATAACTGGCCTGTACTTTCACGAGGTCGGCCTGAACTTTGACAATGCCCCTGTAGGAAGCTAGCTCTTTATATGGTTGACCAAAAAGAGATACACCTTGTAAAGAGTCAAAGCAAACGCCAACTGGCTTACACAGGCACAATTGATACCCCTAAATACTCTCTTTGGTAGTGTGGGCGAGGAATTGGGAATATCAGAGGGTAGTGCTAAGCATTTATCGCACACACAAAGTGAATGAGACACACGCTTATTAAAGAAATCCAACCCCGATTTATAAAAATCACACATACTTTTATATGAATTTAGATACCAAGATCATTGGAAATAGGTAAGTAATTTTCGAAGTATTAATTTCTACCATTTTTAAAAGTTTACAGTGCACTTTTTGGTGGCGGTAATGTTATCCTATTGGGGAAAAGCATGTACTTCATTCGGGCTTTTAACAGCAACTTACAGGAATTTTCTTCTGGACTTGAGGTGAGTATGGGGCAAGGTCCAAGGCCACACCAACAGGTCACCTCGGGAGGCTCTGAGGCATCTGAATGCAGAGGTGTGTTATGATGTTGGTGCCCCTCATTTACTTCAATGGAGAAAGGTACGGCCAGCTGCAAGCTGGGACTGAAGGGCCATTCCGGGGAAACCCATAGGGAGAATCTCGACCCTTCAGATGCTAGGGCAGAGGTCTTCAAACTTTTTTACTCTGAGCCCCCCCTAAGCAAAATGTTTTGAGGTCGGGCCCCCCTCCAAAACTTTATGGGAAGGATTGGGGGAGCGGGAGGGACATGGCTGCGTGCAGGGAGTGGGGCTTTTGAGAAGATTTCAGGCATACTTTTCTATAGCTTATGAACCACACCAAATATGAGACTTATAAAACAGCAAATGCATCAAGCAAAAACAGATATCCCAAATAAACTACTCCCTATAATTGGGGTGTTGTGAGCCCCTCATACTCTTTGACCCCAATGCAACAATACCTGCTGCACTAATGATAACTGCAGTCCTGAGTAGCAGGCTATCTCCTCTGCCTCTTTTACCTCGTCCCCACCATGATCGATCATCACCTCTGTCCTAATGCTTGAAAGAACAATAGGCTCTGATGTCCCTTTGTTTAAAGGTAGACAGTCATACTTGTGATACAGTGGGCCCCCCAAATTTCTGGCCTCCAGTCCTGCTGCAACTGGTCCTTTATGATTACCAGCAGTGGCCACTTACACACTTGGCAGTAGTACCAGCTTCACTAATGAATGACCCTTTTAAAAAAACAAAAACACTTATATTGTCACTTTCTTTGGGTATCTCTCTGAAGAAGCGATCTCTGGCCATTTATAAACATAAAAATGAGTCTGCATACAGTGCTCCTTATTCTAGGCCTTCTCTTTGACAATATATTTGAACCTTGCTCCTTTCCTAGACCATTTCTGTAAGGCCCCAAGGATCGAGAGGATTAGGGCTCTGCATCTAAATGCAACCCTGCTGGCCTTGTACCTGCAACCCCATGGACTCGGCTTTCACAAAAAAACTTCACCTGAATGGTTAATACTGACTTTGAGATGTCTGTGCCTGAAACAAAGTGTGTGGTGGTAGTGCAGAAAGTTAAAAAAGAAACCGGCCTTCTTACCACCCATTAATTGATTGAGTCACTTAAAGCCAGGGCCACTGGAATTATGAGTTTCTGCAGCAGCAGCTTTTTCCAGATAATTATCAGTTTAGTGCATTTGCTACATGTTCTGGAGCAGTGGAAGGCCCTTTGCAAAGATTGACTGGTAATCTTGTAGTTGCTTTCTGCTGTATTTCGATGTTAAACTGGTACTAATGAGGTGAAACATTTCCCCTGACAGCGTTACCGTGAGTTAAAATGACAAAATAATGAAGTAATGCTAACCACACAATGTGGCGCATTGTGCCACATAATTTACCTTTTCTCGCGCATAATTTAGTCAAACCTGCCACATAATGTTGTCCTCTTCTGCTGAATAATTCCAGTGGATCTGCTTAAAGCTTTATGGTGGCAAACATCTATTCTTTTTAAGATGTAATGTAAAGGAGTTGTCAGCTGGGATCTGGAATAGTGGAGACACTTGCAAAAATGTCTGCATTAGATACAGTTTGATTACTTATTACTAAAAAGTATATTTTGTAAGAACTTGTTTTATCTCAATCACTGCATCATTTTGCAGCAGCCTAGCTTAGAGTATGTAAATACTATTTTAAAATAATGACTTACATATTCACAGTGCTTTCTGCTACAGTCTGGGGCCTCATAGCACTATAAACAGGGCCAGTGGAATTATGCGGCAGGAGAAGGCCAAATTATGCAGCATGGTTGACAATTCTGCAGCAAGCAAAGGCGCATTATGCTGCATATTTTGGGATAGCATTACTGCACTATTTTGCTATTTTTACACTTGTTAACATTGTCCTGGCCTTTATTTCTACTCATAGGTACCACATTAACACCCACATATAGCAACAAGCATTTGCAATGCAATAGGTCTCGCAGTTGTGAGAGTTTGAGCTATTTGGATTGTAAATGGCAATGCCTTTTATTTCCATGTTTGTTTGAAAACATAAATAAAAGGCATTGTTCTTTACAATGCCACTAGCTTAAACTCTTGCAAATGCAAGACCTATTGCATTGCAAATGCTTGTTAAATATTTGTTTAACAATGTCAACTAGAAAAAAACACGAAGGGCATACTCAGTTAAAATGTACACCCCAGATGCCTGCAGAAGACCCGAGTAAACACCAAAAACACAGCACCAAGTAAGAACTGGATTCAACTTGAATGTTTTCCATGCCATATTAATCACACATATAGAATACATAGCATCATTTGTACCACAGTTTGGCTAGAATCTATTCCCATTTCAGTGAAGAATACAATATGATTGTGATATCACCTCCTGTGACGTTATCGCACATCGCCTATGCTTATTAGCCCACTACTTGGTGTTTTAGCCCTGATTCCCTGCTTTCAGCATTCATAGGTTGGCAGCTTGGAACTGACGGTGGTTTTATGGAAGCTGCTGGGGGGTGGGTCAGTATGTGGTCGATCCCAGCTCTTTCTCATTGGTATGGGGCGCATATGTGGCTTGTGCATGGTGTCTGTCCTTGTTGGACCTTCCATTAAATGGGTCAGTCTGTCTTCCTTGCATTGCAGCTGTCGCGTGGCATACACACGTGCACAAGAGGTAAACTGAAAAGGGTAGTAATGGGAAGGTGAGGAAAATTATTCTTTGACGTGGACATAGATAGAAGGACGCTTCGAAGAAAGGTGGAAGGACGACAACAGCTTATTAAGGTAGACAAAGAGCAAAGGGAAAGTAAGAAAATAAAAGCAACTGCAGGAAATGGACAGAGCTAGAGAAGGTACAAGGATGGAAGAAAACACACTGAAAGAAAACCTATTGAGAGCGAAAAGGAGCTACATATTGCAGAACAAAAGGAACCTGGCTAGAGAAGTAAAGCAGTAAAGTGTTGTGGGGTGAATGGGTTAATAAGGCTGCGCGCCGGCTGCTCCGCTGCACCACGCACCGGTGTCTGGCTGATAAATGTGCAGCATTGCAAAGTGCTGTGGAGCCCTGACACCGCCTGCCCAGTGTATTGATCGTGCTGTATACAACTAATTTGATTACAATTACATCTATAATTTTATGTGCCATGATTATTCTAATTGTTATTAGTAGGAGCTGTGACCGTAGTTGTATGATAATTCGCTTTGGTGTTTTTTCTGTTTACCGTTCCACCTTGATCCGTAAATAAAGTGAAGGTGCGCATAGGCCTACAAAAGGACGCAGCCAACCACGCCAAAAGCTGTTTTTAATTATTTATCCATGCTGCACAGCATGGCCAAAAAATAATAGATCCTGAAGGTGAGACCTATGGGCTTTAACAATTTTTGTTAAGAACAGGCGTGATCGTACCTGTCCCCGCCGACATGATGTTCTGCCGCCCTCAGAGCACGTGTGTCGTACAGTAAAGTGTTGTGGGGTGAATGGGTTAATAAGGCTGCGCGCCAGCTGCACCACGCACCGGTGTCTGGCTGATTAATGTGCAGCATTGCAAAGTGCTGTGGAGCCCGGCCAAAAATAATAGATCCTGAAGGTGAGACCTATGGGCTTTAACAATTTTTGTTAAGAACAGGCGTGATCGTACCTGTCCCCGCCGACATGATGTTCTGCCGCCCTCAGAGCACGTGTGTCGTACAGTAAAGTGTTGTGGGGTGAATGGGTTAATAAGGCTGCGCGCCAGCTGCACCACGCACCGGTGTCTGGCTGATTAATGTGCAGCATTGCAAAGTGCTGTGGAGCCCGGCCAAAAATAATAGATCCTGAAGGTGAGACCTATGGGCTTTAACAATTTTTGTTAAGAACAGGCGTGATCGTACCTGTCCCCGCCGACACGATGTTCTGCCGCCCTCAGAGAGCACGTATGTCGTACAGTAAAGTGTTGTGGGGTGAATGGGTTAATAAGGCTGCGCGCCAGCTGCTCCGCTGCACCACGCACCGGTGTCTGGCTGATTAATGTGCAGCATTGCAAAGTGCTGTGGAGCCCTGACACCGTCTGCGCCTGAGTTAGTGCGGTAATAAGGCAGGAGGTTCCCTCTGTGGCTGCGCTCGTCAGTGGCTCTGTGCCTCGGAGGGGTGGATGAGGGTGGACTGCGGAGATTCTGGGGGAGGCCGGGCCTGCCGCAGCGCTGAAGCTGGAGGCAGGCAGCTCTGCAAGAGGCGCGGAACGTGGCTAGATTTAGAGGTGGGCGGATTGTAATGGAAGGGCTGAAGGAAGCGGCACACCGGTGGGACACCACACGAGGGGATCCCGAGCGCCTGGCAGTTTCATCCGCGACAGGCAAGCGGCTGAGTCCAGGTTTTTTCCTGTACAAAATCGACCTGCAGAAAAAATTATCATATCAGGTGCATCATTCCGTTGCTCCTCTGAGCAACTTTAGAAGTCATGAAAACTGTTTTTTCTCATAAATTGTTAAAAATACCTGCAGGCGTCCCCTCCTAGCAAACGATGATCAAATAATGTATAAGCGTCTTTTAACATCATAGCTCGCAAGTTTCCCATTTCCACTCCTTGGCAGCGCATCCAGTTTGTCGCCCAGCATCCGAAAGGCACCCCTTTAATCCTCGGGGCTGATCTGGGTCGGATCAGGCTACAGCGCAATCTGACCGTGCTAGCATGGTTAGTCCGGCAGGGCGACGTGAGCGAAACCGAAACCTTCCATGGGGCGGGACTTCCGTCTTCGGACGCCCGCGCACGTGCCCACGGAGAGAAGCAGTGCTGGTGACGCGGGGCTCCCATGCCCGAGGGAGAGCCCCGCGGAGGCTGCAGAAGTTTAGAATGGCGGTAAGTGGGGCTATGGGGGGGTGCGCTTGTATGTAGGCGGCGGTGGCGGGGGGGTGCGCTTGTATGGAGGTGGCGCAGGGGGGGTCTCTCTATGTGTGCGTGCGTGTGTGTAGGTGCGCTCCTGTGTGTGTGCGGCGGGGGGGTGCCGGTGAGTGGGGGGAAATAGGGGGGGTGCGCGCGCGCGTGTGTGTGTGTGTGCCTTCCTGCCTGCGTGTGCATGTGTGGTCAGGGAATCTGTGGCAGGGGATGTGCTTTGCTTTTGCTTTCGTCTAGGCGAGACCTAAAAAGCAACAGAAAGGTGACCAGTCTACCTTTAGAAAGGGCCTTCCACTGCGAGGTAACATGTGTTGCTGCATTTTTTAATCTGCAAATTATGCTGCAGATGATGGATTATGTGGCAAATGCGGGAAAACCCTAACTATGTGCTAAGAGTGCAGGGTGAGTATGAAAGTGAAGGGTGAGAATGAGCAGTGAGTTGTCTGAATGCAGGGTGAATTCCCAGACACTTGAAGTTAATCAGCATGTTATTGATGTGGTGTAGGGTTTCAGATATAAGTTAAACTATTGCTATTATGGAATTAATCTGGGAATCGAGGGTGAAATAAATAATGTGCTGATCCCGCAACAAACTTCCAGTCTTCTGATTTGGGTTGCCAGCTCATTATTTTGATGTTGCAGACATTTCAAAAATAAACATTCACCTAAAGCCCTATTTTCAGCACTTATTATGTGTACTTTTAAAAGCAAATATAAAGCACTTTTAAATGTGTTCTAGGGCTGCCTGAATGATTCATGACTGAAAATAAAAGGAACAGACAGAAAGTCACTTTACAAATGAATACATACTTTTTTATTTAAAGACCCTATTTAGTGTCAAAGCAAGGTCTTTGCGGGCTCTTTAAACATATAAGGCTGGCAATTTTTCTATTGGCAACCTTTGTTTGAACTCCTTTTCATGAAATGCATTTTCTCACTACAGCAGTAAATTTATAATACAATTGTAAGGAATAGGCAGAGTCGGGCCCAGGAAAAAGAAAAAAAAACTAAGCTTTGGTAACCAGTTCCTGAAGGTATTTAAATGGTCTTTAAAGACCTGTGAAATACTTTGTTGTGCTGGAGTCTTAATAAGACTCCAGACACTGCCCAGCCGAGCCCCCACTGACCTCTGGCCCCACGGCAACTCTGAGGGCTTCGGAGTAAATGAAGACAGCCTGGAAATACAGCAAATAAACATCGCTGCACTTCCAGGCGTCTTCATTTACATGTGCTTGCAGAAGCCTTTGCGCCCCCCTGGGAACCCATCCACGAACCCCCAGGGGGCGCGCCCCACAGTTTGAAGAACTGTTTGCTAGGGCCTGTAGGGACACTATTCGTTCACTTCTCCTCAAGCTGTGGGGCTCAGGTGCAGGGATGTCTTTTGGCATTGGATTCGGTGCTCGACTCACACTTGGTTAGAGTGGGCCTGCAGAGAGAGGCTGCAGACGGCAAATGGAAGTCTAGTCTGGCTAGACCCAAAGATGGGCTTGGCTCTTTTGAGTCTCAGGACCCTGTGGACACCGTCACCTCCCTTGGACTCAGGCTATGGGGAAATTGGTGAAGCGCTAGCAGCCCTACGGGTTTCGGATCACTGAAATAATATCGACTACCAAAATATCGACTACCCAAAATATCGAGGAAAAAATATCTACAACCAAAATATCGAGTTTGTATGTACAAACAGGTAAGTACAAAAATATCGAGTACAAAATATCGTTGTAAAAAATATCGACTTTACTAAAAACAATGTTTAATTACATTAATATAAAAAATTAATTACTAAAATATAATTAACAATACTTAAAATAACTTTTAATAATTAAATAATTAATGAAAGTAAAAAAATATTTTTCTAATCATATTTCTTAAAACATATATATATATATAGTAACAGAATTTAATTAAATAATAGGCAATATTGTATATGTACCCCAAAAACCCAAAAATGACCCTGAACCCTAAAAATACCCCTTTACCCAAAAACTAAAAACTGACCCTGAACCCTAAAAATACCCCTTTACCCAAAAACTGAAAACTGACCCTGAACCCTAAAAATACCCCTTTACCCAAAAACTAAAAACTGACCCTGAACCCTAAAAATACCCCTTTACCCAAAAACTAAAAACTGACCCTGAACCCTAAAAATACCCCTTTACCCAAAAACTAAAAACTGACCCTGAACCCTAAAAATACCCCTTTACCCAAAAACTGAAAACTGACCCTGAACCCTAAAAATACCCCTTTAATTTAACATAATTAGCAATTAATCTATTAAATTAAATTAATTACCAATTACATTTTAATTAAATACCATATATTATTTAATTACCAATTAATTAATTATTACTACCAATTAATAAATTTACATATTTAATTAATTATAATTAAATTACTTCCCACCCTATTCCCCTATAAACCCACAACCCGCTACATAATAAAATTACACAATAATTAAAAAAATCATTAATTAAAAATAATTATAAAATAAAATGACACTTTTCACACATATTATTACATAAAAACACTATAAATAATTAAATATTATTTTAAAAACTATATTTTTTACTATCTAGATTATATACTTGGATATTTTCACTGTCTATATTATTTACAGTCGATATTACTTCACTTACCTTAAAAACGATATTTTGGCTGTCGATATTCTGTCTAGTCGATATTTTGTCCAAACGATATTTAAAACTCGATATTCTGTCCAAACGATATTTTGGAGTCGATATTATGTCTGTGCACCACGGGTTTCTTGGAGTCTGCACAGCAGCAGGATGAGTTGGTTGCTTCACGAGGGTGGGGTGAAGAAGGCAGGCTGGCAGGATTGGTGCCAGGACAGTTGTGCACCTCTGTTCTCAGGACAGCAGTCTTCTTGGTCCGCTCCTTCTTTGTGTCTGCTAAATTCTGAAATCCTGTTTCAGGGGTCCTTTGAATACTCAACTTAGTTGTGTTAAGTAGAGTGAGGGGGAAGTAGCTAATCAGCTAATTACCCTGGGTCACTACACCCCATAGATGACCACTTCCTTTGGGGAGTGGGCATTAACCTGTACCAGAACTAGAATTCCTAATTCAACCACTCACAAGATAGTGGAATTCCTAACTTCGTGTTTACTTCAGGCTGTTCACCATTGAGGTGTGTTCAGCCTGGCAGGTTAACCCGCCTCCTGAATTGCTAATTTTCCCCCCTGTCATGGTGCCAAATTGGCCCAGGGCAGGTGGTGGCATTTCCCTTGTCTGGGGAAGTCTTGGGTTGCATATCAAAGGCGAAAGAGGCCTTTGAAGCCTCCTGACTTGACATGCAGATCACCAGTTACCCTTCTTGGAGGAGGTGTAAACACATCTTGCTAGAGCAGGCATTGTTTCATACCTTAAGATGGCTACCCTGTTCACTTGCACTGTCAGTAATTGAACTAGCCATGCACAAGGGCATATCTGCTCATGCACATATGTCCTCGCATGTAATATAATGCACCCTGACTTAGTGCTGTAAGGCCTGCTGTAGGACTGACTTGCAAATAGTATATGCATTTTTAGAGGGCATGGCATGCAGGGTGTGTGCATGTTGTGATTTCCCTTTTTAGAGCAACTTATCATGCAGCTTGCATAGGTTTGGTGCTTGGTCATCCCTTAGAGTGGCACAATATATGCTGCAGTTCTGAGGAACCCTCTTTAGAACCTATGCACTAGGTACAAGGGGTACCACTTACTATGGACTCACAGAGGTGCTAAAGGCCTGATGAATTGGGATCAATTGAGCAGGTAACTTGTTTTTGGGGCAGAAATACTGGCACTGGTGACCTGGTTAGCAGGACCTAGTGCACTTCAGTCAAGGTTGCATCAAATGGCAAGCAGAAAGTGTGGGGATTACTGCAACAAAGACCAGCTTCCTACAGCCCCTGTCCAGCATGACCTCAAATAACCTTTTTTAGCACTACTTGCTTCTAAACGCTTTACTGCATTTATTCTTCTGAAATTCAATATCTGAACTTCTATACACTGCATTTTTGTCATTTGGCCTTGTTTCGTTTATATATTATAATCTATTTTTATAAACCTGTGTGGAGTCTTTTTGTGGTGTATTCATTGTATTTCTGTGTGTGTGTGTGTGTTGCACAAATACTTTACACATTGTCTCTTTAGATAAGCGTGAACTGGTTCACCTTCTTTTTGGAAAATAAACTCAATGAAAACCAATTAAAATCTGAGGAGCACAAATTGAGAATATTTTCACTCCAGAAAGAATTAAATATCGAATTTTCCTCTCAACAACTAAATCAGATACTGCATGAATGTTTGCTATCCGAGGAGGCTTCCACACTATTCCGAAGGACAGGATTATGAATCCATTTGGAAAAGATTCAGTAAATATTGAGCGCCCTTCCTTCGTGGGAAAGCTTTCAAATTGAACTAATATGGTTTGTGTTAGAATGTGCCAGAATCAGCTTGATATTAACAGGTTATTAAAACATTGATCCTAGTGGTGCTTATCATTTATAAAAGATCTGATATGTGATCACAATTTCCACTCATAATCACAATATTTGTCAGATTTTAGTTTTTACACATCAACCAAATTTGTTTACACATTAAACCTTTTTTTAATAAATCAAGCAATTAGAATATCAACAACGGGTTACAAAACAATAAGATCAATAGTGGATATCACAAAAGCAACAATCAGCTGTTGTGCAAATAAGAGCAGAAACATCACACAAAATGATGTTTCCCTTTATCAACTGTACCCTTTCTCTTTCCTCCTGTGTGCACATGACTAAGTTGTTTAGAAAACACTTGTAACAATGTCCTTAAAATTAGAATGTTTAGAAGATTCTCACCCTAATTTGCGAGCATGGATCAACTGGTCAAATATTAGTCTCAAACAATCAGTCAGAATCTAACGGAGTAGTATTAGGTCTTGGACAATTCCTAAGTAATACAAACATTGATAACTGTCAATAAAAAAACGACTAGCCACCCACCTCAATGACAACCACCTCCTCGACACCACTCAATATGGTTTCACACCCAACCACAGTCTAGAGACTACCTTTATCTCCATCACGAGTGAATCTGGTTGAATGTTGACAGTGGTGACACCCCACAGCCCTTATCTTACTGGACCGTTCAACAGCCTTCAAAACCATCTACGAAGTACACCCTTATCCAAAGACTGCATGAATTCACATCCAAGGACCCACAGTTACCTGGATTTCCTGACTTACCACACCTAGTCAGTCAGCTTGACCCCCTTCACCTTGGGTGTTGTCAACCTCATCTGTGGAACTTTACTAGGAAACCTACTCAGCCCACTCATTTCAATGCCTACATGTCTCCACTCACCGGCATCATCCTCGCTTACAGAATCAATATCATATCCTATGCTGATGACTCCATTTCCAAACACTCGAACCAAATTCTTCATCTGCATGACCGAAGTGACCAATTGGATGAAAACCAGCTGCTTCAAGCTCAACACAAAGAAGATGGAAGTAGTAATCTTCTGCAAAGACACCTTACTGTTGAACTCCACATGGTGAACTGCCAAACTCGGACCCACACTTCTCCTCAAAATCCATGCAAAGAACCTAGGATTAGTAATCCACATGTACATGACATGGGACAATAAGAGACATGAATTTGGACCAGTCCATGAGCAGGACTGCATCTCCAAGGCTTCCCTCGGGCTCTGTGCTGACCAATTCTGCTGGGAGGCAGCTACTGGGCCCCAGAGGAGGATTTGAAGTGCTTCAAGCTCCCGCAGCACAGGACATACAATTGGATCAACCAGGGGAAGGACTGCATCTCTATGCTTCCCTTGGGCTCTTTGCTGATCACTTCCACCAGGAGGCAGCTACTGGACCCCTAAGGTGCATTTAAGGTGCTGCATGCCCCCGCAGCTCATGATGCATGCGGGGCACTCCCAGGAGCATACCCGGGCAAAAAACAGGCCAAGAGTGAGCCTGTCTGCTTCTGTCCAAGCCCTGAGGAGACTGGGCTTCCCCCCATTAGCCTTGGTACCATGAACTGTGCTGGTGGGGTGAGCGACCTTTTGACTTTAACCATCCTATTGAGCATTTGTCTGCTGTGATTTGGAAGAGGATCTTTAGCCCTGGGTTTTTGTTGAACTTGGAGGTCGTATAGGGGGCTTTCCAAACAAATGTACAGAGCTGACCATTCAGACCGTGGCAGATGCCCACCCTGAGATAATGGTATCCTCTGGAGAACTAGAGCCACCAGCTCATAAACGTAAAAATAAGAATTTACCTAGGCCCACCAGGCACCAAGACATTGAACCAGCAACTACCAAAAAGCTGTTCCGTCATGTGGGCACAGATATGAAAGGTTTTGTTCCTGTATTGTATGGCCTTGACAATGTTGTGACTGATAATATGATGCACATGGACTGTCTCCTCTCTCTTGTCTCATACAAACTGAAATATCCAGTCAAATCAATGTTTGAAGATGTTATGATGAAGCTTCCTGTTACAGAGCAAGCTCTCACTGGTAGGGATAAGCAGGTTGCTATTAGTCCTCTTACTGCGCCTCCTGTGGATGTGGTAAAGTTAGAGGTGACTGATAACATCAGATTGGCCCTGGACAATGGTCAGGCTGCACTTATGGTGCTGCTTGACCTATCTGCGACGTTTGACACCATCTCGCACCACATCCTACTGGAGAGACTTCAGGGCATTGGCGTACAAGGGGTTGCACTAAAATGGCTGACAGACAGAACGCAGACAGTCATATTGGGCACCTTTAGATCTAAAACCACAAAAGTTATGTGGACGACACCCAGCTCCTCCTCACCTTTGATAAATCCAGCCCTGATACACAACTCACCTTCTCAGAGGGTATGAAGACCATTGCCGCCTGGATGAGGACCAACTTCCTTTAACTGAACGCCGAGGAATTGGAGATCCTGTTGTTTGGAGGAGCAGCCATAAGCTGGTCTCCCAGGTGGTGGCTGGAGGAGCTGGGCGCAGCCCCCTCTCCAAAAGAAGTGGTCAAGGATTTAGGAAATCGGATTGACCAGAATCTTACGGTCAAAGCTCACGCCGTTACTACCGCTGGTACCTGCTTTCACACACTCAGCCTATTCAGAAGTATTTCCTTTGTTGCCTTCCTCTACATGAAAAACACTGATGCAAGCCCTACTGTTAAGCCGACTGGACTACTGGAATGCACTGTTGGCCTCAGCCAACAAGACTTCCTTAAACAAGGTACAAGTAGTCCAGAATATGGCAGCCCGACTAGTAGCAAATGCCCCTCCCAGAACGGCCTCGATTCCACTTCTTAACAAACTCCACTGGCTCCCTGAAAGAAAGCAGGTGCAAATCAAGATCGGCTGCACTGTTTTCAAAGCCCTCAATGGTCTGGGGCCTTCCTGCCTGTCTGACAAACTGACCAAGAACACTCCCTCTCGGCCCCTCCGATCTGGACCCAAGCTTCTCCTTTGCACTCCAAGAAATAAAAAGACCCACAAGCGTGGCAAAGCATTCAATCACCTTGCCCCAACCTTCTGGAACAAACTCCCCCGCCAGCTTCGCAACTGCCAGAGCCTTCCTCGATTCAGGAAGCTTTTATAAACCTATCTTTTCTGAGGCCCTCTGGCTTGGCTGTAGCATACAGTCCTAAGCGCAGAAATACACCTTATGGGGTGATTTGGGAGCTAGAGAAATTGCAAAATATTCAATTAATAAATATCAAATGTTATGTTATGTTATATTGATTTGTATAGCACACTAACCACTCTAGAGGGTATTTAGGTGCTTGGGTAGGTGTGTAGGTTTGTGGTCCCTAAGGTGCTTATACAAAAAGGCAAGTTTTCCGATTCTTACAGAACTCAAGAAGTAAAGGAGGAGCTATGATGTGTTTAGAGAGGTTGTTCCATGTCTTGAGTGTAATGTAGGAGAATAATTAATCTCCAGTTTTGCCTTTGTGGATGTGTGCGAGTGAGAGAGAGGCAGAGCGTAGGTGTTTGGTGGGTAGGTGAAAGTGAATGCGGCTGTTCAGTTAGTCTGGTCCTGTTTCCTGTAGGGCTTTGTATGTGTGCGTGAGAAGTTTGAATTAGTTGCGCTTGTGAATCAGAAGCCAATTAAGCTTCCAGAGCTGCAGTGTGATATGAGTGTGCCGTGGGAGGTTGTGTATGAATCTTTCAGCAGTGTTCTGGATGGTCTTGTTACTGTGTAGGAGTTATTAGGGGATTTCAGCATAAAGAGTGCTGCCACAGTCCAGCATGCTGGTGATGAGTGCTTGCGTGACAGTCTATCTGGTGTTCTGAGGTAACCATTTGAAGGTTTTTCGAAGCATGCATAGGATGTGAAAGTAGGAGGTGCACACTGGGTTGACTTGAGCCATCATGTTTAGATGTCATCTTAGATTTCTTCTGTGATCTGTGGGTGTTGGTCATTGCTCCAATGGCCACTAGGTGGTGTCTCATGGGAGGTCTTATTGCCGAAAACCAGTATTTCCATCTTTGCAGAGTTGAGCTGCAGGCAGACGGTTTGCATCCACTCTGCTACCATGGTCATGCAGTTGGTAATGTTGGTTTCGGTGGGGTTTTTTTTGTCCATCAGGGAGAGGATGAAATGGGTATCATCAGTGTGGGAGATAAAGGAGATGTCTTGTGATCGGGTGATGTTGGAGAGTGGTGTTATGTATATGTTGAAAAGGGTGGGGCTAAGGGACGATACCTGTGTGACTCGGCATATCAATTTCTCGGTCTCTGATGTGAAGGGTGGCCCACTATTCATTTGGGTTCTTCCCGTGAGGAAGGAACTGATCAATTTAAGAGTGGATCCTTGTATGCCAATCTCGTGGAGTCTTCTGATGAGGGTGTTATGGGAGACAGTCTCGAAAGCCACAGAGAGGTCAAGCAGGATGAGGGCCATTGTTTCTCCTCAGTCCAGAATGATTCTAACAGTGGAAGTGATGAGTGCTGTTTCAGTACTGCGGTTCTTTCTGAATCCTGATTTAGTGTTGTTTTGGTTTGATCAGGGTTGTTCGACAACACATTGTGATTTGGTTCAGCCCTTCACTCCAAGCCTAGAGTGGCAGCTAGAGTGACAGAATGCAGACACATTTATAAAACTGCCATTAAATATAGGAAGGAAGGTTTGCATCAGGAAGCCTGGGAAGATCTGGAAGAATCCTGCCACTTGAATTGCAGCTCCAAAATCTGGGAAAACATATATCCCCCCTTTTTTACTAGTAAAGATTC
Organism: Lissotriton vulgaris; assembly: GCF_964263255.1. Classification (NCBI taxonomy): domain Eukaryota; kingdom Metazoa; phylum Chordata; class Amphibia; order Caudata; family Salamandridae; genus Lissotriton; species Lissotriton vulgaris. The sequence goes on along the minus strand of NC_141685.1, from coordinate 1,463,355,885 downwards.
CCCAGCTAGTTATTATTTCAGTGCCCTGGGTGCATGGGTGACCCACTCTAGAGGAATAAATGGTTCTATGGCTTCTGTGGGTGGGAGGAAGGGGACCGGATTTGGGTCTGTTTATTATAATCCATGATTTGAAGTAGAGGAAGTCAAGGATGCCTTAGGTGGTATTTGTAGCAATAAGACTCCTGGTCCTGACAGGGTTCTAGTTGACGAATTTAAGCTGAATGTTAACTTGTGGACACCCCTGCTTATTGTGTTTCTAAATGCTGTACTTAAAACTCTGACCCCTCCTTCATGGACGTGCTTTGTGATTATTCCTATATTTAGAAAAAGAGACAAGAGAGACCTAAAATGTTACAGATCAATATCATTATTGGAATCTATAGTCAAAATTTTTGGGAAGGTCATCTTAGCCGTACTGCCAGAATGGACGGAGCAGGATGGGGTTCAATCTGACATTCAAAAAGGCTTTAGACAGGGGGACGAGCACTATTGATCAGGCTCTGAACCTTTATTTATAGTTTACTATGGGCAAAGCAGGGGTGTATCCATATGGCTTTTATGGATCTCTTTTCTGCTATGTTATTGGAAGCAAACTCTGGCCTTTTATGATTTTGTTGGGAGTTGATACTGAGTTTGCTCATTTTCTGGGTGACCTGCATATGAATATGTCTGCCTTTGTTAGATATATTAAAAATGGGAACTGTACAGAAAACTTTGGATTACCCAGGGTTTTAGGCAGAGCTTTATTTTGGCCCCTTTTTTATTCACATTATATATCAATCATCTTGAAGGGCCATTTCATGCAGGTGGACCTTGATCTACCCCGAATGGGTAATATGCTTGCTTGTAAAATTGATGGACTCTCTCAGCCTCTCTACTTATTTGTGGGAAGTCACATAATATGGTTATGGGTCTGGGATCTACACGGAGCAGAAGATACACTATAAAGAGAATGAATATCATAAGGTTCTCCTTGTTTATTTATCTCGGGTTTTGTTTTATCAGAAGGGAACTAGGCATCCTTTGATTTTGTCCACATGGTCACTCTTTAGGAGGACAGTGGGTGCAATCTTTGATTCTGCTGCCAGGCTCAGGAAAAAACCTGTTCAAACACTTCTGAAGATCTTCACTGCTAAATGTAGTCTTCGGTAGTATATGGTAGCGAACTGTGGGGATGTGTTGGTTTTTCTCAGCTTCAAGTGGTGTAGAACCTATATTTGAATCAATTGCTGGCCGTGTCAAATGGTGCATTCATTTTCTTTGTCCATGAAGAGGTAGGGATGGGATATATAGTAGAATGAATCACCAACTGACCTCTTTTAAAATGGCTGGCGATATGGATTAACCCAGAACTTGAGTTGAAATGGCTATTTCTGAGGGATTGTCTCTCTCTAAATTTTTGGAAGAGTATTGCATGGCTGAAATTCATGCAAGAGGGTTTTCAGGCTCTTGGGTGGTCTGAGCTGTTTACAGCTCCAGAATTTATCTGAAAGTCAAATATAGATTCGATTAAGGAGAATTTCTTTGCCCATAGAAAATCTGACCAGGAGGCTTTAGAATTTCATAAAGGTTTGGTGCAGGTGTTTGTTATACTTAAAACAACTGTGCTTATCAAGCCTTATTTGAGTTTTGTTGACAAATGCTATTGGCATTACGTCCTAACAAGATTTGTTCTGGGGATGCTACACCAACTGCTTGTGGTCCCCAAGCAGTTGTCATTGGTGGAGCATCTCCCTGCTTGATGTTGTAATAACTTTTCAAACAAAAAGATAGCCTTCATTATCTTTTTTTGCGATTTTTATTCTGCTCTTCAACATAAATGTATTATTAAATGTAGACTTGATTTAATGTTTCTACATATACTCACTACAGAACGTATTTGTTTATCGGTGACTGGATTTTTAAGGGACCCTGTAAAGAAAATATTGTGTCTAGATAATTAATTTTGTTAATTGTTTTTATATGAATTAATTGCCATGTTTTACATTTTTTATACTTTTGATTTTTTTTAATGGTGCATGCATTTATTGTTGGCTGCTTGTTTTCTGTAAATTATTTTGTGAAATACACATTTACGTCTGACTCACTAATCAACAAGTAACTCACCATGGTTGGCCAGCGGAACAAAATCGGCATCTCCTGCTAACAAACATGGAAGATGCTCGAGAATATCTTCAAATGGCTTCTTGCCAACACTGGCAGAACCTTCACCCAAGCCTTCATCACCAGCAAGCTGGACTATGGCAACACACTCTATTATGGAATCAACGCTCCACTGACCAGAAGACTCCAGACCATACAAGGCTCAGTGGCCAGGCTCACTCTCATCCACCTACCCCATACTCACAGCTCCCCTCACCTCAAAAAGCTCCACTGATTCTCAATCCCCAAACAAATACTATTGAAAGTCCTCATGTACAAAGCCTTGAGCAACATTGGCCCCACACACCTCAACAACTGCATAAACCTCCTCAAACCTATTGGATACCACTGCTGAGTTGGACTCCTATTCACAAGCACAGTGGTTGTGCCTTCTCTAATATTGCTACTAAAGTCCTGCAACGACCTGCCCCTGCACATCAGAGCCAACTTTTATGTTATTGAATTACACAAGAAACGAAAGAACTATCTGTTTACCTAGCCCGACCATGGTCTCACCCCATATAGCTTCTGCTCCAGTGCCAGCATACCATCCAGGTGAGTTGCATGCTATACATATACACATAACATAAACAGCATAAATAATATAAGATACACAACATAGCATAATAAAAGTGCCTACACACTTGAATATCACCGTATTAAGTGTTACATCTCCTACTTAAACTAAAAGCGTAAATTGCTCCTGGACCTGCACAATCACCGTTTGAATATTCCTCCGTGTATCACCTGCAAGAGTTTTAGCAAGGAATTTTCTCTCCCTTCTGACATTTCACACGTCGGTGGTGGGAAAAATAAATTGTTCTAAAACACTTGCATGTTATTCCCCATATTAACACACAAAACTTGGCATCAGGAGGCAAATATGAGTCAATTTAAAAAACGGTAAGTGCAGTAATGTTTTTTTCCATGGTTGATTTTACCTATCTGGAAAAAAAAACTAAGGGGGTGATTACGTAGCGGTGAATGGGACTGCCCGCCAGACATGTGGCTGTCTAACGACTACGATGGGCCTTTAACATTGTGGGCGATGCTGGTTGCAGCACTGTCCGCAATGTTAAAGGTGCTTGTGCTGCATTTCCCTGCACCATGTGGCAGGCACCACACGGTGCTTGCCACTTGGTGCATGGGACTACCCCAGTGCTCCCCCCAACACACACAGGGGGCCCGCATTGGTCCCCAAAGCCAGTCTCTGCCTGTCTTTTTTGCAGGTGGAAAGGGATACCAAAATCCCTACAGCGTTGCCTGAATGGCACAGCGGCAATGTTGCGCTGGTTCAGGGTTCCGCAAGGAGGGCGGAAAAGGACCGCCTTGCGGAACCACGGCGGACAGACTTTCCGTCTGCCACGGAAAAATTGGGATTCCCTCCGCCATCCTAATTTGGCGGTGGGGATTTTCTGTATGATGGGGGAAGGACCGCCACCGCTGGCCCGGCGGTGGAGGTCCTTCCGCCATCAGAATGAGCCCCTCAGTTCACAGAAAAAGCATTATGTATCTAATGACTTGACCATTAAATACATTGAGCTGGTAATTTATATGCGGTAATCTGCATGTGCACTGAAAACATAACCAGGTTTGCTGTTTGTTTCACAGCACAAATCAGGTCAGAGGTATTGATTTTTATGCTGTGGGCAAAGTAACATCTGCTGCTGGCGCCATGGTGATCTAAACTGTCCATAAAGATGGCTTACGAGGTTTCATAAGAATATGTTGCTCTGTAAATTTTTCAAATAGATGAGATTACGGGAGCTCAACAAACGTATACATCTTTCTATTTGTCAGGAGCTTTATGAATACACACCTCGTGCCGTGGATTAAAAGAATGCCTATCATGGTTGGGCAGTCTTATTTTTTATGAAAATATTGTATTTAGCCTTCACTGTCCAACTCTGCAGGTGGTGTAGGTGTAGCAGAAAGAATGACACTTTTCGGTGGCTTACCTTTATTAGACATGGCTTGGCAGTTCGGGCTGGACTGTTCCCATGAAGCACAGGGTCAGACTGATTTGCATATGGCCATGTCTGAACTGGGGTGGTGGAGTGAGCTAAAGAATGATGATGGATTAAGCCCAGATCATTTGACTGGGGGTGAGTGTTTGATTTGCTAAATCGCTCCGTCCATCATCCCCTTTGGTACAACCTTTATTTTATTCTGTGGTTTTGATGATTTCAAGCAGATGACATATACCTATGGAAAGGTTGAGAAAACTATCAAAATATTCCAATCCACACTTACCACTTGGATAGATGGGAGCTTGTGCAGGAGCTCATCTCCTGATGACTGAGTCTTGTTGTACACAATTACAGAAAATGTTGCCTTTGCTTGTGATACGATTGTGAGCTGCACTTCGTCTGCTACTACTTCCATATTCATTTGCCATCCTAACAGAAGAAAAAGTCAGTTATGAACACTTCTTTCCCTCCCAAATGGCATGTAGAAATGTAAAAAAATACGGGCAGCTCCTCCACATGCAATCTTAATTAATAGGATTTGTCATAAGAACGACAGCTATAGTGATCTGCAACTTAAATGACAATCATAATAACTGAGTGCATATCTTATTGTTTCATTAGCAAGAGAGAAAATGACATTTTATTTCTTGAATGTTTGGACAAGTCATAATACATGATTGTCAATCATGTGCATTTGTTTCAAAAGTCATTTACATTCTATTATGACATTGGAATGTTAAAAGCTTTCATTAAGTGCAATGGAGTGCTCAGAGCCAATAATGGTTGGTATAGACCTTCTGCTTCAACATTCCACTATTTGCCTTTCTGTTTCTGTCTAATTTAGAACATTCTACCTTCAGTGCCTTGGGTTACACTGGGACCAAGCTGCAACTCTGGTTTGTGTGCATTAACAATTGGTATAGCCCTTGGCAGCAGGCTATAAAGCTACAATGTACACCTTTCCTTTTAATAATTGCATTGAAAAATCAAAGATTAAGTCATTTTAAGGCATTCATTAAGAAAAAAACTCTGTTACAACAAAATTCGAAAAGTCCACGTTTTAAGGCCAGCAAAACACCACCGTAATTTTCCCCTGTTAAATTTCAGCAGGTCACACCTGCCAAAATATACCTAGGTAAAAATACAGGGACGGCGAATTTTCGTGCAGTAATGCACCAATATCCACATGTTATGGCCCATTTTTGTAAAAGCAAACTCAGAATAGGGCATAGTTATAGCAGAAGTTAAATTGCGATTCTATGGTATCAGATTTTAGCAGATGCTGAAATCAACTACAGTATGCACATTTCTTTTCAATAATTGTTTAAAAGAATACAAGCATCAGTTATGGGTGGGTTATCACCAACTTTGAGTTGGCTGTACAGTGCAAATGTTTTGCGAATGCATTTGGGTTGCAAGACATTCATACATACCAATGCAAATCGGTATTTGGAAGAGAGTCCCTATACACGCCCCTAATAAATACCCATTCACAAACCTAAGTTGCAATTTGGTAACAGGCTACCTAATTGCCATTTGGTGTTTGTACATTTGGAAATGACTTTTTGCGTTCACAAACGGTCTGATTCTGAGAATTGGGCCGTTTGCACCCTCATAAAGACTTCGCACCGCAAGCCCATATTTCCTAATAATAATTATTTGCAAGAATATAACCCATACTTGCATGACAATAGATTCTTAATTTTGAAGCACTCCCATCAGGGTGATTACAGAATGCCCCTTCTAAAATCACCATTCATTAGTATTTAGGCACATAACATGCATCACTCTGAACCCAGTTCACAAAAGTACATTTGCATGGACATTTGTATGCCCCCCCCCCCCCCCCCCCCGGACCTCCACGTGTGACCAGCTCCACCAAATTCATCACAGTTACATATGCAGTATTAGTGGTGCAGAGGTCTAGGGCATGCCACCCATAATCTGCATATTCAAACCCCAGGTTGGACTCAGTAGGTCTAGGTTCCCTAAGCAACCCCTGGTCAGTGTGCTGGTGATTGTTATTGTTAGATATTCAGTTCCTCATTACTTGCAACGGGTTAAATTCTAACTCCAACGCGAACATTTTTACATCCGATCAGAAACTCGAGTTGTCTGACAATGATCACATCATCAAACTAAAAGCCAGGAAAAAAGATCAAAACATGCAGCGCATGGCTTATTGAAAATCAGTTTCAATTGTTATGCTCCAATTTCCAGTATAAAACTACAAACTACTGTATTACAGTAAACTCACAATGAGGGCCAGTAAGTAGGCGAGCTGTGTGAGAAAAAGATGTGACCAAAGTCATTGGATAGAGTTGGAAATACTGTAGTCCTTGTATGTGATCAAGCCTTTATCCATTTCCAAGTCATGATGATTGTGGGGTATACAGTGGTAATGTATTCGGATAGAAAGTCAAATATTTTTTTCGTCAGACTAAGAGCAACAGTATTTCACCATTTTGGCCCTTATAGGGCCTGTGTGCATGCATTCATTTTGCACGCCTATTTACTGGTGCTGAAGAACATAACTGGAATTTTCCTGTAAGAAAAAGTGGTCGGAAAAAGTGTATGAGACTGTAGCTGCAGCAGCAGCCAAGTATTATGCTGTTTTTTTCTAAAAGAGGGAAGCATTCAGCGCATACCCTTAAACAAAAAATCCTCTTCCCTCTCAGTCCTCCCCCTTCCCTATGCTTCGCCCTCCACATCTGCTCCTGCATACATAAACCACCTGTTCACAGCAGCAAATGTATTTGGTAAATTCGTAAAGAATAAGGGATTCTGTGTGTTTTTATGGCTCGAAAGCTCGGCCCCACAGTAATTCTCCATTTAGTGGATGTTTACTCGTAATTGCACAGTACTGGTGCGATTTAACCGAAAACGGAAAAAAGAACCTCGGTACCATGTAATTCATAATTAAGCCTAAAACTAGTGACATGCGTTACTCTTTGAACATTGTTCTTTCTTATTGAGTCTCAGATGCACATCAGATTGATAGACAGAGTGATGTAATTTCTCAATGACTATTCATTTAATACCATTTTGGCTGTTTCCCTTCTCTAAATACAGTGTACTCCCTTTGATGATATCCGTTGTGCCTGTGATACATTTCGGTGGCGTATTGTTCCTTTATGCGACTCCATGTTGTTCTAACATTATTCAAGAAGGACCACTTCAAATATTAAAATCAGGCTCCAAGGACATCACAGTAACTTGTGATGAAGCAAAGCTCCCACAGCCAAGACGATATCAATTGAAAAGGGATTGGAACTCAAATAACGCCACGGGTCTAAATGCTGGGATGCCACGGCTCTCCGTCTGATGAGGGTCTCAAGGTTCACTTTTGACGTCTAATGTTGAGATGTGCATCACAGGTACACATTCTTTGGTTACAAGATACAATACCATGACAGTTACCCGCCTTTGTATTATACAAATTAAACCACCTATATATTGCAAAGGACGACTGATATCATGTATTCTATCAATTGATACTTTTTCCAACAATAGGTGCTCATACACCACCCCGTTGGTAACATTATAATGGTAGCCTCCGGTCTTGTAATGAAATTATGTTAGGTGAGTCTGTGACGCTTAAAATCCCCAGCCAATTTATAATTTCATAGGGTAATCTTTGAAGCTCTGCATAATAATGTATACATGACAAAGGATTGTCTCTTTCTAACCCACCATCCTTGTTATGGTGTGTTGGAGATGGTCATTTTGCGGGGTTATCCCAAACCTTTGCCTGGTTCCTCCTCTATTTTTGGCTTCGCTTTTGCTGGCTTTAGGACACTTTTTTACTGCTGTCCAATGCTAAAGTGCATGTATCTGTAATAAAATGGTATTTGTTTTCTCCATGATTGGCATATTCGATTAACTGATAAGTCTCTAGTACTGTTCAATACATGTGCCCGGGGCCTAAAACTCAAACGCTACTAGTGGGCCTGCAACACTGATTGTGTCACCCACATGTGTAGCCCTTCAAACATGTCTCAGGCCTGCCACTGCCCCTGCAAAGCCTGTGTGTGCAGTTTTAAACAGCCATTTCCACCTGCGAAGTCCACCTGCTTGCCAGGCTTAACCCCTTCGGTGCACAGGACGGCCGGGAGCTTCCCCAGCTTCTGAGGCCCCGCGTTTCAGTGAAATGACGATCCGGGCTGACACAAATGTCCTACCACCCAGTATTTCCCCAGGTCTCCCGATAAAAATGGTGCCTCACTCGTGTTGGTGGCACTAGTACCCGTAACAGGCAAGGGCCCAAAACTTATTGAGGCAACATCAAAATTGACTATCACAAAATGAACTCGTTTTGCAAGGGGGGTCACCTGAGTTTTTGGCCCCGTGCTCGGCGGCCAACTAGGGAAACGTACCAAACCCACACATTTCTCAAAAACTAGACACCCTGGGGGATTCCAGGGAGGTATGGTTTGCGTGGATCAAGCAACGTTTTCTAACCCAGAATAACCTGCAAACCTCAAATTTATCTGAAAAAAATAACTTTTTTCACACATTTTTGTGTGGGAAAGTTGTGGCATCACCGGGCTGACACAAATTTCCTACCACCCAGCGTGCCCCTAGGTCTCCCAATAAAAATGGTACCTCACTCGTGTGGGAGGCCCAAGTAACCGCAACAGGCAAGGGCCCAAAACGTATTGAGGCGACATCAAAATTTCCTGTCACAAAACAATCTGGTTTTTCAAGGGGGTCACCTGGCATTTTGGCCCCGTGCTCAGCGGCCAGCTAAACGAAACCTACCAAACCCACACATTTCTGAAAACTAGACACCCTGGAAATTCCAGGGAGGTATGGCTTGCGTGGATTACACAATGTTTTCTCACCCAGAATCCCCTGCAAACCTCAAATTTAGCTGAAAAAAATCACTTTTTCCGCACATTTTTGTGTGGGACAGTGGTGGCATCACCGGGCTGACACAAATTTCCTATCACCCAGTGTTTCGCCAGGCCACTCAATAAAAATGGTGCCTGACTTTTGCGGGAGGCCCTAGTACCTACGACAGGCAAGGGCCCAAAATGTATTGAGGCGACATAAAAATTGCCTGGCGAGAGCCAGTCAAATCACTCCATCCTGGATTCCCCTGGGTGTCTAGTTTTCAAAAATGTATCGGTTTGCTAGGTTTCCTTAGGTGCTGGCAGAGTTAAGGATTAAAACCCACAGCTAGGCACTTTGCAAAAAAAGGGTCAGTTTTCACCATGAAAATGTGGTGTGTCCACGTTGCGTTTTGGGCCATTTCCTGTCTCGGTTCCTAAGACCACCCACACAAGCGAGGTACCATTTTTCTCGGCAGACTTTAGGGAGCGCGGGGTGGGTCAAATTTTGTGGATCCACACAGATTCCAGAATTTTCCACCACAGAAATGTGAAAAAAAAGTTTTTTGGGACAAATGTTTAGGTTTGCAAGGGATTCTGGGTGACATAACCTGGTGAAAGCCAGTCAAGTCACCCCATCCTGTATTTCCATGGGTGTCTAGTTTTACAAAATGTATAGGTTTGCTAGGTTTCCCTAGGTGCTAGCAGAGCTAGAGTTCAAAATCTACTGCTAGGCACTTTGCAAAAAAAGGATCAGTTTTCACTGTAAAAATAAAGCTTGTCTACGTTGCGTTTTGGACCGTTTCCTGTCACGGGCACTAGGCTTACAAGTGAGGTACCCTTTTTATCGGGAGATTTAGGGTAACACAGAATAGTAGATCAACTGGTATTACCTATTGACTTTCGATGCATTTCTGCCTTTCAAATGAAAGACAATGTGTAAAAAATAAGTCATTTTGAAAATGACCTATAAGTCTCATGCTAGTATGGGTACTCACAATTTTCAGAAATGTCCAAATATCGACTGTTTCTAAACTCTATATTTTGTTCCAATTTCATAAATACATAGGTGTCTTTCATTTTTTTTTTTTTAAGACCAGCGGTCCCAAACTTTATTTAGTTTCACAGATGAGTTAAGCAGTAGTCATACAATGTCATAACAATGAAGCATTACTACAAACGGCATTCGGCCAGCAGCACATAATGACATGTCAATCATATATGAGTGAAAGTAAACAATAGCCAGTGGAGATGCATTGGTGCGCAAGTGGCAGTGCCAGGAAATGTCTCGTGCTGCAGTGCTCGCGGCTCGTAGCACTGCGTAAGGACCAGAGCGGTCATTAAATCCAACAGTCATTGTTTTAAGTTGTGTTCCCTGATTAGTACAGTAGTGAGCAAGGGCAGGATCATATCCCCCGTCGTCACATGGGTCGCTGGATTTCCGCCTTCTGTATTTGGAAGCATTCAGCTGGCATTGTGTGATACGGAAATGGGGAGGGGGGGATCAAGCATTAGCGTGAGTACAGCATTAACAATCTCTGCGTCAACCAAAAGATATAACTGGGAAGTGAAAGAAGAGGGGGAGGGAGAAACATTTCAACAACTGTTGGACAAGTTTTTGTGCATGTGGTAGTGTATCTAGAACCCTAGCTATGTGTGGTGCACCCTATATGGGCTGCGCAGGAGCGGGGGTAATTGAGGATATGGTGTTGCTGCGGCTGCAGGGCGGAGGAGGGGGGGCGGTGAGGGGGGAAGGGCAGCGGCGGGGAGCGGCAGGGGACATCTCTCGTTGTGGAGGGTCACAGCGGTCGGGGCAGGCGGTGGGGGGGGAAGGAGGGGGGGGCACGGACAGCAATTAACTGGGCCCCCTCTAGTCCGCGTCGGGATGGCATTCTATACCGGCCTGGGTGCACGCCCGATGGTACGCAATCAGGGTGGCGTCCCAGTCTTGGGCGATCGGATATTTCCGTAGGCCAGCGGTCTCCTCTCTGTGTAGAGACACACTCTCCGCACAGGCCCAGTTGCCAAGAGAGCGACGCCAGTCCGCGGGGCGCGGTGGGGTGGCACTTTTCCACCGTTTCGTGATGAGGCGTTTAGCCGTAATGAGGCCTAAGTCCCAAAAGCGCGCCCGTAGCTTGGTCTGCTTGGCCCTCTTGTAGAGTCCCAGTAGGCATACTTCCCACGTCTTGGGGAGAGTTTCGCCTGTGGCTGCCGTCAGCGTGTCAGTGACCGCTGACCAGTACGGGGTGAGGTGGGCGCAACTCCAGAGTGCGTGCAGGAAGTCCGAGTCTAGGAGGCCGCATCTGGGACACGCCGACGAAGTGAGTCTGAAATAGCGATTCAGTTTGTCAGGAGACAAATACGCGCGGTGGATGATATAATATTGGATGGTTTTAAACCGCGCGTTGCGGGGAATATTTCTAGCGCCCGCTAATATCGCGGCCCACTGCTTATCCGTCCAGTTGGAGCCCCGGTCGGTCACCCACTTCTCCCTCAGTCTTTGGGAGGAGAATTGGGTATGGCTGTGCAGTGCCTGCGCCAGCTCATTAATTGTAAATATATACACCCTTTCTTTTCTGGTAAATTTACAATACAGTGATCACATCAGACTAAGGGTCAGATTTATCAAAATGTCATGTTACGCATGACAAGGAGATGATAGGAAGGCAGCACATTTAACATTATACGGTGCATTCCTGTCCTCTGCTTGTGTTGGCGCACTATGTTGCCAAAGCAGGCAGCCTTGCACCATGGTGCATTGCATTGAAGGTATACCTTCCGGCACAAAAAAAAAATCCTCAGAGGCTTTTTCCTCTACCTACTTGTGCTGTAGCATTCCTCCTCTCCAAGGAGAAGGTTAATCCACCTCACATGGGTCTATTTTGGGAGAGGAAGTCTTGATCTACCTGCTTGTCAGCAAAGTAATTACCCTTGGCCAACACAGTAGTTCAAAGAAAGTCTCTCATTTATTACTGACTCTGGAAATTCCTGCAACGCTTTAAGTATAGGACAGTAGCGGTTGGTGGTGGAAGTGCTGCTGGGTGGTGATGTGGGGGCAGGGGAGGGGCAGGGTGGGGGTAGTAAACTACAGAATACGGCCAAATAGAGGTAAGTAAACATATAAATAAATAAAACTAATTTCGTTCAGCGCACTGCATCAAATTTGGCGATGCAGTGCGCGCAACAACATTAATTTTATTTATTTATATGTTTAATTACCTGTATTTGGCCGTATTCCGTAGTTTACTACCCCCTACCCTGTCCCTCCATCCCCATCCCCACCCCCACATCACTGCCTGGCAGCACTCCAGCCACAGACCGCTGCTGGTATAGGAAGTAGTGCAAATATGGACTGGCTAATTTTATATTTGCACTTGGGACTAATTTAAACCTATAGAAGAGACTTTCATTTATTTCTCCAGGTTGGGCCAATACAAAGTTGACATGATGCAGCTTTTCCCTACAGTGACAATGCAGTAAAGCACAGCACACTTACCCTGAAGCACTATAGATCACATTAAAGCACTACAGACGTACACTTTAGTTCAAGAAATGGGGCATTTCTTTTTGGATGTCAAAATAAAATATAAGCTCTGTTGTGGGCATAATCAATTAAATTAAAGGTACCATCTGTGACAGACTATCTCTGTTCACATACTAGCCTGAATTACACAGCAGTCCAAAGCGGTCCAACTCGCTCAGCCAGTACATGGTTGTACAGGTGCATACGTGCTCATGTGTAACTAATGCAGAGCGTCTTACCCCAGCTGTTTTGCTGCACACCTTCAGTTAAAAGGCAAGCACTTGTGGTAAGCACTTAAGTCCATTTTACCAGCTCTTACAGTGAGTGAGACTCAATTAGTGAGACTTGATCACAGTATAGATCAAAAAACTGGGTAGTCCAAAATCAAAACATGTGGGAGCAGGGGTGGAGCAGGTCTGAGCTCATTTTCTCACAAAAACATACTCCTTAACTTACAGATTACTTGTTGGTAGACTATGTGCTGGGTACTGTTGGGCTAGATTGCATATGCATTTTAAGTTGTATTTCATTTTTCTTCTCTGTGGGATGTTTTGTGCATTGAGAAATCTCTTCCCCCAACAAGCTCTAGAAAATGTGCAGTTACCTGTGGCTTTTTCACATTATGTGAGGAGACGTATTAGAACACATTTTAATGTTAATAATATGTATACCAGTTAAGTTAGAAAAAAAATGAGAATGCCTGTGAATATCCACAAAGTTATAACTTTGTGGATGCTCAAACTGATAACAATCCTGTTCGTCTTCTTGGAAAATGTGCAATACCTCTGTTTTCTTTTAACCATCAAATTCCATATGTGAATACAAACATCTGGCAGCTCATGATTATGTGAATCCTGTTTTGTCCTTACTTGCTTCACTACCTTCCTTCAACTCATCATAGAATAGTGAAATTAACCAATCCCATGAGACAAGACTATCCAACCTGAGGATAAAAGTAGCTATTTCTTCACTGGTTGTGCCCATTTTCCTACTACCATACCTTTACCCCAATGCTCACGGGGATCCTTTCCCATTACTTAGCCAAGCAGCTGTTTCTGGTCTTGAAATGTTTGTATTCAAATAATGTTTGTTCCTTCTTTTGGGAAGTAAGTGGGCCAGTGCCAGTCCAGAAAAAGAAACACATCCTGTGACCCAGTGCATTGAAATACATATCCTGCTTTTGATGATCTGCTATCCTACCCAGAGTTTTCCGCCTAAACATCCTCACTCCCTTGCCATTCCACCCATCCTTCTCATGTCACTGTCAGGGTGTTTGGGTGTTAGTGTGATGGTAGCAGGTTGAAGTGGTGGGGTTGCAAGCTCCTAGAGAGCATGTATTTACAACAAGGGGTGGTGAGGGACAGAGTCTCTGAATTAAGCAGAAAGCTCTCACCCAGTCAAGAGATCAGGGCTAGATCCAACACCGTTTTTTAGCTCACTGCACCATCCCAGTTTCAGAACCTGGCTGTATGCAAATTAGTCTGTTCCTGTCCCAGTGCATGATGGGAACAGGGCAAACCAAACTACAAAAGCCAATTCTTACACTGGGAAGGAAACAAGCTCCCGGGGACCGGTTTCTGGCATTACAGCCGTCTTCGGCCCGGTTTGCTTGAATCCTGATGGTGCAATGAGCAAGGGTCTCACATCTGAGAATACCCTTCCACGCTTAGGGTGGACAAAAATATTTACAACAAGGGGTGGTGAGGGACAGAGTCTCTGAATTAAGCAGAAAGCTCTCACCCAGTCAAGAGATCAGGGCTAGATCCAACACCGTTTTTTAGCTCACTGCACCATCCCAGTTTCAGAACCTGGCTGTATGCAAATTAGTCTGTTCCTGTCCCAGTGCATGATGGGAACAGGGCAAACCAAACCAGTGGCGTAACGAAACTTGAGGGGGCCCCCCTGCAAAGCACATGGAGGGGGCCCCCCCCGCGGCGCGGCCCACCATGCCTCCCCCCGGCGGCGCGGCCCACCATGTACCACTTTGCCCCACCACGCAGAAATCTGGCATATTTTGCTTTGAAACCTCCAACATTTAAATATAATGCCTCTAAATTGTCTGCCTCTATATTGTCTTTCTGTAAGTTCTAGTGAGAAACACTCTCAACATACACGCTATGCCATTTGCAACAATCCTGTCACAAGCAGATAATGTAACTGAGGCAGCAATCAGAACAATCCCAAGGAGTGATACTATTGTCTCATGACCTGCCTATGGCTGAAGAACAACTATATAGGGTCTGATATAGAATTGACAATACCTTGAAACTTTGAAAGAGAAACCCAAACCTGCAATTCCTTAAAAACTCGACTGACAATATACATGAGAAGTACAGCAGCTATAACTCAGTATCCTGCGAAAGTCAAGAGAAATAGACTGTTGAATTATGTGCATGCCACACACTAGCGACTGTCAAGGGTTGTGCATGATAATAACGTGAACTGAGGAAGTAATGTCAATGATAATGTCTTTATTAGTAAGCACTGCAAAACAGGCAGGCAAACAAGCCAGGCTGAGGAAGAAAATGGTTTGGATGCTTCAGAACACTGATGCAGATGTTTGTTTTAATTTATCATTTCTGTAGTGTAAACAATGACTAAATAAAAGATTAAAAGTGCATGTATTACAGACAAGTGCAAGCAACACCATAAATAACACTGTATGTAGAATAAAAACAAACCATATTAGCAGCAAGTACCTAATGACAATCTATACAAACTTTAGTTGGTAAAGGAAAAGAAAACGTGCAAATACTTTCAAAGTGCAAAATTAAGCAATCACCCGTCCAGCAATATACATAAATCAAGCATGTTTTGCAAAACAATCCAACTTTCTTCTTGCATCAAGGTGAACATACTTCAAAGTCCTTGGTAAAAACAAGTCCAGCAGTATGCAAAAATGAAGCCAGGTTAGTCAAAGAATTCCCCGTTTAGTGTGTGCATAAAGGCACATATATTTCAAATCAACTGATAAACAACAACTACAGCACATTCAATAATCAAACCAGTTTAAACTAACAATTTCCTTTTTGAAGGCTCAAATATTTTCAAAGTGACCATCAAAACAGTAACAGGTACAGCAGACAGCAAAGCAGCATAAATAAATTAAACCTATTTAGTCAGAGTAATTCCCTTTGTTTGTGCATGAAGGCATAAATATCTCAAAGTGCCTGGTAAAGTTATAACAATTTAGCAGCATAAACATCAAACCCAGGCACTCAAACAATGCCCCTTTTATTTTTGCATAAAGGTGCAAATAGTTAAACGTGAGTGATAAAAACAACAACAAGTTTAGGAGCATAAACATTAAACCAGTTATGACAAAGTATGCCCCTTTAGTTTGGGCATAAAGGCGCAAATATTTAAGGGACCAATAACAAGTTCAGCAGCAAAATAAACAAAGTTGTTTACTCAAAAATATTGGCCCTTTTGTCTGTGCAAAAGAAAAGTGTCAAGGGGGTGCATATATGTCAGGTTCATCTGAATAAATCTCTTCTTGCCTCTATAAACGCATACATGTTCAGAATACTGAGGTAGGGTAGCCTATATATAAGCGAACAATATTTAAAGTCTGATATACTGGCAGAATACTATATTACTTACTGCTTCCAGCTTCCTCATGGCACTCACAGGACAGATACATGAAGAAGGAACAGTACTTGCAGGAGCCTGATGAAATGTATTGCAGAGTTTTAAGGGTGATACAGCTAAAAACAATAGTTAGAGTGAACACAAGGCTGAAGACTGCTTACATCAGGAAGAGTGACTGGCAAATTAGACTGGTGGCTGAAGGCTACTGATGCTTGGTTCACTGAACTGGGGAGATGTACTGGACTGAAAGAATGTTTGCCTCTTGGCCTTTCTTCGTGCAAAGTCTTCTGTTAAAGCTTTCACATTTATTTTTCTGGCTCGATCGCTCTCGATGCTTAAAGTTGCAAGCCCCGACAGCCTTTCCTGCGTCATTGTGCTTCGGAGGTAGTTTTTGATTAATTTTAACTTTGAAAATGACCTTTCTGCACTGGCTACAGTAACTGGAATTGTTAGAAAAAGTTTCAGTGCTGTTGCAACATCCAAAACACTGGGCAGAATTGCATGGTTTCGCAAAAATAAAAGGTCAGCCAGATCCTTTATTGTGCCACCTGAGATAAGTTGTATTTGTTCTTTCAACACTGCCTTGAAAGCGATGAGTTGTTGTGGAAAGTCTGGGGACAAGTCTTTTTCATAATGAGCTACCAGGGTCATGGCTGCTTCAAACAACTCCTCCTCGCTAGCTCTGAGGATTTCTGAAGGCATCATGAAATGGAAGCATTGGATTATGGTGTTCATACCAGCAAAACGATTTTGTATCTGATTTACAACAATATCTATGTTAGCATAAAACACAGACACCTTAAAATTGTCCTCAGGATTGCACAGCCTTTGGTCTTCACAGAGTTCATCGAAGTGCTTTTTTTTGCGTCGTGGTCGTTTTTGAGTGAAATGCAATTGAATTCCCCATGCAGCTGCAAGTAAAGATGCTGAGCTTTTAACATCGTCAAACTGTTCTCTGAAACTGGCAAACGTATTCGCTGCAGTACTTAACATATTTGATGCTTGTAAAAGGTCCAGATCTTTAGACTGAAGCAGTTTCGACACAATATTTATTGTCTCCAGAACTTTGGACTGGATTACAACCATTACCACAAACTCAAAAGTCTCCATGCACTTCCTAAGACCCTGAGCTTCTGTGCGCTCCTCAACCTTTTTCGACTGCAGTACAATTGTAGTGAGTGCTTTCATGATGTCCATAAAACGATAGCGTACAGCATGGAGAGCATCATGTCTGGATGCCCAACGTGTTGGACAGAGTCTCTTCAGTGTTGGCTGTGAATGAGTTGTGGTCTCTTTTATAACCGTAAGAAGTTCCCAACGTTTGATGCTTTGGCTGAAAAATAAATACACTTTCTGTATAATGTCATAAAATTCTGCAATTTCAGGAATGTGCATGCAGGCATCATTCAAGACTAAATTTAGGTTATGAGCAGCACAGTGTACATAGACTGCATTGGGTTCTTTCTGCCGTATTCTGGTTTGCACTCCACTATATATACCACTCATTGTGCTGGCACCATCATATCCCTGACCTCTACATTTATTAAGCATTAGGCCTTTGCCCTCTACAAGCTTTACAAGTTCTGTTGCTATCCCCTCAGCACTTTGGTCTGTAATTTTATAGAAACCAACAAAGCTTTCATTAATTTTGATTTCAGTTGGGATGTCCTCAGTGTTAAGGCACAGTGTCACATATCGGATGACCAGGCTTAATTGATCTTCTTTTTTAATGTCCTGCGTTGTGTCCATTATAACGGAGTAAAATGGTGCATTTTTTATTTCACTTAAGATCTCATTTTGCACTGTATTTGAAAGCATTTCAATCAGCTCATTTTGAATAGCAGGACTCAAGTATTTAACTCTACTCTCTCTTGTGATCAGATGGTTTAGAACAGGATCATATTTGCTCAAAAGTTCAATGACTGCCAGAAAGTTCCCACCATGTTTTTCGTTCAGTTTTTCTCTATGTCCTCTGAAAGGTAAATTGCAAGTTGACAACAGAAGTGTTACATCGATGATCCTACTCAGAATTTGTGTCCAATAGTTGACCTGCTCTTTGTAGTCGGATTCCAGTTGTGTATCGATCGTCTCATCCTGCCTCCATCTTCCATGTACAGCACAAGCCGCTAAATGTGAGTGCGTCATTTCATGTTCTTTAATTTTTCGAGATATGCCTTGCCAATCTTTTATACCATTAGCCCATGCTTGCTGATAGGATGAAAGTTTTCTATCTCCAAAAAGCCAACAAGGTTCACAGTATGCACTGTCCATTTTTAAAGAGTAGCACAACCACAGTCTTGGAGTCTTATCTCCAGTCCTGTTTTCCTTGTAGTAGTAGTTTGTGGAAAAGCACCTGTTTTTATTATCTCGTGGGAAGGGTCCTCTAGGCTTGCATGGGCCACTTGCAATGACAAACCTTCGTACCTCGGTATCATGCCAAGGTTTGTCTAAAAAGTTCCCTCTATCACTCGGGTACAAATCCTGGCAAAACTGGGTACTGCTTGATTCTAGTTCTTCTAAGTCTAAATCTACATCCTTACTAATAAGGTCTTCACTTTCTTCTTCAACGTTTGGCAATACTTCAGAAACAAGCAGCACATTTGAAGGTTCTTCACGTTCTTTTGATACATCTGGTGCACTTACAATTTCAGCACTTCCTTCACTTGGTTGTAATATTAGACTCAGCGATTCGTCTGCTGATGGTATAGCCTCAGTGTCTGAGCTTCCTTCAGTCACTCGTAGCAGTGTAGGCCTAGCTGGTGTACCTACAATTTCTCCGACCCCTTCTGTAATAGATTGAGGCACTGCTGACACAGCTTGTTTACTTTTGCTTTCTATGTTTCCTGTAGTAGTAGTTGTTGCCTGCAGTGCTGCCACAATTGGTGCTTCAATGCTATAAGGTACATCTGTGGTTTGATCAGAGCACTGTAATTTTTGGTCATGTGGAGGGACCAATTGGGATTTTTGCAAGGCTGCTTTGTCTCCTGTTGATGAGGTAGCTGCATCGTCTTCCGGTAATGATGCATGAGATGATGATGCGTCATGATGACCTGGAGACCTAAACATAGAGTCAATTTTCATAAATTTGGCTGTAAACTCCTCTTGTTTTGATTTAATTTGCCGCTTTTGAGCACCGCTTAAATACTTTCTTGGCTGTTTGCTCATTTCTTTGATTAAAATGTAATTGTAGAAAGTCAATGTAGTAGTAGAGTCCACGAATATGAAGGTAGAAGTAAGAATATTTTGTGTACACCACACAGATTGTAATTGTGGGTTTTCTTTCACCAATACTGCCTAAAAGGAAGGAAAATACAAAGCATTATAATTAAACACTACGGGAGCTTAACCATACTAAGTTATCATGTACAGATAAGTAAGGGATACTTGAAGGCAGGCACTGGAGGAATGGATGCAAGAAGGGGAGAGATACAAGAGAGGAGAGGAGTTGGCCTAACGGCTGGGGTGGTCGACCTCGAATCTGGGGAACTGGGTCCGACTGACTCTAGGCATGACGCTGAACATCCTGTGAAAATCGCTTAATCTCCCTGTGCCTAACAAAAATGAATGTGTCCTCATGTAACGCTGACGCAACTTGTGCGATGTAAAGCGCTCTGATAGCAGATATCTTCGGGTCAAGTTCGTGCGATCTAAAACTCAGTAAAATAGCAGAAAAAAAAACAAGAAGGAAATAGCGGAAGGCATGGGATTGAGGAGGTAATCCCTCATCAGTTGGATGAGGATGGTGAGAGCGAAGAATGCAGGACTGTCTTGAAGGCAGATGCAAGAAGGCATTAACTGAATGGACGGCTGCAAGGTTTGTGTGTCTTCTGATGGCATGTTTCTTTTTGACTTAAGCTTAGTATGGACCTTCACAGTGTGTATTTCTTTACCCATTGCAAACATCTAAATCCATTCTGAAGGATTCTATAAATCTGTGCGGTTTGACACACCCTTTGATATTTAAGGTGATGATAAAACAAGCACTGCAAAGCCAATAGGTCTGGCCTTGGCAAGCTTGTGATGTTTTTTAAACTCATGCAAAAGGCATTAAAAGATCGAAAGCAATAAAATGTAACAGTGCTAAGGTCTAAAAGAAGTGGTGTGCATATGTCGGCAAAAAATAATTAAACAAGCATTGGCAGTGAAGTAGTGTGGCTCACTGGTTAGAGGCGGCAGACCCGAGAGCAGAGGACGGCCCGGGACCAGGGTTCGATTCCCGGCGCGGCAGGTTTCTGGACCAGGGTCAGCGGACTCGATAATTCTCTCGCCTCGGTGCCCACTCTGATCAGCGATCACACTCGGCAACTCTGGAGATTAGCTTGCCTCATCTTCACTAACGGCCCCACCAGACCGCCGGGGATGCCTGGTCTCACCCTGGAGATACCCATTAAGGGACCATCTCTCAGGGAAGCCAGGAAGGGTTTCGCAGCGGTCGAAGCACCTTGGGACCCTACGGGTAAGTAGTGCGCTATATAAATGCCAATACATACATACATACATACATTGGCATAGCCAATAGGTCTAGCCTTTGGCACCTTATAAGTATTTAGTTATGCAGCAGCAGCTCAATATCCTTACTGCAACAACATTAACTGTTGCATGGCTAAACACTTATAAGGTCCCAAAGGCGAGACATATTAGCTATGCTAATGCTTGTTGTAGAGTGTTTTAGATTCTTAGTTGTAGACAGTCACTGCTTGGGAACATGCGAGGCACCCCTTAAGAGTGGTGATGGTGTTTAAAACACCCACACACACAGCACTCATGATGTCTTGCAGCCGCCTCTGTGGCTCATGTTATACTCCTGTGGTTGCAGTGCTCTGACAACCACATTTTGTGCTCTTTTGCACCTTCGTATATAGCTCTCACAGAGGGTATTCACTTACGATCCCTAAACACCCCGAACATATTGGGGCAGTCTTCTCTTGGAGATCTACAGGCTCCGTCGTGACCCTCGGATACCTACAGACATCTTGAGCTACTGTGCTGCCTCTTCTATGAGGCTCATAGTGATTAGTGCACACCCTTATCTCCATGAAAGTGGACATTCCGTGTGCTCTTTGCCTCTCTGAGACTCTGTGTCTAAACTTCGGAATCCTGAACACACACCCATACACACACACACACACTCACTCACACACACACGCACACACACACACATGCGCACACACACATACACACACACACTATGTTCTCTAAGGCACCCTTCTGTATGGGACCCGCTGGGTGAAACTGCCCATATTACCAAAACCCATTCTCTGTATCCTTTTAAAGACTTAACAAGTCAATTCACGTTCACCTTTGAACCCTGAACTCCTACACATATACACCTTCCTTCTTTGTAAACACCCATTTAACGTAGACATCCAAATTATGCCTCTAAACAGCCACCGTCCTCCTCCCATAGACACATACTTTCCCCATGACGTCATCTGTATCCCATTCCCTTCCACAGAGAGCCACTTTCTTTCATTAGACACCCACTGTGTACCCTGCACGTCCTCCTGTCCTGAATGCAAGCGTTCAACCTCCCACCTTACCCGCACAGTGTGCCAGTGCCGCTCCCTGACCATCTCCCCACAGAAAGAGCTAAACAGATCTCGACAAGATTTATAGTGACAAGAATATTTTCAAGTACTGGACATAATCTTCAGCTATACATTACTTTATGCCCCCAAAAGCGCCTGTACATAAAATTAATGTAAGTACATCTGAAAATGAATTAATGTAACTTTTGTCGATAATTTTATTGGGAGTATTGTTAATGTAGCTCTCCTGCAAGCACTGAGGGCACCTGGCAGGATCCAGGATGCATGCTATGCTACGGTTATTACCCCTACCAGGCTACCACCTCACAGACCAGACGCCCTATCATATTATACCTGCTGCTCCACTGCTCCCACATTACCACATGGCCCTGCCCTGCCCCTGCTGCAGTGCCCTCGAGGCATACGCGGCAGTCGGCAGAATTGAAAGTGAAAGTCGGGACTTCACTTGAGAGTGCCAGTGGAGGTAGTAAACAAGTGTGACTGTGTGTGCGCGCCGCGCGCACGCATCATCCCATCCACCCACCCACCCTCGGCTCGCTCGCTCCCTGTCCTGCCGCCATTTCATCACATCATCGATCTGAATTTCGTTTCGAGAATACTGACTGTCGACAGAAAAAAATAAACAGTGAAAAAAATAAACTACTCTGCTGCTCAGAAGTCAGCTCAGTCAGGCCACGCCAGGCTCAGGCCAGCCAGGGCGACCCCGAGCAGACACTCGAGGTCAAGCATCTTTAACTGTCAATCTTTCTGGAATATTCCCAGGCCATCTGAAAATGAGGAATATACGTTACAACAGAACGACACACACCTGTTCTACGGAGCAATCTGTCTGTATTTTTGTAACTTGGAGAACTATGCATTTTGGAAAATCATGGCACGGGCTCGTTCTTTTTCCTTTATATCATTGATTAAAGCATGTGTTTACTTAAGATACCCTAAACACAAAGAATCTCTAGGTAAAGTTCAGCCAGTTCTATATTTCATATTCCTGAACTAAGGTTATCATGTTTTAAATGGCCTGTGTACTTAGCCCTGTCTGTTCAGAAATGCCTTTTACGCGAGTGCAGACCGGCAGGTGACAGGGTTTTGAAAGCAGTTGATAGTGGAGGGGTGAGCGTTTCAGGTTAGAAAAGGAATTTTTAAGCTTGTAGGTGATGTCGGTGTCACCCAGGAACGTAGCAAGGATTTTCAGTCATTCAGGCAAAATCACATATTGACTGTTGGAGCACACCCAGGTGATACATCAGAAAAGGGCAATTGTGTAGGATTTTGTAGTCCTTAACACACCCACCCACCACCTGACCCCCGGCCCCTGCCTTCCGTAGTTCCGTTCAAATCCTAGCCCGGGGGCCGGGCCTACTGCTGCTGCTCGCCTGCTCCCCTCCACATTTTGAGAGTAACAAACGTTCTCCTCTCTTATGGGCCGCTACGCTGCCTACCACAGCACCTCACACAGAGACGCCCGCCCTTATATATGCCCCGTTCGCCGACGCCATTGAATTAATTGCCCATGGTTTTTCAATTCAAAAAACAAAGTTCTTCTACCAACCAGTCCTCTTCTACACTACACACACGACACACCATCCTGAATGGCATGATGCGGCCATGCGCCACACCCAGGCCAGACTAGTCGGAGGAGGCTGGTTGGCTAGCTAGCCAGCTGCCAGGCAGGACACAGTGACAGGGCACAGGCAGGGGCCGCCGGGGCAGGGCAATTTAAATCAGGATTAAATATAAGGCCCTTTAGCCTAGGCCCCACACAGCACGGCAGCAGAACAGGTCAGTGTGAGTGTCACTGTCAGGACGGTGACGGCAGCCGCTGCGGGCGGCAGGGACACTTACTTTACTTCGGAAAATCGCGGAGCGGGCCTGGCTGGCTTTTGTCTTCTTCTAGAAGTTCTAAATCGATCTCTTGTAGTCTTCTAAGTTGTCGTCACTATGGGTGGGCCGGGCGGCTGCTTGGCCTGGCTCCTTGGGGTGGGCGGGCTATGCGCGCCCCTGGCCCCTGATGCCACACCTGTGTTTGTGGATTGCGCATGTGCTTTGTGTGCTGACATTGACAAATGTAATGAGGGAAGGGCATCATTGGTCACCTCTCCTCGCCAGCCAGAGCCAGTCCCACCCAGTCCCCAGCCCCCCCACCCGGCACGCGCATACGCGGCGGAAATCGCAAATGAAAGTGAAAGAAGAAGAATAATAATTAAGGACAAGTCTTGAGTAAACAAGTGTGTGCGCGCCGCGCATCCACAGTCTGTCCGTCCCCGTCCCGCCGCCTGATTCATCGATTGATTCACCAATCACCACCATTGGATTAGGATATATAAATTTTATTTGCATCAGTGGCGTGCGTGCACTGCCACACTGCCGTGTACCACCCTGCTGGCTGCCCCCCTGGCCCCTGCCTCGGTCACGGACGGTCACGGTGCCTCCTCCCCTGCCTGCAACAGTCTACAGACAGACGGCCGCCACCCCCCCCCCCCCCCCGAAATTCGGACTTGACTAATCACACTCGAGTCGGGGGTCGGGGCCGGGCCGGGGCCCCCAGCCCGCCCGCCTAGTCTTCCTTCCATCACAGACAGTCACAGGAGGAGTCAAGACAAGTCACTCACTCACTCACTACTGACGACGGCCAGCCAGGGCCCCGGCGGCCGGGGCCGGGGGGCCCCTGGCGGCCGGCCCGCGTCGCGCCCCGCACCATAAAAAGATGAAAGTCCCAGTCAGCCTGACAGTGAGAGATACTCGCACTCTCGCAGGGGCCCCCTGGCCCGGCCCCGGCCCAGTCGGGGCCCCCAACGCAATGGTCAAGCGCCACGGCCTCCAACCTTTCAAACTCCGGCCGGCCCACGCCACGCTGATTATTTTGTCACACTCAGCCAGCGGCGCCGGCAGCCCTTAGTTAGCCCTACTACTGTCACTGTGTGCGCAAGTGCGGCAATACGTGAGGGGCCCCTGGGGGCCCCCCGGAGCCAGTGGCCCTCGCGTGGCCCCCCCGCAATGCGGGGGCTGCGGGGCCTTGTGTTACGCCCCTGAACCAAACTACAAAAGCCAATTCTTACACTGGGAAGGAAACAAGCTCCCGGGGACCGGTTTCTGGCATTACAGCCGTCTTCGGCCCGGTTTGCTTGAATCCTGATGGTGCAATGAGCAAGGGTCTCACATCTGAGAATACCCTTCCACGCTTAGGGTGGACAAAAATATTTACAACAAGGGGTGGTGAGGGACAGAGTCTCTGAATTAAGCAGAAAGCTCTCACCCAGTCAAGAGATCAGGGCTAGATCCAACACCGTTTTTTAGCTCACTGCACCATCCCAGTTTCAGAACCTGGCTGTATGCAAATTAGTCTGTTCCTGTCCCAGTGCATGATGGGAACAGGGCAAACCAAACTACAAAAGCCAATTCTTACACTGGGAAGGAAACAAGCTCCCGGGGACCGGTTTCTGGCATTACAGCCGTCTTCGGCCCGGTTTGCTTGAATCCTGATGGTGCAATGAGCAAGGGTCTCACATCTGAGAATACCCTTCCACGCTTAGGGTGGACAAAAATATTTACAACAAGGGGTGGTGAGGGACAGAGTCTCTGAATTAAGCAGAAAGCTCTCACCCAGTCAAGAGATCAGGGCTAGATCCAACACCGTTTTTTAGCTCACTGCACCATCCCAGTTTCAGAACCTGGCTGTATGCAAATTAGTCTGTTCCTGTCCCAGTGCATGATGGGAACAGGGCAAACCAAACTACAAAAGCCAATTCTTACACTGGGAAGGAAACAAGCTCCCGGGGACCGGTTTCTGGCATTACAGCCGTCTTCGGCCCGGTTTGCTTGAATCCTGATGGTGCAATGAGCAAGGGTCTCACATCTGAGAATACCCTTCCACGCTTAGGGTGGACAAAAATATTTACAACAAGGGGTGGTGAGGGACAGAGTCTCTGAATTAAGCAGAAAGCTCTCACCCAGTCAAGAGATCAGGGCTAGATCCAACACCGTTTTTTAGCTCACTGCACCATCCCAGTTTCAGAACCTGGCTGTATGCAAATTAGTCTGTTCCTGTCCCAGTGCATGATGGGAACAGGGCAAACCAAACTACAAAAGCCAATTCTTACACTGGGAAGGAAACAAGCTCCCGGGGACCGGTTTCTGGCATTACAGCCGTCTTCGGCCCGGTTTGCTTGAATCCTGATGGTGCAATGAGCAAGGGTCTCACATCTGAGAATACCCTTCCACGCTTAGGGTGGACAAAAATATTTACAACAAGGGGTGGTGAGGGACAGAGTCTCTGAATTAAGCAGAAAGCTCTCACCCAGTCAAGAGATCAGGGCTAGATCCAACACCGTTTTTTAGCTCACTGCACCATCCCAGTTTCAGAACCTGGCTGTATGCAAATTAGTCTGTTCCTGTCCCAGTGCATGATGGGAACAGGGCAAACCAAACTACAAAAGCCAATTCTTACACTGGGAAGGAAACAAGCTCCCGGGGACCGGTTTCTGGCATTACAGCCGTCTTCGGCCCGGTTTGCTTGAATCCTGATGGTGCAATGAGCAAGGGTCTCACATCTGAGAATACCCTTCCACGCTTAGGGTGGACAAAAATATTTACAACAAGGGGTGGTGAGGGACAGAGTCTCTGAATTAAGCAGAAAGCTCTCACCCAGTCAAGAGATCAGGGCTAGATCCAACACCGTTTTTTAGCTCACTGCACCATCCCAGTTTCAGAACCTGGCTGTATGCAAATTAGTCTGTTCCTGTCCCAGTGCATGATGGGAACAGGGCAAACCAAACTACAAAAGCCAATTCTTACACTGGGAAGGAAACAAGCTCCCGGGGACCGGTTTCTGGCATTACAGCCGTCTTCGGCCCGGTTTGCTTGAATCCTGATGGTGCAATGAGCAAGGGTCTCACATCTGAGAATACCCTTCCACGCTTAGGGTGGACAAAAATATTTACAACAAGGGGTGGTGAGGGACAGAGTCTCTGAATTAAGCAGAAAGCTCTCACCCAGTCAAGAGATCAGGGCTAGATCCAACACGGTTTTTTTAGCTCACTGCACCATCCCAGTTTCAGAACCTGGCTGTATGCAAATTAGTCTGTTCCTGTCCCAGTGCATGATGGGAACAGGGCAAACCAAACTACAAAAGCCAATTCTTACACTGGGAAGGAAACAAGCTCCCGGGGACCGGTTTCTGGCATTACAGCCGTCTTCGGCCCGGTTTGCTTGAATCCTGATGGTGCAATGAGCAAGGGTCTCACATCTGAGAATACCCTTCCACGCTTAGGGTGGACAAAAATATTTACAACAAGGGGTGGTGAGGGACAGAGTCTCTGAATTAAGCAGAAAGCTCTCACCCAGTCAAGAGATCAGGGCTAGATCCAACACCGTTTTTTAGCTCACTGCACCATCCCAGTTTCAGAACCTGGCTGTATGCAAATTAGTCTGTTCCTGTCCCAGTGCATGATGGGAACAGGGCAAACCAAACTACAAAAGCCAATTCTTACACTGGGAAGGAAACAAGCTCCCGGGGACCGGTTTCTGGCATTACAGCCGTCTTCGGCCCGGTTTGCTTGAATCCTGATGGTGCAATGAGCAAGGGTCTCACATCTGAGAATACCCTTCCACGCTTAGGGTGGACAAAAATATTTACAACAAGGGGTGGTGAGGGACAGAGTCTCTGAATTAAGCAGAAAGCTCTCACCCAGTCAAGAGATCAGGGCTAGATCCAACACCGTTTTTTAGCTCACTGCACCATCCCAGTTTCAGAACCTGGCTGTATGCAAATTAGTCTGTTCCTGTCCCAGTGCATGATGGGAACAGGGCAAACCAAACTACAAAAGCCAATTCTTACACTGGGAAGGAAACAAGCTCCCGGGGACCGGTTTCTGGCATTACAGCCGTCTTCGGCCCGGTTTGCTTGAATCCTGATGGTGCAATGAGCAAGGGTCTCACATCTGAGAATACCCTTCCACGCTTAGGGTGGACAAAAATATTTACAACAAGGGGTGGTGAGGGACAGAGTCTCTGAATTAAGCAGAAAGCTCTCACCCAGTCAAGAGATCAGGGCTAGATCCAACACCGTTTTTTAGCTCACTGCACCATCCCAGTTTCAGAACCTGGCTGTATGCAAATTAGTCTGTTCCTGTCCCAGTGCATGATGGGAACAGGGCAAACCAAACTACAAAAGCCAATTCTTACACTGGGAAGGAAACAAGCTCCCGGGGACCGGTTTCTGGCATTACAGCCGTCTTCGGCCCGGTTTGCTTGAATCCTGATGGTGCAATGAGCAAGGGTCTCACATCTGAGAATACCCTTCCACGCTTAGGGTGGACAAAAATATTTACAACAAGGGGTGGTGAGGGACAGAGTCTCTGAATTAAGCAGAAAGCTCTCACCCAGTCAAGAGATCAGGGCTAGATCCAACACCGTTTTTTAGCTCACTGCACCATCCCAGTTTCAGAACCTGGCTGTATGCAAATTAGTCTGTTCCTGTCCCAGTGCATGATGGGAACAGGGCAAACCAAACTACAAAAGCCAATTCTTACACTGGGAAGGAAACAAGCTCCCGGGGACCGGTTTCTGGCATTACAGCCGTCTTCGGCCCGGTTTGCTTGAATCCTGATGGTGCAATGAGCAAGGGTCTCACATCTGAGAATACCCTTCCACGCTTAGGGTGGACAAAAATATTTACAACAAGGGGTGGTGAGGGACAGAGTCTCTGAATTAAGCAGAAAGCTCTCACCCAGTCAAGAGATCAGGGCTAGATCCAACACCGTTTTTTAGCTCACTGCACCATCCCAGTTTCAGAACCTGGCTGTATGCAAATTAGTCTGTTCCTGTCCCAGTGCATGATGGGAACAGGGCAAACCAAACTACAAAAGCCAATTCTTACACTGGGAAGGAAACAAGCTCCCGGGGACCGGTTTCTGGCATTACAGCCGTCTTCGGCCCGGTTTGCTTGAATCCTGATGGTGCA
This sequence comes from Lissotriton vulgaris, assembly GCF_964263255.1. Taxonomy (NCBI): domain Eukaryota; kingdom Metazoa; phylum Chordata; class Amphibia; order Caudata; family Salamandridae; genus Lissotriton; species Lissotriton vulgaris. Next base: position 1,463,327,320 of record NC_141685.1, on the reverse strand, counting down.
ATGAGCAAGGGTCTCACATCTGAGAATACCCTTCCACGCTTAGGGTGGACAAAAATATTTACAACAAGGGGTGGTGAGGGACAGAGTCTCTGAATTAAGCAGAAAGCTCTCACCCAGTCAAGAGATCAGGGCTAGATCCAACACCGTTTTTTAGCTCACTGCACCATCCCAGTTTCAGAACCTGGCTGTATGCAATTAGTCTGTTCCTGTCCCAGTGCATGATGGGAACAGGGCAAACCAAACTACAAAAGCCAATTCTTACACTGGGAAGGAAACAAGCTCCCGGGGACCGGTTTCTGGCATTACAGCCGTCTTCGGCCCGGTTTGCTTGAATCCTGATGGTGCAATGAGCAAGGGTCTCACATCTGAGAATACCCTTCCACGCTTAGGGTGGACAAAAATATTTACAACAAGGGGTGGTGAGGGACAGAGTCTCTGAATTAAGCAGAAAGCTCTCACCCAGTCAAGAGATCAGGGCTAGATCCAACACCGTTTTTTAGCTCACTGCACCATCCCAGTTTCAGAACCTGGCTGTATGCAAATTAGTCTGTTCCTGTCCCAGTGCATGATGGGAACAGGGCAAACCAAACTACAAAAGCCAATTCTTACACTGGGAAGGAAACAAGCTCCCGGGGACCGGTTTCTGGCATTACAGCCGTCTTCGGCCCGGTTTGCTTGAATCCTGATGGTGCAATGAGCAAGGGTCTCACATCTGAGAATACCCTTCCACGCTTAGGGTGGACAAAAATATTTACAACAAGGGGTGGTGAGGGACAGAGTCTCTGAATTAAGCAGAAAGCTCTCACCCAGTCAAGAGATCAGGGCTAGATCCAACACCGTTTTTTAGCTCACTGCACCATCCCAGTTTCAGAACCTGGCTGTATGCAAATTAGTCTGTTCCTGTCCCAGTGCATGATGGGAACAGGGCAAACCAAACTACAAAAGCCAATTCTTAAACTGGGAAGGAAACAAGCTCCCGGGGACCGGTTTCTGGCATTACAGCCGTCTTCGGCCCGGTTTGCTTGAATCCTGATGGTGCAATGAGCAAGGGTCTCACATCTGAGAATACCCTTCCACGCTTAGGGTGGACAAAAATATTTACAACAAGGGGTGGTGAGGGACAGAGTCTCTGAATTAAGCAGAAAGCTCTCACCCAGTCAAGAGATCAGGGCTAGATCCAACACCGTTTTTTAGCTCACTGCACCATCCCAGTTTCAGAACCTGGCTGTATGCAAATTAGTCTGTTCCTGTCCCAGTGCATGATGGGAACAGGGCAAACCAAACTACAAAAGCCAATTCTTACACTTGGAAGGAAACAAGCTCCCGGGGACCGGTTTCTGGCATTACAGCCGTCTTCGGCCCGGTTTGCTTGAATCCTGATGGTGCAATGAGCAAGGGTCTCACATCTGAGAATACCCTTCCACGCTTAGGGTGGACAAAAATATTTACAACAAGGGGTGGTGAGGGACAGAGTCTCTGAATTAAGCAGAAAGCTCTCACCCAGTCAAGAGATCAGGGCTAGATCCAACACCGTTTTTTAGCTCACTGCACCATCCCAGTTTCAGAACCTGGCTGTATGCAAATTAGTCTGTTCCTGTCCCAGTGCATGATGGGAACAGGGCAAACCAAACTACAAAAGCCAATTCTTACACTGGGAAGGAAACAAGCTCCCGGGGACCGGTTTCTGGCATTACAGCCGTCTTCGGCCCGGTTTGCTTGAATCCTGATGGTGCAATGAGCAAGGGTCTCACATCTGAGAATACCCTTCCACGCTTAGGGTGGACAAAAATATTTACAACAAGGGGTGGTGAGGGACAGAGTCTCTGAATTAAGCAGAAAGCTCTCACCCAGTCAAGAGATCAGGGCTAGATCCAACACGGTTTTTTAGCTCACTGCACCATCCCAGTTTCAGAACCTGGCTGTATGCAAATTAGTCTGTTCCTGTCCCAGTGCATGATGGGAACAGGGCAAACCAAACTACAAAAGCCAATTCTTACACTGGGAAGGAAACAAGCTCCCGGGGACCGGTTTCTGGCATTACAGCCGTCTTCGGCCCGGTTTGCTTGAATCCTGATGGTGCAATGAGCAAGGGTCTCACATCTGAGAATACCCTTCCACGCTTAGGGTGGACAAAAATATTTACAACAAGGGGTGGTGAGGGACAGAGTCTCTGAATTAAGCAGAAAGCTCTCACCCAGTCAAGAGATCAGGGCTAGATCCAACACCGTTTTTTAGCTCACTGCACCATCCCAGTTTCAGAACCTGGCTGTATGCAAATTAGTCTGTTCCTGTCCCAGTGCATGATGGGAACAGGGCAAACCAAACTACAAAAGCCAATTCTTACACTGGGAAGGAAACAAGCTCCCGGGGACCGGTTTCTGGCATTACAGCCGTCTTCGGCCCGGTTTGCTTGAATCCTGATGGTGCAATGAGCAAGGGTCTCACATCTGAGAATACCCTTCCACGCTTAGGGTGGACAAAAATATTTACAACAAGGGGTGGTGAGGGACAGAGTCTCTGAAATAAGCAGAAAGCTCTCACCCAGTCAAGAGATCAGGGCTAGATCCAACACCGTTTTTTAGCTCACTGCACCATCCCAGTTTCAGAACCTGGCTGTATGCAAATTAGTCTGTTCCTGTCCCAGTGCATGATGGGAACAGGGCAAACCAAACTACAAAAGCCAATTCTTACACTGGGAAGGAAACAAGCTCCCGGGGACCGGTTTCTGGCATTACAGCCGTCTTCGGCCCGGTTTGCTTGAATCCTGATGGTGCAATGAGCAAGGGTCTCACATCTGAGAATACCCTTCCACGCTTAGGGTGGACAAAAATATTTACAACAAGGGGTGGTGAGGGACAGAGTCTCTGAATTAAGCAGAAAGCTCTCACCCAGTCAAGAGATCAGGGCTAGATCCAACACCGTTTTTTAGCTCACTGCACCATCCCAGTTTCAGAACCTGGCTGTATGCAAATTAGTCTGTTCCTGTCCCAGTGCATGATGGGAACAGGGCAAACCAAACTACAAAAGCCAATTCTTACACTGGGAAGGAAACAAGCTCCCGGGGACCGGTTTCTGGCATTACAGCCGTCTTCGGCCCGGTTTGCTTGAATCCTGATGGTGCAATGAGCAAGGGTCTCACATCTGAGAATACCCTTCCACGCTTAGGGTGGACAAAAATATTTACAACAAGGGGTGGTGAGGGACAGAGTCTCTGAATTAAGCAGAAAGCTCTCACCCAGTCAAGAGATCAGGGCTAGATCCAACACCGTTTTTTAGCTCACTGCACCATCCCAGTTTCAGAACCTGGCTGTATGCCAATTAGTCTGTTCCTGTCCCAGTGCATGATGGGAACAGGGCAAACCAAACTACAAAAGCCAATTCTTACACTGGGAAGGAAACAAGCTCCCGGGGACCGGTTTCTGGCATTACAGCCGTCTTCGGCCCGGTTTGCTTGAATCCTGATGGTGCAATGAGCAAGGGTCTCACATCTGAGAATACCCTTCCACGCTTAGGGTGGACAAAAATATTTACAACAAGGGGTGGTGAGGGACAGAGTCTCTGAATTAAGCAGAAAGCTCTCACCCAGTCAAGAGATCAGGGCTAGATCCAACACCGTTTTTTAGCTCACTGCACCATCCCAGTTTCAGAACCTGGCTGTATGCAAATTAGTCTGTTCCTGTCCCAGTGCATGATGGGAACAGGGCAAACCAAACTACAAAAGCCAATTCTTACACTGGGAAGGAAACAAGCTCCCGGGGACCGGTTTCTGGCATTACAGCCGTCTTCGGCCCGGTTTGCTTGAATCCTGATGGTGCAATGAGCAAGGGTCTCACATCTGAGAATACCCTTCCACGCTTAGGGTGGACAAAAATATTTACAACAAGGGGTGGTGAGGGACAGAGTCTCTGAATTAAGCAGAAACCTCTCACCCAGTCAAGAGATCAGGGCTAGATCCAACACCGTTTTTTAGCTCACTGCACCATCCCAGTTTCAGAACCTGGCTGTATGCAAATTAGTCTGTTCCTGTCCCAGTGCATGATGGGAACAGGGCAAACCAAACTACAAAAGCCAATTCTTACACTGGGAAGGAAACAAGCTCCCGGGGACCGGTTTCTGGCATTACAGCCGTCTTCGGCCCGGTTTGCTTGAATCCTGATGGTGCAATGAGCAAGGGTCTCACATCTGAGAATACCCTTCCACGCTTAGGGTGGACAAAAATATTTACAACAAGGGGTGGTGAGGGACAGAGTCTCTGAATTAAGCAGAAAGCTCTCACCCAGTCAAGAGATCAGGGCTAGATCCAACACCGTTTTTTAGCTCACTGCACCATCCCAGTTTCAGAACCTGGCTGTATGCAAATTAGTCTGTTCCTGTCCCAGTGCATGATGGGAACAGGGCAAACCAAACTACAAAAGCCAATTCTTACACTGGGAAGGAAACAAGCTCCCGGGGACCGGTTTCTGGCATTACAGCCGTCTTCGGCCCGGTTTGCTTGAATCCTGATGGTGCAATGAGCAAGGGTCTCACATCTGAGAATACCCTTCCACGCTTAGGGTGGACAAAAATATTTACAACAAGGGGTGGTGAGGGACAGAGTCTCTGAATTAAGCAGAAAGCTCTCACCCAGTCAAGAGATCAGGGCTAGATCCAACACCGTTTTTTAGCTCACTGCACCATCCCAGTTTCAGAACCTGGCTGTATGCAAATTAGTCTGTTCCTGTCCCAGTGCATGATGGGAACAGGGCAAACCAAACTACAAAAGCCAATTCTTACACTGGGAAGGAATAGCTTGTCTCCTTTCTGGTGAAGAATTGGCTTGATAGTTTAGTCTGCCCTGTTCCCATGATGCACTGGGCCAGGGACAGACTGATTTGCATATAGCCAGGTTCTGAGCTGGGATGGGGCAGTGAGATAAATAACGGTGATGGATCAAGCCCTGATCTTTGGACTGGGTAAGAGTGGTCTGTTTAACTCAGACACTCTGTTCATCACCACCCCCTTTTTGTAAATCGTTTTTGGCCACTATAGGTGTGGCAGGGTATACTCAGACATGAGTCCCTTTCTCACTGCTCCATCAGGATTCAAGCAAGCCGGGCCGAAGAAGGCTGAAATGCCAGAAACCGGTCCCCGGTAGCTTGTCTCCTTTCTGGTGAAGAATTGGCTTGGTAGTTTAGTCTGCCCTGTTCCCATGATGCACTGGGCCAGGGACAGACTGATTTGCATATAGCCAGGTTCTGAGCTGGGATGGGGCAGTGAGATAAATAACGGTGATGGATCAAGCCCTGATCTTTGGACTGGGTAAGAGTGGTCTGTTTAACTCAGACACTCTGTTCATCACCACCCCCTTTTTGTAAATCGTTTTTGGCCACTATAGGTGTGGCAGGGTATACTCAGACATGAGTCCCTTTCTCACTGCTCCATCAGGATTCAAGCAAGCCGGGCCGAAGAAGGCTGAAATGCCAGAAACCGGTCCCCGGTAGCTTGTTTCCTTTCTGGTGAAGAATTGGCTTGGTAGTTTAGTCTGCCCTGTTCCCATGATGCACTGGGCCAGGGACAGACTGATTTGCATATAGCCAGGTTCTGAGCTGGGATGGGGCAGTGAGATAAATAACGGTGATGGATCAAGCCCTGCTCTTTGGACTGGGTAAGAGTGGTCTGTTTAACTCAGACACTCTGTTCATCACCACCCCCTTTTTGTAAATCGTTTTTGGCCACTATAGGTGTGGCAGGGTATACTCAGACATGAGTCCCTTTCTCACTGCTCCATCAGGATTCAAGCAAGCCGGGCCGAAGAAGGCTGAAATGCCAGAAACCGGTCCCCGGTAGCTTGTCTCCTTTCTGGTGAAGAATTGGCTTGGTAGTTTAGTCTGCCCTGTTCCCATGATGCACTGGGCCAGGGACAGACTGATTTGCATATAGCCAGGTTCTGAGCTGGGATGGGGCAGTGAGATAAATAACGGTGATGGATCAAGCCCTGATCTTTGGACTGGGTAAGAGTGGTCTGTTTAACTCAGACACTCTGTTCATCACCACCCCCTTTTTGTAAATCGTTTTTGGCCACTATAGGTGTGGCAGGGTATACTCAGACATGAGTCCCTTTCTCACTGCTCCATCAGGATTCAAGCAAGCCGGGCCGAAGAAGGCTGAAATGCCAGAAACCGGTCCCCGGTAGCTTGTCTCCTTTCTGGTGAAGAATTGGCTTGGTAGTTTAGTCTGCCCTGTTCCCATGATGCACTGGGCCAGGGACAGACTGATTTGCATATAGTCAGGTTCTGAGCTGGGATGGGGCAGTGAGATAAATAACGGTGATGGATCAAGCCCTGATCTTTGGACTGGGTAAGAGTGGTCTGTTTAACTCAGACACTCTGTTCATCACCACCCCCTTTTTGTAAATCGTTTTTGGCCACTATAGGTGTGGCAGGGTATACTCAGACATGAGTCCCTTTCTCACTGCTCCATCAGGATTCAAGCAAGCCGGGCCGAAGAAGGCTGAAATGCCAGAAACCGGTCCCCGGTAGCTTGTCTCCTTTCTGGTGAAGAATTGGCTTGGTAGTTTAGTCTGCCCTGTTCCCATGATGCACTGGGCCAGGGACAGACTGATTTGCATATAGCCAGGTTCTGAGCTGGGATGGGGCAGTGAGATAAATAACGGTGATGGATCAAGCCCTGATCTTTGGACTGGGTAAGAGTGGTCTGTTTAACTCAGACACTCTGTTCATCACCACCCCCTTTTTGTAAATCGTTTTTGGCCACTATAGGTGTGGCAGGGTATACTCAGACATGAGTCCCTTTCTCACTGCTCCATCAGGATTCAAGCAAGTCGGGCCGAAGAAGGCTGAAATGCCAGAAACCGGTCCCCGGTAGCTTGTCTCCTTTCTGGTGAAGAATTGGCTTGGTAGTTTAGTCTGCCCTGTTCCCATGATGCACTGGGCCAGGGACAGACTGATTTGCATATAGCCAGGTTCTGAGCTGGGATGGGGCAGTGAGATAAATAACGGTGATGGATCAAGCCCTGATCTTTGGACTGGGTAAGAGTGGTCTGTTTAACTCAGACACTCTGTTCATCACCACCCCCTTTTTGTAAATCCTAGAGAGCATGTGTCATTGGTTTCTTACCACTGCACTAGGGAGACAGATCTCCTTTGTAAGGTGGCTGAGGGCCAGTGAGGAAGTAGCATTTGACACTCACACTTTAAGATAAAGGCCGTCTTTCAAGAACTTGGCATGTATAGTAGCAAAGACAAGCAGGGCAGGCAGTACCTCACTTAAAATAAGCAATACAAGTCAATATAAAAAATATGACTTCAGAAGTGGTTTGCAAGAGAACAGAAAATCCTGTTTTTACTAGAGCAGGCAGGAGTCCAAAGGGGCGTAGCTAGAGCTTTTGGCGCCCGGGGCTTTCCCTCAGATTGCCGCCCATGGCCGATAGTAGGAGGCAGAGGGGGGGGCTGTGGAAAAAAGGACGTATTTGCTCCGGAGCTCCCAATGAAGACAACCGTGTAGGTTGGCTCTTTCGCGGCAAAAACCTCCAGCTTGTTATTGATATATAGAAGTTCATTTCACTCAAGACCTAATGACTTAGAGAAATTGCACACTGCTTTTGTGTTCTGACATTCGTGGCATGCTTTACTCCATAACGTTAGACATACTCCATTATTTCATCCCGTTACCATGTATTTTTAACCTTGTTCCTCATCACCACATTCAGTAACTTCCAGCCTGGGTTGTGACCCCTAGCTATGTGTGTGCCCATCCATTTCTGGTGCTTTCCAGCAGTTTAAGATCTTCTTATAGTTTCTCATTGCTCAAATGGGTGTATTTTATAATATTTATATGTTTCCCTCATCTACATTGCTTAATTTTGCTCACGCGGAAGTGTCACTCATAGTTGTTGAAATGTCACTCATAATTACACTGAAATTCTAAAAATTTCACACATAGCAATCTGAAACCTTGCTATGCATTATGATGCTATTTATTTCAAAAAGTCATATTGAACAGTTTAATAAAAATCAATTTGTAGATTACAGCACTGCACGCACCGCCACCAGATATTATTAACCTGAGGCTGAAAGTAAGTTGCATGGCTAGTCTAAGTAATTACATTACAATACAATGAGACATGATGGGGGGTAAGCCTCAGGAGAAGAGGCTGATTGACGTACACATAGCCTAGATATCTATGCTGTATTATTTCAAAAAGACTCTTCGAAACACTGAGTAGTAATAATCCTAAAACTAAAAGTAGGATCCATCCCCAGCCAGACTCCCTTTCTGCATCTGGCTGTATCCCTAGCTGGGAAGAACCCCCACAATCATGCTCTACGCTACCTCCAGCTCTTTACTGTTCACCAGTGAATGCAGCCGATACCTGTGCAGGGGAGCCCGACCACTGCTGTCCTCAATGTTCGGCCTCATGGGAGCCCTAATGAATGCACTGCTTGCTGCAGCAGTACTAGAATAGAAACCTAATGGGAGTTTACTGCAAAAGAAAGCAGAATGGTAAACTGCAGAGCACTTAGTGGTTCTGGTGTGGCACCCCGTAATTTGTATTGCCTTAAACAGCCGCCTAGAATCGCATACATAGGGTTTACGATCAACATAGGCCTCCCCAAACCCAGATATAAGGACATGAAACAAATTGTAGTATTTGAACATCTGTATGACAATTCTTGGTCTGATATTGAGTAGAAAAGGGATATTGGGAATTACCCTAGGTATCAGAGGTGTCAATAATTGAGCAAAGGTATGTTTGTTGCCGGCTTACGTACCCTAGAGCAGAGGAATTCCAAAAAAGGTGAAGTGATTATTCCAGTGAGCAGTTGGAGATTAACGGGGGCACATTGAGTGAATTTCGTAGGACAAAGGTTACTAGATGAGCCACATACACCTACCTTATGGTTGGTCACAGCCAAAAGGCTCACTGTATAGAGAAAATGCTTGAAAGTAACCAAACCAAGATCAAGTGGGCAGTCCTGGCAGTAGCAGTAAAATATGGTAATGGGGAGAGTTTTCTCAGGAATCACAACAATTTGAGGTTGAGAAGCGCCTGTCATATTTGCTGGTTCTGAGGGGACAAGTACTGCTGTCTGACTCATACCATCTGCAGGAGACTGACACGGTACTCCAGGGTCACCACTAATACAAGGAAGAAGTCCATGCTGACTCACCCACTGGGAACCACAAGTCCCACAATCCCCACTGCCTTCGCACCTGTGCTCGACCTCACTGGCACCACAGCTACAGACCCTGGACCGCGGCACACTGACATTGCAGGGATAGCCTTGCGGCTGAGCAGTGACTCACACAGTACAGCTCTCTGCTCCTCTCAGGCCAGCTCTGCTCTCTGAAGGTCATGCAGTGCTGCTTAATGATGATGGCACTATCTACTGACAGGCAGCCTTTCTGTAATAGTGTCTCTCTCCTATGGGACATGTGAGGGATACAATCAGGGCCTCTTCTCCAGACTGTGACAAACGTACATGACTGGAGGGCTTCACTGGTAAGGGTGAAGTTCAGAGCCGTGAGACCTGCTGATTATGTCCAGATGGGTTGAAGGGGGAGGTTACAATTATGTAAAACATCCTTCGCCAAGCCCACCAACAGAAACTCAACATCACAGCACACCAACGTAAGTGTCATGCATGAGGAGGACAATGGAAAATGCAAAGTAAGATGTTTTCATGTAAATTCACACAATGCTGGTAGTGAAAAGTGACAACATGACAAAACCAGTTGCATGAATATTCATTGCACAGGCCTAATAAGATGTGAATAATCACACGGCAGTCCGTAGGTTAATGTTTAATCAAAATCACCAGTCAATTGTATATAAAGTCACAAAAAGTGATATTTTACTAACGACATAACCCAAAACTTTGTAAAGAGAATAGTAAATCTCATTGCAGTCAGATTTTTGGCTTACCTGAGTGGAAAGTGGCGTTCAAACGGCTAATGACACTGTCTGTGTCTCCTTGGCACATGATTTAGGTCAGTGTAGTGTACCTGGCAGGCAGTCCCTCGCTTACAAACCTAGTGAGCTCTCTAGACTTCTCCCCAGGGGCCGACGCTGTCCATGCAGGCCCGGTCGGAGCTGTTTCACTGCCACGCCACCCGCACCCTCCAGGCCCTCCCGGGATTGACTGTTTCTCTGCCGCCTCGGGGTTTCTAAACTTAAACTCTCTGATGGTACGGCCTTTCTTTCTCTGGATCCGGGGGATGAACAGGGACCACGGACATTGAGAATTCACACTGTTTATTATTTCGGAGTTACTTAGATTTGTGGCAGAAGAAGATGAGGAATTGGGCCCGATTATGTAAAACTGGAAGAGGGACTGAGTTTCTCTTACTTTGGAAGCGAGGGGGGCAGGTTGCGGGAAACGAGCAGAGTTGGTTGTGGTCCCTTTCCCTGATAAATGTTTCATTATTATTTTGGGTAATTGTTGTTTCTTGGTGGCCGGGGCTCTCTGGATGTTCGGAATAATTCAAAGGCCTGGCGGCATCTCCCTGTACTCTCCAGACTCAAGAGCGGTCATGGTGGTGGAGAACAAAAATTATTCTAGAGCCATCATTAGTAGCGCTTTCGCGCGCTACCAATCATGGCTCTGGGACCCACATACACGGCGGCCGTGCAGCACTGATGGCCCATGACGGCGGCCTTTATAATTTATTTGGGGACACTGTGTCAGTGTCCCCAAATAAATTATAAAGGTCGCCGTCATGGGCCATCAGTGCCGTGTGGCCGCCGCCCTGAAAATAGTGCCGCCTGGGGCAGACCGCCCCCACCGCACCCCCTAGCTACGTCCTGCTTCCCTCTAGCAACTGCTGATGGACAAGGCAATGGCTTTTGCACTAAGGAATCATAATGACGCCCACCATACCATGTATATCTTGATAGCAAAAATCCTATAGAGGAATACAGAAACCAATTCGATGGATTAAGAGCTGTGGAGAGAAAGATACATTTAAGGTGCTAGATGAAATAACCATGCAGCATAAATGGCCCTGTGACTTCTTAGGGATTGGCCGACTACATGCAGAATAGCAAAGGCTACAGTGACAGACTGTAAAGCATAGATCAACAAGTCCCCTTTCTCTCCAAAAGCACATTTGATGCACTTAGTGCAGCTTCAACATCTTCAAGATCTTCCATTGTACCCCAAGGTCACAAGTGGATGCTGCTGTGGAAGGCCGATATTTCACAGAACATATTTCCCAATCTGGGAAAACTTATCAAAAGTTTACTGATGACAGGGAGATAGTGTTTGTACCCCTTTTCCTTTGTCTTTTCTAGTCTACCAAAATGCACAATGTCACCAGAAGCACTAAACTCTCTAAGCTCTGCAGCTGGGCATCCAGGTACAGATACTAAGGTACAATTTCAACATGGCTGTCCGGAGCTTAAGCTCTGTGGAAGCCCCGCGCACAACAACCTAACGTGGCGCTTCAAGCCCCACTAAATCATCAGAAAGGGCTAACTCCCAACATTGGATGATCTGGAGCATCTGCCGATGTGGCGGCTGCTTTGCCGTGATATGTGAAAAATCCTCCCCTGGCGATCGCGCCGCAAGATGGCACCCGAGGTGAAACGGACCCACGTTAGGAGGTAGAAGTGTGGGGGCCGCAACATCAGGAGCTGGCCCCAGTGAAAACTGCACCGGTTTGTGGCAAGATCGGAGGCTGCCCTATCATCTTCCCCGGCGGGGGCCCGCAGCTGAGGTGAATCAGTTACACCGAGGGCACAGCCCGTGATCGCTGGATCTGCAGCCTCCATCCGTCTGTGTGGCCCGACCACAGTATGTGGATGGTGGGCCACGTCCGCAGCGGATGGGCTGGGCAGGTTGTTCTTGATCCAGAAGACACCAGTTGCTGAGGGCAGAGGTGAGCGGACCGCCCCCGGACCACCACCAGCGCGAGGCAAAATGGCAACTCCTACCACGATGGCCTGCAGTGAGGAGTGATGCGTCCAGGTGGGCTCTGGTGGCAGGGGATGACTGGCCCATCCTTTCCCCGAGGAGTGCTGTGGTGCCTGGTATACGTTTGGTGTGGAGAGGGGGCCCCTGTTCACTCGAGGCTGAGGCGGATGGCTGCCTGATCCTAACAGCTTCTTTCACAGAGCTGAACTTTTTATTGCACAGCCCTACAGGGACGATGCCTGTCCTCAAGATGGCATCCGGATTCCCCTTGGACCATGGTTTTTCACTTCCCTGCACCAATCTGTCACTTGCTTATTGCACCTGATCATTACCGGGACAGCAGAGTCACAGCATTGTGTCCGTCGCCCGATGGAGCTGCTCGGCTCAGCTATTGAGATCGGCCTTGGTTCATCCCCTTGCCCGTCACCTACCCAGTCGGACTTTCGGGCTTAGTTTCTTCCCATCTCCCTGTGTCTCACTTATCATCTGATTCGAATTTTTGTAATTCTGCTCTCTTCTTTAAACTGTGTCTTTTTTACAGTGGAGACTGAACACCCTTGACCGCTGCCCGGTGGAGCTGTCCCATGCAGCTAAAGTGGAGTCTGGCTCTGGCTCACCCCCTTGGCCGTCACCTCCCAACCGGACTTCGGACATTGTTTTTCACTGTTCTTCATGGCTCCTCTATCTCTTCTCTTCAACTACTCGACTGCTATGTTCACACTCAGTACCTAGCCCCTTCAGACCCCCCTCGCCCTATCTACCTGCCTCTATCATGCCTATCTGTCCCCGCTATTCTCCGCCTTTCCTATAACATGAGTCTTGGTTAATGTTAGACCTGGCATCTTTGGTGTGGTTTCCCCTGTCTTTTTGCCTCTGCCTACTGTATTTTTGACGCTGTGCTGGATTTCGTTTTTGCTGGCTTAGCTGCTTTGGGCACTTTGCCACTGCTGATCAGTGTCAAAGTGCAAGTGCTCCCTGTGTAAATTGTTATTGTAATTGGTTATCCATGATTGGCATGTTCGTATCACCAAGAAGTCACTAGTAAAGTGCACTGAGTGTGCCAGGGCTGGTGATACAAATGCTACTAGTGGGCCTGCAGCACTGATTGTGCCACCCACATGAGTAGCCCTAAAATGGTGTCTCAGGCCTGCCACCGCAGTGCCTGTGTGCAGTCTCTGAACTCCCATGTCCTCCTGGTCAGTGCCCCCATTTTAGTTTTTCACTGTTGTAAGGCTATCTTGCCCATAAGCTGTCATGGGGAATTCTGGCTATAGTGGCTATGTGCATATATTCCTATAGGAGCAAGATAGGACGTACAAGTCTAGTATCCCTAAACTCAGAATTTAATAACACATCTTTTAGGAAAAGTGTTTTTCAAATCCTGTGTTTGAGAACAGCACTTTTAGATATTGCTGTTCTCTTGTCTGACCTTTCTGTGTGCCTTGGCCTGTTTGTGAATTGACTGTCTGGTTTGTGAGTGGCAGGGGTTGGCTGGCCCCCAAAGGCTGAGTGGGCCATCCCTGGGCTGAATTGCTCCATCTGCATCTAGAGTGGTGGGAGAGGGTAGCACCTGGGCCTGAATAGGGCTGTGCCTGCCTTCCACAAGGCTGGCTCCACCGCCTGCTGGGCGGCTGACGACCCTGCCCCTCTCTGTGAAAGAAAAGGAGAGGCCAGGAAAACAAAGTGCTTAAGGAACACCCAGAACTGGTTCAGACCGGGCTCAGAGCCTTCCTGCACAAAGGAACAAAGACTTTTAGGGGTATAAGTACAGGACCCCAGACTACAGAGAATTAGATCATCCTGGAATCAAGAAGGAACCTCTGCCAAGGAGAAAGCTGGAAGACTGAAGAAGGAAGACTTTTCTGCTGTTGCTTTGCTGGACTGACCTGCAGTTGCTTTGCTGCCAAGGAGAGGGGAAGGACTTTGCTTTGTGCTGTGTCCCCTTGCTTGAAGGAATCTCCAAGGGCCTGAAGAAGAGCTGGCTCCCTGTTAAGAAGTCCCAGGAACAAAAGGACTTCGCCCCCAGCTTCCCTGAACTCTGCTGACATAGTTCTGTCCTTCCTAGAGTGCTTGGGCCAGTTGTGGTGCCTCTGGAAGTTGTACCTGTGTTGGGAAGCTGGAAACCAAAATTTTAAAAGAACTTTCTGCAAAGTTTAACACATCGCTCGCTTGTGGAGTGCATCTCCGTCAGTGCAGGGAAATACCCGCCGCTACAAAGGCCGAGATCGTCGCAGTAAGGTGCGGGAAGATTACCATCGCTGCGAGTATTGTCACAGAGCCCGTTGTCACTGGGTGAGATCGTCGCACCCCTTGCTTGCGGACGGCATCACGTCACTGCGAGAGTCGTCGCAGAGCCATCGCATTGAGGGTCCACGAGAGGAGAAGATCGCCGCTGAGCCGCGCACGATTGCGCTCCCGCGATCGTTTCCTCCCCGAAAATCGTTGTATCGTACCTTTTGCGAGCCGCTTCCACCGAAACCTGTGCACCGGAATCCACACAAGGTATCGCATCCCTCCCCATACAGACTGGAGTCACAGCAACACGCCTGCTGCGTCCAGTGGGGTTGTGGCATCACCTCCCCAGGGTCTCAGGAGTGGCGCATCGCTTGCTTTTCACTGCTACAGCTTTCACTTTTGTCGCATCTAAAGGCACTGTTGGCTAAAATGTGACGCAGCTGTGGATTATTTTAACGCAACCGTAAGAACTCATTTGAAACCATATTCTTGAACTGTGTATGTTGGAATTTTTGTCGTTTTGGTCTTGTGTAGTTTAGATTAAATACCTTTATTTTTCTAAACTGCCTTGGAGTCAGTTTGTGGTGTTTTCACTGTGTTACTGTGAGTGTTGGTACAATTTGACCCCCTTTGTTCCTCTGAACTAGCGGAGTCTGTGGACCCTCTGCAGCTGTGAGTCCCAGTCCCAGTCAGAGAGATCAGGGAATGCCTTCTGGAACAGATGAACTATATATAATGCCTCGGGTCTGCTCCTTCCGACCCTTCAGGTATTCCAAAAAGTCTAAGATTTTGTTGCCGCTGCCGGTTCTCCATGTCTTCCAGCTTGGTCTGCATACTCATAATCTGTGCCTCGTGTTTATTTGCAAGAGTTTCTGTACGGGCCGACAGCTCTTCCACCCCCACAATCCTTTGTTGCAGTTCTACAATCTCTTTAGACATTCCACCAAGTTTACTGGCCAGCTCCTGCGGAGAATTTAGCATTTTGCTGTTATCGTCTCTTAGCTGTGCGAAATGTTGTTGTGCCTCTTTTCTATGGTCAGTTAATGCCTATAATATCAGATTAATTGGAGATAAGGTATCTTCTTGGTCTCCCAAAGGCATTACCCCCTTTTTTAGCTGAGTAGCCATTTGAGTTTATTCAGGACTTGAGGTAGTATTCACCCCAGAAGCAGAACCCAGAGTGGACCCTGACTCTATTGAAGTCGCTGAGAAAATTGCTTGATTCTTCTCCAGTGAGTCCAGTTTAAGGCTATCGAGCACCATGACAGACGTGGTAGCTAATGATAATGAAGATAATGGAAGGTTCTTCGAATAAACACCATCCGTAGGGCTAGTACCAGAAAGGCGCATTGCCATATTCTTAACGCCGCCTTTTGCTTGTATCCATTTCCGGAGGGGGCTATTATGTGCAATAACTTTTTCCCTTGACGTAGTAGTATTCTTCTTTTCCCCCGGTTATTTTCTTTATTTTATTCTTTACCTTCCTTTCTTACTACCGCTTAATTTAACTGTATCTATAGGAGACCGAGTCACATCTTCTGTGAGCTCTTCAAAATCTTCATCTGAGCCTGACTCCTCCCCTGCGCCAGTGTCATCCATCATCCCATCTATAGCCAAGCATATTTTTGCTCCCAATACCGCCACGGACTCAGTTCCAGTAGAGTCAGCAAAAGTTGTCGTGGAGTTACCTCCTTCAATTAATGTCTTTGATGTATTTAAAAGCTCTGACTCAGAGGGGGATTCAAACAATTCATATGAGTCAGGAGTCTTACTCTGATTTGTATCCATTATTCCTGAGATCTCTGATTTTTCCAGTAGATTAATAGTTATTAGTTCATTAATCTCTACCTTTTCAGTATTTTTTCGGTCACTTAAATCTTCATTCAGAGAATTAACTACTTTGTCTGCTATAGCGGTTTTATATGATTTGACTATATCTATCACATTGACCGCAGGAGCAATAGCAGTGAAACGGACAGTCTCAGTCTGAGCCTGGGAGATATCAGTATTTCTAGGTTGAGCAGATGCAGTAACAGAGTTACCAGAGTTTCTATTTGCGGCAATAACATTGTGTCCAAAAGCCTCTTTTCCCTCATTGACAGCTAGAGGCTCTGTTGATTTTGTAAGCTGCGGTGTGCTAGTCAGCAGCTTACCTTATATCTGACCGGCCTTCTCTGACGGTGCTGCCATTGCTGCCGCTGCTTCCCCTCCGTCAGCGATGGAGCCTGCCTCAGCTGTGTCGGCGTTCCTACCAGCGCGGGTGCCCCTCGGAATATTCTTCGGTGGCGCCATTCTCCTCTGTGGCGTTGCACCCGCTCCTGCCACGTCGATCAGAGCCACAGCGGGAGCGACCGTGAAAAGCAAGCTCTACCAGTTGAGCCCTGATCGGTCGAACAACCATAGAGCAGGCAGACGAGCGAACTGCAGCAGCCAGCCGATTCGGATTCCTGACGGTCGCCACATCCGCTACACTTATCAGGTAAGCTCATTTTCTTATTTCCCTTTTCTTCCCCTCCTCTCCTTGTGTCTCCTTGTAGTATCACCAGTTGAGTCCGAATCTCTTACAAAAAAAGCGTAAAATCAGACTCCGTATCTTTTATCATAGATGCGGGGAGACCCTCCACTTGCTGTTACTCCGTGGTGGCTTCAGTCCGCCATCTTGCTCCTCCCGCTTCCGGTGCTTTCTAGCAGATGAAGAGGAGGGAGGAGAGGAGTGCGGCTGCGCAGGTACGTTTATTTAAAAAAAAAAAAGGTTTTATCTATTCCCCCCACTCTCCACCCCAGCCCCACCGTTCTGAGGCAGCCACCACTGAATGTCAGGTGGTAAAATTGGCTCAGTCAATCATTGCTTGGAAGAACACATTCTCCTGTCTCTGAAGGCAATTTGTTTTGCAAGGGAGGAAATTGAGTCTGTAGACCCATCTGCAGGACTTCACATCATTGATCTCCCTCTGTTTAAACAATAGGGGATTCCAACTGATTACCAGGAAATTGATCATCCATGATTGGAAGTATGCTCCAAGCAGAATACCCTCTATTCACAATTTTGATTCTAAACCACATCATGCTTTGATTAGGGAAAGTTCGTTTTAGTGGAGGCCCAATGACCTTTATGTATTTCATAGACTCCGTCTTTATCTTAAGAGGAGTGTACGCACTAAGCAATTTTACTGCTTATACTCAGAGCCATAATTTGTTAATGAGTAGAATTTAATAATGTGCTAATCTGTATTTTTGTTTTAATGCCAAGGTAGTTCTACTGTGCCAAGTGTGACATAATTTTCATAAGTTACAACATGTGTGCATTTACTTTAAAAGGGTTAGTCTGTTTTAACTCCAGTTATAAAGTACATTATGAAATACTGTGTCCCTGTGGTATGCTGATGTTTATGTTACACAGCACCAAAACAGGCTCATCAATATTCTGATAGTTTTTTCTCATGATTACACTAAAATCCATACTTCCGGGAATAATATAATCTTCACATGAAACTGAAATCGCAAAAACACATTATGTGGAATTACCTGAAAACTGTCCGTGAGCAAATGGACATCTTATCCAGGATCCTTGCTGTGTTGTAAACTGTAAGTGTAAGAAAACATAATTAATCAAAATCTTTTCATATCAGTATGTATCAGTCGGAAGCATTTTGCATATATTAATGTATATACTTCGTTTAATTATTTCTGAGTGTTGTTGTGGATGCTTTTACATCAATTTTGGACAGGGTACCTCAGTGAAAAAAAACAGCAAAACTATCCCCCTAACAGAAAGATGAAGCACTAGTCTGTATTTATTTGTAAAGAACCGTGTGGTGGAACGCGAAATCATGAATACATTACCTATCTCTGTAGATGATAAGGATGAGATGTAACACATAGCTTGCATTAGTTGTGCAAGGTGAAAAATTCGATTGAAAGGGGATACACATAAAGCGTGATCTGATTTGCACCATGTTTTGTAACCCGTCTGAATTTAGGAATTTCATAAGGGGCCACGCTGGGTAGTAACAAAAATGTTTGGCTTTCAGGGAAAACAGCTACTCTGACTCGTAAGTGAAATATGTGGCAACATGGGCTGCATCAGAATCCTAGTTATCTATCCAGCTTATTTTGTTTTAATTACTACTTTATTACTGCCATATGATAAGAGAAGTTATCCAAATAGCATATTTCAGGTGGAACATAAACCGTAGGTATGAGGAATAGTCGGTATGTTTTTTTTCTATAGACCATTCATTCATATCTTCCAGATGTCTATCAACATCATGGGCATGCACTACAGTCATGAGATACAAGAATGGGTGCTGGAGTAAATGGTGGGTAATAGAAAATAGTTTGGACAGTCAGATCCAAATGGAGTAATCAATAATTTAGGGAGAGGCATACTGAGCTTCGTGTTTCATATTTCCTGCCTCAGTTAGTGGCCTCTGAATTTTGAAGGTGCATATTGATCTAGATACCAGCCAATAAGCAAGAAACAGTACAAACCTGGCCCAATGGCATGAATCTTGATTACCTCGATCCCCAAAGTCCACTGAATCTCAAGTCACTTGAATTCATCTTGGACACCAACCTCACCCACAAGGAAGATATTGCCAAAAACACAAGAGGATGGCCAACTAGCTGCTCTCTTGTCTAAGGTAAGTGAAACCGTTTTGTGCAGTAAGTGACTTTAGGACTGCTGTTCACCCCCTGTACTTTTGATTGTGAAAGGTGGTAGCACCCTGTTCCATGGCCTCCCAGACTCCATAATGGCACCTATTAAGGACCTCTTACACAACAAAGCACTTCGTGTCCAGGGACCGAAGAAATATGATCAGATTACCCCCATGCTGGGCGAACACCACTGGCACTCCTTGCTGATCTGCACTATCTTCAAATCTAGCAACATCATTTACGAAGATATCATAACCGGCATCCCCGCTAATCCTGCATACATGCTCATCAACTCTGGTTGTTCCATCATACCCACATCCAAGGCACCATCAGACTACAGACTGGGATGTATACAAAACAGAAAAATAAGCTAGCAGGCCTTTTCCATTTATGCACCCAGGATCTAGAACAGCATCACCATATCCACATTGCTCCAATTTAAGAGTTGAAGCCACACCTATTTAAAGAACACTACCTCACAATGCATCAATAGTTTACAAACAAGTTATCTCTCATATAACTTGTTGGCTACCTGCTTGCCTTTGAACCTGCAAAGCGCTCTGCTCCCATTTTGGCTATGTTCTCACTATATAAATTCCATATACATAAACATATACATACATACATCTATCACAATGGGCTTGTATCCCATGATCAGATATGGCCATTGGAATTCCACAGCGATATAAGAGAAACATTGGATGATGATCTATCAATGGAACACATCTTTACAAGCTTTCCTATTGCTTTAGAGCTGTAGGCCAGAAAAAGTTGGTTTCTTGTTGCTTAAGACGTTTTAGGTTGTCCCATAACTCTCTGTATGCAGGATCCCTGAAAGCCTGTGAAGTGCCTGAAGGTGCATGCATGGGCACTTGAGCTTCGTCCCTTATGAAAGTCTGACCTCATGACACTCGCTCATAGCCAGGGACAGATTAGCAACCAGGTGCTGGAATTAAGTATTGCTGTCTATTTATTTTTGAACTTCAAGTTTTATTTTTAGAGTTGGAGTCAAGGTGATTGACTGATAGAAATAAATGAGGTCAGCAAAAAGAGAGGGCAGAGCCTTGACGCCCAGAGCAATGAGTAACCAGTGGTTTTCATTGTATTTGCTCATTACTACCTATATCTATTAAACAGTTACTATATTCAAAACGAGTTTCAAGTTTCAAGTTTATTTTTATTTATGTTTTGGAACTCATAACAGAGGTCCACATAAAATCATCAAACAATGGCATTACAATATACAAAGAACAAATCTAATATAATTCCATAAAACTTTTAAAAAAGTTAAACATTGTACAGCAAAACCTCTCATTTGGTGGATTACAGATAGCATCCAAAAGAGCAGAAGCGGAAGCAATATTTAGCCTTAAACAAGTAGATCTCAACTATTTGAGGCGGTGTTGTTTTAGGGCCGGACAAACAAATAACACATGAATAACGTCCTGTTTAAATTTGTTGCAAAAATTACACATTACTGATGAGCCATAACATTTTGACAGTAGAACATTTAAAGGGAGTAGGTCCTGCCTCAGAAGAAACAAGAATGGACGTACCCCATGGGGAAGATTCCAGGAAATATAAGGTTGAGGAATTCTAATTTGATAATGATTAATGACTGGTAGCGGACCTCTTTTTGCCATGAGGGCCTCTTTGTCTAGATCAAAACTTAGATTCCATGAGGCCAATTTTAGAGTCAGTTTTAACTGGTAAGCAGATAACGAAAAGAGTGTCAATTCGTCTAATTTCAATAGTTTAACTGCTAGTCTAAAATTCTTTACAATTGAGGTATACTCTTTTAAGGGTCAGAGAAGAACTTTTTGAAACAAATATCTTAGGGTACCAGGTTCACCATTCCCCAAGCTGGAGACCCACCGTACTACCCCAGCAAGGCCCTGGACCCAGGCACTTTGTATACCGAATTCCAACCTAAAAGCCGCTATATTACATGCAGTATTAACCATACACAATTTCCGTAGAATTTTCCCCTCTGTGGTGTTCAGAAAGCCCCATTTCCCCACTTCGAGTAATTCTATGCCATATAGTAAGGAGGACGGGACTTTAGCTCTAAAAACCTCCAATAGGTAGGCAAAATGCCTCTGGCCAGTGGATCCCCTCTCGTGAGACATTGCCTTCCGAACATTGTTGGCTATATGGCCCATATCACTCAGTGTGCTAGAAATTATTTTCCCCAAAAAAGTATAGGATTCCACAACTTCCAATCAAAGGCCCCCTATATTCCAGAAAAAAACTCCCATATTTTTGTTTTTTCCTTCCTACTAAACACATAACTTTACTCTTGGATACATTTATCCATAAATGATGTGTTTCTACAAATCCGTGAAGAGCTTGCAGCCGATTGTTCAGTCTAGTGGGGGTCAAATCCAAAATGAGTATGTCGTCTGCATATAACAGACATACTATCGGTTTGCCCCCCAAGGTCGGGGCAATACCAACACTTGACGAAAGAGTTTGTGGAAGATCAGCTAAGTATAAGGAAAACAATAGTGGTGCCAACAAACAACCTTGCTTTAGCCCATTGGCAGACGGGATAGCTTGGGAGAGGCCCCTTTCTCCTCCCAAAAGCACTTTGCACCATGTTTCAGAGTGGGGCTCTCAGACCAAGTCTAAGAGCTCAGATGGCATGCCCAGATCCGATAACTTTCTCCACAGCAGAGGATGATCCACCTTGTCAAAGGCTGTGGAGAAATCTATGAATCCTGCATATATTCTCCCTCCCCGGAGCTTGATGTATTTCTCCGATAACACTTGTAGGGCAGTCAAATTGTCCATGGTGCCATGCTTTTTTCGAAACCCCGTCTGCTCAAGCCGCAGTACATTGTTCTCAGCTACCTAACGGGTTGGGGGGCTATTTCTATAGGGATTTCAGTTTGCACAAGGTTGTACTCCTGTAGCCCCCTTTTTTACATGCCTTTGTAAATTGGCACTGACATCTATAATGGAAATCAAATGTTACAGCTCAGGAAATATTCACACACTTCTACTTTAATTAGCAAGGAATGTGTCCTCTTTGCTAATTTACTAATAGGAATTGAGATATTTTGGGAGAAATAAGAACTGCATGTAAAAGTACATAAAAGAGAACTCCCATAGAACTCCAATGCTCAAAAAATAATTTGTGAATCCGCTCCTTTGTGTTTATTGTAGCGAGCTATTTGTATGGTGAAATGCTTACCCATGACTATAATGGAATGCTTAACTGATACATCAGAAGATGACATGTTAACAAGCATAAATAAAATGCACATAGTATGTTGGCATTAAGAATGTACGTTGCAGTACATGGACTACAGAATCATACTAATATATAACCAGCTGGTCCTTAATGGGTTTCTTCTGCCTACAGGGCATTACAGTATATATGATAGGATTCACTGCTGCAAAGCCTATAGATCAGTTAAGATTTATGTAACCTGTGATTGAACCCATGCATAAGGTGGAGTACTATTTAGAACAAGTATTTACTGCGTAGATTTCTTTACGCCTTAGCTGTAGATCAGTCCAATAAATATAACTGTCTCAGCCTTCTAACCTATCCACATATGCAGCAGGAATAAACTCATAAATTATGGAACGGATATTGGAATAGTCAAAATATCATTTCTATAACAGTGAATTATCTTGCACTCGTTATGAACCACAAAGTGCAATGCAAAAACTGGCAACACTTTCAATGTTTTGCTACACTAAGAAAACATATAAAAACTAAAATGCCTACTAAGTGGGTTATGCAAAGTTGTCATTTGATATAAGAGAACTGCAAATCGGCTGTAAGCCTCATAGGAAATTAAAAAGACAGGTGCTCTGTAAACCATGTGGCCTACCAAGTCTGAACAAAATATTGGAATGTGCACTAATAGTTTGGCAATAAATACAGAAAGGTCTATTGGCATTTGTCAAATGTTAACTACTAATTAAAACACTTGTATAATCGGTCTTAATGTATACCGAACAGACGTATGTTTGTAGCCAATGTAGATTAATGTCGCCTTGTCGAAGAGTTTCCTCTAGAAATGGTCAAGTATTAAGAATGACCTAGCCACATCAGACTTCTCACTAGAAATGTTAAAACCAGATTTTTTTAAGCAAGCAATGACTCAAAAGGACCTGTTACAAGGAGACATAATGAATAGATCACTGAAGAAAGGCCGGATCTATCATGGGCAAACAACACCCTAAATCTTTCCCTTCCACATCTACACAGACTTAGTCACAGTTCAAAACATCTCAAACTGGACTGTCTCAAGGTTCCGGATCTCAGAAGATCTGTGGTACTCTTGTTTGCCTTCTGGCGTCATCACATTCTGTAGGTGGATCTCATCTGTGGTGTTTCCCTGTGTTCCCATCCACCATATGGTACGGGGCAGGATAAACTGCATGAGCAAGCAACGGAGCACGAAGAACGAAGTTGTGATGCATCTAACAATTGCATTGAACTCCTTTTATATACTGGAGAATTCTAACAAGGAAGAGGAAGGATACAAAGAGGAAGTTATTTCACTTCATGATCAATTTGCACAATCTCAACTGATCTATGGTCTGAATGACATTATCACACAGTGATATAGGACATGAATCCTATGGCATAAATTGTAAGCTAGTGCTCCACCTTCAGTGTTCCACGTCATGCTGCAGGGAGAAACCAGCACATCCTAGAACAACAAAGCTTGAGGTGTATAGTCCACTATTATACTGCAGACCACCAAGCAAAAACAGGTTTTACATACTTGATTCCTCAGAGGTGGTGAGCTATTGCATCAGAGGCTGCTAAGATAAACCACAGAGACAATGTGTGGTAAGAAGCTAAGTCAGAAGACAAGAAATTGTGCTGTGACAGCGTTGAGACCCAACTGAAACATGAAGTCGCATCAGAAGACACGAAAAGGTCCTGCAGTAGACCCGAGTCCTCTCTTTGGAAGGCAACTGCATTGGAAGATAAATGCACATTCTGTGGCTCTGTCAAGGCACAGTCTTTTAGTGATAGAACCATCTAGCCTTCAAGGAGAAATAGGCCATTTACCTATATCTCGACTCATGACATATAAGGCCTCCTCCACGAATATAAGGCCTCCTCCAGGAATGATACGGTGAGGGGTTGGTGGCAGTACTAGCTGTGTGAGAGACCTTGTGTCTTGTGCTGGTTTCTCAGATAGTGACCAGTCCCTTAGCTACTGGCATCAATACATGAACGGGTCCCAGGTTTTCAACTGTTTTGTGAGAGGGCTAATGATGTTAGATTCTGGTGACCTGCAAAGGGCACCATTCACTTGTGCCTTTGTTCGTAACATTGATGGGCAATTTCATACCGAGGCAGGCCTCACAAAGAAAGGTGTGAAAATCCTTTCATTCAGGGGCTTTACCCCAGAACTTTTCTGACTGTCAGCTGAGGCATGCTCTTTTTTCTATAACATTTTTGGACATCATAAGTTCACCTTCTTAATCTTATTATTTATGTTATTTTGACAGGACAAATTCTAGTTTATGCATCATTCAGTGGCAGGTGGGTTTTATACAACTGATCTATCAAACCCGTTGACGATGTAAGAGGCTGATTCTGTATATTTAAAGTGGAGACCTTTGACTCTTCTATTGAAGCACTTGTCCTTCTGTGTCTCCTTCTCCATTTTTGTTTCTCAAATAGTGTGTTTTCTGTTGTTACATCACTGCCATCTCGGCTTATGTCATCTTACCTGTGTATCATTCAAGTAGGATGGAAGACACCTCAGTAGTGTTGATGTACAGATTTCTGTGCCTCTGAAAGTTTCTGAGCGCACTTCAAGGACTAAGACAACCCACATCCTCAAATAATATATTGCAAGCTCAAGAGCAAAAGGTCCTCAGGTTTTAGAAGAGGAGAATTTGTTTGAGGTATTTATTAATTTTTTTAACGTTTAATAATACATTAAGTA
The DNA here is from genome assembly GCF_964263255.1 of Lissotriton vulgaris. Taxonomy (NCBI): domain Eukaryota; kingdom Metazoa; phylum Chordata; class Amphibia; order Caudata; family Salamandridae; genus Lissotriton; species Lissotriton vulgaris. Next base: position 1,463,302,581 of record NC_141685.1, on the reverse strand, counting down.
AAATCTTGAGAGTTTTATTGACTTCTATCAATTAATTTAGAACACTTTGAACGCCAAAGTGATACAATTATGAAAGTAGTTTACAGTACCTTCATGCATAGAAGAGCATGTGCATCTACCTGCAAATATTCTACCTGAAAGAAAATGAGGAAAGATTGTGTTTGTATAAAATACGTATTTTAAAATCACAGTAAATTAAACAAAGGATGAGCCAGAACTATAAAACTAACAGTGTTATTAAAATCCAACTCATCTCAATTGATTCAATTATTTATTTCGAAAATGTAGTAAATATACAGCAGTGAAGTAGCATTAATACATTTATAACAAGCATTTGCAATGCAATAGGTCTCGCATTTGCGAGAGTTTGAGCTATTTTTATTGTAAAGGAAATTGCTTTTTATTTATGATTCAGTGTTTGAAACATAAAAAAAGCTATTGTCGTTTACAATGCCAATAGGTCAAACTCTTGTAAATGCGAGACCTAATGCATTGCAAATGTTTGTTTTTACCGAAAAGCCCTTTCCACAGCTCATACTGGCTCCTTCAAAGTTACTCACAAAAACAAACAAGTACAGGTAAAGCACCAAATGGCTTCGTGTTACCAAAAGCACAATGCTCCAGCACTGGAATTATAATCAACATAGTGGCAGAACTTAAATCCCAATGGCAGGAGTCAGGAGGCCTCAAAAGGAACATATTAACCTGTAATAATGTGCTAGAATCAGTTGGAGGAATATGGTTAAAGACCAGTGTGCACACTGATGAGAGGCATGTGAGTCCAGGACAGTGTCTCCTATAAATGAGCAGTGCAGACCCTGAGTAACAGACTCTTAATCATGCAGTTTTGCTATCTGCACTAGTCCTGTTATCATCAGCGCTATTCTTATTGTTGTCATCAACACTAGTCTCATTGTCATCTGCACTAGTCTTGTTGTGATCGGCACTAGTCGCATTGTTACCATCAGCACTATTTTTGTTGTTGTCATCAGCACTAGTCTCATTGTTGTCATCAGCGCTATTCTCGTTAGCACTAGTCCCACTGTTATCATCAGAGCTATAGTCATTGTTATCATCAGTGCTATTCTCATTGTTGTCATGAGCACTAGTCCCATTGGTAACATCAGAGCTATTTTCATTGTTATCATCACCACTAGTCCTGTTGTTATCATCAGGGCAATTCTCATTGACGGAGCAGCACGGAGCCCAGTGTAAAGGAGAGAACTAGGTGCAGGTCACTGTTTATCTTTGAAGACACCCTCCCCTCCGATGCGAGCTCATGAGGCCTGTTTTAAAAAGGAACAGTATGGCAATAAGGCCAATGTTTGAAGGGGTAAATTATTAACCCCATAAAACAGATTAGCCTACTTTTGCAATCTGTTTTTAGGACAATAGGCATATTACATATAAACAGAAATTTTCAGAGTGTAGTAGGGATCACACATGGTCCTGATGAGTAAAGCAGGGGGGACTGCTTACGAAACATGTCGACCAGGGAGGGCAGAATAAACACACCCCACCTAACCCCAGATTTTTTGGACTAACCAGGAAATTTTTAACGTTTTTTTCACTAGACATCACTTTCCCTACCACTCCCACCACCCACACCACACATAGCCTATTACAAAAAATCAGTGCTCCCGCGTATTTCGTTGGTCTAAGCACTAACCGCCCCGTAGAGGGACGGGAAGACCCCGATGATAAAGCATGACACTATGGGATTCTTAGTGTGTGAGGGGTATTTTAAAAACACATAGTGTTTCTCCAGGACATCTCCTGGATTAACAGGACCCACTTGTATGCACATAACGCCAGGAATCACATTTTGTAAAACAAAAAACACTAAAAAATATAAAGGATAGAATCTTTTTGTTTATGAATATTGTACTGGAGGTGGATTCTATCCATTTATCTCTCCACTCCCTATTTTGTTATTTTTGACAATTCTCATTGTTGTCATGGGCACTAGTCCCATGGTTATCAATGCAATTCTCATTGCTGTCATGAGCAATAGTCCCATTGTTATCATCAGTGCTATTCTCTTTGTTGGCATCGGCACTAGTCCCATTGTTATCATCAGTACTACTCTTATTGTTGGCATCGGCACTAATCCCATTGTTATCATCAGTGCTACTCTCATTGTTGGCATTGGCACTAGTCCCATTGTTATCATCAGTGCTACTCTCATTGTTGGCATCTGCAGTAGTCCAATTGTTATCATCAGTGCTATTCTCATTGCTGGCATCGGCACTAGTACCATTGTTATCATCAGTGCCATTCTCATTGTTGGCATCAGCACTAGTCCCATTGTTATCATCAGTGCTATTCTCATTGTTGGCATCATCACTAGTCCCATTGGTTTCATCAGCGCTATTCTCATTGTTGTCATCGGCACTAGTCCCATAGTTATCAGTGCTATTCTCATTGTTGTCATGGGCACGAGTCCCATTGTTCTCATCAGTGCTATTCTCATTGCTGGCATAGGCACTAGTCCCATTGTTATCATCAGTGCTATTCTCATTGTTGGCATCGGCACTAGTCCTATTGTTATCATCAGTGCTATTCTCATTGTTGGCATCTGCACTAGTCCCATTGTTATCATCAGTGCTATTCTCATTGTTGGCATCGGCACTAGTCCCATTGGTATCATCAGTGCTATTCTCATTGTTGTCATGGGAACTAGTCCCATGGTTATCAGTGCTATTCTCATTGATGGCATCAGCACTATTCCCATTGTTATCATCAGTGCTATTCTCATTGTTGGCATCGGCAATAATCCCATTGTTATCATCAGTGCTACTCTCATTGTTGGCATCTGCACTAGTCCAATTGTTATCATCAGTGCTATTCTCATTGCTGGCATCGGCACTAGTACCATTGTTATCATCAGTGCCATTCTCATTGTTGGCATCAGCACTAGTCCCATTTCATCATCAGTGCTATTCTCATTGTTGGCATCGTCACTAGTCCCATTGGTTTCATCAGCGCTATTCTCATTGTTGTCATGGGCACTAGTAAAATAGTTATCAGTGCTATTCTCATTGTTGTCATGGGCACGAGTCCCATTGTTCTCATCAGTGCTATTCTCATTGCTGGCATAGGCACTAGTCCCATTGTTATCATCAGTGCTATTCTCATTGTTGGCATCGGCACTCGTCCCATTGTTATCATCAGTGCTATTCTCATTGTTGGCATCAGCACTAGTCCCATTGTTATCATCAGCGCTATTCTCATTGTAGGCACCGGCACTAGTCCCATTGGTATCATCAGCGCTATTCTCATTGTTGGCATCAGCACTAGTTTCATTGGTATTATCAGAGCTATAGTCATTGTTATCATCACCAGTGCTATTCTCATTGTTGTCATGAGCACTAGTCCCATTGTTATCATCAGAGCTATTTTCATTGTTGTCATGGGCACTAGTCCCATGGTTATCAGTGCTATTCTCTTTCCTGTCATGAGCAATAGTCAAATTGTTATCATCAGTGCTATTCTCTTTGTTTGCATCGGCACTAGTTCCATTGTTATCATCGGCGCTATTCTCATTGTTGGCATCAGCACTAGTCCCATTGGTATTATCAGAGCTGTAGTCATTGTTATCATCAGTGCTATTCTCATTGTTGTCATGAGCACTAGTCCCATTGTTATCATCAGAGCTATTTTCATTGTTATCATCACCACTAGTCCTGTTGTTATCATCAGGGCTATTCTCATTGTTGTCATGGGCACTAGTCCCATGGTTATCAGTGCTATTCTCTTTGCTGTCATGAGCAATAGTCCAATTGTTATCGTCAGTGCTATTCGCTTTGTTTGCATCAGCACTAGTTCCATTGTTATCATCGGCGCTATTCTCATTGTTGGCATCAGCACTAGTCCCATTGGTATTATCAGAGCTATAGTCATTGTTATCATCAGTGCTATTCTCATTGTTGTCATGAGCACTAGTCCCATTGTTATCATTAGAGCTATTTTCATTGTTATCATCACCACTAGTCCTGTTGTTATCATCAGGGCTATTCCCATTGTTGTCATGGGCACTAGTCCCATGGTTATCAGTGCTATTCTCATTGCTGTCATGAGCAATAGTCCAATTGTTATCATCAGTGCTATTCTCATTGTTGGCATCAGCACTAGTCCCATTGTTATCATCAGTGCTATTCTCATTGTTGGCATCGTCACTAGTCCCATTGGTTTCATCAGCGCTATTCTCATTGTTGTCATGGGCACTAGTCCCATAGTTATCAGTGCTATTCTTATTGTTGTCATGGGCACGAGTCCCATTGTTCTCATCAGTGCTATTCTCCTTGCTGGCATAGGCACTAGTCCCATTGTTATCATCAGTGCTATTCTCATTGTTGGCATCAGCACTAGTCCTATTGTTATCATCAGTGCTATTCTCATTGTTGGCATCTGCACTAGTCCCATTGTTATCATCAGTGCTATTCTCATTGTTGGCATCGGCACTAGTCCGATTGGTATCATCAGTGCTATTCTCATTGTTGTCATGGGAACTAGTCCCATGGTTATCAGTGCTATTCTCATTGATGGCATCAGCACTATTCCCATTGTTATCATCAGTGCTATTCTCATTGTTGGCATCGGCACTAGTCCCATTGTTATCATCAGTGCTACTCTCATTGTTGGCATCTGCACTAGTCCAATTGTTATCATCAGTGCTATTCTCATTGCTGGCATCGGCACTAGTACCATTGTTATCATCAGTGCCATTCTCATTGTTGGCATCAGCACTAGACCCATTTCATCATCAGTGCTATTCTCATTGTTAGCATCGTCATTAGTCCCATTGGTTTCATCAGCGCTATTCTCATTGTTGTCATGGGCACTAGTAAAATAGTTATCAGTGCTATTCTCATTGTTGTCATGGGCACGAGTCCCATTGTTCTCATCAGTGCTATTCTCATTGCTGGCATAGGCACTAGTCCCATTGTTATCATCAGTGCTATTCTCATTGTTGGCATCGGCACTCGTCCCATTGTTATCATCAGTGCTATTCTCATTGTTGGCATCAGCACTAGTCCCATTGTTATCATCAGCGCTATTCTCATTGTAGGCATCGGCACTAGTCCCATTGGTATCATCAGCGCTATTCTCATTGTTGGCATCAGCACTAGTCCCATTGGTATTATCAGAGCTATAGTCATTGGTATCATCACCAGTGCTAATTTCATTGTTGTCATGAGCACTAGTCCCATTGTTATCATCAGAGCTATTTTCATTGTTATAATCACCACTAGTCCTGTTGTTATCATCAGGGCTATTCTCATTGTTGTCATGGGCACTAGTCCCATGGTTATCAGTGCTATTCTCTTTCCTGTCATGAGCAATAGTCAAATTGTTATCATCAGTGCTATTCTCTTTGTTTGCATCGGCACTAGTTCCATTGTTATCATCGGCGCTATTCTCATTGTTGGCATCAGCACTAGTCCCATTGGTATTATCAGAGCTATAGTCATTGTTATCATCAGTGCTATTCTCATTGTTGTCATGAGCACTAGTCCCAACGTTATCATCAGAGCTATTTTCATTGTTATCATCACCACTAGTCCTGTTGTTATCATCAGGGCTATTCTCATTGTTGTCATGGGGACTAGTCCCATGGTTATCAGTGCTATTCTCTTTGCTGTCATGAGCAATAGTCCAATTGTTATCGTCAGTGCTATTCGCTTTGTTTGCATCAGCACTAGTTCCATTGTTATCATCGGCGCTATTCTCATTGTTGGCATCAGCACTTGTCCCATTGGTATTATCAGAGCTATAGTCATTGTTATCATCAGTGCTATTCTCATTGTTGTCATGAGCACTAGTCCCATTGTTATCATTAGAGCTATTTTCATTGTTATCATCACCACTAGTCCTGTTGTTATCTTCAGGGCTATTCCCATTGTTGTCATGGGCACTAGTCCCATGGTTATCAGTGCTATTCTCATTGCTGTCATGAGCAATAGTCCAATTGTTATCATCAGTGCTATTCTCTTTGTTTGCATCGGCACTAGTTCCATTGTTATCTTCAGCACTATTTTCATTGTTGTCATGGGAACTAGTTCCACGTTTATCAGTTCTATTCTCATTGTTGGCATTGGCACTATTCCCATTGTTATCATCAGTGCTATTCTCATTGTTGGCATCAGCATTAGTCCCATTGTTATCATCAGTGCTATTCTCATTGTTGTCATGGGCACTAGCCCCATGGTTATCAGTGCAATTCTCATTTCTGTCATGAGCAATAGTTCCATTGTTATCATCAGTGCTGTTCTCATTGTTGGCATCGGCACTAGTCCCATTGTTATCATCAGTGCCATTCTCATTGTGGACATCGGCACTAGTCCCATTGGTATCATCAGCGCTATTCTCATTGTTGTCATGGGCACTAGTTCCATGGTTATCAGTGCTATTCTCATTGTTGTCATGGGCACTAGTCCGATTTGTTATCATCAGTGCTATTCTCATTGTTGGCATCAGCACTAGTCCCATTGGTATCATCAGCGCTATTCTCATTGTAGGCATCGGCACTAGTCCCATTGGTATCATCAGCGCTATTCTCATTGTTGGCATCAGCACTAGTCCCATTGGTATTATCAGAGCTATAGTCATTGTTATCATCACCAGTGCTATTCTCATTGTTGTCATGAGCACTAGTCCCATTGTTATCATCAGGGCTATTCTCATTGTTGTCATGGGCACTAGTCCCATGGTTATCAGTGCTATTCTCTTTGCTGTCATGAGCAATAGTCCAATTGTTATCATCAGTGCTATTCTCTTTGTTTGCATCGGCACTAGTTCCATTGTTATCATCAGCGCTATTCTCATTGTTGGCATCAGCACTAGTCCCGGCCTTCAGACGTACTACGGAACTGATTGTGCAGATGATATTATTGGTATAACTGGTAATGATGTAGCTATATTAAGCATTCTACTTCTCACCTAGAGCTTTAGAACCTGAACAGATTGCTTGTATTCTTGTAGTGCAAACAGAGGCAAATATAAAAAAATATTGAAATCAGAAGATATTTATTTTGAATGCAAGGGCAATTACAGCTATTTTGTGAAAGCCTCCCTCTTAAGCAAAAAACCTTGGTACACATACTGAAATTCACGATCTATAAAATGCATATATACTGCTTGTACTGACCTTCCTTACTGCAGGCCTTAATGAATTTGGCAGATTCTGACATTTATCATGAAGTTCTGATTTCTGACATAGACTGACCGTGGCTTGCACTGGGCAAGCTGATTGCCAAGCCAAAGACTGAGTGACAGGATTATAAACTACACCATCCCAGAGTGCTTGTGTATCTGAATTAAAAAGAAAGGAAAATAAATATATGATGTACATGCTATTACGTTATTTATATGCATTTATTAAGGCATAACTCTCCTAAGAAAACAGCAAACATCTCTGATAAACGGTGAAATGCTCACAACAACTGGAGCAAGGTAGAAATAGACATCACCTAAGCCAAAAACATTGACTCCTATTTAAAGGAAAATATATCTAAACCAACTTTCCATAAAATAATCAAATACATTTTCTACATAAATCCACCAGTCCCTTGCAACAAAAATATGTAAAAATGATTCCACAAATATATACTTTGGGTTGCACATTGAAGAAATTAAACAAACAAGAGTCTCATCACTAAAAAACATGCTGTAGATTGTTATGACGATGGAGTGGTAGCGCTGGGCCTACCTCAGCTGTCTGCTGCATTTGACACCACTAATCACAATCACTATCGACAGGGTTCCACAGGACAGGATAGGGTTAGAGTACGGTTATCCAATAGATAGTAATCATTTTGAAATAAATCTGAATGGAAATCATTTACATAGTCATTGATTATCCAGGTAATAATGCATGGACCATGCCTTCCCCCAATCGCCAACCTATGTTGAACTCTTGGCCTAGTTTGCAGAACGAGGGACAAAATCCATTATTTTTCAGTAGTTATAGTTCACAGAGTAATCAACTGCTAGAAACTCTCATTTGGACTCCTACTTCTCTCTTGGATACTCTAAAGACTCTGTGAGGCCTCATCTGCTTTTCAGTGTCTACGTATGTTACCTGGCATGCTTGGTAGGAGTCAATAGACTTTCGGTAACGAAAAACCTTGATGCCACACAACTCTACTTCAGCCTCTAGAAATGCTGAAGGTTTTTATTAATCGGTCCCTTGTTTACCAATGTCTCAAGGTGGGTTCCCCAATATCATGATAACAAATTAAAACTATAAAAAGTACATTGCATGATCATAAGGGAACTGTGGATGCTGGTAGAGAAACAGCCTTATAACTGCACCAGATTTGTATGCAATGCATTACAAAAGATACACCCAAACTCACATTTTATACAACATTTATAACTTTGGACCTTCTAAGAAACTTCCTTTAAGGGTGACCCCCTTGGGGGTTTTAGGGGGTGCAGCAGCAAGATGACCATTCACTAGCGAGGCTATGTCAGTCTGGACGACAATCCGACAGCCATCCATGGCATCACGTGACCCCAAACTGTAGTAGCCATCGCGGCAAGTGCGGGATCACCCTCAGACCCACAAAGTACAGAGAGATAGCCATGGCACCTGCCTACAGTGCGAGTTGATGGCAAGAGCATGGCAGTACAGGCTGGATGGCCCTGTCGTCTGCTTGGAGAGAAGTTCCTACCATGGGTACAATCAGCGGTGCTTCAGGTACGGCCACTACTAAGATGGACCCAGAGGTGACAGAAACGTGTCAGCCAGCCTGCCGGAATATTCGGCCAGGAGCAGTGTTGGAGGTGAAGGGCGGCGCACCGCTATTGTGCCTGCTGTGCCGTGCGTGCCTGCTGTGCTCTGCCCTGGGCTTCCCATGCACCTGGGGTGGGTCGTGAGACAACTGTGGAGGACAGCAGCACTGCAAAGGATCACACGGCTGTCCCTGGCAAAGGTGGGAGAGGAGCTGTAGACAGGACATCTCTGACAGTCAGTCGGTCAGCTTGTGTCCCCTGGAGGAAAAGATGGTGATACCCGGAGGCAGGACCGGCATCAAGTCATGGTGTTGCAGGAATTCTGCTTCAGGACAGAACTATGCTTGGGTCCATAGAACGTCTGTATGCAGGGACTGAGTCTCCATACCCCATCAATATTTATGGACCCTAGTCCGACAAGCTTATACTGCTTACTTGCCCTCTTAAACTTTCTAAAAAAGACAAGTGATTTGACACCCAGAACACAACACTTCCGATCCTCTCCAGTAACGTGGTAGCAGGTCACCCCCTTTTGTTCTCTCACTCATAATTGTCCACAAAAAATAGACAAGAGACACAAGGAAAGTTTACAATGTTTATTTAAACTATTGTGCTCTAATGTGCATTAGCTGTGCCACAGCTAGAAAACAAACACAGTCATGGCATTGGCATAACTATTAGACCGTATACAATAAAAAGTCCTGTCATATTATGTAACAGCTTTGCCTAAACGCACTTTCACTATGAAAGCTAAATGATTATAGATCTCTGGGCTTGGCAGTGGACCCCATACCTTAGCATTCATAGATAGTTGTTCAACATCCCAGCTGACACAGCTCTATCTCAGTACCTTTGTGCTGTCTGCCAGTATCCGCTCCCTCTGTTTAGAACAACAGCAGCTGGGTGTATCTACTATGTCTAGGTGCTAAGGAGCATGTGGGCGGTATATGCATGTTTACAAAAAAAATCACCAATTGTAATTAGATTAATAATGCTTGTCTGCAAACTATTAAAAGTAATATACATCTCCCCATGGATCTATTTATCATGTTTATAATAGTATACTTTCAATCGCAAACAACAAAACTACGAGGTCCCTGTGAGCTAAGCATGGTTACAAATACATATATTAAAAAAAGTAAAAATACCTTGCGCCAGGGGCGTAAGACAGGCCCCGCGCAGCCCCTGCGGTGCGGGGGGGGGGGAGGGGCCCAAACTCCAGGGGGCCCCCTCAGCACAGCACTCTGGCTGCAGGGCTCCCCCCAGGTGCCTTGCAGGGAGGCCTCCTCAAGGTTTGTTATGCCAGTGCCTTGGACATGCACGTTTAGTTTGGAAAACCATTTGTTATCTAAATATTGTATTGGTTGAGTGCCAAACATAATATAAATCTGAGCAAAAACTAAATGGATCATGTTTTGAATTGAAAGAACTAGTACATTTGGGGCAAAGTCAGATAGTTTTTTAATAGGTAAGTGCTTTTAAATGAGAAAGCAATTAAATAGTAAATGGTAAATGTTAATAGCACCTGGTCTGTAAATATAAACACACAACACACAGTGGAATGTATTAAATCATCGGAAGCAAATAATTAAACACACAATGCTGCAAATGTAATGTTTCTGTTGGTTTAATGAGCAAACAGAATATAAAAAAGCTAACTGGTAGTGTTACGGTGAGGCTAGTGAAAGCTGGAGTGAACTAGAAAACAGGACAATTTTTCATTGAGTTTTAGATGTAAAGGATCCCAAACACATAATTGAGGTAGCAATATGAAATATTTTAGAGCAAGTTAAAAATAAACCAGTGTGTTATTTATTTTGTACAGCATTTTTAAAGATGTGAAATTTGGAACGGCTGGGACATTGTAAATCGCACAGGTAAACCATCTTTTCAGCTTTTTTCTAAATGAATAAGTCCCAATAACAGGATCCTGAGTGCTAAGTACAGTTACAAATATATATTTCAAATGAGGTGTAAATGCCTTCAACTGTGCGTTTAGTTTTAAATGCAATTAAATATAATTACAGTGAATTCTCATTTAAACCAAATTCAAAAAAATAGAAAGACGAGCAATTGTGTGTAAGGAACAGTGGCTGTTCACAGCTCTTTGTAAAATAAGGAGGTGCTCAGGATAGAGACAGCCGTAATGTGATAGAGGTAGAGGATTTGAAGTCTGTGTCACCAGGTATTGGGCTTGCATCCAGTGATAGGTTGCAAAAGTTGAAAGAAAGTAAGATAAGCATCACTGCCATAAAGAACATGTGTTGGAGCTTGAAAAGATTTGTCTAGTTTTAAAGGCCTGGGTAGTACTGGGATGTATGTGCCTAGGAAACAGCAACATAGTAACATAAGCGCACGTGTGTAGTAAAAGGACATTATTTTTTGCATTGGTTGCGCGCCTGCTCTTGTACATTATAAATTAAGTAATATATTACAATAGTATGAAATGTGCACGGTTACAAACACATATGTAAATGTAAACAGCATATTAAAACAGCCATTTTGTGAAAAGTGGAGCTATCATGGTATTCTGTATGTCACAGGAGCCTGTGAGCTAAGCACGGTCACAAATACATACTGTAAATAAAGTATAAATGTCTCGGGCATGCATGTTTAGTTTGGAAAGCCACTTAGTATCTAAATATAGTATAGTTGAGTGCCAAACATAATATGAATGTAAACAAAAACTGAATGACTCATGTTTTAAACAGAAAGAGCTAGTACGGTTGGGACAAAGTCAGTAAATTAGGAAATAGGTAAGCGCATTTAAAAGAGAAAGCAAATAAATAGTAAATGTTAACAGTACCTGGATTGCAAATATAAATAAACAACACCCAGTGGAAGTGTATTAAATCATATTCGAAAATGAAAACATTCCATAAGTCGCCCACTGTTGGTTTTCCATATGCCTACCATGTAAAATATGATGGGGGGTTTGGGTTGGGGGCTTCTGCAGGGAATAGAGAAAGGAACACATTCCATGGATCGCCAGCGTCTGTTTTCCCCATGCATACTAAATTACCAAAAGGAGGTTTGTAGTGGCAATACAGATGATGGGGGACTCCTGAATGCAGATGGTGGGGGTTTTCTGCAAGGTGTATATAAAAGAGAGGAGCTCCTGCAGGGAGCAGAAAGAATAGATAGGAGCTTTATGTTTGATGTGAAATGCACACAAAAAAAATAAAACATGAAAATTGTGAACTTTACTGAAAGCGTTCCAGCCCCTCCAGTCTTTAAGACACAGACATGTAGTATCTACTAATTTTGGTAATACAATGTATAAGTACGTAAAATGTATTACCACGGATTAAAAGGTAGAGATGTCACATTACTGTTCTAGAAAGGACTGAAATAGTTTCAGTAAACCACAGGTTTTCCTTCAAATCTTGGTTTTAGGTCTATGACGTGGGTAAAAAAAATTGAAATAGGCTGGAAGAATTGTTATATAGAAAGTAACTTGTAGCAATTATTTAAACAAGCATTGGAAATGCAATAGGTCTCGCAGCATTAGAGTTAGTGCTTTTAGAATTGTTTATGAGTTTTTTTGTAAATCTTTAGCATTTTTGTTTCCTGTAGCCAATGCTAAAGAATTAAAAAAAAAAAGCCATAAACATTTCTAAAAGCTCTAACTCAAATGCTCCGAGACCTATTGCACTGTGTGAGGGTGAGGGGTTGAGGGTGAGTGAGGGTGAGTGAGGGTGAGGGTGGGTGAGGGTGAGTGAGGGGTTGAGGGTGAGGGGTTGAGGGTGAGTGAGAGTGAGGGTGAGTGAGGGTGAGTGAGGGTGAGTGAGGGTGAGTGAGGGTGAGGGTGAGTGAGGGTGAGGGTGAGTGAGGGTGAGTGAGGGTGAGGGTGAGTGAGTGAGGGTGAGGGTGAGTGAGAGTGAGGGTGAGTGAGGGTGAGGTATTGAGGGTGAGTGAGGGTAGAGGGTGAGAGAGGGTTAGAGTTAGTGCTTTTAGAATTGTTTATGGTTTTTTTTGTAAATCTTTAGCATTTTTGTTTCCTGTAGCCAATGCTAAAGAATTAAAAAAAAAAGCCATAAACATTTCTAAAAGCTCTAATTCTATTACAGGACCGGAGGCTTCGGATTATGCTTCTCTTTCTTATATTTGCCACTCACAGCAGCCAATGAAAAACGTTTTGTATGCAAATAAAAACTACATTTCCCATGATGCTTGTACATACATCACATCCTGTATAGCCCCATAAGAGCTGCTGCATCCTGTGTCTCCTCCTCTTTCTTTGCTGCTCACGCAGACAGTTAAGTGCTCACAGCATTATGATATGATTAATGTCTTGGTTGACTGACGGATTTTCTTTGAGGTTACTGCCAGTAGTTTTGCGCTCATTGCGCGATGTATTAAATGCCTTGCGTTTAGATCGCTTGATGTTGAAATGCTTGCGCTTATATCGCGCTATGTTTCATGCTTGTGGCGTGATTGTGGTTTATGGGAGCTGGCAGCGCACGTGTTACGTGCAGCCGTGTATCTTAACGAACGGCGCTCCCTAAGTTCAAGACTGCTTGCAGCGCTCTGGATATAACACAGTATCTAGGTTGTCCTCAATTTACAAAGGGTCCTAGGAGTATGGGTTGGTGATTTACGCTGCATTTCCATGCTTTCTTGTGTTAGCGCTCGCGGGCGCCATGGGTTGTTTTTACCGCCTAGGAGGGCGGAGCGGCTCCCGCTGGGAGCAGCGTACTCCGTGGACGCTTTTGTGTGTTATCGGTTCGGTCTCCCTGGCCAGGCGTTCGTTCCCCATGGCCTGCGGGCATTGCTGCGTTCTTGCGGGGGCTGTGTGCGGCGCCCGGGTGTAGCGCCTCCTCCTGCAGCGGAGTCTGTCACCTTATCTGTCGGTTCACCTTACCGCTGAATCTCCGCAGAGCCTCATGGCTCGCTTCGATAAGGCAGGCGCGCGTCGCCTCCTTGCCACGTCCTGGGACTGTGGGTACGGTGATGTATCCTCTACGCGGGTGGCCTCTTTTTCAGGCGCTCTGTACTCCCGCTGATGTGCACATGCCGCGCTTCCCGGCCGGGGTCTTCAGGTTTCATCAGCTTCGTGCGGATCGGTCTACACGTGGCCTCGGGGCAAGGCTGCCGCCTTTGATCTCCATGGTGCAGGGTTCGATCCCAGGTGCCCAGAGTCATGTCCGTTTATCATTAATGTTGTAATTTGTGTTTTCTCACGATTTAAGTTTACTATTCTCCTGAGATATGTTTCACTGTTTATACTGGATGGCAGTATGCGCTTGGCAGCTTTTTGGTAGCGCTGATGCAACTTTCAGATGGCTCCTGCGGGAGTGGTGAGGTCGCTCTGCTTATGCCGGCGAGATTAATCCTCATGAGAGGCCTAGACAGCCGCAAACTGAATCAGACGCTCCTTCTGGAGCTGGAATTCGGCGCTAGAGTGCGCCATGATGAAATTGGGTGAATGTGTTTGTGTCTTGATTTGTTGCTCATTGATTACATTCCAACGATGCTGTTTTACACGTTGCGTAAGTTTCCGGTCACTTCCATAGGGTTGTTTGAATTATTGCGCGGGCACGCGCTTTCTCCGCCAAAGGCTTTCCCTAGTAGCCGAGTGCGGTTATGGAGTCATAACGCTCCGGTGTGCGTAACCCATTTGGGCACAATTTTGGGCTTACTTTGGGCACATTGGCCTACGCACGTCGCAGGCGTCCCTTGTTTGTTTTGTTTGAGGTCTCAGTGCCTCCTGCTTACCTGGGCAGATTCCTGGTAGCCGCCAGGCTTTAACAATAGGCTGGCCCTCGGAGTGCGCACACGCTCCTGGTATTTTACAAAGACTCCTGACGCCCTCTGGGCTGGTATAATGACTACAGCTTTGCTGAGGAGCCGATGCATTATTCATTTCTCTGTTTTAGTGTGCACAGGGTTGGCTCCCCCTCGACTCCTCCATTGCACTGTGCCTTGCACTTTCATATGTATAGAATACAGATGTCCCTTGAGGATGAGGTTGGAATATATGTATGTATATATATATATTGCTATATTGGAGGATGACAGCTACTGATAGGAGCGCAAGAGCCTCCTGAACTGATTATGTTGACACCCAGGTTCTTCCCGTTCTTGTGTGGTCAACAGGGCCTCATGTATGACGTTACCTAACTAGGGGTGACAGGGCTTGATTGACGCCCATTTTGTTCTGCTACCACAAATCCTTCAGCATGCGTTCGTTTTTGTCTATTTACTTATTATTTTTTACGTTGTTAGTTATTGTCTTTATTTCGTTTTTCCTCTTTTTTCTAGTCGTCTCAGAAAGGGATTCCCAAATTTGACAGGCTGCAAATCAATGTCGTAGCCAGCCACGCTCGGTGATAGGCGTCGGTATGACGCCTTTGCGCCGGATCGCCCGAGAGGCGCAAAGCCTTCGTAAGGTTGGACACCAGGACACCAGAGGCCCCTATGGGACAGGTTTATTATCGTTGAGTGTATAAAGGGTAGACGTTCTTTTCTTGTGGTCGCATTCACACTAGTGGGTCAGTTCTTTTCCATCGTGTTTCCGCAGTTTCTGGCACATAGCGTTCAGGAGAGAGTCTGGTTCTCTCCTTCCCTACAAGGGCAGTTGTTCCGATGGTGGTACCAATGGTTGATGCGAGGGATAGACTATCCCTCCTCAGTTCCCCATTAACGTCCGAGTACCGTGTTGTTTTATCTCTCAGGTTAATTGGATACATGGAGGCATGGTTGTTTTATCTCAATCCTATGCGACTCAGTGGTTTTATCCCCACTTTACAATGCGAGGATGACTTTCCGATGGTATTAGTACGAGAGTTTCCCTGTGGGTGGATGCCTCGGTGGTGGTGTGTTGGGCACCGTCATTCAAACAGTTTCCGACCCCTCCAGTTATTCGGGCTCTTTGTCGTGCACGCCTCTGGAGGCTTACTGTTCAGCATGCACAATGTCTCGACTGCGAGTACGATCAGCGGATATGGGCATATAGGTCATCTTCATAGTGGACTAATTCCAGGACTCAGGCCATTCTGCCGACGATTTCACATTTAGATTGTTGTGGTATACCTCCTTAGCCTACATGGCAGTAAAGGTTTGTTCCATCTGGTTTCCTGGTATTTCGGAGGACTGGTCGCATCTTTCGTGCAGGGCGGACTCCATTTTGGAATCCCAATGCCCCCTGGGTCGGCGGAGGACGGCTCGTTCTCCCGCCTTTTCTTGCAATTTTTCCCCTTTTCTACTGTAGTGACACTCAGGTAAATCAAGGCAGATGCCTTATGGTTCACCAGAGAGCTACGACCCGCAGATTCATCGTTGCCGTTTATTAGGCGCAGGTCCGGGTTGACACATGGCAATGTGGTAGGAATTTTTTTCCTGGGTGTATGTATTCCGACTTTGCTTTATTGCGACCAAGTTTTCTGGTATCTACAATACTTTCTTGGTTCTCGAACACGTTCTTTTCGTATTTCTGGGACCTTTCATTCCCTACAGAGGTTTCGGCGATAGAGGGTCGCTTGTGGATATGTACGCCATTTGACGGCTTTGTGAGGACTGATTTCTTCTGGTGAATTAGTTACCAAATAATTTGCGGGGACTTTAGTCCTTATAACGTCCATTTGGCCGTTTTTTCCTGCGGCTCTTCTCGGTTCAGGGCAGGTTGCTGAACTTGAGTCGGGTTTTCTTTCGAATTCTTTTGGTGGCATAAGTTTCCAAACGGGACATCAAATATTGTCAGGCTGTGTTACGAAGCATTCCACCTTCGGGGGTTCCTATGGCGAGGCAAGCCCGCGTTTTACAGGTATAGTATGTACTATAAGAAATTGCCCTGTCAGCGAGGTCTGAACTGCATGTGGTCAGGGCCTTGTCACACGACTTTGCACTTTATGGGTGTTTCTTCACATGCCTCATGGCTTACAACGATGATTCTCGGAATTACCATCTGATTTTTCCAACTATATGTTCATATGATTGTTGATGATTATTATCATTTTCTATGTGAGTACGAGGCTATTACAGCCGATGGTTGAGGGCCTTTGGCCGGAATGGGTGTTCGAACCAATGGTGATACACAGTTTGCTCAAGTACAATACTTATCATTCTTGTTTGGATAATTCCCATTGTTGTGCAAGTTTTACCTTTTCTGATGGAGTTTCTCAGACTCTATTTAAACAGTATATTATGTACCGGTGGGAGATTTAAGACTGTAGTTGTGTTGCTAAGCGTTGAACTAGCATAATCCGAAGCCTCCGGTCCTGTAATAGAATCAAAAATTAGCTAGCATTCGCGCCAAGAATTTTCAATTCTATTAAGGACACGGAGGCGAGGATTATCCCACCCGGTTTATTACAGTGGTAATAATTACCCACCCGCATGTACTTGATATTCTGTATCAGCAGAAGTTACGGGTTTTTCCTGTCTCATTCCTTTCAGCTTCCAGTAAAGAAGAAGGAGCAGGTGTTCTTCTGGCTTAAAAGACGTGATCCTTCCAGTTGACGATGGTTCGCCATGTTGAAGGATGTTTATTGAGACTCATATTCCGTACAATGGACTGGATTTATTTATGTGTGGACTGTATATGTTCGAGCAAAGAAAGAGGAGGAGACACAGGATGCAGCAGCTCTTATGGGGCTATACAGGATGTGATGTATGTACAAGCATCATGGGAAATGTAGTTTTTATTTGCATACAAAACGTTTTTCATTGGCTGCTGTGAGTGGCAAATATAAGAAAGAGAAGCATAATCCTCGCCTCCGTGTCCTTAATAGAATTGAAAATTCTTGGCGCGAATGCTAGCTAATTTTTGACTCAAATGCTCCGAGACCTATTGCACTGTGTGAGGGTGAGGGGTTGAGGGTGAGTGAGGGTGAGTGAGGGTGAGGGTGGGTGAGGGTGAGTGAGGGGTTGAGGGTGAGTGAGGGTGAGGGGTTGAGGGTGAGTGAGAGTGAGGGTGAGTGAGGGTGAGGGTGAGTGAGGGTGAGGGTGAGTGAGGGTGAGGGTGAGTGAGGGTGAGTGAGGGTGAGGGTGAGTGAGAGTGAGGGTGAGTGAGGGTGAGGTATTGAGGGTGAGTGAGGGTAGAGGGTGAGAGAGGGTGAGGGTGAGTGAGTGTGAGGTGTTGAGGGTGAGTGAGGGTGAGGCGTTGAGGGTGAGTGAGGGTGAGTGTGGGTGAGGGTGAGGTGTTGAAGGTGAGTGAGGGTGAGTGTGGGTGAGGGTGAGGGAGGGTGAGGGGTTTAAAATGTTACTCAACAAGTGATTAAATTGCATCCTAAAGTACGTAACAGCTTTTTACTAACAGAGCCCCTTCTATCACTCAGAGTAAAATATTTATTGAAAAGTTGCAATTTGCACTTAGCACAAAAAAGTCTATGTGCACACTTATAATAAAAGGTGCCCCTCTTTTATTATGTGCATTCCGGTGATGATAAGGTTTTTTTCAAGCACAGCAGTGAACTGAAAGAATTTGCTGCAGTGGTGTGTTTACCAAAACATATGGTAATAGCATGCGAGATAGTTTAATTGTTTAAACGCTCTCTCCAAATATTTGTAGGTGAAAGGTATAAATCCATACAGGGCCTGCCTAGCATTCCATCCTTTTAAAGTAGACAAACAAGAACCACGGCGTTGGCTAACAAGCCAGTATATAAGTAAAAAGCGCTTATATTTTTTTGCAGTGCTGTAACAATGGAAACGATTATTCCACATTACATTCGTACAGAATTCCACCCTAACAATTGTCAAGCAAAAGCTTAGATTATGGAGTGGCGTGTGTAAAATCATCTGTAATCAGGCTTATTACAATACGGAAGTTAAGCTCTTTCTTTCTAAAATGTAGCCTACTTTAAAGCTGTTAAAAAATGTAGCTCATGTCATAACAACAAACGTAACTATAGACTGCTTGGGTAAATTAACAAAAGGCACATCGAGTTTTCCCGCGCTCACTTGACACAGTCGATCATCGGACAGAGTATTCTGAAATCGGACAGCAGTTTCTACCTACGATTCTCAGGAAAAAATATTTAGGCCCAAAAAGAAATCCACTGAATTATCCATCAACTGCGTGGACGCTTCGTCCAAAAGGGGCCGCGATATTATCAGAGGAAAAGATGGAAGCCAGCTAGTCATATTATTTATGACAAGCCGCACGTGACAAACTGTTTAACTCCAGCGCTCCTAATAAGTCAGAGCGCGAGCAATTAGCTAACCCCGTACGAGGGCCGTTTGTGGCAATTTATAGATGCTCTCAAGCTGCCACGGCACTTCAAAGCCACACTGGGGGGAAACCTTTTAATGACTCACTTGAGATGACAAGTATTACACAGCACACATGGCAGCGATGAATTTGGCAGCGGATTCTGTTACATGAAGATTTCTCTTCGCAGCAGCTGTTTACGTGCTCGCAGCTCGCGCTCATCGGCTCGAGCGGGACGTTTAGATGAACGCCGAGGAAGGAGACAGCGCGAGGGCGTCCATGGCGAACTTCCAATGGGCAGGAGTACGCACAGGATATCTGTGATTTGACGCAGTTCTATTCTGATAAGGAACCTTCATAGGAGAGGGTTGTTAGGACTAGAAGGATGTCATGGACATTCCATGTGGGTCAGTTGCCATTGGACGGATGAGGTGAATAAACTGCACCTGAAGATCTTACTGAGTGCGCCGTGTTTATTTACATGTGGTAAACACCACAATATTGATAATGTTAGTGTGCGTATCGTTAAGAGCACTGTCCTATTTTATCCCCCGTTTTACTGTGGCCCAGTACAGCCTGAAGGGTAAGTATGAATTCACTGCTACTGATGGATGGCATGTCGGCGTTCCCGCCCCCACTACATTCTTTAGCAATCTGGTGATCAGAATCCCTGGAGTAGGTGTGTCGAGTGTAATGTTTATTCAGGTCCAGAATTGCCCACGGGACGCTAGGTCAATGGGGGTGATATGTGGTGAAGCTAATGGGCAGGGTTGCGTAAGAATAACCATCACCTACTACCAGCAACTGTCCAAAAATTGCAGCGCTATCAAACAAGATGGAGGGAAGAGAGGGGAGGGGGGAGGAGAAATGCGACACGGCGGGAAGGGGAGGGGGCGGAGCGGGTAAAATAAACAAACAAGACGGAGGGAAGAGAGGGGAGGGGGGAGGAGAAATGCGACACGGCGGGAAGGGGAGGGGGCGGAGCGGGTAAAACAAGACGGACGTGCACACGCTTTTAAGCTCAATGCGCATGCGCATTGAGCTTAAAAGTCACGGGCACTGCAAGGAATCGCCACGATTCCTTGCAGTGGATAAAGAGTGGATAAGCCCCCATAGTCTCGCTTGCTCGATGCGCATGCGCATCGACAGGCGAGACCTAAAAACGAACAAAACATTTACTGCCGAACAGCTCTGTGTGAAATCTGTCAATATTTGAACTGCAACTTTACAAACAAAATCACCAATTGTAATTGGATTAATAATGCTGGTCTGCAAACTATTAAAAGAGCAATATGGGTAAATGTAAATATATCTCCCAATGAACCAATATAACATGTTTACAACAGTAAAATTTTAATTGAAAACCACTAAACTACCGGCCTGTCGGTAAATCTTACATTTATATACTTTTAACGTGGTCTGTATATATCCAAAAATGCTGGGGTCCACAAGCGGATATGATCCCACTTATGAAGGCTGGAAGGCAAGCTGAAAACACTGAAGGAGCAATTAGCTAGTAATGTTACCTCCTTACTGCTTGCAGAATCGCATTCCACACTTGATGAGTTCCAACAGGCAGTGCAGAGTGAACTCAATCACCAGAATAGAGAAACTAGAGCTCATATGTATGGGAAAGGTGACAGACGTGGAAAAACCCTGGCAAAGCTAATACAAAATAGTCGCCCCAGCTCTGTCATCACTGAAATCACAACCGGCAGTAGCGACTTACTTTATAACTCCTCTACGATCTTGGCAGTGTTCTGCGAGGACTAACAGGAGTTGTACAGCTCTACAGATTCCTTACCCCCACAAGAGCTAGATAGTTATTTTGATACAATAGCACTGGCATGGCTGGAGTCGGGCATGGACAATATTTGGACCAACCTATCAAGATCAAGGAGACAGTGGAAATTATCTGTGGTGTCCACAATGACAAAGTCCAGGGTCCCGATGGCCTCCCAGCCCACATTTATTAGGAATATGCACAGCTGCTGGCAACGAGGCTGCTGGCCATGTATAGGAAGGCATATTACAAGGGGATATTGCCTCCCAACCCCTTTGCGAAGCATTGGTGATCACACTCCTCAAGCCGGGCAAACCCTGTACAATCAAGGCTTGTCCCTTTCACCTTAAATACAGATAACAAAATCCTAGCCAAAATATTGGCGATGAGATTACTGCCCCTTCTGCCAAATATGGTCTGCTCCAATCAGGTTAATTTCATACCAGACAGGTCCACATCACATAATCTGTACACACTGTTCGCGATGCTACACCACATAGAGCAGATCACAGTGGGTGCTGAAGTTTTTTTAGACGAACAAAAGCATTTGACTCATTAGAGTGGTCTTACTTTTTCTATGTGTTGAAACATTTGGGTTTTAGAAAACACTATATATGTTAGATACAACTGGTATGCACCTCCCCTATGGCCAGGTTAAGGCAGATCGGGGCTCTGTTCGCCCCAATATGGGTGGCGTGGGGAGCACAGCAGGGATGCCCACTGTCCCCCCTCCTATTTGCACTGGCAATTGAGCTGCTTACTGCCAAGCTGCTTCAGCACCATGCAGTGAGAGATCTCGCATTCACAAACAAAAAGAATTGCTATATGCTGACGATGTCACACTCTATGTCAAGAATACAGCAGTCAATGCAGCACCTTTATACGAGAATTAGTCTGCTTCACTTTCCTGTAAGGGATCACTATTAATTGGGCCAGGTCACTCCTAATTGCTCCTATAGACTCCACAAAACCCTGTGCATTGGAGTATACCCTGGTTTGGGCAACTGCTTTCTTTAGATATCTGAGGATTCACGTTAGGAGGGACTCACAGGAAGCTATAAGGGAAAACTACAGTAAAGTATTGACCAAAACAGAAGCTGGTAGAAAAATTGAACCATCTTCCCATGTTGCTGGCCTCGAGGATATCCCTCACCAAAATAGCACTACCAGAAATTCTCTACCTGTTACCAATATCCTAATTCCACTGAATTCAGCAGTTGTGAACCAGCTGACGGGCTGGCATGAGGTGGCAAGCAGGCCCGGCAGAAATGTGAGCCCTGGGCACTCCCATGCGAACGAGCCAGGATGAGCGCGCTGAATTTCGAACAATTCTACCTCAGGGCACAGGCGCAGTGCATACACTATTGGTACTTCCCGACTCCCCAACAGCCACCTGAAGCTGTTGAGCAAGACAAAGTCGCCCCACATGAACTCAACACTTATATCTGTGCAGAGGTTGGGCACCTGGGTAGAGACATTGACACAGCTGGTATTGCGGTCTGGGCTTGGCGGCTTTTGCTGACTACTGTGCAACTCCACCTTATGTTTGCCCTTCAGTATCCCTCTAGCGTTTAACTCCATGCTACTGCCAACAAGTGAGCACGCCAATTGTTATGTGCCTAAACACCTTAGGACTTCGCTGCCTTGGAGACCTTTACCAGGACGTTAGTTTTATACCATTAAAGGCCATTAGAAGATAGGACACTCACACAGTGTTGGATTTGAATCCTGCAGGGACTTGGGCCTGCCCTTTCCAAAACATGAGCCCACTTTTGTCCTGCTTAACCATCCTCTGAATTCCTAGTCGCTTGCATATACAATGCAACCCAAACGGCCCTGTGCATCCCTCCAGTGGCAGCAAGAGGGCAATGGGAGGCAGATCTCTAGGTGGATTTAACTGATGCCCAATGGGCATTCTGTTGCGCCCAAACTGGAACTCTCTCTCCAAACTATAGACCCAGACTGATCCATTAAAAGTAGCTGCACAGATTGTACTACACACCTGCGAAACAACATAGACTTGCAGCCTGATTCATGTAGGAAAATTGCACTCGCAAAGGGCCAGATTCTCAGAATCTGGCCCTTAGCAAGTGCGATTTTTGCATTTGGTATTCATGATACCAAATGCAAAAATCGCTATGTAAGAATTCGCATATTTGCGTGGAATGGCATTTAAGGAATCTCTAATAGAGATTCCTCAAATGCTATTCATGACACACAACAAAATTGCGATTTTGGACTTTTGGGGCCGCTATTTACCGACAGGTCAGACCTGTCGGTAAATAGCAAAAACTCAGAAAAATGCTTTGAAAAGCATCATTCAAAGTTGCATGTAGCACACACACATGTCCTTTGGACATGTGTGTGCGCCACACCTGTCCAAAAGTGCATTTTAGGGGTGCTACAGGGCGTCCTTTGGACACCCCTGGCACCCTTAAAATCGCTATCTCAGTTGCGAGTAGCAAATTGCTACTCGCAAATCCCCATTCATTCCAATGGGCCTCTTGGCCCATAGGAATGATTGGGGAGTATTTGCGAGTAGCAAATTGCTACTCGCAAATAAAGAACATGTAGGAATCGCTATTTAAGTAGCAATTCCTACATGAATGCCGTTTTGCGTGTCCTCAATAGCGATTCGCTATGATTCGCTATTAGGGACACGCAAAACGGCATGTACATGAATCAGGCTGCTAGTCTGATGGACTCACTGCATTGAGAATACTGTGGAACACTTGTGGCAGACTTCTGGCATGTAGGTGGGACTTCCCGGAGATCAGGGACTATTGGGAGAGGGTTGGAAGGAAGATGGTCAGCATGGTGGGCACACCTCCAATGCTGCCACTGCTGATGGCCCTGCTCGGCTATGTGAGGGATATACAGGCCAACAAATGAAAACTAGTAGCGCTGCTACTGGCATTGTCAAGGCGCAGAGTGTTGATGAGATGAGGTCGGTGGACATTGCCCACACTAACATGATTGATTTGTGATGTAACATTTTGCAACAAACAAATATCGACCTATTGGGGCTTGATGCCAATAGTAAACAGACCACAAGACATTTGGGCATCAGTGCGTTTTTATCTTCTCCACCAAGAATCTGAAGAGAACCCAGGGGCAGCTAGTTGGCCATGAATGACATAGTGGGGCAGGAGGAAAAACCAGGCTGGCTTCCTCTGGTATGGTAATGGCACGCTTGGACAACGGAGAGGTGGATCAGGCGCACGTTGAGCATGAACGCTGTATGTGTAATTTGGAAAAGCATTGTTTGATCTGTATTTTTCTTTGGTTCTTTGTGTACTATTAAAAAAAAAGTGTGAACCCTTGAATTCATTAAATTATTCTGAGCTCAACCACCTGGTAGCTATGGCACAGAGCCGACAAGCTTAACTTAAGAGCAAATGTGTAAGTATTTATGCAATTCTAAACAGTAACATAGTCGAAAGGCAAAACAAAAATTAATTAGAAACATAGAGTAAAATGTAATAAACAAAATAACACAAAAATGAAAAAAATCTAACCAGGGGATTAGAGACGTGGGGGCATATTCTCAAGGAGCTATCGCCGAGTTATCTGCACTTTATCGCAGCCAAAGTGGCGATACAACTATTGCCCCATTCACAAGCTGGTAGTATCAGCTCATATCACCAGTTTACCTGTGATAGCAGCAGCAAAAAACAGCGCCACAGATGACCCCGACAACTATCGCTAATGAGATGCAGAGTAGGCGCTCCCGTGCCAAAAGCCGCAACCACACCACTCCGCAACATTCTCAACGACCAGCCCGATCGGGGATAAGATCTCAAAACAGGCGATAAGGCACGTTAGCAGCAGGAAATTAACATCTGCTCTGACCTGGTGTAAAGTCGGACAACAGCCTGCACCAAAAAAGGGGGCCCAGGCCAGAGCTACACTTGAAGACAAACAGAGACTTTGGAGCTACTCATCATGCAGCTCGGAGCCCCAACAGGTCCACAACACCCATCGCCACCACCCAGGCCCACCACCCCCCAAGACTCCCACCGCTACCCCCCAGACCAGCACAGAGGCAGCACAGACACAGACAGCAGACCTTCAGAAAAGGCACAGCCTCATAGACTTAACGCCAGAGTACATCATGGGCTCAAAAGGACAACCATCCTTCTCATCCTGAACATCATTGTCCACAGGCTGACGGTACCAACATAGCTGACAGCCAACTTCCCACCTCAGACAAAACTGCTGGCTGTGCTACAACTGTTGGCCTCTGGTATCTTCCAACCAGCAACCGCCAGACTCAGATTTGTCTCACAGCCTGCCCTATCAAA
Source organism: Lissotriton vulgaris (assembly GCF_964263255.1). Classification (NCBI taxonomy): domain Eukaryota; kingdom Metazoa; phylum Chordata; class Amphibia; order Caudata; family Salamandridae; genus Lissotriton; species Lissotriton vulgaris. The sequence goes on along the minus strand of NC_141685.1, from coordinate 1,463,277,602 downwards.
GTTCCTCAAACCTGTCCTGGATGCCATCATCAGCTGGGTACCCCCTTACCTCTACTTCCTCCACACTGCACAGGAACAGCTTCCTGCACGTGTTGGGAGCAATTGGCTGCACACATGACCTACTTTTGCCCCCTACTGACACAGCACACAATTACTGCAACAGAAAGCAAACGCATTCCATCAATGTGCAGGTGATAGTGGACCACCGGGGACTCTTCACCAATGTTGTCGCCAACTACCCAGGCAGTTTGCATGATTCCTACATCTTCTGACAGTCCATCATCAACCAGCGCTTCCAGGCTGGCATCTACGGAAATGCACTGCTGGATGGTAACCAAATGAACACACCACACATCTCAAATCCACAATCGTGCAAATCACAACTCTGGGAATGCACATGTCACAAAGTCACATACAACATGCCAAACAACATGCCCACCCACCAAATATGACAGCGCAACTTACTGTGGGAATCTGGGCCAGCCATGTACATAAGCCATCAATGGCATGGCACCTCAGCCACACATTAGCAGAATGTGGGAAGAGGTCAGAACCAGGCATGTGCAAAGGAGGCAATTGCCCGATGAATGAGAATGTACACAATGCCAAGGGTGGCTTGAATGTGCTGGACAGACTGCAGTATGCAAACCACAGACATATCCATGTCTACATACATCGCTGGTGTATGGAGTGTAGTGAACAGTGGATGCAACCATGTCACCCCAGCCAGTGGGGGAGATCACGGAAATGTAGCTTGTTACGCCCCCCCTGTAAGCGTGTGTGGAGTGGGCTGGTCCGGCGTACGGTAGGCTAGTGTAGGGGTGTGAATAAAAAGCATGTAGCGCTGTTCATGGTCCTCTTCTGGAATGCCAATGTCCCTGCCAGGGCGACACCTCTCACCCCGCCATGAGGCCGACACTGTGAGCGGTGGTGCCTGTGATCCTGTGCTTCTGCTGCACCCGTGCCGCTGGTCCCCAAAGCCATCTTGCCTGCCCCAGCGCATCCAGTCATCACTGCTCACCTGCCGACACCGGCGTGTGACACAGAGGGCACACCAAGTGCAGCTGCAAGCTCGAAGCCCAAGGCCCACGACCTTGGCAGTTCCCTCAGACCATCACAGCCTCCGTGACATAGACCCGCAGTACTCCTTTCTGGTTGATGTACTCCACTGGCTGAAACAGCGGACCAGTAGGTCACACATTTGGAACTGAGTCTTGATTACTATATGGCAGAGGATATTCAATTATGGCTGAGTTTATATCACTATACTCCCTTCGATGTGGTGCCACCAACGTCATATATAGCATTCCAACCACACATGTCTGTGGGCCCCTGCTGACTTTGGTCCTGCAGGCCTCAGACCAATCCAATGCAGTCAGCATCAGGCAGGACACGGCATTGTTGCAGGCTGCACACCCGCTCAGCTCTGGTGCCACTACCTCCGTCTGCCACAAATCTCCTCCACATGCCATTCCAATGTCGTGTGTCAGATAACTAGAAGGAGATGGCTGGGCAGCAGTTGACCCGAGCTGACCGCTGCCTGTGGCCTAAACTGCGGTCAACTAGGTCACACATTTGGGACTGAGTCTTGATTTCATCATGGCAGTGTGTGCATGTCACAGTAAGCAAGGAGAGGAGTAAGAGGAATACGCGCTTCAGTCCGGAGTTGAAAAGGGTCTCCATTACGGAGGTGATGGTACACTACCAACAACTGCACTGGTGCCACTAACTGCACATTGCAGACCTATGACACGTGGCTGTGGGCCACTGCTGACCGCTACCTCCGGGACACACTGCGGTGGAGTAGGTCACACAAATGGAACTGAGTCCTGCTCCCTTCATGGAAGAGATGATGTCATTGTACAGGCCTCATCGCAGACTGCATCCCCTTTCAGCTCTGGTGCCACGAAGAATGTGCCATGAAATTCATGGGTACTCTCTGGTTGAACTTTGGTGGCGTCTGAGTCCATGGGCTGGGGGTTGTCTTCATCCTCATGTAGCTGATACTGACATGGGGGTAAAGAGGAGTCTGTAGCATTCAACTCAGCCACTTGCCTGTATCTGCTTGTTTCTGCCCTCAGCATCATGCCCTGGAAGGACACCTTCCACTGTCTCCGCAACCCTCCGTGACATTCTCCTTGGACATCGACGAGGACCCGCTCAGCTCGCGTGGCCCTACCTCAGTGCAGAGCAAGTCAACGTCCTGTGGTGGTGTGCCTGTGCCGGCAGCAGTGCATCAGGGACCACTAACTCTGTGCAGCTAAAGTCATGGACCTTTGCTGTTTGAACCCTGTACTGCTGATTGTCTGATCACTGTTGTGGTTGTTGCCAGCACCAACCAACCCCTGAGGGGTGGCTTACACTACCCAAGACCCATCCAGTACAGGCTTCACTGGACATTTGACCCTGGCAATAAAAGGGGCCAGGCACATGTGCCGCTAGCCAGTTGCACAAAGCCACTCAGTGTGTCCGTGTGGTCATTGTGTATGCATGAGAGCCCCAGCCCATACCACATTACATTGTGCTATGTACAGCAGGCACAACCATGTCACCGCAGGCAGTGGGGTAGACCTGGGACATAAAGCTGTGTTGTACCTCCCTGTGAGTGACAGCGGAGTGGACAGGCTTACAACAGTACAACGTAGGGGTGTGGCTCTTCCACACGTGAATCTGGGTGTGGTTAGGTTTAGGCCTTGCCATGGAAATGATGAATGCGTGTGTCTCTGTTGTAGTGTTTGTGCCACCCATCTCGCAATGGACGATGTTGTTATGTAGCATGCACCCAGAGTGCGGGCTCGGCCAAAGGGGTACATGAGTTGGGACACACCCACTCAGGGTCAGGGATCACACATGCCAACTTTTGTGTTTGTCTCTATCAGTGCAGCATGTGCCAAATGTCAAACCTCAACCGCATGACAAGTTCAGCCAGGCAGGTGCTCTACATGTGTGTCAGCCCTGCCCTTACAATGGACCTACACACACCTGGCCGGCAACCTTCAGCGCACATCATCACTGTGTCTCAGTCAGGCTTGTGGACATGCGCAGACAGGCATGACAATGGTGTACCGTAGGGGTGCAAGTGATGCAACCACACTGTGCACACTAGTGACTATGCTCAGGGGGAGGGAGGAGCAGCAGTGAGGCTAGGTAATACACATTGATGCCGCTCATTAGCAACAGGCAGTTCATGTCATACATGACTCACACATATCACACACCAATGAACCAGTGAGCCTGCCAACACATCATTCAGTGCGTAGTTTAGACTCATGTCTCTCTGCACTGTCACAGGTGATCAAGGATATGCACTCTGCGCTTGGATGATGGCACCCCTCGGAGCCCCGAACACACAGGCCCAGAGGCAGTACAATTTGGCACACAAACGCACCAGGGGCTTCGTGGAGCGCACTTTTGACATCTTGAAGTCACGTTTCAGGTGCCTTGACGTCACAGGTGGAAGGCTCCTGTACAGCCCAGACATTGTATGAAAAATGATTGTTGCATGTTGTGTGTTGCACAACATATGTGTAAGCAGTAATGCCCCATGGACACGAGTGCCAGATGCACTGGACGATGATGATGAAGATGAGACAGGTGGACCACACCCCACTGCAGCCGCATCAGGAATTGCCTGTAGGAACACCACCATTGACAATTTCTTCTCATGTTGACGTCAATTTGTGACGGTCCTTAGCAATCATGGGACAGTACGATAAATGACCACAGGCACAGCATGTGCAAATAAATGCATTCCAAGACACATTTCCTGCATACATGTCACTCATCTGTACAGGCACATCACTCAGACAAGTGTGGGTGCGACATGTAGTGCTAGCAATTGTGGAATTTGTTAATGGATGGTGGGTGTGTCATCTCTGTGCAGTGAGGCTGTTTAGGGTGTCACATATTCGAACTGCCAGTTCTGTGTGTCACAGTTGGTACGGTATCCCACTATTCGGTGATTCACATGTGTCCCAATTCATTCCATTTTGACTGTCATTTGTGGCCTACAAGTGACAACAGGGCTTCTTTTGGGATGCACCCTCAATCTCAATCCCACGACATGGGCAACATGTACATAAGGGGGAGTCACTGTCCCTACATTGGTCCATGCTTTCATTATTGTTTGATCATGGACATGGCATGTCTGTGTGCAGAGGGTGTTGATTATCCCTCTGCAATGTGATTCAGAGATGCGCTTTCACAGTGTGTTCCATGTATGTTTCCTCATTGGCGCAGGTTACATAAAGATTGCATGTCGATGTACATTGTGACTGTTTGTGAGGAGATGCCTGTCTGTTGCGGGGCAATGGTCATTTGTTGTACATCACGGCTGTGGGGTTGTGCTCGTACATTGTCATCTCACCATATTGTTTACTCTGCTTTTTTGAAGCATTTCAATGCATGACGTGAGGGAATCGCAGGCCTGTCGCTGGTTACCGCTGATGTTTGTACCCAGATTGGCCTCATTGCTACTATTTTCACATTGGTGTTTCGCATTTTTTTGGCATCACGCTGGTTTTAATTCAGACATTTGATGCATTATTGTGGGCCTATCGCATGGTACCGCCGTGTTGTGGATACTTAGTTAACACAGAGTTGTTTTCCCGCTATAGACTGTGATGTGTAATGTTGCGTTATGCTTATTTTGCGTTGATTATCACAGTTCTTGAGAATATCCCCCATGATTTTTTAAAGTTCTTAAAGTCACCAAGAAGCTCAAAATGCCAATGAAAGTCAGTGGTCGTGGTAAATCACGACCTGGGTACAAATTGATGCTGACCGTGATAGAGTAGGGGTCAAATGACCATGATAATCCTGATCAAAGACTTTACCTTCTGACTTTAGTCCTTTAGGTCACAATCCACCACAGGAATGCACTTCTAAAGCCCCCACAACCTTAGGGGAGGTGCTTACAGAGTCACAGAGTGGCAGGCAAAGCCCAAAAGGAGTTTCCAGTTACCATTCGTCAGTTGGGCAGTTGCCAGAAAAGGCCTCTTGTAGCTTGTTATGGTCATGTATATTTAACATGAGGTCAGCCTGATGATCCATTGAATCCACTTCTTTGTTTTGGGTCGAAGAGAGAGAGAGAAGGTCCTGTCCTCTGGGACTCTTCTCAGGTTGCACACAGCAAGTTCAGTCTTCTTCCAATCTTCCTCAGGTTCATGAGTGTTCTGAAGTGGGTGCATGGAGTTGGCACGTTTATTCCTAGCAAGATCTAGTGGGTGAGAATGATACCTGGTGACACCCTAAGCAATGGTGTAATGGTTCCCGGAGCTAACTCTTTGGACAACTTCAAGATGGTTGAAGTCATCGGCCACACTAAAGTTCTGAAGAATGGAGATGTGTGCGGGTAGTGTCCTATGGTAATTCTAGTGTACTCCCACATCTAACCCTAAAATACAGATTTAGGTAGTCCCTGTACCCCCCAACAAACTCAGAATTAGAAATCTGGTAGAACAAAAAGTGAGCTTTCTGCAACCACACAGTGGAGTATAGTCTGATATAATCCTTCTTCACTCTATAAGAGGAAGTAAGGCGAAGTATGTAATGCATTTGGGGAGTCTGGCTGAAGAGTACCTATAGCATATTGGGAAATAAAGAAGGCTGAGGAGAAGGATATTCCAATGGCAACTATAATTGAAAGAAGAAGTTAGGGGATAAAAGGACCTTAGAAGAGAAAAATAAGAGCGATGGCCCTAGGGAAATCTAAAGCCAGGAAAGTCCCAAAGAATCCTAAGAGAACAGGAAATAAAAGCCCCGAGATGGAGAATTCGATGGAAATACCGAAAGGAGTGAGCGATGTAAATTGTGTCACTAAAGAAGTAGCGAAGGGGAATACCCGCTCATTGAACTCAACTCCACAGGTAGCGACGATGTCTACAAATACAGTAGGCGTAAAAGGCGGATCAGTAGTATCAAAGTCAATTAAGGATTTTTTTAGGGAAGCATTTTAAAGGGAAGGCGACGTCTGATAAGGAGCTGAACGTGGTAGAGAACCCGCTAATCTCTGGGGACCTGGCAGCTATAAACTTGAAATCTCTGAGCCAATCAAATATCGCAGAGATATCAATGGAACCAGGCTTATCCTCCTCGCCAAGGTTATTTCAGTCGCTGTTTACTCAGGATATAGAAGTAGAGGTGGTGGAGGAAGAAGGTGCCCCCTCAAGAAAAGCCCTGTGTGAGGAAGACTCTATTCAGAGGGAATATAGCTCCAAGGTGAAAGAAAGACTGGAAAATTCTTATGCTGCTCGAACTGATTAATCAGGGCCCATATTGCATAGCCTGGAGGTTACGGGCTCCTCCAGTGTATCTATGCTTGAGGTTATGTTGATGCTCCAGAAAACCGTGCAGGGTATTCTAGAGGTCTCAGTTTTAAATAATGAAAATTTAAAAACACAAGGAAAACAGTTTAAGGATATGATTGGAGAATTGACACAGATTAAAGGTCTAATGCCCTCACTAGTAAGGACAGTAGAAGGTTATGTGGAAACAAAAGCTGATAGGGAGGAAGACGTTGAAGGGACCAGTAGATTACAGAAGGATGAACCGAAGTATATATATCCCGTTGCCCCATGATTATAAAGAGATGTGGGGAAAGAAGGTATAAAAAACTATTTCCCCGAGGTTAAGGAAGGGGAGGAAAGGCCCACCTAAATGCCAACCCTTACAGCGACAAGAAAAGGGGAAAGGGTTAATACTAGAACAAAGGCTAGCAGATAGGGTAGTGATCCCAGAAATGAAAAAGATCAGCTTTGCAGATACAGGAGTGAGTAACCACCCAAGGTTCTGGGGTACAACTTGGGTGGACAAAAGGAAAATGAGTGGTAAAGAGCACCTACGATAAGGGGAGGAAATATCCCGGGGAAAAGGAAGACGAAGTTACAGAAAGGGGATTGAATATGACCTTAGGTGCAGGACCTAGTAACCCCAACCCCGGTAGGGGCCTCAGGAAGAGAGGCAATGAAGAAATAATTAGGCAAAGAAGGGATGAGATAATAGAAGGACGCCCGCCAGGTTTACAGCCAGAAAAACGTGCAGACCCTTGGCTCTTTGTGGAGCCTATAGGACAGGGAAAAGGTGGGAAAAGAGTTAGGAAATTAAATCGCTCCCAACTTCTCTCTTCATTTGCGAAATGCCCGAGCTTAAGATATGTTAGCTCAGAAGATCTCAAAGAAGTGGGGTTTTTGATAAACACCAAGGGGGAAGAGATAACGAAGGTCCTACTCCATTCTACTTTAGTAAAAGTAGCAATGGAGAGAGCAGAAGCGGAGATGCTAAGAGAAGGAATCAGAATAATAAAAAGGGAAGAAGTGTTGCTGGATGCACAAGGTAACACTTTTCTCAGGAACCATGCGGGGTTGGGAGAACGGCAAATAAAAATGATTAGCTCTGGTTGGGGGAAGAAAGAATTGGAAATTAAGATAATTCCTAAAGACCAAGGGTGGGATGATGAAGATGAAGATGTACTGGTCAGGAACAGATATAGGAACTGGCCTACATGGAATGTGAGGAAGATGGGTACATGAGAGATATTGATTAGGAACTAGGGTCGTCGCACAGCCTGTCTATCTTATCTTGGAACGTCAATGGTTATAAGAGAATATTGCTCCAGGAAAGCTTTAGAAATATCCTTAAGAAGACTGACATTGTTTGCTTAAAGGAGACTTGGCTCTGCGACGAAAACCCTGCCACTGGAGGATTTACCCATCATGTAAAGCCTGCAAGAAAAAACATACTAGGTAGGCCATCAGGCGGCCAGCTGACACTGGTCTCCACAAAGATTGCTAGAGATATAGAATCCCTTGAACGTAAGTGCAACTGGGCGCTAGGTAGTAGAGTGTTAACATCAAATAATAACCTAGGCTGTGATGAGCTATGTATTGTAAATGTGTATATCCAGAAAGGTTAAAGAAATGATTATAAGGTGCACCTGGAATGTTTAAGAAAGGACCTGGAGGGCCTATGTGATACTTTCCCTAGAGATGTGCTTTTGATATTGGGTGCTTTTAACCACAGACTAATTCCTTTAAAAACCCATTCGTGGCACAGAGATTTGCTAAGAGCATATAATATTGAGTTTGCTAAGTTCCCCAGTTGTAGCACCTCACCTCAAGATGTAGAGCTTGGACAGCTGTTGGTGCCATGGGCTTGGTCTGCGTTAATGAAAGAAAGGAAGCAGATCGGCCCACAAAGCGCACCTTAATCATAGGGCAGCACATGTGTCAGATAGATTATGTGTTTACTCAAGCTTGGAGTTTTCACTTAATCAAACATTTCGAAACAGTTAGGGTGGAGGGCAGTGATCACTACCCATTGCTGACGGAATTGTATGTAAAAAAGCACCCCCAAAGACAAAAAGCCTTACAAGTACAGGTAGAATATCCAAAGCGTCTTACAACTCAGATTACAGAAGAATATATAAAAAAAACTGAGTGCATTGCAGTTGACAGTTGTATTAGAAAATGTATTACCAGAGGAAGAGATTACCTGGTATGAAGATATAATAAAACAATTGATAGACTGTCTCAGTATAAAAATCAAACGCGGTAAGCATAATCACTACTCCAATAACAAGCCATGGTTTGATGAGGGTTTGATGAGGATTGCCGCAAAGTAAAAGCCTGTATTAGGCAAAAGGAAAGAAGCCTTAGAGGTAGATACAACGTTGAGTTATTACTTAACCTTCAGAAATTAAGACTAAAATATAAGACAATCATAAGAGATAAAAAAGAACCTATAACGACAAGTGTTGGGTAAAGTTACTTGAGGCAATCGAAGAAAAAAATGTCAAAGGCTTTTGGAAATTAATACAAGAATGTACTGGGAAAGCTGTAGTGACCCTGCAATGCTCCGTACCGGAGGATAGGTGGGGGGATTATTTAGACGAAATCTATGGGAAATGGCCAAGAATGGAGGAAACAAGTGCCAAAAGATGGCCAGGAGTTAGGGAAGAAGTAAAAGAGTACTTCTCCCCAAGCCATATCTGGAGCATAATAGTTAGACTAAATTTAACCCAAACTGCTGGCCCAGATAATCTGCCGGCGGTCATTATAAAAACGAACCCTGAGTGGTGGACGGTATTTTTATTGAATGTGTTCCAGGGGATACTTAATTCAGGAATCATGCCAGAAAGTTGGAAAGAGGTTATTGTGAGACCAATACATAAACAAGCATTTACAATGCAATGGTTTTGCCTTTGTTAAAGTTAGAGCTATTGGCATTGCTCTTGACATTATTTTTATTTATGTTTTTTTTAACATAAATAAATGGCATTGTCATTTACAATGCCACTAGCTTTATCTCGCAAATGACACACGCAAACACCCACAGAGAGCCCCCCCAAACACACACAGAGCCCCCCCCCCACACACGCACCCACACAGAGCTCCCACACACACAGCCAAACATCGCATTATATTACACCATCTTTTCCCTTTGGATCCGAAATAAAACTAAAACAAGAAACTAAAATGACACGTGTGAATGCTCAGGAAAGCACTAAATCCTCAAACTGCTTTGACATTCTCCTGGCACGTGAACCCACCGAGCTCATACGTGGACGCCCACAGGAGAAACTCACTTACACAAGAGCTTCCCTGAGTGGAATTCAAACAAGTATTTCTTTCACCTGAGGTTTAAACAGAGGGTTGTAGCCAGTGTGCCCAATCAGCACTCATGACTCCTTCTCGCCTTTTAGACATAATCTCAACCTGTTCTGAAGTTAACTTAACCAATTGTCGCTTGTTCCAGTAATCCTCAGATCCCAACGGTTTACTGGCTTCAGTCACAGGAAACAAATTAACTGCACACAAAGCGCACGTGGAGAACATTTCAAAGTAAACACTGCACTATGCCAACATGACAAGCATAGATTCAAAGATAAATATAGCGCTCTACAATAATACCATGAGGGCATGCAAAGGATAAGGCCATGAACACAAACAGCGCTTTGGGGCCCAGCAGACCAGGTTGATCTGAGAGAACAGTTCCCAACTCTTTCAGGGCAGATCTCAGAAACCTGCGCCTTTCTCGGTGTGTAACCCCTGCATGGGACAAAGCTGCTTCCTTGCACTCCCTGATGTCGCTGACACGCTTGTTGTAGCCTTTGAGGTTTGCAAACAGATCTTCTGCTGTTTTGTGTATGTGAAACACTTCATCTCTGAAGAGGGAGAGGCAGGAAGTACTTTGAAGTGCAAGCTTCCAGAGATTCAAAGCGGTGGGCTCACTGTTCAGGGCTCCATGGCACAGAATAAAGCCCAAAATAATCCATTTCTCCATGGTGTCCAGGGAGAGGTACTCGCAGGGCATGGAGTCGGACTGGGCAGGGTTGAGCATGGTACTGGGGGCGCTGATCAGACTGAGCAGCTGGGAGCTCCTCCACTGTTCTGCCACCTTCAAATGCTCCCTCAATGGGAACAGAAAAGGGAAAAGGGACACTTTCCCCCCCAAGTCTTCACAAATCTTAAAATCGTGATAAAAATAATAATCATTTCTTCAACGGGCTCCGGAGTATGAAGCGAAAATTCACGAATATGAAATGCCGCAGTCTCCGCCATCTTTAACACATTGATGTTTTCATAAACTAATAACAAAATGCTCGTTTAACAGCCCTTCAGTACATCACGTTTTATGAATAATTTCTGCTGAAAGCGAACCACTAAACTGTACAATTGTAGTTCAATACGTGTTCTTATATTAGCACCTCATCAAAACAAATAATTTACAGCGATCCCAGTTAAATATTGTTTAAGCGCTATACACCTCTCGGCTCTCAAAAGCACGTATGTGTCCCCTCCACCGTTCAAAACTCGCTATATTTTGAGCACTAGACCACTGTTCTCTCTTCGGAATTGGCAACTGTCCCTTTTCCTGGAACCTGAAGATTCTCTAGTCCCAGACTCGCTGGATCTCTTCACCGCCGAGTACAAGGCCCGTCGTAAAGCACGGCACTGCACTCACGAACAGGAAACTGAGCCCAGTACATCGAGGAGAGACTTCTGAGGGGAGCGAGCTGACCCCCGAACAAGACACCCGCAACAAACAGAAAAGACCGAACCCACCTCTGAACTACCTCTTGATATGTGACGAATAAAAATCCAATTACTCAAAGCCGTTAAATAACATATCTCTTACAGCCCTACAGCCTTTACTGGGGCAAGGAAAATATATACGTATTTATGTACATAGACCATCCTTGTAGCACTTGATTTTCCGAAAGTTAGAGGCTTAAGACACTTTAAATAGCTGCCGAACTGGGCGTATATTCACATTACTTTACTCTGATAAACGGAAGGAAAAACAAACAACATAAATATATACATATATCCAAGCAATGCATACGGAAATATCAAAAACATGAAAACGGCCTACTACCATGAAAAGACAAGGATGGCAAGTATTTGGCAGTTCGGGGGAGCGAGCAGGGCAGTCCGGGCGTCCTCGCTAGTGCTCCTTGCTGCCCTTCTCCTTGTTCATCTTCTTCATCTTCATGCGCCGGTTCTGGAACCAGATCTTGACCTGACGCTCCGTCAGGTTCAGGATGCGGGCCACCTCGTAGCGCCGGTCCCGGGTCAGGTACATGTTGAACAGGAACTCCTTCTCCAGCTCCAGGGTCTGGTACTTGGTGTAGGGGCACCGTTTTTTGCGAGTCTAGCGCGCGTGGATCCAGTTCGCTGCCGGGTTATCTGGGAAGCAAAAGAGTGGGGGATGGGAGTGAAAGATTAATAAACTCATGTGCACTGTGGGTACCCTCAGCATTCGCGGCTTTTCAGGAATTATCGTAAAGGGGGGGGGGGGGTGTGCGGGCGGCTTGTTTACTGCTCCGTGGACGCCTCGCGGCAGAAGGCGCTTCTGTCAGTCATATAACTGGTTTATAGCAGCCCGGTGCTGCAGGCTCTATGGTAGGCGTCTAGACGGCTTTATAGGTTAGTAAAACTCTCTGTTTTGCCCACTCTGAGGCTCGTAGTTTCCGCAGTAAATCAGGAAGTTATTCCCACTCTTCCCCCTGCCTTCTCGGGCACTTACTTGAGTCAAGTTGCTGCGGCGGCTGCTTCTCCTCCTTGAGCGGGGTGCCGCTGCCGGCGCTGCCCGGCTCCGGGCCGGCTGCTGGGGGACTCCTCCTCGGCCGTCGGGGGCTGCTCGTCGTCCAGGGCCGGGCAGGGGAACTCGGCCAGGGCCAGCCCCGGCTGGGGCTCGAAGGATGAGCACTCGCTCTTCTTGGCGGGTATGCTTTCGGGCTTGACGCCCGCGTACGGGTGGTGGAAGGCAGGGAAGGCTGCGGCGGAGGAGGTGGAGAGCGGTTCCAGCCAGGGTCGCACCGCATAGCGCCCACCGCTGGGCGCTGGCTGGGCCATGTAGACCGCTGACGGCGGCAGTAGGTGGCTGTGAGTGCACCGCAGACCAGGCAGCCGGGAAGACTGCAGGCCCCATAGACCTCCTCGCTTTCGTGCCCCATCAGGGAGTCCACGTAATAGTTACTTATAGTGCCACTGGACGACATTTTAGGCTCCCCTCGCTGGAGCTCTTCTTCTCCGGCACTTCCGCTTGTCCCGCCCCCGGCCTGCCTGACTTCCGGGCCGCGGCCAATCGCAGCGCGGCCCTGGGGTCGGGAGGCCGGACAGCGCCTCCTAATCTCCGGCGGCGGTGTAAACACGGAGCAATGCCGGGTGGGCACCGGCTTCAATTAAAATATAAAGTGGCACTCGCTCAAAGGCGGCAATGTCCCTGGCAGGGTGGGCACCTGCCAGGGGGCTCAAAAAAATTGGCAAGGGACGGGGCAACTGTATTGAGGGCGGGTGCCGTCAATGCCGGAACAGACTCGGGGGCGTTCCCGAGAACTGGCTTTCGGCTGACGTCGCCAAAAGCCAAAAATTCTCGGGAACGCCCCCGAATCTGGTCCTGCATTGACGGACAGGCCAGTCTTCCAATGGCTAGCCTCCATTAATGGATGACGGGGTGTATTCCAACTCCTATACTATACTCATTCGTAAGCATTGGCTAGGCAAAACCTAAAAAGGAGATGTAAATTCCCCTAAAAACTATTGCCTGATAAATCTCTTGGACATAGGCGAAAAGGTCTTCACCAAAGTAATTTTGGGGTTATTCAAGGATTGGGCAGATGAAAAAAAGATAGTGCCCCTATAGCAGGGAGGATTTAAAGAGGGACACTCAACGGTCGATCACTGTTTTGCTCTCTGGTCTATTGCGCGGAAGTCGATGAACAGAGGGACAATCTGTTCTGCTGTTTTGTCGACTTCCACGCAGCATTTGATCTTGTGAGTAGGGAGCAGTTGTGGTCAATGTTGGTAGGGTATAAAATTCAAGGCGATTTATTGGCCTTGATCCAAGCCCTGCACACAGAAAACTGGGCCCAGATAATCTTGGATGATGTGGGAGGATTGTCTGAGAGGATCCAGATTGGTAATGGCTTGAGGCAGGGGTGTGTACTTGCCCCCTTGCTCTTTTCCCTGCTTATAGCCGATCTGCCCCTAAAGTTAAGATAGGTTAGAGGGGCTAGCCCAAAACTAGGAGGAAACCATATACCCTGTCTGTTATACGCAGATGATCTGGTAAATATGGACCAGACGGAGAGTAGTCTACAAAGAAAACTAAACATATTTAAAGATTATTGCTTCAATAAAAATTAGTAGTGAACATAGAAAAGACCAAAAGCCTATGCTTTGGAAGAAGCAAAAGAACATTTACTTGGTATCTAGGTACAGAATTACTGGAAAAAGTAACAGAATATAGATAGCTGGGGATGTGGTTTGCGAGTAACCTGAAATGGCATACACATCTGGACGCTTTAAAAATGAGGGCAGCTGCTTCTGTGAAGGGTTTAAAAAGATTTAATAGCACATATAGAGAAATGTCTGATAGGCCGGTTATAAAGGCCTACCTAGCAATAGTCCCTCCATAATTCCTGTATGGCGCAGAGGTACTCTATTTAAGTGGCAAAAAAGGTTGGGACAAAGAGGAGGGAAATATCCTCAAAAGCCTGTTCTCGCTCCCCAAATCGTCAATGGTACAAGCAGCAAGATTAGAATTGGGAATCACCTCATGGGTCATACCAGCCTGTATGGCTTGATTACATTTCTGGCAGCTTCTTGGGTCAGGTGAGGACCAAAAAATCTAGCAGTGGTGTAAAAGCGAAATTGCCAACAGTGAGCTGACCTGGGCAAAAGAAACAAGAACCTCAATAAGTGAAGCGTATGGAGTGTTTAAATTAAAGCTGTGCCTGCAGTCACTCTATTTAACGATAGATAAGAAAGAACTCAGTTTATTGGGAAATGAAATGTCGCGTACACATGACCTTGAGTACCTTTTGCGGAAAACCTCAGTGTCCCATATGATCTTCGCTTGGTAAAATGACCTACATTTTCCCTATGTAGATAGATTACCTAGCTGCCGACTAAGGCGTGAAGTGATAAGATTGCGAATTGGGATAAACCCCTGCTATGCGAATAAAGGGGTCAAAAATTCTGTGATAGACAGTAATGGTAAATGCACTTGCACTTTACGTACCACCTGTGATATTTTACATATTTTATTATATTGTATGAAGATTTTAGATATACGCAGAGAATTTTTAGATCCGATTTTTAAAAAATATGAGATTAAAAACAGGATGCAATCTGTAAACCTATTAGAGGGAATGATGAATTTAGATATTGCCTGTGCCATGGGGAAATTTATAAATAGAGTTTAGGTGTTTATCAAATGTAAAGAGTGATGATGAAATTTAGATATTTAGGAGAATGAGTTATTTACTTGAAAGACTAGGTGCCCAATAATGGATTATCTGATCTTAATAAATCTGAAGTTGATAATTGTTTTTACTTTACAGAAAATGTGTAATTTAGACATGCAGAAGATGTATTGTATATTTTATGATATTGACTTGTGCATTTATTTTAATTGAAATGCTGTATTTGTATATCTTTATGGTTGTAAAAATACAAATAAAGTTTTTAATGACTGACTGACTAACTGACTGACTGACTAACTGACTGACACAGTGGATACACACAAGTTGTTTTGGCATTCTGTTTCCTTTCGTTGAATTGCACCCCAAAAGTTCATATGTAAAACCCCAGCAGACCTGTTAAGCACAATGTTGCATTCAAGAAGATTATGACACTTTAAGACAAATAGGATCCTCCCAGCCTTCCTGGTATATTCTGACTGGTTTAGATGGGTCAGCTCTGTCGATTGTATGCTCCTGGGAGCAAATTCACACTTCGTTCCTGCCAATTTAAATGCTAATTACTGGCTGGCAGAAGTTGGAGAGCAAAATGCAGCTTTAGCGTCTAAGGGCTTCAGGGAGGGCAAAGGTGACTTTCTAAAAGTTAATTTAATTTTCCATTCTATCTAATAATAATATGGCTTTACCATTGAATTGAATAATTAATAGCTATTAAAATACTTGTTTAATTAGTTAGCTAATCCCAATCCAGAGATACAGTAGTGGTTTGTAATACTGCATGTAAGGGCTTTCCAATGGAACAACCAACCCTGCTATAGTGAAAATAGCTTTTATGGCTTTTTCACTGTAAGAACATGTTTACATTGTTAAATATCATACTTTTAAATACCTTGCATCTTGCCTTATGGATAATAAGGCCTCCTAAGGCATGACTTATAACTGTTTAAAAGGAAGGGTTAACCCTGTCAAAAGAAGTTATTTTGACATTTTGTATTTGCAGGTAAATCCGGCACAGCCAGGGTACTGTCGCAGGCATGTAGTCACGTTTACATTGTCAGTGTTGTGGATGGCACACATGGTGCTGCATTTCACTTTTATTCAACTTACAGGCACTGGGACACCTTGGTACCATAGAATAGGGACGTATAGGTAAGTTAAACATTTGGGGTAAGAGGGGAGCAAATGTGCACCGGGTTATGTGCCTGTTTGAAAAGGGGAGAGAAAACTAACAAACTAATGACTAGAGACACACATTAATTGTGCTAATCTATTATGATATTTTATTTTTATGACATCTTTTTTTATGGAAATTATTTTTCTTAGTTCATTATAATTATAATTTACTACATATAAAAATGACAATACATGTACAAACGGTGAGATAATAAATAATTGAATCAATTATTATAAAAAAATACAGAAGTGCATTCCTTTTTCAACGCGTTTCGGCGTAAGCCTTCTTCAGGAAGTCTGTATTCATGCACCAATGTCTTAAACTTCTGGCAGATGAAGCACGATCGAGTTCTGTAGTCTGATGTATAATCTGTATTACAGCGGAACCTGCTGATGGTCGCACGGGCTACGGACGGAATTCCATGAGTATCGATGGAGTCCCCACTGGAATCAGGATGGTCTACATCTTTCCCCTATAAAACTGGCGCCCTCTGATTGGTGGGACCATACACTCCTATACAGTATTTTCGAGCGGGCAATATCACGTCATTTATTAACGTTATCTACGAACCTGGGAGATCTTATCGACTGTGAATTCAAAGACCATCACCAGAATACATACCCGGTATCCATAAACCAGTCGGAGGACTCATTTACAGATTATACATCAGACTACAGAACTCGATCGTGCTTCATCCGCCAGAAGTTTAAGACATTGGTGCATGAATACAGACGTCCTGAAGAAGGCTTACGCCGAAACGCGTTGAAAAAGGAATGCACTTCTGTATTTTTTTATAATAATTGATTCAATTGTTTATTATCTCACCGTTTGTACATGTATTGTCATTTTTATATGTAGTAAATTATAATTATAATGAACTAAGAAAAATAATTTCCATAAAAAAAGAT
The DNA here is from genome assembly GCF_964263255.1 of Lissotriton vulgaris. Classification (NCBI taxonomy): domain Eukaryota; kingdom Metazoa; phylum Chordata; class Amphibia; order Caudata; family Salamandridae; genus Lissotriton; species Lissotriton vulgaris. Next base: position 1,463,260,813 of record NC_141685.1, on the reverse strand, counting down.
GTCATAAAAATAAAATATCATAATAGATTAGCACAATTAATGTGTGTCTCTAGTCATTAGTTTGTTAGTTTTCTCTCCCCTTTTCAAACAGGCACATAACCCGGTGCACATTTGCTCCCCTCTTACCCCAAATGCTGTTTCCTTGCCAGGGTTCATCCTATTAGGCAGGGCCCCCCTTCTTCCAAAAATAGGTAAGTTAAACATGCCATTCAGGAGTGTTCCAATTACGCCATGTTCAAAAGAGCACAAGCACTGGTTAGCTGGGGTAAAATGCACAGAGTTCTGTAGCTAGCAAAATGGAGTTCAGCTAAAGTAAAAAAGCAAATAAATCAGGGAGACCCTTCAGAAGGGGCAACTATCCAACACAGCCTCTCAAAACAAAAACTAGGAAGCTAGGCTAGACTAACCAATACCTTGATGGGCTTCCCTGTTCAGGAGATAGTATTGGACAATTTGCCTCTTCTGCAGTGGCATTTGTCTGTTCTATGCCCTACTGAACCAATCTGTAACCCTCTATCACCACTGGCCCATGGTGAACCCTTCACCTCATCCGTAGACCACACAACAAAAGAGTTGCAGGGAAGGTGATGCGTTGGTTCCTTACACACAAGAACGATGATGCGTCGGTTCCCTACTGCTGCGTAGGGGACGATGTTGCCTCGGTTCTTCTCCACGTGGGGAGGTGATGCGTCGGTTTCTTACTGCGCTTCCGTGGCGATGTAACCCGCAACGCCATGATGCGATGAAGATCTGGTGCAATGAAACAAAATCGCATCTTCCTCTTGATGCGACAATGATTAATGCACGCCCAATGGCCGTGCGGCGACTCAGTTAATCTTCTGAGCAGCAACAGGCCCAGCGACACGTTTCTCCAGTGATGCAACGGTATCTGCTGCGACAGAGGCACTCTTCTCTGGCGATGCGAGGCGCTCCGGTGACGCGATGCAACAGCGGCGACAACCTTCTTCAGTTATGTGATGACAATGGCTGCGGCAGCGTCACGCTTCTCCAGCGATGCAACGGCATCTGCTGCAACAACGACACACCTTTCCGGTGATTTGATGCGACAGCAGTGACACCCTTCTCCAGAGATGCAACGACAGAAGCTGCGGCGGCGTCACGCTTCTTCTTCGTGAGTACCGCTTCCAGCTCCTTGCGACACGCAGTCCCTCTGAAGGCCCAGCACCACAGAAGGCCCTTCAAATTCCCAGCAAGGGAATTCAGGGGAGCTGGTTGGAGAAGCCTGTTATCCATGAGACTTCAGCAGGAGGCAAGCTCAATTTCCAAGCACTTGGAGATCCTTTACAAGTTGATGAAAGTAGCATAAAGTTCCTTTCTCCTTTCGTTGGCAGTAAGGCAACCACTGCAGGCCAATCCCCCAAGCAGCACTCAGCTTAGGGATAATCTTCTCCTTCAGTTTCTCTCTGGTTCCTCTCCTCAGCAAAGGTTCTTCTTGTTTCCCAAAAGTGATCTACATTTCTGGGGTTTGGGTCCCCCTTTTATACACCTATTCTCTTTGTTCTCTGAAGGCAGAGAGTGTCTGTACCTAGTCCAAACCAGTTCTGGTCAGTCCTGGAGCACTTTGTGACAAGACTTTCTTTTGACGGTGTGGTCCAGGGACATCAGACGCACCATAGGAGATGGAGCCAGCATTGTGGAAGGCAGGCACAGCCTATTCAGGTCCCAGGTGCTCCCCTCCCCTCACTCTACATTCATATGGGTATATTCAGCCCTGTGCTGACTCACCCTGTCTCCTGGAATCCCAGAGCCGTTGTCACTCAAACTCCAGACAAGGAATACACAACCTAGCGGAGGCAGGCTTGGATAGTTAGGCAAGAAAATACATACTTTCTAAAAGTGGTATTTTCAAGCACAGAATGTTAAAACCAACTTCACTAAAAGATGTATTTTATTATTCTGGGTTCAGGCATACTAAACCTAGTTCCCTGAGTCAGTTAGGATTATAAAATGTTATAATCAAACTGCCCATTCTGGCCTATGGGGAACAGGTAGCCTTGCAATAGTGAAAAACGAAAATGGCTGTAATTCACTATAAGGAAATGCCACACACATCTGGGCATGTCCTACCTTTTACCTACATTGCCCCCTGCCCTTGGGCCTACCATAGTGGTGACTAATATGGAGAAAGGGGAAGGTTTCTGCACTGGCAAGTGGGTGCACTTGCCCAGTCAACATGGCAGCAACAGATTGCACACAGGTTCTGCAATGGCAGACCTGAGTCACACTTTACAGGCTGCTTATGTGGGTGGCACAACCAGTGCTGCAAGCGTACCAGCAGCATTTGATTTACAAGCCCTGGGCACACGCAGTGCACTGTACTAGGGTCTGACAAGTAAACCAAACCAGCCAATCATGGAGTCACTAATCCATACATCAATTTATAATAGGGAGAACATATGCACTTTAGCACTGAGCAGCAGTGGTAAAGTGCCCAGAGTCATAAAACCAACAAAAACAGGTCAGACAAAATTCAGGAGGAAGGCAAAAAGTTCAGGGATGACCCTGCAAAAAGGGCCAAGTCCAACAGAGACCCTAGTATTAGACTTGGCTTCCTGTTTGGATCCCTTTAGACATTTTTAATACACTTTACCTTCACCCATTATACTCACATTTCCCTACTCACCCATGCAACACACATTGCCTAAAAAGAGAAGATCTCCGGCACAGAGCCCTCTTGAGGGGCCAGTTGGCAATTGCAGCACCGGCCCAACGAGGAGCTGCCCGATGATGAAGCATGCCACCTCTCGAGGTGTGTGAGGGCCCTTGTTCCTAAATGGAGCACTCCTCTCCACCAAGCACCTACCAGACCAACCTTCCCACTTAGGAACAGTACACTCCATGTTTTCACTATTACAGGGGCCCGGGTTCTGGACCTGACTAAATCCTCAGTCCCTCTCTCTTCTTTTGGCTCTCCCAAAATGACCATTAGCACATTCCAACACAAATGTGCACATGTGTCGCCACACATACATAGCCATATGAAAGCACAGTGTTCATCTTGGAATGTAATTGTTCCAACATGGCCACCATGTGTGATAGGTGTGCAAGTAGCTATCACAACACAACACATGCCCATTTATGCTTTGTGAGAAAGTAGGAACATATATTTATGTGCATCAATACAAATTCTTTTTATGAACTTACAAATGCCAAAAAACCCTAACATACATGAATACATTTTATGTTGTATTGGTATGTTGTTTCTATACTACCCTGTTTCTGTACACATTGAACCTGATTTACAAAGTGCCTCCGCACTCGTGGAGGGAGTCCCCACACTTGTGGTGGAATATCAGCAGTGAGAACTCTTGTTGCGGTGAATCTGCCAAGGGTGCGGAGACTCCCTCATGACTGCGGGGGCCTACGCCACGAGTGCGGAGGCCCTTGGTGAATCAGTTCCATTAACTTTAAGAAAGATCATCTTTTGTGTGGTGTCTCTACATAATGTTTTGTCCTATCTGCCTTGCTGGCTTTAGAACTCAGTGAACTTTACCCCTGCTAAACAGTAGTAAAGTGCCTGTGCTCACCCTTTAAAAATGTTTGAATTAGCTTACTCCAAATTGGCAGATTTAACTCGCCTATAAGCCCCTAGTAGATGGTGCAAAAGGTGCACCAAGGGCCTGGAAGTTAACACCACTCGTGGACTGCTGCACCGAGTATGCCATACACTACAGTAGCAATGGCAAACATGACTTCACGCATACCCTCGACAGACTGACTGTTGCAGTGTAAAATATTCTCTGTGACCTGTCAAAATAACCATTTGTGACCTTCTTTTAAATATTAATATATCACCACTGTGAAGGTCTTGCAGCCATCAAGACAGGGTGCATTATATTTAAAGTCTACATATTCTTACTGCGACTAGTATGCAAAAGCTACATTCACTGGAAGGAGGCTCTGGCAGGCCAACAGAACATAATGCTATGCAGGATTACACAATATTACTGCTAACACTGGAAAGAGATCAGCTAGAAAAAATATTAAAACCACTAATTTTAATGGTTATTAAAATTCCATTCAAAGGTGGTAAGATTCTTTTATAAATATTGAGGAAGAATGCCTTTTCTCTGCCAGAAGTTCCTCTAGGTGAATTTGCATTAGCTCTACAGCAGTAGCCCAGCCAGTGATTCGCCTTGAATTGGTGTGAAACAGTTGTGAAATGCCTCCGGGAAGTAAACAATGCGCTGACCTGAATGGGCAGAGATGACTTTCTATGAACTCCACAGAATATTCAGAGTAATCCTATGGGCATCCTATGACACCACACTGTCAAATCCTGCTTGTTAGGTCTGTTGAGCCATGTATAACAGTTGGACTACACTTGAAGGGGAGAGAACAGGATGCCAAGACAATTCTTAAAGATGTCCATTTTGGTTGCTTTAGTCCTATCAGTTGCTGGGTTTATTTTGGGCAGAATCCCCATTTCAAATTTGATTTTAGTGTTGGATGTAGGAGGACAATAGAATGTCCATAGTAACACACACCCTGCCCTAAGAGCACAGGTCCTATGTCAGAAAGTAATATATTTGACCAGGATGAACCTGGTTGGCTAATCCAATCTGTACTCCATCGATATCAGACTGAAATTACACTTAGGTCTGCCACAACCATAGGCCACCATTGGCTTCTAGCGCATTTTAGTGCTATTTCCACTTAAAGCTTTTAACAGTAATAGCTTCGGCCTTTTCCCTTTTGATGTAACTTTATTTACTAAATTGTACTCAATTTTTCCAAATCCGTTTGGGATTTTTATTGTTTTGTATTGTGACCGGTTTTGTACTGCATAAATACTTTACACATTGCCCCACGTTAGGTCTGTACACTCTGCATTGAGCTGAGGTTGATGCAGTGATTTTGCGAGTTCACCTGTCACATTTTGGATTACTCCTTGAGGTGGGCCGTCACCCACTCAAAATAATGTTCCAATTTCTTACATGAACCTCAACATGCCTCCTACCTTTTATGAATTTTGAAGCCCAGTGACATCATTATGAGCATTGGCAGCCAGAGGTGTGAATTTCAGGAAGTAGTGAAATCATTATTTGTTTATGTATCTGTATCATTCCTCTAAGATATTCTCATATGCTTCCTCGTAAGAAGATCCTGCCTCCCAGCATGTTAGACTTTTGATTTCCCCAAACAAAAACAAACAAGCATTTACAATGCAACGGTTTTGCCTTTGTAAAAGTTAGAGCTATTGGCATTGTAAATGACAACATTTTTATTTATGTGTTCGTTTTGAAAACAGATAAATAAATGGCATTGTCATTTACAATGGCAATAGCCTAATCTCTCACAAATGCCACACACACACACACCCACAGAGAGCCCCCACACACAGAGCCCATCCACACAGAGCCTCCCCACACACACACAGGGCCCCCCACACACACACCCACATAGAGCCCCCCTACACACACCCACACAGAGCCCCCCCACACACACCCACACAGAGCGCCCCCCCACACCCACACAGAGCCCCCCCACACACTGCGAGCCCCCCCACACACAGAGCCCCCCACACACTGCGAGCCCCCCACACACAGAGCACCCCCTCACACTGCGAGCCCCCCCACACACTGCGAGCCCCCATCCACACACTGCGAGCCCCTAGAGAGTACATTACATAGGGGCTGTGCAATGAGTAAACAACACCAACCCCCCCCCTTCCAGAAAGATGCCACAAAGGTGTTATCTGTTAGCAAATACCCCGGATCGAACCAGGGACCGTGGCTCTAAAGGAAAACGCTTTCCTTGGCTGATTTCTGCGGCCATCAGAGAGCTCAGGCTGGGCTAATGCAGGCGCGGCCTGGAGGAGAAACCCATTAACGTCCATTAGTAGGAGCAAGAGCTGCTCCCAGGAGAGCCTGCAATGTCTGTGGGAGGAGGCGGGGTCTGAACCTTGGTGGTGGACGGGGAGAAAGGAGTGGATAGACAGTTTTTATATAGCGCATCGTCTGACATTTACACTGCCTCGTGGAGCTGTTCTTTCTTAGCCAGGCTGGGGACAGGTTGCCCCAGTTTAAGGTGCTGCTATGGGAAGGGGAGGGGGGGTGGAGGTCTGCGTCCGCACTTTTTTTCTCTTATTATTGTGTTGTAGAAGCCTGGAGTCCTCTTTGACCTCAGGTGTTCTTCCACCCGTTGTCATTGACTTGCTAAATATAGGATTGTTATTGTACCTTTTCTATATGTGAATGTAATGCTGCATTTAGAATCAGAAAAGTACGCCCATGGGTACTCGAAAGCACAGCACTAGCTGGGTCAGGAACTCACACTGGGCACGGGGCGGGTGAAGACTTGCACCAGGGCTGTCCTGGCCGCTGTGCCCGCTGTGTACTCTGCATTGGGGAAAATACTTCATGGTATGCAACAATGTCAGGAAACAATGAGGTGTTTCAGTTCCTCGTGGTCTGCCTTAGTACCCTGATTCACTATTTCTCCAGAGCAGAAAATCATTTAGTGCCAATGAAAAAATTGTCGGCCAGATACACACACATACAAACTTGACGGCTTTGTTTTTCTCGGTCTAAACCCTTCTCCAGAACGAGCTCTGCATATTTGTACCCGTCATTGCTTTCTGTCTCTTTGAGGACAAAATGCAGGTTACTGCTCAGCTTATAGCCCTGCAGGGCATTGATGCCAATGTCGGGGTCTCGGGCATTCCCGACAGCAATGCGCGTTCCTGGCAACGTGGACTCCGATATATTTAAATCAACAGCATTCTTTAAAAAACTCGGGATGTTATCGTTAATGTCATGGATGTGCACGTCCACGTGAAATATTTTTAAGGGATTCTCCACAACGGTTTGCAATTTGATGTAGCAACTGTCTGATTCCGCACACAGCTCCTCCCGGTCGATCCTGTCATTCACATGCAGTGTCCCCGCATCCTCGTTTAACGTAAAATACTGAGTCCCAGCAGCAGAAACAACGCGAACTTTCCTTTCAGACAAATCCCGCAGATTTAGCCCCAAGTCCTTTCCAAGGTTTCCAACAACTGAACCTCTCCTCATTTCTTCCGGTATTGAGTATTGTATTTGCCCTGCAACTTGTTCACAAACGATAATAACAAGCATTGGGGTGGGAACGGGCACAACAATGACGGACAGCGGGGGGTTGGGGGGTAGGCGGGAACGGGCACACAAAGCGAAAATCTGGTCCGAAATGACAGCCCACATCTCAATGAAAAAACTTCCTTTAGTCATTTGCACGTGGCTATTTGCATACCTGTGGTTTTTTAATGAAATAGGTCTAGTTGTATATGCGTCCCCTATTTCCAGGGGCGGGAGAGGGGGCGGGAAAGGCGACCACGCCCACTCGAGCAGGAAGGCGGGTGCCGGCTCAATGCCGGACCAGATTCGGGGGCGTTCCCGAGAACAGGCTTTCGGCTGACGTCACCAAAAGGGAAAAATTCTCGGGAACGCCCCCGAATCTGGTCCGGGATTGACGGACAGAGCCGTCTCCCAATGGCTATCCTCCATTTATGGAGCTAGCCAATGGGAGCAGGGGGCGAGTCCCTGTTCCCCACTGCAAAACATAAGATTTTTCCTAGCTCATGCGTACTTCGTACGCATTTGCTAGGCAAAACCTAAAAACGAAAGTAAAATGCACAGAAGTGCATGAAGGTGAAGCGCGCAGTCTCCCACCACTATGAAAGAAATATATGCAGAGTTTGACCGGGAGAGGGATGAGTGGGATGGCGGGGAGACAGTAGAGAGGGGAGAGAAGTCAGAGAGTTACATACGAAATGATACAGACACAATGAATGATGGGTGCAAGATGTGCTCACGCCAGAAACTATAGTCCAGGGGTAAAAATAAGAAAGAGCAAACATATATTTAAGTATAATAAAACTTCTCGTAAATCTACACCCAAACATTGTCCATACTTGCCGTTTTTAAATGGGCATATCTGTCTCCTCCTCGCATCGGGAAAGGCCGACCAACCCTGCAAGCAAACACAAGTTTAATGATACACGGCCTCGCACTGCCGATGTTAAGAGCCCTTTAAGTCACAATCTGTTACTTAAATACATTTGCAACTTTGTTGATGTAACGTTTTATGTGTTTCACATATAAATGTCAATAAGTTTTAAGGGAAATAGGAAAATGGCTTTTTCCGTTTCTGTGTGACAGATGTTTCTGTCTGTTTGAGAAGCAGAATTAGCAGAGATTGTAAAATACTCTTCTAGATCGAATACAATTAAGAAAGGAAAAACACACATTGGCCTGTGTGTGTTACTCCCATTCGTCTCCTTAACAGTTTATTATAGTTGCTGGTAGGGAAGGCAGCATGCATTGGCAGAAGTCTCAACAGTAAGGTATTTTACCCACTAAAGCTGACATTCCGAGGGCCGTGGCATCTCGGTCACCACCCCATTTCGAGTTACGTAGGTTAGAATCGGAGATGACGCAGTGATACAACATTTTTTCTAATGTTCGCAATAATGCAGTTGTTGCCCACACACATTACTCCACATATTACATGTGGGAAAAACACGGTGACTCAGTGCAAAATTTGGGCATGGTTTGTAATATTGAATTTAGCACAGAAATCCATTTGTTTAGGATAGAACATTACTGTCCTGTCACTAAGGGCCTTAATACAAGTACATCAGTCCACAGGACTGCCGTACAAGTGGTGGCGGTCTGATCACTACCATATTAAGATTGGGGCAGTTGGACATCCACAAGACCACCTGCTCTGCCGGGATCAAGGATTCTGCTCCTTCAATGGTCTGGAAAGGAACAGTAATATGCTGGTGGTGCCGAAGCCGGTGGCGAAGCCGGCACCGCCGAGCACATTATGAGTTGCCTTTCCACCATGACTTTTCATGGGGGTGAGCCTGCCATGAAAAGGGTGGCAGAGAAGCCACAAAGGAGCCCTTAAAGGGCCCCGTGCCCTGCGTGGGGTGCCTGCAGGGGGCACACCTTGTGCCCTCCTAGAATTGCAACCCTGTTCCTGCATGGTGTGTCAACTGTGCAGGAACGGGAAGTCGGCACTCTCACAGTAGCAGTAGCGGTCGGCAGTAGGTGTTTCTATAGGGCGGTGACGTGGGCAGGAGGAGGGGCAGGGTGGGGGGAAATAATGTATGGATTACGGAGTTTTACAGGTAAGTAAACATTTAAATACATAAAACGAATTTCGTTGCGCACACTGCATCACATTTGGTGATGCAGTGTGCGCAACGAAATTCGTTTTATGTATTTAAATGTTTACTTACCTGTAAAACTCCGTAATCCATACATTATTTCCCCCCACCCTGCCCCTCCTCCTGTCCACGTCACCGCCCTATAGAAACACCTACTGCCGACCGCTACTGCACAGTAGTGTGCTGAATGTTAGGCTCTCCTGTGAACCTAACATTCCACCGCCATGAGACCGCCCCACACCACCCTCCGCCATGGATTACAATCGCAATTTTGTGGGTGCACAGTGGCTTTGGGGGTCCTCCTGTCGGCTCAGTTGTGAAGGGCTTACTAGAGGACCACCAAAATCATAATAAGGCCATGAGAATAAGATCCTAAGAAGTGATTTTTCATTCAGATTTTTTCTTATGAAATAATGTTGCCACTGAGTTCCTATCTTCATTTTACTGGTATAACGAGTACAGGGACCATATTCCAAATCATTGCTGTGTTGGAGTGCATAGCTGTGCTGACCGACCAGTGCAGCGACGGCTCGTGGAGGGAGTTACGGTGGGGCAGGAGGCTGGGGAGGGGGAGGGGCAGGGTGGAGGTTGCTAAAAACCGGCATATGGATAATTGCAGGTAAGTAAACAATTTAATTAATAAAACGAATTTCGTAGCTCGCACTGATTTGCATTTTGCGATGCAAGGCGCACTACGAAATTCGTTTTATTAATTAAATTGTTTACTTACCTGCAATTATCCATATGCCGGTTTTTAGCAACCTCCACCCTGCCCCTCCCCCTCCCCACCCTCCCGCCCCACCGTAACTCCCTCCACGAGCCGTCGCTGGACCAGTGCATAGATTAACTTTGCTTGGTCTGATTAGTGCAAGAATGTAATTTGCAACAACTTACTAGTGCATTGCAAGAGTAAATAATTTTCGACGAAGCGGTTGGGGCAAACTTTGTTACCTCACTTCTTGGTCAATGCTAAACAAAAATTCTGTAGTCACCCATGAAAATTGTAGTCTTTGCCAAACACATGTAAGACAGTAACAAATTCGTTTTTGCACTGACCAGTTAATACATATCTTGCTGCAGACTTCACTATTCACTCGAATTTTCAAGATCCCTTGCTTCTAGAGCTAATGAACTCCAGTTGAGCTTGTTCTAATCTGATTTACAATACATCTGATATTGATTGTATACCATTTGCTTTAGAAGTTTTGTGACGAAAGGGGGGCTGTTATTTTCCTTGCAATGGAATAATTTATAAAGAGTGAGTTGATGAAGGCAGTCTAAAATGAAATGAGCTAAAGATAGTTAGGTAGAGATAAGCTACACAGGTAGCAATATATTCAAGATGCGAGGCGGGCAGGGATCTACAGATAAACCTGAGTGGGGGCTTTGTTTGATGAGGTCTTGAAGTTGTTGAGTTGAATTTTGATAAACGTGTCCTCGTATTTGTGGACAAAAGAAAATTCAAACCACCCATTTACAATTTAGCTTAAGAGTTTAATTATTATTTATTTCACCTTTGGGATCAGCCTACCCTTGATATATTTCTCTATTCTTAAGGTCTGGCTTACAAAATAGTTGTATAGGGTGTTGCAGAGCTCTGTATATGCTAGATGATACAAGGGCATTTTTCAGGTTTGTTAATTTCATGGGTTAGCTAGCAAGTTATTTTTTAGACGAGGCGGCTTCTTGATTTTATAGTAATATTTTAGTTTTCCATATTTGTGCATGCTAGAATCTTAGAGCCTAATTGAGAGTTTGGCAGACAATGTACTCTCTTGCAAACGCAATGAAGAATCCTATTGTAAGAAATTGGGTTACTGGTTGAGGGGCTTGAAACCCTACTCATACATTAATCACAATCCTTGTTAGAGTAAAGTCACAAGCACACCCCAAATTAACCAGTGTTCCACCTTCTGGTTGCTTGGCACAAAGTAGTCAGATTTAACTTTGAGGCAATATGTCAAGTATTTATGCAAACAATAATACATTGAAAATACAACATAAAAAAACTCTCACACCAATTTACAAAAATATAGTACATTTTAATAAATAAATCAAGGCCAAATGACAAAAATCAGATCAGTAAAACTGGAGATTTGCAAGTTTAACTTTTTCAGTGGAATTAGTGACAAAAAGCACTAAACGCCAACTGTGGTTATCCGTTTGCTCTACACCAGGACAAAGTCACAAGTTCAGACCATCCATGTCGGAGGGTGGGCTGGCTACAGGGACTCACTTAGGTCTGCGGAACACAGTACCTTAATCCTGGTGATGCAACGTCTGGCTGAGGAGATGCAATGCAGAGCAGCGGGTTCATGGAACTGCAAAGCACTATCCAATGTCCTTGCATGGAAATTTGTTGCACTGTAGAGGTTCCAATAGGCAGCGTTGGGTAAGGTGATGCCCTTGCGTGGAGATGTGTTGCGCAAGTGTGGTTGCAAGGGGCTGCTGTAAACAATACAAAATACTTGACTCAGAGAATTCTGTGCAGCAGTGGTTCCATTGGGCTGCTGTAGGTGATGCGAAATCCTTGCATTGGTGAAGTCTGCCCAGCAGAGGCGATGCACCGGTTCCGATGGTGATACATTGTGCACCAGAGAGGATGGTCTATGTTAGACATGACAGCCTTAGAGTGGGCTTCCCTAGAACTTTTTGCCTACCTCTGCCACTCTTCTGACCTCTCTTTTGCTGTCTTTAGGACACTGCTTATCAGTGCTTAGGTGCTTGTGCTCTCTCCTATAAACATGGTAACACTGGCTCATCCCAATTGCCATATTTAATTTACTTATAATTTCCTACTAAAGTGGTATCCCCGGGCCTGTAGTGCTACTAGTGGGCCTGCACCACAGATTACGCCACCTACTTAAGCATCCCTTTCATCCTGTCTCAGACCTTCCATTGCAGAGCCTGTGTGTGCAGTCACCCAGGCCCTCGTCCGCAGCAGACTGGACTACGGAAACGCCCTCTACGCAGAAGACTCAGCCAAACCGACTGAAACGGCTCCAACACATCCAGAACGCCTCTGCACGCCTGATCCTCAACATCCCCCGCCGCAGCCACATCACACCACACCTAAGAGACCTGCACTGGCTCCCTGTCAACAAGAGTATAACCTTCAAACTCCTCACCCACGCACACAAGGTGCTCCACAACACTGGACCAGCGTAGCTCAACAGCCGACTCAGCTTCTACTCCCCCACCCGCCAGCTCCGCTCCGCAGACCGCGCCCTCGCCACTGTCCTCCGTATCCGAAGAGTGACCGCCGGCGGCAGATCATTCTCACACCTCGCCGCCAAGACATGGAGCACCCTCCTGATCCTCCTACAGCAGACCCGAGACCTACTTACCTTCAGAGGACTCGTCAAGACCTGGCTCTTCGAACAGTAGCAGCATCCCCTCCCTTAGCGTCTTGAGACCCTCACGGGTATGTAGTGCACGTTACAAATGCCTATGATTGATTGATTGATTGATACACTGCCATGTCAACCTGGTAAAATAAACCTTTTGCCAGACCCATACATTTCCTTTTTACACATATACGTTACCCCTAAGGTAGGTCATGGACAAACCAGAGTGCAGGGACAATGTATTTAAAAGATAGTGAAAAGCTCCCTAAGTAATTCTTTACTATTGTAAGTCCTATCATGTCCATAGGATACCATTGGGATTACATTATTACATTTTATAAGTGAAATTTCAGTTGGGAAGAGATAAGACCCCCATGTTTGGGGTTTCTGGAATACTAATTTAAAATCCTAACTCATGGTGAAGTCGAATTTTAAATTGCAGTTCAGGAAATGCCACTTTTAGAAAGTAAAAACAACAATTGATGGACAGAATGCAGAACAATGTCATACATTCACTCCAGTACAGCGATCTGGGCCTAAATCCATCGTTTTTTTGCACTCCACACCACCCCAGTTCAGACATGGCCATATGCAAATCAGCCTTGACCCTGTGCCTCATGGAAACAGTCCAGCCCGAACTGCCAAGCCATGTCTTACCTGGACCGGAATCAAGCATCCTAGGACCGGTTTCTGGCTATCAGCCGTCTTCAGCCAGGATAGCTTGACTAAAGTGGTGTGGAGAGCATGGGACTCACGTCTGAGCACGCCCATACCACTCGGGGTGACAAATGCAAAAACAACAATTGATGGACAGAATGCAAAACAATGTCATACGTTTACCCCAGTACAGAGATCTGGGCATAAATCCATCATTTTTTTTGCACTCCACACCACCCCAGTTCAGACATGGCCATATGCAAATCAGCCTTGACCCTGTGCCTCATGGGAACAGTCCAGCCCGAACTGCCAAGCCATGTCTTTCCTGGACCGGAATCAAGCATCCTAGGACAGGTTTCTGGCTATCAGCCGTTTTCAGCCAGGATAGCTTGACTCCAGTGGTGTGGAGAGCATGGGACTCACGTCTGAGCACACCCATCCCACTCGGGGTGACAAATGCAAAAACAACAATTGATGGACAGAATGCTTAACAATGTCATACATTCATCCAGTACAGAGATCTGGGCCTAAATCCATCGTTTTTTTGCACTCCACACCACCCCAGTTCAGATATGGCCAGTTCGGGCTGGACTGTTCCCATGAAGCACAGGGTCAGACTGATTTGCATATGGCCATGTCTGAACTGGGGTGGCAGAGTGGGCTATGGAACGGTGATGGATTCAACCCAGATCTGTTGACTGGGTGTGAGTGTTTGATTGGTTCAGATGCTCCGTCCATCACCAGCCCCTTTTGTACCGCTTTGTTCGCCATAAGTTGGCATGCTCAGACGTGAGTCCCTTGCTCACTTTGCCACTGGATTCAAGCAAGCATGGCAGAAGACAGCTGTAATGCCAGAAACCGGTCCTAGGAAGCTTGTTTCCGGTCCAGGGAAGGCATGGCTTGGCAGTTCGGGCTGGACTGTTCCCATGAGGCACAGGGTCAGACTGATTTGTATATGACCATGTCTGAACTGGGGTGGCAGAGTGGGCTAAAGAACAGTGATGGATTCAACCCAGATCTGTTGACTGGGTGTGAGTGTTTGATTGGTTCAGATGCTCCGTCCATTACCACCCCCTTTTGTACCGCTTTGTTCGCCATAAGTTGGCAGGGTATGCTCAGAGGTGAGTCCCTTGCTCACTTTGCCACTGGATTCAAGCAAGCCTGGCTGAAGACGGCTGTAATGCCAGAAACCGGTCCTAGGAAGCTTGTTTCCGGTCCAGGGAAGGCATGGCTTGGCAGTTCGGGCTGGACTGTTCCCATGAGGCACAGGGTCAAAGTGATTTGCATATGGCTATGTCTGAACTGGTGTGGCAGAGTGGGCTAAAGAACAGTGATGGATTCAACCCAGATCTGTTGACTGGGTGTGAGTGTTTGATTGGTTCAGATGCTCCGTCCATCACCACACCCTTTTGTACCGCTTTGTTCAGCATAAGTTGGCAGGGTATGCTCAGACGTGAGTCCCTTGCTCACTTTGCCACTGGATTCAAGCAAGCCTGGCTGAAGACGGCTGTAATGCCAGAAACCGGTCCTAGGAAGCTTGTTTCCGGTCCAGGGAAGGCATGGCTTGGCAGTTCGGGCTGGACTGTTCCCATGAAGCACAGGGTCAGACTGATTTGCATATGGCCATGTCTGAACTGGGGTGGCAGAGTGGGCTAAAGAACGGTGATGGATTCAACCCAGATCTGTTGACTGGGTGTGAGTGTTTGATTTTTTCAGATGCTCCGTCCATCACCACCCCCTTTTATACCGCTTTGTTCGCCATAAGTTGGCAGGGGATGCTCAGACGTGAGTCCCTTGCTCACTTTGCCACTGGATTCAAGCAAGCCTTGCTGAAGACAGCTGTAATGCCAGAAACCGGTCCTAGGAAGCTTGTTTCCAGTCCAGGGAAGGCATGGCTTGGCAGTTTGGGCGGGACTGTTCCCATGATGCACAGGGTCAGACCGATTTGCATATGGCCATGTCTGAACTGGGGTGGCAGAGTGGGCTAAGAACGGTGATGGATTCAACCCAGATCTGTTGACTGGGTGTGAGTGTTTGATTTGTTCAGATGCTCTGTCCTTCACCAACCCCTTTTGTACCGCTTTGTTCACCATAAATTGGCAGGGTAATCTCAGACATGAGTCCCTTGCTCACTTTGCCACTGGATTCAAGCAAGCCTGGCTGAAGACGGCTGTAATGCCAGATACCAGTCCTAGGAATCTTGTATCCGGTCCAGGGAAGGCATGGCTTGGCAGTTCGGGCTGGACTGTTCCCATGAGGCACAGGGTCAGACTGATTTGCATATGGCCATGTCTGAACTGGGGTGGCAGAGTGGGCTAAAGAACGGTGATGGATTCAACCCAGATCTGTTGACTGGGTGTGAGTGTTTGATTTGTTCAGATGCTCCGTCCATCACCACCCTCTTTTGTACCACTTTTAGAAAGTAGGCATTTTCTTACTTTAGTCATCTGGTGACTGCTGGCTGTCTGTGATCAGTCTGGTGTGGGTGAAAGCTGGACTTTGTTTATCCCTTCTAGTTAGCTACACACAATGGGAGCTTAGGTGTGACCTGCTAGTCCATCTTGGTGAGATGGTAGGGAGGGGCTGGACTCAGCCTCACTTACACTTGAATAGGCTGCGTCCTGTTCCCACACAAAAGGCTGCACGCCTCCTTATAGTGAGTCTGGAGCCAGGTCAGGAAGGGAGGACCTCTTTGCACTTCAAAGACCTGTCTTTGAAGTCTCCCCTACTTCAAAGGCACAAGTGGGTGTAAGTAATAGACCTCTTACACCATCACTTCAATACACTTCTGGACCTGTGAATACTCTATCAGGAAGAAGAACTGCTGTGCTGCTGGAAGGACTATCATTCCACTGGATGGGTGTTTGCTGAACTCCTGACTTGCTGTGTTGCACTGCTACCTGCTGCTCTCTCTTGCCTGGGGGAGGAGGAGTGGACTTGTAGCACTTGAACCCAGACTGACTCCATGAGCTAGCTGACTTGCCTCCCGACCTGAAGTCTCAGGG
The DNA here is from genome assembly GCF_964263255.1 of Lissotriton vulgaris. Taxonomy (NCBI): domain Eukaryota; kingdom Metazoa; phylum Chordata; class Amphibia; order Caudata; family Salamandridae; genus Lissotriton; species Lissotriton vulgaris. The sequence goes on along the minus strand of NC_141685.1, from coordinate 1,463,244,629 downwards.
ACATAAAAGACTTCCAACTATCCTGCTTCTACACCTGGACTCTGCAATCTGTGAGTCTGCCCTGCCAAGTGGTGCCACCCAAGTCCTGGACCCTTGAAAGTGAGCCTATGGTGTCTGTTCAAGTGGAACTGATGCATCCTCCGCTGCGAGAACAGACACAATGCATTGCTGCTCTAGCAGGAACAGGCATCACCCCTACTGAGTGGAGAAATCCTGCTCATTCTCTTCAGAACTGTTACATCTCTGTACCAATGCATTGCCTTTGGAAATGACACATTGTCGCTGCTACATGTAGAAAATCAACGCATCACCCCAACTACATGGCGAACAATGACGCATTGCTCATATGCACCCCCATCTTCGTCGACGCAACCCAGATTAAGGTACTTTTCTTCAATAGGCCTCACTGGGTCCCTGTATTCGGCCCGCGCTCCATCACAATTGGACTGAACTCTTGACTTTGTACTGTCTGGTGTGACCAGATATTTCAAATAAACGCTTATTGTTACTGTTTTACAGTTTATTCTTCAAAAATTCATATCTCAAGTTCTACTTATTTGATTTTTGTCATGTTTGTCTTGTTTTATTGATTAAATTGAGAGCTATTTGTGAGATGTTTTGTGTGGCGTTTCCTTTAAGCTGCACAGCAGTATTTCCTTCTGGAAGTGTGCACAGGGCCAGAACTGTACTGAAGAGTTGGGATCTGAGGTCTAGTATTAATATCTGGTGCCCACTAAGAAGTAAGAAAAGCTTCTGGAGGTTTCTAACCCCAGATTGTCAGGTATCCCCTTTCTCCTTGCCCTGGCCCCATCGTGTCTCTTATTAGAAAAAGACTAGTGACCAACCCTTTGTGAGAGTCCACAGGCAGAGGCTTTGTGAGTTGCCTGTGTGGTGGGTTACAACTCCTTTTATCTTGTTAACTCAGAGTGGTCCGTCCCGTCAACACCTACCTTACCTTTGTCTTACTGCCTGGGAGAAATTCACAAAGACCAACTGCCAGCTACACCTAGACATGTGAGCAAGGATCAGGCTACAGGCACAAAATGGTTTCTAAAAGTAGCATTTTCACAATTGTGTTTAAAAGTTCAACTTTATCATTAAATAGGACTTTTAATTACAATTCTTTAGACACCAAACTCGACCTGCCCACATGCACCCAATTGAAGGTATTCACGTATTAAATGTAATAAGGTAACACAATGTTATCCTATGGGAGAGATAGACCTTGCACTAGTAAAAAACAAATTTAGGAGTTTTACACTACCCGGACATGTAAAACTTAAAAGTACATGTTCAACATTTTAAATACAAAAAGAATAATTGATGGACAGAATGTTGAGCAATGTCAATCATTTACCCCAGTACAGAGATCTGGGCCTAAATCCATAGTTTTTTTGCTACCCGTGCCATTCCAATTTAAACCCAGCCATATGCAAATCAGTCTTGACTCTGTATCCCATGGGAGCAGTCCAGTCCGAACTGTCAGGCCAGGTTCTTCCTGAACTGGAAAACAAGCATCCCAGGACTGGTTTTCAGGGTATCCCCCCTTATCAGCCAGGCTAGCTTGACTCTAGTGGCATGGAGAGCACAGGACCCATGTCCGAGTATACCAATTTAAATACACTGCACCCTGCCCTCTAGGTTGTTCAGGGTCTACCCTAGGGGTGACTTTTATGTACTAAAAAGAAAAGTTGGGCCTGGCAAAAGGTAAACCAGCCTCTTTCGTAATCTGGAATAGAACAAACAGGATTTGGTCCACTACTTATCACTGTTAGATTTTTGCCTCATTCTAAAAGTATTTGTATGATAAGTTTCAGGAGACTAACAAGCAAATCCTAACCTGTTCCTAAGCTGTTTGTTATAACATGGTAAATAGCAAACTGATTGTCTACTACTTTACTACTTAGGAAATCAAACTCACTGATTTTGCCTGAAACATAGATGCATAATTTAACATTTAAAAAGTGAAGTAAGTATATTGTATCCATTTCTTTGTATGCGAACAGTATAGTTGGTGTGGAATCTGTGTGTCACGTTTCACTAGATGCAAATGCTAGGGGTTCCATTCCTTATTTAAAGAAGCAGTAAAATTGTGCATCTGCAGCTGTACTTTCTTCTCTTTTTGTGACAGTGCAAAAGGGTCCCACTAGCTGCACAACTAAGCATAGGCATTTTGTAGCAAGATGTACGAAAACGGTTGCAATGGTAAGGGATAAGCCTTAGCTAGACAAAGAAAATAATAGATTGTTAAACATATATTTACCTCAACACAAAGACAAGGCAACAGCTTAGAATACTGCAAAGAAGCTGATTTCAAAGGATCTTCCCTTTTTATCTAAAAGTAAACAAATTTACATACAGATTACTATTCATAGCATATTGTGCATACACATTGTGTAGTTGTGTTGTACGTTTTTGTAGCTAGTGATAACATAGCAATGGTTGATAATGAATTTCTAAATAAAATCCTTCTTTTCAATATACCATCCATTTGTTTTTGTGAACCAAGTCAATGTGTCTACAACAGATGTGATCCTGAAGGTAGAACTATATATGCGCCATGTCAGTGAAAATAAAAATGTAGCCCAATAACGTTATTTAGAGCAACTGTAATAAACACATATTTTTCACTACTGTACAAAGGTCAAGTTTGAGTTTATTACTGTAGTATAGCAAAATTGACATGAGAAAACACGTTTTACTGCCTCTCTGATTGCATGTAACAATTACCACACAGGGAAACAGCTCCACTAAACTCTACGTGTCTGTTAAGTGTGATGTACCTTTGTCCACAAATGTATCCACTTGCATCCTGATTTAGTTAAAATGCCTGTTGTTAAAACAAATACATATAAAAAAAAGACCGCCTCTCTCATGAGCCAATGAGCCATGACGCCCACACCCAACAATGGTAATAAATCGCCTATTAGAGCCTTTATATCTGCATAAATACATGTATATATATATATAGATCAAATTAAATGGGGACATCTGTCAGTCATTTAAGACTTCAATAAAATAGCAGAATGCACAACATAATTTAACATTATCACATTCATTATTTGCTAAGAGAACATCATTCGTGACCCCGTTCACAATTATAAGATGGGATCTAATGGCTACGGGATTCATTTAATTTTTGGCCATTGGAACACCTTAGTTCCTTACTCACAGCAGTTTGCATGCATTTAACATTTACCACTCATTTTGTTGCAGCAGGGCAGACCATAATCGAATAGAGGGAAAAACGACTATCACAGCACTTCTGTATTGACCATATCAATCAATCAAGTCAACTTTATTTCGGTTTGTTAATGAACCATAAAAGTACATAACAGTTAAAAAAAAAGCAATACATTTACAACTCATCCAATGCATTGTAGATCTCAATTAGCATATTTACAGTAATCGGTTGACGTGCGGTTATAATATGACAATAAAGACATAACAATAAGATACAAAAACTAAGAAATTTCCTTTAAAACAGATAAAAAACTAATTATTACTAAGACAGAGCCATCCACCCACATAAGCGGTTTACTACGCATGGATCAGTCTTCGTCTAGTTAACCACATCGAGAACAAGAATTTGGAAATAGCAGTAACTATCAATGCATCAGTATCAGTTTTTAAAATTCTTAAATAGTCTATATAGTTCCTCAGTCCTAGGTTAACACATAACTGTATAATCCATTTTTTCCTGCTGACAGAATAAGCAGGACAAAACAAAATTACATGGATTAGAGATTCATTCGGGTCATCACAACCTGGACAAGGACGAGCTAAACCCAATTTCCATTTATCAGAATAGGAATAGAGGGGTAATGTACCATATCTGAATTGTAGAAACAATTTTTTTGCTAAGACAGGTTCTATAGCATCTAACTCTTTCTCAAAACTGTAAACACTCTTAAAGTGCAAGAAACTGTCGGTGAGACTAGATGGCCTGGCTGTTCGAAAGACCTCTTCAAGGTTATGATGTTTTATAGACTCAGCCAGGGTTCTCTTTGAGATAGATTTGCATGTGTCCTCCGGATTAGACCAGAGATTCTCCATGCCTATCTTGGACGCATGCCCCCTTATAAAAGATAACCACTTTATCCTCCCCACACCCGGGCGAGCCATGACTATTTTTAGTTCTTCTCTATAACACTCAAGCTCCGGGACACTCCACAGTCTACGCCAGTAAAGAAGCGGGCGTGAGGCAATTACTTCTGCAATTGGCCTCAGATTTGTATCCAGCCTTAGTGGGACTAGGGGGGTGTTAGTGGGTAAGGAGAGCAGTTGTCTAAGGAATTTGTTCTCTGTTATACTAATCTCATTCGCTGGACAATGGCCCCAGAGTTCTGCCCCATAAAGGGTAGAAGATCTGGTTTGTACCTTGTATATTTCCAGCGGTACACTGACCAGCTTGTGAACACAAGATTTCTGCACTTTAAGGATACCCCCCATAGACTGAGAGAGGGTCAGATTAGCCTTAGTCATTTGGGTTTCCCAACTCATTCTATCATTTAATGTCAGTCCTAGATAGGTAAAATGGTTTACCCTTTCCAGGGCTCGTCCATCCTTAGTTGGACAAGGGCAATTAGTTGTAATGCCATTAAACACCATGTACTTAGTTTTATCTATGTTTATTACCAGATTCCTGTCCCTACAGAATTTGGTAAATTGATCTAACACCCGCTGCATCCCCATAGGTGTTTTTGAGAGTAGCAGGGTGTCGTCTGCAAACATCAGTGCAGGAAATTTACCACCAGCTAAGTTAGGAGCATCACTGTTTTGGACACTAGTTAAGTCATCAACAAGGCCATTTAAAAAGAGGGAAAATAACGTAGGGGCCAGTACACATCCCTGCCTAACTCCCTTCTCAATGGGAAAATCTCTTGTTAGCTGGCCATTTTTGCCATAGCGAACTTTTGCATAGGTGCCGTCGTGGAGTCTTTTGAATTGGAGACATAGATAGGGTGGTACCCCCATTGTTGTTAATATGCTCCAAAGTTGATTTCTGTCCACCATATCAAATGCGGATTTTAAGTCCACAAATGTCAGGTAGAGGCTCCCCCCTTCCATCACCACATGCTTCCAGTAAAGAACCTGGAGCCGTAGTAGTTGGTCAATGGTCGAGGTTTTGGCACGGAACCCTGCTTGCAAGTGGGAGAGGATGTTGTTCTCACTAATCCAATCTTGCAAGCGTTGCAAAAGCAGTTTGGCATAGATTTTTTGGGTAACGTCAATTAGACTAATTGGTCTATAATTTGACGGGGCCAGCGGAGAACCCTTTTTATAAATCGGAATTATTTCGGCCCCCAGCCATGTGCTAGGAAGCTCTTGGCCGTCAAGAATGGCATTAAATATGACGGTCAAGTAGGGAACCCAGATCTTCGGCTCATCTCTAAAAAGATCACCAGGGATCTTGTCCAGCCCAGGGGCCTTATTACTTTTTAACCCTTGAACTGCAAGGGTCACTTCCGACATAGTAAAGGGAGGGGTGGGGCATTCTAGACTCGGTCTCAAAAGCATTTTAGGGGACAGATTATGGGCGGGAGCGGTGTTAGAATAGAGATCACCAAAATATGCACACCAAGCTTCCTCGGCTATATTGGGATCAAGTTTTACCTTCCCTTCTGCTTTCCCTGTATGGACCAAGTTCCAAAAGGTTCGGGCGTATTGACCATATCACATGATGGAATTCTCAACATTAAAATAGGGGAATATTTCTAGTACTGGCATTAGAAGTGTCACTGATGACCTTACAAATAGTTTTCAAATGCCAGTTTTATATAGCTCTGAGTCAGGTTGAGATAGTCATAGCTGAGAATGATGGCAGTTAAGCAACATAATTCACTAGCCTGTCTGCCACCACGTTCAGGTAGCTTCTAATGTTGTTAAGTAATTTCCAAAGGCAGCCGTACCCCACCCTCTACGTTGTATGGAATAAAGCCTTGGTAGGTAGATGGGACTGCCGACATTCTTTGGCAAATGTCCCTTTAGAGTTCACTCTATATCAGGGCCTAAGTTACTGGACTCGGCTAAATGTTCTCAGGTTTCCAGTTTTGGCTAGGCAGTTGACAAGTACGTGATCTCAGGAAAATATTTTTGACTCTCTATAACTTAAACTGTTGGTACATGCAATATGTGTATCTGCAGTGTACTTTTGTATACATTATATTATTGATAATATTCACCAACTCTCCAAGTATTCCATATCAGAGTCTTAATGTACCCAATTTTACTATGGCATATGCTGGTTAAATGTGAATTAGCAGTGCTTTAAGTGAGATTAAAAAGATGGAGGCATCCTAACAGGCCATGGCCAAAAAACATAACTAGGAATTCTTCCAACAGTCATGGTCTAGGTAAAAAGTGCGTGACTGAAAACATGTCACATAGAATCCTGCGCTTGACACAGAGTGCCTCCTAACCTTTGTGTGACTCGCCTCTCTATTATTGCATTCAAAAATATAACACAACAATGGGAGTATGTCTAAAACAAGCCAGACCTATTGCTCAACAGCCATATCAAATATAAATGAGTAACTACAGCGATTTTGTTGTAAAATAACTAAAATTGAAAATGGTTTCGTTCTGGAAATATAAATCTGTGAATCAAACATTTCTGAGGTCTGTGGAAGGGGTAGTGGTCTGCGGAATGTCTCATTCAACCCGATAACCACCTTCACACAACCTTCCAATGCAGTCTCTAACTGCTGAAAACGTACACCCTTATTCTCCACAAATCTTTCTGAACTCCTACATCTGTGAATCCCTTGTGTCATCTCCTTTCTCCTTAGAACTATCTTTTCACTCGGCCCTTCTCATATGTATTAGCTTTAGCTACTCTATTTCCCCACCCCACACACACAACCCATCATTTTACCTGTAAGAACTGTATTATCTTTTCCTCTGAGTCGGTCAAACTCTAAAATGCTGTGTCCATCCTTCACACACTTTCCCACAGAATCATAATTAGCAAATATGTGACCATTTCCCTGTGCACACTGTAGAGATGTCGACGATTGGGAGCAGGAGCAGTTGTAGTTTGACGGGCACTGAGAGAAACCCCCCCTGCCTTCAGGCTTAGTTCCAGAGCTCTCATGTGTACCCTGTCATAAACACTCATCTAAATCCTGAATTCACCCCACGCACATAGAGGAGGCTCAATTACTGTATGCACAGGAAAGCCAGCCACAGCTCATGCAGGTAAGAGCGGTGGGGCAGTGGGGCCGAGTGAGGGGGGATTTCGATGGACGATGATGAGGGAAAATTCATTATTTGTTTAATTTTCCTCGTCATCATCCACCGCTCGTACCTGCATGGGCTGCGGTTGAGAAAGCTGCAGAAACACAAGATCTGTAGATAGCAAATGTTATAGGACATGCAACATGAAGTAAAACAAGTAAAATGTAAACAGGTCTGGATCGCTGACATGGATTTGCTAAAATATTTTTACGTTAGTTATTAAGAAATAGATCAGTATTTTTGCCAGTAAAGTTGAGGACACAAATGCAGGACTCAGTAGTTGCCCATTTCAAGGTCAGGTATTCGTACCTGTCGGGTCATCCTATGACCATCCCCCTCTGCCTGGGACGACTCCTGGTGGCCCCATGCCCTGGGCAGCGCCCCCAAGCCAACGGACCAGGCACGCAACCTAGGCTTCATCCTGGACTCCTGCCTCACGATGACCAAGCAAGTCAACGCCGTCTCGTCATCCTGTTTCAACACCCTGCGCATGCTCCGAAAGATCTTCCGGTGGATCCCCACCGAAACCAGGAAGACGGTCATCCAGGCCCTCGTCACCAGCCGACTGGACTACAGGAACACCCTCTACGCCGGTACCACAGCCAAACTCCAGAAAAGACTCCAACGGATGCAGAACGCTTCCGCACGCCTCATCCTGGACATCCCCTGTCACGGCCACATCTCCGCCCATCTGAGAGACCTGCACTGGCTCCCCGTCAGCAAGAGGATCACGTTCAGACTCCTTACCCACGCACACAAGCCTCTCCACGACACGGGCCCCAAATACCTCAACAGCCGCCTCACATTCTACACGCCCACCCGCCAGCTTCGATCCGCCAGCCTCGCCCTCGCCACCGTCCCACGAATTTGCAGAACCACCGCCGGAGGAAGATCCTTCTCCTACCTGGCGGCCAAGACATGGAACTCCTCCCCACCCACCTACGGCTGACCCAGGACCATCTCTCCTTCAGGAAACAACTCAAGACCTGGTTGTTCGAGCAGTAGCGACTCCCCCTCCCCCCAGCGCCTTGAGACCCTAGCGGGTGAGTAGCGCGCTATACAAATTCGTTGATTGATTGATTGGTTTGACACTCAAAACCTTGGGTATGTCAAAAATCGTTAAAAAAAAGTTTTCCACTCAGCAAAAAGTAAAAAAATCAACAAGCAAGCTTCAAAATGTACAGTCTTATGTGCCTTTCTACCAATGTTCAACAAGCTCTCCCAAGAGTTACCTAAGGATAGCAATGAATTTACTTGGTGTCTGCTTGACCAGTTAAGACCAGCATTAACCTGGTCCCAAAATGTCTCTGAGAAATCAACATGGAGTCCTTAGATCTTGATTAACCCCCAATGAATAACAATAATGCTTTACCAAGTTGTCAGTGTGAGTAGTGAGTGTATGCAAAGCATATCCCTAGGTTCATTCTGAACCCACTCGAAGAGCTACCATGTGGGAGTATTACTGAACAGTTTTACCTAAAACTCATTTTGGAGCGATGCTTTACTTACACATCATTACACAAATATTGCAAGAGAAGGAAAGAAAGGCAAAAAACGTGCTTTACTATTTCATAGCTAGCAGTTCCTCATTTATCCATTTTAGCCCTAAACCTGGAGTAATATTAAATGATACTTTTTTCATTACACGTTAAGTGTATTGACACTAGATTTTGTGTGAGACATAGAGTGAGCTCATTCGACACTTGTACACAATTCAGGGGATTAGCTTATTTTAAGGCTGAAACAATGTTTGAGAAATATTTTGTGTGTTACAGACTTAGCAAATTTCTGAATAATTTGGCAGATGTTTTGAGAGTATAAAAGGGCACAGATCTTGCAGCATATCAGTATTCAGAGCAGAGTAGAGGAAATAGAACTTGTAAAGTAACGTGTAAATTCGGTTTCATTCAATATAAAAAAAAGAGGCATTTGCCATTGAAGCAGAATTATGGAAGACACATTTTACGGAGTGATCTGAATTTTTTTAAATTTTATAAAAAGAGAAATGTATTTGCCTTACAGACATGCCAGGACTGTGATATTCAAATTGTTCTGAGAATTAGTTTGCTAAAGTAGAGATATGGAAACCGAGCCCATTAGCTAAACAATGCTTAAGCATTTCTCTAGTGAGGGGTTCCTTTGTTTGTGAACTAAATATAAGAGTAACTTGAATCAACTTTACATAGCAGCTATCTGCCTAAAGTCATCATTACCCATTTGCCATCTTTCACTGATGCAAATAGATTTCCCCCATATTGTGAATTCCAGAGAGAACTCTAGGCCTGGGTGTTTTTCCTGAATTTTGAATTATGTAAAAGTCGTGAAATTACTGGGAATTCTTTATTAAGCAATTTTGCCTTAATTTTTGCCTTTTGCAAAATTGATTCATGCGGAAAATATCTTGCTGAGAGACATTTTGTGCTTGAAACAGTCTTCTGCCTGGTAGGTTGTGTGACTTTTATGTGAGATATGCGTGAAGTATGGCACTTGCATAAAACCTTTTAAAAATGTAATGCATAAAAAAGTCACACAGGTAGCGGAAATACTTGCTAAGTGCATAATTTCATTAACAGTGCGCAGATCCTATTCTTGAATACATGATCTGATATGTCTGTACCTTCAGCGCAAATCACTGAAGCGCAGATGTCTGCTTAGGCCTTCATGTATATCTACACCATTCATATAATGCACAGCTCATTCTGCATTGTCTTTTGTTTGTGTTATAATTGTTTTTATTGACATTTTGAGAAAATTGCATCATAAGTACAATAAAGTTAATAGCTTACAATTTGAATGATATGAATAAATATATGGAATGTATGGAAAAGAAAAAGAGAAAATGCTTATATGATAAATACTATGCACCAATAAATAACACTTACAACTATAAAGATACATAGTAAGGTATACATTGGAATAAATATGGTGTGAGAAACGTTACATATTTAAATAATGCAAACAACATATATAAGAGATATAAAAGTCTTGAAGAATTAATCATAGGTTAACTCAATAGATATATAAATTGAGTATATAAATTAAACATTATATATAACTACAAATAAAGAAAATAATAACATGAAAAATCTCCTCAGCCCTCCAAGAGTAATTCATTTGTAAAATCGAAAATTGTAAAATATATCAAGAAAGGAGTATTGATTAGAATATTGAAAAATAGTTGATATAAGAACTAACAAAGCATATCAATAGAAGTTATATGAAGAGAAATGAGATGTCAATAAGATATAGTAAGAATAAAACAATAGTAGAAAATTAGAAAAGATAGAATAATAAGATAATAGAGTAATAAAATAATAATACAATCTATTCCTAGTACAAAACAGAGGTACTGCACAAAAGAAGCGTCAAAGGCTCAAGGGCAACCAGGGCTGGTATTCAATAAAATGCAGACAAAAGAAATCTGCACTAATTAAAGCAGTCAAATGCAAGTCCCCCGAGCTGATCCAGATGGCTAGGAAAGAGTATAAGCTGACTGTTGTGGAAGCGAAAAAAGAGTGGGAGGACCAGTATTGGCAAGCACTAAAGGAGGCCAGTGCTGGGAGGGATGCTGGTAGTTTCTGGAACATCATAAGAGCTAAGAATAGTCCTGTTAATGACCTCATTACATGCAATATTACTGGTCAAATGTGGTTCGACCACTTCTCGAAATTATACACGAACCCTCCGGATGGCCCAAATGAGCCTACCCCCCCCAAATTTTTGGTAATCCCCAGGGGAATCCGAAAGCCACCCATTTACACCAAAAGAAGTGGAAAATGCAATTAAGTGTATAGTGCCAGGCTCAGATGGGATCTCTGGGGACCTGCTCCGTCTTGATCGCATCCAATGGGGAAGGTTTATCTCAATTTTACTTAATGCCATCAATAATGGCGCTGCAATCCCAGATTCATGGAAGGGGGCAGAGGTCGTCCCAATCTTTAAAAAGGGGCGCAGGGTTGACCCTGCCAATTACCGTCCAATAAGTTTAATCGACTCCACCCAGAAGGTTGCCGGTAAGGTGGTACTCGGGAGACTTCTGCAGTGGGTTGATGAAAATAAAATTCTATCAGACTACCAAGCAGGATTTAGGGATGGTACTGGGACCATAGATCAGGCATTCAGATTGCTGCTTATTTACTGGAAGGTGGTCCTTATAGTCAAGGCAGTCTTTACCTCGCGTTTATTGACCTAAAGACTGCCTTTGACCTGGTGCCCCGGGACCGTTTATGGGGAGTATTGTCCGAAATGGGGATTCCTTCATACATCTTGTCAATATTAGTGAGACTCCATGTTGGAAATTTTGCTCAGGTGAGGTGGGGTACACAGGGGCGGAAGACAAACAGAATTCCAGTGAATAGGGGTGTCCGCCAGTGTTCTTGCCCCCACGCTGTTCTCACTTTATGTGAATGGTGTGGTGGACCACCTACTGGAAAATCCATCTGATGCACCTTCCCTGGTGGGCGAGCGAATCCCATCTCTCCTATTCGCTGATGATACCCTCCTCATCTCGAAGTCCCCTGTGGGCCTTCAGAGCCTCTTAGACAGCTTTCAGTCCTTCTGTACCCGGAGGGGCTCACAATTATTACTGACAAGACTAAGTACCTGGTGCTGAATCCCCCTAAAAAACTCGGGCGACCCCCAGTGCTGAATCATGTGTCCTTGGAAAGGGTCACAGAATTTGACTATCTAGGCATACGCATTTCCGACACAATGCAGTGGAACTCACACTTACAGAAGATGTTATTAAGCCACAAAAGGGTAGTGGGGCGTTCCTCAAGGAACAGCGCTCTTCCTCAACCAGACCCATTGCCCCGGTCATTGACATTTACAAGGCGAGAGGAGTTAGCTCGGCCCTTTATGGGGGGGAATTGTGGGGTACAAGTAATATAGAACAGCTATCCAGATCCAAAAACAAATTTCTTAAAGATCTAATGGCACTCCCACAGAGCACCCCTACGATACCACTGCTACTCGATTTGGGGTGCCACTCGATCAAAGATCTGGCAAAAGTCAGACCGCTCCTACTATGGGCTCGGCTATGGCGAGTGCCAGAACTAGCAAAGTATGCGAAGGGTCTGGCGGAAGTAATGTCGATGTCGGGTTGGTACAAAATCAAGTGGCTTAAAGATATCAAATTCTTGCTTGCTGAGTTGGGCCTTAGCGATGCCTGGGAATCTAGATCTGCCCCCCTAAAGCAGCTTTGAAGAAACTTTATTGGAGATGGGTAGCCAGCAAAAACAGCTCTGACCCCAAACTTGGCAGATTAACAGATGACTTCCTGAGGATCAAGGATGTGGCATTCAGGGAACCGTACCTTGATATTTTTCTGAAGCCCGTTGACAGGGCTTTGTATTATAAATTTGGGGTTGGAATCCTCCCAGTACGTGAATTGACTGCCCGCTGGGAAGTTCCATTCCAAACGTCACCCTTTTGTCCTATTTTTGAGTCCAGAGTAGAATCCATTGCACATATTTTGTTCGCATGCCCGGCATATAAATCACAGAGGAATTGTTGTCTAAAACCATTATGCAAAGAACTGGGTACTAGAAATCACACTGTAGCACTGCGTATTTTGATGTCAGATACTCGGTTGCTGTATGTATGTGGACTGTCGAAATTTTTAAGATGGGCCTGGTCCATCAGATCTAAAAGGCTTAGTGAAAATATTTAATTCGCGGTTGTATACTTAAGCTTATGTAGCCTTTTATCTTTCCTGTATGGTATTTTTATCCCAATTGCAATATGTGTATCGAATCATTTCTTGATGTTAAATTATTGCATAATGCCACGCTTTTAAGATATGTTTTTTATCAAAATAAAGCCTTATACTACTACTACTACTAATAATATAACAAAACTATAAGTTAATACAATAATAGGAAAGCATAAAAACCAAGGGTGGAAGGAGGGAGGGGAGGGAGAAAGAAAGAAAGAACGTATATTGTCAATGTCAGATCAAGGGATATGTTATGTTATGTTAATTAGCTTTTGTATAGTGCTGGTTCGCCATCAGGTCTCTTCGCGCTTCTAGGGGGAAATTTTACAACAGACAATGCGTGTAAGCTAGTGTGAACGAATTATTTCGTATTCAGTGCCTCCACAAACAAGATAGTCTTGAGTTTTTTTCCTAAACGGAAGGAGGACTGGTTCCTTGCGCAAATTTTCAGGTAAGTTGTTCCAGAGTTGTGGTATCAAGGTGGAAAAAGCTCTGCCCCCTTTAGGAGAAGAATGAAAGCGTGGGGGGACCAGGCGGCAGGCTACAGAGAAACAGAGTCCGAGCAGGGATGTAACTCATCAGGCGGTCCTTGATGTAAGAGGGGGCCTCACCATAGATGGCCTTATGGGCAATGCAAAGGCCCTTGAAAACTGCTCGCTGCCTAATAGGGAGCTAATGTAATTTTTAGAGCAGTGGAGAAGCATGAGCCCGTCTTGGTATATCAAAAATGAGGCGTGCCGCATCGTTCTGCACAACCTGCAATCTTCTTGTCAGTTTCCAAGGGAGGCCGATGTAAAGGGCATTCCCATAGTGTAGCCTGGACAGTATTGTAGCAGAGACAATTGCCTGTAGAGAAACTGCGGTAAGGAGGGGGACAAGTTTCCGCAAACACCTGAAAAGCCCTGTGCAGGTACCAACCACTGCCGACACTTGATTGTTCATTGAAAGTTCGGCATCGATTTTAATACCCAAGCTTTTTACCACTGGGACTGCAGTAGGGATGACTCCCAACTCCTGCGGCCAAAACAGGTCACACCATGGGCTAATGATGTGTGGGACAACCAGAATTTCTGTCTTATCCGGGTTTATTTTAAGTGAGTTGTCAGTCATCCAGCTCGCTGTAAAGCGCAATACCTCTTGTAAGTGTTCCTGAGTAACACTGGAGTTGTTAATCCGTACAAGGAGCTGGGTGTCGTCCGCATAATTGAAGACCTGGCAGGCCAATTGGGCCAGAGTCTCCACCAATGGTTGTAGATATAGATTGAAAAGCAAGGGGGACAATGCCGAGCCCTGCGGGACACCACACATCAAGGAGCCGGTGAACGATACCTGATCACCTAACTGCACCCTCTGCGTCCGATTGGACAGGAAGGATTCAAGCCATTGATAGGCAGGTCCCTCTATACCCACATTGGCAAGACGGGACAAGAGGGTTTTATGGCTGACCGTATCGAATGCTGCTGACAAATCTAATAGAATCAGGGCACTTAATACTTTCTTGTCAGCCATAACCCTCATCTCATCCAGAACAGATAGCATCACCAGCTCCGTACTATGATGAGCTCTAAAGCCAGCCTGTCTCGGATGTAGCAGTCTATGTTCCTCAAGGAAGGTGGAAAGTATTTTGAGGACATGTTGTTCAAGTACTTTAGCTAAATATGGGAGCTGGGAGATTGGCCTATAGTTTTTAAAGATAGAGGCATCCGCTCCTGGCTTTTAAAGTAGGGGGATAACTCTAGCCTCTTTCAGCGCAGGAGGGAGAGAGCCTATTTCCAGGGAGGCATTAAGTAGCTTGAGAATAGAACCGTCTAAACTGGGAGCAGCCAGTTGAAAAATTCTCGGAGGGCACAAGTCTGCTGGCGAACCTGATTTCACCTGGTTCACAAGAGGGAGAAGAGATTGAGCATCCAAAAGGGGAAATTTACCAAGGCGGGCTTCAGGAGAAGGGGGGGCTGTCAGTTGAGGGGAAGGGCCACGGCTAATTAAAGAGTTCTCCATTTCTAGTAGAATATCATCAACTTTTTGGAGGAAAAAGGCCTGGAAAGCGTCGCAATCTATAAGGGGGGCTGATGACTTCGCCTCCGTTTTTTGGCTGAGTTCTTTCAAGATTTTGAAAGTTTCTTTTTCTTATTTACAGCTAGCTGGATTCTGCCCTCATAGTATTCTGCCTTCCTTTCTGTGATCGCATGTTTATAGGAGAAGAAGATAGATTTGTAGGAGTTGAGGTCCTCTAGCTTGTAATTTTGCTGCCACCTCCTCTCAGCTTGTCGGAGGTTTTTTTTAAAATCCCTAAGTATATCATTAAACCAAGGGGCGCCATGGCCTTGGTCTCTGATTTTTACCTTTCTTACTGGTACTATTTGATCCAGGGCGGAGCGGATGATAACCATGAGTTGGTCGTTTTCCTGTGCCAAGGTGGCTGGCTGGGGATTAATGCTAAGGACTGTATCTAGGGTAGAAGCTAGATGGCTTGCTTCTATCTTTTTCCAGTCACGTACCAGTCTCCAGGCTAGTGGTGACTGTAATGGCTGACTGTCGCTCGGAACCCAGCAGCTGGCTAGCGAGTGATCAGAACAAACACAAGGGCTAATTTTGATATTAGTATCTACTCCTGGAGTGTTATCATCAATAGCCATGCCACTATTCAGGTTCAGAAAGGTAACCAAACACAAAGAAATATGTCAGTTTGATTTTGAAGATTATAAATTATTCTCTCATGTGACGCTGTTTGGAACATAGTTGTCAACCATTCTTATTGCGAAGGAGGAGATGAAGATTTCCAATGGCGTAAAATTCATATTTTTGCTGTCGCCATTGCTGTGTGAAAAAGACGACATTGGGGTTTGCATTGTCTTTTGATGCTTCGAAACGTTTAGCATGACTATCCAAATCAACCCGACTCCTTAGTTTGACCTCAGGTTTATGAAATGCACAATCATCACCAGCTGTTATTCAGAGTTCTGATTTACAGGTTGCACAAGGATATCTTCAACGATATTTCAACCACTGAGCCTTCTAAAGATGTAAATACATTTTCAATTACATATGTAGGCATTGTCTTCTTCTTCAATAAGGTGCAACAACACCTTTGATCCTCTATTTATTGTAACCGAGAGATGAATGGTTGTATTACACAATGCGTCTATTCCTCATAATTTAATAAAATATAACATTTACTTACCAACGCATGCACTCCAATATCTTGACAACTGAACCATTTGTGGCAGAGACGTACGTGATAATCTTTGTCTTCAAGAAACTCTGACACATGCACTAACATCGATTTTTTTTCACGGTCCAATCTATACTCCAACTTTCCAACTGAAAGAGCGAAAATGCAAATGGTTTATTAGGCTGCCATATGGCTTTGTTAAATAAATATAGAGGAACATTTACAAATGAAATAATATTAACATTGCTTAAATGCAAAGACTTAAAAAAAATGCTCACATAATATAGAGGGTATTACAAATCTCTGACTCCAACAAATTTGCATATCATTCCCCCAAAACCTGTGACAGGCAATAATTATTGCACTTTCGAAAATCGTAATGAAGGTTTTCATGTCTAGCGTAAGAACGTATTCGGTTAGGCTATCCAGCCGCCGGTGTATAGTTCTGAGTTGCAATCTGTCCTTCTAAAGGGCAGAAAACCCTCAATCAGCAGGCAGTGGTCCGCTGTGCACCTTCTATACCATGCGCAGACTCACCCTTCTTTAGTAAGCAAGGTCGCTGCTGCAATAATATGTGATGCATTTATTACATGCTAATGTCCCTCTATTGGCACATCGTTTTTTCCAAGTGCGTTATTTTTAAGCTAACAAATCTCTGTTTATTTAACTTGGGCCATATCAATAGCAACATTCTCATAGAAACATGCAGCCTCTTGCATTAGTTCTACTTTCATCGAGGTGCACCAGTTGTCCCTGTGGTTAGGTCGACATTATCCACATTCTATTGGTAAATAAAATATAGAACTATGTAATAGTCAGTGAAATATATTTCTTAATGGCTTTACTGGCTTATCTTTGTTTTCTTGGTTTATTTTCTCTGGATGCATTCCTTGCTTCTTCAGCTCATTGTTAAGTTCCTGTGTTCACCTTCCTCTGTTTCATCTCCTTCTTCTTGATGCCAAGATTCTCAGAGATCATCTACTGCTGTGTCCACATTCCTTTAAACACTTCGCCTGCCTTGAATTCCAGGATTTGCAGACATTTCACCAAAGGAAAAACACTGATACACTCATGATTCCAGTATTTGCCCATGGTGATTGCGTTTTTATTAGGGTTGAGAATGTCATAGCATGCACTAGTGCATACATATCGCTTGTGAGATGCTGTTATTAAGAAAAAGGCCTTGGAGCCCACCCTGTTGCTTAAAATGTGTTGGCTTGTGAGACACTCTTCTTTACATCCTCATAACTAGTCATTGCAGGTCTAACTTCATCACTGTTCCGTTGTGTGGAGCAGGGACCGAGCACTGGTTGATTCAACTTAATCAGTGCCCATCCACAGCTCCCAACATGACTGAGGTACTATTTTGTTCTTTTTAACTTCCAGTGCCCCTCAAACAGAAGGCGTGTGACTGGCAAAACGTACCTAGCATGACATACACAAGAGCAAAGTTTTATTTACTGTAGTTAAATTTCTTTTATTTTGCCAGTCCTTCTTTTCTCACGTTGCACTCATGTTTTGCTTTGCTTCTGCTGGTGGGTGCTGTTCTGAAAAGATGACGAGTACCTTGTTTAGTACATTGCAAAACAACATTGTTTCTTTTTTATGTTAAATTTGAGAAATTATGCAGTGCAGAACACCCCAATTCAGGCCACTCCAATCCAATCTGTTCCACTCCAATCCACCCCACCTCACACCCCACCAATCCACTAAATCTAATCCAACCCACTGAATCAAATTAAATAGAATCTTCCCAAGCCACCCCACTTCCATCTGCCCCACTGCAGTCCATTACAATATGCCCCACTCCAATCCAGCAATGGAAAACAATTTGCCTCATTCCAATCCAAAGCAATCTGCACCACTCCAAAACAAACTGTCCCACACCAAACAGCCCCACCCCAATTCAAAACAATCTGACCCACTCCAATCCAAAGCAATCTGCCCCATGCCAAAACAAATCAATCTGCCCCACAACAATATTCCCCTTTCCAGTCCATAACAACCTGACCCATTTTAACTCAAAACAATCTGCCAAACACCACTTCAAAACAACTTGCTCTACTCCAATCTGCCCCACTCCAATCCAAAACAATCCGCTCCAAAGCAATTCGCCCCACTCCAGGCCAAACTTGTTTGCCAACTCCAATCCAAAACAATCTGCCACACGCCAATCCAAGCTAAAACGATCTGCACGCTCCAATCCAAAATAATCTGTCTCATTCCAATCCTATACAATCTGCCCCACTCCAATCAACCCACCAACAAAACCTCTCATTCCAATCTGCACCTATCTAATCCAAAACAATCTGCCCCACTCAAATCCAAAACAATCTGCCCCACCCCAGGCCTAAACAATGTTTCATTCCAATCTGCCCCACTCCAATCCAAAAGAATCTGCCCCATTCCAATACAAAGCAATCTACCCCTTTCCAATCCAAAGCAACCTGCCCCACTCCAAACAAAACAATCTGCTCCACTCAATAAAAAACAATCTGCCTCACTCCAATCCAAAAGAATCAGCCCCATTCCAATCCAAAACAATTTGCTCCAAAACAATCTACCCCACTCTAAACCAAAACAATCTGCCCGCTGTCATCCAAAATAATTGACCTCACTCCAATCAACAGCATTCTGCCCACTTCTAACCAAAACAATCTGCCAGACTCCAATCCAAACCCAATGTGCCCCACTCAAATACAAAACAATCTGCCCCACTTCCAATACAAATCTGCCCCAACTCAATCCAAAACAATCTGCCCCACTCCAATCCAATGCGTCCCAACCCAAACCTATGCGCCCTACTCCAATCCAGTCCAACTGACTCCAATCCAATCCACCCACTCCATTCCAATCTGCCCGACTCCATCCCGCACCACTCCATCCCAAACCACCCCACTCCATCCTAATTCAACTCACTCCAAGCCACCCCACTCCAATAAATCCTCCCCACATCATCCAATATACCCCACTTGCATCAACCTCACCCAAATTTAATTCACCCCACTCCATCCTAATCCACCGATCTTCAATCTAATCCACCCAACCCACTCCAATCTAATCCACCCCTTTCCAGTCCAATCCACCCCACTACAGTCCAATGCCCCCCACTCCAATGCAACACACCTCACTCCAATTCAGCCAATTCAAATCCAACCCATCTCACTCCAACTTAATTCATACCAATCCAACCACTAAAATCCATTCTACCCCACTCCGATCAAATCCACTGAAACCCAATCCACCCAACCTGCACTAATCCATCCCACTCCAATCTAATCCATCTTAATCTACCCCAGTCCAATCCACTCCAGTCCACCTTAATCCACCCTAACCAATCCAATCCACCCCACTCCAAACCACCTTTATCCATCCCACCCCATTCTAATCCAATTCACAACAATCCAATACACCCCACTCGAGTTCTATCGCCCGACTCCAATCCACCCCCTCCAGTCCAACCCAACTCTAGTCCAGTCCAACCTATCCCAACTCACTCCAGTCCAATCCAGCCCAATCCACCCCATCTCTGCCCTGTCCACTCAGATCCAGTCCACTCACCCCAATCCACTTGACTTTAACCAACCCCACTTTAATCCACCCCACATCAATCCAATCAACACCACCCCAACCTGCCTACCCAATCCAATCCACCTGAATCCAATCAACCCCATGTAATCCACCAACTGACCATCTCAATGTAACCCGCCAACTATAATCCACCCCACTCCAATTCGCCTCACCCCAGTCCAATCCACCCCACTTCAGGCCCCCCAATACCAATCCAATTCACCTCACTCCAATCTACCCCACTCCACCCTTTTTCAATCCATTCAATTCCAATCCACTGCATCCCATCCACCTTACTCCAAACCACCCCACTGGAATCCAACCCACCCCAATCCATTCCACCCCACTGTACTCCAATCCACCCCACTATATCTCAGTCCACCCCACTCTCTCCCAATCCACCCCACCCCAACTCCGTGCCCTCAACTCTGCTCTACTCCAATTCACTCTAATCCAATCCAATCCACTCCACCTCAGTTCAGTCCATCGCGCTCTACCCCAATGCAATCCATCAAGCCCACCCACCTTCAATCCATCCACTTCAATCCAATCCACGCATCACACTCCAATTTATCCATCTCCAATTCAATTCACCTTAATACACCCCACTTCCGACCATTCCACCCCACCTTAATCCACCCTACTCCACTCCAATCCAATCCACCCCACTCCAAACTACCTTAATCTACCCCATCCTAAACCACGATAATCTACCCCACCCCACACCAATCCAATCCTTCCCACTCTAGTCCAATCCAACCCACTCCAGTACAATCCACTCCACTCCAGACAAAGGAAAGACCATCTACCCCACTCAAATCCATTCCACTCAAATCCAGTCCAGTCCACTCCAATCCAAAACACCCCACTGCAACTCACTTCAGAAAAATCCACCCCACTCCAATCCAATCCTCATCACTTCAATCCACCCCACCCAATCCATTCAAACCCAATCCAGTCCACCGCCTATTCAAGAGCCAATAGCTCTTGCGTAGGTGAGGCCTATTGGCTTTGCCAGTTATTTTATTTTTACTGTCGGCTCCCGCTATGCCCCACTGACGTCCCCATCCTGACAACGTGCATTTCATTTCATCACCTCCAACTGCTGAGCTGTGCAATTAGGCGCTGCATTGTAGGTGGCAAAATGTCAGAACACAGCACAAAGTCTGCATACCAAATGTTGGACCCTCCCTTTTGATTAAGGGTGCAGGATGGTAACTTGTCGGTAACGACCTTTCTGATTTCCATGCAACGCCCATGAGTCTCTCTGCCTTTTTTGTGGTTTATGTTTCTTTTCTACCTGCTCCTACCGCCCCCAGCCCCCCCCCCCACACACACACACACACACACACGGACATGCACACATACAGAGATATCCGGTTACACCCCCTCTCTGTATTTTACAGACCACTTTAGTCCCACTTTGTCCCCATATAACTGAATGAATGTACTGTGGTTACTTCCTTCTGGGGTGGCTTCTCCTGGTCACTTTAGAGTGCGGATCTCTAAGTGAGCTTGTCAGTTTAGTAAACTGCTTGAATGCAGTGGCAGGACGTTTGCATCCTTATCGGACGGGTTCACTTACAGTGCAGCTTGGGAGATTTGCTTTTCCATACCTCTCGCATTGACTGGAATGAAACAGATGGGTTGATGTGATTTATCTACATTAATCACATAACATATGGCTCTAGATTATGCATACCATTGCCGTTTTTCATTAAAGTAAAACCCACTGCACGATCCTTTGAGTGGTGAGATATTGTGCATGGGTGTTGCACTACCGGGAGAATGCAGTGAAAGCAGATTTTTACGGGCATGCAAATTGATTTGAAATGATGAATCAGAAAAATGTTTTTAATATAAATGTTTGATTATGTAATGTTTTGTCATATTGCGTAGCAGACTATGATCCAGGTCAAGGTACAATATATTATCTGTTTGACCTGTTAAATGACTGATTATTATAAGCACAATAAATAGAGTGAGGAATCCTGTCATTGAGTAGTGTAGTTTATCACTCTTAGGTCCTGAAGAATGGCTGCTTGTTCCGATTGGACAGATATAGGCAAGAAACATGTTGATCACATATATTTCCAAATAAGATATTTACGATGCTTAGTAGGACCATTGTACCCTGAACGAGCACCACACTTTTTAAATTAGGTTAGTGAGCTCAATCAATAAAGTGACTTGAATAGGAACATCAGTAAACCTAGTTTAATTCACCCCTGTTAAACATCACTTTACACACACTACAAACAAAAACCCACACACCCCTACGTCATAATACGGCTACTAAAAAGATCTCAGGCAAAGAGCCCTCTCATGGGTGCCCATTGGGCATTGCAGCACCGGACAGACTAGGAGCAAGCCCACTGATGAAGCATGATACAGCTGGAAATGTGTGAGGGCACCTGCTCCTATTGGTGGAACACAAAGAAACAAACTCCTCTTTTCTGTCTCAGGATTCTTAAGAACTGCACACTCCCCCTGTTTACAGATATATGACTTCTACCAATGTTTTGCTTCAACCTGAGGCGCCGACATTGAGAAGATTGGAATATTTCTCACATCATCTTCTGAACTAATTTGAAAACCAATTGTTTTATAGACAACATATGTTTCCAATTTTGCTCCAACATTAAATATCTGCCCTTATTTTTTGATTGTGTTGTAGGTGAGTACCTCCTGAAATCTACATTTAGTGAGTTGTACTCGCTTAGCTTACTATCCTGGCTCATTCAATGTGTTTGTTACGTGGCTGGAGTTAAAACATTGTCCAGGGCTACCACTTCAGCTCTAAGTTTAAAAAGTTCATCCTTGAAACTAATACATTTGTCACATGAAACACTGCCTTCATTCCTTACCAATGCAAGCTGGAACATTGTTTCCCAGGTCTTCGTTTCTGCAATCTACAAATGTAAAAAAACATTATTAATCAGATATTAGAAAATGATTCTTCAACAGAATGACAACATGAAGCTCAATATTTGTAGATCTCTGATGCAAAAAATTAGACAGCCAAGCAAAAACTTTTTACATATACAAAGACAAATCATCCTCACTCCTACATTAGTGTAAATGCCGCTACATTATGGGAAAGTTAATTGTCTATTTACTTAATTCTCCTTGTTTCCTTATTATTATAAGCTAAGAGTGGTTGCATATTCATTTCAGCTTGCATCCCACTAGGAGGTAGTCATCTAATCAAAGTGTGTCCTGAGGCAACTTCCCCTTCTAATTCTCCTGGCACCAGGGATAAATACTGGACCCTCAGATCCAACTATTCAGTACACCTTCGGACCTGTGGAAGATTCAGAAGGACTGCTGTGGTGCCGTGCTGCAAGATCCAAGTAAGCCGGGCTGAAGATGGCTGGAATGCCAGAAACCGGTCCTCGGAAGCTTCTTTCCGGTCCAGGGAAGGCATGGCTTGGCAGTTCAGGCTGGACTGTTCCCATGAGGCACAGGGTCAGACTGATTTGCATATGGCCATGTCTGAACTGGGGTGGTGTGGAGTGCAAAAAAACGATGGATTTAGGCCCAGATCTCTGTACTGGGGTGAATGTATGACATTGTTCTGCATTCTGTCCATCAACTGTGGTTTTTACATTTTTCACCCCGAGTGGGATGGGTATGCTCAGACGTGAGTCCCATGCTCTCCACACCACTGGATTCAAGCAAGCCGGGCTGAAGACGGCTGGAATGCCAGAAACCGGTCCTCGGAAGCTTGTTTCCGGTCCAAGGAAGGCATGGCTTGGCAGTTCGGGCTGGACTGTTCCCATGAGGCACAGGGTCAGACTGATTTGCATGTGGCCATGTCTGAACTGGGGTGGTGTGGAGTGCAAATATACGATGGATTTAGGCCCAGATCTCTGTACTGGGGTGAATGTATGACATTGTTCTGCATTCTGTCCATCAACTGTGGTTTTTGCATTTGTCACCCAGAGTGGGATGGGTATGCTCAGACGTGAGTCCCATGCTCTCAGCGCCACTGGATTCAAGCAAGCCGGGCTGAAGACGGCTGGAATGCCAGAAACCGGTTCTCGGAAGCTTGTTTCCGGTCCAGGGAAGGCATGGCTTGACAGTTCGGGCTGGCCTGTTCCCATGAGGCACAGGGTCAGACTGATTTGCATATGGCCATGTCTGAACTGGGGTGGTGTGGAGTGCAAACAAATGATGGATTTAGGCCCAGATCTCTGTACTGGGGTGAATGTATGACATTGTTCTGCATTCTGTCCATCAACTGTGGTTTTTGCGTGCTGCAAGAAGGGTTGCTACTCTGCTGACCTGTTACTCTTCTGCCTTGCTGCCTGAGTGAAAAGAACTGGACCTGCATCTTCAACCCAGGACCACCGGAGTGACTCCAAGGTCTAGTTGGTTGTCTCCTGATCAGAGCCTCAGGAACAGAAAAGTCTCCTACCACATTGAACCCAACACCACGACTCTGTCTGCTGTGAGCCTTGACCCCCAAGTGGTGCCACCCCAGCCCTGGACCCTTGGAAGTGGGCCTGAAGGTCCCTTGCCAGGCATGCTGTGATCCAAGCAGAACTGATGCAGTGAGGTACATCGGCTCATAGCTCCACACCGGAACCGCTGCTGCGCAATGCATCCCTGACACAGGACCCTGTAGCTCTTCAGACCTGCCACTGTGCAATGCTTCTTCAACAGATAACCTTGCATTGGAGCCCTACAAATCCTCACAGCCGCAGCTGCTTGACACAGCCTCAATGCAGGACCTCGCATATCAGTCCCAGAGCTCCCCGAAATGGCTGCTGTGTGGCATATCCTCAATGCAGAATCTCAAATTGCAGCCCATTGGAACCAACTATGCGCGATGCATTCTCTGCGCAGGATCTCACAGTGCTACGCAACCCAGATTTAAGGAACTTTGTCCAGTGGGCCTAACTTGGTTACTGTATCTGGCACATGCTCCATTGTGGTCGGCCTGAACTTGTGACTGTTTCCCGAATGTGAACCACCACAGTTGGTGCTTTATGCTTTTTGGCACCATTTTTACTTAAATCTTTAAATAACATATCTCCAGTTCTACTAATTTGATTTTTGTTGTTTTGGTCTCAGATAATTTCTAAAATGTTGGTCTTTTATTATTCTAAATAGGTGTAGGATTTTTTGTGCTATGTTTTACCTGTATTACTGTTTGAAGTGCTGCATAAATACTTTGAATACTGCCTCTAAGTTAAGCCTGACTGCTTTGTGCTAAGCTACAAGAGGGTCAGGCAAAATATAATTCGGAGTTTGCTTGTGACTTCAACCTTACAGGAATTGTGGTGTCTGCTTAAAAAGGGTTTCATCCCCCCAACCAGCAACGCAATTTTCTACACTAACTACTTTCACTTCCACTCTGTGTTTTTGCTTGCTGCCCTAACTATTGACTTGGCTGATTTTTCGTCTGCATATCCTTATGAAGGAGAATTATGCCACAGACTCCTGAAGATGAAGCTGGCTGGTCAATTTTTGCAAGCAGTAAGGTTCTTATACTCTACGATTTGCCACCAACAGCATCATCATTATGAGTGGCAGTGAGGACAGCTGGGTTGTGTGCAGGTTCAATAGTGAAAGGTTGGTAGATGCATGTTGAGAAAGGTTTACAACAGGACACGCGCCTAAAATATTTTATTCAGTAGGGTAATGAATTCGATGTAGGTGCAGCAAAAGCAAACACAACTACAGTGACTATTTTTCAACGTTGGACACTGACAGCTTCAGAATCCTGGTCACAGCAGAAATATAATTCCAGCAAAGATGTTAGTAGTGGAAATGGCAGAATGCTCATAACAAGAGAAATAGTGTTGGCGATGTCTCCTCGGAAGCGCCCTTCGACCCCAAAGTGTTCATGGTCTGGGTGAGTAATAGATTAGGTGACAGGTAGGATTCCTACTAGCTACGGGTTTAAGAAAAGGGTAAGGGAAGCTCCTGGTTGAGTAGGAGATGTGATTGCAAAGTGTACCCTTGTAAGAAATGTAATCGTTCCAGTGCAAGCCCAAACTTTTTATTACTCTCAGTAAAAACCCATTTCACTCAGTCCAAAGGCCCATTGCAGCTGCACCCATAGGGCTGTGTGCCTCTGAATCTTCTTGGAGAACATGGAAGTGGTCACAGGCAGCCCAGTGAATTACGCTTTGGGTGCACTGCAGGCAGTTTCATATGAGACAACTGCATTACACTGTGTTAGGCCAATTTCGTGGACGTAGAGTGAACGTGCACAGACTGGCACAGCTGTTTGTTCACAGTAAACCATTAACTTTTTCATTGGATAATTGGTAAAACGACACAGATGGAGAAATGTGATGTTTCATCAGGTGTGCTTTCACCTAGCATACATACATGAGTGCCCGACAATGCTCTTCCCGCATTATTTACTGGAATGATACCTCAGTCTTCACAGTGGAAGAGGAGAGTGACATCCTGCATTCTACTACAGTGGGGCAGCAACTGACAGCAAGTCAAACCAAAGCCAAACACGCTGGATAAAATACCCCTCATGCATTGTTTTTTTTTTACTTGGGATGATAGAAGGAAGCACTCTTCCATTGCACATAAAATTCAAAACAGGTAGTAGCTTAGTTCTCCCACAGTGATCTGACGTCATTAGTTTGTGGAAGCCACGTTTTATAATCGCGATACGTCCTGAAACGTTTGTGGGATGCAGAAACCCATCGTCTCGCCAAGAAATCTTTTACAATTTGTTTTTAAAGGAATGTAAATAGCCTTATGGAATAAGCAGCATGCTATGCAACAGATATTGCAGCCATGCTTTAATAGCATGTTCTATCCTTGAAGAAGCAGTGGGAGGCTCCTCCAGCTCAGAATATGCGTACAATGTGGACAGCCATGAGGCTACGTGAGACAATCTTTCACATAGCTGATTGAAAGGCGAGGCTCAGTTATTCAAGGCATGAGCCAGTAAACAAATACACTATGTTGGTGCCAACGGTTGATGCTGCTAGAACTCCACTGAAGAATTCGTCTTTCCACTGCTACAAATGAGACTTTGATCTAGGGATGTGGTTAAGTTATAATACGAGCATATTCTTGAATAAAACCTGATTTTGGGGGGTATACCAATTTAACATGTAATTTCCTGATTTCCTTACAGTCCACCGAGTAGCCTCATCTCACGCAAGATTTGGTCAAAGCAGAAAATGGCTCGTGGGAACTGTGAAATCGCAAGTGTTGTGAGGGAACATCTTACCAAAATTAATAGGGAAACGTACAGAAACGGAATGGACATACGAATGTGTACCTCACAATTGACTGGAAAGTGGACAGTTATGAGTGAAAGGTAGATGAGGTCTATTTTACTCAGAAGCAGGTGGTAAAATTGGGATTTGCACAATAAAAATAATCACAAAAATCCTGATTTTCATAGAGATGCTCTTGATGGAGCAAGGATTCGCACGTAAAGCGCCTTGCTCGTATGCAAAACCCTTGTCTAAACTGCATAATAATATTAACCTTATTATTCGTCATTTGTAAAGTGTTTTCCCAACACGCGGGTGTCCCCAGGATGCTTGCTTGTTTGTTTTTCCGTACTAAAACGAAGCTTGCACTTAAAATGGCTGCTTCGCTGAGATTCAGTCTGCGCATGCGTCGGTCATACCCATGTGATGTGACGCACTCGCATTCTGGAGGGATTCTGTGCTCATGCGCACTGATGCAAAATATGGCCGCTTGTCTCTCACCACGCTCTCTGCTTGCTACTGCTGCTTTAGCCTATCTGTCCTTTCGCACTAATCCATAATGCTATAGTCATTATAAAGTAAGGGTTGGTTAGATTTTATCATGGTATACAGTGCGATCATTTTTATGTATGATTTTAATTTGTTTTCGCTTACTTTTCATGTACCGCGTCTTTGTGGGCTGGGGCATACATGAGCGACGCCATGCTGAGGCTCCTCTGAACCCTGTCAGCTGACCAGGGAGAGTCCTAACTGCGCAGAAGCTAAAACTAGCCAGCTGGCTCCTGGAGCCCGATGCGCCTGGGAACCCATCCCGAAGATGCAAGATTACACCTTGAATTGTCATACACTGTTGCTATATGCTGGACTCTTGCATTGTCTTCTGTATTCCTATGCCTGGGAACGTGAACCAGGGGGGCGGGTGTGCAAAATTGAATAATTATGATGGGAACGTTGAATTCTAGGAGGTGGTAATGACCGCACCACCTCTCCTGACCAATCACAATGTGGGACACTGTCACTTGCAACATTAGTGGGTGGTCTAAGGGTCCCCAAAACAGTATAATTGCCCTAGTTTAGCTTAGGAAAATTGTCCGACTTGTCCGAGTAGCAGACCTGTCACTGACCCTACGATCTCAATAGGTGCTCATTCTGAAAGTGCTGCGGAGCACTTTGTCCATACTTTCCACAATCTCCTAAGGGGTGGAAAATCCTAAGTGCTGGCGAAGCACTTTGCTGGGGAATTCGAAAATCCAATCAGGGTTTCTGGCGGATTACTTGCAGGAGGGGGTAACGCAGGCGTTGCTGTCCGAAGCTGTGGGTGTTGGTCGTACCCTGGGAGGCCCAGTCCTTTGACCTGAACCTGAGGGGTATCCTGTCCTTACTGTCCGTGAGCTGTACCTGCTCGCATTCTGGCATTCCTTTTCTGAGGGTCCCTGTCCCCGTCTACCCAACTGACCCGTGGCCAGGGTTGGTCTTCAATCTGAACTAGGTAATTATTGATTGTGGGTTTGCGTATCTCTATCTCTCTTTTTCTCCCTCTTTCTTGTCTGATCTATTAAAGCATTCTTACCCGTGATATTGCTCTATTGCCGTTGAAATATCAAATATATGTGTCTGATTTTAGTTGGTTCCTTCTCTCCCCCTCTCCTTTAGGAGTTCATTGATTTTATAAAGGTAATAGCATGTTCCCGTTTTTCCCCTTCCTTTAGTGGATTGCAGTGAACTTAGCAAGAATAGCTTAAACACTTAGGTTAAGTACATGTTCTAGGTCTCATTCCCCATTCCTATGTTCTAGTATAAAATTGCAGTGACTAGTTTTGTTCTAAAAACTTCTACCTTTAGTCTTCCCATATATCCTAATGGTCATATTTTTGATGCAAAGTTACCTATTGGTGTTGATTTTAATGTTTGATATATTATTCTGTGTATCACTTATTATCGTGGCATCTTCTCTTTAAATTCTTATATAAAGTTTTAAACTTCATCAGGTGTCTGTGGTCATTTTACAGAAATTGTGGAAAGTATTTTGCTGATTATATAGAGTACTTGATGTTAGGCCTGTCTACTATTTTCCCTGATAGCTCTAGGTCCGTCGAAGAATTGTGCCTGTGGTAAGTCGGGTACATGGTAAGCAGAGGTAAATCCAAACTTGATTACTCTTAGCAGCGTGCAGGAGGAGAAATCCTCACCCAGTTCACCCAAACAAAATTAGTGTGATAATAAAAGGTTTTTTCACGCCAAGGGCCCAGTGCGTGTAAAAGAATTGGTAACTCGGGTGACCTGGGGGAACTGCGCGCTCTAGCAGTAATTTTCTGGCAGCCAGAGGATGGTTTGGACTAGTTAGATTAGGTAGACAGGATAGGTCATAAACAAACCGTGAAGATTAAGAGTGCTGCTGATTTTCTACTGTATTGATTCAAAATTTTTAAATGTTTTAAGGATTTATATGTAAATGTGCATGATTTTTCATTGCTGCTATAAATATTGCATGTTGAATTAACCCAGAATTGTTTGTAAATGTTCAGTGTAGTCTGAATCCCCGGGGAAGTATTTTAGCTAACGGTGAGTAGAATCCGGTTAGCTGTTGAAGTCACTAAGTTTGAATCATTAGTGCAGGGTTAAAGGAGTAACTGGAAGCACTAATTAGGACCTTTGTTTCTGGAGTGAATGATAGCTACGAGTCCGTTATAAAACTTTCATTGCGATATCACCTAGTAAGGGTCGCATACGGAAGGAGTAGTAGGGTCTCCGAGGCTTGTCTGGTAAGTAAAATAGTTCGCTGGTGAAATCCTGGCTCAGTACATATCCCCGACTAAGGTGGATGAGCCAGAAGAATAACGGGTTCTATGTTACTGGTGTGAAGGGACAGGCAAAGAAGTCTATCCAGAGTGCATGAAAAGTAGACAGAAGTGGTTTACTAGTAGCGAAAGAAAAGTCTTTTCTCTCTTTAGAACACTCAGACATAGTGGCAAACGTTGTGTGTTATTAACTAAAACTTGCACTCGCACTTTAGAGAAAGTAAAAAGTTTCCGTTACCTTGTGAAGGAGGGAGTCAGTCGGAGAGCTGCTCTGACGTCACTCCGTGCCGCGCTGGTATTGGTCAAAACAGCGGGTGGGTAGTGGAGCTGAATTTGTAAAGGAGGGGTGAGTGCCGAAGCGTGAGACTCTGTCTTGCGAAAAGGCCGCGCACCCATTGGTTAACCGTAGTTGTATTCTCTGACCTGATTGGATGGTGCGAAATAAAAGTCGCGCTAGCATTGGAAGCACAAAGGTAAACAAAATTAATCCAGCCGAGCTAGAAGCGAGTCTGGAGAGTTGTATGTGGTATCCAGACTTCATACCAAATCCCAAGTACCTAGGATTTCATAAGGAGCAGATTGCACGAGGTAGACCGCACATGATGTATGGAATAAAGAGAAAGCTGTCATTCTCCGATAAAGTAAAGAATTTTTTCAAAACTGACAAGCCCATTAGAACGAGGGAAGGCGTACTCATTCCCCCGCCAAATACCCCTGCCTCTTTCATGTTGTTTGATAAAGGGTATCACACTTGTGTCTGGCTAGAAAATTGGGCAAAGTATACTGTAGATGACGGAGTCCTAGCATTTCCTGTTGAAGGTACATTTAATGGTCGGATCCTGTTTAACTTAAGGACCCGCATGAATGAATTACACCCTAGACCTAGGTTGACCCAGTACGAAGCTTTGGAGGAATGGGAGATTGAGGCTGCAGAGCGAGATAAACCCCGAATGGATAAGGGAGTGAGTAAGTGGTATCCCAGACTTCCAACGCCAACTAAAGAGCAGAAAATGAAACAGTGGAGGCAGTCTATGTTAACTGAAGGGCTGTTCCCTATGATGGGGGTATTAGAAGAGAAGAGAGGAAAGTGTAAGGAAAAGACCCATCACCTAGCACCTATGGGGGACATAGAAGATGAACACCTGGAAGACTTGTTAATGAAGAATCCACCTCCCTATGTTGCAGAATCAGAACCGGTGCATTCTCAAAATCCCTTTACAAATTACCCCCGAAGTAGGAGGGAAAGTGATACAGACGGAACAGCTACAGGCAATAAAACTAGTGAAAGGGATGGGTTTTGCAGACCTAAGTCCACAGTCCCGAATTATCAGCCATTCGGGGAAAGTCCCCCTCGATTGGTTGCTCCGACTGCCCCGAGTATTTATCCGTCCTTAGTACCTCAGGTATTGCATGGCAATTCTGCTGAAAGGGGGTTGCAGGAAAAAGAGAAAGAAGCCCTGACTAAACAGCGAGAGGAATTAGTCAGAACCATTGCCCAGATGCATCCCCATCCTGATTCCTTGACCATTCCGGTAACTATTGGTCCTGCTATTCCAATGTATAGAAATGACCTGACTAGTCCCCACCCTCCTGTTATCACCCCAATACTGCCTACTCCTAGCATCCAGACCCCGAGGAAGGAAGTATTCATAGTAAGCATGAGCGAATTTTGCGGATCTCGCGTTCGCGAATTTTGCGGATTTGCGGATTCGCAATCCGCAAAATCCGCGAATTCCCGCGAATTTGCGGATTTTTTTTTTTTTTTGTGTTCGCCCGTGTTTCTGCCAGTTCGCGAGGGTTTTGTACACTTTCGCAAATTGCGAACTTACCTGTCGGGTCGCAAGTTTCGCGAACTTGTTGTTTCTACGTGTCCAGCCTGTTTGGGACACTCTTCTTCATCACTGCCACTCTCTGTCACCACTGCCACTCTCTGACTACTCATGCCACCCTCTGGCCCACCCATGCCACCCTCTGTTTCATCACCACACCCTCTGGTTGTCCAGTGTACATTATTTTCGGCAAAGCAAAGCACACCTTCCCTGCCTCAAGTGACCTGAATTAATTTGGGGCTGATTCATGTGTCACAGAATATTTTTTTAGCTGGCACCTGCTTCCTTAGTGCGCCCTGATTAGTGATCTTTTGCACTTGCTAAGTGCTTTCATTGTTGCAAAATTAGTTACAACACCTGCCCTGCCCCAACTGACAATAATGAATTAGGGGCTGATTAATGGATTTTAACTTCCAGCCTGGCTCCTGCTTGTCTCCCTTAGCTGTAATTCAGGACCTTTGTGGCATATGTGTAACTATTCTGAGGTTCAGAGCAGGGTCACATACTAGTTTCAACTGGCAACTGAACTCTGGAGGGGCCCCTCAGGAAGCACTCCAGGAAATGGCTACTAATGATGAGCCTGAACTTTTGAACCTGGTAAGTAGTTACTTTCAGTTTTGCTAAAATCGTATTTCTGCAATTTTGCACTTATTCGCGGGGCGCGAACTCACGCGAACAGTGCGAGCAGTGCGAGCAAAATCCGCTGCTCGCGGATTTGCGGATTTTGCGGGAAATTCGCAAATCTCGCGGATTGCGGATTTCCCGAAAATCCGCAAAATCCGCGAGCGGAACGGATTTTCCGCCCACGCCTAATTCATAGATGAGGATCAGGAAAGTGAGTGTGAATCTGGAAGTTTGATGGATCTGCCCATAAGGGAGTCAAGGGCCAGTATAGCAGGGACAAGAAGTCAGCCCAGGCTAAAGGAGGTGGTGATTGAAAGTGCAACTGGAGTTAGGAGTGCCACTTTAGTTTCCCCTGAAGAATTGGATAGATGGACAAAGGAGCTAGAGAAGGAGGCCACTCCCCAACCTAAAGCATTGGAAATATATAAATTAAGAATAGAAATAGAAGAAATGATGGCTGGG
This sequence comes from Lissotriton vulgaris, assembly GCF_964263255.1. Classification (NCBI taxonomy): domain Eukaryota; kingdom Metazoa; phylum Chordata; class Amphibia; order Caudata; family Salamandridae; genus Lissotriton; species Lissotriton vulgaris. The sequence continues at coordinate 1,463,212,017 of NC_141685.1, read as the reverse complement.
AACGTGGGAGTTGAGCGCCTAAGCTCGTATAATGAAGAAGAGTTACTATTCATCAGTAAAAGTCTTACCCGGAGTGCTAGGGTGCTCCATGAAAAGATAATGGATACCGCCACAGAAATGGGAGTTGATGTTAGTCGCTCCAAAATTCTTCAGAAACCCTACAGAGTGGACTTCTCAGACAAAGATTTAGAAAGCCTGAATGTGATGGGAAAACAGATCCAAGTAAGAGAATTGTTGAAAATCTTGCAGAAATGGGGCGAAGTGGGGAAATGGAGAACCAGGTGGGCAAAGAAAAAGGAAGGCAGCAGGGCTGGGTCAGTAACTTCAGAATTCGTATTAAAGGAAGTAACCCCAACAGAAAAATTGTGCCCCATGAGAGAGGTCCCGGGAGGAAAATATGTCCATGTCCCTTGGTCCAGACAAGACATCGTGTCGTTTACAAACGACTTCCCGCAATTACGTGAGAAACCAGTTGACTGGTACAGACAGGTAGAACGTTTCATAAAAGTTCAGAAATGTTTGCTGAAAGACCTGGATGGGTTTTTCGACATTGTGGTCCCTGTAGATTTGTGGACCGACTGTAAAATTGAAATTGATTGGCCCAGTGAGGAATTTCCCAGAGATGAGAAAACAGGAGCTCCCGCACCTGAAGTAATGAGGAAATATGAGCAGGTCATACAATACCTCAAGAAAAAGGTACCAGCAAAAGAGACAGATTGGACCCGTATAGATAGAACCACCCAAGAACGTGATGAAACGGTGCATTCATTTTATGAAAGGTTACTGCAGGTATTCAAAACTTACAGTGGTATCGATAATGTAGACATGAAAGACATGACCCATTTCAGTTATAGGTTTGTGCTAGGATTAAGGCCTGAAATCTCACAATGGATTCGAGATAACAAAATCAGTTGGCAGGGAAAGCCCATAGATGATGTCCTGAAATATGCAAAATACTGCGAAGATGAAATCGAAAATAAGAAGAAGGCCCTCAAGGAGAAGGTCATGTGGGCACAGGTGAAATTAGCTGAACAGCAAGAAAAACAGTTAAGTAAATTGACTTCCGATAATAATGTTCAGAATACCACTACTGGGGGGGGAGGAAAGCCCAGACCCAAAATGAGTCGTGAAGAGGCCATGAAAAAGTTTCCGTGCCATGGGTGCGGCCAGATGGGGCATTGGAGAGACGAGTGTCCACACCTACAGGCCGGTAATGCCCCTGTAAATGGTTTAAATCCACAGGTGCCGAAAGAGGGGACAAGAAAAACCCAGCAACAGGTAAAATTACCTCCAGTACCCCGCGCTCCTAGACAGAATTTTAAGAGTCAGGGTCAGCAGAATGAGAGGGCGGAAGTATGGGAGGTTGAGAGTGAAAGAAACGCAGTCATTCCACAGTACTTGCTAAATGATACCTTCCTTTGTGAAGATCAAGATTGACGGGGCCTGAGAGGGGAGGATGAGGAGTGCGTACTTGGCGCCTCCTTACCGGTAGACCAGACTGGACCATACATTGAAGGAAAGGTAGAGGGAAAAGACGTCACCTTTCTGTTGGACACTGGTGCTACCCGATCTACTGTAAGAACAGTGGATGTTCCTAACCTACCCCTCTCGGGAGAAGCAATCCAAGTAGTGGGAGTCTCAAATCAGATAATAAGTACCCCTGTAACTGAACCAATGGAAATTTCTATAGGAAATTTCAAGGAAATGCACAGATTTGTGGTCTGTGATTCCAGTCCTGTAAACCTGCTAGGACGTGATTTGTTGTGCAAGATGCGTTGTACCATTTTCTGCACACCAAATGGCGTCGAAATTCAGACCCCCGATGAAGATGGCCTGTACAAACTGATGTTAGTCAGACAAGATGCTGATATCAAGCCTTTGACAATTGAGGATTTACCTGAGGAACTCCAGCTAAGAGTAGTACCAGAAGTGTGGGATTTCACAGGAAAAGATGTAGGCCTGATGGCAAATGTGGACCCAGTTAAAATAGCAATAAAAACAAATGCTGTATACCCCAAAACCAGACAGTACAAAATGAGTGCAGAAGTAAAGGCAGGAGTAGCGACTGAAATTACGAGGCTGCTCGAAGCAGAAATAATAGAAGAAGTGTTGAGCAGCCCCTGTAATTCGCCTATCATTGGGATCAAAAAGCCTAGTGGGAAGTACCGGGTGGTGCAAGATTTGCGCAAGGTAAACCAAATTGTTGTGCCTTGCTGTCCTATTGTACCCAACCCTGCAGTGATACTATACCAGATTCCCTGGAATGCAGAATGGTTCACTGTCATCGATCTGTGCCACGCATTCTTTTCCATCCCATTGCATCCAGAAAGCAAATTCCTTTTCAGTTTTGAATTTGACAGCCATATCTATGTCTGGAATCGTGTCCCCCAGGGGTACACCGAAAGTCCATCGATTTTCAACCAGATACTGAAAAAGTGTCTTGAATCCCTAGTGCTGCCAAAGGAGTCTGTTTTGGTACAGTACATAGATGACCTGTTAGTGGCATCTAAAACCCAGACTGACTGTGTCACTGACACAATTGCCTTGCTGAATCACCTAGGAAAAGGAGGACATAAAGTGTCGCCTGACAAATTACAATTCTGTAAAAACTCAGTAAAATATCTGGGGCACCAGATAGAAAAAGGAATCAGGAAGGTCACTACCGAAAGGATCAAAATAATCAAAGCAATGGAACTGCCCAGAACACAGAAAGAGGTGAGAATGTTCTTGGGAGTTGTGGGTTACTGCAGACAATGGATTGTAGGATTTGCGGCTCTAGCCCGACCCCTGATAAATATGACAAAGAAAGGAGTAGAAGACCCCGTCCACTGGGACAGTGAAAGCATGAATGCTTGGGTAACTCTGAGAAACTGTCTATGTACCGCACCTGCATTAGGTATGCCTGAGTACACTAAGCCCTTTGAGCTGTTCTGTGACACGAGAGAGAATTGTGCTCTTTCAGTCCTGACCCAGGAGCACGGATTAGTCAGAAGACCAGTAGCCTACTTTTCGGCCACCCTAGATCCAGTGGCTGCTGGACTGCCTGGATGCTTAAAAGCCGTTGCTGCTACTTGCGTCAGTCTGGAACAGAGTGAGAACATTGTCATGGGACATCCCGTCACTGTCTATGTTCCTCATTCTGTTGTCATCCTACTGACTAGAACTAAGACCCAGTACCTCACACCTAGTCGGCTGACTAAGTATGAGAGAATTTTGATTGGTGCCGAGAATGTAACTATTTCCCGGTGCAATGTCCTAAACCCTGCGACACTGTTACCTATCCCTCTGGATGTAGACTCTGATGAGGACGGGGAACATAATTGCATCGATCTAACTGAATATAGCACAAAACCCCGTCCAGACATCCGTGAAATAGCGCTACTTGACGGAGATAAAACAATGTTCGTGGATGGCTCGTGTTTGAGACATGAGAGTGGAAGTCTGAGTGCTGCCTATGCTGTGGTTACACTGACAGGAACCATCGAGGGATCTTACATGCGCGAGGTGAAATCTGCACAAGTGGCAGAGCTCATCGCGTTAACCAGAGCCTGTAAGAGGGGTAAGAACAAGAGAATAACTGTTTACACAGACAGCCAGTATTGTTTTGGGGTCGTTCATGACTTCGGCCAATTGTGGTTACAAAGAGAATTCATGACTTCCTCAGGCACACCTATCCGAAATGGGAAGGTGGTGCATGACTTACTGGAAGCTATCCAATTACCCAAAGAATTGGCTGTGGTCAAGTGTGCGGCTCACAGATCTGGAAATGATGATGTGACTGCCGGTAATAGGTACGCTGACCAAATTGCACAGTTTTGTGCCCGACACCATATGTCCCTACAAATTGCCCTGTGGGATGGAACCAGCTGCCAACTTATGTTGTTTGAGAATGTGTCAACGTGGGAAGAATTAAAGGAGATACAACAAGCCACAGACAGGCAAGAGAAGGGCAGGTGGGCCGCAAATGGATGCGAGTTAAGAGAAGATGGTGTGGTGGTAAATCCGACTGGGGTGCCTGTACTGCCTGATAGTTTGATCGACCCCATGGTCAGAATGATACATGAGCCAACACATATGGGAAGAGACGCGATGTGTCGGGTGTTTGAACAAGTGTTCTGTAATTCAAAGTTCAGGAACCAGGCGGAAAGGCTTTGCCAGAGGTGCCTAGTGTGTCAGCAATTCAATGCAGGAAAGAAGACTGTAGTGGAACAGAGCACTATTGGAAAGGCAGTAGGGCCCTTCGTTAGAATGCAGGCAGACTTCATAACCATGCCCAGATGCAAAGGATATAGATATATCTTGGTCATAGTTTGTCTATTCTCCAGGTGGGTGGAAGCATATCCAGCTAAGAAAAATGACGCTATCACCACAGCAAAATTATTGCTCAGGGAGTTGATACCTAGGTATGGGATCCCAGAGACGATCGAAACGGACCAAGGTGGGCATTTTGCCAACGATGTCCTATTGGAACTCTGTAAAGCATTCAAAATGAAGCAAAGATTGCACTGTGCCTACCATCCCGAGGCTTCTGGGGTAGTGGAACAAATAAATGGCACCCTGAAGTCCAGATTGGGAAAGATGTGTGATTCCACAAAAATGAACTGGATAGAGGCTTTACCCCTGGTGCTGATGAGTTTGAGAAGTATCCCGAACCGAAAGACTGGCCTAAGTCCCCATGAAGTGTTGATGGGAAGAGTGATGCGCCAGGCATGGGTACCCGGAAACAAACTGCTAAGCATTTCTGATGATATGGTGCTAGAATACTGCAAGCAGCTGGGTGACCAAGTGCGTTCTCTCTCTCAGCAGATTGGAGAGACAGAAGACGAGTGGCCAAAGAATCCAGCACACAATCTGCAACCAGGAGACTGGGTGGTGTTAAAGAAACACACCCGGAGCAGTTGCCTGAAGCCAAGGTGGGGAAAGCCACGACAAGTGATCCTCGTCACTACCACTGCTGTGAAGTGCGCTGGTGTACCGAAGTGGATCCACGCCAGCCACACAAAGCGGGTATCTGGAGAAAACGCGACTGGAGCTGAAGGCAGCGCAGCTGAAGAGGCTTCTGAGGAAGAAAGTCCGGAGCTAGCTGACATCGAACTGCCGAGCACAAGTCGAGACGTTGAATGGTATCCCGCCGACGAACCAGTTCATGATCCAATACGAACCCGGAAATATTCCTACTTAGACAGTGAGTGGGATAGTCCAGGTGAGTCAGAAATAGAGGAAGAAGGTCAGGTCAACGAAAGCCACAACACACCTGATCAGGACGTAGGCCAAGTAGGGTCAGATCAGGACATCGAAACTCCTCCTGAAACTCCTGAGAGTGGAGAGGGACAGTTAGAAATCAGAGCTGACGTTCATGCAGAAGAAAACGAAGAGATCGAAGAGCATGAACAGGAACAGATAGAACTAGATCAAAGTGCTCAGACAACGGAAACAACAGTAACCAGAAATAAGAAGAAAGTGCGTTTTGAATCTGAGCAGGGTCAGAATAGGGACCAGGCAGAAGAAATAGACGAAAGACCTGGAACTAGTCAGACAGGCAGGGAAACAGAGGTGCCACCCCAAAAAGTGAAAAGAGTGCACGAGGAAGGCGAAGTCTCCTCAACCACTGGGAGGCACGGAGGAAGAAGTGCACCCCGATACGTCAAGAGACTAAGGCTCAGACTAAAGACAGTCGAAGAAAACGATAAAGACCGGAAAAGGGCTCAAAGTGAAAGAAATGCAGCCCAAGGCAAATCGCTGAGAAAGAGCGACAGAATAAAGAAACAGAACCGACTGTATCGGAGCCCTGAGTGGACATACTTTGTGTTGGAGGAAATTGACGAGCCACACCACAGTGGCAACAGTGACAACGAGTCCATTGCTGATCGAAGTTCGGACGAAGATCCTCCTTGAGAGAGCCCTGAAGTGAGCCTTTGGTGCAAAGAAACGAAGAGGGGTAGCAAAAGCCACCTGTAAGCTAAATATGTCTGATCCGAGTGTCTCTGGGAGATCCCGGTGTGGGTGTCTCAAAACCTGTTGTAAGATATGCTTGTGTAGTGTAGCTATGCTAATAGTAATGTGGATAGGACTAACCGTTTTCCTACCTTTTATGATAAGTAAAGATCCAAACTTGTCCCCTACTGAACCCGAAGCAGTAGATGTAGGGGTTGTACAGACTGCAGAAACACCACGAAGCCTAGTAAGACACGACAAAAGAGTAGGACTGACACACACACGACCTAAGTTAGAAGCACCAGATGAGGATGGACTACATTTTCACAAAATGAAAAACAGGACGCATCTAAATGTTTTTGCTAACCTATTAGTGCATTATGTAGAAGCTATGGAAATAGAGGACTGTTATGTTTGCATGAAGCTACCAACCTCAGTGGCTGAAGGCGTGACATACCACCATCTACCTTTGACCTATGGAATCTCCTGTAGTATATTAGCTAGCTTGTTCTATAGGAGCACCTTGCAGTACTATTATTCAAATGATGACGTAGTATTTTCTGAACTTCCTGTTAGAGGACACTTGAACCGTGTACATACTACAAGTGACATGACCCGCTATATGGGAGAATATTTCCTGACTATAGGTAACATAGACTTAGATCAAGCAAGAGAAGACAATCTGACCTGTTCACTGCAAGAGCAGGAAAAGATGTTTATAAAGATGGCTGACAGAAGGAGAGAAAAGTTTCAGAAGAAGGCAAATGACGAGAAGGATAGAATCCCTAGGTGGGCTGAGCACATGGATAACACCTCGGAAGGCGAAGCCAGTCCTGCCTTGTTGCTGGATTTTGAAAGAAAGGGGAAACTTTGTATCCATAGGGAAAAGACAGAGTACTATAACAATGTATTCATCGGTTCCAGCGAGTGTGAACATAATTACAAGGTAATTGGAGGTTGGGGTTTCAAAAATGGGTCAGAACCTGTGTTTCCTGGAATATATTATATATGTGGGAACAAGGCTTATTTCAAATTGCCGGATCACTGGTATGGAAGCTGCTACTTTGGCATCGTTTTCCCGAAAATATACCATGTGAATAATGCAGCTGGAAGCGATGATGAAACTAATGGCTTAGTGCGTAGTAGACGCGAAAGTGTAGGTGAAATTATAGGTGATATTTTTAGTGCACTGATACCTGGAATGGGGGTAGTTCTGAACACCCATAGAATCTGCAAACTGTCTACAGTAGTGGACCGGTTATCAACGGACACTGCTGCTGGTTTCCTGCTGGTCAATACGGAAATGGTTGCGATCAGATCAATGGTTTTACAAAACCGTCTTGCCCTTGACACCCTATTAGCAAAAGAGGGCGGAGTCTGTAGAATGCTGAAAGCGCAACATTGTTGCACCTACATTCCTGATAAAAGTATCGAATTAAAACAATATGTGAAGAACATAACTAATTTGGAAAGGGAACTCAAACCATTGGAGGTTGACAGTGCCTGGACGAGACTGACTGGAGGTCTCTCCTCTATAGGTAGTTGGTTTACTAACTTAGGTAAGAATCTTTTGTGGAAAATACTGATGCCAATAGTTATAATAGGTGTGATTGTATTGATCATTTTTATCTGCTGCAAATGCCAAAAGTGCAAAAAGAAATATACAGTAAATCAGAGGGGGGTGAAAAGAAACATTGATGAACTAGAACTAGAAGAGTTAAAGAGTGCAATTTACAAAAAAGCGAAAAATCACCACTCTCATAGAGAAGCTGAAAGAAAACTAAACAATAAGTTTATTGAAATTGAAATGGACGATGTGGATGAATGAGAAAAGTTGGCATCTGTTTCCTTCATGTAGTGATGATAGTAAATATCATCAAAGAGGGGATTGATGGAGCAAGGATTTGCACGTAAAGCGCCTTGCTCGTATGCAAAACCCTTGTCTAAACTGCATAATAATATTAACCTTATTATTCGTCATTTGTAAAGTGTTTTCCCAACACGCGGGTGTCCCCAGGATGCTTGCTTGTTTGTTTTTCCGTACTAAAACGAAGCTTGCACTTAAAATGGCTGCTTCGCTGAGATTCAGTCTGCGCATGCGTCGGTCATACCCATGTGATGTGACGCACTCGCATTCTGGAGGGATTCTGTGCTCATGCGCACTGATGCAAAATATGGCCGCTTGTCTCTCACCACGCTCTCTGCTTGCTACTGCTGCTTTAGCCTATCTGTCCTTTCGCACTAATCCATAATGCTATAGTCATTATAAAGTAAGGGTTGGTTAGATTTTATCATGGTATACAGTGCGATCATTTTTATGTATGATTTTAATTTGTTTTCGCTTACTTTTCATGTACCGCGTCTTTGTGGGCTGGGGCATACATGAGCGACGCCATGCTGAGGCTCCTCTGAACCCTGTCAGCTGACCAGGGAGAGTCCTAACTGCGCAGAAGCTAAAACTAGCCAGCTGGCTCCTGGAGCCCGATGCGCCTGGGAACCCATCCCGAAGATGCAAGATTACACCTTGAATTGTCATACACTGCTGCTATATGCTGGACTCTTGCATTGTCTTCTGTATTCCTATGCCTGGGAACGTGAACCAGGGGGGCGGGTGTGCAAAATTGAATAATTATGATGGGAACGTTGAATTCTAGGAGGTGGTAATGACCGCACCACCTCTCCTGACCAATCACAATGTGGGACACTGTCACTTGCAACATTAGTGGGTGGTCTAAGGGTCCCCAAAACAGTATAATTGCCCTAGTTTAGCTTAGGAAAATTGTCCGACTTGTCCGAGTAGCAGACCTGTCACTGACCCTACGATCTCAATAGGTGCTCATTCTGAAAGTGCTGCGGAGCACTTTGTCCATACTTTCCACAATCTCCTAAGGGGTGGAAAATCCTAAGTGCTGGCGAAGCACTTTGCTGGGGAATTCGAAAATCCAATCAGGGTTTCTGGCGGATTACTTGCAGGAGGGGGTAACGCAGGCGTTGCTGTCCGAAGCTGTGGGTGTTGGTCGTACCCTGGGAGGCCCAGTCCTTTGACCTGAACCTGAGGGGTATCCTGTCCTTACTGTCCGTGAGCTGTACCTGCTCGCATTCTGGCATTCCTTTTCTGAGGGTCCCTGTCCCCGTCTTCCCAACTGACCCGTGGCCAGGGTTGGTCTTCAATCTGAACTAGGTAATTATTGATTGTGGGTTTGCGTATCTCTATCTCTCTTTTTCTCCCTCTTTCTTGTCTGATCTATTAAAGCATTCTTACCCGTGATATTGCTCTATTGCCGTTGAAATATCAAATATATGTGTCTGATTTTAGTTGGTTCCTTCTCTCCCCCTCTCCTTTAGGAGTTCATTGATTTTATAAAGGTAATAGCATGTTCCCGTTTTTCCCCTTCCTTTAGTGGATTGCAGTGAACTTAGCAAGAATAGCTTAAACACTTAGGTTAAGTACATGTTCTAGGTCTCATTCCCCATTCCTATGTTCTAGTATAAAATTGCAGTGACTAGTTTTGTTCTAAAAACTTCTACCTTTAGTCTTCCCATATATCCTAATGGTCATATTTTTGATGCAAAGTTACCTATTGGTGTTGATTTTAATGTTTGATATATTATTCTGTGTATCACTTATTATCGTGGCATCTTCTCTTTAAATTCTTATATAAAGTTTTAAACTTCATCAGGTGTCTGTGGTCATTTTACAGAAATTGTGGAAAGTATTTTGCTGATTATATAGAGTACTTGATGTTAGGCCTGTCTACTATTTTCCCTGATAGCTCTAGGTCCGTCGAAGAATTGTGCCTGTGGTAAGTCGGGTACATGGTAAGCAGAGGTAAATCCAAACTTGATTACTCTTAGCAGCGTGCAGGAGGAGAAATCCTCACCCAGTTCACCCAAACAAAATTAGTGTGATAATAAAAGGTTTTTTCACGCCAAGGGCCCAGTGCGTGTAAAAGAATTGGTAACTCGGGTGACCTGGGGGAACTGCGCGCTCTAGCACTCTTTCCACATTAATATGCGTAAAATCCATAATTCCCTTAGAAAGTTTGAGGCATATGTACAAGGCCCTATCGCCACGGGAACATCACTTTTTGTGATGTTCCCATGTCGATAGGGGCCTCGCCTCATGTACAAGTCAGCGTTAAGCCACTTAATGTGGCTTAACGGTTCCTTGTACATAAGGCACCCTTTCACGATATGTTTAGCGTGAAAGGGACGTGCAGTGGATGTTGTGGTGGGCGTTCCACCGCAACACCCATTGTATTTGACGCTGCCCACTATGTACAAGGGAGGCGAACATAGGAGACAGCGCCAAATTTAGGACCAGGAAAACCCTGGTCTCAAGGTAACGAAACGAGGAGAAATGCATTATTTCTCCTCATTTTTGCTTTTTTCTTGTGTAGCACAAATGGAAAAAGCAAAATGCCATGGTTTGTTTATATACAGGAAGGTGTCGCTTCCTGTACATAAGCAAACCTTTTTTAAAATGCCATTTTGTAACTTTCATGTGTACTGCATGAAGCAGCACACATGAAAGTTACAAAATGGCATTTTAGGATTGGTTATGTGCAGGAAGGGACACCTTCCTACACATAACTAATCCTCCCCTGCACACAGACACCCTTGCACTCTGGTGCAAGGGTGCCTGCGTTGGTGCTAAGTTGTGAAATTTAGCGCCATCGCAGGGGGGTATGCAAGGTTGCACCACATCCTTATAAATATGGTGCAGCCTCGTGTTTCTGAAGTGGCGGAGTGTGTCGTTAAGCCCAGGAGGCTTTCAACACGCTCCGCCACTTCGTCGTACATATGGCCGTTTGTGTCTTACTCTAAGAAAAATGACCCTGTTTCGCACATCCCCTATTTGTATCTGCAAATATTTGACTCAGCAGCAGGTACACATCCTTGAACCTAATGTAGGACGTACAAGAATACATTGTAGGAACTTTACAGGTTGAGGCTAAGTATCTATTTGTCTTTCTGTTATTCAGTATATGAGGACAGATTTTAGGTTTCACAATAGTTAAATTTACATAAGTGAGCCTGCCTTAGCAGAAAAGAGTGCATACATGCTTTCCCAGTACATCTCAAAGGTCGATCACAGCATTCATTATAGGTGTCCACTCCCATTTCCATTCAAACCTGTGCTATTAGTATGAATTCCTTTCTGTCGGATACACATCTGCTAATCTACTGAACTCCCAACCATTAAAGGTCACTAGTGTATGTGCTTTGCAGCACAAAAGGCCAGTCCTTGGTTTAACAATAGATTCTTATTTGCATAACTGACACTAAAAAAGAGACTGTTTTGAGTAAACAATGGTTGAGTCTATACCACTGACAGTCTTGTGCCGTGTTTCATACCTTCCTGGTACAAGAGCGTCACTTTAAAATGAAGGGCCTCTGAAGACGATCTAGTAGTCAAAAGTCATTGTATTTCAGTTCCTAAGTAAAAACATAAATAGTTCCCAAAGTGAACACAATTTCTAGAGATCAAATGTACAGAAAAAAGCAGATTCGGGATATTTAGAAGACATTCAAATTTGAGCTACCTCACTTTTGAGAAAAAATAAAATTGAAAAGCATAACCCTGACGACCTGAGGTTGTTGAAACATTTTGGTTAACTTTTAAAAGTAGGAAAACCCATTCCTTCAAAAAATGTGAATAATTGCAAGAAAAAACAGTAGAAAAATGAGTAAAAGGAATAAGAAATCGACACCAGAAAATAAATAAGGAGAAACAGTAAAATCTGCAATGGAGGCAGGGGAATTGGTACAAGGAGATAGATAGGCGTCAATCATAAAAAATCATTTATTATGACTGTCGGCCCTAGAAAAATGTGTTAATGTGGGTATACTATGGATTTTATGGCCATTATGAAAGTGCCAAATTTTAACTGTCTAGGAATTTTCCTGGATGAAAATTTTAATTGGGCTAAATTTGTTGAACAGAGAGAGCACAAAATGAACGGCGCAGCCGAGGCCATTTTTAATTTCACCAGGAAACACAAGCAACAAACAGTAAAAGACCTTGTCTCCCTTTAAAAAGCAAAATGCATTTTATTGGCTACCTATGGGCTGGGGGGTGTTCGGGGTACGCAAATTGTGATTGTTTACAAGTAACTGAAAATAATTTCCTCTCCATATTGTTGGCGTGTCTCAATAGTTTTACCTCTATCATTACCCATACCAAGGTTGGCCTCCCATATATCAAAGAAACAATCAAATTAGCACTGCTATGTTTAGGGACCAAAATCTAGAGTTCCCCGTTCACTAACTTCTCCCGCTAGGGACTATATTAACTTCGACCACAGCAACATTATTGCTTGGCTAACATATGTTAGGAAATCTTTAATAGATTTGGGTGTCCAACAGCTTATTCATTCTCCTAGTGAGAGCAACAGGAAAACAAAGCCCTCTGTATGCTCCCTTTTTCAGTCACATAGCAACCTGAAAAGGTACAATGAGTCCAGCCTATGGACACCGTACCTTATCACATGGAGATCACCATACCAGAAGGGGTCAAATCCTACCAAGTATGGATACCTAATCAAGAATACCGATTTTATTTAACACTCCTAAGGGCTGTGTACTGTTCATTTTCTGGTCGCCTTCCCACAACAGGGCAGCTTGTTTTTGTCTTTGCCCCGCTGCCCTTGTGATAATACCAGTTTGAAATCTACAATGCATTTTATGTTTGTTTGTAGTTTCTTCACAGTTTCTAGAGTTAAATTGTTACGGCCAATTTTATGATCCAATAATTGTAGATTGGCTTGACAAAGACTCAAGTTGTTACAGTGTTTGATAACTGAGCCCATTAGCCATGCTTTCATTGGCTTTATCCGTCATGCCTTAAGGATCAGGAGAGATTTTAGGGTCTCGGTAAACAGTGAACCCTGAAATTGTTATTTTTGCACCCCTGCCACTTTTCATTCTGCATCTATTGTATTTAAGCTGCTGATGTTTTGTGTTCATTTTAAAAAACATTTGGATTTGAACATCTTTTTTATACAGGTATCATGTTGGTTTTTAAAATGTATGTGATATAGTAATGATTTTATTTTAATCTTGCTTTTAAATTGATAGTTTGATCAACTGTGTATTCCTTTATAGCCAATTATGGTCAATAAAGTATATTGATTAGATTTGAGTAAAGGAATAAACAATCAGCACAAAAAAATAGGTAAGGAGAATAAGGGAAAGGGGCAATGGAGCTAGGGAAATTGGTACAAGGGGATAGATATGGGCCAGGTCCATGTACACGCATATAGGAAGGCATGAAAAGACTACAGCGTCAGTACAAGTAAAAGTACTAGGGCATAGACATAACAGGCTTTCCATAGGTAGGACTGAAGTACTAAGGTTGATTTAGGGGTATAGATGCTACAGCATTGGTAGAAAAAATCTACTAAGTTATAGATATAAGCAGAGGTACTGGGCTTAGATAGGCTACAGTGACTGGAATATACGAAGTGTTAAAGTATAATAGTAAAAGTATAGATAAAAGAAAAAGGTAGTAAGGCATATTTAGAACATTCAGATATAACTTTGAAAGAAGTATTAGGACAAAGGCAGACACAATATGTTACAGGCAGAGGCCGTTGTGTTAAGGTATCAGAAGGGTGGAAGAAGTACATTATATGTGCGGGTATGAATACTAGGTGTTAGGAAATGGCCCTCTCTGAAGGGTCACCTCAAACGCTTTGCCTTCCTCCTCCTCTTTTTGCTAAACTCTTTTTGTTGGCCTTAGGACTCTGAGCACTTTACCATTACTAACCAGTGCTAAAGTGCAGGTGCTTCTCCACTAAACATGGTGAAATTGGTGTATAGTTGATTGGCATATTTGATTTCCTAGTAAGTGCTTTGTAAAGTGGTGTAACATATACCCTGGGCCTTGAAGTCAAATGCTATAAGTGGGCCTACAGCACTGCTTGTGCCACCCGCATAATTAGCCTTTCAAACCTGCCTCAGGTCTGCCAATGCAGTTTACTTTCACTTCAACTTGCCATTTAACACTACTTGACAAGCCTTAAGCTCCCCTTTTATTACATATGTTACCCCTAAAAGGTAGGACATGTACTTTTATGTATTGCATGTCCTAATAGTGACAAACAGCCTTTATCGTTTTATTCACTACTGTAAGGCCTACCTCTCTCATAGGTCAGCATTGGGAATTCCTTATTATATACTTTTAAGAGGAGTAGCTTTTTCATGTTTCATATCTTTGGAATGGTAATGATAAATCCTCCTTAATGGTGAACTTGGATTTAACATTACTGTTTTTTTAAATGTCCCTTTTAGAAAGTAGACATATATTTCTTGCTAGTAGACATATATTTCAGAAGGCCAAATGATCCAGTGAAGTCAAGATAAACCATGACCCATGGATCATCAAGCAGGAGAACAGTGCATAAATTGGGTTCAGATGTTTTCCAGTGTTTATTTGAAACTAAACACGTCTCATAAAATTGTTTAAGATTGCGTATGGTTGCAGGTATCCCTAAATTACCCTCATGTGAAGTGCCAAACAAAGACTTTCTCAAAAGTCAAAGATGGAATGAGAAGATCATGTCTGAGTAGAAAACCATCCACAATAGTCACTTCATCTGATTCTTGTGCAAACTTATTTAAATGTATTCTAGATTATTTTCCTTAGGCCACCGACCTTTCGTAAGCTTGATTACACTTTGCAATAACGCATCTTTATCTAAAACTTCCAACCACTGGAAATCACACAATTTTGCTCAGTGCTCCCATCCCCAATGAGAGCCACCACACATTCAACATCAGCCACTAAATCATTTATTACATCAAAATCCAAGGGTAATCAAGACAAATAGGCCACCTTTTGCATTTTTACCTCTTGGAAGATACTTGATACAGACATTGTATTCCTGTAGCCTTGAAAGAATCCTCTCTAATCTGGCTGAAGCCTAACCTGTGCTATGACCATTGAGCCTGTATATTAAAGACGTGTGAACTGTGAAAATATCAAATTGGATGCCCTACTAAAAGGCTCAGAAAAGGGGTGGTGATGAACAGAGTGTCTGAATTAAGCAGACCACTCTTACCCAGTCCAAAGATCAGGGCTTGATCCATCACCGTTATTTAGCTCACTGCACCAGCTCAGAACCTGGCTATATGCAAATCAGTCTGTCCCTGGCCCAGTGCATCATGGGAACAGGGCAGACCAAACTACCAAGCCAATTCTTCACCGGAAAGGAGACAAGCTTCCGGGGACCGGTTTCTGGCATTTCAGCCGTCGTCGGCCCGGCTTGCTTGAATCCTGATGGTGCAGTGAGCAAGGTACAAATGTGCTCCATTTTGTCCATAGAATGGCACCCAACCCCAGTTCGATGGCATCAACCATCAAAAAACAGGGTTTCCAGCAGTAAAAGCTGATAGGAGTGTAGGGGAGGTTATTATATATTAAAATCCCAAGAAAGCTTCATCAGCATCATCAGATCATACAAATATTGGTCCTTTCTTGGGAGGGTGCCTCAGGGATTGAACCGCTCAGGCATGCCCATGGATAAAACGTGATGGATATTAGCAAAGGCCCAGAAAAGAACGTAATATGTCCTTGTTGTCGGGTGCAATGGTATCTTCAATAGTTTGAATGAAAGACATTTTAGGGTTGCTACCCTGATTAGATATACAATGACTCAAATAGTCCAACTGATTTTCTAGAAATTTGCATTTCTCCTTTTTCAAAGTGATGTCAACATCCTTAAACATGTGTAATACCCTTTCAAGAATCAAATTGTGCTCCCTCACAGTTTCAGCAAAAATGAGAATGGCTTACTGAAAGTCTTCAACTCCAGGGATACCCAACAAGATTGCACCCATAAACGCTTTGAACACCCTTGCTGCAGAGGCTAAACCAAAGAGCACCCATAACAATTTGTATGCAGCAAAGGGAGTGATGACTGCGGTGAGATCGTGGCTCTCTGCAGCAAATGGTATTTGATGGTACGCAGATCTAAGATCCAACAAAGAGTACACTTTGGACCCCCCCCCCCCCAAATAGGCCACACGTTTCTGCACCTTAAGTAGGGGATGGCAATCAGTGACACCGTTCTTGTTTAAGGAGCTTAGATCCATACATAAACTAATCTCACCTGTCTTTTTTTTACGATCTCCACTGTACTAACCCATTCAGATGATTCAGTGATTTGAATCATACCTTCTGAACACAATTAATCTAATACATTTTTTTCAGCTCAGATCTGATACTTATGCGAATTGGCCTGACCTTTTGTACAATAGGTAAAGCCAGATGATTTCACAGACAACAGGCCATCCACTGAGACCTGGCCCAGCACTGGTATCTTTCCTTGGGATGGCGCCTCTTTCTGCATCCTTACTCTCATTTCAGTCGGACATGCTAAGAGCCACATTCACACTCACAGTTGCTGAGCTGTGCTGTCTTAAAATCCTGCTGCAACTTGAAGAAATTCCACATTATATGCATAAGCTTTACATAGCTTAAAAACACAAAAAAACAAGTGATTGGCTCTGCACTGAGCCAGGGCAACTGTTAATGATACAGCCCCCAGGGCAGCACAAGCAGGGTGTGCTGCAAGGTTGCAAGCATCTGTCACATGCCAAGCATGAAGAACCAATGCAATATGACCTTACCTGTGGAACTGGTTTAGCAGTGGTAGCAATAGGTTAGCCATATGTCACATATTTTAAAAACTCCCACAGCATTTGTGATTTAGTTTGTAAATATTTGTTCCTAGATCTGGTACTCAGTAATATTTGCCATATGTGGATAAAGTGTAATGCTTAGTAAGATCAAATATTTTTTCCCTTTTAATGTAATACTTTTCATTTGTACACCGCTTTGTACAAATATGCTATAATAAATTCAGTACATTAACAAATACAATATCAAATAGTTTGATCTTGGAGCCAGATCTGTAACACAAATTGTGACCTTTCTTCTCAGTAAATTTTGCGCTTTTATTCCATATAGAAATGAAAGCAATGGTGTCTGTCTCAAAAGGTAAGTCCACCATTGCTACACCCTGCATAGAGGTTTCAGCGGCCATGAGTTTGCTAGAAACAATGGACCTTTCAATGCTTATCACAATGTCAGTTACCTTAGCTAATGCATAGTCTCTATAACTTTATTTTCTTTCTTGAACTTTTTTTATTTACAGTAGTAGACAAATTGGTCCCTAAGGCGTGTTTCAAGTGAGCTTCCAAAATTGCACGAGGAGCCTAACTTTTTTAAGGCTGATATATACTCCTCTAACTCCACTGCTTTGTTTATGTTTACAAAAAATTAAACGTTCTAGTAATACACTGAGCTTTTCTGAACAGTTGTTTGTTTGTGAGTCCTGCTACAGCTCATTCCATTTGCCAATGCTATCTAAAGGGGCATCCACCTCAGGATGCCCCTTTAGACCATGTAGTTTTCAAAGGTGTGAAACCAATGTTTCCGTGGCAAAGGTGGTTTGCCTGGGCTTTACAAAAATGGTGCAGTTTGCACATACTGAGTAATATGAGCCATGGTCATGGCTGAGAGAGAAGATTATAAACTACAATACCAGTCACAAAACAATAATACAATTGATATTTAGCCCTCCAAATGAAATGTTTTGTACTCAAATTTTCAACTTTTTAAAATCTCTTTTAAATCTGTATTTAGTATGAATTTTGGTCCTCTTGTCTGTTAATCCAAATGTATGGCAGGGGGAAGTAGTTTAATTGTTTATTCTGGCAAATAGCCTGTGTATTATAGTTCTGAATGTTCTTGTTTTATGCGGAACACCTCAGAATTCCAAATCTTGAAACAAAAATCTTGAAACACAAAATAATGTAAAGAATATAAATGGTGGTTGAACAAATATTAAGAAAAATGTTTTGTAATTTATAAATCCTGGTGTTCAAGAAAATAATATTGATACTAGTAAAATGCAGAGAAAGGACAACAGTAACAACATATAATATAGGAAATCACCAGCAATCAGACTGACTTGCAGATGACAGTTGCCGGTACTGTGAAGTGTAAGTACAACTCAAGATGGCGGCTCCAATGTATAGCCATTCATGTGCTCTGCAAGCCCCCCTAAGATTGAGGCTTAGACAGATCACGCCGACACCCAAGAGTGCACCCCTTGCATGGCCAGAACAGCTGCCAGATCCAAACTGGGCATCAAACCATGCCAAAATTCAACCAGCGGTTCAGCAAAGTGATGATCAGCTGAGCGGTGGGGAGGGCGCAGGGTGAAAAAGTCAAACTTGGTCGCAATGTTGAAACGATGTCGGGCACACCATATAATAAAATTTGTGTTGGTGGGCTCCACACAAATACCACCGTCCTCGTTGCCAATATATGTTTCAGGGTGTAAGGAAGACTGGACACGAAAGAATAAGTTGGACACTTTATTGAGTCTCAAGGTAGAGAAGGCCACAACTGACAACTTGCACAACCAAAGCCGATGTCAGAATGAGTGCACTCTAACAGCAACTCCAACAAGCCAAAGGCCAGAATGCCAGCCAACATTAAGTGAAAGCATTCCTAACAATCCCTGTGGATCTCATGGAACAACACAAGACACACAAGTGAATCATATTTATACAATAAGGAATAAAGTGAAGAAGCCTAAGGGCTTCTATTTGGAAATGGTATGGTAAAAATCATAGGGAAAAATTTCCTAACTTTCATGAATCTGCATAAAACACAATTTTCAATGAGAAGAGTTTTTGCAGGAAATACTTTTTTTGTGAAGGTTTGAAGAAGAAGGGAACCTCTCAGGCATGAATACTATTAGACTGATTATGCAGGAAACCAAGGAAGTGGCAATTATAGACCAAATCTAGGATTCCATCCCCAAAGAGGGAGAGGAGTCTAGACGTCTAGGACAAAGTGCAAATTCAAGCAAGGTGAGTATAAAGAAAAAAAATGAGTTTTTTGCCCAAGGAAAAGTGGGAGGAAGGGTTAAAATGTTTGTGGAACAATGGGAAAAGATAACAAGGATCCATGGGTATTGGCAACCATAAAAGGTTATCTAATAGATTTATTTTCAGAACCAATCCAAATGGAAGAGCACAAGTAGTTGATTCTTCAAAAAGATCTAGAAGTTTTTGCAACAGAAGAGGTAACTCAAATTCGAGCAAAAAATGTGATAGTAACTCCGAAGTGCTGATTGGCTACAAGCCAACTCGTGACTCTGTAGTGTAAGCAGTGCTCGCAGCTGGACTGAGAGCAGGTTTGCTAATTTTTTCCCGGGACATAAATTTACCTGCCACTTCCTCCTGAGGCTCGTGACGCTGCCTGCGTCATTCCCTCCTGACGGCCGTCCCGCTCATCCTGCTGGTCTGGACGCAGGCGGTCAAACTCTGTTTCCCGGCAGCCCTAACTGGCGAACAACATCTACGTCCCCTCAAAGTGCCAGGAGGCGCTTAAATTCACGTTGTGACTCCCGCAGCGCAGGACACACGCGGGCGTGCCTGGCGCTGCCCTGACAAAGCCCGGGGCAAGGGCGGGCCCGTCGGCGCCCGTCGTAGCCAGGAGGAGGCAAGGCAGGGCCACCCCTCTTTTAACGAACTTCCTGTGACCAAGGATCCTCTGGTTAGCATTTAATACACATTTAGATATATTGTTATATGTGTGTATAGTCTTGTATTATTGCTGTGTCTTTTCCAATCTCACAATTAAGTATGTCTAAGGCTAATCGCAGGGGAGTGGGTGGAAATGGGGATGCGGGCAACTTAGATGCTTTTCCTACTCGGGCAGAGCCGGTTCAGATTCAAGAGATTGAGCTCACCGAAAGGAGGCTCTCTTTAGATCCCCATCGAGTCTCGACTGGAGCTCTTACATCTAGTCTCCCATCCACTGAGTTCCGAGTTGTTGAATCTACTCCTTTGGTGATTGCCCAGTCAAACACTTCCCAACTAAGCAACCACCGTAATAATGCTAGTAATTCTTCTCCGGATCCTTCCCCCTCTCCTAAGATACTCACACTACTTCAGAGATCCGAACAGAAAATGGTGGGGAGGTCCAAAATAAAAAATGGAAGGCGCGTGGGCAGCCGCAAATTACATCTCAGGCTAAAAAGGTGGCCAAAACAATTGGTAATTGCCCAGGGAATGAGGGGGGGTGTCCGTTAGTTGCTTCTTCAACAAGTAACTCTTGCTCAATAGGGGATAAGGATAAGGAGAGAGCAAACACCAAACAGTTGTTTAGGGTGTTTGAAGAGGCTATCCTTACCAAAATTGGCAAACAAATGGTGGCCATGGTAGATCCCCTATTAACCAAGCTGACAGACATTGACAGGAGGTTGTCTAAAATAGAGCATCACTTACTAATACCAGTGTTAACTCAGGGAAAGGCAATAAACGGACAGCCTACTGTATCAAGACCAGCTCCAGTGCATAGTAAAACTCAACCTCCTAACTGGGTAGACACTAGTGATGGTATCATTGTACCCGCCTCTGATACAATGGCAAGACTGGCAAGTAGTTTACACACTTCACTTACTAATTCTGCTAGCTTTAGGGAACAACAGGGGTGTCGTGACCTAGCTATTCCACGGGGCAGGAATACACCTCCTAGTAATTTTCTCAATTTTCCACCAGAAGCCACACCATACACCATTGTCCTTTCCAATGTGCCAGCACCTTCTACAGGTAGTTTTGAAGACTGGGTTTCATTAAAGAACAAAGCACTACATTTGCTAAACAACAGAACTGGGTTAGGTGATTGCCTACTCCTAGAATTCAAAATGATCAGTAGAGTTGCTTGGGTAGGGCAAACCTAGAAATCTTTCAAGGGCGATTGTGTGGTGCTTAATTTTGGGTCCCCCCTTCTTGTTCAAACAATCTTGGAAAGGGCAGGCTCTAGGGTTCTGCGTGAGGACAACATCCACATCTTGCCCCTGGGGTTCTTCTATCGGGCTTTACCACCGTATACAACAGTTAGGGATAGCTCAAGGACTTTTGCTCAGGCTCGAGGTCCCTATGATTACGTAGTCCCCACTACTGAGCTCCTCTCCTCTCTGGAGGATATTAACTGACTACACCCTGTAGCAGAGTGTAGTGTGACCTCACATTCACTACCGATGCCGGGAGGGGGAGCTGGGGTTTGAGCTTGCACGATGCCAGTCAACTCACTCCAATCACCGTTGCTAGGAGTGGGGCTTGAAAACGTAGTGGCTAGCTCTAGAAGAGACCCAGGTAGGGACAAATATAGGAGCCTACTGGACAATCCCATGTCTGAAGTAGCTCGTGTTGCCGGATTGGTGACCGATTTATTTTGCCAGCCTGGTCACAGCAAAAAACACTTGTATTGTGACAGGTCTAAAGCCTGTTTCCTGGAATATTGCAGTGCTTGTACACAAAACAGTCTCTGAAGACTGGTCCAATTTTATTGAGCAGGCTGCCATATTGTTCTTTAAAGAAACTTGGGCTACTGACGCAGTATTTCGTCAAGGATACTTAAACTTTGCGAAAGCTGCGGAAAAAGGACAGCGTGGCAGACCCAAGGGGGGCTTGACCACTTGGGTCAGACAGAGTGAGCTCCATATTGATTCCAGGGACATTCTTATAATCAGGTTATCCAGAGTAAGTGTCCCTGATATTTTACTTATCAATGTTTATTCTTGAGGTTTGCAAGGGGGGAAAGCTTCCCCTACTGTCGTCGCTCTCGACATGTTTTTATTAGATCACAGAGCTGATAACAATGTCATAATAGCCGGTGATTTTAACTGCACATTTGAACCTCTGGACCGTCATGATGTAAATCTTGGCACCGAAGAGGATGCCCAGTGGTCTATTCCCCAGTTAGATATCTTTCCAATAAAAAAATGGTCTAGTGCAACTCTCCAATTAAAACTACTCTGCCTGGAACACGGGGTAAGGGCTGCTAATGGAAGATTGATTTCAGACAAGTCGGGTTCTCATACCTTTAACAACGGACTACACACTAGCAGAATATTATGCATATGCCTCCCGTCCAGCAGAGAGCAGCAGTGAGCTACGAGCGAACGGAGAGCAGTTTGTAGAAACGGGCGAGCGAGCGAGGACGCCAAGCAGGACACCGTGTTGATATCTCCACGGAGCCAGAGGCCCGGTTAAGTCTTTTCCCGCCAGCAGTGCAGTCCGGTGCAGCGCGGCAAGACAGGCGGAGGTAGCTGTCCGAGCAGCCTGACCGGGACACGCCGCTTTCCACCCCTGCGGCGTGAAGCTCCTGGGCCACCGAGACCCTGGATGTGGATGTGAACTGCGGCCGGAGCAAGGAAACTCGGCAGGACCCCCCGGCGCTCAGAAAACCGTGATTTGAATCGCCGGTAACTCTTCCTGCGGCAGGAGCCGCTCGTGATCTAGAACGCGGAACACGGTGGTTCGGGTAGCGGCTGGGGGTCCGAATTGCGGCTGGAGCCGCTTGTATCTAATGAACTGGACCGCGGCCGGTGCTTTAAACGCGGCCGCTTACAGATTGTGAATCGGACCGGGCCCAGCCATAAGCAGCCAGAATTGTGGCCGGAGCCACCTGAGGCTCGAATCACCCCCGGCAAACCCCAGACGGCCAATTGTCAACTGCCCACCAAATTTTAACTGAACATCAGGGGAAACCCAGTGGGAAACGAAACGATCATTACATCGCCACATTTTTCTGTAATTTGGGGAGGCGCACAGCAGGAGCTGGCAGCACCGCCTCCTACATCATCCCTGTTTTCCTTACACCTGACTAGTCATCCTTGTTTCCTAACGCCAGTCTTCCGAGGCCGGCCACTGTTGAGACAGGCTTGGAGGTAAGCTGAGGCGACTGGTTTGCTGTGATTGATGATTTGGCGAAGAAGGGGGGCAAAGGTCAACTCTGGAAGAACATAGGGATCAGGGTGTAGGGAAAGGGAAAAGGTAAAAGAACCAAACGGTGTAAGAACTGTGTTACAACTGAGCAACTGCCGAGTGGGGGGGCGGAGCTCTAAGTCAAACTTTACACTCCAGATTCTGAGTGCCAGTGCGCCAGCAAGAACCAGCGAGTCGGAAGACCAGGGAGCGGTCTGGGAACAGCCAGGGAGGAACGGGCAACACATAAAAACCTCGTATTAAACATCAGGTGTTCATTTGGTGCAGTGGACAAGTGAAGTGAGCGTGGCAAGTAGCCAATTGCAGGCAGAAAACACACTATGCTAAAGACATAGCCAACATCAAACCCCACAAGGAGTAGTAAAGGGGTAGCAGCAGCCTTGATCCCCAGCGTAAACTCACATTAAGATCCACCAAAAGAAACATTAAAAGAACATCAAAGCAGGCGGAAGCCGTTGGAAGCAATGAGATCTGGGAGGACACGAAGGAACCCCCCACAAATGGTTAAAAGAAAATCAAAGACCAAAACCCCGACCTCAGTCACAGAGGATAGTGCAGCCACCACTTTAATACCTCCGATTTATTCAATCTTTGGCTCAATGAATCCCACCGGCAAATTCTCCTTTCTGAAGGACCCTGTATCTGCTATTTACACAATGCCGGCAACACCAAACGGTCTACAAAAGCCAATGTCCCCAAGCAAAGCAAGCGCACAGTTGATAAACTTGCAGATTCCACTGCCCATTTCGAACACGAACACATCAATTAGCAATGAAGCGGGGGAAACAAGTAAGAATATGCAAGTTATTCAAGAGCACAACAAGTACACAATACAAACCCAAGCTCAAGTACACATGGAAAACAAAAGTCTGGACGCAGTGCAAGAACAAGTGGAATATCCAACACCATCAGGAGTCACCAGCAAAACCATGGACTGCGCCAGGGAAGAAATCTCAAAAAAGAGTTCACCTTACAAAAACCCGAAGAAAACTGAAATGACATCTGTATCATCAGTCCCATTAACAAGCGTTATAGATTTAGACCACTCAATGGTTGGAAGCCTTCAGGTTTTAACAAACAATGACGGAAGTCATAATTCCAGCATACACAACGCAGATTATAGGGAACATCCCAACAGCCACTCAACTCCAAGGCTTGAGTCGCGCTCAAACCAAGCGATGACAAAACCTAACACAAAAGTCAGGGAGTCTAATTACTGGTTGGAGCACCAAACGTTCACAGACAACAAAGGTAGCGTAACAGCACACAAAGTAAAGCAGGACAGAGAAATAAGTGCAAGTGACGCCAAGCAGACAAAACAACAAAACACATCAACAACCACTACAATCGAGGCCCAGGAAATAATACAACACGGACATCACATAAATACCCCATCAAATCTGGAGTTACTAGATAAAAACGTGATAGAGATATTCAGTGAGTCGAATCAGGATGTAGACGCCAATGTGCTTACAGACTCATTCAGTCATAAGGAACCCTCAATAATAGAAATTTCAAGTGTCCTGGTCTTGCCGGATCCAGCAACAACAAAAAGTCCCAAAATAAACAATAAAACAAATGTGGAGGGGCGAACCCAAATGACACCTAAAGAGTACGCACACCGGAAAGTCTCTGTAAATAACATTCAAGCACATCAATGCCGCCAAACAGGAAAACACGACCTCACTAAAAACCTTGAATCCATAATCACTTTGCACAGTGCATTGGGCAACATACTTGAAACCTCAATAAAAACTATAAACATGCAGTCAGACAAACTTGACATTCAAATACACCTCATGAGTACAATAGCTGAACATATATCCAGCATAAACAAAAAATTGGATATCATGGTCAATACATTTGACATCATCCAGGACCAGATCCGCCCCTGGGCACCACCGCCGATATGTACCTGCAGCCCCATACTGGAAAAATTAAAAGACCTGCCATCAATACTCAAAGATATCCTACATGAATGCAAGCATGCAAATCAGGGCAACAACAGTATATCAAATGAAAGTGACCTCATTACCTTCATCAACTGTAAAAACTCATCAACAAATGACTCAGTTAAACTCGAAAAGAGGAAGGAAGACCAAACAGTGGCAGGCATACAACAAATAATAGATCAAAAAATGAAGCAAGAGAAATCAAAAAAAAAAATATCTGACGATATTATAGAAGAAACAAAACTAATAGGGCTCAACCCGGACATAAGGCACAACAACAGCCACAAATCGTTAGAAAAAGATCAACCTGAGCAGAACGGGGAAAAAAAACCAACTACCCATAAAGGTTTAACCAACCGCCAGAAAAAACGTGCGAGAAAAAATAGAAACCAATTGACAAACAGCTTACCTGTCAACAAGCAGGCTCTAATCAACTTTCCCATCTTTAATTGTTTAAAAACTCAATCAAAAACCAAATTTGATCTTAACGATGGGCCACATCAGCCACTCACAAAGACTAAGATCGAGCACAAAATCTTAAAGAGTGGGCGTAAAAATGATGGACAAAAAGGCATGCCCAAAATACTAAAAGACTCACTCTGCATGGCAACATCTAAAACACCGACGCCCACGGAGGGGACTGTTGATGCTACAAACTTAGCAACTATGAACACATCCAATGTCGAGCATACAAGCTTAGTAACTACTTCGAGCGGCACAGACGGAAGTCTGGGAATTGAAGACTCTCAGGCCGCACAATTGAACATAAACTCAGGGAGTCCAAAATACGAACAGCAAGACACTGGGTACAATCCCCGACAAATAGTAGGTGCTCATCAAGAGGGTACAAAACATTACACAGTGGAGCACAAACAAAATGAGTATGAGGCAAACAATCAGGGATGTTATAGGTTGGTTGCTAAGGGGTTGGACAATAATCACAAAATCTCCTTCACCCCGATTATAACCCCAAGAGTCAATTACACTTCAGACAAAAAGGACAATAAGAATGTTAGGCTAGTCATTGCAAACACGGACAAGAACGTTAAGGATCAATTACAAGTAATGATCACCACAGATCTAAAATTACAGAAACAAAGAGTAGGACCTATAATCTCAAGAAGGACAGAACCTTGCCCTGCGATTGGCGCAAGTGAACACAAGCTTTATAGAGAACTAGGTGATCTAAAACAAGCTAGCCTAAAAACAAAGGCGAAGGCAAGTATACCAAATGAGCAATCACAGAACGACGCCCATTGCCAAACATCAAAACACCCAAGTGATGAGGAAAAGGACCACGAAAGATACCAATTGAGGAGATCTCGGCCGAACGATCACGCACACCTCAGCTGTGAGCAAATTAACGACACGAAAACAGCACCAGTAGGAAGGCTTCTCCTCATCCCTAATTACAAAGCGCAAGGCACACAAGACTTCCTGAATCGAGGAAATATTCTACATTTGACAATGGCGATCCCCAGTCTAAGCCACATAACATCTACTGATCTATTAGCAATAGAATTTATCACTCTCAGTGGCAACCCTACCAAGGAAGGCACCCTTGCAACTTGGAGGAATGTGGGAATCGTCAAGAAAATTCTCTCAGAATCTGCCAAATTTGAAGAGTGGGGAATCACTATCAAAGAAGAAGTAAAACCGGGTTATCCATCCCCCCTCCTCAGGAAGCATAGCAAAAGAGAAGACCATTCATGGGCAATTCGACCAGTATATTCAGTCCTGCAAGGTGCCAAGGGGGCTGAAGTTAATAATAATGAACAACAGAATAGACAGAAACAACGTCCTAATTATGACTGAACCTATAGTCGGGTCGGAAAACCTGAAGGAAAGTCAATAAAACTTCTCTCTTGGAACATTGCAGGTGCAAAATGCATCTTAAATGACAGTAGGAAAACAGACTCTTGGGATATGTACGACATCATAGCCCTACAGGAAACTTGGTTAATGGATCCAATTGACGTACCAGGCAGATTATCATTTCACGTTAGTGCGACCCGCACTCAGCGTCATGGCCGTGCAAAAGGGGGACTGTCGGTCTACATAGCCACTTCATTAAACATTAAGGTATGCCAATTGGCCACACCGGCGCCAGACATGCAAATCATCAAATTGGAAAGGGTAACAGAGACCAACACTGGAACCATTATTTTAATCAATATATACGCTCATCCGAACACTACAGTTAAAAAAGATCTCTTCAAACGCATCTGCAGCGTCGTATCGAATTTCCGTCTTGAACAACCAGCATGGGAGATCATCCTTACAGGTGATTTTAACACAAATCTTCTACATCGTCCGGAAGAAGAGGACAATATTGTCACAGCTAATGAATTTTGGGGTGTCGAAACCCAAGAGATTCCACCCACAAAGAAAACAGACAAAGTGGGTAGGCAGTTGATGTGGGACCTCGAGCACTTAGGACTACGGGTGATAAATGGAAGAACTAGCCAGGACAAACCCCCTTCTACCACCTACATTGGCCCAAACACAAGCACAATACTGGATTATACCATAGTCACATTAGCCCTATTAAGATTAATAAAGAACTTCCGAATATTATGCTCTTTAGACAGTGACCACTCGATGCAGCACGTTGAAATGACACTGGCTCCACCAAGACATCTTCAAGCACCGATGACAGCCGGTGAAATTTCATCAATCAACTTGAAGAGATTAAGGTGGACGAGCAATACTCTACCACAAATAGCTCAGGATGCCAAGAAGCTATTCCAAACACTAACCCAAGAAAATGATCTGTGCCCAGAAATCTGGTCTGATTTCCTAAGCAAACTACCTAGGACAGGTGTCAACCAAAAAACAAAGATCCATCAAACGAGTGGGACCGATTTTACAAAGACTACACTGTCCCTAAGAAGACGCCTGCGGAAGCTCACTAGGCAAGCACAAGGCCACAATGCAAATTCAAACATTTGGCAAGCAGTGCGATCAACAAGGAAGCACTATAAGACCTTGATTTGGACCGAAAAGAAAAAACGAGTCAGCGACTTTTGGGCCAAAATGCTTCACAATCTAAAAAAATCTGACTCCAGGGCGTTCTGGCTGCAAGTCAATTCTTTGAACAGACCAAGACAAACCATAAGCATGACCTGCATCACTGAAAAGGTATGGGTCCAGTACCTGGTTGACACATTCTCGATAAAAATACAGTCACCGCCGATAACAACTGCTTCAAGAGCACCTAGAGCACCAATGAGTCCGGCTGTGAAGGGCACTGCCTGTGTTTGGTCAAATGTCCCGGGAAACCAACAGGAGGTTTCAGATCAACCACCATGGACAGATGATGCACTCCAAATACTACAAATAATAAAGAAAAGTAGACAAGACAGTGCACCAGGACCTAATGGCATCCCCCAGGCAATTTATAAGGAGGATCCCCACTACTGGGCCTGTAACTTCAACCTCCTATTCAGGGCAATAAACAACACTAGTCGGCTCCCTGAAAGCTGGAGAGGGGCGATCATCAATCCAATCTGTAAAGGCGGAGATCGTAAGAATCCAGCCAACTACCGCCTTATAGCACTTATTGATGCGGAAGCGAAATATTACGCATCCCTGGTATTAGCTGATCTTGCTCAATGGTCCGAAGACAATAATAAAATTCCGATAAATCAGACAGGATTTCGCCGTGGCATGGGTACTGCAGCAAATACAATGGCGCTAAGCTTAATAGCGGAAAAAAGCCTTCAAAATCATCAGGCACTCTACACCTGTTTCATAGACTTTAAGGCGGCGTTCGACCGGGTTAGTAGGCATCTACTCTGGTCAAAACTGAAGCAGCAGGGCCTGCCGGATTCAATCCTAATTCCTATAATGGATCTGTACACTAACACCTGGATGCAGATAAAGATTGACAACGGAAAGCGGCTAACTCGGAAGATCGGCACTTATGATGGTCTCAAACAAGGCTGCGTTCTGGCCCCACATCTTTTCAACTTATTCATGGCTGACATGTCAACAAGGCTAGACAAGATCAATGCTCACCCACCGCGGCTGGGAAACCTACGTTTAACACACTTATCCTATGCAGACGATGTGGTCCTACTTAGCCAGACCAAAATAGGCCTACAGCGTCTCCTACATGAACTGACCGGTTACACAAAACAGAACCTGCTAGAAATAAACAATAAAAAAACAAAGATCATGGTAATAACAAGATGCCGCAAGCCTCCACCTATCCTGGAAATAAATAACAACAAATTAGAAGTAGTGGAAAGCTATAAGTACTTGGGGATCCCACTGGACAAGCGCCTCAATTTCTCTACACATCTCAATGCCATGGAAAAGAAGGGCACTGCCTTGTTGCACGCCTTTAGTACCCTAGCCACCAAACTTAAAGGCCCTCTATCTAACCCTCTATTAACCGCAATGAAAGCCAAGCTACTTCCAACTATAGCGTACGGAAGCGTGTTACACAACGGAAAGAGCGCACACCTAATAGACAACATTCAAACAAAAGTCTACAAGCGCGTATTTGGTCTACCACACAACGCATCACCTGCGCAAGTGCGACTCGAATTCGGCCTTCAGTCTCAAGTACTGCTGAAAAAATATGAGACTGTTAAATTTTGGTATGGCATCTGGATGAACCTAGACAATGAGGTCTACCGTGCAATGTGGGAATCAATACATAACAGCCCGAATTCCCAGTATGCCAAATACCTACGACAATCCATTGAAACCACTGAACTAGCAGCACTTTGGGAAACCAAGCTTCCTGTACCAACGTTCAAACAGGCAGTAAAGAAGGCAGCCAACAGGCACTCATTGCTTAATGACAAGCTAGCCCTGAGCCATCGCTCACATGCCTGGATGACCATACAATCATATAAAAAGTCCATGCCAGCAGCCTACCTGGAACTCGCATTCTCATCACATATCAAACATAAATACCTTTGCCTAAGGATGGGGAACCTGCCGACCAATGCCGATCAACCCAATTGGAGAACCCCAGTGACCAAGGAGTGCGACCTATGTGGCGCAGCAAAACAAGATTTCATTCACTTGATCTGCATTTGTCCCGCACTGGACCAGGAACGCAGGAACAGGCTAAAAGCGAAGTTTGTACAATATGGTATTCGCACTTGTCGTTCCGCGATCATACAAGTCCTGTGTTCCAGAGACCCACAGTTGATCTGCAGAGCAGTTAAATTCATCACCATCTTTGAGGAAAAGAGAGGAACTTTGGTAAAGATACAATCCATACCCTGAACATATAATACTTGTGTAACCATTCCCTCTGTAACTGTCTCCTGAACTTTAAACGTCATTTTTTTTTACTTGATTTTAACTTCTAATTCTGTATGTACCTCCAGTTTAGTTTTATTACTCCTTGTTCTTAATATTACGGCATTTTATTTTTTGTAATGGTTTTTACTAACTATACAAATAAAGAAATTCACTAGCAGAATAGATTTTTTTTACTAAATAAGGAGTTTTGGTCTACCTTTGTAGATATGGAGGTTTTTGAAAGACCCGAGAGTGATCATAACCCCCTTTTGTTATCTTTACTACCTTCATCAGTAGTATGTGGAGCTAGTCAGGCTCCACGGACTGATTATGTTGAGGCCCAATTGACCAATGACACCATTGTGTCAAGTGGGCAAACGTGTTCAAAAGTAAAGAGCACTTGGATGAGATGAGTAGTGTGTTAGTTAATTCAATTAACTAAAACTGGTTTCCTGAACACTGAGACCTGAGCATTATGGCTGATGACCGGTGGAGCTGCTAGACAGCTATTGAGGAGATTGGCCTTGGTTTCACCTTTGACCGTCACCTACCCAGCCGGACATTGGGCACAAATCCTTGTCTCCCCGCTATTACTCCTCCCCCCCCCCCTACGTATTGCTGAAACTTTGTTTTTGTGTACTGTACCTTACTATGCTCTTGTTTCTGATGTAACTGTAACGCAACGTTCCTAATGTAAAGCGCTCTGATACCCTTGTGGGTCAAGTTTGCGCTATATAAAACTTTATAAATAAATAAATAAATAAAGCTACAGCCTGGTAAGGCACTTCATGTCGTCAGGCATATAGAGTTCTCGCGGCAGCAATTAGATCAAAGGATAGGGCCGCAATTCGCAAGGCTAGGGCCGATTATAAGAGTGTGCAGTATCGTGCCAAATGGGTCTGGGGCGAACTGCACTGGGCGGATTTGTTCGAAGCATCCCTAGGGAGGAACTTGAGTGCGTTTTGGCACTTGGTGAGATGGGGTAGTGGGGTCCCTTACAATGTCCCTCAAAACCATGTGGAGCCTGATAGGTGGGTTGCCCATTTTAAAGCACAGTTTTCAAGCACTGAGGATAATCTAGATTTTCACGTCACTCCAGATCTGGCCTCTAGCCTACACTTTACCAAGAAAGAGGTGGAAAATGCACTTCAGCTAGTACCAAGAAGGCAGGGCACCAGGGCCCGATTGCATCCCCACCGACCTGTTCCTTCACGATGTACAGAATTGGGCGTCATATATCCAGCTCCTAGTAAACTCAGTTGCTAGTGGAGCATCTATGCCAAGTACGTGGGCTGGAGCAGAAATTTTACCCATTTTCAAAAAAGGGGATCGCACTCAACCAGGGAATTATAGGCCCATAAGCCTAATCGACTGTATTCAAAAGGTTCTGGCAAGAATGGTACTAATCAGAATTCAGTCATGGTTGGAGGAATGCAACATCCTGTCCCAACTACAGGCGGGTTTCCGGTCATCTACAAGTACCCTAGACCAGATGTTCAGATTTATACTTGTCTACTGGTGCATCGTGATTATAGGGGGGGGGACGCTATATGCTGCCTTCGTCAATTTGAAGTTGGCCTTCGATCTTGTCCCCCGAGCCAAGATGTGGCGTTCTTTCTCACAGTTAGGCATGCCGTCTGAGATTCTGGTACTTTTGGTCAAATTACATACCGCAAGCTACGCACAGGTGAAATGGGATGCACAGGGAAGTATCACCCATACGTTTTTAGTAGAGAAGGGGGTTAGGCAGGGGTGTGTACTAGCACCCACCCTCTTCTCCATTTAATATAAATGGGGTGGTGAACTATTTTAACAACTTTCATACTGATGCACCTTCCCTAGCAGGGAGCAGGATCCCTTTACTTATGTTTGCCGACGACACCCTCATCCTGTCGAAAAAAAGAAAGGGCCTCCAAAGTGCCCTTTCCAGATTTGAGGAGTTTTGTGAGGATCGTGAACTATTTGTTAACGTCAACAAAACTAAGTACATGGTCCTGCACAAACACAAGTCGATTGCCGGTAGAGTTGAAATGAAGGATGGTACATTGGAACCAAAAAATGTTCTTATCTGGGGGTTCATATTGATAGAAAAGTGAGCTGGAAACCACAAGTAGAACTGCTCACAGTTAAGCACGCCAAATTGTCGGGTGTATTGATCAAGGAGCACAGATCCTCTTACACAAAACCCATTGCTCCTGTCCTCCAAATTTACCATACTAAAATTGGCCCCTCAATCCTGTACGGGGCAGAGCTGTGGGGCTACGCTCATTTGGATTCCTTGGTGCTAGTGCAAAATAAGTTCTTGTGGTCTTTAATTGGCCTTCCACAGTCGACCCCGTTACTACCACTATATCTGGATCTGGGCTGCCACTCCATTAGGGATGCTGCACATTATAGGCCAGTTGCGCATTGGAGGAGGATTTGGGTAACTCCAGAGCTCAAACACTACGCACTGGCACTAAATGATGTTAAGGAGGCGAATGTCTCTAATAAAATTTCATGGCTAAACGGTGTAAAGAATACACTTAGTGAGACGGAGATGAGCGGTTTATGGACTACCCCATGTGACACAGTTTTTCCATCTAAAGCAGAGATTAAGGTAGCATACTGGAACATGGTTGTAACTAGGTGCTTTGCTGCCCTTACTGCTCCTTCTCTGTCTAGAGCATTTCTTGGTTTGAAACATCAAGCAAATTATGAAGGCTATTGGGACCTGATCACCATCCCTCAAGACAGAAAACTATACCACCAGTTTAGGGTGGGTTCTCTCCCTACTAAGGTATTCACGAAGAAATGGAGTAGCACGACAACTAGTGTATGCCCCCATTGTCCAGATGCGCAAGAGACAGTGATACATATTTTCATTGCCTGCCCAGCCTATCGAAAACCTAGGCTTAGATGGTTGAAAACCGTATGTTCTAACATGGGAACCAGGTCCAGAAATGAGGCTCTTAGGATTTTAAGTACATCAATGGAAGAGTCTATTATGGTCGCTGTCGCGAAGTTTTTGGGATGGGTGTGGGCAATTCGCTTGAAACCTAGTAGCTAAAAGTAGATATCAAGGTTTATTTGCACCTGCACTTTGCACGGTGAACTCTATATTATCGGTATTGTGCACCATTAATGCTGTAACTCCCAAAAGATGACCGATGAAACTTGAATTTACAATCGTTTATCCGGCTAGGGTCTTCTTTTTTATAAGTCTTAACGTAGTATTTGTATCCTTTTTATCCTTTTAGATCAGTTGTTCGTATACCTATGAATTGACTGATTAACTGTGTTGTACGTATGTACTGAAATGTTAGATTTGTTTTTTAACTTCACCGCTATATATGTAATGTATCAACTTTTGTGATTTTTAACATCGAAATAAAGTTTTTGAACTGAACTGTTAGTAAGGAAAGGAGAGGAACAGGTAGTTTATGTCACTACTCTGTTTGTAGTAGAAAAGGAAGACAAATGTTGGAGACCAGTTATATATTTAAAATGGAAGGTATTCATCTCCTGAGGGATATGTTATAGGAAAGGGACTGGTTAGCAAGGAATGGATCTCAAAGATGCTTTCTTCATGGTTCTGATAGATCTAAAAAGTCAAGAGATTCTTATTATTCAGGTAGATGTGCCTTTTGGACTAGTTTCAATGCCTCTCCTTCAGTTTGTGATCAGCTCCATAGTGTTTTACAATTGTTCTGGGACGAGTTGTGGGATCTTTGAGAGAAAGGGATATAACATTGATTATTTATGTGGATGACATTTTGATAATGAATCAAAGTTGGGAAGAGGTGAGAACTCTTTTCTTTTAGTACGGCAATTAATAGAATCTCTAGGGATCATAGTCAATGTAGGGAAATCAGTACTAATCCCAAAGTCAAAGTTTGGAATTTTTAGGCTTTGTGATGGATACTGTGAGAATCAGTTACAGGTTCTAGTGGAAAAAGTAAGGAAGTTAAGACATGAGGTGACGAATGTGATGAGAAAAGAAGAAATACAGTTGTGGGATTTAGCACTTGTGATCAGCCTACTTTCATCCTCCTCAAGCTATATTTCCAGGTCCTTCACACAACAGAGCATTACAATGCCTAAAAAAAGCTGGATTAGCAAAAGGATTATCGTAAGGGACAGAAGAAAACAAGTTACTTACCTGTAACTTTGGTTCCCCAGTATTGGTAACTTTCATAGATTCCCATGCTTTGTATCATTCCCCGTCGTCGGAATGGGAGCCTCGGTAAAAATAAATAACATAGTAGTAAGCACAAAAGTGAAAAAAATAGGCCTAGGCCTCATCCTCTTTTGTAGCTTATCCACCTCTTTTTGTAAAAGAGACCAAACTTCTGCAATAACCAATCAGAGCAGCCTCACCCCATAGAACCGTCCTGAGAGAGCCTCAGAGCCTCAGATTTTCGTAGCCATTGTGTAACCGTCACCACATCTGCTGAAGCCTGAGTTTTCCCAAGGGAGGCGGGCGGGCGCATGGGAATCTATGAAAGTTATCAATACTGGGGAACCAAAGTTACAGGTAAGTAACTTGTTTTCTTGCCCCAGTATTGGAACTTTCATAGATTCCCATGCTTTGTATCAGAGTAGCTAGCATTACACCTAATGCATATTTTGTTATTTGTATATATATATATATATATATATATATATATATATATATATATATATATATATATATATATATATATATATATATATATATATATATATATATATATATATACATTGTCATACCAAGCAGAAGAATAACTCACTAGTGTTACAATATATGCCAAATAGGAAGGCGGGATAGTAAGGAAAGCTCACCGTCTTATTGGAAAAGGTTCCTCAAGACTGCTTGACCCACTGCTGCATCCTCCTTCACCGAAGAATCCAAGTAGTAGTGCTGAGTGAAGGTATGGATACTGCTCCATGTTGCCGCTCCACAGATGTCCTTTATCGGGACTCCTGAGAAGAGGGCCACTGATGAAGCCATCGCTCTCGTAGAATGAGCACGAACTGTGCGCTCCACAGGCTCGCCCGCTTCTCAATGGCAAAACTGGATTGCATTTGATATCCAGCGAGAAATACAGCTTTTTGAAATTGGACATCCTTTCCTTGGAGCACTGAAGGAGACAAAGAGCTGAGAAGACTTTCTGAATGGCTTTGTCCGTTCCAAGTAAAATTTCAGGAATCTGTGAATGTCCAAAGAATGTAGTGCCCTCTCTGCTAGCGTAGAGGGCCATGGAAAGAAAGATTCTAAGATCACCGGCTCATTCAGATGGAATTCTGAAGGGTCTTTTGGGATAAATTTAGGATTTGTCCGCAGGATTAGAACATCATCCTTGAATTGTTGAAAGGGTTCCACAATTGTGAATGCCTGAAGTTCGCTAACTCTTCGAGCTGATGTCAAAGCCAAGAGAAGAGCAAGTTTCCATGACACAAATTTCATATCCGCCCTGTGAATAGGCTCGAACAAAGCTTTCATCAGGTGTGAAAGAACCAAATTAAGGAGGCCGGACAGGAGGAAAAACTCTGAATAAACCCTTCAGAAACTGCTTAACAACCCTCGCCGACCAAAGGGAAGGGCCTGATGACGTGCGTCTAAATCTTGAAATGGCTGCAAGATAAACTTTAACAGACAAATGCGCCAATCCAGATTTTGCTAGAGAAAGGATGTAAGGCAAAAGCTGGTGCGGGGCCGACGTATATGGATGTACCCCTTGTTTCTGGCACCAAAGACAAAACCTCTTCCACTTTGCCCGATAGGTCTTATTTGTACTAGGCGCACAGGCCAGATCCAGAATGTCCCTACATTCTCCAGGGATATTTAAATGCTGGAATTCTCTGTACTCAGGAGCCACGCTGTCAATTGGAGGGAGTTTGGATCTGGATGGAGCACCTGACCCTGAGTCATTGACAACAGCGATGTAACAGGCCGCAGAAGAATCGAATGGTCCTGAGAGAGTAGGAGAAGCTCTGTGTACGAGAATTGTCGGGGCCATGCTGGTGCTATTAATATCATTCTGCACAGCTCTGCCTTGAGCTTCTTGATCAGTCTTGGGATTAGAGGAATTGGTGGAAAGGCGTAGACAAATACGCCGTACCAAGCAATCAAAAGCGCATTTCCCAAGGATCCCAGATGGTGATCCCTGCTTGCGTAGCACTGGCATTTGGCGTTCTGAGGTGTCGCAAACAGATCGATCGTTGGGGTCTCCAAACGTGAAAAGATCTCCTCTAGAATGGTCTGATTCAATTCCCACTAATGGCTGATTGACCTCTGGTGACTCAAAGCATCCGCTGTGGAATTGAGCGTCCCTGCGAGATGTTCCGCTGACAGAGTAATTTTGTGTTGAATTACCCAGTTCCAAATTCTCTGCGCTTCCTTGGAAAGGGAACAGGATCTCGTCCCGCCCTGCTTGTTTATGTAATGCATGGCCGTGGTGTTGTCTGTACGAACCAGCACTGAACGGGTTTGGATTCTTGGAAGGAAAGCCTGCAAGGCTAGACGGATGACCATAAGTTCTAGCAGGTTGATGTGGAACCTGCATTGGGTTGCGCTCCAGTGGCCACTGACTTTGAGCTCCTGGAGGACCGCTCCCCAACCCTCCATAGAGGCATCCGTCGTTAACACCATGGGAGATCGAGGAAGTTTGAATGTTAAACCCACTGAAATGTTCTCCTTCCTCGATCGTAGAATGCGAGCTGACAGAGTGAGATTTTTCTGGCCTTCTTTCGACGGGAAAGCTTTTCAGCAATCTGTGTCCAGAATCGCCCCTAAAAACTTTGTCGTCTTGGATGGTCGCAAGACCGACTTTTCCTTGTTGAGTCGAAGTCCTAACTGTTCGAAAAGTGTCCTGCAGGTTGTCACAGCCCTGGAAGCTTCCTGGAATGAAGGAGCTTTCACCAGCCAATCGTCCAAGTATGGGAAGACTTCCAAAGATTGCCTCCTGAGAAAAGCTGCCACCGGAGCTAGTACTTTCGTGAAAATTCTCGGCGCGGACCGCAGACAGCAGCACCTTGAAGTGAAAGTGGCTCTTGCCTACTGTGAACCGTAGATATTGCCTGTGACCTGGGTGGATGGGTACATGGAAATATGCATCCTCCAAATCCAGAGTTGCCATGTAGTTCCCTGGATTGAGAAGACGTAAAATATCTTGAAGGGTGACCATCCTGAACGACACCTTGATGAGATAAGTGTTGAGCTCCCTTAGATCTAGTATCGGACGCCATTTCTCCTTCGTCTTGTGAACCAGGAAGAACCTGGAATAGAATCTTTTCCCCTTTTGGGAGTGAGGTACAGGTTCTATTGCCCCCTTGATGAAGAGTTGGTGGGCTTCAAGACGAAGAAGTCCCAGATGTTTTGACGTAATGGCGTTTGGAGCTCTGTTTGGAGGAAGATTTTGAAACTCCAAAGTGTGTCCTGTTTTGATGATATTCAGAACCCACTGGTCTCATGATATGACCTTGAAGCTGCATAGAGAATGGGCAATACTGCCCCCCACTGGTGTTGACCAGGGAACAGGAACAGTAGAAAGAGCCACAGGGCCGCTATTGTTTCCTGGATTTGTCTCTCCCCTGTCGGCCTTGACGCCCTCTTGACGGCTGGCGAGAGAAAGACGCCGACTGACTTTGCCGTTGAGAGTATTGGGGCTTGTATGATTGTTGTGAGTAGGAAGAACTGCGCTGCTGGTTTCCGCCTCTATAGGATGAGAAACCTCTTCCTCTTGCACCCCTAAAAGGGACTTTACGGTAGGTCAAAGGTCCTAGGGACTGGCTGTGTCGGTATCCTTCTTTATCCCTTGCAGGGCATCATCCACGTGCTTGCCAAACATTTCACCATCGTAGGGCAAGTCTAGAATCTTATTTTGTACCTCCTGGCGAAACCACGTAGCTCTCAACCAGCCCTGACGCCGCAACACTGCCAAATCTGCCAGCGCTCGGAAGGCCGTTGTTGCTATGTCCATAGCGCAGTCTATTACCTCCAAAGAGGCCCTCTCTTGAGGATCATCAATGTCACAGTTTCTATCCGGATCTTGGTCTGGATACACCTGTTGATCAGCATCTGATGAAGCATCATCATAATCCTTATCCTGGATATGGACCACTTCTCGCTGAGGTTCCCTAGGCACTGATTCGTCCACCCTCAAGGGCAAAGAAGTCTGCGCCACTGCTTGCGGCGGTGGAATTGAAGGTGAAGGAGGACGTACTTGCTGTACCTCCGGTTGAGTTGGAAATCTGCATCTGTAATCTTGCAACATTAACTGCAAGTCCGAAATGAGTGAGGACTGCATGGCTACCAAGTCCTGTGGATGTCTTTGTGGAGACCTCTGAGGGCGTACATTCACAGTAGATCTCTCATGGTGAACATAGGTCTCCTGCGGCACATAGTAATGTTCCACTGCGCCCTCGTCAGAACTTGAGTCCTGGCACTTGATATGTAGGTCCGATGGGCTTTAAGCCGGTCCATAAGGACTCTCATCCTCCTCTTCAGATTCCTCATCCAGTAATAATGTGGGTGGTAAGGGCGTGACTCGCCGTGGAGACGTCATTTCTGGTGTACTCTGACGTTTTTTGATGGAAATACAAAGTTTTCTACTCGTCGACGATGTCGTCGACGAAGTCGTCGTCGACTGAAGAATCGTTGTTGATGGTGTCGTCGACGGAGCCGTCGACGAAGAGATTGGACTCGTCGTCGAAAGGTGGATCGTCGACGATGGGATTGCTATCGTCAACGAAGGATGGATCGTCGACTGTGTCGTCGACGAGCTCGTCCTCATGATCATAGCCGCTGTCGTTGTCGTCGTCGTCGAGGTTGTTCTCGTCGTCGACAGTAACCTCGTTGTCATCATCGTCGACGTCGAAGATGTTAGCCTCGTCGACGATGAACAGGAATCAGGTACTTTAAACGTCGACGCCGGTTTAATCGTCGTCAATGTTGCCATCGTCGACGAGCCCGTCGACGAGGCTGTTTTCAAAGGCAAGTCTTCCTTGACTGGAATCGTCGACGTACCTGTCATTTTTGCCGTCGATGGATGCTGTTTTTTTCCAAAGGCAGTTCCTGAGGAGTAGAAGCAGGTTTTTTGCCACCTTTCTCCTTTTCTGAAGATGTTTTAGTCGCCTTTGCAGTCTGTGACTCCTCAAGCTGTCCCTGCCTCTCCTTTTCACCGCGGTGAGGAGATTTTAGGGAAGCAGGCCCTTCAGACCTATCAGAGGTCCCAAGTAAGGCCTTGACAGGGAGCTCAGTAGATGTAGAGGGGGATGACCTACCCCTTTTCTTAGATCTTCTCGAGGACGGAGCCGAAGAAGAGCCCTTACTGTCTAAAGAAATAATGTCCTTCCGGGTCTTCATCTTGTGAAGCCAGGTCAGTAGGCGGCCTTCTCTGTCTCTTAAGGTTTTAGAAGAGAAGGTCCTGCAAATCTTGCACTCAGTGGCCTTGTGGTCCGGGTACAAACAGTATATGCAATCTTCATGTTTGTCCTCCACAAACAGTCTCTTTTTGGAACATGTAGCACAAGCTCTAAAAAGAGCCTTTCTCTCCTTGTCAGACATTCTTGAAACTGAAGAAAAAAGTTGAAATAGGAATAGTAAACTATAGAAAATGGAGCAGAGCTCAATGGAGACTCCCTAGCACAACGTGCAGTAGAAAATCTGAGGCTCTGAGGCTCTCTCAGGAAGGTTCTATGGGGTGAGGCTGCTCTGATTGGTTATTGCAGAAGTTTAGTCTCTTTTACAAAAAGAGGTGGATAAGCTACAAAAGGGGATGAGGCCTAGGCCAATTTTTTTCACTTTTGTTCTTACTACTATGTTATTTATTTTTACAGAGGCTCCCATTCCGACGACGGGGAATGATACAAAGCATGGGAATCTATGAAAGTTCCAATACTGGGGCAATAAGAATGACCATGGAAGCAGAGGAGTAAATAATGGGTGGAAACTTTGGATGCCTAGAATGGTCGGACAATATTTGAAACAAAACCAGATGTCTTTTTGGGAAACAGATGCCAGCCTGTGAGGATGGGGAGCAATTTGTTCAGGACAGGAGACAGGTGGAGTTTGGAATTAATTGGAAAGGGAGGAACAAATGTTTAGAAATTAAAACAGTTTCAAACATCAACTACAAGGGACCTCAGTATTGTTGAAAATGGACACTGTAACTGCAGTGACTTATATCAACAAATTAGGGGGAAGCAGGTCAAGGAAATTAACAAACCTAGTAAAAAAAATGGGGTAACCAATATAGTGGTAGACTGAAATTCAAGACCTCTGACAGATTTCAGTGATTGAAAGGTGGAGGAGAATTTCAAGAATATTAGTATTATATGGGCCAATTTGGGGGTAGATCTGTTTGCTTCGAGGTTAACCTTTCAGCTTAGACATTATATCATCTGGAGACCAGATCCAAGTGTGATTGCAGTGGACACATTCATGCATGGTTGAATGAAGATAAAAGGGTACACATTTCCACCGTTCCCATAAACCAGAGGATTTTATTCCAGAACAGGAAACAGAAATGTCAAAGTGTATTAGTGACACTTTTTTGAAAAACTCAGGCTTGATTTCCAACGGTGTTTGAGATGGTTATGGAGATTCCTTATTTGATCAGGTTATGGAAAGGTCTGTTAAGAGAAGTGGAAGAAGGGGAGCATCCTTTAGTAGAGTCACATTTGCTCAACCTTCCAGTTTGGAAAATTACAGGAAATAAGGAAGATTCACAGAACTTTCAGAATCAGCTTCAGGGATACCTGATGAGTCTTGGACCACTGGAATCAAGAACAAATATAGAAGTGCATGGGGAGTATGGTTACATTGTACTTGGAAGGGAATTTGGAAAAGTGGTGAATTGTTTTGTTGAGTTATTTGACAAAGGGATAACTTACAGAATGGTCAATTATTATAGATCAACTGTGGGAGAAGGACATTCTTTTATTCATGAAATTTCAGTTGGAAGGAGTCCATTAATTTGGATTAATGAAAGGTATTAGGTTAAAAAGACAACCAAGACCCAGATATCGATCACTTTGAGATGTGGACTTAGTTTTAAGGTTGCTTCAGGAAGGGCCTAGTGATAAATACTTAAGGGTAAGAGAATTGTCATGGAAATTAGCGACTTTGCTGTGTTTGATTTCATTCAGAAGTATTTCAGATGTTAAAGCATTAGAGATATAAAATAGATTTTTTAATCTACTGGGGTATTACTCCAAATTTGGAAGAGAACTAAGAA
Source organism: Lissotriton vulgaris (assembly GCF_964263255.1). Classification (NCBI taxonomy): domain Eukaryota; kingdom Metazoa; phylum Chordata; class Amphibia; order Caudata; family Salamandridae; genus Lissotriton; species Lissotriton vulgaris. The sequence goes on along the minus strand of NC_141685.1, from coordinate 1,463,170,847 downwards.
AATGGCAACTTCAGTGTTTTATTCAAGTTTAGATATTTTACCGAAATTGTGCATGGTAAGATGTATAAAGGAATGTAAGGCTAGGATAATGAAATAAAGGTGTGCTGGAGTGAATCAGTTACTGATTTCATATTTAAAACCCTTTAAAGATGTCACACATGCAACCATTTCCAGGAGGGTGAAGTATGTAATGAAGGAGGCAGGTATACATTTGACAGAGTTTAAGGCACATTCTGTCAGGGATGTCATGCCAAGTAAGGCATTTATGTCTGGAGGGAGATTTGAAGACATTTTTAAAGCAGCTGATTGGAAAGGGGCGACCATTCGGTCCCCCCGAACGTATGGCGGAGTACCACGATCCCCCCGGGAAGCCATCTTGGGCGGGAGGCGAGTCTCGGCTGGTATGCCCGAAGCGGCGTAGCTGGGGCGCGCCTTTTTCCCGCCCTGGAGTGGGCTGGCCTAGACACTGACGCGGCCGGCCACGCCCTTGGGGCAGGCAGGGGCGGGTTTACGCCCGCCCTGAAGACGGATAAAAGGAGCAACAAGCCAAGAAAGCATCCTCTTGTTCCTGTGCTCTGAAGCTGCACCTCCTCGCTGCACGTGAGCTCGAGACGGAACGAAGAGCCAATTTTGAGCGTTGTAATCTTTCTTGTTTGTTTTACAGATACTCTGTTGGAGAATGCCCAAGAAAGCTGGAAAGCGAATGACTACCGACCAGATGCTGCGTGTTCTTATGAAAGAGGTGACCGACCTAAAGAGGCGAATGGCGGATAAAGACGAGGAAGGGGGACCGAAACGTCCTTTGGCAGGAGCAGCTCCGGGAGGAAAAGGCAAGAGGCCCAGAAGGGGAGCAGCTGGGGGAGACATCCCGGTTCCCTGTACCCCACTCGAAGAACCAACTCCGGTGCCGGAAGAGGGGAATCCGATTCCCGTGGTGGTCACCCCCGTGTCCGGGGAGGATATGCCGCCCGAGCTGGCAGCACAATTAGCAGCGTGGTTGGGTAAAGGTAGCAAGGGCGCCACGGCTGACGACGCGCGGGTGTTGATGAAGCAACTGCGTGAAACAAGGGAAGCGGCGAAGGCACCATCGCCGGCTGCGGCAGTAGAGAAGCCACCTTGGACAGGTCCAGTCGCAGATACAGCTTCCGGTTCAGGTAAGCGGCCATTGCCGATTGCGAGGGATGAGTCTGCACCCTCACGAAGGGAAAAGTTGGGTCAACATGTCCCTCTGGCTATTAAAGAGAAGATATGGGCAGATGAGTATATAAACATCTTCTCGTTGCTTACCGATCATTATGAGATGGAGCATGTTAAGAGCCAGAAGGAGCTCATGCATCCGAGTGTTTGGCGCGCAAAGATGGCCGCCTTTAAGGTAAATGAAAACATTGGCACTTGGGGCAGAGCGTGGGGGATTTTTACATCCATCATGGGTGAACGTAGGCCCGAATTGCTGTCCGAATTGCCGATTTATCAGTCACGGATCATGGGGTATTCTGTATCACACGAGGGCAATCAATGGTTCTGTTACGATAATATTTTCAGAAAAGCGAAAGAACATGATAAAAACTTAACTTGGGATTGTTATGATTCTGTGTCTTGGTCCAAAATGGAAGATACTGGTATGTTGAAGTTGCCATTGGTAGGGAGTAGCGTGGGTGAATCCTCCCACCAATATGCTGGGACGCCCTTCCGATCAGGTACGAGTAACGACAACCACTCGAGGCCGATCGGCAACGCAGGTAAAAGGGGGATTTGTTGGAACTTTAACAGGGGTAAATGTACGAGGCCCCAGGGGTCATGCAAATTTAGGCACGAATGTGGTGGGTGTGGGCAAGCATCCCATCCTGAGTCCATGTGCAGAGCCAAAACGGGTGATAACGGGGGTAGAGGAGGCGCCAAACAGGTCTGATATAGTCCGAGGGGCGCCTTTACCTACTCCGATTGATACCATGGCAATGATTCCCTGGCTCAGCGAATACCCGGATCACGCTTCCGCTGGGGTGTTGCGGAACGGGTTTTCATATGGTTTCCGCATCCCAGTGGGGGAGTTTCAGGGTATAGCGAAATGTAAAAACCAAATATCGGTCTTGCAACATACGACCGTGGTACAGGAAAAGATCGGGAAAGAGGTTACTCGAGGTCGAGTCGCCGGTCCATTTAATGTGCCACCAGTTGCTAACTTTGTTTGTTCCCCTTTAGGGGTGGTCCCCAAGAAGGACCCGGGTGAGTTTCGGCTGATACATAATTTACCAGCCCCACGTGGTCTTTCCGTAAACGATGCGATAGACCCGGAAGTGTGTTCGGTGCGGTACGCATCCTTCGATGAGGCCGTAGCCATATTGAATCGCCTGGGGCCCGGTGCGCTGATGGCAAAATCTGATATCGAGTCAGCGTTCCGGTTGCTCCCGGTACATCCAGACGACCAGCGTCTCCTTGGTTTCATGTTTCAGGGTCACTATTACATGGATAGGTGTATGCCAATGGGGTGCTCTATATCTTGTGCCTATTTTGAAAAGTTCAGTTGTTTCCTGCAATGGGTCTTCACAAAGAAGACGGGGTTTCAACATGTTATGCATTATCTCGATGACTTTTTGTTTCTGGGGGCAGCCGGGGATCTGGAATGTGGACAGGCTTTGACTGAATTTTGTGTCTTGATGAATCAGTTTGGCGTGCCATTGGCACCAGGTAAGACTGTGGGTCCCTCGACTTGCCTCGAGTTTCTGGGGATCGAGCTCGACTCTGAAGAAGGTTGTTTTCGTTTACCAGGAGACAAAGTGTTAAGATTCAGGGCATGCCTGCAAACGTGTATAAGTGAGTCTAAGGTTAAGCTACATCAATTACAACAATTGGTGGGACAGTTGAATTTTGCCCTAAGAGTAATACCGATGGCCCGCCCCTTTTCCCGCTCGATCGCTCAAGCCATGGTCGGCCTGAAGGAGGGTCATCATCGCACGAGGCTCTCGGCAGAGGTTCGCCAGGACATGCGCATTTGGTTGGCATTTCTGGCGGATTTCAATGGTCGAATTGTCTGGAACAAACCGGCGGTGTCCTCTGAGGAGCTGGGGCTGTGGACAGATTCGGCAGGGAGCATTGGTTTTGGTGCCATATTCGGCACTCAGTGGTCGGCACAAAAATGGCCGTCATGGTGGCATGATGGTGGACTGACAATTAACATTGCTTTTCTGGAACTTTTCCCCATTCTGGTGGCCCTGAGAACTTGGCCCGAGGGGTTCAGAGATCACTCTGTGGTATTCTGGTCTGATAACATGACCGTGGTTGAGTGTATCAATAGCCAGGCAGCACGATGCAAATGGATTCTGAGATTGCTCAAGGAAATTGTATTACTGTGTATGCAATTGAATGTGCTATTTAAGGCAAGACATGTGCCGGGGGTGATGAACCAGGCGGCTGATGCGCTTTCTCGTTTTCGTATGCAGGCTTTCTGGGGTTTTCTGCCCACAGCGGACCCGGTGGCGGCACCCTTTCCCGAAGCTCTCTGGTCTCTCGGTGCCCCGAACTTCGTAACCTCGTGGGAGAGAGTTTAGCACCCAGGACGAGGAAGGCATATGAAGGGGCGTTCCGTTCCTATTGGGCCTTTTTGGGGGCTGCTAGAGGGGAGCTTTGGGGCCAGGTGGAGTTGGTAGTAAAATTCCTGCTGTCTTTACATCAGGCAGGCAAATCAGTGGCTACGGCCCAGAGGCATCGGGCCGCCATTTCCTTCGTGGCTAGGGCTCATGGGATCCAGGACCCGACAGCGTCTTTCGTTGTGCAAAAAGCGCTACGTGGGTGGCAACGCCTTGAGGGTCGCAGAGTAGATGAGAGGCGCCCGATAGGTTTGGATAGGTTGGCCCTGTTATTATCCATACTCCCTGCAACGTGTTCATCCCGGTATGAAACAGCGTTATTCCGAGCCGCTTTTACGCTGGCATTCCATGGGGCTATGCGGGTAAGCGAACTAGTGGCAAGGAACAAGCAGGATGTGATGGGGGGACTGTGCCGAGAGCACGTTCAGGTCAGAGGGGGGACAATGACTGTCTCGTTTGTCAGGTCCAAGACCGATCAGGGTGCGATGGGTGACTGCATAATCATACAAAGGATTCCCGGGTCCTCCATGTGCCCGGTGGGTTGTGTAGAGGAATATTTAGCACAAAGGGTGGCATCATGGGGGGGGACCTTGTTGAGACACGCTGACGCCACCCCACTGACGAGGTTTCAGTTTCAGCGGGTGCTTGCGATGTCGATTGCCGCTGCGGGCTTGAACCCGGGCGAGTTTGGGACCCATTCCTTTCGGATAGGGGCTGCTACAGAGGCTACAGCCAGGGGTCTGAATGTCGAACAAGTTAAACGTGTGGGGCGTTGGTCCTCCAACTGTTATAAAAGGTATGTGCGGTTGCACATGTTGTGAAGCTGTAATGATGTACTCACGCTTCTTGTTTTTGTTTGGTTTCAGTTGCGCAAGCCTACGAGGCGGGGCGGACTATGCAGTCGACCCAACACCGGGCCAGCGGTCAGACATCACCGGCTGTGAAAGAGGAGGTGTGGGTCGTGGGCCACTCATACGTGAGGCGTGCCGCGGACGTATTCAAAGCAGGTGACATGATTCACGTGGCTGGGGAATACGGGTACAGTGTGTCCTTCTACGGAAGGGGCGGACTCTGTATTGACCAGTTTCAATCATTTTTCGAGGGTTTGCTAGGGCGGACGAGGTCACCGCCGTCTATAGTCATAGTACATCTTGGGGGCAATGATTTGGTCACCACTGGTAGACGACTTCTTCTTGAGGCGATGCTTTCCACTGTAAGTTGGTTAGCGAGGAGAGTTCCAGGGTGCACAATTGCATGGTCCCATATGATCCCACGAAAAGTATGGCGGGGGGCTATTTCTGTTTCTGCTCTGAATCATTCAGTAAGAAAAATTAATAACAAAGTGAGTAGATTGTTCCGTTCCAATACACTGCATTCTATTTCGCATGGTTGTATTACTGGTGACAGTATGTATTTGGGGGATGGTGTTCACTTGTCCCGGGTGGGGAACGAGTTACTCATAGGAGACTTGATAGCTTGGCTAAAGACTTTAAGACATGACCTTTAGGTAGGAGTGTTGTGGGGGGTCCGGATAGCCGGTCAACTATCCGGCCTGTGGCGGTAAGGTCATGATCGGTGAGCACTAATTGGAAGATCCCTATGAGTGGGCGTCACCCATTACGGATGGGAGCGCTCGAGGGAGGTGGCCATTGGCCCCTCAACGGGGAGGCGGTCCCTTATAAGGATGGGCCGCCGAAAGGAAAGGAAAGGCGGTCAAGGCCCCTTCCTGGGTAGGAGGGGCTACAGCCCCCTCCTGGGGAATTTCCCGGGGCCAGGACATCTGCGACGGCAGATGTGGTAAGTTGTGTGGGGTTTGGGGGGGGGTCTACGCTACCTTCTAGATACCTCACACGAGTCCTCGGACGACCTTTAAGTGGCGTCGAGTTTATTGGGGCCCCCGTCAAGTCAAGGGAAATTGGTAGTTGCACTTGAGGTACACCTCTGTGCGGTCGCCCCTCACAAGTGAGGGGGATATTTCTGGTTTAGGGATCTTGACACCGGTTACGACCTTGCCGTTGGCCCTTAAACGTTAGGATGTACAATTTCAAAATTTCAAGTTAATATTTTGTAGGATGTTAGTTCGGCTAGGAGAACCTTTGTATTAGAGAATATGTTAAGGTTAGCCAAACATCGCAATGTGGTAATGAAATTGTACATAATATGAAACTGTTATTTTAATGTTTTAATTTTGTTTCATATTTTAATAAATACGGCCGGGAGGGTCACTCCCTCCCGTCTTCCAAAAAGTTCAGAACTGTTTCCGGTTTCCCATCCTTGGGGATTGTGTTGAGAGGGGGTGGCGGGTATCTCAGCCATATGGAAAGGGGCGACCATTCGGTCCCCCCGAACGTATGGCGGAGTACCACGATCCCCCCGGGAAGCCATCTTGGGCGGGAGGCGAGTCTCGGCTGGTATGCCCGAAGCGGCGTAGCTGGGGCGCGCCTTTTTCCCGCCCTGGAGTGGGCTGGCCTAGACACTGACGCGGCCGGCCACGCCCTTGGGGCAGGCAGGGGCGGGTTTACGCCCGCCCTGAAGACAGATAAAAGGAGCAACAAGCCAAGAAAGCATCCTCTTGTTCCTGTGCTCTGAAGCTGCACCTCCTCGCTGCACGTGAGCTCGAGACGGAACGAAGAGCCAATTTTGACCCACCCACCAGCCCCTGAGGACAGCAAGTGGTTTTGAATAAAGTTTGATGTGGTAACTCTAATTTTTGTTTGCAGGTTGGGATTATTATCGTGATAACTTTGAATATGCAATAAAGAATGGTCAATTTGTGGTATGTTTTGTAAATAAAGTAATCCTGCTCTAGTGTTTGATCAGTAAGCATGCTTTTAATAAAGTGTTGTTGTTACTGTCTTTTAAGTAATTTAGTCATTTAGTTTAGAATTGTCGTATTTATTTTGGTCGGGCGGTAAGGTCATGATCGGTGAGCACTAATTGGAAGATCCCTATGAGTGGGCGTCACCCATTACGGATGGGAGCGCTCGAGGGAGGTGGCCATTGGCCCCTCAACGGGGAGGCGGTCCCTTCTAAGGATGGGCCGCCGAAAGGAAAGGAAAGGCGGTCAAGGCCCCTTCCTGGGTAGGAGGGGCTACAGCCCCCTCCTGGGGAATTTCCCGGGGCCAGGACATCTGCGACGGCAGATGTGGTAAGTTGTGTGGGGTTTGGGGGGGGGTCTACGCTACCTTCTAGATACCTCACACGAGTCCTCGGACGACCTTTAAGTGGCGTCGAGTTTATTGGGGCCCCCGTCAAGTCAAGGGAAATTGGTAGTTGCACTTGAGGTACACCTCTGTGCGGTCGCCCCTCACAAGTGAGGGGGATATTTCTGGTTTAGGGATCTTGACACCGGTTACGACCTTGCCGTTGGCCCTTAAACGTTAGGATGTACAATTTCAAAATTTCAAGTTAATATTTTGTAGGATGTTAGTTCGGCTAGGAGAACCTTTGTATTAGAGAATATGTTAAGGTTAGCCAAACATCGCAATGTGGTAATGAAATTGTACATAATATGAAACTGTTATTTTAATGTTTTAATTTTGTTTCATATTTTAATAAATACGGCCGGGAGGGTCACTCCCTCCCGTCTTCCAAAAAGTTCAGAACTGTTTCCGGTTTCCCATCCTTGGGGATTGTGTTGAGAGGGGGTGGCGGGTATCTCAGCCATATGGTTTAGTGCAGATACATTTAGGAAATTTGATTTTATACCTGTAGATCATGTTTCATGCTCCACTGTGAGAAACTTTGAACATGCATATTGCTATCCTCTTGTCTTGCCATAAAATGCCAGTTCTTAAAGGCTAACTGTATGTAGAATTACAATTTTATTAAAGACAAGGAAGCTAGCATTATTGCACCACACCCTTCACGGTTTTTGTGGAAGGAGGTTTGTATTTTAAATGGTATAAAATACAATGTAAGTGATGTTTTAATAAGAGAAGTAGAAAGATAATCTAAATATTGGAACTCATGAAGTTAATTGTTTGCTTGGAAAGTAGATACATTGTGTGTTTAATTTTTCAGACCACTGAAAGTTACATGATGAGAATAAGACGAAGAGAAAGTACATTAGGAAGAGAGACAAAAGAGGAAGAACATGGAGGACAGTGAGATTTGAGAGGAATCTTTGTGAAGTGGTTCTGCATTCTGATTCTGAGAACTTAAGTGTTGCTGCTCAGAAGAGCGAAGAAAAGTTTCATTCATGATTCTAGCCTCATTCTCTTTAATACAATCGTGATTCTTTGTACAGTTAACCTTGAGAATCATCATTCTCCGACAGTGATCTGACGTCATTCGTTTGTGGAAGCCACGTTTAATAACAGTGACCCATGTTCCCTTGTGCCAGTTTTAGTTAGGTCTGTTTCAGCAAGAAGACTAACGGGGCTACCAAGAGGCTTAAAAAAAGCACCAATAATGTCAGTGAAGTTTCTTATAAAGAGAGCGTTTTCTGGCATGCAGAGACCAGTCTTTTTTTCCGCCAATAATTCTTTTACAAATACTTTTTTTAATGGATGAAATAGCCGTCCCGAATAAAGCAGCATGCTATGCAACAGCATGCAAAGAATGACATTGCAGCCATGCTTTGACTGCATGTTCTATTCTTCAAGAAGCAGTGGGAGGATCCTCTCGCTCCAGAATATAGGAATAATCTGAACAGCCATGAGGCTTTGTGAGACAACCTTTCACATAGCTGATTGAAGGGCTAGGCTCAGTTGTTCAAGACACTATCCAGTAAACAAACTATGTTGGTGCCTATGGTTTATGCTAACACCTTGGAACTCGTCTTTTAACTACTACAAATGAGATTATTAGCAAGGAATGTGGGTACATTATATAATATGAGCATAATCTTGCATAAACCCTGATTTTTGGGGTATAGCAATTTTACATGCAATTTCCTGATTTCCTTGAATTCCACTAAGTAGCCTCCTCTCACGCAAGACTTGGTCAAAGCAGAAAATGACTCATGGGAACTGTGAAAACGCATGTGTTGTGAGGGTACATCTTATCAACATTAATAGGGCAACTTACAGAAACTGAATGAACATTCAAGAGTTTCCCTCACATATATTTGCGGCTCATTTGACTAGAAAGTGGACAGTTGTGAGTGAAAGCTAAAGAGGTAAAATTTACTCAGGAGCAGATGGTAAAATTGGGATTTTCACAATAAAAATGATCACAGAAATTCTGATTCCCATGAAGATGCTCTCCCCCACGAGGAACGTACATTTCCTTAGGAGGCTTGTGTATTACACTAAGAAAAGTGGCTCAGTTTCGCAGATCCCCTATTTGTATCTGCAAATATGTGACTCAGCAGCAGCTACACGTCCTTGAACCTCAGGCAGTCGTACCATAAGACATTGTAGGAACTTTACAGGTTGAGGCTAAGTATCTATTTGTCTTTCTGTTATTCAGTATGTGATGACAGATTTTAGGTTTCATAATAGTTAAATTCACATACGTGAACCTGCCTTAGCAGAAAAGAGTACATACATGCTATCCCAGTACATCTACACGGTCAACCATAGCATTCATTATTGGTGTCCGCTCCCATTTTCATTGAAACCTGTGCTGTTAATGTGAATGCCTTTCTGCAGGCAACACATCCGCTAATCTAGTGATCTCCCATCCATTTAAGTCACTCTGCTGCACAAAAGGCAACTCCTTGGTTTCGAAAGCCAAAAATAGACTCTAATTGGCGTAGCTGTCACTAAAAAAGAGGCTGTTTTGAGTAAACCATGGTTCAGATCCTACCACTGACAGACGTATGCCAACTCCCATACCTTCCTGGTACAAGAACATCACTTTTACATAACAGCGACCGAAGACGATCTATTAGTCAAATGTCACTGTATTTATTTCCTAAAGTAAAACAGCAATTGTTCCCAAACCGATCTAAATTTTCTAGAGACCAAATCTACAGAAAGAAAAATAGATATGGGGTATTTAAAATGAATTCAAAATTGCACTACCTCATTTTGGAGAAAAAGCGCTATGAGAAACATCAGCCTGATGACCTGAGGTCGTTGAAACTCTATTTTGGTTAATTTTTTAAAGAAGGAAAAACCACTACTTCGAAATATTCGAATAATTGCAAGACTAAACAGCAGAAAAATAGTAAAAGGAATAAGCAATCTTCAGAAGAAAATAGGTAAGGAGAAATAGGAAAAGGGGCAATAGAGATAGGGGAATTGGTACAAGGGGATAGATAGAAGTCAAGGATATAGGAATGTGTGAAGAGACTACAGCGTAGGTAGGATAAAAAGTACTAGGACATAGACATAACGTAGGCTTCCCACAGGTAACACTGAAGTACTAAGGTTGATTTAGGGTAATCAATACTAGTTTATAGGTACAGTAAACGTGCTAAGTAGTAAACATGCTCAGAGGTACTTTGGAGTAGATAGGCTACAGTGACTGGTGTATAAGAAGTGGAAAAGGTAGTAAGGCATATTTAGAACATTCAGATATAACATTGGAAGAAGTATTAGGATAAAGGCAGATGCACTAGGTTATATGTAAATGTAGTTGTGCTAAAGGTCCAGAAGAGTTTGAAGAACTACATTGTAGGTACGAGTATATATACTAGGGTAAAGATATGGGTAGACATTCTGTGAACATATTTGGAGTATTGGTACTAGATTAAACGTATGGGTAACAGTACTAGGGTATGGTTAGATAATTTGTCCTAGGATGTAAGCAGGGGGAAAGGTCTTTGAGGATAGATCGTTGTTTGCATCATAGTGCACAGGTAAATGTGGTATGGTATACATAGGGGTAGATGGGTTAAGTTATAGATAGGAGAATATTTTAGGGAGCAAGGGAAAGGAACCACCTATGGTATAAGAAGGGGGATGAATAGAATAGATATAAAGAGAAAAAATGGGAGTGGTGTTGGGATGCCTTTCCAAGAATAAGACATATATATGGTAAACATGCAGGAGTAGAGGGGGAATATGTGAATTACCTCCTTTAATAAAACAACAGGGGATCTATGTGGTGATGTTGTGGTTAATAAAACAATTACCGTGTCGGAATTTCTATACATTAACAAGGATCATGCATGTAATGCGAGGCAGAGTCCGTGGTGACCGATTCAAAAGGGCTTTAATTCAGTAACTCGAGTTAAGGGAGAATCGGGTTCCATCACCACTAAGGTTCAGGAAGGATCGTCATCTGAACTTTATTCACAGAGTACATTATTTATACTTTAAAACATACATTAACTTGCATAGAGAAGGCGGAGCAAGTGAAAGAGAGAGATAAGAGCACATGGGCGTGAAAAGGGCGTGTAAGAAGGCGTACACGTGGGTGTTTACTTGATGAGTCATAGGTGTGTCATAGGTGGGTGGATACATGGAGGGGGTCTGCATGGTCAGTAGGAACCTTTACCCTACTTGTGTGCGCAATTTGGTCATGACGTGGAATTGACGTGTAACTGGGGGAAGCTGGGGGGAGCTGACTTTCGTGCTAGTAGAGGAGTCTTGGATGTCAGGACGACCTGCACTTCTGGTATTATCTGATATCTTGAGTTTGGAGGATGTATTATCTGAAGTAAAGGTCGCTCGAGCAAAGGCTGCTCATCACTAAATGCTAGTGTGTGGATATATTTCTTCGTGCATTGCGTGGGGCCATGGGCCTTCTATGGATGCGAGTTCTGTAAATCACTTGGATGGAGACAGAAAGGCTAGGCCCTATCTTCTGCAGGCGGGATATGTTTACCTTTTTCATTAAGCAGGAATGTGTTTCTGTGGAGCAGAGCAGATAACTGTAAGCAATATACTGTCTTGGCAGGCCAGGCTGGGCACCTCTTGGCTGAGCAGGAAGTATGTGAGAGGTCAGGGATACATACCTAAACTGCAGCTTTCAGAGTGTCAGGAGGCATGGAGCCTGAATTCGGGTCCTGGCTCAGCTGAGCCACAGAAACGAGTTCATCTCAACTTTTAAATGTGCACCATGTAAATGCATTGGCAACATAGGCCTCAAATGCAGAATTAACGTTTCTTTCATGGAGGGCTTGGTAACTGACATGTTAACATTAGACGGAAATGCAGAGGCATTATTATTACAGGCATGAGAGGGAAGTGCATGGTGACATGGACATACATGGGGTATATGTACATACATAGGTTCATGTAGGGGACACACTGGCCACGTAAAACTTCTATTTCCTCATTCCCTCCTTGTCCCCTACTGTGCCCTTTAGGACACATCTATATTCATGATACCGTATATCTGATCATACAGCATCATTTGTTCGTCTTTTTTCTTTTGTATACGTGGATGGGGAATACAGGCAGTGGCACACAAGCCGCAAATCGCCGGGCCACATTGCAGACAGAGACAGCAACTGAATATAACAAGCAGTATCATTCCTAGGAACGACAATACTTTCCATCCCCATGCTGATATTACACTCCAGAGCCAACCGGACCAAGTCCATGTGCCTGGGTTTTGGTGTATCTCGTGAGCTATCTTATGGAGCCTTGTTATTGCTGCATACACGGATGGCGCGTTATTAGGAATAAACACGCAACAACTGGAGCCGATCACTCTACAAGCCCCGCCCCTATCTGCCAGGATGACGTCAAGAACAAGGCGATTCTGAAGAACAACAAGTCTCATGGCTGACTGCTCCTCCGTCAAGTTCGCTAGAGCAGAAGTAGTCTCATTCACTACTGCTTCCAAAGTTCTCGTTAACCTGCGTATGAGTTTACTGTTTTGGACGGGACCTATGAAGAAAAAGAATCCTTTATTGAAATCTGTATATTGCTCCAAAGCTGTCTCAGTCTGATCAACAACTGGGGAATCGGTCTCCCTCTTGTGTCTAACATGTACTAGTCGTGAATCTCGATGATAATGGGATGGGGCTAGAAAAACGGGTGGCAGCAGGAACGCTATATAACACGTCCCACCCCAGTCTAAGGGCATACGTACATAGGCTGTCTGACCGCAAATGAAATAGGAATGGCGGGAAGCTTTGAAAGTAGACTTTCCTTTATCATTGAACTCGACTACAGTATTACAATCACTGTGTCCCAAATGTACTGATCCTTTCTTACTAACGCACAATTCACCTTTTACTGGTAAGACTGATATGAACGGTGGACCTGTATTTTTCTCGGACTGGACATTCAGAGTCATAAAGTTAAGGGAAGCATTTCCTTGTTCGTACACTTCATTTTCTAGATCGGTCCCTTTCTTTTGGGGAAGACCATCTTCGTCTGGAAAACATGCCTTATTCATTACTTTATTTAAATCTCCCCAAACCCAATCGCTCTGAGAATCTGTAAACTTTCTGTCTTGTGATGACATTAAAGCAAACCATGCTCCGCACGAACCATTGTGCGAGAACGGGAAAGGAAAGAGGGGCAGAACACCTTTGTTTTCTGGTAAGGTGGGAGTCGGCCACATACCCAGCAATTTGTTACATTGCTGGTCTGATGAGAATGGTGCAACATTCGAATAAAAGTATTGTTGCGCAGCGCTAGTCGATATGACAGTTCATGGGGTGGCAGATCACTGAATGTGTGCTCTACGGTTTCATTAAAGGAAGAGTGTATATGTGAAGCAATAGGAGGAAAGAAAACATGTAGGGTCAAGCTGATACATATAATCGTTATACTTAGAAGAAACATAATAATCAGAGTTACTATACACCTACTGCGTAAAACCTTGCAGTATTTCTCTTTCTTATCTTTTTTTCTGCTATTCTGGTCTACGATCTTATACATGTCAGGAGCCTGTCTAACCGATTCACCACAGGGTGGACTTAAACAATTAAACGCTATCTGACTTACTAGACCGTAATTTAGACCTATACTCTTGTTGCGGAGTCTTTTCTAGCAAAGGGGGCTTTGAGTCATTAAGTTCGGGGCAGTCTTTAGGTTCAATCAAAGTTCCGGAATTTCCATGGAATTTTTTTATATGCTGGGCGTGGATCCAGCCTTTTCGTCCCTCGACCTTGACGGCAGTCCTCGTGGTAAGCAGTACTAACTTCGGTGTTCTCCAGCGGGGCTCGAGAGGGCTTGAACGATCAAAATTCCTGACCAATACCACATCCCCCGGAACGATGGTATGTTCTTTAACTTGGGTGTTGTCGGGGAAGGCGGCGGCAACCTGTGAACGACAAGAGAGTAGTGCAGACATCAAGGAAGCCAGGTAATCTGTCAGCATATTACTGTCAACATCAGTAATTTTCTTTGGCATAGGCGTACCCCACATATTCGGTGGTCTACCAAAAACCACTTCGTAAGGGGACAGGCCTGTTCTGGAATGAGCTACCATACGCATGTAAAAGAGGGCAACCGGCAAGGCTACCATCCAATCCACGCCTTTTTCTGCACAGACTTTTGCTAATTTGGTCTTAAGTGTCTGGTTATGACGCTCGACAAGTCCGGCTGCCTCTGGGTGTCGTACACAATGAAACTTCCACTGGTAGCCTAACAGAAGGGACACTTGTTTCATTAATTCAGAAGAGAATGGCTGACCGTTGTCTGAGTACACGACACGGGGCAATCCGTACCGTGGAAAAAACTCTCGTAACAATTGCCTGGCAGTGGTCACAGCAGTATAATCTGGGACTGGGTACGCTTCTGTCCATCTAGATAGTGCACATACAACTACTAGGACATATTTGTATCCTCTACATCTGTCCATCTGGATATAATCCATCTGGAGGACTTCAAAAGGATGGTCAGGGGGATGAAATCCACCTTGTTCCACCGGAATGCCTTTGCCTGGATTGAACTGGCAACAGATCATACAGGTGCGTACTTTCTGTTTTGCTGCTGCACGCAGGTGCTTGTTGAACCAAACATTCTGTAAACTGTCTAGCATTGCCTTTTCTCCTAAGTGTGCTGGACTATGTGCTGTGTTTATGATGACTTGTACCATAGAGTCTGGGAGAAACCATGTAGCTTTGCCTTTTGTCATCCAACCCTGGTCAGTCTGGACCCCTCCTTGTTCTGTCCATTTCTTTATTTCGTCGGGAGTGGCATGTGTCTGTATGTCGAGTACATCTTGTGAAGGATCCCTGACTGTCATGCAGTTTGTCAGTGATTGTACTTTTGTCTTTGTCGTGTCTGTTGGTGTCTGGGCTGTAAGTTTAGCTGTTCGGTCTGCCAGGTCATTACCCCGGGTAATGGTGTCTGTAACTTTTGTGTGTGCTTTGCATTTCAGGAGGGCTATGGCTGTAGGCAAATGTATTGCTTCTAACAGAGCCTGAATAAGGGGACCATGCTGAATTTTGGCCCCATGAGAGGTCAGGAAACCTCTCTCCTTCCATAACACTCCGAAGTCATGAACAACCCCGAAGGCATACTGTGAATCTGTATATATGTTTACTTTCAAGTTCCTGGCTCGTATGCAGGCTTGTGTCAGAGCGATGAGCTCTGCTGCTTGTGCTAACAGTGTATCTATTCTTTGTGTCTCTATGACTTCAGTATCAGTGGTCACGGCATATGCGGCCACTAACTCTCCTGTGCTTGTTCTCATGCATGAACCATCTACATAAAGTGTCAGGTCAGGGTCTGGCAGTACAATGTCTGTCAAGTCTTGTCTTGGTTTCGTCACTGTATTAATTACTTCCACACAGTCATGTGGTGCAGTGTCCACTATGCTTGAGGGCAAGAGTGTAGCAGGGTTCAGAATGTTGCATCGTCTGATCTCTATGTGTGGCTGAAACAATGTCAGTTCATATCCGGTCAGTCTTGCTACAGTCAGATGTTGTGTCTGTGTCCTGTTCAAGAGAACTTCCACGGAATGTGGAACCTGTACTGTCAGGGGGTGTCCTAACACTATGGAATCACTCTGTCTTATAGCTAGGGCTGTTGCTGCAACTGATTTTAGGCACGCAGGCAGAGCCTGGGCAACTGGATCCAATGTACTAGAAAAATAAGCACAAGGCTTGTGTTTTCCTGCTTGATCTTGTGTAAGGACAGATAAAGCTGTTCCATCTCGTTCAGTGACAAAAAGCGTAAAAAGCTTGCTGTAACAGGGAGTCGCTAAAACTGGTGCTTGACATCAGGCTTTTTTCAATTCTTCAAATGCAAGGGTATGTTCATGTGTCCAAGGGAGGACAGTCGAAGACGCTGCCTCCTGTGTTGTTAGCTGTATGAGTGGTTTGGCTAGATAAGCATATTGGGGAATCCATTGTCTGCAGTAAGAAGTGAGGCCAATGAAGGCCCGTACTTCTTTTTGAGTCTTGGGCTGTGTAAGGTTGGCAATTAACTGAATACGGTCTTGTGTCAGCTGTCTACCCCTCTTGGACAGCAAGTGTCCAAGGTACACCACTTGCTGTGCACAGAATTGTAACTTCGAAGGGGACACTTTGTGCCCCTTGTCAGCCAGGAAGTGTAAAACTGTCAGTGATGCATGTTCGCAGTCTGGTTCTGTTCGTGCTGTGATCAGGATATCGTCTACATATTGGAGCAGTACAGTGTTGGCAGGCATATGAATACTGTCCAGTTGTCTTTTCAATGCTTGGCTGTAAATACTAGGACTTTCTGTGAATCCTTGAGGAGCTCTCGTAAATTTAAAGCTGCGTCCATTTAAACTGAATCCGAAGAGATATTGGCTCTCTGGATGAATTGGTACACTGAAGAAGGCGTTCTTTAGGTCAATGACAGTAAAGAACATTGCTTCAGAATCAATTGCAGTCATTAATGAAGAAATGTCTGGGACCACTGGGTATTGAGGGACTATACATTTGTTCAGTTCTCGAAGATCAACCACTAGTCTGTAGACTGGTGGTGCATTAGGGTCTGTTCGTTTAAGAATAGGGATGACAGGTGAATTACATACATTCGAATCAGTTTCTACTACCACTCCTTGTGCAATGAGCTCGTCAACAATTTTCAGTAAGGCTACTACGGCATCAGGTGGTAACTTGTATTGTCGGATTCGTGGCAGTACTACTCCTGGTTTGAGAGTGCAACGGTGAGGCGTAATGTGCATGTAACCTACGTCAGTCGGACCTTGTGCCCATAAATGCTGTGGTACATTCTGGAGTCTGTGGTCAAAATCTTTCAACACATAATGTCCTTTAAAATCCCGTAAGAACAATCGTACTCCTTCCGGAGAACAACATATAACTGCTCCTAGTTCTTTCAATGTCTTTATACCAAGCACATTTTCTGGACATGACTTAGTAAGTAACAAGTCTGTGGTACGGGACAATGGACCGACTCCTAGGGAAACTGGCTTTGACACTTCGTTAACAATAGGCTTTCCTGAAAATCCCAGGGAAACATTCTGTGAGCCTGAAAGGGGTGCCCCTGGAACCTCGTCATGGCTGATGGTAGTTCTGCTCGCCCCTGTGTCAATCAGAAATTTTCTGTCTTTTCCCAATACACGACTATGTACATAGGGACCCTCTTGATCTACAGGAACCTCAATAAGGGGCAAGCCAACTTCCCTCTCTAGGCTGTTTCATGAAAACTGTTGGAATTCTGGATAGTCTGACTGTGTGAACTGGTACATTTGCTGGGTGGCCTGTTGTGTGGCAGCTGGTGGTGGGGGTGGAAAATTCGCTACTGTCTGTTGCGTGTTCTGTGGGGTGCTATTCTGTCTAGGAGGATGCGGTCTTTCTTTTGCCTTGCCTGTAGCTATATTGTACTTCAGGACAGCACATTCATTTACATAGTGACCTGGTTGCTTGCAATAATTACAGTTCCCTTTAACAGGTGCCGTGCCCTTTTTATTCACATTAGCTGGTACCGATTGTGCAACCAGCACTTTCATTTTCGTATCTTTCAAGCGTCTCTTTTCATGATCCTGTTCCTCTCTAATTCTGTTCTGGTGATATTGTAACATTTGTAACGTTTGGGAAGGGCTATTTGCTTGCCAGGTACTCTCAACCTTCAGTACTCTATTCTTGATCTGAGTTAAGGAGTTTTTGCTCACAAAAAGATGTGGATATGATTCACTACTTGGCTTAAGGCCACTATTAATAGAAAAACATTTCTCAAATCTAGAATAAAAATCACTAGTGTCTTCATCTTGTTTCTGTTTACAGGCTGAAATAGCATCCCAATCTTCCTTCTTAGTAATCAATAATCTTGGTAGAACTTGTATCAGGAGTTCAGGTAGTGCTTTAGCTTTGTCCCCAAGACCAACACCAGGGTGTCGGCCTTTATCCTCGGCTTCCAATTCTGCCCAACTTATCTTTTTCTCTCCCACCTCCCAGTCTTTCTCTTTAAGCTTTTCGTAAATACCAGCAGGTAACAATACTTTTAATAATTTAATATTGTCAGCGTACGTGTAATCCCCTATGCGGAGAATGTCTTTTAATTCACGGTGGAACCCTCCCGGGTCTTTATCATGACAGGGCAGCATCTTTTTCATTTCCAGTATTTCTATTTTCGTCAAGGGTGTGTAAACATATACTCGTTGGAGCTCACCCGCTGTATTTTTAACGGGATGAACCTCTCGTAGGGGGTTCTGTCTGTCTATGTGTAAGCCCTTTCTGTCGTGGTGTGGGGCAGGAATCATGCATGTGGTCAGAGAAGTCAAGTACTTATGTCGTTGGTCTAGAATGACATTAATTAATTCGGTACCTAGGCCTATCCATCTATCTAGTAGTATATCGTCCAGTAATTTATACAAGGGACCGGGATCAGAATATTGACTCTCGTATAACGTTATCAAATGTTGAACCATGTAAATACCAGCCAAACGCTGTTCGTTCTGTGGAAGGCTCAAAAAGGTCTGAGCCACTACGTCACTGTTATATATGTTAGCGTTAGACACCCATTGAACGGCTGACCGGGCCAATTCTTGAAAGTGTGGGGTCTGGGGTCTGTCGCACTCTACTCGTCTTTTCAGTGCGTTCTCAGTAGCTTGGAATAGATTTTCGAGGGAATATCTTTTGTTTATAGGAGGTCCCTGTTTGCAGTAGTCGAGGCACTTAAGCCTGTCAAACTGCCGTGCTTTGCCTACGTAATTCATTTTATCCATTTCCTCTGTTTCGTGCTCAGCATCTTCGGATGCTGAATCATCTTTCTTGTCAGACTCTTTCCTGTGTATATTTAGAATTTTTTTTCATATTTTCCTGTACATACATTCTGTTTGTCCCTGTTTGTCATGTTTACCGGCAGCTATGTTGTCACTCCAATCTGTCAGACCTCTCGTTACTCCTTTACCTGGTTGGTCCTGTTCCCTGATCAGACAGTTAATCAAAAAACGCAAAATCATGCGTTGTACCTCCACCTTTCTTTGTTCCATGGCCTCTTCTATACTCTCGGGTCCCTCCCCCGTTCTAATGAAATGGTATAATTTATCTAAATTTTCCTTCATGCCTGGTAATGTGATCAAATAGTCTCCAGCGTGTCTTAATCTTAGTGAGTACACAAGCATTGCGCCCACACCTGGTACTGGATCGTATATACAATGTGAAATCGTTACATTATGCTTAAAGGGTGATGCTGTCATTTGTGGGGTTCGTTGTAGCCCTGACCCTAGCAGTGCTCGTGTTGCTGGCGATGTTCGTGGCGTGTTTGGTGGCCCCCCTCCCATTGCCCCTTGTCCTACGTCGTCTTTCACGGCCTGCGGAAGCCGCATTTGTAGAAGCAGATCCTGTGATGGGGCGGAGGGAAGGAAGAATTGTTGACAGGAGGAACAGGAGGAGGGAATTCTGCGTTTACATAATCCGGAGCGGGCTCTTCTAGATAGGAGGAAATAAAAGCCTCAGCTTCTGTCTGCTTGTGTCTACGTACTTTAGACGGTACTAATGGTGGTGGCAAATTACTGGGTACTTCAGAGGGGGTCACTTTAGCTAGTACTTCTGTAAGGACGGGATACATACCTGCAACGAGGGCATTTCTTTCTCTTTCTGCTTGTTCTGCCTTGACCCGTTCCCCCTCTTCCTGCAGTTCTTTTTCTCTGCCTTCTTTCTCTGCTCTCCTAAGCGCTTCTTTACGCCATAACTCAATGGCATCTTTCTGGGACGGTCTAACTTTCTTTTTCCATAGTGCTTCCTCTACTTTCATAATGCATTCAGCATCCCATGTTCCTGAGGCAGGCCATCTATACTTCTCTTCTAGATCCTTCGTGTAATCTACCCATAAGTCTAAAAACAGTATGGCATCTAGCCCGTGTTTCTGATACATAAAATGACCAGGTGTGTCTCTAGGCGGGACGGGAACTGACTCCTCGAGTATCCCTTTCCTGGTCCCTATCTGACGTAATTTCGAAAACAGTGGCATGTTGGAACTAACTTAACGAAAACACAATATACACAAAAAGTAGACTGAAAACAACCATTCACACTACAACACTAAAACATTAAAAACAGATACATCCTAACTAGTACATGGGAAAAAACATTCACTTGAAAAGCTAAAACATGAACTTGAAAAACTGTTTACTTTATGTACTGCAAAACAGTACAACCATACCGGTCTCATAAAGAGACACGTCTTTACCGCGTCCACCGAAATGGACCCGTCTCTACCGTGCCTGTGTACCCAGACACGTCTTTACCGAGCTCAAATAAATGAACCCGTCACTATGCGTTCCCAATAACGGTACTCACCGGGAAGCAGAACTTGAAGGCCTCGGAAACTCGATACTGCTACTGCTGCTACTGCAACTGCTGCTACTGCGCATGCGCCTCGGAACAGGTGGGCATCGGGATACTTCGGACCTTGCTCTCTCACGGCTTGGGCTCTGGTTGGGATGGTCCGCAATCCTCACCGCCTCGTGTGGATGCCTGGTCGCAGTCTCCGTCTACTCCGTGGGCCTGAGGGAGTAGGCAGGAAGTCCCGCTGTCGTGTACACTTGAAGTCCGTCACGGCTGTGGAAGGGGGCAGGGGGCTGGACCTACATCTCCGGCGCGTGGGGAAGGGGACTAATCCCTGTTCGGGCGCCAGATTATGTGGTAAATAAAACAATTACCCTGTCGGAATTTCTATACATTAACAAGGATCATACATGTAATGAGAGGCAGAGTCCGTGGTGACAGATTCAAAAGGGCTTTAATTCAGTAACTCGAGTTAATGGAGAATCGGGTTCCATCACCACTAAGGTTCAGGAAGGATCGTCATCTGAACTTTATTCACAGAGTACATTATTTATACTTTAAAACATACATTAACTTGCATAGAGAAGGCGGAGCAAGTGAAAGAGAGAGATAAGAGCACATGGGAGTGAAAAGGGCGTGTAAGAAGGCGTACACGTGGGTGTTTACTTGATGAGTCATAGGTGTGTCATAGGTGGGTGGATACATGGAGGGGGTCTGCGTGGTCAGTAGGAAGCTTTACCCTACTTGTGTGCGCAATTTGGTCATGACATGGAATTGACGTGTAACTGGGGGAAGCTGGGGGGAGCTGACTTTCGTGCTAGTAGAGGAGTCTTGGATGTCAGGACGACCTGCACTTCTGGTATTATCTGATATCTTGAGTTTGGAGGATGTATTATCTGAAGTAAAGGTCGCTCGAGCAAAGGCTGCTCATCACTAAATGCTAGTGTGTGGATATATTTCTTCGTGCATTGCGTGGGGCCATGGGCCTTCTATGGATGCGAGTTCTGTAAATCACTTGGATGGAGACAGAAAGGCTAGGCCCTATCTTCTGCAGGCGGGATATGTTTACCTTTTTCATTAAGCAGGAATGTGTTTCTGTGGAGCAGAGCAGATAACTGTAAGCAATATACTGTCTTGGCAGGCCAGGCTGGGCACCTCTCGGCTGAGCAGGAAGTATGTGAGAGGTCAGGGATACATAGCTAAACTGCAGCTTTCAGAGTGTCAGGAGGCATGGAGCCTGAATTCGGGTCCTGGCTCAGCTGAGCCACAGAAACGAGTTCATCTCAACTTTTAAACATGCACCATGTAAATGCATTGGCAACATGGGCAACATAGGCCTCAAATGCAGAATTAACGTTTCTTTCATGGAGGACTTGGTAACTGACATGTTAACATTGGACGGAAATGCAGAGGCATTATTATTACAGGCATGAGAGGGAAGTGCATGGTGACATGGACATACATGGGGTATATGTACATACATAGGGTACATGTAGGGGACACACTGGCCACGTAAAACTTCTATTTCCTCAATGTGCACTATTTTTTCAGTATGAAGGGAGTTTAGCAGGGTGGATTCGGCATCGAGGCAATGCCATTCATTTTAAAATAATCCAGGAAACAGGTTTGTGGAAAACAATTCTCCAGAATTGAATTATTTAAGAACATTGTTCTCCAGAATTACACATCATTTCTGCAAAGGAGAACTATCTAGATTCTAAAGTCAGGGAAATAATGTGAGTCTAATTCTTAAATGGTTGCTGTTTCTAGCTGTCTCATACCCAACAAATATGCACAAGTTAAGCTGGTGTGAGATGCATTAGATTGTCATGCATAAATAACACATATGGGTGTGCTTTGCTTGGCTATGCATGATTATGTGTGTGTATGATGTAAGTTACGGATGTATAACGTATGCATATGTCAATTGTGAATGTCCATTCAAATTTAAGCATACAGGTAGGTGACAACAGAATGTTAAATAAGTTTCCTTGGGCTGACTTAGGGCAAACAATTACATCTATGTCTGCTCTACAGTCACAAATTGGCACAAGAAACAGCACATTCGCTGATTCACAAAAATAAAGCACAGGAGTTGTTCCTGGATTCCTTGATCCTGGTCCAACCAATGAGCAATAATACCTGGGTAAGGGGGTGACAGAAAAGATTTTACTTCATAGGTGTTTTCTGAAACATGAAAACATCCCCCTAGACAAGTCCACTTCAGCAAAGACAAGGATAATTATGACTTTTTTCACTGTGCACTTGCTCACATGCATGCATCATGCTCAGGCCCTTTAAAGAAAATTGCCTGTTTCTTTGATTTAGGTACTTTTCATGTACATACTAAGCCATGAGTAATTTACACATAGAACTGAAGACATTTGTGGAAATAATGCCTAACTGTCAAAAATAAGGTTATTCATTTTGGAGGAGAAGACCATTACTGCCACCCCTTCCAACATAATAAAAGCAATATATATTTTATATATATATATATATATATATATATATATATATATATATATATATCAAACACTCAAGTTGCCTGCAGTGAGTCAGCCCACACGAGTGCATAAATTTACCCTCTTTATTTCATGGCAGGAACGGCTTTCCCTTATCAGCACAAGCGCTTCGCCATCTTAGTCCTGCGTTTGCCCAACGCGTTTCATGCTTAGCAGCATTTCATCAGGGGCTCCAGGTAGGTAAGGGGACACAGCCCGCAATGAGCACGTCAGTTTTAAATTCATAAGTCCCCGCCCAGGTGGGCGCGGCCGTCACCGCGGCCTTCTGGATCTTGTAGTGCTCCCAGTATAATCAAGTGAATTGCAGCTGTGAAATCCCCTCAAAATTATCCAAAATTAACACCACAGTTGGTTGCGATAGTCTCTCGTGGTGATAAGGAGGCACACATTATGTTCATCCATGGAGGTGCACCCGTCCCACAATAGCGGCGTAGTTAAACACCACCGCAGGGCTGCACGAGAGTGCAGCAGGGCTGAACTCGCGACTCAGACTGCGCCGCTTAAAATCAAACACTCAAGTTGCCTGCAGTGAGTCAGCCCACACGAGTGCATAAATTTACCCTCTTTATTTCATGGCAGGAACGGCTTTCCCTTATCAGCACAAGCGCTTCGCCATCTTAGTCCTGCGTTTGCCCAACGCGTTTCATGCTTAGCAGCATTTCATCAGGGGCTCCAGGTAGGTAAGGGGACACAGCCCGCAATGAGCACGTCAGTTTTAAATTCATAAGTCCCCGCCCAGGTGGGCGCGGCCGTCACCGCGGCCTTCTGGATCTTGTAGTGCTCCCAGTATAATCAAGTGAATTGCAGCTGTGAAATCCCCTCAAAATTATCCAAAATTAACACCACAGTTGGTTGCGATAGTCTCTCGTGGTGATAAGGAGGCACACATTATGTTCATCCATGGAGGTGCACCCGTCCCACAATAGCGGCGTAGTTAAACACCACCGCAGGGCTGCACGAGAGTGCAGCAGGGCTGAACTCGCGACTCAGACTGCGCCGCTTAAAATCAAACACTCAAGTTGCCTGCAGTGAGTCAGCCCACACGAGTGCATAAATTTACCCTCTTTATTTCATGGCAGGCACTCGTGTGGGCTGACTCACTGCAGGCAACTTGAGTGTTTGATTTTAAGCGGCGCAGTCTGAGTCGCGAGTTCAGCCCTGCTGCACTCTCGTGCAGCCCTGCGGTGGTGTTTAACTACGCCGCTATTGTGGGACGGGTGCACCTCCATGGATGAACATAATGTGTGCCTCCTTATCACCACGAGAGACTATCGCAACCAACTGTGGTGTTAATTTTGGATAATTTTGAGGGGATTTCACAGCTGCAATTCACTTGATTATACTGGGAGCACTACAAGATCCAGAAGGCCGCGGTGACGGCCGCGCCCCCCTGGGCGGGGACTTATGAATTTAAAACTGACGTGCTCATTGCGGGCTGTGTCCCCTTACCTACCTGGAGCCCCTGATGAAATGCTGCTAAGCATGAAACGCGTTGGGCAAACGCAGGACTAAGATGGCGAAGCGCTTGTGCTGATAAGGGAAAGCCGTTCCTGCCATGAAATAAAGAGGGTAAATTTATGCACTCGTGTGGGCTGACTCACTGCAGGCAACTTGAGTGTTTGATTTTAAGCGGCGCAGTCTGAGTCGCGAGTTCAGCCCTGCTGCACTCTCGTGCAGCCCTGCGGTGGTGTTTAACTACGCCGCTATTGTGGGACGGGTGCACCTCCATGGATGAACATAATGTGTGCCTCCTTATCACCACGAGAGACTATCGCAACCAACTGTGGTGTTAATTTTGGATAATTTTGAGGGGATTTCACAGCTGCAATTCACTTGATTATACTGGGAGCACTACAAGATCCAGAAGGCCGCGGTGACGGCCGCGCCCACCTGGGCGGGGACTTATGAATTTAAAACTGACGTGCTCATTGCGGGCTGTGTCCCCTTACCTACCTGGAGCCCCTGATGAAATGCTGCTAAGCATGAAACGCGTTGGGCAAACGCAGGACTAAGATGGCGAAGCGCTTGTGCTGATAAGGGAAAGCCGTTCCTGCCATGAAATAAAGAGGGTAAATTTATGCACTCGTGTGGGCTGACTCACTGCAGGCAACTTGAGTGTTTGATTTTAAGCGGCGCAGTCTGAGTCGCGAGTTCAGCCCTGCTGCACTCTCGTGCAGCCCTGCGGTGGTGTTTAACTACGCCGCTATTGTGGGACGGGTGCACCTCCATGGATGAACATAATGTGTGCCTCCTTATCACCACGAGAGACTATCGCAACCAACTGTGGTGTTAATTTTGGATAATTTTGAGGGGATTTCACAGCTGCAATTCACTTGATTATACTGGGAGCACTACAAGATCCAGAAGGCCGCGGTGACGGCCGCGCCCACCTGGGCGGGGACTTATGAATTTAAAACTGACGTGCTCATTGCGGGCTGTGTCCCCTTACCTACCTGGAGCCCCTGATGAAATGCTGCTAAGCATGAAACGCGTTGGGCAAACGCAGGACTAAGATGGCGAAGCGCTTGTGCTGATAAGGGAAAGCCGTTCCTGCCATGAAATAAAGAGGGTAAATTTATGCACTCGTGTGGGCTGACTCACTGCAGGCAACTTGAGTGTTTGATATATATATATATATATATATATATTCACTGAAAAAACCATAGGTTTCAGGCCTTATATAGTTAGGAATTAGCATTTAATATACCTTTAAAATTCACTCAAAAAACTATAAGTTTTAGGGGTGATAAAGTTAGCTGGACATTTCACTCATACAAAACCATTGAAATTGCTCCTATATAGTTAGTTGTACTAACTATATTTCGCGCACCCGCAATCCATTGCTGATGATGTCACATATTACATCATTCATGACATGGTCAGTAACATCACTGATGACATCTCAAATGACATCACTTATAGTTTTTTGAGTCAATTTTAAAGGTTTTTTAAATGCTAATTCCTAACTATATAAAGCCTGAAATCTATGGTTTTTGCAGTGAATTTCAAAGGTTTTTTAAATGCTAATTCCTAACTATATAAGGCCTGAAACCTATGTTTTTTTCAGTGAATTTCAAAGGTTTTTTTAATGCTAATTCCTAACTATATAAGACCTGAAAGCCCACCAGGAACCTCCAGTATGCGTCAGGGGACTGCATTGCAGAGAGGTTTAATGAAGCCACGCCCCTTTTTACACCTCTCTGCAACGCAGCCCCCGTGCATGTTTGAAGAGGGGGAACTAATTCCCCTTGCATACTGGGGGCCCCTGGGGGCCAACTAGCCCACCTGGAACCTCCAGTATGCGCCAGGGGGCTGCATTGCAGAGGTGTAATGAGGCTATGCCCCTTGTTACACCTCTCTGCAACGCAGCCCCCTGGCGTGTTTGCAGAGGAGGAACTAATTCCCCTGGCATACTGGGGGTCCATGGGGGCTAATTAGCCCACCAGGAGCCTCCAGTATGCGCCAGGGTGCTGCATTATAGAGAGGTGTAATGAGGCCACACCCTTTTTTACACCTCTCTGCAACGCAGCCCCCGTGCATGTTTGAAGAGGGGGAACTAATTCCCCTTGCATACTAGGGGTCCCTGGGGGCCAACTAGCCCACCTGGAACCTCCAGTATGCGCCAGGGGGCTGCATTGCACAGAGGTGTAATGAGGCTATGCCCCATTTTACACCTCTCTGCAACTCAGGCCACTGGCGCGTTTGCAGAGGGGGACTAATTCCCCTTGCATACTGGGGGTTCCTGGGTCATATCTGCCCAAACGCCGATATTCCGAACGATTGAAAATGACTTTTCTTGAGAAACATTTGGATTTGGATTATCATGTCCTATACTTTGGAATTTTTGCAAGACTGATTTTGAGGATGCTATAAATTACTCAAGTCTGCCCGAATTGTGTGGGTAAAATTGATACCTAGTCACTTTGAATAAGAATGTACTTACGTCTTGTCTAACATTTGGAAGAAATATCTAGTTATATGACAACAGGATACCGACATAACTTGAAGGAAATAAGAACGCCCTGAAGAAGTTCTGTTGTACAGAACGAAACGCGTCGGCTGGCTGTGGTACATAAACTTAAGGAAAATAAAAGCATTTGAATATACACCAAGATTCAGAGCTTCAATAAGGACTCTAAGTGCTATGATTTGATTGGACTTATTGTGCAAGTGGTGCTGTGCCAAACTTTGGAATATTCTCCACTACTCTCTACTACTTACTCTCTACTACTCCACTACTCTCTAATACTCATTCTCTACTACTCTACTACTCTCTACTGCTCTCTCTCTACTACTCACTCCCTACTACTCACTATCTACTACTCTCTACTACTCACTCTCTACTCCTCTCTACTCTCTACTACCCACTCTCTACTACTCTCTCTCTACTACTCATTCTTTACTACTCACTCTCTACTACTCATTCTTTACTACTCACTCTCTACTACTCACTCTCTACTTCTCACTCTCTACTACTCTCTACTACTCACTCTCTACTACTCTCTCTCTACTACTCTCTACTACTCACTCTCTACTACTCACTCTACTACTCACTCTACTACTCTCTACTACTCACTCTCTACTACTCTCTACTATTCTCTCTCTGCTACTCACTCTCTACTACTCTCTACTACTCACTCTCTACTACTCTATATTACTCACTCTTTACTACTCTCTACTACTCACTCTCTACTACCCACTCTACTACTTACTCTCTACTACTCTCTACTACTCACTCTCTACTACTCACTACTACTCTCTACTACTCACTCTACTATTCACTCTACTACTCTCTACTACTCACTCTCTGCTACTCTCTCTACTGCTCTCTACTACTCTCTACTACTCACTCCCAACTCTCTATTACTTACTCTCTACTCTCTACCTCTCTACCTCTCTCTGCTTCTCTCTCTACTAGTCTTTACCTCTCTACCTCTACCTCTACCTCTCTACCTCTACCTCCCTACCTCTCTCTACACACACACATATACAAATATATATGCATATATATGCATATGCATTTATATATATGTATGTGTATATATTACCTACTGGCGGTCGCCAGTAGGTATATATAGTTAGGATTTTTTTCCTATGGGATTTTTGAAAATTCTATGTCGAACAACTTTGGCGTTTGTAGACGGAATTGGCTGAAATTTTCAGAAAAATGGCACATTTCGTTTCTGAGCAGCCCTTGAAAATTTGGGGGGGTTTCGTCAAGGGGGGGCCGAGAAAAAAGGGGGGTCCCAAAACGCGTTTTTAACATTGAGTTTTCCATAGGGCGGTTGGACTCACTTTTAGCTCGAACGGCTGAATGGATTTACACGAAGCTTGGCAAAATTGTAGATATGGTTTGCCTGACGTGCCTTTGCTATGTCTCAATATATGTGCTCCAGTGGATTTTGAGAAATTAACATTTTAAAAAACAGATATATCTGTGACAGCGCTCCGGTTAGCGCTCCGGTTCGTGTACCTGACGCGTAACGGATCTTCGCGAAGCAAAGCTGATTGGCTCTCCGGTGTCTGTAAACATTCTAAACAGTCCGGAGCGGCCGCCATCTTGTGTCTCGGTAGGATCGAGACACAAGAGGTGGCAAAAACAAAGGGGGAAATGAGCATAAGGGGGCAGAGTACATACTCCCTGACTCCCTAGGTTTGATGAGGGGGCTTTAAAAGGGCCTCTCGGGGTTAAAAAATAATAATTTTTATATCTT
Organism: Lissotriton vulgaris; assembly: GCF_964263255.1. NCBI lineage: Eukaryota > Metazoa > Chordata > Amphibia > Caudata > Salamandridae > Lissotriton > Lissotriton vulgaris. The sequence continues at coordinate 1,463,142,502 of NC_141685.1, read as the reverse complement.
TTTTTTTGCGGGGGGAGCGCTCGGTACGCGCACCGAGAAGCGGTCCGGGAAGCGTAATATTGGGAAAATAGGATGAAAGAACGTTCAAATATTGTATGTTTATTGATTGTTATTTTTGTTTTTTTAATTTATTTTATTTAAGTACCAACATGTAGGTACCAATGCAGAGTCTAAAAATAAAAATACATTGTTTCCTTTGTAGATATCTTGCAGGTTGTTTCAGAAGTTATTGAGGTATATGGAATTCATAGCGTAGTCTGTCAGGAAAGCAGAAACACAATGGAGGCAGGACATGATAAAGAGATGTTAAATACACATTGGAGATGATATAGTGGAAGAAAGGAAGTAACTATGAGCAAACTTAAAGTTGTACAGTATATTTAAAGTCTGATTTTACATTAAAATCAATTTGCTACTAGTTTAAAAAATACATATAAAAATGAATATTGTCTCAAACAATTTTTGACTTATTATATATAAATTTATTTTTCTGATTTATTTTCAAAATTAAAAAGAACTTCTAATAATTCTTGGTCAGATTTTGTCTCATTTTCAATTAAGAAATCCACAGCTTCAACACATTGCAGAAGTTCTATGTCCATTGATTCATCAAAGAATTCTGAATCATTTTCTGTGTCTTGGTTGCATTCTGTAACAATTTCCACGTTATTTTTCTGCTCTCCTTCCATTTCTATGCTGTAAAATGAATTTAAAAAAAAATATATCAGTACAGATAGGGCACTGTTGGGTTTAAGTACAGACAGGTAGTTTGGTTTTTTAAACAGTGATTTTTTCGATGGGCAGTGTATGGTATCAAACTGGAAGTAGAAATATCAAAAAATTTATGTGATAAAGTCTAAGTCAATTCTTAATTATACAAGACAAGTCTAACTCCATCCATAACTAAAACAGAGAAGTCTATTTTATTCTATAAGTATTACAGAGGGATAGTATATAACTATCAGAAAATGTTTTCCTAATTAACTTACAGTACAGGACATACTTCAGTTTTTAAAATAACATCTTACCTTTCAAATAAAAGTTTAAGTTATCAGTTGAAATGTACTTGATATGTACTTCAAGAAGTAGTAGTCAAAATGGCTGTGTTTCTCTCTCTTTCTTTATATATATTCAGGTACATAACCAATAAAATGTCATGAAATAATAGAAGATATTGAAAGTAGCATTTTGATTGGTTGTCAATTCTAACACTTCATAAGTGTTTTGGTTAGGTAGTTTACCTCAGGATATTTAATCAGGCTTACAGCATAATTTTCACAATGAAATTCCATCAAATTTGGGGAAATGGTAGGGACTGCTATGTAGTAGGGGCTATTCTATATTTGATGAAAGTGTCTGTAGTGGTTTTTCTGTAAATTACTTTCCCACCTTTTTAGGTCTCGCTCGAGACCTATTGTGATTAAGTCGGCTCTCAAGGGACGTTGGCAGGGGCACGCGCGGCGATTTAACAGCGTGGACGCGCATGCCCCGCCCCCCGAGCCGTGCACATCTCCAGAAGCCGATTGCCAGGGTCAGCCATGCCTCTCCAGGCACACACACTGCATACACGCACGCGCACACACACACACTGCATACACGCACGCGCACACACACACACTGCATACACACACGCTGAAACACAGGTGCCAAGCCCCCCAAGCCCCACTTACCGCCTCAGCCGCCTCTCCTGACTTCTGCTGCCATCCACTTTGTGAGAGTGGGCGCGGGCTTCTCCAAAAGACGGAAGTCCCGCCCCACGACTGCCGTGAGCGTGCACATCCCGAGACCGGAAGTTCGGGAGAGTGCACGCTCACGGCTCGTTCTAGTTTTTGTTTCTTTTTTTTTTTTTTACAATGAACAGTCCTCCCAGGCACACTTCATTTGACTCAGTTGTCTACAATCCACCATTTTTGTTTAACTGAATCTTTCCTATTTAATCTCGTTTCCAGGCTTACAGGGGTGTATGGAACTTCAGCGGCCTCAAAGTGCTCGTGTGTAAGCTGTGCCCGTGAGCCGTGCAAGGTTCCTTCACTTGCGCATAAGAACACCCCCACTGTTTCACTGCACCAGGAGCACAGCGAGACTCACCTCACGCCACTCCAAGCAAGACAAGGCTCTTACTCTCTCACACTGCTTCACTGCACCAGATCCTTGCAAAAGCACAGGTGATCAGAAGCTAGACAGAGATCTTAAACCACAGCTCACTGCCTGACTGTACCGGTGCGCTGCTAAAGAGCTGTGTTTTGTAATCCTAACCCAGGCAGGGCTCTCATACCCCCGCACTGCTTCGCTGCACTAGGAGCGCTGCTAAAACTACCCCCAGGCATCCTTTAGTATGCAGAACTCAACTCACTCAGTGTCTCATTGATTAAGGGCGCAGAAGAACACTCACACTGCTTCACTGCACCAGGAGCACTACTAAAACTGCACCCAGGTATCCCTCAGTAACAGAGAGCTCACACGTCCCCCCCCCACTGAGTCAGGGCGCAGAAGAACTCTCCCGCTGCTTCACCGCACCAGGGGCACTGCTAAAGCTCAGAACCATATAGCCTCGAGCCAGGCAGAGTTAACACCGCGTCGATGCCCTAACTTAAGATACTCGTAAAGCTCCGTACTCCGTCACCTCGAGTCAAGACAGTGCCAGACAGCCCCGGCCCGTACAGTGCCAGGCAGCCCCGGTCTGTACAGTGCCACGCAGCCCCGGTCCGTACATTGCCAGGCAGCCCGGCCCGTACAGTGGCAGGCAGCTGCGGTCCGTACAGTGCCAGTCACCCCCGGTCCGTACAGTGCCAGGCAGCCCCGGTCTGTACAGTGCCAGGCAGTCCCTGTCTGTGCAGTGCCAGAAAGTCCCTGTCTGTGCAGTGCCAGTCACCCCCGGTCCGTACAGTGCCAGGCAGCCCCGGTCTGTACAGTGCCAGGCAGCCCCTGTCTGTACAGTGCCAGGCAGCTGCGGTCCATACAGTGCCAGGAAGCCCCGGTCTGTACAATGCCAGGCAGCTGCAGTCCGTACACGTACAGTGCCAGGCAGCTGCGGTCCGTACAGTGCCAGGCTGCCCCGGCCTGTACAGTGCCCTCTGTCGGTGCATTCACAAAGCTCAGCGGACAAACCACCTGGTGCCAGTAAAGCTCCCACAGACTCACTTCTCCAGCGCCACTGCGCGCTACACATAGACCAGGCACCGCTTTACAGCCCCCACTGCTTACACCCCGACCATGCAAGAAGCATGAACCAGGAAAAGCCCCAGCGGCTTCACGCTGCTGCGCGCCCCGGGGGCACCGCTAAAGACTATTAATCAATACACACATTAAAGTTTTTACTCACCAGGAGGAGCCGAGAGGCAGAGGGTCTGCGCGGTGCCCCTGGGACCTCACTGCCGGTGCGTGCACCTCACGAGAGGGTCATTCAAAGAGGAGAGGAGAACCGCGTGTGTCAGCAGGGCGAAGGAAAGGAGGGGGCGGCCCGCCATTGACCGGGAGAGCGAGCGCAGTGAGAGGTGCATGGGAGAGCGGCTTGGAAGACGAGAGCTGCGCGGAGAGGCGAGAGGCAGAGGTAGGGAGGACAGCCTGTGCCGCGTGTGTGACAGGGATAGGGAGGGAAGGGAGGGAGAAGCGGAGACAAGAAATCAACAGAATGAAAGTGTGCGCGGGTAAGAGCGACCGAGGAGAGAGAGGGCTATAAGGGTGGCGGAAGCTGCGGAGGAAGCAAATATAGTAGATATAAGGTGAAATGGAGGTCTCTCAAAAGATATGTAGTACTTGGACTGCAGTTGAAGCCAGGTGCGCAACTACACCCGAACTTCGAGGCGGGGGGGGGAGGGGGGCTTTTGGGGTGCTAAGGGCATGACACGCTTTTCCAGAAATGGGCTCAGAGTTATCCTCATAGACAATATTAGAGAAAGAAGTGACAAACTGCAGTTTAAACATATAAGACAAACCTGATATAGCAAACATGTTTTGAAGATAAGACACTGTCCCCAGAGTGGCCTTTAAAAAGAATATTAACACCACCCCTTTTCCCAATTCACTGATTCATCTTGTGGCAGGGCTATCTGCTTGTGAAATATTTATCCTGTTAATTCCAGAAAATGCACATGACCCATTGTTGACTGAAGTTACAATTTCAGTTTACGCAATGGGATGTTGCAAAATATTCATGGGTGTTTCTGCTCTTATATGCAGGTCTCAGAATATTAGGCTTTGTGGCAGTGCTTCATTTGAGTTGGTGGTTGTAAGTGGAACTCACATGCATTCACTTTTGGTGTCCTACTTATTTTTCATTTATTTCAGACCAAAAGCTTAAAAAACCCAAAAGGGGGAAGAGCAAGATGGAAAAACTGTGATAAAGGGGGAAAGCAAATACGGAAAAAACCCTGCAAGAGTGAGATAAAGAGCCTTAAGAAGCACACCTGAGAGAGTGGCTAGTCTCCTCCCACATACTGGTTACCTTGAATACAGTATCGAGAAATATTGCTTGCCATACTCCGGGGAGTTCAGTCATCTAAAAATACGTAACTATGTGTCACTTTGCCATGGGAGGGAATCGTCTGCGATGCTGTAATAGTTTTCACTAATAATATTGCTGAAACATCAGGACGTGCTCACTGTGTGCATTAATTTCAGAGTCAACTATGGTTTTATTGATAGGCTAATCGAATTGGCGAACAGAGCTTCTCAGTAAGGATTTTCCCTTATTCAGCATGGCCATGGCATTCACCATAATGATGCAAAGGCTTCTGTGCATATTTGTTTCCTTCCCAATTTACATTTGTGCTGTGCAGAATAAGCAGTTTGTTCTGCCCCCCATCCCAGCGCACCAACGGACAGGCCAGTTGCTGGAGCTCCAACAGCCTCATGCCTATCCTTCCTCCCACACCAACCCACCCTCTCAGTTCGCTCTCCCCTACTGCAGCAACCCACACACCACCCGTTCCTTTCCGCCATAAGATCCAGATTCAGAGAGTAATTAGTATAGCCTTGACCACGTGGCATATTTTTTACTTTAAATCAGGAACAAATACAGATAGGAGAAGAGAGTGACAAGCTTAGCCACTTTGAAATGCAAGCAATGCTGTCCATTTTAACAATAGACAATGCTGTTACTTCTATGCTAAATCTCTGCTCCAGTCCTTTCTGCAGACACAGTGCACACTTTACTCTTACACTGTCCCCTCTGCAGACTGCCAATTCTGCTTATCAGTGGCAGCTAAAGATCTTTGGAAGAGGTTGGGTGTGATACTTTCCCTGAATTCCAGCGAGCAAAACTAGTAAACAGTCTTCTTGTAGGTGGTTTTGGGGAGAGTTGGCTCTTTCCCCGAGAATTTTTGTAAAAGGTTTGGGTCAAATTTGCTTTAACGCCATGGACCCTGAAAAGCCATTCATCAAATATGCCAGTACTTTCATGGTGTGCCAGGAACGCCTGGCCTTTCCTTGAAGTAGGTCCCATTTTTTTCAAATGTCATAAAACAAAAATTATTTCCACTATGCCAAAGACAGCATTTTTTCATGTGTGAGCTCCGTATGACAAGGATTACATACAATAAGCCAGCGCCCGAATTTTGTCATAGACACTACCCTTAGTCATGGGTTCTGCCAAACATTTCCTCTGGCAAACAAAGGTCAGCATTTTGCCATCAGCACCCTCTTTAAAAAGAGTAAGATCTCTTAGGACAAGAATGATCTCAAATTGTCAGTTTCAGCATTTTTTTTGATGCACCTGATATGCTAAGAATTACTTGCAGCGTGTCAGGGCCTGAAATTTTGCCACGAGTAACACCACCCATCCATATGATATTAGTGCTGTTGTCTATAAAGCAAGAATGAGCTCCAGTATGCCGTACCAGCATCCCTTTGCAAGCATAACACCCATGCACTCACACATAAAAACATACTGACACAGACTCTGTTTCTCCCAGACAGTTTTTAACTAAGCCTGGGCAGAGTTCGCGAAGCAGCGCTACGCAGAACTCCACAAAGTTACAAAAAACCTCTGCTGCGCTAGGCGGAGTTCTGCGAGTGGGCGGAGTTGCTTGTCCCACCCATTCGTGTGGTGTGTCCGCTGTACGCACGTGGGCACAGCCATCTTATTTCTTACTCTGTTTATGGAGCTGGGGCCTCCTTTTCCATCCTTATTCAATCTTTGCAATCCTTGCTTTCTAAAACTTTTTTTCAATCTTTTTTATTTATTATCTTACCCTTGTCTTTCTAAGTGTGTATTTGTGTTTTTTTCTACTTTACTCTGTGTTTTTGGTGAGTTTTGTACTTTTTTATTTTTTAGCTTTCCTATTTCCTTATTACCTAGTCCTTTCTTCTTTTTACCTGTTTCTTTTTTCTCTCCCCCCCTGCCCCATGGCAGATAAGGGCGTACCAAGGAGCGGCCACCTCCCTTGCGAAAGGCGGCGCCAGGCAGCGGGGTGTAGCCTGTGCCCTGTGTTCTGAGGTAGAGGTGGCAGCGCTGTTTTTTTATATACAGCTCCACCTCCCCTCCACCCTGGCTGCAGGTGGCAGGCCTGGGTCCAGGTACGGGATGAGGGAGCGCCAACAGCACTGGGCGAGGGTGCGCCGGGCAGTTTACAGATGCTCTGGGGTCCGGCGTACCCATCAACAGTTGGCGCATCGCTGGTCCGACTTCCTGGACTGAGAGCAGGACCTGTTGGACTCGAAGGAGTTGAGATTCCGGGGCTAGGCGAATAATTATTAAAATTATTAATTTTTATTATTACTTGTGTGTTCTATTCTATAGCTAATAATTTCCCCCAAATAATAGCAGGCATGCTGCTCACATGCAGGGGAGTTATGTTTTCAAATGCTATGTAATTGTCTGTTATTCTAGACAGGTTCTTAGCTTATTTGGCGCCACCCACCTAACCTAGTTATCGAATCGTACATGTTGCCGCTCGCTTGGGCTGATGTGATTAGTGATGATTATGTAAGACCTTTTGTAATTAGTTATTTGTAATTTCGTAACAGCATGGTGCATGCCACACAGACGGTGCAGGGATGTTTGTGAACAACATTCATTTTTCAATGGAAGCTTGTGCTGTGGGCCTTTTTCACCTGCCACACAAGCTTCCATTGACAAATTGAGGTTTGCGACCGCCCTATGGCCTATAAGGGACCGCGGAGCAAACCTAAGGTCAGGCAGTTCCCGAACCGCAATGGCATCTGCCCGACATCATTGTAATCATTATAATAAGGCCCTTAGTGATTAGTGCATTGGTCCGTCAAAGGGGGTTGACTTGAGACTAAGAGATTTCAAGTAAGATTTGAGAAGAAGCAAACATCATTTGTTGCAATTTATTATTAGTAATTCCAAAATGCAGTTTATTAAATTTGGAATATGAGTGGACTAGGTAGGGTTTTTGGAAATTTTGAATAGGATAGGACAACATTGTATATACTACAACTATTTGATCTGATTTAGAAAAGTTAAATGTTATTGTGATTGCTTTTCCTATCAAAATATATTTTGGGGAGATTTTATTTATTACTGCTAATCTTTTTTAGGTCTCGCAGAAGACCTATTGAGATGAAACCAGAAAGCTAAACCAGGCGGATTTTGCCGAGTGCATGCGTGTCCGTGCACGCGCTTTCCATTTGCTTCCCGAGCCGCCTGCCTGCTTCACACTTCAAGGGAATGCGACCCCCGCCCACGCAATGCCGAGAGCCAGCGCTTCCCTCCCATTCGCTCACTCCCCTTCTCCCCCGCCCCCACCCCATCCAACTTGTTCTTTCTTGTTGACCCTGCTCCCCTGCACTTTGCCATCTGTAAGTAAACCCCAGCCTTCTTAGTCGAAGTCCTACTTTTGTGTATCTAATGCGAGTGAGCTATGCTGAGCCTAAGGCAGCGTCGCCTCCCGTACTTAGTAGGGCGGTGACGTCATGCTACAACCAGCAGCTTTCTTCAGCCAGCTGCCGAGGATTGAAGGGGGCGCTGCTTTCAACACTTGCCCAGCCCCCTCCCAGCCCTGCCTTTCATCTGTTCAGCTTCAACCGGTGCCCGACATCGCACCCCTGCTGCCGCACGAGCGCTTGTTAGTGCACGTCCTGTCCACCTTGTCTAAAGTTGTGTTCTGACGATCCATTCTCTCCAGTGTGCCCATGCCCCTCCAAAGTGTCCGTATTTATATGCTTCCCGAATTCTCAAATATTCAAGTATATCAGGATATGCTGCCATAACTTCAGTCCCCGAACATCGCGCTGTTTTGCGATCATCAGCTTGATACTTAAAAAATGCTTTATTTTACGCATGCGTGAAAAACAGTCACTGCACACTTGGATTCAATGGACTACGGAAAGCTTACAGACAGAGCATGAGGGGTCGCCGCCTCTACAGAGTCCCAAGCAGCTCATTGTGGGCTTTGCGTTTCTTTCACCGTTTACGGTCTCGCAGTTGCTGAATCAGTGCTCTGCTTTTCCTCTGTTGCATGGCGTCACATGCAGTGGTAACAATTAGTCATCTTATAGTAAAACGTTGTGTGTGTGTCAACGATACACGCCACCCCTTTTGCTTTGCCAATGCTTTTTTTTATTCAATCACAAAGTCTGCAGGTAAAAATCAGCCCTCGAAATCCCTGAATCCACCTTCGTGCAACCCTGCTCTGTGCCTGCCAGACCCTGGTGCTTTGAAGCAGCCCTGTGCGTCGCTAGCCCTGTGTGCTGCCAGCCTGGCACTGGCAGTGTCTGCCACAGAAGAAGGCAGCTTCGTGTTCTTCTAGCCCTCCCTGTGTTAAGCCAGAAAAGCACAGCAGCAGTTCAGCGCGCATCCACCCTCGTGAGCTGCCTACCAGCCCTGCATGTTGGCTGCCAGCCCCGTGCAGCTACCAATGGGCTCTGCCATCCCTAAATGCAGTCTTGGCATTCGCCAGCCCTCATCACGGCTAACACTGCACAGTGTAAGCCATTCACTCTTGTCTGCCGGCCGGCGAAACACAATGTCATCACCGCACATTTGGTGCTGAAGGATGCTTTGCCCTCCTACAACGCTAACCGTAGCACTTACTGTCAGCCACGAAGATGCCTCTAATAACCTCCAAGGCTGCACCATGCACTAAGGCAGTCTTTCGATCAGCTGCCCATGCGCACCACCTCTGTTCCATCCATGAATGCAGCCATGTGCAATGCCTGCCCTGCAAGCCTTCATGTTCTGTATCAGCACCACACACCACCTGCTTGAAGGTAGGTCAATGCTGTGCCGAGTACACTATCTGCCAGCCCTGTGTACTAACAGTTCTGCTTGCAAATAAAGCAATCGCCTTTCAAGCCCTGCTAATGACCACACTGGTGTGATTTCTTTTAACCCTACAGTGTTTCAAACCCTTTCGTTAGCTTCATAAAGACGTAGAGAAGCTGTCACTGCTTGTTTGCTGCCCTCCCCTTGCTGAGTGTGTTGCTTTAATTATTTTCTTTTTACCTTCTCCCCCGCCCCCCACCCCATCGGACTTGTTCTTTCTTGTTGACCCTGCTCCCCTGCACTTTGCCATCTGTAAGTAAACCCCAGCCTTCTTAGTCGAAGTCCTACTTATGTGTATCTAATGCGAGTGAGTTATGCTGAGCCTCAAGCAGCCTCGCCTCCGGTACTTAGTAGGGCGGTGACGTCATGCTACAACCAGCAGCATCGCATGTGATATGTAATCCAGCAATACTTATATCTGTGCTTCCCCTGTGCTCACATGGGTAAGTGTAGTGGAGCCGCCTGCCTGCTTCACACTTCAAAGGAATGCGCCCCGCCACTGCCCTCTCACACACTTCCCCCTAATTCGGACGTGCGCGCCGCGCTCTCCTTCTGCTGCCACATGCATTCAGCTTACCAGGCTGGACAACCCCTCACCCCCCCCCATATGCTCGTTCGCCAAAGTCCCTCCCACCCTTCCTTAGATCTTCACTTTTGTTTGAACTTTCAGTATGAGTTTTCACAGGCCTGAAGGCACTGGAGTGATTTACATGACCCGCAGTGGACATGTGCCTTAACAGGCGAGCCTCACTGATATACATTAGAGAGGGTTTCATAGTTAATTAACAAACTAGCTTGAAAAGTTTGCTTTGCACATTAGACAAGAACCTATTTGCATTGAGTTCAGAAAGTGGGCCTGGTCTGAACCAGAAGGTTGCGGCGGCAGAAATCAACAGATTGCGTCTGGCATCCATATACCAACAGAAACAAACGCACAGATGGTGGCCGAGTCTATCTGAATGCCCAGACACACAGTCAGTTTTGTCGGTCAGATTCCATGATATAGCGTATTGTTCACAAATGGTCTATTTATATCTATTTCCTTGGGGCTGGGGTCACGAATCATTCAGAAACCGTGAATTTAAATGTTTCTCCTTATTGATTACTGGCAATATTATGCTTGCATCTCTCCATCCCGCGCTAGAAAGCCAGGAAAGGTGCTAATGAAATGTTGAATATTCACAACGCGCATGCTACTAAGGAAACACTGCACTGTGTATTTATATGTGTAGGTATGTAGGAGTGCCTGTGTGTGTGTACGCTTGTATATGTGCATGCTTGTGTAAGCATATCTCCTCTTGGTAATGCTGTATATGTATGTGCATGCTTGCTTATGTGCATGTCTATGTGCGCGTGTGTGTCTGTGTTTGTAGGTGCTTGCATGCGTATGTATACGTGTGTGGTTGCATCTAACTGTGTATGCGGCTGCAGGTAGCTGTGTTTCCAAATGTGTGCATGTCTATGTGTGCATTTGTGTCTGTGTATGTATGTCCCCATGTATCTGTGCACACAGATGTGCTTTTAAATAAAGTTGGAGTAAGTGTCCTTCGGCTCCCCCATTCCTTTTATCCATCCATCCCCCCACTCCATCCATCCCCCCCACTCCATCTATCCATCCCCCCACTCCATCCATCCATCCCACTCCATCCATCCATCCATCCATCCCACTCCTTCCATCCACCCATCCATCCCACTCGTTCCATCCATCCATCCATCCCACTCCATCCATCCACCCCCCACTCCATCCATCCATCCATCCATCATCCCCCACTCCATCCATCCATCCATCCATCCCACTCCATCCATCCACCCATTCATCCATCCACCCCCACTCCATCCATCCATCCATTCCACTCCATCCATCCATCCAACTCCATCCATCCGCCCCACTCCATCCATCCATCCACCCCCAACTCCATCCATCCATCCATCCATCACCCCACTCCATCATCCCACTCCATCCATCCACCCCCCACTCCATCCATCCATCCCCCCACTCCATCCATCCATCCCCCACTCCATCCATCCATCCATCCCCCACTCCATCCATCCATCCCACTCCATCTATCCATCCCACTCCATCTATCCACCCCACTCCATCATCCATCCCACTCCATCCATCCATCCCACTCCATCCATCCATCCCCCCACTCCATCCATCCCCCACTCCATCCATCCATCCATCCATCCCACTCCATCCATCCATCCCACTCCATCCATCCATCCCACTCCATCCATCCATCCCCCACTCCATCCATCCCCCACTCCATCCATCCCCCACTCCATCCATCCATCCCACTCCATCCATCCATCCCACTCCATCCATCCATCCATCCATCCATCCATCCATCCATCCATCCATCCCCCCACTCCATCCATCCATCCCACTCCATCCATCCATCCCCCCACTCCATCCATTCACCCCCCACTCCATCCATTCATCCCTCCACTCATCCATCCATCACCCCACTCCATCCATCCATCACCCCACTCCATCCATCCATCCCCCCACTCCATCCATCCATCCATCCATCCATCCCACTCCATCCATCCATCCATCCCACTCCATCCATCCATTCCCCCCACTCCATCCATCCATCCATCCCACTCCATCCATCCATTCCCCCCACTCCATCCATCCATCCCCGCACTCCATCCATCCATTCCCCCGACTCCATCCATCCCTTCCCGCACCACACTCCATCCCTCCCCGCGAAAGTTTAAACTATTAACATTGTAAATGACAAATCTATTAATTTCGCTATTTTCAAAACCAACACATAAGTAAAAAAATGTTGTGCCTTTCTGCCCTCTGCATCACCACATCATCACTCAGCGCTACCCCAGCATCGCTCACCACATTATCACTCAGCACCACCACATTATCACTCAGCACCACCACAGCACCACCACAACATCACTCAGCAGCACCACCACATTATCACTCAGCACCACCACATTATCACTCAGCACCACCACATTATCACTCAGCACCACCACATTATCACTCAGCACACCACATTATCACTCAGCACCACCACAGCACCACTCTGCACCACCACAGCATCATTCAGCACCACCACAGCACCACTAGGCACCACCACATTATCCTTCAGCACCACCACAGCACCACTCAGCACCACCACAGCACCACTCAGCACCACTCAGCACCACCACAGCACCACTCAGCACCACAACAGCATCACTCAGCACCACCACAGCACCACTCAGCACCACCACAGCACAACTCAGCACAACCACAGCACCACTCAGCGCAACCACAGCACCACTCAGCGCAACCACAGCACCACTCAGCGCAACCACAGCACCACTCAGCGCAACCACAGCATCACTCAGCAGAACCACAGCATCACTCAGCGCAACCACAGCATCACTCAGCGCAACCACAGCATCACTCAGCGCAACCACAGCATCACTCAGCACCACCATAGCATCACTGGTTCAAATATGTTCTCTCAATTTTTCAAGCTTTATTACAAATGTCACAAAAATATGTTAATATTTCACTTGTGTTCTTGGATTTTCGTAACAATAAAATACACTGAACATAATCTTCACAAAAGTTATTTACAAAAGTTTAAGCTATTGCCATTATAAATTACAATCACTTTTGTTTAAGTATTAATTATTTAAAAAAATTAAATGCCATTGTTATTTGTAATATCAATACATCTAAGTCACGTAAATACAAAACATGTTGCGTTACAAATGCTATAGGTGTCACATTTGCGAAAGTTATAACTATTGGCATTGTAAATGACAAAGCTATTAATTTAGCTATTTTCAAAAACAACACATAAATAAAAAAATTGTCATTTACAAGACCAATAGCTCAAACTTTCCTAATGCGAGACCTATTGCATTGCAAATGCTTGTTTAATCGAGCGCTTACCGGTGCGCTCCCCGGTACGCGAACCGGCAGCGAAATGGGAGTCCTCCATTTTGAGTATTGGTAGAATTGAGACACAAAATGGAGGACAAACAATGTTCGGAATGGGTAGAAGGGGGCACGGTAGACACTTTGTGACCCTCTAGGTTTTCGGAGGGGGGATTAGGATGCTGATACGTGCAAAAATAAATATAGAAAAAATTTAAAAATTTCGCGGGGGAGCGCCCGGTACGCGCACCAGTAAGCGAACCGGGGAGCGTACTTTGGAGAAAAAAACAAAAAGAATACATTTTACAGCTTTTGATATTTGCTATTAAAAAAACATTGAAATTCACTGAAAAAACCATAGGTTATAGACCATATATAGTTAGGAATTAGCATTTACAAAACCTTGAAAATTCACTGAAAAAACCATAGGTTATAGACCATATATAGTTAGGGATTAGCATTTTCAAAACCTTATTTTACTCGCACAAAACCATTGAAATTCGCATATATAGTTAGATGCACTAACTATATATTGCGCACCCGCAATCCACTGCTGATGATGTCACATATTACATCATTCATGACATGGTCAGTGACATCACTGATGACATCACTAATGACAAATAAAATGACATCACTGATGACATCTTCCAGTGACTGTATGTTTCTGTAAAGTTAAAATATGTCTTACATATTGAAGAATGAGTGGATGTATAAGTGTCTGGATGAAGGATTTAGTAGATGCATGACAGACTGTATGAGAGAGTGTTTAAATGTGTCTCACTGAGTGCATGGGTTAGTGACTAAACTGTCTTAATTTGTGCATCATTATGTCTGTTGTTCTGTAAACTGCTGCATGTGTTGATCAGTAGCTATATGAGTAACTATATGGGTAATTGATTGGTTGCCCAAGTATTTGTATGGGAGAGTGAGTGTGTGTGTGGGGGTGGCTGGGAGGTGTGTGACTCTGTGCATAGATGTGTGAACAGTTGATTCACTAAATGTATTGGTTCAAAACTGCATGTGGAAACAGCTGTATGGGTGGTTGACTGTGTGCATGAGTGTATTGGTGAGTAAATGGATATCTCAGTGCTATATGTCAAAGTAAGTACATATGTAAAACACAGTGCATGTGAGAGTTGAGATATATAAATTACTGTGTATAATAGCTAGTGAATGTGTGAGTGGCTGCATGGATCATTGAAAACTTGTATCAGTGATTGTATAAGAGAGTAAATATGTGTTAGAATAAGTTTCAATAAATAAGATGTGTATAACTGTATAGTTGAGGAAATGGAGGTGTGATTGATTCTTTGCATGACTGACTAGGTGTATGAGTAACTCTATGGATAAGTGACAATCTGTGAGTGTCTGTTTACACTGAGTGTATCTAAGGTTACATTAGAGTCTGAACAGATTCATCGTATTATCACATGAATGACGTCATCAGTGATGTTGTCAGTGATGTCATTTGAGTTGTCATCAGTGATGTCATCAGTGATGTCACTGACCATGTCATGAATGATGTAATATGTGACATCATCAGTAGTGGATTGCGGGTGCGCAATATATAGTTAGTGCATCTAACTATATATGCGAATTTCAATGGTTTTGTGCGAGTAAAATAAGGTTTTGAAAATGCTAATCCCTAACTATATATGGTCTATAACCTATGGTTTTTCAGTGAATATATATATATATATATATATATATATATATATATATATATATATATATATATATATATATATATACATACATATATAAACATATATAATCTGCATATCTATATAAATACAAATATAAATGCATGCATACATATACATATATGGATACATATGCATGTTATTTACATGAAAGTTTTAAAAACACTAATAAGAGCAAAGCTAAAAAGCAACCTCATTACAAACAGAATGGCTTTAACTTAAACGAGGGCGAGATCTATTGCATTTTCAATGTTTGTTTACTTTGGTTCCATCAAGAAGGCATTCAGATGTGTCACACATTTGCCATAAATTCTGAATGTTAGCACTCTAGTTGCTCATTAGATCACTGTAGTAAATCTACTGCTCACCAGGGCAGTGTGCTGCTGGTATTCAAAGTGCATGTTTCAGTGTGCTTGTCAGAATTTTTTTATGAAATAGAAGAGGATTTGAGAAGTCACTCAAAATGTGCCCTAATTTTTCTTTTTGCAGCACTAATCATACTTTCTATGGCAAAATATACCCCCTCATTTTGTTCCTTTTTAAATTAAATGATTTAAGAGTTACCACTTTATTGCAATCAAGATGGCTTCAGGTGTGCCATACCTTTGTAATAAGTAGGACTGTTAGCGCTCTAGTTGTTCTTTAGAACACTCTAGGAGGCTGCGGTAGAACACAAAGGAATCAACTGACAGTCTCTGTCCTTGTTGGATGTACATGTTTTACTGAGAATGTCAGACTTCATTCTCACATGACTGAGAAAGATAATGTGAATTTACAGAAAACATGCTTTCAGTTTAGCTTATAGATCCCCTTCGAAACCACTGTGGGAAAAGCATGAGATAATAGTTTTCTTTCAAACATGATTCATGATATCCCAGCAGAAGGCTTTTTCACATGGTAAAATCACCTTAGAACACACCACAATTCCTAAAATGAGTATGGTACCATCAACAAATAATTTATAATGTAACTAAAGTCCTAAAACCCTCTATTAACTACAATGCTTTTTTAATGAGATGCTATCATGTATATTTGTCCCAAGATTGCTGCCAACACTTCTTCGATGAAGTGCTGACAGCCAATCAGATCTCACGATGAGATGTGTGGTTAGGCTCCGCCCAGATATATATGTGTTTTTGAAGTTATTTTCATAAAAACCATTGGAGCAATTTTCACCAAATATAGCAAAGACACTTCTGCGTACCAGTCTCTACAATTTTGTCAGGTTTGGTGTAATTCCGTTCAGCGGTTCGGGCTGCAGACTTGTCAGAACGTCCTATGGAAATTAACATGGGGAAAACACGTTTTGGGACCCACCTTTTTTCTCAGCCCCCACTTCACGAATCCCCCCAAAACTTTCAGGGAAGTAGCGCAGCGGAGCTGGCCAAAATTCTGGAAAATTACACGCAAATTCCTCAACCGGCGCCAAAGTTATTCCCAATAGAATGTTGCAGATTTCCAATGGTAGCTAGGTCCTAACTATATATACCTACTGGCTTTCGCCAGTAGGTAAAAATAATATATATATATATATATATATATATATATATATATATATATATATATATCCTACTGGCGATAGCCAGTAGGTATATATAGTTAGGATTTTTTCCCTATGGGATTTCTGAAAATTCTATGTCTAATAACTTTGGCGTTTGTGGACGGAATCGGCTGAAATTTTCAGGAAAATGGCACATTTTGTTTCTGAGCAGCTCCTGGAAATTTAGGAGGGGGTCGTCAAGGGGGGGCCGAGAAAAAAGGGGGGTCCCAAAACACGTTTTCCCCATGTTAATTTCCATAGGGCGGTTGGACTCACTTTTAGCCCGAACGGCTGAATGGATTTCCACGAAACTTGGCAAAATTGTAGGGACTGTTAGCCCGATGTGCCTTTGCTAGGTCTCAATATATGTGCTTTAGTGGATTTTGAGAAATTAACGTTTAAATCAAGATATATATCTGTAACAGCGCTCCGGGCAGCGATCCGGTTAGCGAACTTTTCGCGTAACGGAACTTTGCGAAGCGAAGCTGATTGGCTCTCCGGTGTCTGTCAACATTCTAAACAGTCCGGAGCGGCCGCCATCTTGTCTCTCGGTAGGATCGAGAGACAAGAGGAGGCCAAAACAAAGGGGGAAATGAAGGAAAGGGGGCAAGGTAGACCCCTTCTGACCCCCTAGGATTGATGAGGGGGATATTATAGAGCCACGCGGGGCCCAAAAAAAAAAAAAAATTCCGATTTTTTCGCCGTAGAGACACGTCTTGGTACGCGAACCGGGCAGCTAACCGGGAAGCTAACCGGCAGTGTAACGGGAGTCTGAGGAGTAGGTGATTGGCTGTCAACATTGTAAACAGTCCGGAACGGCCGCCATCTTGTCTCTCGGTAGGATCGAGAGACAAGAGGAGGCCAAAACAAAGGGGGAAATGAAGGAAAGAGGGCAAGATAGACCCCTTCTGACCCCCTAGGATTGATGAGGGGGATATTATGAAGCCACGCGGGGCAAAAAAAGAAAAAAAGAAATAAAATACGATTTTTTTCGCCGTAGAGACGCGTCTTGGTACGCGAACCGGGCAGCTAACCGGGCAGCTAACCGGGAAGCTAACCGGCAGTGTAACGGGAGTCTGAGGAGAAGCTGATTGGCTGTTATCATTGTAAATAGTCTGGAGCGGCCGCCATCTTGTCTCTCTGTGGGATCGAGAGACAAGAGGTGGAAAAAAAAAGGTGTAAATGAATGAAAGGGGTAAGGCAGACCCCTCCTGAACCCCTAGGATTGATGAGGGGGCTATTAAAGTTCCCTGGGGGGTGAAAAAAAAAACAAAAATTGCGATTTTTCGCGGTAAAGGTGCTTCCTGGTACGTTAACCGGGCAGCTAACCGGCAGCGTAACGGGAGTCCGACATATTGTGTTTTTTGAACGTTTGTGATATGTGCACGTGTGGATTTTGTCTAATTAAGGTTAAAAAAATATATATATATCTTTAAGCGTGTTCTGGCGCGCTTACGTTTTGGGTTTGGTTTGCGCTGCAGAGACGATACGTCACGGTTATGCGATGCATCATGAGGCGTCTCACGGGCTACGTGATACGTCACTTAATAAAGTATATATTTTACAGCTATAGATATTAGCTTTTAAAAAAACAATGAAATTCACAGAAAAAAACATAGGTTATAGATCATATATAGTTAGGAATTTGCATTTACAAAACCTTGAAAATTCTCTGAAAAAACCATAGGTTATAGACCATATATAGTTAGGGATTAGCATTTTATTTGCACAAAACCATTGAAATTCCATATATAGTTAGTTGCACTAACTATATATCGCGGACCCGCAATCCACTGCTAATGATGTCACATATTACATCATTCATGACATGGTCAGTGACATCACTGATGACATCACTGATGACATCTCAAATGACATCACTGATGACATCACTGATGACATCTCAAATGACATCACTGATGACATCACTGACATCTCATTTGACATTACTGATTACATCACTGATGATATCATTTATGTGATAATACATCTTTAGACTCTAATATAACCTTAGATACACTCAGTGTAAACAGGCACTCACAGACTGTCACACATCCATGGAGTTACTCACACACCTAGTCAGTCATGCAAAGAATCAATCACATCTCCATTTCCTCAACTATACAGTCATACACACCTTACTTATTCAAACATATACTAACACATATTTACTCTCTTATACAATCCTTGATACAAGTTCACAATGATTCATACAGCCACTCTCACATTCACTGGCTCTTATGTTCAGTTATTTATATATGTCAACTCTCACATGGAGTGTGTTTTACATATGTACTTACTTTGACATGTAGCACTGAGATATCCATTCACTCACCAATATACTCATGCACACAGTCAACTGTCCATACAGCTGTTTCTACATGCACTTTTGAACCCATACACCTAGGGAATCAACTGCTCACACATCTATGCACAGAGTTATACACATCCCAGCCACCCACACACATACTCAGTCTCCCATACAAATACTTGGGCAACCATTCAATAACCCAACCCATATAGTTACTGATATAGCTACTGATTTAAACATGCAGCAGTTTACAGAACAACATAAATAATGATTGCCAAATTAAGACACTTTAATCACTAACCCATGCACTCAGTGAGACACATTTAATCATTCTCTCATACAGTCAGTCATGCACCTACTAAATCCTTCATCCAGACACTTATACATCCACTCATTCTTCAATATGTAAGACATATTTTAACTTTACAGAAACATACAGTCACTGGGTGTTGTCATCAGTGATGTCATCAGTGATGTCATCAGTGATGTCATTTGAGATGTCATCAGTGATGTCATCAGTGATGTCATTTGAGATGTCATCAGTGATGTCATCAGTGATGTCACTGACCATGTCATGAATGATGTAATATGTGACATCATTAGCAGTGGATTGCGGGTCCGCGATATATAGTTAGTGCAACTAACTATATATGGAATTTCAATGGTTTTGTGCAAATAAAATAAGGTTTTTTAAATGCTAATCCCTAACTATATATGGTCTATAACCTATGGTTTTTTCAGTGAATTTTCAAGGTTTTGTAAATGCAAATTCCTAACTATATATGATCTATAACCTAAGGTTTTTTCTGTGAATATATATATATATATATATATATATATATATATATATATATATATTACCTACTGGCGGTCGCCAGTAGGTAGTTATAGTTAGGATTTTTTTCAATGTTAAATCTCAAAATTCTATTTGGAATAACTTTGGCACCGGTTGACGAATCTGCCTGAAAATTTCCTGAAAATGGCCTCGTCGAGCTCCGGTTCTTCCTTGAAAGTTTGGGGGGGATACGTCAAGCGGGGGCCGAGATAAAAGGGGGGTCCCAAAACGCGTTTTCCCCATGTTAATTTCCATAGGGCGGTCGATTTCACTTTTAGCCCGAACGGCTGAATGGATTTCCACCAAACTTGGCAAAATTGTAGGGTCTGGTAGCCCGATGTGCCTTTGCCATGTCTCAAGATATGTGCTGCAGTGGATTTTGAGTAATTTAGGTTCAAAAAAATATATATATCTATAGGCGCTCTCCGGTGCGCGCACCGGAGTGCGCTCCAGGCGCGCCACGCGACTTGCGCGCATAAAGCTGATTGGCTCTCAGTTGTCTGTAAACATTCTAAACAGTCCGGAGCGGCCGCCATCTTGGGTCTCGGTAGGATCGAGACACGAGAGGTGGGCAAAACAAAGAGGGAAATGACCATAAGGGGGCAGGGTAGACCCCCCTTGACCCCCTAGGTTTGATGAGGGGGCTATGAAAGGGCCCCGCGGGGCATTTAAAATATTTTTTTTTTTTCGTTTTGCGCGGGGGAAGCGCCCGGTACGCGCACCAGGTAGCGCACCGGGGAGCGTAAAATGAGGGAAAAAGATGACAGAGTTTTTAAAAAATGAAGTTTTTATTTAGAAATTGGAGGTAGTTCTAAAAAGAACTTTTTTTTTTCTTCTTTTTGTTGTTTTATTTTTTTTTGTGTTTTTTGAACTTTTTTAACTTTTTTGGGCTTTTCAAAACAGTTTTATATTTTTTTTGTATTTTTTTAGGGGGAGAAACAAAAAAAGGGAATTGAAACTGGCTCAACTGGAGCAAAAAAATAAAAAACCCCAAAAATTACTTCTTTTTGGGGCACTTGTGATTATCACCTGCAAGGACGATGAGCTTAACGCTTTTTTCACCATAGGCGATAAGCTTGCCACATGCAGAACAAGTGATTTTAAAATCAGCAAATCTTGGCTGAATGCAAGGCATCATCTCGGATGTTTCTGGTCCCGATGAAGTGGGTTGGTTTGTTTGGGAGGTGGTCCTTGACGACTGGGGGAGGTTACTGGCCAGTTCCCTGAACTCAGCACGAGAGTAGTTGTTTGGGTGCTTTCTGGTCATATGACGAATCATGGTATAGTTACCAAATGAATATTTTTTGTTTGGGTTGCCCCGTGAAAGTTCCTCATTGCAGATTAGGCAAGTTACCTTGGGCGCATTCACTTTTTTCTTGCCCTCTGGGATTGAAAAAAACTCCCATACAATGTGTGGCTTGGGTTTGTATGGGGTATTTTCTTCAGGCAGCCATCTTCTCCTCCCCTCCTCCTCTTCCTCTTCCTCCTCCTCCTGTTCTTGACCACCAATATAATCTTGAGGTGGTCCTCTTGGTGGTTGTGGTGGTGGTGGTGGGGCAGATGCACCAGCTGCTGCTGCTACTGAAGCCATTATTAATATCAAAAAGGTACAGAGATGTACAAACAGGTCTTCCACAGTCAAAGGACAAAGTCAGAATAAAAAAAAAAGGTGGGGTCTTTCATCATTTAGAAAAAAAACTGTCCTGAACCAATGAGAAGTGTTATTTTCAGGTCACAAGACCAGGGGCTTCATCATTATGAAACTAAAACTGTTATGAACCAATGAAAAGTGTTATTTTCAGGTCACATGACCCGACGCGCTTACGCTACGCGCCCCCGGGCGCGCCCGGGGGCGCTTCGGGTCGCGTAGCGTAAGCGCGTCGGATGTTTACGTTGCGCGATCGTATTCGCTCAAGTACTTCCGGGTGCGCTTACGCCGTGCGTATCACGCGGACGCGGCTACGCGATACGTCATGATCATGTTTTCGTTCGCGATATTGGCGCTTACGGGACGCTCCTCGGAGCGCGCCCGGGGGAGCTTTATAAAAGTACGCTTTTCAGGGCGCTCCCCGGGAAGCGCACCGGGAGCGCTCCAAAGCAAAAAATAAAAAAAATAAAAATGGGAAAAATTGTAGGGACTGGTAGCCCTATTCTTAAGTGGTTTTTACGAAAATTAACTTTGATAAAATATATATTGTGCTACATTGGGCTATATATATATGCCAAAATGCCAAAATGTAACCCAAATGTAGTCCAATGTAGCCCAATGTAGCCCAAAGATGGCCACCAGAGAACAAAAAATGTAAATGTAGCCCAAATTTCAACTAGATGTAGCCCAACTGTAGCCCAATGACAGAATGTACCAGAGTGTTCTAAAGAACAACTAGAGTGCTAACAGTCTTATTTATAAAGTGAGACTTATAGTTAGGAATTAGCATTAAAAAAACCTATGAAATTCACTGAAAAAACCATAGGTTTCACACCAGTTATAGTTAGGAATTAGCATTTAAAAAACCTATGAAATTCACTGAAAAAACCATAGGTTTCAGACCGGTTATAGTTAGGAATTAGCATTTAAAAAACCTATTAAATTCACTGAAAAAACCATAGGTTTCACACCAGTTATAGTTAGCTGGAAATTTTACTGATATAAAACCATTGAAATTCCCACGTTATAGTTAGTTGGACTCACTATAACTTGCGCGTGCAATGCACTGCTGATGACATCACATATTACATCACTCATGACATGGTCAGTGACATCTCTCATGACATCACTGATGACATCATCCTTGTGACAGAGTGACTGACCTCCTTTCACTGTAAAGTAACCCTTGAAACACATATTCAAAAATAGAAACTAACATTTTCAAAAAAGTGGAGATATCTATACCAGTTGCAACAACCAATTCAGTAATTCCACCATTTATATACACATCCACTCATTCATCAACAGTTCTATATAGTCAGTCATACATATACTCACTCATCATATGTAGTGAGACACCTATACATCCGTTAACACACCGACAGTCTTCCAAAAGTTGCTCACACACATACTCACACATGCAAATAAACTATTGAACATCCTTTTTTTGCATATACAGCTATACACACACTACCACCTTACTTCTAAAGAAACTTACACATACTTACTCTCTTAAAAAATCACATATAGAAACACATACTTATTAAAACAAGAATTCTTTCAATCTCTCACTCTCATATATACTCACTTATATACATCAATACTCACATATACTAGATTAAAACATATGTAGTTACTGATAAAGACACTAGTAAGACAGTAATTCACTTACTAACACATACACATACACACTCATTCACCCATACAGTCCGGCACATATGCTGTCTTCAAAACACATACAAACAGTGAGTCAGTCATTTATGCATCTATGTGCTAAGTAACACTCCCACCAAATCATACAGACACTTATACTGATACTAAAAAAAACATCTAATAACCCATATACACACATATGTAGCTACTCACCAACCCATGCAGCCACTTATACACAAAGTGAAACACTGATACATATATTTAAATATTTAAACATTACTCACTAATATATGTATTCACTAAGATACACTTAATAAGCCAGTTATTCAATATTTTTTTTTTTAAAACCATCCATTTAGACTTTTATTTAAACATTTATTCTCCCATCGACCTTTACATATACATATATAAAACATATTTATTTTTCAGAAAGACACACATTCACTGGATGGTGTCATCAGTGATGTCATGAGTGATGTCACTGACCATGTCATGAGTGATGTAATATGTGATGTCATCAGCAGTGCATTGCACGCGCAAGTTATAGTGAGTCCAACTAACTATAACGTGGGAATTTCAATGGTTTTATATCAGTAAAATTTCCAGCTAACTATAACTGGTGTGAAACCTATGGTTTTTTCAGTGAATTTAATAGGTTTTTTAAATGCTAATTCCTAACTATAACCGGTCTGAAACCTATGGTTTTTTCAGTGAATATATATATATCTATATATATATATATAGATATATATATATTCACACACTCCAGGTTCGTATTCTTTTAGAGAAAAACCAGAGTCGGAGCCCAATTGTAGAACGGTGTTGTCAGAGTTTATTTGACAGACAAAAACACCCAACGCGTTTCGAGATCAGCCGATCTCTTGCTCACGGGTGGAGCTTTTTGGTACCATCGTTCATTTAAAGAAACATGCAGTATTATTTTTGGTCATGTGATCATAGACATAGTAGAAACATTTTGTGTAAGCAAAGTGTGCCCCAAAATTAAACAGTTTCATGTGAATAACAAATTAATTAACCATTGTGGAACAGTATTTCAGCAATTAAAGTTACATTGCATGGCAGATAATTAATGCAGCGTAAATGATAAAGCACTGGCCCAAACAAAACTTCATAAATAGCCATGTGGTCTATAGATTATAAATATCCGCCGAGAGATTCCCTTGGCAGAAATGGTTGTTTGTGTCACAACCATATATTAGAGAACCAGTCTGTTAGATGACTATACAGCCCCAGTGGGCATATGCTGCAGAGTTCAGAAACCGCCATTTATCCAATCACGCCCAAGTGGGCAAAATTCACAATTGCGTCCACGCTCCTGCAAGGAAAGAAAAAAGCCCATTGCTACATGTAACACGTATTTCCATACAGATCACTTTTAAAATCAAGATTAAAATGTTGTATCAAACTTAAGTTACCCAAGGCATCAGCATTCTCAAAACCCAATTTTCGAACTCAATTCTCAGTTTTGGAGGTGAACTGCTAGTTCCTCCCCCAAGTTGTGCCCTATAGGTTGCATTGTGTTGTACATAATAATGTACTTAGATTCTAATTTCCTCAGCTCCAACCACCTGTTGCCACCCCTCACATTGCTATCAACGCTGTCAAGAACACAGAATTTCATCAAGTTTGGGTTTCTGTTGTGTTCCTCGGCAAAATGCCTGGCTACAGGATATTGCTGATTTGCATTCCCGATTGCTCTTTGGTGCTCCAAAATTCTGAGCTTCGCCTGCTTGGTGGTACACCCTATATATAATCTGTTGCAAGGACATTGCAGTGCATAGATGGCATATTCCGTAGTGCAACTAAGGTGTTTAGTGATTCTGTGTGGACACGGGTCTGTAGTTAATTGTATAGTCTTACAATTATTACTGTAATTACAGGCCTTGCACAACCATATATATTAGAGAACCAGTCTGTTAGATGACTATACAGCCCCAGTGGGCATATGCTGCAGAGTTCAGAAACCGCCATTTGTAGTGACTTCATCTAACAGACTGGTTCTCTAATATATGGTTGTGACACAAACAGCCATTTCTGCCAAGGGAATCTCTCGGCGGATATTTATAATCTATAGACCACATGGCTATTTATGAAGTTTTGTTTGGGCCAGTGCTTTATCATTTACGCTGCATTAATTATCTGCCATGCAATGTAACTTTAATTGCTTAAATACTGTTCCACAATGTTAATTAATTTGTTATTCACATGAAACTGTTTAATTTTGGGGCCCACTTTGCTTACACAAAATGTTTCTACTATGTCTATGATCACATAACCAAAAATAATACTGCATGTTTCTTTAAATGAACGATGGTACCAAAAAGCTCCACCCGTGAGCAAGAGATCGGCTGATCTCGAAACGCGTTGGGTGTTTTTGTCTGTCAAATAAACTCTGACAACACGGTTCTACAATTGGGCTCCGACTCTGGTTTTTCTCTAAAAGAATACGAATCTTGAGTGTGTGAATTATAGGGGCTGGCGAACCCCGTCGTGAGCCCGCCGTTCAAGAGGCTCGAGCACGCCATTCCATTGTGTGTCGAATATATATATATATATATATATATATATATATATATATATATATATATATATATATATATATTACCTGCTGGCGGTCGCCAGTAGGTAGTTATAATTAGGATTATTTTCAATAGGGAAATCACAACATTCTAGTGGGAATAACTTTGGCTCCGGTTGAGGTATCTGCCTCAAAATTTCCTCAAATTTGCCTCGCGGCGCTTCGGTCCTTCCCTGAAAGTTTGGGGTGGATTTGTCAAGCGGGGGCCGAGATAAAAGGGGGGTCCCAAAACGTGTTTTCCTCATGTTAATTTCCATAGGGCGGTCGACCTCACTTTTAGCCCGAACGGCTGAATGGATTTCCACCAAACTTGGCAAAATTGTAGGGACTGGTAGCCCGATGTGCCTTTGCTATGTCTCAAAATATCTGCTCCAGTGGATTTTGAGTAATTTAGGTTCTAAAAAATATATATATCTGTAAGCGCGCCCCGGTACGCGCACCGGGGCGCGAACCAGCGCGCTACGCGAGTTCGCGCGCGGAAAGCTGATTGGCTCTCGGGTGTCTGTAAACATTCCAAACAGTCCGGAGCGGCCCATCTTGTGCTCGATAGGATTGAGACACAAGAGGTGGCAAAAACAAAGGGGAAAATGACCATAAAGGGGCAGAGTAGACCCCCCCTGACCCCCTAGGTTTGATGTGGGGGCTATAAAAGGGCCCCGCGGGGCAAAACAAATGTTTTTTTTTATTTGCGCGGGGGGAGCGCCCGATATGTGGGAAAAAAGAATGATAGAGTTAGCCTTTGTTTATAATTTGGAGGTAGTTCTATATATATATATTTTGTTAATGTTTTTTTGAACATGTTGTACTTTTTTTGGCTTTTATGAACTATTTTATATTTTTTTTGTTATTTTTATGGGGAGAAACAAAAAACAGGGAATTGAAAACGGCTCAACTGGGGCAAAAAAAAATCAAGAAAAAATTATGGATTTTTGGGGCATTTGTGGTTGTCACCAGCACGGTTGATGTGCGTTATGCTTTGCTCACCATAGGTGATGGTCGTACCACAAAAAATACAAGTGATCTTGTATTGCCCAAACTTTGGTTGAATGTTTGGGACCATCTCCCTTGTCTCGGGTCCCGATGGAGTGGGTTGCTTCCGTTTGGAGGTGCTGGGTGGAGATTGGGGAGGGTTGCTGGCCAGTTCTCTCACCCATGCCGCAGCATAGTTGTTGGGATGCCTGCGCTGCATGTGCCGAATCATGGTGTTATTTCCAAATGAGTATTTTTTTATTAGGGTTACCCCTTGAAAGTTCCATCTTACAGATTAGGCAAGTCACCTTTGGCGCATTCACTTTCTTCTTGCCCTCTGGGATGGAAAAAAACTCCCATACAATGTGCTGCTTTGGCCTATATGGGGTATTGTCTTCTGGTAGGAATCTCCTACTCCCCTCCTCCTCCTCCTCCTCCTCCTCCTCCTCCTCCTCCTCCTCTTCTTCATCTCCACCACTGTGGTGTTGTGGTGGTCCTCTTGGTGGTGGTGGTGGTGCAGATGCTCCAGCTGCTGCTGCTACTGTAGCCATTTTAAAGTACAAAATATTATTCAGAGATCTCAAAACAGGTCTTTCTCAGTCAAAGGACAAAGTCAGAATAAGGAAAAAAGGTGGGGTCTTTCATCATTTGGAAAATAAACTGTCCAGAACCAATGAAAAGTGTTATTTTCAGGTCACATGACCCGGGCTTTCATCATTTGGAAACCAAAACTGTTTTGCACCAATAAAAAGTGTTATTTTCAGGTCACATGACCCGACGCGCTTACGCTACGTCCGGGGGCGCGTTGCGTAAGCGCGTCGGATGCTTACGTTGCGCGATCGTATTCGCTCGAGTGCTTCAATATAGGATTCATTATAAAAAATATTACATTTCATAGGTTTGAGGCCCTATAAATAGTTAGGAATTAGCATTTAAAAAACCTATGAAATTCACTGAAAAAACCATAGGTTTCACACCAGTTATAGTTAGGAATTAGCATTTAAAAAACCTTTGAAATTCACTGAAAAAACCATAGGTTTCACACCAGTTATAGTTAGGAATTAGCATTTAAAAAACCTTTGAAATTCACTGAAAAAACCATAGGTTTCACACCAGTTATAGTTAGGAATTAGCATTTAAAAAACCATAGGTGATATCATGAGTGATGTCACTGACCATGTCATGAGTGAAGTAATATGTGACGTCATCAGCAGTGCATTGCAGGCGCGCTTGTTATAGTGAGTCCAACTAACTATAACGTTGGGATTTGAATGGTTTTATGTCAGTAAAATTTCCAGCTAACTATAACTGGTGTGAAACCTATGGTTTTTTCATGGAATTTAATAGGTTTTTTAAATGCTAATTCCTATAACTGGTGTGAAACCTATGTTTTTTTCTCAGTATATATATATATATATATTCAATGAAAAAACCATAGGTTATAGACCATATATAGTTAGGAATTCGCATTTACAAAACCTTATTTTACTCGCACAAAACCATTGAAATTCCATATATAGTTAGTTGCACTAACTATATATCGCGCACCCGCAATCCACTGCTGATGATGTCACATATTACATCATTCATGACATGGTCAGTGACATCACTGATGACATCACTGATGACATCTCAAATGACATCATTCATGACATGGTCAGTGACATCACTGATGACATCACTGATAATATTTCAAATGACATCACTAGTAAAATCACTGATAACATCTCATTTGTCATTACTGATCACATCACTGATGATATCATTCATGTGATAATACGATCAACCTCTTCAGACTCTTATATAACCTTAGATACAATCAGTGTAAACAGACTCTCACAGACTGTCACTCATCCATGGAGTTACTCACACACCTAGTCAGTCATGCAAAGAATCAATCACACCTCCATTTCCTCAACTATACAGTTATACACACCTTACTTAATCAAACATATACTAACACATATTTACTCTCTTATACAATCCCTGATACAAGTTCACAATGATCCATACAGCCACTCACACATTCACTGGCTCTTATGCACAGTTATTTATATATGTCAACTCTCACATGTACTGTGCTTTACATATGTACTTACTTTGACATGTAGCACTGAGATATCCATTCACTCACCAATACACTCATGCACACAGTCAACCGCCCATACAGCTGTTTCCACATGCACTTTTGAAACCATACATCTAGTGAATCAACTGCTCACACATCTATGCACAGAGTCATACACCTCCCAGCCACCCACAAACACACACAGTCTCCCATACAAATACTTGGGCAACCAATCAATAACCCATATAGTTACTCATATAGCTACTTATCAACACATGCAACAGTTTACAGAACAACAGACATAATGATGCACAAATTAACACAGTTTAGTCACTAACCCATGCACTCAGTGAGACACATTTAATCACTCACTCATACAGTCAGTCATGCACCTACTAAATCCTTCATCCAGACACTTATACATCCACTCATTCTTCAATATGTAAAAGATATTTTAACTTTACAGAAACATACAGTCACTGGATGTTGTCATCAGTGATGTCATCAGTCATGTCATTTGAGATGTCATCAGTGATGTCATCAGTGATGTCACTGACCATGTCATGAATGATGTAATATGTGACATCATCAGCAGTGGATTGCGGGTGCGCGATATATAGTTAGTGCAACTAACTATATATGGAATTTCAATGGTTTTGTGCGAGTAAAATAAGGTTTTGTAAATGCGAATTCCTAACTATATATGGTCTATAACCTATGGTTTTTTCATTGAATTTCAATGGTTTTTTAAATGCAAATTTCTAACTATATATGGTCTATAACCTATGGTTTTTTCAGTGAATTTCATTGGTTTTTTAAAAGCTAACATCTGTAGCTGTAAAATGTATTATTCTTTAAATCCCAAAATATATATAGATATTTATTGATGATTTTTTTTAAATATTTTTTTCTTCGCTTCTAGTTCGCGAACCGGGAAGCTTTCCGTTAGCTCATCTTGATGCCGCGATCTAGTCCGCGAACCGGTCAACGTTACGTTAGCGGAACAGTGACGCGTCGCGGAAGCGCGACATATCACGGTATCGCGTAATGCGTCTAATGACGCGTCGCGTTAGCGCTCCCGGAAGTGCTCCGGACCGCGAACCAGAAGCGATCTGGGACGCAGCGCGCGCCGCGTAACGTAAGCGGAACAGGTCATGTGACTTGTTTATCAAACTTCTCATTGGTTCATTTCACTTTTGGTTTCCAAATGATGTATGACTAGGTCATGTGACCTAAAAATAACACTTTTCATTGGCTCAGAACTTTTGTTTTCCCCAAATCATGTAAACCCCTCCTTATTTCCTCACTCTGACTTTCATCTTGGTGAGAGAAAGACCATTTATCTGAAGATCCACAATGGCTTCCATTCTTGCTGCAGCTGGTGCACCCCCACCACCACCTCCACCTCCTCATAAGAAGAGAGGACCACCTAGTCAAATTATGACTAACAGAGAGGAGGAAGATGAGGAAGAAGAAGAAGAGGAGAGAGAGGAACAACAATTTGTTGATGAGTTGCCCCGGGTTTCTAAACGAAAATCCAGTTTCATCTGGCAGTTTTTCACCATCCCTCCTGGAACAAAGAAAGTGAATGCAAAATATGCCACCTGCCTCATCTGTGACTACAGATTGTCGAGAGGCACAGAAAAGAAGTACAGTATGGGGAACTATACAATGCATCGTCACATGAGCAGGTGGCATCCCTTGAACTACAGCCGGGCTGAGTTAAGGGATCTTGTAGACAATCCGACGGCAACTCCTGTGGCAAGATCTACATCTACATTGTCTTTGACGGGAAGAGAGGCACAAGAGACTGTGCCAAACATCCAACCTAACTTCCAGCACATAAAGTTATCTTGTGTTTACTGTGGTGATATGCTGTCATATGGCAACATGAGTGTCAACCTCATGAACATTGCATATGAAAATCATAAATGCCCTAATGCACCCAAAAAGTAATTTTCTTTTTTTTGCTCCAGTTGAGCCGTTTTGAAAGCCTGTTTTTTGTTGTCTTCCCTCCATAAAAAAAACAAAAAAAACATAAAACAGTTCTAAAAATACAAAAAAATCAAAAAATGTTCAAAAAATAAAAAAAATATATAAAACAACAAAAACAAAAAAAAACAGTTCTTTTCAGAACTACCTCCCCTTTCAAACAAAATTGCTAGAATGTTTATCACTCTGGCAAGCTCTATTTCTTTTGGTTCGCTTCAAGTTCGCTGACCGGTTCGCGAAATTTAAGCGAACTAAAAAAATATTTTTTTAAAAAAAAGAAGAGTTAGTATAAGGGAAGTAATCAGAGAATAATGTAAAAAGAAAGACAGCTAGAGAGAGTAAATGAGAGATAGTGTCAATGACATCATCAGCAGTGCATTGCGGGTAAAAAGAGTGGAAAACATTTACCTTATAATTCTTGTTACCTTTTTTAAATATTTTTTCATACTTTCAATCTGTAAAACAAAGAACAAACATTTCAAAAAATATTAAAACATGTATTTAAAAATTAGAAAAGACAAGGGAAAAGGTTCAAAAACAAACAGTTTTTCAACAACTTTGACATTTACAGAAGTCTCTGCTTCTCTACGTCCCCTACACAATCCTAAAGATATATATTCGAAAGAAACTGTATCTTGATGTTGCTGAACTGAGGCCTATTTTGGAACATGATGTTTTTCTTGCACTGCTAATGTCTCACAATAGTGATGCAATAGCAGCGCAAAAAAGATGTAAAGCCATAATAAAATTGTGTCTAACATTGTAAATGATTGTTTTATGATGCAAATAAGATGTGTGCTTTCAAGAGCTTTCTTTGAGGTGAGGCCTCTTTTTTTTATAAAAAAAAAACACTACCCAGAAGTACAGCACTCTAAGCATTAAAATTGATATTTACAGAACTCAGCTTACCCATATGTACCACACATTTCTAAATGTATATCATAAGGACAAAAAGCATAACATTAATTATACAT
The DNA here is from genome assembly GCF_964263255.1 of Lissotriton vulgaris. NCBI lineage: Eukaryota > Metazoa > Chordata > Amphibia > Caudata > Salamandridae > Lissotriton > Lissotriton vulgaris. The sequence continues at coordinate 1,463,111,080 of NC_141685.1, read as the reverse complement.
GTTAAATGGTTTATTTTTGCTGTTCTCAGAATGTATCAAATTTCACTTAAATCAGTGACTTGAAGGTATTCATCATGTAACAGCGGGGAAAAAAAAACACAATCAAAATGACTGTGTTTAAAAAACCCATACAACCTAAGAAATCTGATTTCAAAACTTCTTAAAATTAACTTACTTTCAATGACGTCAAACGATCTCCTATAAACAGCATCCACTCTGTTGTGCTTTAAATATTTTCAGCCCACCACTTTCTGAAAGAAAACCTCCATCGATACGTGAAATATGTTACATAGAAAAAAAACTTCTCTCATTATATCACATGTTTCCACTAGGCCAAATCATGTTGCCGTGATTCGCAAGTCTTGTAATTCTTCCAATCAAATCCCGACATTTTCTATTTTCGCAACTTTCAAAAATAAAATATTTGAGATTATTTTCACAATCCTGGACTACTAATATCTTAGTCTTCTTTGTCACTCATGTTCTCCTTTTCCTATGACACTGATACTGCTTACTATGAAGCAGACTTACTTGCATCAGGTTTATATAGTTGGATTTTTAATCGAGACAGCATTGCAGACTTACATTCCCTCTACTTAAAATTTTGGTTTTAAAAACACCAGGTAAGAATTTTTAAGGTCAAACGGCAATTTTTTTTTGAAAGTTACAACAGAATCATTACAGAATGACCAGCCGTTTCCAGACTTTAAGTAAGCTGTATAATGTCCTGATGTTGTTGATGGACCATCGTGATAGATAATTGCTACAGTAACAAAAGTCCTCCCTGATATTGACAGCTGAGAAGCCACAAAATTATTTATTAAAGTTGACAATTTTGATCCATCAGGCCTACATCGTTGAATCATTAAAATGACATACTGGCCATATCTACGTATAAATAATGTTGACATCATATCACATTTACATTGGCTACACTCCATGTTGTGATCCGCTGCATTTACTAGCTTATTAAAGGACACTGATTTACTGTCTGGCAAAGTTAAATATATAAATCTTTCTGAGTCTACACTAGTAGTACTTGATACCATACAGTTCTCGCAGTCATGCTGCCATTGATAAGAAAGCCCAAACAGTTGATCTACATCTACACCCTCAACTTGCAATATATCAAGCATATACATTAAAAACTCCTGACAATCTTGCTGATTATTTTCAGAGAAGTCTGTTTGACCTGAACATTCATCTAAAAGATAACGAACTTCAGACACACTTTCTACTTTTGTTCGATCACTGCTACATTTCTCGAAAACAGAATTCAACAAACAGCATAAAATTTGTTCTGAATTCAACAGAATCTGTTCTTTTAAACTCTCTAGTGAAAAGAGAACATTAACCACTACATTTGCATAGCAGTTGACACCAGAACTGTTTTCAAATTGAAAACCAACAACATCTTCAACAGAATCCACTTTCTTTCTGCTAACAATTTTCGGTTCATTGACTTTTGGTCTTTTTGCAACAACCTCCCTACTATTAATGCTATTTCTACGTTTCCGGCATACCACACGTTTCTCAAACAAAGGATATTGAGGCAAATGTGGCGCATACTCTCTTCTTAACCTATTGTATTCCTTAACACAATCTAGATCTGCACAAATGTTTGTGACATCACAGTCAATCAAGTACAATCCCGATAAAGTTCTAACTCGTGACAATGCCACATATGCCATACCCTCCTTGAACACAGAACTGCCAATATTCACCAATGCACAGTCTACACTTAAACCTTGCGATTTATGGATTGTCACCGCATATGCCAAGCAAACAGGAAACTGTTTACGGCGAACATATAAATCTTTAACAAGCAAAAACCTAGCAGAACAACGACCAATTTGCTGTACTTCCTCAATGCCATCAAATTTAATTCTTAAAAATTCTATTCCATCTCTATTTCTGTATTTCTCAAAATCAACAACATTACCCATTGATCCATTTACCAGACCTCTTTCTACATGTAAATTCCGTCTCAAAATGATTCGGCAATTTAAACACACATTCAGAGTCTTTTCAAAACCCGCTGTCTTAGATATAGTCTTCTCTAATGAATCCAATTTTGATTTCAAATTATCTGACAAAATAATTGTTGATCCCATATGCTCTAATTTGTCGATAGCTTCCAGTTTCACAATGTCTTGCTTTTCTAAATTCAACATTTTGTTGTTGAAGATGGCACATTCTGCAAGAGTTGGCATGAGACATATCCCGGATTTCTTCTCAGTAATTTTCTGAAAAATATTCTCAGGCACAATCTCTTGTTTGGGATACAAATTTGACAGTAACCGTGCATTTAAAGCTTCTTTCCCATGCTCGGTCACTTTTCCAATTCTGATATCTTGTAGAATATTCTTGTAATCTTCATCCTTTGCCTGACGCATATTTTGATGCAGTTCTGCATAATTGAAGTTTAACCATATATTGACGTTGCCAATGCTCCCTAGGCACTTCCTGGTATCTTCATGCGTGAGTATTTTGAACACAGGTTGACCTTTTACTGGTGTCAGCTGTAGAAGATCTCCGAAAACAATAATGTGTTTCCCACCAAATAAGACATCATATTCAGTTTTAAGTACTTCTTGCATTCTCAAATGCACAAAGGCAAGCATGACATTGGAAACCATGCTTACTTCGTCAATGATAAGTAGTTTCATTTTCCTCAAAACTCTTGAAACTTCACAGCAAGCATCTCCAGATAACTTGTTGTATTCTAATTTGTTGTCATGCTCCACCGGCAGCATCAATAGACGATGCAAAGTAATACCTTTAATATTATGTGCTGCCAGTCCAGTAGGAGCGGTGACAACACAAGACAGCGATGACTCAGTCCTTTCCTGCAAATAACAAGAGATTGCTTTAATGAGGAAACTTTTTCCAGTTCCCGCTTCTCCACTCACGTACAGTCGGACAGGCTTCAACGACGTACACGAGCACTCTTTCTTCTCATGACTTAATCCGTGCTCAATTTCCTTGGTAACTTCATCATATATTTTCCTCTGCTCAACGTTGAGTTGTTTTTCCAAGTCTTGTAAGTTAACTGAATCCTCCTGAGCATGTGCCATGGCTCTTTCTACTTCATTCATAGCAGTGGCAGCTTCATTTTCGATAATAGGTCCTCCAAGTGGATCTTGACTCAATGAAACAGAACTCTGACTGTCCTGAGAACTGTCTCTGGCAATCTCGGCTGCAATCGTTGCTTCCTGCTCAATTTCCAAAGTTAGCATTTCTTGATATTTAGAAAAAGCAGGACATTCTATGGACTCCTTGGCTGCATTGAAAGAGTCTTCGTAACAGAGGAAATCTCCAAGCAGTTCCTCTTCTGCACGCCAAGGCTTGAAAAGTTGCAAAAGTGCTAAATAGAAAAACTCCTTTTTTTCTGGAGATTCGCCACTTAATTTTCGATGGTTTACTAATTGGCATTTTCTTTGCTTGACCAGGCATCCCTCACTTCCAATTACAGCATACACTCCTTTCTCAATATCTTCTTTGATGTTCCTCTTGAATATATAATTTTGGAGAACCTCATATAGACAAACATTCTCAAGGTGACTGCTTCGATTTGGATAATATGTATCCAACATGTTGGTCTTCAAAATGTCGGTACTGTTTGGTTCCTTTTCTGCCAAATACTCAATTTCCCGAACAGGTTTTAGAACTCGATTTCGCGTTGCAGCAAGACCAAGACTCGCCCAAACGAGACTCCTGGATTTGGCATAGAGACTTGCTGAAGACAATCGATCAGAACATTCGTAAGCTCCGATTTCTCGATGCGACAACATCTTCAGACTGAAACTGTACAACTTCTTGCTGAGGCTCTTTTCATGGGAAATGTCCTCCCACATATCCTTCAGTTCGGTCTTTTCTTTTTTGGTGATGTAAGATGTCACATACCGAGCCACAGCCATACAGTTGTCAGCCACAAACTGTATATCCATGTTGGCATTCCACATGGACAAAATCACTGGGTTGTAGTCATTGATGTACTTGGACTCTTCGTTCCTTTTCAAATTGTATGTATTCTTGGGTGATTTCCTCGTCACATTATGTCGCAGCGAAGACATCAAACTGTTCACTCTTCCTTTAGAAATCACCGGTCGTGGAAAGTTGAAACGACATTTGGTGTAGAACTTGTCCTTGTTTCTGAATTTACGACGACAGTACTTTCCACAACGATGGCTTTGGAAACGTAGAACTTGTTCTCTTAGACTTTTCTTCTCCGTTGCGTTTGGAACAGCACACGTAGAATACTGTTCGATGAAATTCATCACTAAGTCATCCGGATCTGTTCCAAATTTAGGTGCATCCTTGATCCACAGCAACATATGTATATGAGGGGCACCTCTTGCTTGATACTCCTTTCTCCAGAAGAAATCCAACACCTCTCCAAGAGGTGGATTCTTTTTATTTGTGATGAAAGACATCATTGCTTCAAATCTATGATTGAAGTACCTGCATACATTCACAGGATCCAAAGAACACAGTTCTCCAGGTGTCTTGAATTCAATGTTTTCAATATTTCCATTTGCCTCTCGTAGAAATTCAAGTAAGTCTTCCCAGCCATACTCGGCACAGCTCAGAGTGAGGAACCATGTCGGAGTTCCTAAGTTCCTCAGCATACATTTTAAATCACCATGACGACGGTACCAGTACTCATTAGTACCACGCTGACACGCCATGAGATTAATTAAGTGAGAATCCAAAATACTGTCTTGGACATTGACTTTATGCATAAAGTCACTTGCCGAGATGTTTCGCATCTGTATACCACTTTTTAAGATGTGGTTCACTGCATATGAAAGTCCAGAGAGATCGCTTTCAAACAGGAGATGAAACAAATAGGGAATGCATTGCCGAAACCTAGAATCTTCTGCATACAATCGTAAAGTCCGGTATTCAGACGCAGGAATTTCACGAGGTCGCTCATCATATCTTCCTCCTTGACCTGTGGGAAATAGCTGTGGGAAACACCGAGCTTCCAAACTTTCCTCCCAAACACTAATGGGACTCCCTTTGGCTTGTTTCATTTGAAACAACTCAATAGCATTCCCCATGACTTCCTTGGAATGCAAAGGATGAACACTATAATGTTCATATATTTCTTCACTTTTAGAGGCCTCTACTTTCTCAATTTGGCCAGCACACAAATCGCTATCCTCTTCATCACTTACTTCCTCTTCTGCAACATATACATTCTTATAGTACTTATTATTTTTCTTCAAATACACTGTTGCCTTTTTGACTTTCCTAACATCCACTAAATCTTGCCATATTTTCTTATTCTTTGTCGGAACCCCATTAACCAAGATAACCAGAGGTTCCTCTTCCACTTTTTCTATTCCAATTGTGTTAATGTTTTTCTTCAAATCTAGAGGCAAATAAACAACTCTTCCCTTTAATCCTCTCTGTAAATCTGCTGGAGGCAACTTCCCTGTCTTTGGCTCCATTCTTACAATAGCCTGAAAGGGATGGATACTTTGAATCAAAATAGATTCATAAGTATTTAAATCCTTCAATTCAGAAGGAATCTCAACCAATTCCAGATTATTATGAACTGCCCTAGCAGGCATCTGGTTTTGGTTTAATTTATTACAACAATAAGTACACACACGTTGATCCGATCCCAAATCAAAATAATTTTCTACCATCAAGTATGTGGCAAAATCCTTCCATTCACTATTATTTACCCTTTCACTTTTTGCATATAAATCCACTACCTTAGTCTGATTCTTATAATAAGTGCGTCGACAACATACACAAGTGAAATTAGGCCTCTCACTTGATTTCATCTGAAACGTGGCAATTTCCTTCTGAAAATTATCTGTACTGGAAACCTGTACATTATCTTCCACATTACCCTCTACTTCAGGGTCAATTAGAACATTCTCATCTTTACTACCAAAGTAACAAAACTCAATTTCTTCACAAAGATTCTTCACATCTATTTCAGAACCATGCAAAAGAGCAGCACATAACTGTTTAAGCATAATTGCTGGACTCTTAGCATAATACAACATTCTCACTAATTTTCTCACTTTATTATGATGCACTGCTAGCATCCTGAAATGATGAAAAACACTCTGGCATACTCTCCTGGAAAGACAAGCCAGTGAATGACCACGCAAACCTGTCATTTGTCTCACTCTGCAAGGATCTAAATCTTGCAACAACTTCATTTTCTGCTTCAAACTTTTCTTATTAAATGTCCGTATAAAATCACAAAGCAAATTGATGGAAACCTGTCGCACACTGCAAATAGAACTACACTTCCAAATGTACACAGGACCCTTAGGACGTCTTCCTAAAACCTCATCATTTAGCGCCTCTTCTGTCTCTGTTGTCACAAGTTGTTCTTTTTCAACTGGACAACCATCCTTCACTTCATAAGCTCGACCACTGATGTCAACTGCATGCACCAAATCATTATCCTGAAAATAAGTCTCCTCATTAAAAAATGCCTCAGAACTTGAACTATGCATCCATTCTCCAGAAAAAACTTCACAAAAGTTAGTACGATTTACTACTCTCTTCCATCTACTTTTTGTTTTGAAATCAGAAATTACCTTGCTTAGTTTCCTAATTCTATTGATTACCAAAATAAACAACTTTCGCTTGATTTCAAAAGCATGATCAATAATTTTCTCTACATCTTTCTTCTTCCTATAAAATGCCGCTTTCTGTTGGCCTTTCTTTTTAATATTTTTCAATAAATTAACTAATATCCTATTACGGAACATTCGTTGTCGAATGTCCCTAAACTGTTGTTTCCTTCTACTATCATGCACAGAGTTATCTCTTCCTCTACCAGTAACATTTGTGATGTGTCTCTCCTTTCCATTTAAATTACTTTTCTTTTTGTGAACAGACACATTTTTTTGAGCAAAATTTTTTTTACTACAAATATTTCTTAAGAATGATTTCGTGCTCTTACCCGGACCTTTCTTGGTGTTTTGACAAGTATTTGGGGAAGAGGACTGCTGCAATAAAACATCATCCTGCTGTCTTTGACGTTTTCTAGCCTTTCGTATTCGACTTCTGGAAGGCATTTTCCAAACTATGAAAGAATCTGCAGTTGAATCTGTGAAAAAATATAATATAAAATGTTATTAACCACTATTACCAAACAGTAAATAAATAACAGTCATCTAAAACTTAATGCCGTACTAATTATTTAACATAGCAAATATTTTCCACCAGCACTGCATCACAAAAATGACACTCAATGGTACAAAACAGGCATACAACACTCATAAATCACTCCCTAATATTTTAAATCATTAAAGGATGACGATAAGATGTAGCCTATCTAAAGGTTTGTTTAGGCCCAGATCTTTGGACTGGGGTGAATGTGTGTCATTGATCCACATTCATTCCATCACCTGTTTTGTTTATTTGAGGTGAGGCCAACACATGGTTGCAGATAAGATTATCACTGAAAAAAACCAAGGTCAAAAAACATGTGAAGGCCTACCAATGAAGTAAATCATTAAATGAAAACCAATACATTTCTGGAAATATGCACTACTAGTGCTTCATAAGATGTTTTGGGTCATATTTATAAGGCATTTGAGTGTCTAGTATGCTATTTTACGTTGTTCATGGTGCAAATTTATTGTAAATACGCTCCCACCTGCGGTTGGCAAATTTAGATTTTGATTATGGGAGTTAGATAGGCATGTTAATAATTTCCCAAAAATGGTGTATAACCCCAAACAACCTTTGAAGCAAATGCTCTTAGCCATGTTATCCACCTCCCATTGGATAACATGGCTAAGAAGTGCTTGCAAATGTGATAATAAAAGGCCTGCAATGCATGAATATCGCAGAAAAATCAGCGATATTCATGCATTTTCCAACAAATGCTCTTAGCCATGTTATCCACTTCCTATTAAATAACATGGCTAAGAACTGCTCAGGGCCCCATGAGGAACGCTTTCCATTTAAAAAGGGAAAAATAACATCAAAGACACTAAAATGCCTTCTAAATATGAACCCAAACAACCTATGAAGCAATGTGAAAAAAACGGCCGCAATGCATGAATATAGCAGAAAAATCAGCGATATTCATGCATTTTCCAGCAAATGCTCTTAGCCATGTTATCCACTTCCTATTAAATAACATGGCTAAGAACTGCTCAGGGCCCCATGAGGAACGCTTTCCATTTAAAAAGGGAAAAATAACATCAAAGACACTAAAATGCCTTCTAAATATGAACCCAAACAACCTATGAAGCAATGTGAAAAAAACGGCCGCAATGCATGAATATAGCAGAAAAATCAGCGATATTCATGCATTTTCCAGCAAATGCTCTTAGCCATGTTATCCACTTCCTATTAAATAACATGGCTAAGAACTGCTCAGGGCCCCATGAGGAACGCTTTCCATTTAAAAAGGGAAAAATAACATCAAAGACACTAAAATGCCTTCTAAATATGAACCCAAACAACCTATGAAGCAATGTGAAAAAAAACGGCCACAATGCATGAATATAGCAGAAAAATCAGCGATATTCATGCATTTTCCAGCAAATGCTCTTAGCCATGTTATCCACTTCCTATTAAATAACATGGCTAAGAACTGCTCAGGGCCCCATGAGGAACGCTTTCCATTTAAAAAGGGAAAAATAACTTCAAAGACACTAAAATGCCTTCTAAATATGACCCCAAACAACCTATGAAGCTCTAACAGTACATATCCTGAAATTTAATTCATTTCAAAATTCGTTTTTAAACACAGCATATAAATCAATTGTATACCTGCATTCATGAAGAAATAACTAAAAATGTCCTTGAGACACATGAAAGTGTTTTCTGGAATGCCCTAGCACCATTTTTGGGACACTATTAACATGGCTAGGTAACTCCCATAATCAAAATCTAAATTTGCCAAGCACAAGTGGGACCGTATTTACAAGACACTTGCCCCATGAGGAACACTTTACATTTTAAAAGGCGAACACAACATCTTAGACACTCAAATACCTTATAAATATGGCCCAAAACAACCTATGAAGCTCTAGCAGTACATATCCAGAAATGTAATTGATTTCTTAAATCGTTTTTAAAAGCAACATATCTGTTTCAGCTTACATAACAGACCATGAAATGGCCTCCATGTATTACAATATCTTGTGTTACTGCATGCCAGAATGTTACACCAAATATGCAATTATAATTTCTCTATGAAACTAATTCTATTAGTATATCACTAGAGACAAAACCACATTTTAAAAACACAGCTTTCTTCATCATTTTCTCCTTAAATCATACTATTCTCTATCTAAATTAAATAAATCTTTTCTCACCTTAGCAAATATTTTTTGAGTTTTGAAAACAGTCTCAGAAATACACCAAATTGTCTTCAGCAGAAGAAAAAGGATGCACTCCAAAGGCTGCAGCTATTGAAAGCACAGAAATACAGATATTCTTTTCACATATCTCTCATATTAGCCAATCATACCTCTTCCCTCACTTTTTTCAAATCAAAACCCTTCCCCCCTCTGCCCTGTCTGCCTTGTTTCCATAGCAACCACCTCCTGGAAGACCTCTCATGTTTGCAAATTCACACAACAATGTTTCAATTGAACTCAGAACTCTCAGTGCACCTGCGTATCCAGTGCAATCTTTCATTAATTGTTTCTTCCTTGACCATTCAAATTACATTTTTCAAAGAACACATCCATGCACCCTAACTTTCTGTTTTCAGAAATGGAAATGCACCAATCACTGCTAATGAATCATTAGCATAGTAAAACCACAGTTTTTTTTCTTTAGAAACTCCTACTGTTTCAACTGCCCTTTCATTACCACACTTCATCTGACTGCAGAACAACCTTCTTCCACCATGTTTAACGTCTGGATTGTTGGACATAGTTACATCCACTGGGCTCAAAGGTATGCTGAGAGCAGAAATTTACACAACCTCAATTTACAAGATGTGGAAATTAACTGGTTGGGCCAAAGAGGATTAAAATGTCACCAATTGATTCCATTGGTGAAAACCTTTATGCATTTGCCAAAACCTGACCTGTTAATAGTGCACTGTGGAGGTAATGATTTGGGCACTTTGACAGGGGTAGGTCTGGAAATGCTTTTAAAGGACACCTTGGAGCAATTAATGGCACTTTTTCCTCAAACTGCCTTGGTATATTCCAATATATGCCAAAGACAGAAATGGAGGTGGTCCAACCAATTTTGTCCACAAATTGAGAAAGCGAGGAAGCATGTAAACAAATCTGTTTCAGCTTACATGAGAGACCATGGAATGGGCTCTCTGTACAACAATAACTTGCGTTACTACATGCAAGATATCTACAGAGGAGATGGAGTTCACTTCTCAGATGAGGGCAACAGAATTTTCATTCTGAATTTAAGACTGTGCATTGGTACCTACTTATAAGTACCTAAATGTACCATAAACCCAAAAGCTCTTCTCAGAGCTACCCTACATCTGATCACTCACAATTATTATTTTTCTCTAACTTTTTTCACTAATTTTCCACAAAATTCGCTCCCCGGAGCGCTACCCGGTTCGCTAACCGACAGCTAACCTTGCGGAATTTTTTTTAAAAAAGTTTTTTTTTCCGCACATATAAGCCTCCTCAGCCACGCTCAGAAAACCTAGGGGGTCAAGATAAGTCTACCATGACCCCTTCTACCCATTCTAAACATTATTTGCCCTCCATCTTGTATCTTAATGCGAACGAAACACAAAATGGTGGACTCCCGTGACGCTTAAGGTTCGCTAACCGGGCAGCTTCCCGGAAAGCGGTCCTAAAAAAATGCGGGAAAGTAATTTACAGAAAAACGACTAGAGACACTCTCACCAAATATAGATTAGCTCATACTACATAACAATCCCTTCCATTCTCACAAATTTCATTGAAATTCCATTTAGCCATTTAGCCTGTAGACCTCTCCAAGTACCGTGAGGTAAATTACTTCACAAAACACATCTGAATTGTTGGAATTGACAACCAATGAAAATGTTACTTTCATTTTCTACTTTTATTACCTGACATTTGATTGGTTATATACCTGTATATATATAAAGGGAGAGAAGGAAACACAGCCATTTTGACTACTACTTCTTGTTGTACCTCCTATTTCAAAAGCTTCAAAAAACTTCAACTTCTTTGTGAAGGTAAGTTATAATTTAATATATTGTGCACTATGACTTAATATAGTAGACTTTTTCTGCTAGATATACACTATCCCTCTGTAGTACTAATGTATTTAGATAGACTTCTCTGTTATAGTTATCAATGGAGTAAGGCTTGTCTTGGTTAAATCACATACACTTTTTTATAGTCCTATTTCCACTCTCATACTATACACTACCAAAAGATAAATTCACTGATAAAAACTGCCTATCTAAAATTAATCCCAACAGTGCCCTATCTCTACTAATATATATTTTCTTATTCAAAATTTCAGGCAAAATGGAAGGCGAACAACAAGTTTCATTTTCGATTGAACTGAAGGAGAGCAGCCAAGACAAACTTGATGACTTTATGGATGACAGTAGAGACCACGAACTTCTACAATGTGTTGAAGCAGTAGACAACTTGCTTCAAAATGAAAAACAATTACACCCTATAATAAATTATGACATTTCTGACAATGAAATGTTAGAAAATTTAATAAAGTATGAAACACAATCATAATAAAAAAAAAAAATAAACAAAGAAAACAAAAAAAAACAAGAAAAACAACAAACAATTAACATACAGTATTAGAAAAGTCTTTCATTCTTTTATCCATAAAGTTCGCTGCCCAGAAAGCTATCCGGTTCGCGAACTTGGCGCTTACCACGCAAAAAAAAAATTTTTTTTTTGGACCCTCCTAGGCCCTTTTAAAACCTCCACATAAAACCTAGGGGGTCAACGAGGATCTACTATGCCCCCTTATGGTAATTTCCCCCTTTGTTTTGGCCTCCTCTTGTCTCTCGATCCTACCGAGAGACAAGATGGCGGCCGCTCCGGACTGTTTAGAATGTTGACAGACACCGGAGGGCCAATCAGCTTCTCATCGCAAAGTTCCGTTACGCGAAAGGTTCGCTAACCGGATAGCTGCCCGGAGCGCTGTTACAGATATATATCTTGATTTAAACGTTAATTTCTCAAAATCCACTGAAGCACATATATTGAGACCTAGCAAAGGCACATCGGGCTAACAGTCCCTACAATTTTGCCAAGTTTCGTGAAAATCCATTCAGCCGTTCGGGCTAAAAGTGAGTCCAACCGCCCTATGGAAAATAACATGGGAAAAACGCGTTTTGGGACCCCCCTTTTTTCTCGGCCCCCCCTTGACGAACCCCCCCCAAATTTCCGGGAGCTGCTCAGAAACAAAATGTGCCATTTTCCTGAAAATTTCAGCCAATTCCGTCCACAAACGCCAAAGTTATTAGGCATAGAATTTTCAAAAGTCCCATAGAGAAAAAATCCTAACTATATATACCTACTGGCGACCGCCAGTAGGTAATATATATATATATATATATATATATATATATATATATATATATATATATATATATATATATATATATATATATATATAATTCCTTTATTTGGCATATAAAAATACTGTAAAAGTAACAATTTATCCATAGGTTACAGTACAAACTCCATTTTTTAAAAAGGAACAGTACAACAATTTATAATCTACATAGTACAGATTAAATATACCTAGCTTAAAAATAAACATTGCATGTAACGTGTCTCTCACGAACCAACCCCATCTGCAGGTCTAGTTCACGCAACCCCTTGTGGCCCTTAATCTGAAAGCAGTCCTCAAAACGTTTGTGATACAGAAGAGTGTAAAGGCATCTGTGGCCAATTTAAAAAATAAAAGTGCCATCCGTGCTTGTTTAAATCTGACTTTTTTCAAGATGCCTCTCAGAAAGACTCTTCTTGGATAAGAATAAAATGGGCAAAATAAAACAAAGTGAAGGGTGTCCTGTGGAGACCTATCGTCGCATCTACAGGGCCCCTTCAACTCTGGATGCAGTGTGAACCCTGACGGTTCTGCAAAAATGTGGTGCAAAAGGTTTACCCTGAACCGAGTCATTAAAAATCTGTCATGGGCACTACTTATACAAGACAGGTATGGTTCAATGCCCTCTGTGGATCTGGCAACTAAGTGTTCTCTCACTGACGGTTTAAGTAACTCTCTGTCTTCCCGGTGCAGCGTTACATACTTAAAGAACCAGTCCTTGACCAGTGCCCTATCCAGTGTACTTATTTCCGAGGGGGTTAGTAACTAAATCTGCACAACCAACTTTCACAAGGGACTCCTTCACATATTTTGGCCAGGGAATTTTGAGGCCATGGTCCAGGGAGAAACAATCTTTACCCAGCAAACTAGGGGGTTAACAGTCCACCAATCCATAATGTAACGGGCACCCAGTTCCTCGTGTACAATGTGGGCTGGCGTGCTCTGAGGGACTTTTATTAGGCCAATCAAAAGGCTACAATGGCAGCGTTGTGATTGGTTGGGAAGCCAACCCCATGTGCGTCTATGCGGAGGCCATTTCCTCTATGTAGGCTGCATGCAGCCTATGTAGAGAAAATGCAGAGTGTGCATGACGTGTTTAGTTGGCCTTGTGGCCGACCAAACAGTCAGCACCACAACAGTGGGCTAGCCACTCCTCTCCTGCCTGGAGCAGGACCGCCTGCCCCAACCAAACCCTGCCTTCTGCTTTCTCGTAGTGCGAGAAGCAGTAACATAAAATGCTATTAAAATATCTTTTTATGTTTCTGCTTCACACACTGCAAAAAAGAAGTGGGGCGACGCTCCTCCGCCCACATGGATGAGCCGCCCCTGTCTGCGAGCAAGGTTGTTAACAAATAACACAAACCTATATTTAACCTCTAGAATAGGACTGAGAGGCAAACTGGTTTGAAATGAGTTTCCTCTCAGACAACATAAAGTACATTTTCCTAAATATATTTTTTTAACTAAAATTTCAAAAAACTTCTTCCACAAAAGAACAAGATGTTTGAAACAAGTAAAAAATAACTTTGAATAATCTATCTGCCATTTTCCATGCCGGAGTTAAGGTGTTTTTTTTTATATCCAGCGCCTAGAGACACTTACAGGTGAGCAGTCGCGATTAACAAACCCCTGATTGGTTGATTCATGGAAAACATTGAAACAGTTTTTCTGACTTCTGTCACTGTAAAGGCAAACTATTACAAATATTTAGTGTGATACCTTTTTTATTTGGTAACCACCATGTCATGTGGCCTTCCAAAGTACACTGCATTGGGGATTTATTACCATAAAAAATTTGCTTTTCATCATGGCAAAGGCAAGTCTGCTTCTCATGTGCCACAGCAGTGCTTTTATACTTCAGCCCAGCCAGAGCAGAGTGGTACTACTGGCAGCCATATATTTTTGGCATATATTCGACCTAAACATTTAGTGCCTGCAGCCTGTTTCCTCGATCACATGATTAGGTGTAGTTGGCCTCTGTGTATTTCACTCAGACAGTATCACAATACAGGGTCTGGGTGTTGGCAGAATGGGCTATCTTGGCTTTATGAGGTGAAGGGTGGAGCAGTCACCTACCACACTTGCACTTCAATGATACTGTCCCAGCTCACACACTAAGCACTTCATACTAGCCTACAGTGTCCCCAGACGGACTGGGACCAGGCAAGGAAGGCATCAAATTCCAGACACACCTGTAGGGGAACACTTCAGAAGTTACTGCCAATCCAAAGGCGGCACAAGGTCTAAAAATGGGAACCTCCGACCCTCTCTTCATTGCACTCCTGGACCTGTGGATACTACAGAGAAAGACTGGCCTGTACACAAGACTACTACCCTGCTGGTTAAGGCCTGCCCTGCTTCCTTAGAAGGAAGACTGGATCTACACCCTTCATACTAGGCTGAATGTGGCTCCAATGGTCAGCTGACTCACCTCCAGTTCTGAGCTTCGGGAAGACAACAAGCTCCAGAGGCCTCTCTGCATCTGCCCAGCTGACCTGCTGCAATTGGATGACCTGCACATGGACCTGCCTGAGTCCTGTTGGCCTCAGATGGAGTGAGTTCCTGAACCCCCCAAGAGGTGCCTTCCAGATCCTGGTCCCATGGTGTGGCATGAGTTGAGCTCATTCTTAAAGAAAAGGATTCATTCTGAAGTTTTCAGTACTTTTTGACCACGAATGGGCCCACTGGCGTCAAGACCTTGCTGCCAGTGCCAATCGTCAACATGAAGCTCCTGTTAACTGACTCTTTCTGCTACGGCAACCGTCTTTGTCGACCAGCAACACCAGATCTGCACTTCCCGCACAGCATCTCCAGCCCACAGTGGCCACCAATGTAAATCTCTGGCAAAAACTGTCCGCGATGCCGGTCAGGATCTTCGTGCTACAGCATGAGACTGCCAGCAATGCCTAGCCTGCTTTCCACGTTACAGTGACGACTATCTATAAGGCTCTTCCTGCTACGTGCGGCCTCCTCCACCACAAATGGAACTACTTGCGCTGGAGTAAAGAATGTAATGTTTTCAATTGGACTGATGGTGTTCCTGCATCCAGCCCACGCTCCATTGCAGTCTGACTGGACTTGTGAGTTTAACTGGACTTGCATGACCAGATAGCCGTGAGTGGTGCTATACTTAACTGAAAACTTTAAAGTTGTATATCTCGGGTTCTATCAATTTTTTTTATTTCGTTTTGGCATCAAATATCTTATTAAATGTAACTCCATTTTTCGAAATTGGGTTGGATTTCCCTTGTTTGTGTCTTTTTTACTTTATTGCTGTTTGTGTGCTGTGTAAATACTCTACACATTGCTGACCTGTGTGCACCATCCCTACACAGTTATCTTCTGATTGATGAATCTTTGGGAGGTGAGTGAGTTTTCATGTGGATAAAAAAGTGTGAGTATTCTCAAGGTTTTCTACAATAGATTGAGATGCTGTCCTATGAACTGGAATTAAAAGGTTACAGGAACCCAGGCAGCTTTATCTTATCCTGTCTAGAATAAGACGATTTTCTCTGTGGTCTTAAATATAAATTAATTAATGTATGAAGTTGGTTTTCAGGTCCCCATCCTATCACTTGAACCGAGACAGAAGGAAACAGTATATAAGCCAGGCTAAGGGCATACAGTCAAGAGAAAGGGGGAGAGCAATGCACCGAGAATTATTGATTCTCATCTGCTAATGTTTAATCCCTAAAAGAGGGAGAAGCAAGAATAAGACACAGACGGGTTTGATCAAACACATGCTGCCCAAAATTTGATTTGCTCAAGTGTTTTTGTTCCAGCTCTCTTTGCAAACTCCTGTGGATTTTCCAAAGTACGAAATGTGGGGTTAAAAATGTGGATACCATAGAAATATAATGAGTTGCTTGTGCATTTCATTTTCCTCTTTCCGGATTGCCTGTAACTGCTGAAGTTTTGGGTGAGGCATTTATTGAATTAGGCAAATACTTGCAACATCCTGGAACCTTGCTACAGGGAATTTTTGGTTGACTCTCAATGTAAATCGTGCTATTATACTTTTAAAATGAAAAGTTCTGAATTAAACAGTATATTTTTAAGTTGTCTAAGTCACTTATACATGTTATACGTGTAGTAAATTAATTACCTTTCCAAACGAATAAAGCATTTTGTCCAGAGAAAGGCAGTTTGACTCAGATTTTCTAAAACCTGATATCATTCATTCAAATGCGTGTTGTAGTTGTGTAGCAGTTCTCTGCTGTGTTCTCTACTGTGACTTGCGCAGTGTAAACTGGAGCGAGCACCACTCCCCTGCTGGCAGTCAGAAGCAATGTCCCACCCGCAAACACTGCTCGGGGCAGTGAAAAATAAAACGCTAATTCCTTTTATTACCGTTTTACATTTTCACTTTTATTCCTCCGCCCAACGGGTGGGCCGCCACTGGGAATCTCAGCTATGAGAGTTCTGATTGCGGAGATTCCACCCCGAGTGCAGAGACTCCCCTACGACTGCGGGCCTCCGCCACGAGTGTGGAGCTCCTTTGTGTATCAGGCCCAATATGTACAATACTTGGAAGACTGAAATCCACGTATAAAAGCTTGTCTCTAAAATGACGTAGCTGTTCAACTGTAATAAGTATAGCTGTTCACCTGTAATAAGTTATCATAGTCTTTTTTTATGTCACAATGCTTGCTGCCTCTGGTTAGCACAGGTGAAATGCAGAACAAAGGCATAATTAAAGGTGCAGTTTAAACAGAAAATGACACCTGGCTTTTCCTTCTGCTGTTTTCTAGATGATGAGGAAAAAGAAGATATGTATGAAGCATGTTTATTTTTTGAGCACTATTGTTATTTATAGGAAAGATAGAATCTCTCTGCATATTCCTACACATTCTGAGCTACAGTATATTTTTTAAACTTGACATATTAAATCGATTCTATTATCTTTTTGCAAGAAATATTTAACTGCTTTTTGTTGTGTTTAATTGTGCACTGAAAATTCTACTTTTATTCTTCATGCATGCAAGCATCCTACCTCTTTCATAGGAAAGAACAGCGCAGCAAGGATTCAAGAGGTTTGTGGGAAAGGTAGTGGTGTGACATATTATAAATAATAAAATACCCTTTGCCATACATTATAAGGATTTTGTAAGGCACATCGGAGATCCATGCCCTTATAAATGAAAAAAGAACAATTGATGGATAGAATGTTGAACAATGTCAAACATTCACCTCAGTACTGAGATCTGGGCCTAAATTCATAGTTTTTTTGCTCTCCATGCCATTCTAGTTTAAACCCAGCCATATGCAAATCAGTCGAGACCCTGCTCCACATGGGAACAGTCCAGGCCAAACTGCCAGGCCATTTTTCTCCCTGAACCGGAAACAAGCATTCTGAGACCGATTTTGGGGTATCACCCCTCATCAGCCAGAATGGCTTGACTCCAGTGGCATGGCGAGCACGGAACGCACGTCTAAGTGTACCCATCCTACTTAGGGTGACAAATACATTTCGGGCTGGACTATTGAATGGTGGTGGTATGTTGATGCTAGTGCACTGCTATGTTGGATTGGGCACATGACTAATGGTATGAAACTCTTGTATGTGGTGTATAAATGGCTGATAAAACAGCTTTATTGCTCTCCTTCAGTAGTCTTAGTTTAAATATTCTGATACTGTGATTAGTATCCGTTCTTTGAAGCTAGCACTTCTGGATATACCGAAACCTACCTACATGAGTGGTGGTTTTATTTGGAAAGTTCAGTAACAACCCCTCACTGTTTTTTTCAACTTCATGCTCTGAATTATCAAGGGTGGTATAGCTTCCATTGATCCCACTCACTTTCCCACAATAGTCTGCAAAACATGAAAGTTTGCATAAATGGCTAAGATCACTCCTTTATTTACATTTTGTGAAGGATATTTCTGAAATCTGTAGCGTTCTCACAAATCGCACACCCACCCACTTGTCTCCACATACAAATGGAACACAATTTTTGTGGGTGGCTCTTGAGTTCACAATTGGAAAGTGCAAAAAACACAAAGTGGACACATCAAGGTTTTCCACTGAAACGCACCGTTTTAGGAAAGTGGATAGCTGTGTATTTTGGGTTTTGTATGTGCTGCCACCCACAGAAGTCTACCAGACCTGCACATTTCTGAAAACTTGACAACCGAGGAGCCCTGGGATGTATGACTTGTGTGGTTCTCTCGTGGTAATTGTACACAGAAGCCCTGGCGAACCTCAAATTTTGGTAAAAAATACACATTTTCCTCACATATCTGTGATGGAAGATTCTGGAATCTGTGGCGTGCCACAAATTTCCTACCACCCTGAGTTTTCATATGTCTCTCGATAAGAACGGTACCCCGCTTGTGTGAGTGGGCCCCAACACAAAATGCCCTAAAGTGCTATGCTGAGATAAGCAATAGAGGGAGCTGCATTGTTTGGGGACATGCTATGGTGCCACCCATGCAAACCTACTAACTACAGACATTTTTTTAAACTAGAAAACCATGGGATATTAGGGTGGGGTGCCTTGTGTGGATTCCATGAGGATTTCTCAGCATGGCCTCAAGAACCCCGGCTATTCATATTGCTTATCTCTCAATGTAGCACTTTAGGACTTTTATGTTGTGGCTTCTTAGCCCATATACACAAGTGGGGTACCATTCTTATCATATTTTTACATCCCCATAGATTCCAAATTTTTCTGGTACAGAAATGTGAGGAAAATGTGTGTTTTTTTTTTACCAAAATGTGAATTTTAAAACAAGGGATTCTGGGTAAGAAAAGCTGTTGAGAGCCATGCAAGACACCACACCCTGGATTTTCCTAGGTGTCTAGTTTTAAAAAAAAAGACAGGTTTGGTAGGTTTCCTTAGGTACCTGCTAAGGTGGGGTCTAAAATCCACAGCTACCAACATTGCAAAAAAAGTGTGAGTTTTCAGTTGAAAAATTAGATGTGTCCAAGTTGCTTTTTGGGCCATTTCCTGTTGCGGCGTGTGGGCCTTTTAGAAAGTTGACATTTCTTGTCCTAGTTGTTAGACCTGTCAGCCTTAGGGTGGTCTACACCCAGCTTTTTGCCTTTTTCCTCCATTTTTTTCTTACCTTGTTTTTTTTTTCCTGGACGTTGGACTCTGCACTATCGCTAACCAGTGCTAAAGTGCATGTGCTCTCTCCTAGATAAAATGCACTACATGTGCCCCAGGCCTGTAAACTAAATGCTACTATATGCCTGCAGCACTGATTGCACCACCCACTTAAGTAGCCTTTTAAACATGGCTCAGGGCTGCCATTGCAGAGTATATGTGTGCAGTGTTAAGCTGAAATTTCGACCTGCCAAAATAAACCCGTTGCTAGGCCCGTATCTTCTTTTTTAATACATATAAGTCACCCCTAGGGTAGACCCTGGACAGCCCAGAGAACAGAGTACAATGTATTTAAAAAGAAGGAGTTGTACTTTTAAGTTTTACATGCCCTGACTGCGAAAAACTCTGAAATGTGTTTTGCACTACTGGAAACCCTAAATCTCCCGTAGGATAACATTGGGATTACCATAACACATTTTCTGAGTGTAATTTCCATTTAAATAGAACTGATTCAGGTTTTGTGTCTCTGGAATCCGAATTTAAAATCCTAACTTATTGTGAAGTCAGATTTTAAATTACAATTCTAAAAATGCCACTTGTTGGCATTACCATGCCTTGGCCATTTCGTGCCTGCAATGGTATCTGGTCACATGACTGGGTGTAGTGGGCAGTTGGGCTTTGTGTATTCCTCTTAGACAGCCATACACAATGGGAGCTTAGGTGTGACTGAGTGGGTCATCACTGGCAGAATGGGAGAAAGGAGCTGGGGGCAGCCTCACTTACACTTGAAAAGGCTGGGTCCTGTCACCACACAAATGGCTGCAAACGCCCTGTATCTAGTCTGGAGCCAGGACAGGGAAGGCAGGGGATCTGTGCACTTCAAGGGCATGCCTTTCGAAGCATCTCCCCACTTTAAATGCACAATATAAAAGAAGGACCTCAGACACCACCACTGCAGTACACTTCTGGAAATGTGGATGCCCTGTCAGGAAGAAGGACTGCTGTGCTGCTGAAGGACTGCCACTCTTTTTTTTAATTTGTATGTATACAGGCATGTCATTGTAATGTCCTGAAGATGATCCAACGATCGAAACTCCGTCTGCAAAATGTTACACATATACATCCACTAAACTGTTATGTTAAATATATAATGGTGTCTCCACGATTTCTGTCTGTTTCATTTATATCAAACTTATATGCAGACACGTTTTCTTTGCCTGAACCCTTTACTTAATGTTGTTTGTTTGTTTATGTCAGTAGGACACAGGTTGTGTCCCACTTGGATTTCTTCCCTTACTTTATGTTATACATTTATATTAAAACCTGTCCGGCTGGACAGAGAATATAGCACTGATTGAGTCTATATTGATTTGTATATTACCAGACTGTCTAGGGACCATTGTCTTTAGAAATAATTACTCACTTTAGTGGTAACTGGGATCAAAGTGCATTTTATACAGAGATATAAGAAATAAACTCATGTAAGAGTGGTATCTTTCCCCTCAATGGCTTAAACAAATGCACCCATCAGTTTATGCACAATACTGGAGGTGTGAGGGCCAGGTAGGAACACTGACCCATATTAGGTGGCCTTGTGAAGACATACTTATTTTGGAAGAGTTGAGCCCCATTAAAAAAGGTTTCGACCTTCATAGTCTGGGAAAGACCAGAATAGTTAGTGCTGAGATTAAGAGACAATAGTATTAGGCATCTGTCATTACATATCAACGCCCTTCTACAGCATATACTGGGAGCAGCAAGGAAATTAATAGCAGCACATTGGAAAAGGGAAGCAATTTCTGGAATTTCAGACTAAAGCACACCATGGCACTGGACAATCTGTCTCGATCTATTGCACCAAGAAAAGAAATTTCATGAGACTTGGCAACCACTGATAGTACAATTATCCACCACGCACAATATGCCAGTGTCCCCACGGGGTCTACAACTGTTTGATAACAAATGCACCTCCCCTACGGTCCACATGATCTATCTCAAGGAGGGAATGATCACATCCAAGAGTGGAATCTATCCTGGGCGAAGAGCGAGCGGATGAAGGAGGTGAGTTCTTTAAGCTTCTTTTTCTTTGCTTATGGGATACTTTATTATATTTACTTATACATTGCTGCAGACGAACCCACTACTTTTACTGATGTGAAATGTCATATCTAACAGTTTATTAAACATATTTGATTTAAAAAGACAGCCATTTGGTTTCACAAACACAAAGCTTTGGACACTGTCACAATGCATTGTGCAAGGTTTCTAGTAGTAACCATGTTTATTGTTATATGGTTTACTAACGTAACAAGCATTGGCAAAGCCTATAGTCCTCGCTTGCACGGACTGGAACATTTAAAAAAAATGTGCAGAAGTGGTTGAAACAAAAAACAAGTTCTGTATGCAATGGATCTATGAGAAAAATATTTAATGTGTGATGGTTAAAAGTCATTTTGAGATGTAAAGTAGTCCCTCGTGCACAGCAATGTAAGCACTCCATAGGATGAGGAATGATAAACAAAACAACCAACAGCTTGTAGTGAGAAAATAAAATTCCTCTGGGTGGCCCCAAAGCACTCACTTTGAATGTTTTTTTAAGTAATAGACCAAATGCACATCTCAAAGATAGTGTTCCAATTTTTTGAATGTTACAAAGTAGCCAACATTCTGGCCTTGGTTACGTGGTATAGCACAGGTCTAGTTTCTCCGAGGAGTAGGAGTGCGCTTAACAGACACCAGTTGTACTGCAGCATGAGCATCTGAAACATGGCGTTCTGTTTACTGATTAATGTGTTTAGAGGATCTTAATAAAACCGGGTTACAAAAACTAAGTTGTGCAGGGGAGTGGGTGTGACAAAACCAGCCAGTTTGCTCAAATTATTTTCAAATTGTACATTTTTATATTGTATGATTAAACATACCAACATTCTGAGGCACAGACGAATAACAAGATTTCACAAGAATTGATCCATTTTTCAATCGTTCCCAAAGTCAAAGTAAGAGGCATTTATCTCTTTGTTCAAGATGCCACCATTACCTTTCTAGTTCTTAATTAAAACACTTACAGATGTGAATGCTTACCTTCAACAAAATATTCCTGTTCTAACTTGACATTACAGTAGTTTGGAATTGTCTTCATGGTCACAAAGACCTGTTGGGCAGCAGTTACTTCAAAGCAGTTGTAGTGCACCTGCACCTGATAGGAAAGCAATTGAACTGAAGTAAATAACTTCACTCAGGATCCTCAAAACATATGTGAAATATTAATAGATATCACAATAATTTATCAGTATCATTTATTTCGAATTCCTGGTGATTCACTTGTGGCATTAAATACATATATACCCATCTACTATACTACTTTTGCTAATAAATATTATAAACTACAAAGTATAGTAAAGTCATGAATAATGAAACCATATTCTAGATTTGTGCTATCACAGAATACAATTTTATTTTTCGCAAACAGTTGTTTACAAAGACAAAGTCAGCATGCACAAAATGGATGCCTGTGCACACACTGGCATGCGTATATGCATCTGTTATGTTATAAAGGGATCTTTTGAGAAGACATGTAATGCAATGTCAAGATTCAATAAAATGGTAAAATGTTAAAAAAAGATAATGTGTGTGGACGTTCCCATAGGATGTCAGGTACAGACTCCTGCATATCGTTCAATCATTGAGGAATGCAGGAAATTTCCAGGATAGCTGTCCTGTCCATGTGCAGGAATACAACAGGGGAAAATGCAAGGCAGGCAGGCGGTAGAATTGTGTCCGTTTTGCACTGCACACTTCTCACAACACCGTTTGTGATATGAAAGAGTGGTAGACTACAGAGTTACTAACTAGGCAGTGCTTAATTTAAGCCAGTGGTTGCTGGTGTGGGGGACTGGCAATTTTTGGGGATCGGCACTTATTTTTCCACATCAAATTTTTACCGAGAGCAAGGGAAGGAAAGATACTCAAAGCAGAAAGAGGAAAAACTGTCACAAAGGGAGAAAGTAGGAACATGCATGAATGAGGTAAAAGTGTATGGACTGACTAGTAGTGGATTAAAGGGGCCTGAGGTGGATTTTCGACTACCGACCTTGGCATTCGGCGGGACGACTTTTAATTGCACCAGTTGCTGGCTTCTCAGCAGAGCTTTGTGCACTGGCACTATTTCTTCTACAAATTAAGCACTGTAGTGTATTTCTGAGCTTTAACACTTGCCAGCCATTTAAGGCCCATCCACATCACTGCGATCCCATGGGTCACATGGGTGTAGCGCTGTCGGCTTGCTGACTTGAGAGAGCCTGCCATCTTCACACCCACACCCAAGAAATGACATACTAAGATTGACACTTAATTCACTTTAAAAGATGAACTCACTTTGCAAAGAAAGAAAAGTAAACATCAATCCCATGTTAAAAGAATAAGCAGAAACTTGTCAGAAGACATAGCCTGACATTTACCTCTGTCGTTGAAGCATGCAAATGTAAGAAGATAAATACAGAATTCAAAGGCATCCTTATTTTTTGCTCGGACTTTCCAGACCCACTTAAAATTGTCTAGCCCACAGTTTGGTAAACACTGGCCTGGACAATTTGTTGTCTCTCTCTGCACCCTGCCTCTTCTTGTGCTTTCAATGTCTGTTAGATTTTTGATTTTCTATCTTGTGATTCTGCTATCTTTTAGTCTCCAAGTTTGCTGTGTTGCTGCCAGACACAATGGAAAGCATGGGAAATAAAACCAGGGCACAAACATGTTGACCTAAGAGCTGCTTTCGATCTTGTCCCCAGACTTTGTCTGTGGGACACCCACAGGTCAATGGGTGTGCCACCATACTAAGTAGATATTTTGATTAAGGCTTCTTTACTAGAATTGTTCCCAAGTACCAGGATGGCTTACAATGATCGGCATTCCCTTCCGGAAAGTAAATAAGTTTGACTATCTTGGTCTTAGAATCAATAATTCTCCTCTTTGGAAATCTCAAATACAGAAAAGTGCAGCAGTAATGCTGCATAGGTCATCAATGAGCATTACAACTTATAAAGCTACCAGTCCCAGATATGTTTCCCCTACAATTGACATCTATCATGCCAATGCCCAAACTGCTTCACAATGTAGTGCAAAAATCTGGGAAACTGGTAATACCAAAGATCTCATACATAAGAAGAACTTTTTTTGAGGTTGTTATTGAAGCTGCCTCACAGTTATCCAATATTACCTATTTTTTATGGTACCAGCCTTAGGCACATCAGAGATATTGCGATTTTAGGACTCCTTATTGTTGAGGGCAGATTGTAGTCAACTCCTGAGTTAATCTCATACAGGAACGGCCTAATCCAGATTATGAATATTGACAAAACCCATTCTATCCCTTGGTTTGGCCATATAAAACACTTGTAGGGTATTTGGAATTTGTATGATTACTGGAGCAACTCATTAACCATCAACGAGCGTCAAGAAACATTGTTCAATCTGGTTATTGGACTTTCATTCTTGAACAGCATCAAAGTTCTTTAGAAATTGGTAGTCTCACCTGCGCTTTTTTGATCCGCAAGTGCATTCCCTTCTTTTGAACCTATCTGGATGTGATAAATCCACACAAGCTAAAACTTTAAACATTAAACATAGATATGGTAAATACTTACCAACAGTTTTACGTGTGTTTGGAAGGTTAGTAATGTACAAAACAGCACATGTAAAATATACAATAGTAGGGAATAACTTTATTCAGTTAAATAACCATCAAAGTACACACAACAAACAAAAACAAACTCAGACAACCAATTCACTGGAAAAATACTAAGTCCTATATACACCAATACAGCCTCACTACAATTATCAAAAAACATCTCAATCAGTTCATTAAGATATTCATAATAGCAATAATGAACATAATTTCAACATTTCCCTCCAGGCAGTTTAAATACAATATATAAAACACAATAAAACATCCCATTAAAAGTACAACAAACCAAAATATATGTTACTTGAAGTATCGAACACTCTGACCATCAGGTTCACTTTATAGTCATTTGTTTGAACTAGCAACAATTTCCCTCCTGTGCATAGCAATTCTATCTTCCCATACCATATGAGGGCTGTGCAAATATTTTAAAAACTGACTGTGCATAGTGCGTAAAATACATGTAATTAACTGCAATACATAATGGAAAAAGATCAACCAACGAACTCATTATTCCAAAGCCTTTAGGATTTTTGCTCTCCTATACCACATTGCTTCTGAAAATGTACTTACAGCAAGTACTGTTTTTTGTGATGTATCACTTTTCAAGATCCTAAAGGCTTCTAGGTGACTGCCAGTTGAGAACTAGCCAGTTACGGCATATATAAAAGTACTCCTTACAAAAAAAAGTACATGCTTTTCGTCTTCAGGTGCCAGGTCGCAAATAGGGCAGATTTCAGTTTCTTGGTTTGCCAACCATTTGCTTGTAAGGATTCTCAGTGGTAAAATTCCATCACGAAATCTTATATACAGGTTTCTGGTTGGAGATGGGAAAATGAAATCTAAAAATTCTTCAAATAGTGGAGATTGCTTATAATAGTTGCAGGGCCATTGTGGGTATACATAACAGATTGGTCATTTATATAAGCCCAGTACCTATATTTAAGTAGTTTATTATCAGATTTTAAAATAGAATTGGGCTCATCCCCCAAGTTCTACATACCGAGTTTGGAAAACCATCCAGAAGCAGATTCAACCCAAGGAATTTCCCTGTGTCATTACTTCTACCTGAGAGTCTTTAAAGACTATGGGGCATATTAGCAAAAACCTCGTTAAAATTATCGCCGTTTTAGCGGCAGGAAACTGCAGCTAAAACGGCGATAATGGCCTTGCTAATATGTGTTATAGAATTCCAATAGAAGCCCAGGTTAGATGTGCAGGACATCTAACCTGGGCTTCTATTGGAATTCTATCACGCATATTAGCAAGCCCATTATTGCCGTTTTAGCGGCAGTTTCCTGCCGCTAAAACGGCGATAATTTTAACAAGGTTCTTGCTAATATGCCCCTATAAGTTCTGGTATAGACCATAGTCGGATCCAATATACTAAAGTTTTCAAAATGGCCCGGTGAGCAACTTGTTGTATTCCAACATCAAAATACATGGGGATTAATGGGGTACTAGATGATAAGCCTAATAGCCTTCTAAAAAAGCTGTTCTCAGCAATGGTTAACAACTGTAAATTACCATAACCCCATATCTCTGCCCCATAAAGAGCGGCACCCTGTGCTGTTGCTCGGTAAACTTCCACAGCAGGGGAAATATCACTCAAATTAGTTTGATTATAAAACCTTAAAATGGCATTGGATCTGTGTTCAGTAATTAGTTTTCATTTCACCAATTGGTTTGTCCTCCCTAAATTGTCTTTAAGTCTGACCACCAAATAATCAAAACTATGTACTCAGCCCAGGGCCTCGCCCCGCATGAATACTACGACTTCCTGTTTTCTTCTTTCCAAACACCATAAACTTAGTTTTGTTAATATTCAGTTCTAAGCATCTCAAATTACAAAATTTTAAAAACGTATCCATTAAAATTTGGAGACTCAGAGATTTAGATATGAGGGGGGAATAGTCAGCAAAAAGTAAAATAAGTATCTTTTTGTTATTCAAAATTGGAGAGTCATTTCTACAATGTTCTAGGGTGTCCACAACATCATTAATGTATAGGGAAAATAGGGTGGGCACTAGCACACAGCCCTGGCGAACTCCTCGCTCTACGGGAATACGATCCGTCAATTCTCCATTTTTTAACCCAGCGGATCTGTGCAAAATTATTCACATGTAATCTACTTATTAAATGCACTAAGTTGGCCGAAGCAGCCATGTTTATCAGGGCTTGCCAAAGGGCTGATCGTGGTATAAAATCAAACGCCGCTCTAAGATCAATAAATGCCACGTAAAGGTGTTGTTTCTGAAGTTAAACATTTTTCCAGTATAAAATAATAAATCAAAAAATGTGATCTGTTGTACTAATTCTTGGTCTAAAACATGCCTTGAGGGGAGATAAAATCTCTTGTGAATCAGCCCAGTCCAGAAGTCTCATCAGGATTTGTTTCGAAAAAATGTTTTGAGCATTATCAATGAGGCTGATAGGCCTATAATTAGATGGCTCCACCAAATCACCTTTTTTATGTATAGCTACAATTTCAGCTCCAAGCCATGAGTCAGGTACCTTCCCCCCAGCTGCAATAGCATTAAATAACATATTACGGTAGGAGGACCATATCAAGGGTTCAGATTTATATAAATCCCTGGGTATTTTTTCTGGTCCAGGTGCTTTAGCAGATTTTCTGCGAATCGATCGCTCGAATTGTTACGCCTAAGCTAAAGATGATAGGAGGAGTGGAATTTAGTATAGGCCATACATTTAAAAATCTAGTGCCATCAAGGAACTGAGAGTCACCAGAAGCATGAAGCATTGTAAAATGAGATACCCATTTATCCGGGGAATATTACATTGATGTAAAATTGTTTTTTCTTACTTGGTTTGGGTAACAAGGCGACAGAATAGTCTAATGTCATTCTTTTTTCCAGCATCCAAAATATCTTGCCATAAGTTATTATTCCAATTCCTCTTGGCTTTAATCAAGATAGATTTGTAGTGAGATCTTGCTGCTTTAACAGTACTATTTCCCTCTATTATAGCCTTCCTCGGAGCTGACTTGGCTACCTTGCAAGCGGGTTAAACCCTTTCTCCACCTTCAATGAATTAGAAGTCCTAATAGTACAATTTTGGTAAACAATCTCCTCTAATGCATTAGACAGGCCAACATGAATGTCTAGAATATGAACTACATCCATATTCAGTCCTAAATATGCTTCAAAGTACGTAACATAAAGTTTGTAAATCTGTAAGAACTGTTTCTGATTAGACATAACATTTGGCCATGAAACATACCGGTGATTATTAGATACCACATGGGCAGGTACAATAATTATGTGGTTATTTTTATCTTGTTTTAAAGAGTCACCTGTCAAAGTTACTTCAAGGGAATTATGATCACTATCGAAACGCACCACCACTTCCATATTATACATTAGAGGCCATAAACTTACCTCGACCAAGATATAATCAATAATGCTCGTACATACCCCTCTCTTAAATGTAGCCGCCCTTATAGGATCAGAGCGAGTACGCCCATTACACACTCTAAGGCCCTTGCTTAATGTAAACGAAGCCAGTTCTAAAGCAGTGTTGGAAAAACAATCTCAAAGGGAGACCAGTCAGAGGTGGTATACCCCATACTTCATCTTCCTCTCTAGTTATCTCATTTAAATATAATGAAGGTTCAAAACTGGTATTAAAATCACCTGCTACTATGACTTTTACACTAGAGTCCAGATTGTCTATAAGTTCCTCCAAAAGAGATAGTGTAGGTGATTTATCCAATCACGTAGAATACCTAAGATAAATATTAAAAATAGTCAAACGGAGACCCGAAGAAAAGGTTACAGTGATCCCATCAGATCTAAATTATCAATCACCATCAGGGTAGAGCTACTAACACAGTCATTCTTAATTAAAATCAAAAGCCCACCTATGGCCCTCCCAAAATGGGCTGCAGGTTTGGCCTCCACACTATAACTAGTAAACCCATCAAAAGACACTTTTTCTCTCACCCATGTCTCTTGTAACAAACAAATATCTTGATTGGCTATATATGCCAAGCAATATTAATGTGATTGAAGATGCCAGCCATGAATTATTTTTCTGCTCAATGTACAGACTGGCAAGAATTAAGTTAAACGGATAAAACCACTATGCTTGAGGATGGGTATTAAACACTGTTTTTTGGATCTCAAGTATTTCAAACAGATGCAAAGATTACCATTGTTTTTAGCTTGAGTTAATTTGTACTTGCTGTCTGGTTTATTAGGAGGAGTAAGGAACTTTTATTATGATTGAAAGTATTGACCACATTTTCTATTTATTTGGACTAAGGTTTAGATAGATTGAATATATGTGAATGTTTTTATTCTGTGTAATTTATTTGTTATGAGTAATCGTGTTTTATGCGGTATTTCCCCTAAATAAACAGATACTATTCACTATACAATGCACCTTGCCTTATGTGCAGTAGACCTACACAGGGGTAAATCATAATTTTTTAAAAGGAAGGTTTTGACTTGTCAAAAAGGGTTATTTTCACAAGTTGAATTTGCAGTTTACGACTGCAACAGCCAGCTTACAAATGGTATATTTTTATTCATGTTTGTACTTTTACTGTAGTAGGTGGCACAATGGGTCCTGCAATCCACTAGCGACATTGACTTACAGACCCTGGTTACAATTTGTATCATATACTACAGAATTATAGGTAAGTTAAATATACCCAAAAGGGTATGCCAATTTCGCCATGTTGAAAGGGGGAGTGCAGGCATGTTATCATTGGTTAGCAGGGGTAAAGTACAGAATGTTTTTACAGCCAGTAAAAATCTAGGGTCCAGAAAATGGTGAAAAAACAGGGGTGATACTGCTAAAAGGGAACATTTCCTACAGACCTGCTCTAACACGTGGGATTTACAATTAAAAGTCCTTGTGTGGTGGAAATAAAATGAATTAACTCAATTTTGTGAAGGCTAAATAATATCATGTAGTTATTAGGGATCATCAACGTATACATTTCAGAAAATACTGATGTGCTGAACCAGCTGATAACATGTGAAATGGTGTCACTCTTCAAATAAACGAAACCCTTTTAATGCAAGTTTATCTACTATTTCTCAGATAATTAAAAGCAAAAAATAATGTTGGTGAGTTACCAACAGAAAGCAGTAGTAAGTTATAGCACAGCCATCTTTAGTTGTTTCTCATATTTATATACACATCACATTTCAAACGATACATAAAAATGTTTTGTAAGAGAGTTTCTATGACAGTGATATAACACTTTTTCCATAGGATTACTGCAGTGTAGTTGCTGTGTTTCCATATTTGTAAAAGAAAAATCACTGAGTATGAATTTGGCCTGGATGGAATTTTGAATTCAGCTAGTGGAATTTGGTAATTCTGCATTACTCTTGTAATGCAGAATTAATGATAAATTCCGCTTCTCCGCTGGTAGAATTATTCTGCAGTAAATTGTTTCTAAACATGGCTGAAAGAGGGAGAAGCCCCTGTATGTTTACTATGTTTTAAAATCACTGCACATTAAAGTTTTTTCTGCAGTGGTTTTTAAATGTAGAGGGACTGCTCCCTCTTATGGCCCTGTTTAGAAACCACTGCAGTGCATAGCCGTCGGCAGCACTCTTACAGACGCTGCAGTGATCACTGCAGAGTATGTAAGGGCACCAAGAGTTATGCACTGCAGTGAATTTAAAACAGGGATGGAAGAGGGAGCAGTCCCTCTGTGTTGAAAAAACATACCTTTCATTGGCAGCGCCCTTACATACTCTGCACTAATCATGCAGATTATGTAAGGGCATCGAGTGGTATTTGGCTGCGTTATTTTCTCAGCGCAAATACATCCTCGCATCCATTTTTGGACACAAGGATGCATTTTGCGCAAAGAAAATTAGATAAGACATTTTAATGTAATTCAACTGTATTCCGTGGAATCAAACCCCCACCAATTCCACCCTCCCCTAGTATGAATGAGCAAATATGTCTTTTTAAAACATTTCCTATCTGGTGGATTAAAAACACATGCACACACACATGCCATGCATAGCATATCTATATACTGCATCAAAGAATAGAGTGAAATTTATTATGCATTATTTTAGAGCAAAACAATAAAAACAGATGTGAACTGTGGTAATCTGATTATGCCAAACTGGGACAAAATCACAAGTCCAGGGTGTCCGCAATGTAGTGTGGGTCGGATACAGGGGCAGGGTTAGGCTTGTTGAACAAAGTACCTTAAATCCTAGTTGCTGAGCATTGTTAGATTCTGTGTCGAGGATGCATTGCACAGCAGCACTTCTGAGGAGCTGAGGGGCTGCAATCCGAGGTCCTGCATTGTCGTCGAGGATGCCGTCGGCGAGTGGCTTGCGATGCCCAGTACTGCATTGAAGAAGCAACACGTAACTGCGGTTCTGAGAAAGGTGAGGACAATACAGTGGAGTCCTGTGTCGTCATAGAGTATGACGTCAGTGAGGAACTTCAATGGGAAGGCCTGCGTGGACGATTCATCGTGCTGCAGCAGTTCAGAGGAAACTGCAGGCCGCATAGCAAATTCCTGCATTTGGGATGCATAGTGCAGGATCGGCTCCAATACCGGGCTGTGAGTAGATGCATCACGCTGTGTCTGTTCTGCCCATAGGACCACAGCTGGGTTGGCAGAGCACCTTCAGGCCAACTTCCGTAGGTTCAGGACTGGAGTGGCACTACTTGGGGGGGGTAGAACTCACAGCAGACAGAGTCAAGATACTGGGTTAAAGGTGGTTGGAGACTTTACTGCCCCTAATGCTCTCATCAGGAAGTCAGCCAACTAGCCCTTGCAGTCACTCTGGTGGTCCTGGGTTAAAGTTGCAGGTCTAATCCTTCACTCAAGCAGCAGGGCAGCAGTCCTTCTTGCAAAGCAGTCCAGCAGTCCTTCCAAGTCTTCCACAGGTGTACTGAAGGGTTGGGTCTGAGGGTCCAATATTTATATCTGGTGCCCAATTTGAAGCAGGAGAAGGTTCTGCACCCATATATGTTTGAAATGCCCTGCCTCTATGCCCTGGCCGTAGCTTGTCTGGAGTAACACTAGACCTGAAAGTGTGGTAGGTGGCAATTCCTCCATCTCATCAAGTCAGAGATGTCCCATCCCGCCAACACCTATGCTGCTTTGTCTCATAGTCTGGGAGCAATATCCATAGACCAATTGCCAGCTACCCCTAGTCATGTTACCCAGGAAACAGGAAGTAGACACCAAAAGGTTAGGACAAACAAATGCCAACTTTCTTATAGTGACATTTTCAGAATTGTGACTTTAACCATTAAAGAGGGTTTTAGAGTACAATTCTTTAGACACCAAACTTGACATTCATACCTGCTGCCA
Source organism: Lissotriton vulgaris (assembly GCF_964263255.1). Taxonomy (NCBI): domain Eukaryota; kingdom Metazoa; phylum Chordata; class Amphibia; order Caudata; family Salamandridae; genus Lissotriton; species Lissotriton vulgaris. Next base: position 1,463,078,516 of record NC_141685.1, on the reverse strand, counting down.
ATTGAAATCTATCACGTATTAAATGTAATACGTTAATACAATGTTATCCTATGGGCAAGGTAGGCCTTGCAGCAGAGAGGACATGTAAAACTTAAAAGTACATGTCCGACTTTTTAAATACACTGCACCTTGCCCTGTAGGCTGTTTAGTGCCCACCATAGCAGTGACATATGTATTAAAAGGAAGGTTTAGGCCTAGCAAAAGATTTACTTTTCCAGATCGAAAGGGAAGTGCAAGACTGAACGTGCAGGCTTTAATGGCAGGCTTGAGACATATTTAAAAGGCTACTGAAGTGAGTGGCACAATGAGTGATGCAGGCCCACTAGTAGAAATTAATTTACAAGCCCTGGGTATGTGTGGTACCACTTTCCTAGGAACTTACAAGTAAATTAAATATGCCATTTGGGTGTAAGCCAATGCTACCATGTCCAAAGGAGAGAGCACACGCCCTATAGCACTGGTTAGCAGTGGTAAAGTGTGCATAGTTTTAAAGCCAGCAAAAACAAAGTTAACCAAAACAGAAGTATGTAAGGAAAAAGGTTGAGGAAAACCATACCAAGGATGTCAGGTCCAACATGATAATAACATTTACAGAGTGCTTATTAACGAGGTGGTAGAGGACCAACATTGCAGTGACAGTACCTGTTAAGAGGAGACTCGGAAAGTTTGGGAAAACAACCAAGATTTTAAAGAGCATCTAAATGAAATAAGACAATTTATAGACTGTACGTTGTCAGAAAGCCTAGAAAACCCGAAACCACTTATTCTATTTTCAACAGTGTTTGGATTAGTTGGAAAAACTCTTGTGAGGTGATGTTTCTTTATATGTTTCTGTATGAACCATGGGGAGTCTCTGTGTAGAGTTCTATGAACAGTGCAATGTACATTGAATTGGACACGTCCTCTGACTGAGAGCCAACAAAGCTGTTAAAGAAAGGGGCAAGAGTGAGTAAAACGTGGGTCCTCAAAAACCTATCATGCACCAGCATTCTGGATAACCTGAATTCTATGTAGGTGGTAAACCTGTAAATCCAGATAAGGAGAATTGGCACAGTTACGCCTGCAACTGATAATTACCTAAATGGATGATAGTTGTCCCATTCTCGTTCAAGAAAGGTAGAACTTTCCCCAACAGCTTAAATGGTTTTAGTGAAGATGCCTGGCTTACCATAGAAAAAGTCCAAATAAATCTTGACTCCCAAGACTTTTGACAACTCCTACTGTGAAAGGAAGTGCACTCATCACTGAAAGCCAAAAACAGTTGAGCTAGGGCTAGTGTTTCTCATTCCCAACGATTACCTCTACTCTTTCAGTGTTATGTGTATGCCAGTTAGCTCTCATCCATTCCAATATAGATCTCATACATTGTTGGGCGAGTAGACTGGATATCACCCCACTGTCCAATCGAACTAGTGATTGCGTATCAATTGGATAAATATATATGTTTACACCTTTCGATTGAGGTAGCCTGACCAGAGGACTTTTGAATAGAATAAAAATTTGAAAACATAGAGCTAAGCCTGGAGGTTCTCTATATTTAAGGAGGCTCTCCGTGGTCCTGAAGGGGAGCAGACTAACAGACTAGGAATCCTGATTCGAAAAGGGAAACAAACCAGAACGGTGTCAGTGAATTCAGCCGCACTTAAAAGACCCTGAATAATTCTATAGTCAATGGAGTCAAACACCACTGATGAGTCAAGTAATATCAGCACGTTGGCTCTGCCAGGTCTGCGTCTAACCTGAGGTTGTTAAGTACTGCCAGCAGCACTGAGTCTGTTGGCTGAAACCTGCTTGAGCCAGGTTAAGAACATTAGTAGCTCAGACACGTTTTAAGGCATGGGCAAAGGGAGCACTAGCCCACGGCCCCAGCCTTTAAGGGGGCCCCTCATAGATCCAGGTTGTTCTACAAAGAGTCTTGCCCTGATTACCTTGAATAATTTTTAAACAGATTGTTGTAAATAGCAGTTTTCTATCATTTATTTTTAATGTGTGAGTGTCTATTACAGACATTTTGCAGACAAAATGTGTTCGTTTCATGAAAAATCCATAAAAGAAGTTTATTTTAGATCAGTACAGGACCTCACATATGAGAAATGGAAGGGTGTGACAGAGATTATTTGCAATAATATAAGTGATCTGCTGCAGTGTTACAATATTTAAAACACACATCACTATCCCTGAATATCAGCAATACACACATTTAGAATTTGACCAAAGAGGTCATGAAAGAGCTGAAACTGGATCATAAAATCAAAGTTGTTCCGAACAGTGACCCCCAAAATACATCTGGCGCTGGGCACCCAAAATAAATCCGGCCCAGGACCCCCAAAATCCTTAAAACGTCCCTGTAGTAGCTTGCATTCAGTTGATTCATTGCTTGACCATGTGGTGCTCCAGTATTTTGGCTAGAAATGTTAGAAGGGATATCGGCCAAAAACATGTCATGATCATAGGGTACAGCATAGATTGCAGTTCTGTTCTCATTAAAGGTCATGTTATTGTGTTAATATCCATATATGGTGCAATCTGCATGGGCATGTTGTTTGAAAATGCATTCTAAGGGATGTATTTAGGGGAATGTTATGGATTCGTGCTAAGATTTTTATTACTGTGTACGAATAAAGGTTGATGTAGGTCTATTAAGTTAAAAATGATCCACAAGATGAGTCTCACGTTTATAGGCGTACATCTCATGAAGTGTTAAATTAACACTATCTCAGCCGAGGGTCATCAGAGCTGTACTGTAGATATAGCAAGAATCCCAAGTCTCATGCAGTCCATAGAACACTGACATCATGACAGCAAGACACATTATAAGACCGCTTCCCAGACTTTCATTTTTATGACTGCCTTCTGGCCGCAGATGTACAGCCTGCTTAATGAAACTGCTTCAATATCCATTGCTGTATGTGTAGTAATCCACTCCAGAAATGTTGGTGGAAGAAGGTTTATTGTGGCAGAGAAACACAGTACAGCATCTGCTCAGCAGGACAGGTCCAGTAGTAATACAGTCTGGAATCTAGAACCCTTAGCACTTAGCAACAGATTGCAGTACAAGGTTTGCAAAGCTAAAGGCAGAAACTACTTAAAGAGATACATGCATAATTAACATGTGAAATACAACACATCTTATCCCTAAAAAGAAAAGAAAAGAAGAAAAGAAAGAAAGAAGCATAGAGGAAAAGGAAAGAAAGAAAAGGATAAAACATAAGGAAGAAAACAAAGAAAACATGAAAGAACTGAATGTATGGTGCAAAAAGCAAACAATTATATATAAGCAATTTAAATGTGAAAGGCACACAGTACTGAATCAATCTCTAAACCTAAGTGGTACATTGACACTTCTCTTATTAGTTTTAACCCTAGAAGAAACAGTATCATTCTTTATAGGTGGCTTAACACTATCAAAACCAGGAGTGTGAAAATTAGAACACTTAACAACTCGTCTAACATTCCAGACTTTACCATCATTAGTTACAATGCTGTTGGTGTTAACCCTTACAACTTTTCGAATAGGCCCAAATTTAGAAACACCCTTAATCAAAAACCCAGGTTTACGTATCCTGACAAAATCTCCCACTACAAAATCAGGAACTCTCACATTGTACTTAGAATCATGATATTCCTTCATTTTTTCCTGATGATGTTTGACTCTCAGAGAAGTGCTTCGCACGTCAACAGGAGAAGAAATAGCAGAAGGGCTAAACTTCTCTTTCATCCACCACGGACACAATTTTGACACGGGTTCCCTCCCCCTCAATAAACGGAAGGGACTAAGCTCAGTAACCGAGTGAGGAGTTATTCTGTACAACCATAACCTTTCTCTGATAACTTTTTTCCACACATTGGGAGTCTTTCTTGCCCATTCAACAGAATCTTTCAAGACGCGATTAAACCTTTCTACCTGTCCATTACCTTGTGGTTCGTAAAGAGGTGTAGTGATGTGTTTAATCCCACAAGACCTGAGATAATCCTCTACTTCAGTAGAAATCAATTGTACTCCATTATCGGTAATCAGAACCTCAGGGCTACCTTCTCTTGCAAATACTTCTCTGAGGAATTCAACAATGACCTGCGAGGAAGCAGAAGACACGAACCTAACTTCAGGCCATTTAGAATGGTAGTCTATCAACACCAATGCAAAACGGGCATCTTGAGGTAGACAATTGAAAGGACCAGAAATATCAAGTGCTAGCTTCCTCCAAGGATTCTCTGGCCAGGAAATAGGTATGAGTGGAGCAGGGTAGGTCTTCAACATTTTATCACTGTTGACACATATCGAACATTCACGAACCACTCTGTCAATCATTTTATCCATTCCTGGCCACCAAAAACTAGTTCTCACTAATCTCTTCATGGAAGACATTCCCAAATGACACTCATGAGCAAGCCTAATAATTTCCTCTTGCATATCCTCAGGAGGCACACATTTTCCGCTTTTAAAAACCAAATCATTGTCAACTTCCAATTCACTAAGAACTTGATGAAAAGACTTCAATTCTGGAGGTACCATATTGCCACTAGGCCAACCCTTCAAGATATACTCCTTAAGAGTACTCCAATTCTTGTCACGTGTAACAGCATTATCCCAAAAGGATTCTGAAATAGAAGAAAATTCATCTCCTAAAAAGTCCTTTAAAGAAGCAACAAAATCAACATCCTCTTCTCCTTTGTCATCTGCAGTACATTTAGAGTCACAAGGAAGCCTTGAAAGACAGTCGGCTGTAACATTGCTCCTTCCAGGAAAATACTCTACATCAAAATTGTACTCTTGTAAACGAGACATCAGTCTAGCAATCCGTTCTGTGGCGTTCCGACCACCACCAGGGGAAAGTATGGAGACTAGCGGTTTATGGTCCGTTTTCAATAGAAAACGACTACCCCATAAAAAATTCCGGTAATGTTCTATTCCCCAGACACATCCTAAAAGCTCTTTCTCAATGACAGAATACTTCCTTTCTGTTTCACTCAAAGTCCGGGAAGCAAACGCTACACACCACTCATCATTCCCACACTTTTGTGATAGAACCCCTCCTAGCCCATACTCACTGGCATCCACAGTAACCACACACAGCTTATTGACACAGAACGGTTTCAATGTAGGAGCATTGGCAATATCATGCTTAATGATTTGAAAAGCAGACTCCTGCTTCTCACCCCAGTAAAACTCTACCTTCTGTCTTGTCAATTCTCTCAAGGGTTCCATTTTAGTTGCAAACCCTTTAATGAACTTGCTATAGTATTCACACAAGCCATTAAAAGAGAGCAACTTTTCCTTATTGTCACGACATGGTGCTTTAAGTATAGCTTCAACTAAGCATTTCTTGGGAACAACACCATTACCCGTAAGAGTGTGTCCAAGATATTCCACAGATTCACAAAACATTTTGCACTTGTTGTCCTTTAGAGTGAGACCATGCATTCCCAACCTTTTACAGACCTCCATGACATGATCTTTGTGAGACGCATTATCGGGAGAAAACACAAGAATGTTGTCTTGAAAGCACCTCACAAACTTGTAGAGATCTTTAAAAATATGATGCATAGTACGTTGGAAAACTGATGCCGCAGAGGCCAACCCAAAGGGCATTCTCTTATATTGAAATAAATCCTCAGGAGTGAGAAAAGCTGTCATCTGCTTGGATTCATCAGCTAACACAATTTGGTGATATGCTGATCGCAAATCAAATGTGGAAAAAACTTTCGCTCCCTCTAACATACATACAACCTCATTTATATTAGGTAGGGGATGGCAGTCCACTATGATATTTGAATTGAGAGCTCTCAAATCTACACATAGCCTGAGGCTTTGATCAGATTTTCGGGCTAAAACGATGGGCGAAACCCATTCGGAAGACTCAACTTCTTCAATTATGTCATCATCAATTAAGTTTTTCAAAAGTATTTTAAGATCATCTCTGACATTTATGGGAACATTTCTTAACTTTTGTGTAACAGGAATGGTTCCTTTCTTGAGTCTGATCAAGTGTTGAAAGTTATGCAATTTTCCCAATTCCTTTGAAAAAACCTTGGGAAACAACTTAATGATCTCATTTATCCATGCCTCAGTACCAGTTATAGTTTTAACAGAATGAGTGTCTTTTACGCAATCATCAATCATGACAATGGGATCTAATTTCCTGGGATTGAGAGTAATACCGAAACTCCATTGATCCCTCCATCCAAGCACATTCACTCCCTTTGTAGCAATGTATAACTTAACAAACCTCATTCGACCTCTAAAGAGCATGTCTACTCCCAAATATCCTTCCATAGGGATAACAGACTCAAGGAAAGTTCTGGCAATTATGTCAGGAACTTTAAGGTCTGTAAGATTGACAATGCCCTCAAACATTTCAGTGAAATATTGTTTAGTGATGATCGTCCAAGGTGACCCTGAATCGGCCATTAATTTAAGATCCACACCTAAAACATGTACTATGCACTCAGGTTGTTTAAGGTGAATCAACTCTTGTTCATTGGCATCGACAATGGAAACAACTATGCCTCTTTCACAATCATTTCCATTATCTTTCCCAGGAACATCAACTTCTTGCACAGAATCAGTAACAAAAGAAACTCTATTCCTATTAATATTTCCAGGAGTGGTTCCCGTAGTAGTCTTGCATACACTGCTGAAATGTCCTTGTCTACCACACTTGTTACATTCCTTCCCAATAGCAGGACATTTAGGAAAAGAAGCACCATGACTAGGACTACCACACCTAAAACAATGGAAAAATTTGTCATTCTTTTTGTAAGAACGTTGAAAGGAATTACTGGCACGTTGTGTATTGTTGGAAGATGACGCAGAAGAGACATCAGATTTAACAGCACATACTTCGGAGGAACTGTCTTTGTCCTTCTTATCCAAGCATTTTATCCATTTGTCTGATTGTTCAATAGCTTTAGCTGTAACAATAACATCTTTTAAATCCGGATCTCCCATAATCCATAACTTTTCTTGGATTTTCTTGCTCTTGGTATGGACTATGATTTGATCTCTGATCATCTCATCAGAGATAGGACCAAAGTTACAGTTGGTAGATAAATAACGTAAAGCTGTTAAAAAATCATCAAAGGTTTCAGACTCTTCTTGAGCTCTAGTATAAAACTTATAGCGATTCAAAGCCACACTAAAAGTAGGTTTAAATCTAGCTTCAAGACGAGTCATAGCATCATCAAACACATTTCTATCTCCTCCCCCATCATGTAGAGGAAGTGTTCTGAATACCACTTGACCTTCAGAACCCAAAGAATGCAGTAGAATGTTTTTTTTTCTCTCTTGTGAAAATCTCTCCCCATCTATAGCTTTTAAAAATGTCAAAAATTCCTCTTTCCAACGAATCCAAGGTATAGGAGGCTCTCCTTTGTTTTGTAGGAATTTAGGGGGGGGATCAAACTGCATGTTTGATAATTATGCTTAAGTCTATGAATATTTGCAAATTAAAATAATTGTACATAGGCCATAAAAGAGTAAAAATTTGTAAAGTCACGAGTAAATAACAATAATAATAGTCAAACCTGTAGATATTGACTAGAAGTTTCCTTGGTGAAGAAACGATCCTTTTGTGTGAAAACACGATGAGTATTGCTTCTTGCGCATTGGAAATGCGGTAAATGCGATGCGGAGTTTCGTTGCTAGGCAAATAGTAAACTAAAATGGCGTCGACGTGTGCGCGATGACGTTAAGCGCACACGTACTACCATTGAGTTTGATGCTTGGTGGTAGAGCGTCGCGCGTGAAGAAACAATGGCGTGCAGGCAGTTGAGAGCGCGGCGAGGAACAGCCGTTGGGGAAACAAACAAGAAGTTTAAACGTAAGCACTCTCAATGTAAAAGCCAATTCATGTAGAAAAATAATGTCCAAAAAGTTATTAAAAGATCGGAAAACGCAGCGAGGCACTCGTGTCAAGTCAAAATAGTTTCTCAGAAAAGATGACTTGCGAGGCACTCGTGTCGAGTTGAAACTTCTCAAGAATTTCTCTCTAATAAGCAATGAAGTCAATAAAATTCTCAAAAATAGTTCGTAGAATTAGCAAAAGTAATTATAGTAGCATCGTTTTGAATAGTAAATAGGAAAACGGAATATACTTAGCATGAAAGTTCAAAAACGATGAAAATCTTGCAGCGCAGGTAATAATCCTTTGGTTGCTCCTGTGTTTCCAAATGTAGCAAACCAATGAAATCGTCGCCAATTTTGTAGTAATCCACTCCAGAAATGTTGGTGGAAGAAGGTTTATTGTGGCAGAGAAACACAGTACAGCATCTGCTCAGCAGGACAGGTCCAGTAGTAATACAGTCTGGAATCTAGAACCCTTAGCACTTAGCAACAGATTGCAGTACAAGGTTTGTAAAGCTAAAGGCAGAAACTACTTAAAGAGATACATGCATAATTAACATGTGAAATACAACAGTATGTCACCTTAATTATCGTTCACGTTCTGTTTAATTTTTTTGTCCCTTTCTCAGAGAACATTAGTGTTATTTGAATTTATTTTTGTACTCGCGTTATCATGTACAGAGAATTTAGAATTAGTAAAGGACAACAGCAAATATGAATATGGAAATATACCTTCTGTCCGTTTGACTTCTTAGTTTCATTTCTCGGCAGCCTCACACTCACGCATTGGCTGAGAGATGTATCCAGTGTCAGTGAACAAATCTCAACTCCTCGAATGCTTTCTAAACAAAATGAAAATTTTTCAAGTGATTAAAAACCCTGATTTTAAGAATTGTGGTTTCTATATAATGTTATCAGTAATTGCTTTAATGAATGAAAATATTATTCTTGCTAAGCAAAGTCAGATGTAAGGAGACAAATTAAGTGATTCTGCAAAAGCACAAGATACTATGTAGCATCCGATTCTAAATTGTGAGTTAAATTCCAATCCCTGTGCAGACAGTAGTTCGCAAAGGAACCACAAGCCAAGAGGTGCGATATTCTTTGCAGGCCAACTGGGTTTTTCTGAGATTGCCTGCAAAAGTTTGGTGGCAATTTTTTAAGAAAATTCATTGAAGAAAGGCATAATATCTAGAATTTGGTATGGAAAATATAGAATATTCCTGTTATGCCACAATTCCTGTCAAACCCCGTACCCAGTAAATACCCTACCCCTGGGTTCTGGTATGTAAACGGTGCGAAAAATACCACTCCTATTGGGCAAAGCTTGTACTTGGATCCTTAGTGGAATAAAACTCTGGGATGGTACAAACCGTATTAATATACTGAGTTATAATTTTCACTTATACATACATAAGGCAGCTTCATCAGACACCATTAAAAAGCAACATTAGAAATCAATGTATTCGCAGTTCAATATATGGAAATGATCCAAATTTCAGTTTTGAATAAATATAATTTGATCTAAGAAAGCATACTTCGGGTCAAACACACACTAATGTCATTGGAGTGCATTTAGTGTATTTGTAATGACAAAATGACCAGTCTCTGTCCAGAGTAGCATAGTAGGCAAAAACTGAAGGACTAGAATGCGACTGAGTAATTACCAGTGGCTGACAGCGACGGCTCGTGGAGGGAGTTACGGTGGGGCAGGAGGCTGGGGAGGGGGAGGGGCAGGGTGGAGGTTGCTAAAAACCGGCATATGGATAATTGCAGGTAAGTAAACAATTTAATTAATAAAACGAATTTCGTAGCTCGCACTGATTTGCATTTTGCGATGCAAGGCGCACTACGAAATTCGTTTTATTAATTAAATTGGTTACTTACCTGCAATTATCCATATGCCGGTTTTTAGCAACCTCCACCCTGCCCCTCCCCCTCCCCACCCTCCCGCCCCACCGTAACTCCCTCCACGAGCCGTCGCTGGTGGCTGAGAGTAATCAAACCATTCAACCCATCATGTTTCTGTTTTTCTCAGACCATCTGTTTATGCATTTCTCTAATGCTCCAATTAAATCTTTAGCAGAAGGGTTCAATAGTCATCAAGTTTAGTTTCAGGATACAGTCGTGATGGTACAGACTATTCTCAGTACGTTCTTCCAAGCAGAAACTGTGATATGTCTATGATGGACCTGTAGCCTGATGAGAAATTAAAACTATTTTAATTTGTTAATATTAAACCAAGCATCTTGAAATGTAATCAGCTAACGTTTTGCTGAATGCCTAGAGTGACATTTGGATTTTCCAAACAACGATTAGTGTAACCGTTGATGTGTTTTAGTATAGGAACTCAATTTCCTTGACATCAACTGATAATGCCAATGAGACAAGCTCTCAAAACTACGCTGCATGGCACCAGATTATTGTATTTTAGATATTAAGATGACAAACTGTTGTTACCAGAGTAGAGACTACCAGAAGATTGTGAAGGTAAGTATATATAGTAAGGTATAGGTTTACTATACTTAATTTACTTTAGCAATATGTATATATATATTCACTGAAAAAACAAAGTTGACAGGGATGTTATAGCTAAGCTCAGATTCCACTCATACAAAACTAGTGATATTCATCAGTTATAGCTACCTGAGCTAACTATAGCATAAGCTCCCGCAATGCACTGCTTATGACCTCACATATTGCATCACTCATGACATCTCAACTGACATCCCTGATTACATCATTTTTTGGCCCGGGGAGGTGGTGGTCCCCACGGCCCGGGCGTCCGCAGGGCCCCCCCATTTTGTGTTATTTAGCCTTGGGAGTTGGTGGTCCCTGGGTCTCGGTGGGGCCACGAGGCCCCCTAAAATATTTCTTGAGCCCCAGGGAGGTGGTGGTCCCTGAGGCTCAGCAGATCCACACATCCCCCCAACAATATTTGTTTAGCCCCTGGAAGGTGGTTGTCCCCAGGACTCCAAGAGCCTAAGGAGGGGTCCCGTGTTTGTTTATGCTTTTTAATTTTCACCACATAGTCACTGCTACGTCGTGTTTCCACTGCACCAGGGCTAAGTTGTCAAGCTATTCCTATCCTGCCCCTTTCATTTTTTAAACATTTTTTGGGGTACTTGGCTGAAGCTGAATCCCATGATGGCTGCCAACACTTCCAAGAAGAAGTGTTGCCCGCCAATCAGATTTGAACAAGGGGACTGTCGGATCCTAGGAAGATCTGCATCCCTATATATCTAAATTTGCGTTTCTTTTATTATCTCAAAAACTACTGAAAGGATTACACCCATTCCCAAAATTATCACTTTCTGAACTAACAGCTACCTTTCTGCCAAATTTGGTGTCATTCCATTCAGCAGGTCGGGCTGAAGTAGTGTCTAAAATCACTATGAGATTTTGCAAGGTGAAAATGTGTTTTGAGACCCCCCTTTTTTTGGCCCCTCTTTGACGGATCATCCTAAAACTTTCAAAACAGCAACCGAAGTGAGAGTTGTAATTTTTAAAATTTCGGGAGGATTTGTCAAACAGCATCAAAGTTATTGGCAAAACAAAAAACACTCTTCCAATGGAAACAAGGCCCCTCTCCCGTTCTTTCAATAAATATTTGACCCACCATGTTGTGTTATTTAGCCACGGGTAGGTGGTGGTCCCTGGAGCTCTGGGGCTCCCAACAATATTTCTTTAGCCTGGGGAGGTTGTGGGCTTTGGAAGGGTCAGCACGCCCCCAACCATATTTGTTCAGCCACGAGGAGATTTTGGTCCCTGGGACTTATAGAGCCTCAGGAGGGGGATACATGCGGTCCCCTCATTTTTTACAAGTAAAGCCCTGGGGTGGTGGTGGTCCCCAGGGCTCCAGGAACCTAAGGAGGGGGGATGCCCCGTGAGTACCCCTCCTTTTTATAAAAAAAATGCCCCCAGGACCTGGTCCATCCAGGAGCTCTGTTGAAAAGAAGCGCAGGTGCCTGCACTTGTTTCTTTTTGCCACAGATTCACTGATCCGTCTGGACTTGACCGGGTCCTTCTCTTACCCCAGGGCCAGGGCTAAGGGGTCAAGGTATTCCTACCTTGTCTTTTTTTAAACATTTTTTTGTTTTGTGGGAGTGAGCTAAAGCCGAGTCCCAAGATGGCTGCTAACACTTCCTGGTTTGAAGTATTGGAGGCCAATCAGATTTCAGCACGGGGACTGTCGGATCCTCAGAGGATCCTCATCCCTATATACATAAATTTGAATTTATTTTTATAACTCTGCAACTGCTGAACAGATGTGCAACAAATCAGAGCAATTCAGGCTTTGGTTGTGTACGAGTCCCTATGGGAAATTGCATGGGGAACACACGTTTTGGGGCTTCTTTTTTTCTTGGTTTCCACTTGACAGATAACCTCGAAACTTTTAAGACAGCAGCTGAATTGAGCAGCAAAATGGTTTTGAAAATTTCGTAAGGATTCATCAAACGGTGCCAAAGATATTGGCAAAGCAAAAAACGCTTTTCCTACGGAAATAAGGTTGTAACTATAACTACCTACTGGTAGCCGCCCTTAGGTAATATACCTTCAAGAAGCATAAAAGAGGAGTTAAGAAGGTAAATTTTTGCTTACCAATATATACTTCCTTTCACTGTATTCTGTTTGTAACTGTTTTAGATACAATATTTTTGCATGTTCATATTTTTGTACTTGGTATTCTGACATACATATTCTGCTGGTGCTTTGGAAAAACATATTTCCGTGAATCATCTCCATTGGCCTTTCTGTAACATTAGAAGAGTGATGCGTTAATACTTTCACCTAACTTTGGTTTCCTCCCTCAGCTGTCCTGTAGTGCCTGGTATTTCGTTTTTAATTCCCCCTTTTCTGCCTTTGATGCTTCCTCTCTTGTGTGAACAATATGTGCTAGTTCTACTGACTTAGAAAAGAGAGAATAACAGTTCATGTTTCCCTTAATTTCCTATAATATATGCATGTTAATCAAGTTAGTAAGTGTTCAGAGTTTTCTTGACTCCTTACATTATCGTAGATCCGAGTTTGACAATATCACCTTGCAAACTTGTTCTGGTTCGTTCACAGGCATGCCAGAAAGATTAGAATTGTTCAGGTTCAAAAACGCGTAATAATGGGTATATTCATTAACCTTTAACAATAGTTAGATCCCTTAACATGCAACATTAGTTAGATTCCTTTCATGTTGGAATGTGCCTTATGGATCAATGATGCCATCTAGGGCAATGCACAGTAACTACCATTACATATAATCTCTCTCACCTACACAGTGACTGGTCGGAGGGTAAAACAATGCTACATAAGGCAATAATGTGACAAATCTTTTGTTAGTTCTCAGTACATAACTAGTTGTGATTAATAATATCTCCCTTTTCTTTTTAGGGTCAAGAGTTCTCAGACTGGGATCTAGATACAAGGTAAGTCGCACTTAGTTTAACATTGTCAATGTGAGTGAGTTACTGACTAACATATGTTGTTCATCATATTATCAAAAGTTGTCTTGTGTTTCTTTTCTTTCAGGTTTCCCCAAGTTTATTGGATTTGCTGCAGCAGCAGTGGGGAAAACGGATGCAGCGGGAAGCAACTGAAGCATGTATCCTTCTCAGATAAGCCCTAAAATACCATGTAAGTTCTGGAAAGTTGGGGCAGCTTTAAATAGCAGCACTGCTCAGCAAGGATCTTTGGATATTCTGCAAGGAAGAAGGACCGCTGTGCTGCTGAAAGGAATGCCACTGTTCGACTGCTGCTCAGAAGGACTGATGCTCTGCTATACGGACCAGCTGGCCTCTTGCCTAGGTAAGAACTGAACGTGCATCTCTTGAACCCATCTCTTGAACCCAGAACCCCAGAGTCACTCCAAGGGCTTGTTAGCTGGCCTCCTGATTGAAGCCTTAGGGGCACAACGTGCTTCCAACAACCTTGCACCTGCACCCTGTCATCTGTGAGTCTACACTGCCATGTGGTGCCACTCCAGTCCTTGACCCTTAAATGTGAGCCTGAGATGCCGTGCCAACTCTGTGGATCCAGATCTTCTCTGCTGAGCAACACAACCCAGAGCAGAATTGATGCATCGCCACTACTGCATGGATTGAACTTGTCGCAAAGACCTGCATCACACTGCAGTCCATCAGAACCACAGCTTCACAACGCATCTTTAGCGCAGGCCCCCTCATCCCTCTTCGACGGCAGCTTTTACAATGGACACTGATTCGCAGCCTCGCAGCTCCTCGGAACCCACACACACTTCAACTGTGCGGCTGTGCGGCTTATCTTCAACGTGGATCCTCGTACGCTCTGCAAACCAGTATTGAAGGTGCTTTACTTTGTTCAGCAGATCAAACTGGGTCCTTTATCCAACCCGTGCTCCATTGTGGTAGGCCTGAACTAGTGAATTTGTCCCAGTCGAGCATGACCAGTTAGTAATCTATTTTCACTAAAATCTTTAAAACTGCATATCTCTGGTTCTCTTTATTGGATTTATGTCCTTGTGGTATTGTTTTATTTAAAGTAAGCTCTATGCTCTTAACTTGGCGTGGGAACCTTTTTGTGTGGTGTTTTCACTTCATTACTGTTTGAAGTGTTGCACACATACTTTGTACACATTGCCTCTAAATTAAGCCTGACTACTCTGTGACAAGCTACCAGAGGATTGAGCAAAGGAGTTCTCCTATACTCGGATGACGCCGTACTCATGGCTCGTACCGGGGTGGGCCTCCAAAAATTGTTGAACGCCTTTGGTACTTTCATGAGCAACCTTGATCTCAAGGTAAATGCAAAAAAAAATCCCAGGTCTTAATAGCAGGGAGGGGTAAAAATAAGGGGCAACTAAAAAGCTTTTATTGTAACAATGAAGTGGTATGTAGGGTCCCCACGTTTCCCTATCTTGGGGTAGTATTCGATGAAAAGGGCACATGGCGCCCACAAAACACAAGCTGTAGTGTGACTTTTAGTAGAAGTGTTTCGGGCCTCATGGCGTTTGCTAAAAAACTGGGAGGTAGACCAGTTGAAGCCATTATTAAGGTTTATAAAGCAAAGTGTTTGGCGGTGGCCTCTTATGGATGCCAAATATGGGGCCATACCCCAACTAATAAAATTCAACTGGTGGAAAATAAATTCCCAAGAGGGCTCCTCTCAGTTCCCCAGTCAACCCCCACTTTTACTACACACACTGAAGTGGGGATCGGATACGTCTCAGACCAAATCAAAACAGCACCCCTCTTGTATTGGCTAAAAATCTGTCTCAACGAGGAAATTACCCTAAACCAATCTATTATCAATGACTGCTTACATTTGGAGAGGGTTGATAATATTGTATGGCTGAACTACATTTAAAAGGGTTTCCAGAAGATAGGCCGCCCAGCTCTGTTTTACTCCCCCGACACAATAACCAAAAAAGACATCGCCCTAACAAAAAAACGCTCTAATGGATCTTTTAACATTAGATCGGGAGGAGATGGAGCTGAGAAAACCTCTTGTAAGAGCCAATTATGGCTGGTTAGTTGCCCAGGCCCTGAACCATACTTATCTGTGGTAAATAATCGGTACCACTGATTCCTTTTGACGAGATTCCGCCTAAATCTGATTCATTACACTCTGGGCTCCTTCCGCACTTGGTGTACTCCGGACAAGGCAGACCCTTGTTCTTGTGATTGTTTTTCATTACAAAACACGCTTCATTTTGTAATGTTTTGTACACATTATGAACAGTGCAGACGGAAATATTTACTACCACTCCTGAAGAAGGCGGGCTTTGTTCAGGTTAGACCAGCTCTAGTATATTTAATGCAACTGGGTAGCCCCTACATTATGTTTTCTGTGGCTAGTTTTTTGACGGCAGCTATTCGTGTAAGGAAAAACAACACCAGCCTACCGCAGATTCAAAGTTGTTTTGAGTAACACTTTCTGTAAAAATATGTAATATACTTGCGTAGTAAGGTTTGCAGTTTTAATAGATTTTAAAGGTACGAATTTTATAGTGCTATAAAATCTTCTTAAAATGTATTGTATTTTTTAATAATGATAATGAATGAACTGTACTGTATTTCTTAATAATGCTAATGAACTGTTTTAACTTTTTGGTTATTTTTGTAAGTGTTTTTTTGTTTAATATTTAAAAATGATTGTACCATGTCTTTTATGATATTAATTTTATCGAATAAAGAATTCTTGACTGACTGAGCAAAGGTTAATTTAGGGTTGGCTTGTGCCTCACCCTGACAAGAATTGTGGTTGCTGCTTGACCAGGGCTCACATCCCAAGTCAACCAACAACCCAATTTCGTACAATAGAGGACACAGAGCTTGTCAATAGCTAGCCCCGTCACCAAACACCATTTCCTATGTTTGGTAGGAATATCACAGCCAAACGCATCATGTAAAAAAGCAAGTCAAGCAGAGGATGTAATGCAGACTTCCTCCAGTTCACCCAGGATTGACCATATCTTTGACCAGCTGACCTGCGGTTCTCAAAAATATACAGACATTGTCACCATGCTGTTGCCTCAGAAATGAGGGCCTATGTGGAGAAATATTTCCTGGTGCTGTGCACGGACAAACACTTGCACAAATTAATCCCTGGCCAGAAATGAAAAGACAGAGGGGGTTATTTAAAGTATTGCCTGCTATCCACCAGCCTGCCAGGCAGCGGCGGCTGCTACCTTGAAGCTTCAGTGGGGTGAGGTGAGGGTAAGGGGTGGGGGAATTCGGGTTAAAAAAAATCACTTACCTCCCGGACGGCCAGCTGGTCATCCACCACCTCTCCTGTGTCCTCTTCCTGGTTTCTTCTGGGAAACAGGAAGCAGGAAGCACCAGGGCTCCCATGCACCTCGCAGCCAATCACAACACTTCACTGCAGCGTTGTGATTGGTTTGAGCGCCTTGACATGGCACTCAGTGAGTGGCTGGAGGGATGGACATGTTCTCCATGCAAACTGTAGGCAGCCTGCATGGAGAACATACTATGTGCACATGACTTTTTTCGGCGGCCCGAGAGGGCCGGCCAGCCACTCATGCTCACAAGGG